>NC_134839.1:25304702-26712702 GCF_965363235.1 Mytilus galloprovincialis | reverse complement strand
GGTCACGCATTTTCTTTCACGATCGAAATAATTCGTTGCCTGATCTTTCACGATCAAATAAGATGGAAACTCATCAAACTCAAGGTTTTCATAAACAAATTGACGCTTTTAATGGCCTGATATTACTGACGGAGGACGGCCTGATAGATTGACATGCGATTGGGATGTAAACAATAGTCCCTTTGGACTACAGCTGAAGATGTCAATTTCTTCATAAGCTATTGGAAGGAGAGAAAGAGAAAATTTCAAGACAGGTACAATTTAAGGAATACAATGACATGGGGAGGGTTGGGATCCCGCTAACATGTTAAACCCCGCCACATTATTTAAGTATGTGCCTGTCCCAAGTCAGGAGCCTGTAATTCAGTGGTTGTCGTTTGTTTATGTGTTACATATTTTTGTTTTTCGTTCATTTTTTTACATAGATAAGGCCGTTAGTTTTCTCGTTTGAATTGTTTTACATTGTCTTTTCGGGACCTTTTATAGCGGACTATGCATTATGGGCTTTGCTCATTGTTGAAGGCCGTACGGTGACCTATAGTTGTTAATGTCTGTGTCATTTTGGTCTTTTGTTGATAGTTGTCTCATTGGCAATCATAGCACATCTTCTTTTTTATTTGATTTATATATGACATATATCTAAATGTATTCTGATTAATTGTCATGTTTCGTAATTTGAATTCCGGATTTTTCTTTCTCAATCATATTAAGTCAAACGATTGATTTTAGTTCTATATCATTTTTGGGTGTACATTGATTGATTGGTTGTTGTTTGCTTAACGTCCAATAGCAAATCTTTCATGCATGTTCAGGATGAGAACTAGAGGCTCTAAAGAGCCTGTGTCGCTCACCTTGGTCTATGTGCATATTAAACAAAGGACACAAATGGATTCATGACAAAATTGTATTTTGGTGATGGTGATGTGTTTGAAGTTCTTACTTTACTGAACGATTTTGCTTCTTACAATTATATCTATAATGAACTTTGCCAATTAGTAACAGAGAACTATATTTGGTAAAAATTTACATAAATTTACCAAATTAATGAAAATTGTTAAAACTTGACTATAAAGGGCAATAACTCCTTAAGGGGTCAATTGACCATTTAGGTCATGTTGACTTATTTGTAGATCTTACTTTGCTGAACATTATTGCTGTTTACAGTTTATCGCTATCTATAATAGTATTCAAGATAACCAAAAACGGCAAAATTTCTTTAAAAATTACCAATTGGAGGGCAGCAACCCAACAACCAGTTGTCCAATTCATCTGAAAAATTCAGGGCAGATAGATATTGACTTGATTAACAATTTAACTTCTTGTCAGATTTGCTCTAGATGCTTTGGTTTCATAGTTATAAGCCAAAAACTGCATTTTACCCCTATGTTCTATTTTTAGCCATGGCGGCCATCTTGGTTGAATGGCCAGGTCATCGGACACATTTTTCAAACTAGATACCCCAAAGATGATTGTGGCCCAGTAGTTTCAGAGGAGAAGATTTTTGTAAAAGATTACTTTAATTAACGAAAAATGGTTAAAAATTGACTATAAAGGGCAATAACTCCTAAAGGGGTCAACTGACCATTTTGATCATGATGACTTATTTGTAGATCTTACTTTGCTGAACATTATTGCTGTCTACAATTTATCTCTATCTATAATAATATTCAAGATAATAACCAAAAACAGCAAAATTTCCTCAAAATTACCAATTCAGGGGCAGCAACCCAACAACCAATTGACCGATTCATCTGAAAATTTCAGGGCAGATAGATCTTGACCTGATAAACATTTTTATCCCTGTCAGATTTCCTCAAAATGCTTTGGTTTTTGAGTTATAAGCCAAAAACTGCATTTTACCCCTATGTTCTATTTTTAGCAGTGGAGGCCATCTTGGTTGGTTGACCAGGTCACGCCACACATTTTTTAAACTAGATACCCCAAAGATGATTGTGGCCAAGTTTGGATTAATTTGGCCCAGTAGTTTCAGAGGAGAAGATTTTTGTAAAAGATTACTTTAATTTACGAAAAATGGTTAAAAATTGACTATAAAGGGCAATACCTCCTAAACAGGTCAACTGACCATTTTGGTCATGTTGACTTATTTGTAGATCTTACTTTGCTGAACATTATTGCTGTTTACAATTTATCTCTATCTATAATAATATTCAAGATAATAACCAAAAACAGCAAAATTTCCTCAAAATTACCAATTCAGGGGCAGCAACCCAACAATCAATTGACCGATTCATCTGAAAATTTCAGGGCAGATAGATCTTGACCTGATAAACATTTTTATCCCTGTCAGACTTCCTCAAAATGCTTTGGTTTTTGAGTTATAAGCCAAAAACTGCATTTTACCCCCTTTGTTCTATTTTTAGCCGTGGCAGCCATCTTGGTTGGTTGACCAGGTCACGCCACACATTTTTTAAACTAGATACCCCAAAGATGATTGTGGCCAAGTTTGGATTAATTTGGCACAGTAGTTTCAGAGGAGAAGATTTTTGTAAAAGATTACTTTAATTAACGAAAAATGGTTAAAAATTGACTATAAAGGGCAATAACTCCTAAACGGGTCAACTGACCATTTTGGTCATGTTGACTTATTTGTAGATCTTACTTTGCTGAACATTATTGCTGTTTACAGTTTATCTCTATCTATAATAATATTCAAGATAATAACCAAAAACAGCAAAATTTCCTCAAAATTACCGATTCAGGGGCAGCAACCCAACAACCGATTGACCAATTCATCTGAAAATTTCAGGGCAGATAGATCTTGACCTGATAAACATTTTTACCCCATGTCAGATTTGCTCTAAATGCTTTGGTTTTTGAGTTATAAGCCAAAAACTTCATTTTACCCCTATGTTCTATTTTTAGCCGTGGCGGCCATCTTGGTTGGTTGACCGGGTCACGCCACACATTTTTTAAACTAGATACCCCAATGATGATTGTGGCCAAGTTTGGTTTGATTTGGCCCAGTAGTTTCAGAGGAGAAGATTTTTGTAAAAGCTAACGCCGGACGACGACGGACGACGGACGACGGACGACGGACGACGGACGCCGGACGCCGGACGCAAAGTGATGAGAAAAGCTCACTTGGCCCTTTGGGCCAGGTGAGCTAAAAATGAAGAATTAAACAAAATAAGTAGGTACGGATACATTATTCATAAACATAAATCAACATCTAGACATCTTGTAGGTTCAGGTATTTCACATCATTTTTTTTAGGTAATATTTCTTTACACAGCACAAAAATGTCGACATTCACCTGGAATCATATATTTTATCATGGTATGACACTAAACCCCTAACGGTTAGGATTGTGCTAGATTTTTATATGAAGACACAATTTTGTAATCAGTTTAATACAGTGAGGTTCTGAGCTGAAGCCGAGTCCTTATTAATTCATGCATCATTGGCATTTTGTTTTTACTTTATTTTGTTACCTATTCCTGCTTCCATTGAACTGAGTTTTACTGTAGGTATTACTGTGTGTTTGTTTGTTCTACATTGGCCAGAGATATAGGGGAGGGTTATGATTTTACTCCTGTCCCAAGCCAGGAGCCTCTGTCTGGCCTTTGTTGGAATCATAATTTTTAATTTTAATAAAATTTAAAATGGAAATGGGAAATGTGTCAAAGAGACAACAACCCGACAGTTCGTTTATATTTTTTGGACTTTAGGCCTCCATCATCACTGCACTCGTACACATGTTTGTTTACAGGCCAACTGAAGTATGCCTCCGGGTGCGAGATTTTTTTCGCTGTGTTGAAGACCCACTGGGACACATATCCAAAAACTCATAAAGCTACAAAATGCACACAATAGAAAGTATTACATTGTAATATCCAAATGTAAATTACATATATAAAATCCAGAAGACATCAAATAAATATTCCGTGCAAGATAAATGCATTTTTCCGTGTGATATTGTTTAATCTTGAGTATGGGATGACTAGTCCGAGATTACTCTGACGTCCAACGGCTGTTTTGCCAGACAAGCTGGAGATTACTTTGACGTCCAACGGCTGTTTTGCCAAACAAGCTGGAGATTACTCTGACGTCAGAGTAATCTCTGACTAGGGATGACGTGATTTATTTAGTAGTAGATAGTGGCCATCTTTAGTAACTGTGTACTAGATTTTAGTAATTGCGAGTACACTAAGATCGATACTTTCTTCCTGTTTTCTTTATCTTATTTTTGGTGTTCTTTTTGTGTGCTACGTGCTTATAAGTATCTGATGAGTCAAGATATTTCAACCTGGTTTTTGTCGAGCCTGCAACTTTTGTTGCAGAAAGCTCGACATAGGGATAGTGATCCGGCGGCGGCGTTAGCTAACTTCTTAAAAGCTTTATATTTTAGAAAGTAGAAGACCTGGATGCTTCATACTTTGTATATAGATGCCTCATGTTACGAAGTTTCCGTCAGTCACATGTCCAATGTCCTTGACCTCATTTTTATGGTTCAGTGACCACTTGAATAAAAGTTCAGATTTTTTTGTGATGTTGAATTCTCTTATTTTAAGTAATAGGATAATTATATTTGGTGTGTGCGTACCTTGCAAGGTCCTCATGTCCGTCAGACAGTTTTCACTTGACCTAGACCTCATTTCATAGATCAGTGAACAAGGTTAAGTTTTGGTGGTAAAGTCCATATCTTAGATACTATAAGCCATAGGGCTAGTATATTCGGTGTATGGAAGGACTGTTAGGTGTACATGTCCAACTGGCAGGTGTCATCTGACCTTGACCTCATTTTCATGGTTCAGTGGTTATAGTTAAGTTTTTGTGTTGTGATCTGTTTTTCTCATACTTTATTCAATAGGTCTACTATATTTGTTGTATGGAATGATTGTAAGGTGTACATGTCTAGCGGGCAGATGTCATCTGACCTTGAACTCATTTTCATGGTTCAGTGGTCAAAGTTAAGTTTTTGAGTTTTGGTCTCTTTATCTAATACTATAAGCCATAGGTCAACTATATTTGGTGTATAGAAATATTTTATGATCTATATGTCAGTGGCGCAGGTTTTCTTTGACCTTGATCTCATTTTCACGGTTCATTGATCATGCAGTGTTAAGTTTTTGTGATTTGGTCTATTTTTCTTAAACTCCAAGTAATAGGTCAACTATAATTGTTGGATGGAAGCATTGTTAGCTGTATATGTCTGCCTGGCATGGTTCATCTGACATTGACCTCATGCTCATGGTTCATTGGTCTTTATTTAGTTATCTTGGTTAATGTTAAGTTTATGTGACAGTTGTAATAAAGCTTTATACTTATGACTATCAACATAATATCAACGATTAGTAAAGGAGGCGAGACATTTCAGCGTGTGCACTCTTGCTTAATCTGTGATAGTTTTTGTCGTTTAAATTGTGATACATTTGTCATTTCGGGGTCTTTTTTAGCATGCCATGCACACTTGATTTTAATCATCGTGCGGTGGCCTATACTTGTTGGGTTCTATGTCATTTGGCGTCTGGTGGAGAGTTGTCTCTGATAAGCGGTATGATCGCACTTATCATTTTTTTGTTTAACCCGCAATGCTCAATATTTGCCTGTCATTCAGTGGTTGTCGTTGATTGCTGTTAGTTAAATATTTGTTTTTCTTTTATCGTTTTGTAGTTAATTGATGGTTATTAATCAGTCTTTGTTATTGTTTTTTCGTTTGGACAGTTTTAAATTTTGTCATGACAATATACTACTTCCATGGTCATATCGAAGTCTATAATAGCTGACTAGACAGTATATAGTTGTCTGACGGTCAAAGTATTTGTTATGACCAACAGTTGCTCAAATCCGCTACATTCGGACTCTGTTAGATAATTATCTCATTGGAAATCATACACCATCTCCCGGTCATTTCATTTGTATCGCACAATACTAAAATCAACGATTAAATCAAAGACAACGAATAGCAACTATAAACACAAAATTATAATACACATTTTATTTTATTTCACAACGTTTAAAACTGATTGTACTAAAAAAAAATTACTAGTATAAAACTATGGTGAGACGATATATGTGCACGGAGTCTAAAAATATTCTCTATAAAAACAAACAATGTTTGTATATTGTGTAAAAGTTATAAACGTAAATGGTAAGAATGATTCATAAACTATAAAATCAGTTTAAAAGATAAAAACAAAGATATCAAAAGAGTGATCACAATCCTTTCATGTTTACACAAATATCATTAACACGTGACCTACTGGCAATGTTGTCCTTTTCATTGTTTTCAGGTATCTCTTTTTTATTTCCATTCAAGAGATTTTCTTCGTTTTTTGCTATGGTCTTTTTACCATTGTTGTCGTTTTTTAAAACTATCAAGTCAATTTCTGCTGTATTTATTTCTCCAGCATTTACTTCAGGTTCAACAACTTCCAAGTCCTGTATATTCCACCACTTTTCATCGTTTTTTATTATTTTATGAAAATTTTTTCTAAAACGATCAAGCCTAGTTACATAGGCACCTTCTAGATCCGTGTCTCCACTTTTTGAAGAATAATCTTCATCTTCATCGTAAAAATATTTCTTGACAACTTCCAAGTCCTGTATATTCCACCACTTTTCATCGTAAAAATATTTCTTGACAACTTCCAAATCCTGTATATTCCACCACTTTTCATCGTAAAAATATTTCTTGACAAGTTCTTTTTCGTCAATTTCTTCCGGTTCCGAGAAAAAAACCTTTGCTTTGATTAAGATTAACGGTACAACTCCACCGGCTAATGAGGCCAACAGCTGATTAGAGAAAGATATGCTGTACGATTCACCAAAGGCTAAAACTACAATCGTTACGAACACTAAGAATATTCCAATGGTCAGAAAACGTCTCACTGCTTTTTTAATATGATCAACCAGAGGTCCAGGACCATCGGGAATTTTGCAAATTTCAAAGAAAAATTTCTTGGTAATATATTGTTTATCATGCTGGTCTAAAAGTAATATGACCTGGTTTGTTTTCAATTTTGGTATTCCGAAGTCCGTTCTCATTTCAACTTTCTGATATTGATCCCCCGATTTAAGCGCAGTCTTAAATGCAGTGTTTTTCTGGTCCTTGTAGTCTTCTCGTGCCACTCTATCTATTTGTTTCTTGTTTTCCTTATATAAAATGGCATGTACGGCTTTGTTGTATTTGAGAAAGATTTTGCTTATTCCACCAAAACACGTATTGTAATACAAATAGGCTAATGAAAAAGTTGAAATATACTGCATAGCATGGGAAGAATTCACAATCACTCCGATCATAGTATACACAGATACCTCTATGAGAAAAATGATGCATTCAATGCTTATTATAAAAAATGACATTACCATTATAAGAAAGGTAATAGGCAAAACTATCCACAATAATTGTTCAAATCTTGTTATACAACAGTTATTCACATTCTTCTTGTGGTTTGAGTTATCGTTGGTTTCGCCGTCGTTTGGTTTAAGCATTTCAAAGCAGAACGGATCATTCATACGTTTATTCATATACCAAAAAAATTTTCGCATACAATTCCCTTTGACATTAGAGTGTGTGAAAATGTAGAAAGACTGTACAAACGACACTGTCAAATACACAGTCGGGAATAAATAATAAGCAAAGACTAATGCCACTACTGGGACCATTAGAACCCAGTAAACAATTACAAACAGGAGACCGAAAATTCCATATTTTGTCAAGGGTTTCAACAAAACCACCCTTGCCCATTGGAATACTTTTCGTGTAGATTCGTCAGTCGTACATATATCTGCAAGACAATGTTGCATCATATACTGGACTACTGCAGTAATATCCCTTAACAGTACCATGCTTAAAACTCCCATTACAAAATAAGCACCTAGAACAAGTACATAGCATACAATGAAAAAGACATGGAACGGAGTTACGTAATAAGCTAAATTGTTCTCCAATTCTATCTTCAGATTTCTAGACTCGGCCGCTATTTGTCTTGTTTCCCGTATACTATTTTCATATCCATAAAACAAGGCTACCCGTATTATCCATGGTGTGCAAACAGCAAGTGATAAAAGGATTCCCATAAATGATCGCCAACATTTGTACCACGGATAAACAATTTGAAAAGAGCCGAAAATATTCGCATAACAGCAAGTTTTCATTTCTTTTTGACCCCTCAATCCACCCTGTATTATTGCATCATAACATGCTTTAAAGAATCCGGTCGGCACATCATTTGCAGAAACAAGTTCATCAGAGCCAACTCTGAACTGTATCTTTGAGACTTTGATGTTATAAACTTTGTCATTGTCAAGACTACGTAATGTTTTCTTAAACTTTCTCATTTTTTGAAACTTCTGAAATGACACGGGTGTATTCGTACGATCAGACGTTTCGATATATTCACTTTTAAGACTTTTATTTTTTCCACTATTTTGGTTCCACTGTTTAGATGTTGTTTTCTTTACTGTAAATGTAAACTGTTCATCTGGACTATGTTCATACGCCTTGTCCGCTAATTCCGGATTATACAATGAGGACGGAATCATATATGGACAGTATAAGTAAACCAGAACGATAACTAGGTAAGTACAGTAATCTATAGCTGCCATCCATGGGTTCTTTTCCACTCGGTGGCACTTCATCTCATTTCTTTCATCATAACCGCAACATTCGGGATAAAATTCGGCGTAACCAGAATTATTTCCAACGTGGACATTACATATTTCGTCGTCGTCTTTCGTGTGATTTAGTAAAAATTGGCGAAGAAATAACTCGTATTCTGTAACATTAAACTGTTTCATACAACCCTGTGGAATAGTTTGTAATCTTAGTTCTACGTGATGTGTATTATGACTCAGCATATTAAGAGACATGATCTTGTAGTTTGGTCGTAGTTGAAGGATTCCCTTTCCATGTGTTCCTGATACACGTATCCATTCACGTGCGTGGAATAAATCACTGTTCTGATCCAATGAATCAGGCATATGTGATGAATTTGTCAACTTGATTGTAATGTACAGGACCTGGTCGATTCGTTCCATTTTCTTTGCCCAATTTTTCACGTCTTCTTCAAATGCAAGTTGACATGGCTCTTCGGATGTAGACACTAAAAAGAAACAAAATACAAAAATACTTTTTTTAATTCCCCAAAACCAGAAGCAGTTTCAACGTTAAATGTAGGTGAATAAGATGTAAATACTGTCGAACTATTGGTTTATCACGTAATTTTGCCAGGGCATGACGATGATAGATATATATAAGGTTACTCTTTTCGTGAATTTGATAGACATTTAATGATTTATATGTGCTAGTCCTGGGTTTGAAAATCCTCTGTATCAGTCAGTGTGACTGACGGCATGTATTTTGACAGAGATAATCAAAGTACTGAAGTACTGAACATCGGATGACTGCAAGTTCTTGTGGATGGCCAAAAGCACTTGTCACAGAAAAAAATCACACCTCTATACTTCAAACTGAGGTTAATGTACCGATATTTTTTCTGAGACAATTTTGTGCGTGGATGAAGAATAAATGACAGGAAATTCAACCTCACCTTAATAACTATTATATTGTAGTGATACAAATCAGTATATATATATACTGGTTAAACGTTTGTTGTTATATATTATATTCATACAACAGTTACATGTATATATAATTTTAATCCAGTTGTATATCATTCTATTCTACTTTTGTAATAATAGTGCAGTGCAAGTGCATTGTGGACACACTTCTGTAAAAAATCGATTTTTCTAAAAGATTGGATATGAGTAGGCATTCATTATTTTCCCGCAAAAACAATCTTCTGTGCAGAGTTACCGGTTCTTGTCGGGATTATCGCAAAACGTTCTTTGAGATATTCTTCCGCATGCTTTGACACAATTTTTCGGTAAATATATGACTTAACCTTAAAAATGTTATCACATTTAATATCAGTAGACCAAAAAAAATTCTAAACTTCTCAAAGTAAAAATTATAAAAAATTCTAACTTAATAAGTCTTAAAAAACTGTAAACTTCCCATGTAGAAGTTTAAAAAAAACCAACCACCTGTACACTTCCCTTGTAAAAGCACATAAAGACTTACAAGTTTAAAAAAAAATGTAAATGTGTATATAATGATGTGTTATGATTGTTAATCAATTTTTCATTTATTTTTTTTGGTGGTGAAACTGTTCAACATAGGAAAGTATGGTTACCCTTTAAAGGGTGTAAAGATCCAGAGAAAAAGAAGTGTGCATAGATATTATCAATGAGTTTTTACTTATAATATTTATATATATCTCACGACAAATCATTTTCATATAATTAATTTATGTTCTAAACAAAAAACACATATTTTCAAATGTAGCTAAGGGGGCATCCGCATACTTTTAGATAATTACAGATGTGAGCCGGTGAAGACGGTTTTGTCTACAAATATATATATAGTGAAAAACAGGTATTTTTCAGCGATTTTGGTGGATATCCTGGTCAGTATAATAATCGAGGTGTAAAGACCAACTTTATTCAATGGTTATGTTACCTTAAAACTAATGTCAAATATTGATATTTTTTTTCTCGGTATAAGCGAATTGACATGGACGTTTTTGTTCATAATACTTGTTCTTGACGTTATTATCAATGTGACTGACTTCCATGAATGACTCAACATTTGCCTTTTTATCAATGTGAATTCTATGGAATGACTCAACATTTGCCTTTTCATCAATGTGAATTCTATGGAATGACTCAACATTTGCCTGAAGTTTTTATCAATGTGAATTCTATGGAATGACTCAACATTTGCCTTTTTATCAATGTGAATTCTATGGAAGGACTCAACATTTGCCTTTTTATCAATGTGAATTCTATGGAATGACTCAACATTTGCCTGAAGTTTTTATCAATGTGAATTCTATGGAATGACTCAACATTTGCCTTTTTATCAATGTGAATTCTATGGAATGACTCAACATTTGCCTTTTTATCAATGTGAATTCTATGGAATGACTCAACATTTGCCTTTTTATCAATGTGAATTCTATGGAATGACTCAACATTTGCCTTTTTATCAATGTGAATTCTATGGAATGACTCAACATTTGCCTGAAGTTTTTATCAATGTGAATTCTATGGAATGACTCAACATTTGCCTTTTTATCAATGTGAATTCTATGGAATGACTCAACATTTGCCTTTTTATCAATGTTTATTCTATGGAATGACTCAACATTTGCCTGAAGTTTTTATCAATGTGAATTCTATGGAATGACTCAACATTTGCCTTTTTATCAATGTGAATTCTATGGAATGACTCAACATTTGCCTTTTTATCAATGTGAATTCTATGGAATGACTCAACATTTGCCTTTTTATCAATGTGAATTCTATGGAATGACTCAACATTTGCCTGAAGTTTTTATCAATGTGAATTCTATGGAATGACTCAACATTTGCCTTTTTATCAATGTGAATTCTATGGAATGACTCAACATTTGCCTTTTTATCAATGTGAATTCTATGGAAGGACTCAACATTTGCCTTTTTATCAATGTGAATTCTATGGAATGACTCAACATTTGCCTTTTTATCAATGTGAATTCTATGGAATGACTCAACATTTGCCTTTTTATCAATGTGAATTCTATGGAATGACTCAACATTTGCCTTTTTATCAATGTGAATTCTATGGAATGACTCAACATTTGCCTTTTTATCAATGTGAATTCTATGGAATGACTCAACATTTGCCTTTTTATCAATGTGAATTCTATGGAATGACTCAACATTTGCCTGAAGTTTTTATCAATGTGAATTCTATGGAATGACTCAACATTTGCCTTTTTATCAATGTGAATTCTATGGAATGACTCAACATTTGCCTTTTTATCAATGTTTATTCTATGGAATGACTCAACATTTGCCTGAAGTTTTTATCAATGTGAATTCTATGGAATGACTCAACATTTGCCTTTTTATCAATGTGAATTCTATGGAATGGCTCAACATTTGCCTTTTTATCAATGTGAATTCTATGGAATGACTCAACATTTGCCTTTTTATCAATGTGAATTCTATGGAATGACTCAACATTTGCCTGAAGTTTTTATCAATGTGAATTCTATGGAATGACTCAACATTTGCCTTTTTATCAATGTGAATTCTATGGAATGACTCAACATTTGTCTTTGCTACCATTGTTAGTTGTACTGTTTTATACTATTATAGAAGTGGGACATTTACAGACGTATCGTATCTGTTTATACTATTATAGAAGTGGGACATTTAAAGACGTATCGTATCTGTTTATACTATTATAGAAGTGGGACATTTAAAGACGTATCGTATCTGTTTATACTATTATAGAAGTGGGACATTTAAAGACGTATCGTATCCGTTTCAGATACGTTGATGTATCTGAGAAAATATCTATGTGTTAGTGTTTAATAGATTATTTTCATGTTTAAATATATGTCTTTCTATGTTTGATATCTTTCTTTCATTTATACCCATTGCTACACTCTTTTTATTACATGATAGTTTTCAATTCATGAATACTCGTGTATATGTAATCACTCGATATCTAAACTATCACCACTTCTCCGTCGTGAATTTAAGATTTATGAGTGCTTCTGTAGCCATGTGTATTACGAAATTGTGTAATAAAATCAAAACAGCAATGATACAATAGAGATTTGCCATATTGTGCATATATAATACAAAGGAAACTTCGTTCAGAAAATCGGGACTTTGTGGCAAATATAGATAATTTTAATTTTTCAAAGAAAATATTTTCGCTAACTAATGAAACCAGTAAAATATTCTTGTACAGTAAAATAAAAACAAAATATGAAATAGACATATACATTTCTAAAAATAGTTTTGAAAATAGAAAATTATTATGTAAAATGCGAGTAAGTGACCATTTCTTGGAAATAGAGAGGGGTAGATATAAAAGAATTCAAAGAGAAAATAGAATATGTAAACATTGTAATATAAATGCGGTTGAAGATGAAACCCACTTTTTCTTAAAATGTAAAATTAATAAATCTTTACGTAATCAGCTTGAAAAAGATATAAATAATATATGTCCAGAATACTTTAATTTGTCTGAAACAGATAGATTACAATTAATTCTATCTTCATTTGATATTATGCAGCTTACTGTTCCGTTCATTAAAAAGTCATTTGCACTGAGGGGAGTGGACACAACGCCTGCATAAATATTACTGTTTTACCACTTTATATATGATGTTTAATATGCTAATTTTTCTATTGTGTATATTGTATTGTATTGTTTGTATATATATGCCTTCAACCCCCAGGGGTATAAATGTGCATTTCATTAATAAAAAAAATTAAAATCTACAGACTTGAATAAAGAGATTTTTATTATAAAATTTTAAACATAGTTTACACACTTCTTAATGTGCTAGCGTTTATTGTTAACAAAAAGTCATTATAATGTAACAACTATTCAAAAACAAAACTCGTATTAAGTCCGAGATTAGATCATTAAAGTCGAGCGCACCCTAGAAGGTGTACTGCATTACATATTTGAAAAAAAGATTGCCTGCTACATTTTAATTTATAAATTTAGTTTAATGGTATTAGTAATCAATTCGACTCATATGATGTGGATGATTCAATTACCTTTTATTAGCAAATCTAAAGTAAGTGTATGAATATTATTAACGTTACTTTTATTTGTTTTAAATTTCAACTTCACGCCTGGGTAGTTCTAATGATTTAGATATCAAGTTTCAAAACATATACAAGTATATAGATTGACACGGAAATCACGTCATTGTTATAGGTGTGTAAATGTTAGCTTCTGTTGTCGTCCGTGCAATGTCAGTGGCGTAGCTGGGTCATTTTTACGTGAACGCCCAAACGTTGGCGAGGCCAGGATATGAGGGGTGCTAACCGCTCAATGTTAAAGCACCTGCGGGTTGTGGCTTCGAAAGGGACAAAGCCACCAAAAGCTATCGAGAATGAGATACCATAATGATTCCTGTCAGTAAAAAATCATTGATAGCAACATACTTTTGAATCTAAATTGTTTATTTGTTTGGTTAAATTTTGTAATATGTTAACTTATGCATCGTGTTAAACTGGAAGCTAGCCAAATGGTCATTGGTTTTAGAGAAAACGTCCAAACCAATATTACTTTTAAATAAATTTCAAGGGTGCCGTGAGTGAGCATACAATCGACAAAAGCACCTTTTAATGAACACAAATAAAAAAAAAATTCTGGAACACCTTGGATTTCTTCCCACAAAAAGTAAATCAATTTATCATTCCTTTAGAGTGGTGAAAAATAATGTTTATCCAATTCTTGAACCAATGCATGTATATATCATAAACTTAGTCTTCTGTGCACGTTTTTTATCATTTTTTACTCAAATATATCGTATAATCGTCAATTTTTTTTTCTCTCTGTCTGTTATGATTTTACAAATATGGCTGCTCATTAAATGCGGTGTTTTGAAGCCGAAGTTTACCGATTGTCACCTTATAGTAAACAAATAACAAAAAGCATGGGCTTGAGCACGTGTTTAACATGTACAATCAGATAACTTTAATGACAGATTCATGCGTATTGCGATCACCGGATTTTTACGAGGAGGGAACCTTACGCTATAGTCCATCAGCTAGTTCTCAAAAGCGTGCTAGTTAAGGAGTTTGTGTTACACCCCAGGGTACCGCGATTTTTTTGGATAGAATTCAACTTCATTATCTTATTGATAAAATACAAGGTGTTAGACTAAACAAAAAGTGTCCAAAAGAGGTTTTAAACCGTCCCTTTCAATGGTCCCCTGATTTAGCAATCACGACTAAGTAATTTTAAATTAATTTTTTTAATATAAATCGATTAAAAAAAAATAAGATAAAGGTTTAAACAACTAAAACTGATACAAAACTATCATATTAAATGTAGCTCGGAAGATTTTTTGTTTAAAAAAAAACGTTTTTTTACATTAAAAACAATCCGATTTTTTTGGTTCAAATTAAGGCATATTTTCTCCTTTCATAAATAAATTCGTTATACAATTACCCGTTTTACTTAATTAAACTTGAGAATTAATCATTATGCAATGTTTAAATCATTTGTAGTATTTGTATATCATCTAAAATATGAATTATTAAATAAAATATATGTACGTGCAAATTCTGGTGAAATACCGGAAATCACCAAATTACCGTCTTTGATTCAGTATACAACATGTACAATGAATTCACACATAAGCATGGAACTGAGGACAGGGGACCCTTTAATATTTACCTGAATTTGTGTATATATATTGAGTTACTTAGTTATTGTCTTTATTTGTTTTTGTTGTTGTTACATTATGTCACAAACTGTAAAGTTTATATGGCAATAAAACTTTGAATTTGAATTTGAAAAATTATCAATTTGCAACTGAAAACAAATATTTAATTGTCGATTTATGATGCTTTTGTTAGACAAATTATTTTATAAAGTGAATGTGTAACGAAATATTTATGAAAAAATTACAAATTAAGGTGTTTTTTTGCGTTCAGAAAAGGTGCACTCTATCAAACTCAATAAAGGTGTTCTTGATAACATTTTGATTTAGCTATGTAGTGATTGACTTAAGATTGTGAAGTCGTTCAATCGACAAACATCGCTTTGAACGAACGTCAAATAATCAGTTGTGGGATTTGGCAATACTTTTCACTTTCTTAGGTTTCCTAGAGATAAAAAAAATTGGCTGTGTTGGTTTCAGTTTAAATAAAGATTCTGATAAACGTTGGTTGCTTAATGCACATGAAAGAGCTTCGATATCCTTAAAATGTCATGATTTGGTAGAAATGGTTAACCCTGAAACATTCGCCCTAAGAGAACTCGAAAAAGAAAAACTCGAATGAAGCGAGACGAAACTAATGTTTTGAAATTGTTCCAGACACTGCAAAGCCTGCCAAATCCATTTAAAACATATGAGCAGTTATATGGCTTGTTCTCAGGTTCTGTTGCTTCTTCGGAATTAATGTGCGACCTTAGGCTTCTAAACGCGTATAAAAAGGGAAAATTTGCTTCAAACATTTTCATTACGGAACGGCTTATTCAAAAGTCAACCGATATCTTCAAAACACTCAAAAGGAAATCATTGCTTACCTTTTTCAAAAAGGGAAATAAAAGGCAAGCAGTTAATGGCTGATAAGAACAACAAAACATTGAGAGCAGATGACAAAAAATGTCGCCTTCTTGTCATCGCCCAGACAAGATAGTGGGTTATGTGATACGTTCTCCAGGTTGAATTAGGTCCTCTTCAATGTCTCTTGCAAACTTTGATGGTACACATGTATTGAAAAGTTAAAATCTGTCCTTGTTGGTCTTTTAGTAAAGGGTCATTCCTTAGAAAAGCATGTGGATATTTGATGACATGGCAGTTACTCAATCCATTACAAGGATACCAAGCACTTTTTTCGATTTGGCAGTAATTATTTAAGAAACCATCCTTTTAGTTTCGAAAAGAGGTCCCGCATTGATTTTGTCACTGATAAGTATCCCACAATATTCATAAAGAAATAAGAACGGCAGGTTCTTGGGAGGGCAAATCAGTACGATAAGTTCTATAACATTACAACCGTGTTCTTGAAAATAGAAGAAAGGTTTGTTAATTGGGGGAAACAAAGTTTCTCTTGTTGAATTCTTTGGTTTGGAAAAGAGTAAACAATCCAATATATATATCTTTACACTTGAATGTATTAATTTATTGTATCACATGGAAGTATATGCCACAAAATATATGATGAAAAAGAAATAGCGTAGATTGGTTTTAGGCTTAAGTTTTAGCTTAAAATCAAACAGGAAGAAGCGGTTAAAAAATGTTTCTTAATGCAAAAACATGCAGCTGACAAAGGTTACGACTCCATTGTTAACAAAACCTTCTGACACTGATGTGGAAGTATTGGCTTACTATTTTTACAGTTGCATATCAATTCTAAAATTGTTAGTCTGACATATACATCTCCTAAATGCAGATTATTAAATGTGCAATCAATGTGTGCGCAATTTGGTGAGAATGTTTGTAGAAAACTGCTAGGATTTCACGCCAATACAGGTTGTGATTCAGTAAGTGTTTTGTCTGGTAAAGAAAAATAGAAAAACATTCTGCTTTTTGACACGTTATGTGGAGTTTTCAGAAGGTCTATTCCATCTTGGTGAAACCTTTGAAGAGGTTGGAGAAGAGTTGTCAAAACACTCGAGAGGTTTTCGTGTTCTATATATGGCTACGAAATTAACAATATAGATAAATAAAGATCAGAACGTTTTGAAATGTAAAGATACAATGTTAAAGCACATTAAACAAGCCAACTTTCAGACGAAGATTTGGAAATCTGCTCTTTAACACAACAATGGTCTGTTGCCAAACAGCTATAGTTGGATTGTTTAGAATGCTTTGGTCAACATCAATTGGCTAGACCAACCACCAGCGTTAGATGCTTTGATAATTCTGATGTGCTGTTCATGTAAAGCTGATTGTGCCAACAAAAGATGTTCATGTGTTCAACAAGGTTTATTCTGAATAGATAGCTGTATGTTAATGGTCAAAAGCTTGAAGGATTTTCACATCGTTGATATTGCTAACGATGACAACGAAGATGATGGAAATCATGATAATGATAATTCGGTAGATGCAGGTGACCAAATGATGATGATTCTATTGATTGACCTTCTGCGTGACCTTAAAATCTGGTGATACGGTTGTTGAAAAAATGTTTAAAAAAAAAGAAATCTAGAAACCCTGACAGTTTTGTGTGTTTAAATATGCGAGTTATTTCATGAATTTGATGTATAAATTTGTGACAATATCGTGCATTTCTGGTTGCGTATGTTTGTGTTTGTTGATTCTATGTTTTTGTGTCTTACCTTTAAATGGTTTTTTCAACAGCCGTTAGTTACTTTAAGCTCTATGTTTCAATGTAAAAAATATACCATGTCATCAAGAAAATTAGTACGTATGCTTCTTTTCATTCAAAATCATGACTTTTGGAAATTACCCTCCCCCTTTTTTCTTGGTCCTCTACGATTTAATAATTATTAAAAAATTAGCCTGCGTTTTAATAAGATATGATGTGTTCCATTTAATAAAAAGAATACTACTTAATACTTGGTTATTTTTACATTTTCCTGTAAATATGTGCAAAATTTTTTTTTTTGATATACCCTTCAATAAGTCCCCTTTTAACCCCTTTTGGACACTTTTTCAAAAGTCTAACACCTCTTAAAATACTCTTCAGATATTAGTTTTTAAACTTATACAAAAAAATTGCGGTACCCTGGGGTGTAACACAGAATTGAAAGTTTGCCCTACCAGCTGATGGACTACTAAGGTCACTATATATATGCATACGGAAAATATGTCGGCGAATTGCTTCCTGGAAGCAAGCGATTAGAAATAAGTAAACTTCTTCTAAATGTGGACAAATTAAAGAATTTTCCTCAGAAAAAGGTATATGTACATAAGTTGTTTAATGAAAACTATCCATTAAGTTATAAAAAACATATGCATATTTTTTTTTTAATTTGAGGTTTCATATGACTAAATTTTCTTTTGGTATTTTGTTCTTGATTTGGAATATTTGACGACAATCTATATATAACTATGAAGGTTTATAAATTGAGCATTTTAAACAATTAATTGCGTAAAGAAGAGTCCGGCTATCTGTCTACCAGAAAAGAACAGAAAAATGAACGAAAACAAATGCTTTCAAAATTTTAGCTTTAGACATTAGTCATAGAAAAAGCTTCTTCGGCATTTTCATAAAATTCGATGAAGGTTCGACAAGTAGTGAATGTAATTGAGAAATAACAAAATGTAAGCCCAAACTACGACCACTTATTAGTTGCAGAAAGAAATACATTTTGTCCTTAAAATGCGGGAAAATTAAAGATATAATTGCATTATTATATTGCTCTGAATACTCTTTTGATCATAAACAGTTTCTGTCCAACTTTTGAAATATTTGACGGAGAGTCATTCAAAAGACTTTATTCACATTTGGAACCTAAATATTGACGCCACTTTGTCTCGCTTTTAAGCATAAATCACAGGCTCGACAAAAATACAAACAGCATATTGAATCTGAGCAGATAGTGAATTGATTTAAATATAAGAAAAGTACGTAGAATTCATAGTAGATTCAGACTTTTACAAAAGATTCGAACAAATATATTAAATGATCTATTCGATTAAATTTAGTCCCTTTTATTCAAAATTACAATCCATTGAAAAAAGAAACACAAGGCTGATTTTGACCAGTTTTTTTATTCTTTGTCGATTATTTGTTTTATTTTCAAAATTCAAGTGTACGCCCGGTGTCATATGGTATTTTGAACC
The DNA here is from genome assembly GCF_965363235.1 of Mytilus galloprovincialis. NCBI lineage: Eukaryota > Metazoa > Mollusca > Bivalvia > Mytilida > Mytilidae > Mytilus > Mytilus galloprovincialis. The sequence continues at coordinate 26,693,389 of NC_134839.1, read as the reverse complement.
CCATGGTAAATTGACCCCGGGGTCAAAATACCGCTATGGTAATTTGAACCCCCCCATGGTAAATTGAACCCCCCCTGTATGGAAAATTGAACCCCCATGGTAAATTGAACCCCCCTGTTTTTTTCATCCTAGATGAATATTAGAACATTTTACATTATTCTAAAGCTTATCATAGATTAAAAAATCATTCATACAAGAAGGGGAGGTACATTTTCCATGCTTAATTAAAAGAAATATCTTTGCTTGGTATAAGTGCTCTGAAGTCTTTACCAACAAAATGTCATTCAAAATACTTATTGACACATTATAACTAGACCATATGTAGCTTGAATGCTTTAATTATTTGTAATTATAACATATGTATATATATATATATATAAGGGCAGTTTTGATTTTCCATGGTAAAAAAAGGGGGAGGGGGTCAAAATACCATGGCAAAGTAAAATTTTTAAAATATCTTTTCCAGCAAGTTAAATACATACAAACTACTTATTGGTGTATTCTTACTACATAAAAGAGTAAGAATTGCCAGATTTTTGGAAATTAAAGGTCTAGAGTAGGGGGTAAAATATACTGCAGGTGGGTCAAAATACCATGGCAAAGTAAATTTTTAAAAATATCTTTTCCAACAAGTTTAATACATACAAACTACTTATTGGTGTATTTTAACTACATAAAAGAGTTAGAATTGCCAGAATTTCTGAAATTAAAGGCCTAGAGTAGGGGGTTCAATATACTGCAGGGGGGGGGGGTCAAAATACCATGGCAAAGTAAAATTTTCAAAATTACTTTTCCAGCAAGTTTAATACATACAAACTGCTTATTTGTGTATTCTAACTACATAAAAAAGTTACAAATGCCAGAACTTTTTAAATTAAAGGTCTAGAGTGAGGGGTTCAATATACCGCAGGGGGGTCAAAATTTTCAAAATATCTTTTCCATCAAAGTTAATACATACAAACTACTTGTGTGTGTATATTAACTACATATAAGAGTTAAAATTGCCAGATTTTTTTGAATTGTCTATAGTAAGGGGTTCAATATATCGCAGGGGGTCAAAATACCATGACAAAGTAAAATTTCAAAATATCTTTTCCAGCAAGTTAAATACATACAAACTACTTATTGGTGTATTTTAACTACATAAAAGAGTTAGAATTGCCAGAATTTCTGAAATTAAAGGCCTAGAGTAGGGGGTTCAATATACCGCAGGGGGGTCCAAATACCATGGCAAAGTAAAATTTTCAAAATATCTTTTCCAGCAAGTTTAATACATACAAACTACTTATTGGTGTATTCTAACTACATAAAAGAGTTCAAATTGCCAGAATTTCTGAAATTAAAGGCCTAGAGTAGGGGGTTCAATATACCGCAAGGGGGTCAAAATACCATGGCAAAGTAAAATTTTCATAATATCTTTTCCAGCAAGTTTAATACATACAAACTAGTTATTGGTGTATTCTTACTACTTAAAAGAGTTTAAATTGCCAGTTTCTGAAATTAAAGGCCAAGAGTAGGGGGTTCAATATATAGGTGGTCAAAATACCATGGCAAAGTTAAATTTTCAAAATATCTTTTCCAGTTTATTAAAAACATACAAACTACTTATTGGTGTATTCTAACTACATAAAAAAGTTCAAATTGCGAGAATTTCTGAAATTAAAGGCCTAGAGTAGGGGGTTCAATATACCGCAGGGGGGTCCAAATACCATGGCAAAGTAAAATTTTCAAAATAACTTTTCCAGCAAGTTTAATACATACAAACTGCTTATTGGTGTATTCTAACTACATAAAAAAAGTTAGAATTGCCAGAATTTTTTGAATTAAAGGTCTAGAGTAAAGGGGTTCAATATACCGCAGGGGGGTGAAAATACCATGGCAAAGTAAAATTTTCAAATATCTTTTCCAACAAGTTTAATACATACCTCACCATGGTATTTTGACCCCCCCTGTGGTATATTGAACCCCTTACTATATTTGAAATTCAAGCTATTTTAACTCCTTAACATAGTAATAATACTCCAATAAGTAGTTTGTATGTATTGAACACAATGGAAAAGATGTTTTGAACATTTTACTTTGCCATGGTATTTTGACCCCCCTGCGGTATATTGAACCCCCTACTATAGACCTTGAATTTCAAAAATTTAAGCTATTCTAACTCCTTAACATAGTTATAATACTCCAATAAGTAGTTTGTATGTATTTAATATACTGGAAAAGATATTTTGAAAATTTTACTTAGCCAATGGTATTTTGACCCCCCTGCAGTATATTGAACCCCCTACTATAGACCTTGAATTTCAAAAATTCAAGCTATTCTAACTCCTTAACATAGTAACAATACTCCAGTAAGTAGTTTGTATGTAATTGATATACTGGAAAAGATATTTTGAAAATTTTACTTAGCCATGGTATTTTGACCCCCCTGCGGTATATTGAAACCCCTACTATAGACCTTGAATTTCAAATATTCAAGCTATTCTAACTCCTTAATATAGTAACAATACTCCAGTAAGTAGTTTGTATGTAATTGATATACTGGAAAAGATATTTTGAAAATTTTACTTAGCCATGGTATTTTGACCCCCCTGCGGTATATTGAACCCCCTACTATAGACCTTGAATTTCAAAATTTCAAGCTATTCTTACTCCTTAACAAAGTAACAATACTCCAATAAGTAGTTTGTATGAATTTAATCAACTGGAAAAGATATTTTAAAAATTTTACTTAGCCATGGTATTTTGACCCCCCTGCGGTATATTGAACCCCCTACTTTAGACCTTGAATTTCAAAAATTCAAGCTATTCTAACTCCTTAACAAAGTTAAAATACTCCAGTAAGTAGTTTGTATGTATTTAATATACTGAAAAAGATATTTTGAAAATTTTACTTAGCCAATGGTATTTTGACCCCCCTGCAGTATATTGAACCCCCTACTATAGACCTTGAATTTCAAAAATTCAAGCTATTCTAACTACTTAATATAGTTATAATACTCCAATATAATAGTTTGTATGTATTTAATAAACTGGAAAAGATATTTTTAAAATTTTACTTAGCCATGGTATTTTGACCCCCTGCGGTATATTGAACCCCCTACTATCATGACTATAGACCTTGAATTTCAAAAATTCAAGCTATTCTAACTCCTTAACATAGTTATAATACTCCAATAAGTAGTTTGTATGTATTTAATATACTGGAAAAGATATTTTGAAAATTTTACTTAGCCATGGTATTTTGACCCCCCTGCGGTATATTGAACCCCCTACTATAGACCTTGAATTTCAAATATTCAAGCTATTCTAACTCCTTAATATAGTAACGATACTCCAGTAAGTAGTTTGTATGTAATTGATATACTGGAAAAGATATTTTGAAAATTTTACTTAGCCATGGTATTTTGACCCCCCTGCGGTATATTGAACCCCCTACTATAGACCTTGAATTTCAAAATTTCAAGCTATTCTTACTCCTTAACAAAGTAACAATACTCCAATAAGTAGTTTGTATGAATTTAATCAACTGGAAAAGATATTTTAAAAATTTTACTTAGCCATGGTATTTTGACCCCCCTGCGGTATATTGAACCCCTACTTTAGACCTTGAATTTCAAAAATTCAAGCTATTCTAACTCCTTAACATAGTTATAATACTCCAATAAGTAGTTTGTATGTATTTAATATACTGGAAAAGATATTTTGAAAATTTTACTTAGCCATGGTATTTTGACCCCCCTGCGGTATATTGCACCCCCTACTATAGACCTTGAATTTCAAAAATTCAAGCTATTCTAACTCCTTACATAGTTATAATACTCCAATAAGAAGTTTGTATGTATTTGATATACTGGAAAAGATATTTTGAAAATTTTACTTAGCCATGGTATTTTGACCCCCCCTGCGGTATATTGAACCCCCTACTATAGACCTTGAATTTCAAAAATTCAAGCTATTCTAACTCCTCACCATAGTTATAATACTCCAATAAGAAGTTTGTATGAATTTGATATACTGGAAAAGATATTTTGAAAATTTTACTAAGCCATGGTATTTTGACCCCCCTGCGGTATATTGAACACCCTACTATAGACCTTGAATTTCAAAAATTCAAGCTATTCTAACTCCTTAACAAAGTTACAATATGCCAGTAAGTAGTTTATATGTATTTAATATACTGAAAAAGATATTTTGAAAATTTTACTAAGACATGGTATTTTGAACCCCCTGCGGTATATTGAACCCCCTACTATAGACCATGAACTTCAAAAATTCAAGCTATTCTAACTCTTTAACATAGTTATAATACTTCAATAAGTAGTTTGTATGTATTTAATATACTGGAAAAGATATTTTGAAAATTTTACTTAGCCATGGTATTTTGACCCCCCTGCGGTATATTGAACCCCCTTCTATAGACCTTGAATTTCAAAAATTCAAGCTATTCTAACTCTTTAACATAGTTATAATATTCCAATAAGTAGTTTGTATGTATTTAATATACTGGAAAAGATATTTTGAAAATTTTACTTAGCCATGGTATTTTGAACCCCCTGCGGTATATTGAACCCCCTACTATAGACCTTGAATTTCAAAATTTCAAGCTATTCTTACTCCTTAACAAAGTAACAATACTCCAATAAGTAGTTTGTATGAATTTAATCAACTGGAAAAGATATTTTAAAAATTTTACTTAGCCATGGTATGTTGACCCCCCCTGCGGTATATTGAACCCCCTACTTAAAACCACAAATTAAAAAAAATGATAGCCAATAAATTGTAAATTAGATTATCTGCAATACTATTTATCAAAAACAGGGGGGTTCAATATACCGCAGGGGGGTTCAAAATACCATATGTGAAAAATGACCCCGGGGTCAAAATACCATGCGGTATAATGACCCCGGGGTCATTTTACCGCATGGTATTTTGACCCCGGGTTCACTTTTTAGGGGGTTCAAAATACCATATGACACCGGGCGTTTTGACGAAAACGTAGCTACGCGCATGAATGTTTTCATAATTGTATAATAAGTACTGAAATAAAATAGAAACATCACTTTTAGCGAAATAAATATAATTAAGTCCATATTTTGATATGGAACGCCATGACTGCCTTATGTTAATGATCAGCATTATATTCAGTGCCCACAACATTATATGCAGTGCTCACACCATTATATGCAGTGCTCACACCATTATATGCAGTGCTCACAACAGTATATGCAGTGCTCACACCATTATATGCAGTGCTCACAACATTATATACAGTGCGCACACCATTATATGCAGTGCGCACACCATTATATGCAGTGCTCACAACAGTATATGCAGTGCTCACAACAGTATATGCAGTGCTCACAACATTATATGCAGTGCTCACAACATTATATGCAGTGCCCACAACATTATATGCAGTGCTCACACCATTATATGCAGTGCTCACACCATTATATGCAGTGCTCACAACAGTATATGCAGTGCTCACAACATTATATGCAGTGCTCACAACATTATATACAGTGCTCACACCATTATATGCAGTGCGCACACCATTATATGCAGTGCTCACACCATTATATGCAGTGCTCACAACATTATATTAAGTGCTCGCAACATTATATTAAGTGCTCACAACATTATATGCAGTGCTCACAGCATTATACGCAGTGCTCACAACATTATATGCAGTGGTCACAACATTATATGAAGTGGTCAAAACATATGAAGTGCTCACAACATTATATGAAGTGGTCACAACATTATACGTTTTTTGTTGTTGAAGGTGATGATGATGTTTGATGTATGACGAGATTGATGTATGATGAGATCATTCGGTAAACTTCGTTTTTTAGCGGAAATTACCGAATCCATAATTGGTAAATTACGGTAAATGCCCAGCAAACAAATTTAAACAGTTATTATAGTCATGTTATCATTAAGGCAGTATACACTATTTAAAACTGATTGAAATAAGTAAATTAAGAAGTATGATCCATTTACCACAAATTTATTCCACACCAGGGCAGTTTAAACTTATTTTGAGGATCAGTTTCACCATATTCACAACTTAATATGTATATATATTTAAGTGTTTAATAAACTGCTTCGCCGAACGCAGTTGGATACGACCGCAGAGGTCCAACCCTGAACCGTTCGGAAAAAATGGACACACTATTCACGCTTGATTCAGGTCTGAATTTGGAATGTAATTAAATATTTGACACATAATAGGTTTCTGACACAGAATAACTGTTGTCAAAGAACTTAAAATTGGTTATATAATTTGAATTTTTACTTAATTTTTTTTTGCACTACCCTCCAAAAATTAAAAAAAAATACCCTCCTTTTTTATTGATTTTGTGCAATATACTATGCTGTTGCATACTGACCCCAACCTCAAGAAAAGAAAAATGTATACCCCACTTTTGGTCTTTTTAATTTCTGAAATCTGATATGGGAAAAAAATTCTTTACACATAATTTTAAAGCAGTGTAAGGGAGGTAAACAAACATGTCTGGATTACCTCAATATATTTGGATTACCTTCCTTATACTGGTTTCAAATTGTCTTAAATGACCATTAACCAAGTAACCCTTGTTTTTCCCTCTTTTTTGCCTCTAATTCCTAAACGGTTTGAGCCATAATACCTCCGCCACCTACTCCTCCGAGCAAATCATAACCATCCCTTTGTAGTTTGGAAACTTGTGGTATAATTTCAGAGAGATTCATACACTTAATGACTGGAAACTACAAAAATATTTATTTCGATCCCCCTTTTTTACCCCTAATTCCTAAACCGTTAAGACCATAACCCCCCAAATCAATCCCAACCTTTCTTTAGTGGTTATAAACCTTGTGTTAAAATTTAATTGATTTCTATTTACTAATACAAAAGTTATTATCCGGAAAACATCTGTCTTCGGCGACGCTGACGACGACGATAGCCATATACGACCATTTTTTTTTTTATTTTTTTTTTTTTTTTGCAGTCGTATTAAAACATGTAGATTTATACACATATATCGTGCATTTCTGAATAAATATATTCAGATTACTCGGGACTGTAATTAAGATATGTTATGACCCAGTATTTTTCAAGGAGAACCCATGGCAATATCTGTCAGAAGTATACTGTTCATTGCAATTTTTTTTTTTATTAATGTTGGTCAGCAATTGCAAATAGAATTTTACTTAAACATTTACGATTTTCAATCATATTTTAAAAAGGCATGTCACAGCAATGTTTGGTGCAAAATAACAAGTTTGTGAATTTAAATTATTTTAAGAATATAATTTGGACTATGCTATACATAAAAGTCAAATTAGTTTCGACAATTTTCCATTTTTTTCCCCCGTGAGTGGTCCATTTCCGTGAGAAAGAATCCCCATAGAAACAATCAAGATCCGTCGTCAAAAGTAACTTTTCAGATAACGAAAAAAATATTCAGATATGAAATTTTCAACCTTTTACATTGATCCTAACATGGGATATGGAAAAAAAATGGTAGCAAAAATAACAGAAATCCCCAGACTATAGACAAGCTTGTATGCGAGAAGAAATAGAACGCTAATAACAACAACGAGAAGAATTCACAGTAAAACAATACTAGAAGTTCTCCATTAATATAAGGCCATAATAAATAATAGGTTTGTTTGCCCAAACGCTACCTACCCAGAAAAAAGCTGCCTACTCAAATTATTTTATTGTCCTGATTTGAAGAAGTTTTTTTTAATCAGATATGCATGAAGACTAATAAACATCTGATACTTCAAAAAAGAAAATGCCTACCTACCTACCCACTGTCTCAACCTTTGGGTAGGGTTTGGGCAAACCAAAATATTTTCAAGTGTGGCCTAATTATATTACAATTATATATTGACATAATAACGAGTATCGGTTCTTTTGTGCTTCTGTTACAAAAAAAAAGTTGTGTGGACTTTAATTAAAATCAAAGAAGTGTTCAGCAACAAATAGCATTCCTCTTTTATGTGTTGTTGCTATCATCTGGACCTAAACACAAATTTTAATCTTTTTTCGAGGTCCATTGTTATCAAAGAAGTGCGATCTAAAAGATATTATTCTTCTATGACTTTTAGTTGATTAGATTTTGTATCTTAATGTACCTTAACCAGAATTAATTTAGGTCAAGATGACTCTTTTTTCATGGACAATCGTTACTATCCAATAATAGTAAATCATTCCGGTTTTTACTCAGTTTGTTTCAATCTTTAGCTAAATGCAAAACTTAGATGCATGTTTTTGTGTTAGTTGTTAGTGGCTTTGAACTGGCTTTGAACTGCGAGTACTCTCAGATCAGTACTTATAGTGTCTTTTTGTTGTTGGGATATACAAGTACCCGCCCACGTGTCGTCCACTCTATTTTCTTGTTAGATGTATTTATTAAGTATCCATCTGATGAGTTAAGCCTTTTACAACTGATAGTTCGTTCTTATTTTGTTCTGTTACGCCACTGTCCCAGGTTAGAGGGAGGGTTGGTATCCCGCTAACATGTTAAAACCCGCCACATTCTGTATATAGGTGGCTGTCCCAAGTCAGGAGGAGCCTTTATTTCAGTGGTTGTAGTTTGTTAATGTGTTATATACATGTTAGTTTTTCGATCGTTTGTTTGTACATAAATTAGGAATGTTTTACGTTTATCATTTCGGGGCCTTCTTTAGCTGACTATGCGCGGTATGGGCTTTGCTCATTGTTGAAGGCCGTACTGTGGTCGTTTAGTTGTTAATTTCTATGATGTCATTTTGTCTCTTGTGGAAAGTTGTTTCATTGGCAAGCATACCACTTTTTTATATATATTAACCGTGCAGACTGACGAACAAACGTAGTAAACGTTTTATTCACCCACACAAACTCAGTTTTCATAAGAGATGATAACTTTAAATGAAAATGTTAAACTGGGTATTGAAAGGGTAATGTTTTCTTATGAAAGTTTATATTTCTATATAAGACTGCTGATCATATTTAGAAGACAAACTACTTGGCGTGCTAAAAAGCTTGTAAAAAAATTGGAATAATTGATGTAAAGTTACAGTTAAACACCTAAAACGAAATGCTTTAAACTGCATTTTCCATATCTGTTAGATACTTATTCATGTAAAAATGCCAAATTCTGAAAATCGATGCCAAAAATGACTCTATCATGACATATATAAACTAGCGTAATATGGCACTTAGGTGTTATAGAAAGCTGACTGTTTTATTAAAAAGGTAATTAAGCTTTTTAAAACTGAGTACGGACTATAAAGTGGCACCTTGCTAAAGTTCTTCAGTAAAAAATGAACTCGAGAAATATATCATACAAATTTTCCTTCGATATTTCATTAAATAAACTTTTTATTATTTAACCACAGGGGCTTGTTACAATTGCCGGGTTTACTATCCATACGAACCCCTAAAAACACAAGGGAGGAAGCTCATTTGCGACAATGCTTCAAATTATTGCTGTAAAATTTTTCTAAGACTTTCACTTACTTTGTGACCTGAATAAATCTGTTCCCACTTGAATTATCTCTTCAATGACATATATTTATTACCTTAAGTAACCTCTATAACTATTGTAATCCTTAAAACAAACTCGACATTTCTGAAATAGAACGAATCGAGGCCCTAGATTTGAAAATGAAAGTACTAAAGCGTCACCTACCGGAAAATATATTTTCGGTTCTCTCGAGAGTTTACCACAATATGACGATGAAGGACAGTGTGTACCTAATAATTCCCGCCAATTTTTACATTATTGAAATCTAAAATACAGTAGACTTCCGAAAAACAGAACATTTATGGTAACACCCGAGAGTGCCAAAAATATATTTTCCGGTAGGTGTCGCTTTAGGACTTTCATTTTCAAATTTAGGGCCTCGATTCGTTCTATTTCAGAAATGTCGAGTTTGTTTTAAGGATTACAATAGTTATAGAGGTTACTTAAGGTAATAAATATATGTCATTGAAGAGATAATTCAAGTGGGAACAGATTTATTCAGGTCACAAAGTAAGTGAAAGTCTTAGAAAAATTTTACAGCAATAATTTGAAGCATTGTCGCAAATGAGCTTCCTCCCTTGTGTTTTTTTAGGGGTTCGTATGGATAGTAAACCCGGCAATTGTAACAAGCCCCTGTGATTTAACTTACATTTTGCCATTCGCATTTCTTACGACAAACAGAACTAGTTCAATCATTCACCTCTTAGTTTCATCTTTTCCTTACTTATTTCAATCAGTTTTAAATATTGTTTACTGCCTTATTGATAACATGACTAATAACTGTTTAAATTTGTTTGTTGGGCATTACCGTAATTAACATAAGGCAGTCCATATTTTGACATACAAGAAGCAAGTATGTAAACATAACTAATACATAAATTAAACAAGTATTCAACATTATTTATATATCAGAAATGAAAGAGATAAAAAATATACATTGCCGTGTCCTTTTCCCCCAATCTCTTTTCCCTTTTCTCGATTACTAGTACTTTTTTTAAAGCACGTAAATAATTACTTGAATTATAACCCATATCTACGTTTAGATACGTCAACGTATCAGATACGGATACAATACGTCTCAAAATGTCCCACTTATAATAAAAATATGTCGCTGTGAAAAACTCAAAGAACATATAAAACTAAGATCATTTACCTGAATAATTTACAGCAATCGAAGTTTGGATACTGATAAAACAGGATACTAGCAGTAGACATTTCCCAAACATTGCAATCATACAGTACGTAGCTTCTTGTCTGCAGTCTAGTTCTGGTGATGTATGTTGGACAGCCGGTTAACGGCCTTTTTATATGTAGCTCGTGCAGAATGAGTGAATAATGCTATTAAAAATTCAATTGACTAGTATGTGAGTTGACACTTTCATCCAATCAAATATTTTTGAACTCACCGGTAAACACGATTCAAGTGTCACAGCCTGAAAGGAAATTAACAAGAACTCCGTCTGGCGCGTTACTTAATTCAATTAGTATTAAAATATTTTATGCCTTTGGGGCATGAAAATTTTTTGTCAAATATAAAGTTGCCGAATTTAAAACATAGAGTCCTTTTGTCTTAAGTAAATAATGTTCTAATAACAATAATACCCAATTTCGAGGAAATTCTAAACGAAAAGTCCCTACGCAATTAAATGACAAAATCAAAAGCTCAAACACATTACACGAATGGATTACAACCGTATATTACACAAAAAATACAAAAAACTTATATTTATATGTATAACCTGTGTGGTCCGTGTGATCCGTGTTGAAGGCAGTACGTTGACCTATAATGGTTTACTTTTATAAATTGTTATTTGGATGGGGAGTTGTCTCATTGGCACTCATACCACATCTTCCTATATACATCTATTTTGAATTAGTTATACAATTTGTATCATAAAAGCTGCAGATTGGATACGACTTATAGTAGTCCTATAACATATGACCTTGGGGGCATTATTTACTTTTTCTATTTACTGTTCTGATTTTTTTTTACTATCAATGTGCCACCCGCATTAGACAAAAAAAAAATAATGAAAATATCAGCAAGAAAACGTTAAATAGTGAATATATAATACTAAGGCATATATTATAGGACTACGACTTAAAGCAATATAGCAATCTAATTAAAATATTGATCTCTAAATTGAGCAATATAGCAAAATAAAGGTTGAACAATACCTACCGATATCTGGTTGATATATTTTCGTTAAATAATCCAGAGTTCTCTAAATATACTACCGAAATCAACACAAAAGAACTTACCTAACTAAATCCAACATAATCAGCAGTAGTTGTCCTTTTCTAGATTTAGACATTTCAATTTCTAAAGGAAAACTCCATACTAAAAAAAATACGACAAAAAGACGATTTTTCATTCCGTATGATTTATTTTCCCTTTTTATACCCTAATGTTCCTTTTGCTTCATCATACAGTGTTAATAACTGTACTTTGACCTATAATTGATTACTTTTATACATTATGACTTGGATGGGGAGTTGTCTCGTTGGCACTCATACCACATCTTCCTATATTTATATCCAGACAGTTGTCAGTTGCAAAATAATGAAACTCTACTACACGTATTTCCATGGTCATTCAACTTATCAAATACACACTGAAAAACTGTAGAATATATCAGTGTTGGTTTATTCGAGTAATAGGCTGAGTTAGACTTGATAAGCTTAGATTTAGATATATTAAATATGTTAAAGGGCGCCAACCATGAATGACTAAAAAAAAGTTTTAAAATGAAAATTAGCGAATACTAACAAATGTTAATACAAAAAAAATCTAGAAGTAATTTTATAATTCATATTTGTGCTCATCCTTGAATGGTGTTTATCGCAGATCTTGTTTTTTTGTTCAGATATTTTTTCGCAGTCATTCAGAGATAATGTAAAGACAGACCCTGTCTAATGGTGAAGACAGCACGTTGGGATCTGTGTGTTTCTGTGTTGTTTGGGTTGCTGTTTCGTTAGCGAATACCCGACATCACGTTTTATTCGTATACACACCACCCATTCGAAGATTTAAAGTTACAACAAAAAAAATCATTCAAATTGGTTAAAATCTTCTTTGTGTTTGTCCATTCAACAATATTTTGAAAGTTTTTCCCTAGCTAAGCATATTCAAATTCCAATAAATCGATTTATCTTACCTCCTATACACAGTGTAGATACTATTCTGTACGCGATCCGGAAGTCGCGATTTTCGAAGCGAGAACATTTTGGATCACATTTTAAATTTGTTGGATATACTATATTAAACGGTAAGATGTTCATCTGTACATTGCTTAATGATTAATTCAGCTGACATCGATATTCACAAATGGTTTATAATTAAATTTAGCACATTCATTATTCGTATATTTGCCTTAATCAAGAGATTTTCAAGTGCATCACTAAGGAAAATAGGTCAATGAACATAAAACAATCTTTTTGCACCCTTACTGTACAAATTAACGTAAAAACCAGACTTAATTAACTAAATAAGTATATTTTGAGTGGTGGTAAAAGTTTCAGCCAGCTCTTTGAAGCCAGAAATAAGAAAAATACACTTGTTTGAATCTCTCACTGGACGATCAGTCTCGCTTGTATATTTTGAAACTGTCTGTATTTCACTGTATTCTAGTGGTGATTTCAAAGTTATTTACGATACATTTGAAGATGGCATTTTTCTAAATAACACATATATATATATATATTTTAATAAATTCACATCCTGAAAACTTATCAAACATGTTTTAGCTTGATAGGGTGTACTCGACTTACTACATTAAGTATAAGGATGTTTGAATGATGCTGAAATAAGAGGAAGGTTTGTTTGTTTATATAAGTTTCAGAAATGTCCTCCGTTAATTATTATACTTAAAATTGTACAAACACACAGATTTAATTGTTATATAAAAATGCATGTATTTACACACAATCGAAGCCATACTGTAGCCTATAATTGGTCACAGTTCCTTCACTTTGTTTTGGATGTATATCTGTCTCTTTGACACTCATTTGTACACCACTTTGTAAAGCGGTAGTTTATAGTGATAATGAAATCCGTCTTTCCGTTCGTCCGTTGGACCGGTACAGCATGTTTCGCCGGTTTATAAGCGCATCTCCTCATAAACCACTTAATATACATTTGGGTTTCCAGACATGTTTAAATGGAGAGGGGGTCCAATCCAGAAGAAAAGAGGATTCCAAATATATGTTCCCAAACAAATGCATTGAAAGTTAAAAAAAAGAGTTTTCAACCGCCGGATTCCAATTTTCTTGAACCCATCACTGGTATAACTATTACTTATTTTTTTCTCGGATTCCGTCTCATAAATGATAATATAAAAAAGAAGATTCGGTATGATTACCAATGAGACAACCGTCCACAAGAGACCAAAATTTAAATGACACAGGCATTAACAAATATAGGCCACCGTACGGCCTTCAACAATGAGCAAAGCCAGTACCACAAAGTCAGCTATAAAAGGCCCCGAAATAACAATGTAAAACAATTCAAACAAGTAAATTAACGGCCTTATTTATATATAAAAAAAGGAATGTATTTCGAATTTTATCAAAAATCTTTTATGGGGTTTCTTTATATAAGATACGGTCTTAACATTGCATTATATGGGGCAACCATCAGGTATTTTCAACCGTGACCTCCAAAACCAATTGTTAAACTTTCTAAAATTGCTCCATTTTTAATCAATTAATGTATTATGGACCTTCTATTTCGAATTTTTGGTAAAAATGTTTTTGATGTTTCTATATCTAAAATACGGACTTTGTCATAACCTTATATTGGGCGTACCTATTTTATTTCCACAACTTTCTTCAGACAATTGTCATAACCGAATGAATCTTTTTTTCAGATTCCTTATCATTTAATTGTGCACCTCTTATTTTGATTTTTCGAAAATTCAGCAGTTTTCTATTTCCATGGTAAGGCTTAAATTAAAATATTGTTTGTTTGCCCTTTACCGACCGACCCTATCAATTCGTTCCGCCTGAAAATCTTTTATTTGTATTTACCAGCAAGATTTTATTTTATTTTATTTTTTCGTTCCTACCAAAAATCTTATATTTGTATTTCCCGCTCAAAACTTTTTTACCGGAATCCTCAGGTTTTATCTTTACGTATAAGGTCCAGTCCGTTTGGTATCACCTGAGCGTTTGACATGAACACTTGCATTTGAAGTATCAAAGCATTTGTTTGAAATCGATGTTGAACGCTTTCTGAAATCATGATATGAAGTATGTTACTCTGTACTTTTAAACTTAAAGAGCAGGGTTCATTTACAAAAAAGTTCGTTTGATACAAAAGTATTTACGTGTGTACAAACTAATTTGTAAACGGACGTTGTATTCTATGTAGGGATGGCCTTTTGTGATCCGCATATCAGAATGATTATGTTAACGATGCCGCTAAATCATTTATATCTGACATGAACCAAAAGTGACAAAATCCTGTAAAGTGGAGAATATCTGGCAATAAAATCGCCAAGTTTTCCATACAGATCATTTATAAATGTGATGCAAAATACGTGACAATTGAGTTTTAAGACTTATAGCATTTTTATTTGAAACAAGAGGCTCTCAAGAGCCTGAATCGCTCACCTGAATTTTTTTGGTTTAATCTCTCATCAATGATTATTTTGGCTTTTCAATTTATTTAAATGTTCTTTGAATCGTCCTATTTTCTTCAAAAGCAAAAAAAATATCATTTTCTCCTATGTTCTATTTTAGCCATAGGAGCTATGTTTCTTGACATACAAGGAAATGAAATATAAAATTTATACTAGATACTCTGAAACTCTAAAACTCATTTAGCCTAAGTTTGGCTGAAATTGATACAGCAGTTTCAAAGGAGAAGATTTTTTAAAGTAAGTCAACATGATGAACAAATTGTGAAAAAAGTCTTTAAAGGGCAATAACTCCTTAAGAGGTCAATTGACAATTTTGGTCAAATTGACTTATTTGTAGATCTTACTTTGCTTAACATTTTTGCTATTAACAGTTTATCTGTATCTATGATAATATTCAAGATAATGACCAAAAACTGCAAAATTTCCTTAAAATTACCAATTAAGTGGCAGCAACCCAACAATGGTTTGTTTGATTCATCTGAAAATTTCAGGGCTGATAGATCTTGACCTAATGAACATTTTTACCCCGCCGTCAGATTTGCTTTAAATGCTTTCGTTTTTGAGATATAAGCCAAAAACTGCATTTGACCCCTATGTTCTATTTTAAGTAACGGCGGCCATGTTTTTTGACGGATCAAAAATCGAAGCACACACTTTGTGCAGGATACTCTAAGGAACAATCATGCTAAGTTTCATTCAAATCCATTCAGTAGTTTCAGAGGAGAAGATGTTTGAAAAATTGTTAACGACGACAGACGACGACGACGGACGCCAAGTGATGAGAAAAGCTCAAATGGCCTTTTAGGCCAGGTGAGCTAAAAAAGGCACACACGAAATTTGTAACATTCTAGGGACTTTTTCTACTAGTAATTTATGTCTGCCCATTATCTTACCAGTACAAAGTTATCTCTTATATATTTTTTTTTCAAAACTAATAGTCCCAGCGGAAAACTTATTTGCAAAAACAAACGGACAAAAAAATGACATTTATATGCAGATTTTGTATCTATAAAATAAAATATTTTACCTACCTGCCTACCCATGACAAATAATATACCGAGCCAAGTTATTTTTTTGGGGAAAAAAATAAAATATTTTACCTACCTACCTACCCTGTTTCAAAACATAGGGTCGGAAAAGGGCAAACAAACAATATTTTAATTTAGGCCTAAGGAATTTTCCACTATTCCTTATTGGGTGGTACCCATTTACTATATGCAACTTTCGAAAACTTACCATACATTAATAAATAAATTTGGTGTTTTTACTGTCTTCTGATTGGTTAAAATTATTAGTTTTATTTTCAATGTTGTCAATTTTGATGTGGACACGCCCACTCTGACGTTGTGTATTCATACGCCAACATGTGTGTGCGTTGTTATTGTTAATATAAATAATATAAAAAGTTCTTTGAGCCTTATTTTTGATAGAAATTTATTTATAATGAATGGCAATAATTTATTTTGATTTTATTGAACCATAAAACTAATTTTTGACTCTTCACATTTAACATAATCCGCTTCGCGGATTATTCAATGTGAAGAGTCAAAAATTAGTTTTATGGTTCAATAAATTCAAAATAGATAATAGCCATTCATTAAATAAAACTTCCTAATATGCGATATTAAATGATGCCCCTGTGCACCTATAATTTAGTTTTTTTGGTGGTTTATTTTTTTTTCCAAAACATGGACTATAGAAGTGGCGGGGTATACTTTCGTTAATTCTTTCCTCAATACCTAAAGTTTTTAAACAAAGCTTTCTCTATCATTTTTTTTGTCATTTTAAAAGAGACAAGCTTGGTGTATGTTATCACCAATTGTTCAACGGCAGACAGTGTAAATAGTCTTTAAAAATGTAATAGTTAAACAGATAACTGCAACGACACACTAATACAAAGTCCACAAGCGAATCATGTATTGGTTTTTAGGCATTTGATTTTAAATAAGACTGACGGAACAAAACTATAATTATTTTGCCGTCTACAAAAACCATCAGAAATATATTTGTATTGTCTGATGAAAGAAATTACACGTTATAGTTCCATGGACACAATCATAATATCACATAGACACGTATATACCTTCAAATTGCCGGGTTTTTTTCCTTCAAAATCACGACTGGTCATACAGATAAAAAATCTGAAATCGCTTCTAGAATTAGTCAGTTTTAGACTGATCGTACAGTAATTTATTTTGGGATCCTCAAGGAAAGCATATGTTTTATTTGAAATACGAACATTCTACTTAAATACGGTAAGAATATTGAAACAGTATATATTTAAATGTAAACTGATGCAAATATTTGCAATAAAAGATTATTTGCTTTGTACTACGAGAGCAAAATTGTCCATCGATTTCACTTTTTTCTATGAAGTTGGTGTGATGCACAAGTATATTTCATATTCTAATGCATGTTTTTGTTCCAGTTACTTATATGTATGATGCTTTATCGCTATTATCTGTATTTTTCCTTTGATGTTTTTTGTGATAATTTTCATATCATTCGTGTAGAGTGAGAATGAAAATTATCGCTAGTTTCTAAGGTCCTTAGCAACAGCGTATTAATCTAATTCATTCGCTAGAGTGTCGGCCAATCAGAAAAGATTAGTTGGAACTATACAAAAACATGTTATCGGATGACTTCGCTGAAATGTCAAAGATGATTTCTCGTTTTAATATTTTACCGTGAATTTCGCCGTTAAATAATTTATTGGAAGTTAATAAATGTAATCAAATCATGTTTTTAACAGATAGAAAATATCCTTTTTTTTTTAAACATAAGTCTACTTCAAACAAATCATCGTAGGTCTGTCTGCATGTACATTTCTTCATGCATGATTATTTCTTTGTCTGCTTTGAAAATACATTATATATTCAACCGCTCACTTCATTTTGAAACACCAAATTACAGCTTATCCACAGTGAAAATGGTCCTCGCCATATTTGAACACGCCGGATGGTCAGATGAGACATCTTTTTTCAAATGAATGAACTATTAGTCTCGATGCACCAGAGTTATCGTTCTTACAGTCAAACATATGCATATGGAGCGTCTGGATTATCGAGACTAATGAACTATCTGAGCGACTACATATTTATATCAAATAAGCCTACGCCTAAAAAATAGTACCACAAAAGAAAATGCATTATCATCGTATAAGATACTTTTTTTTAACTGAAATTTAAATTAAATGATATTCGAAAATACAAATAATAGCGATAAATAGATTATTTAATATGTTTTGTTAAACTCGATGCATTTTCTCATTCGAGATGAGAATGAGAAAATGCATCTCGTTTAACAAAACATAAATAATCTATAAATACATACATTTAAGATGTGCAAAGCACTTTATAGATATAGGAGTTAACAAATGATGAGAAAAAGCACCCCAAAAAAACCCTTTCTATTAGCCAGTTTGAAATCCTCGCATCGAAAATCGCGACTTCCGGATAGCGTACAGAATAGTATCTACACTTAGTAGGGTGCCCAGTATCGAAAAAGACGTCTAGTTAACGAGTTTAAGTTAACGGATAACATACGGATATATTTATATGCAAACGATTGGAAAATCATTATATTTTTTAATCATGAATGTCGTCGTATGCCTCCGTGGTCACGTTTTTCAAAATTTTGTGGTTTCTTAGGGTACCCACAGATACCACATCATACAGACCATCTTCAACACGAAAAATGAAATTATTGATTTCTTTGTTATTTGTTCAAATGATACTTATCATTTAGCTTAAAAATTAAATTTATCATATAACGAAAGCTGAACAGATTTATATAATTTAAATATAAGTATTTCATGATTTTAGTAAGGCTATTTTTTTAGCTGAAAGTTACCACATTTTGAACAAAAGAAAATTTATTACGTGTTACTTTCACGGGAATTTTACTCTGATTACATCAATAACACATGGTTCACATGTGTGCCAAATATCTTTTGTGTAATGTTAATCGGTGAGAAGAAAATAGCAATTTAAAACACAAATTAAGAGATAATTCTGCCTTGTTTCAAACACGCCTTTTCTCGTGCCGTTAATCGTTTTGTAGCGCACACTACCAGGTCATTAACTAGGCCAATTGTCACTAACTTCATTTCTATGTTTTGCTTGTTGTATGGTCAAAGTGTATATTTGAAATAGTCCTGTTAGTTTGAAGATCGTTGCTTTGTAATTGGATTTTTTTTTGTTAGTTTTTATAACTTTAATTGGTTTTTTTTCATTGATAGTTTTTTTATAATTGTAATATACAAATCAAATCCTTCGATCACGTTTAAGACCCGGAATATGGCACACATTTACAGTCCTGTTAAACTATGCCCATCAAGCCCGAAACGAAGTAGGCATGAAATACAATGGGATAAGTGTGTTATATATATGTCGGGGTTCCTCTACTGAATTGCTTATTAATAAACGAGGAATAGACACAAACAAAAGCTTTATCGAGGCTATTGGAGCACGGAAAGATTTGACGGTTTATTGCATGATGCTTCAGACCTAGACCATTTTCGTACTGATGATTCAAAATGTTGTAGCATCATTCTTTTACAAATCGTACACTAGCAGACACACCTGAAGTTTTTTTTTAAAGCTAAATCAAGTTCTTGTTCGTCTGTTAAAGTGTTTCAGGACATATTAAGAAAGGTCGTAAAATTCCTGACTGGAAAAAGTTTCTTTGAGTCGGTGAGATCCAGCAGGCCTTTATCATATTTCTTGGGGAATCGATTGTTCAGCCTCATGGTCTTACTTTGATACACGAGGAAGTCATATTCTAGCTAGCACTTTCAAGGACCCTAAATCAGCTTAGAAAGAGTATTAAGGTTTTAAGAATTATGTTGTTCGCCCGATGAAGTAGATACTCGTATGATTTTACATATGCATGCTATTTGTGTAGACAAAGAGTTCGGTGTGAAAGGAATCAAGGATAGGATAATAACAAAGTCACAAAATACAGATGTTCTAATCGTATGCGTTCCTTACATCCACTTCATGCAGCATACACATGAGCTATGGTTTCAAACAGACACTATAACTTGTATACAAGATTTTCGCATCTATATAGATATAGGAAGATGTGGTGTGAGTGCCAATGAGACAACCCTCCATCCAAATAACAATTTTAAAAAAGTAAACCATTATAGGTCAATGTACGGCCTTCAACACGGAGCCTTGGCTCACATCGAACAACAAGCTATAAAGGGCCCCAAAATTACTAGTGTAAAACCATTCAAACGGGAAAACCAACGGTCTAATCGGTATAAAAAAAAACGAGAAACACGTATCAATTACATAAACAAACGACAACGACTGTATACCTGTCCACGAAATATGTAAAAGTCTCGGGTTGCCATCTATAACTTTCTACCATTCTGTTACATGATGCAATACAACGTATTGGACCCCCGTTTAGGATCAGTAAGCGAACTGTTTTTTAGTCTTGAAGGACAGCCCAGATGATTTAACCAATTTGTCAAACCTTTCTAATTGTGACATAGCTGAACCTATAGATGCAGATCGAAATCTTGTTGTCAGGTTGAATGATCTCAAGTCAAAACTAAAAATAGATCACTGTGACCTAAACAATTAAAGCGGAAAATTGGCTACAATTGAAAATTTCCCCCTTGTCAAACTTTCTCCTTGTGAATCTACTTTTAAACAATATGTAATAAGAGTTTCACTCCGGACGTAAATTCGAAGTCTTCCCATATAGCAGAACTACCTTAACATTCTCCTCTTCAGAATTTCCGCAGCATTTAAATTTCTACTTGTAAGGGGAATTCTGAGCTTTCAAAGGGTTGCATTTGCTTCGAACAAGTGGGGAAAGATATGTGAACAAATAATACTAAAAAACCTGCTATATGTTCGTTGACGGTGGCAGGACGACAGGAGACCATAGAATGTAGTGTAGGTGATACAAGCCTCGATCATAATTAAGGTCTTTCCTTTTTCTATAAGGAAAGACCTTACTGTATTTCTTCTGTTTATTATTATTATTATTAAGGTCTTTCCTTTTACTAAAGGGAAAGACCTTACTGTATTTCTTCCGTTTATTAAGGTCTTTCCTTTTACTAAAGGGAAAGACCTTACTGTATTTCTTCCGTTTATTATTATTCTTTTTGTTCCGCCAAACTTTGACAAAATTTCCCTCCGTAACCGTAAGACGTGTCGCTTTCATATTCACACTTTGTATCGGTGTCATGAATACCTATCCGGAACTCACCCTGTGAGTCGAAATATTTTGTCGGTTCGGAGTAATCCCTCCGAAACCCAAAAACCTTGTTATCGTTCCAACACCGTAACCGTAATAGGTAGAAAAAAAACGAAGGGTGAAATTTGTTCAGGACCAGACCCCGGTTCTTCGTTACCTTTGGATCGAAAAGATTCAACGACTCATTGGTAGGGTTATGCCCCTATGAAAATTAACCGGTGTCGGTTGGCCACCAAAACTCAGAAACTGTAAGTCGTAGACACCTAGGATCTTCACCAATCATCATCAATTCATGTATCTTTGAAAAATACCTCAAGGTCAAATTTGTATGTTGACCTTGACCTTTGACCTAACACCTTGTTATGGAATAATCTCAGAAACCATTATACTTACAGAAATTTTAAATGGTGGAAAATGTTTGGGTCGTTACAGCGCAACTTTGTTACATTTTGACCGCAGAGATTTGACCTTTTTTTAAGGGGCATAAAGCCTCTTTTACGTTTCTGAAAAGACAAAATCAGCTTTTACTATATAACCGTAGGTCCTAGACCCATGGGGTCTTCAGCAATGACATTGGGGACTAATGACCTTGACAAAGGTCAAAAGGTCAAAGGTCAAGGTCATGTCCAAGATAGCGAATTTAGTGTTTTTAACCTTATTTAAAGGATTTTCAGTGTGTTTTAAAGCTTTTCAATACATTCTACGTCTATTTGAACATGTATTTTACATTGCAAAAGGAAAGACCTCTCAATTGTTCAAGAACAATTGACAGTTTAATTATTATTCTTTTTGTTCCGCCAAACTTTGACAAAATTTCCCTCCGTAACCGTAAGACGTGTCGCTTTCATATTCACACTTTGTATCGGTGTCATGAATACCTATCCGGAACTCACCCTGTGAGTCGAAATATTTTGTCGGTTCGGAGTAATCCCTCCGAAACCCAAAAACCTTGTTATCGTTCCAACACCGTAACCGTAATAGGTAGAAAAAAAACGAAGGGTGAAATTTGTTCAGGACCAGACCCCGGTTCTTCGTTACCTTTGGATCGAAAAGATTCAACGACTCATTGGTAGGGTTATGCCCCTATGAAAATTAACCGGTGTCGGTTGGCCACCAAAACTCAGAAACTGTAAGTCGTAGACACCTAGGATCTTCACCAATCATCATCAATTCATGTATCTTTGAAAAATACCTCAAGGTCAAATTTGTATGTTGACCTTGACCTTTGACCTAACACCTTGTTATGGAATAATCTCAGAAACCATTATACTTACAGAAATTTTAAATGGTGGAAAATGTTTGGGTCGTTACAGCGCAACTTTGTTACATTTTGACCGCAGAGATTTGACCTTTTTTTAAGGGGCATAAAGCCTCTTTTACGTTTCTGAAAAGACAAAATCAGCTTTTACTATATAACCGTAGGTCCTAGACCCATGGGGTCTTCAGCAATGACATTGGGGACTAATGACCTTGACAAAGGTCAAAAGGTCAAAGGTCAAGGTCATGTCCAAGATAGCGAATTTAGTGTTTTTAACCTTATTTAAAGGATTTTCAGTGTGTTTTAAAGCTTTTCAATACATTCTACGTCTATTTGAACATGTATTTTACATTGCAAAAGGAAAGACCTCTCAATTGTTCAAGAACAATTGACAGTTTAATTAAGGTCTTTCCTTTTACAAAAGGGAAAGACCTTACTGTATTTCTTCTGTTTATTATTATTATTATTATTATTATTATTCTTCCGCCAAACTTTGACGAAGTTAGCAGCCTAAACCGTAAGACGTGTCGCTTTCATGTTCACACTTTGTATCGGTGTCATGAATACCTATCTGGAACTCACCCTGTTAGTCGAAATATTTTGTCGGTTCGGAGTAATCCCTCCGAAACCAAAAAACCTTGTTATCGTTCCAACACCGTAACCATAATAGGTAGAAAAAAAACAAAGGAGTAATCCCTCCGAAACCAAAAAACCTTGTTATCGTTCCAACACCGTAACCGTAATAGGTAGAAAAAAAACAAAGGGTGAAATTTGTTCAGGACCAGACCCCGGTTCTTCGTTACATTTGGATCGAAAAGATTCAACGACTCATTGGTAGGGTTATGCCCCTATGAAAATTAACCGGTGTCGGTTGACCACCAAAACTCAGAAACCGTAAGTCGTAGACACTTAGGATCTTCACCCTTCATCATCAATTCATGTATCTTTGAAAAATACCTCAAGGTCAAATTTGTATGTTGACCTTGACCTTTGACCTACCACCTTGTTATGGGATAATCTCAAAAACCATTATACTTACAGAAATTTTAAATAGTGGAAAATGTTTGGGTCATTACGGCGCAACTTTGTTACATTTTGACCGCAGAGATTTGACCTTTTTTTAAGGGGCATAAAGCCTCTTTTTCGTTTCTGAAAAGACAAAATCAGCTTTTACTACATAACCGAAGGTCCTAGACCCATGGGGTCTTCAGCAATGACATTGGGGACTAATGACCTTGACAAAGGTCAAAAGGTCAAAGGTCAAGGTCATGTCCAAGATAGCGAATTTAGTGTTTTTAACCTTATTTAAAGGATTTTCAGTGTGTTTTAAAGCTTTTCAATACATTCTACGTCTATTTGAACATGTATTTTACATTGCAAAAGGAAAGACCTCTCAATTGTTCAAGAACAATTGACAGTTTAATTAAGGTCTTTCCTTTTTCTATAAGGAAAGACCTTACTGTATTTCTTCTGTTTATTATTATTATTATTAAGGTCTTTCCTTTTTCTATAAGGAAAGACCTTACTGTATTTCTTCTGTTTATTATTATTATTATTAAGGTCTTTCCTTTTTCTATAAGGAAAGACCTTACTGTATTTCTTCTGTTTATTATTATTATTATTATTATTATTATTCTTCCGCCAAACTTTGACAAATTTATCCGCGTTAACCGTAAGACGTGTCGCTTTCATATTCACACTTTGTATCTGTGTCATGAATACCTATCCGGAACTCACCCTGTGAGTCGAAATATTTTGTCGGTTCGGAGTAATCCCTCCGAAACCCAAAAACCTTGTTATCGTTCCAACACCGTAACTGTAATAGGTAGAAAAAAACCGAAGGGTGAAATTTGTTCAGGACCAGACCCCGGTTCTTCGTTACATTTGGATCGAAAAGATTCAACGACTCATTGGTAGGGTTATGCCCCTCTGAAAATTAACCGGTGTCGGTTGGCCACCAAAACTCAGAAACCGTAAGTCGTAGACACCTAGGATCTTCACCAATCATCATCAATTCATGTATCTTTGAAAAATATCTCAAGGTCAAATTTGTATGTTGACCTTGACCTTTGACCTAACACCTTGTTATGGGATAATCTCAGAAACCATTATACTTACAGAAGTTTTGAATAGTGGAAAATGTTTGGGTCATTAAGGCGCAACTTTGTTACATTTTGACCAAAGAGATTTGACTTTTCTGTAAGGGGCATAACCCCTGTTTTAGGTTTCTGAAAAGACAAAATCAGCTTTTACTATATAACCAAAGGTCCTAGACCCATGGGGTCTTCAGCAATGACATTGGGGACTAATGACCTTGACAAAGGTCACAAGGTCAAAGGTCAAGGTCATGTCCCAGATAGCGAATTATGTGTTTTTGACCTTATTTAAAGGATTTTCAGTGTGTTTTAAAGCTTTTCAATACATTCTACGTCTATTGGAACATATATTTTACATTATAAAAGGAAAGACCTCTCAATTGTTCAAGAACAATTGACATTTTAATTATTATTATTATTCTTCCGCCAAACTTTGACAAATTTATCCGCGTTAACCGTAAGACGTGTCGCTTTCATATTCACACTTTGTATCTGTGTCATGAATACCTATCCGGAACTCACCCTGTGAGTCGAAATATTTTGTCGGTTCGGAGTAATCCCTCCGAAACCCAAAAACCTTGTTATCGTTCCAACACCGTAACTGTAATAGGTAGAAAAAAACCGAAGGGTGAAATTTGTTCAGGACCAGACCCCGGTTCTTCGTTACATTTGGATCGAAAAGATTCAACGACTCATTGGTAGGGTTATGCCCCTCTGAAAATTAACCGGTGTCGGTTGGCCACCAAAACTCAGAAACCGTAAGTCGTAGACACCTAGGATCTTCACCAATCATCATCAATTCATGTATCTTTGAAAAATATCTCAAGGTCAAATTTGTATGTTGACCTTGACCTTTGACCTAACACCTTGTTATGGGATAATCTCAGAAACCATTATACTTACAGAAGTTTTGAATAGTGGAAAATGTTTGGGTCATTAAGGCGCAACTTTGTTACATTTTGACCAAAGAGATTTGACTTTTCTGTAAGGGGCATAACCCCTGTTTTAGGTTTCTGAAAAGACAAAATCAGCTTTTACTATATAACCAAAGGTCCTAGACCCATGGGGTCTTCAGCAATGACATTGGGGACTAATGACCTTGACAAAGGTCACAAGGTCAAAGGTCAAGGTCATGTCCCAGATAGCGAATTATGTGTTTTTGACCTTATTTAAAGGATTTTCAGTGTGTTTTAAAGCTTTTCAATACATTCTACGTCTATTGGAACATATATTTTACATTATAAAAGGAAAGACCTCTCAATTGTTCAAGAACAATTGACATTTTAATTAAGGTCTTTCCTTTTTCTATAAGGAAAGACCTTACTGTATTTCTTCTGTTTATTATTATTATTATTAAGGTCTTTCCTTTTTCTATAAGGAAAGACCTTACTGTATTTCTTCTGTTTATTATTATTATTATTATTATTATTATTCTTCCGCCAAACTTTGACAAATTTATCCGCGTTAACCGTAAGACGTGTCGCTTTCATATTCACACTTTGTATCTGTGTCATGAATACCTATCCGGAACTCACCCTGTGAGTCGAAATATTTTGTCGGTTCGGAGTAATCCCTCCGAAACCCAAAAACCTTGTTATCGTTCCAACACCGTAACTGTAATAGGTAGAAAAAAACCGAAGGGTGAAATTTGTTCAGGACCAGACCCCGGTTCTTCGTTACATTTGGATCGAAAAGATTCAACGACTCATTGGTAGGGTTATGCCCCTCTGAAAATTAACCGGTGTCGGTTGGCCACCAAAACTCAGAAACCGTAAGTCGTAGACACCTAGGATCTTCACCAATCATCATCAATTCATGTATCTTTGAAAAATATCTCAAGGTCAAATTTGTATGTTGACCTTGACCTTTGACCTAACACCTTGTTATGGGATAATCTCAGAAACCATTATACTTACAGAAGTTTTGAATAGTGGAAAATGTTTGGGTCATTAAGGCGCAACTTTGTTACATTTTGACCAAAGAGATTTGACTTTTCTGTAAGGGGCATAACCCCTGTTTTAGGTTTCTGAAAAGACAAAATCAGCTTTTACTATATAACCAAAGGTCCTAGACCCATGGGGTCTTCAGCAATGACATTGGGGACTAATGACCTTGACAAAGGTCACAAGGTCAAAGGTCAAGGTCATGTCCCAGATAGCGAATTATGTGTTTTTGACCTTATTTAAAGGATTTTCAGTGTGTTTTAAAGCTTTTCAATACATTCTACGTCTATTGGAACATATATTTTACATTATAAAAGGAAAGACCTCTCAATTGTTCAAGAACAATTGACATTTTAATTATTATTATTATTCTTCCGCCAAACTTTGACAAATTTATCCGCGTTAACCGTAAGACGTGTCGCTTTCATATTCACACTTTGTATCTGTGTCATGAATACCTATCCGGAACTCACCCTGTGAGTCGAAATATTTTGTCGGTTCGGAGTAATCCCTCCGAAACCCAAAAACCTTGTTATCGTTCCAACACCGTAACTGTAATAGGTAGAAAAAAACCGAAGGGTGAAATTTGTTCAGGACCAGACCCCGGTTCTTCGTTACATTTGGATCGAAAAGATTCAACGACTCATTGGTAGGGTTATGCCCCTCTGAAAATTAACCGGTGTCGGTTGGCCACCAAAACTCAGAAACCGTAAGTCGTAGACACCTAGGATCTTCACCAATCATCATCAATTCATGTATCTTTGAAAAATATCTCAAGGTCAAATTTGTATGTTGACCTTGACCTTTGACCTAACACCTTGTTATGGGATAATCTCAGAAACCATTATACTTACAGAAGTTTTGAATAGTGGAAAATGTTTGGGTCATTAAGGCGCAACTTTGTTACATTTTGACCAAAGAGATTTGACTTTTCTGTAAGGGGCATAACCCCTGTTTTAGGTTTCTGAAAAGACAAAATCAGCTTTTACTATATAACCAAAGGTCCTAGACCCATGGGGTCTTCAGCAATGACATTGGGGACTAATGACCTTGACAAAGGTCACAAGGTCAAAGGTCAAGGTCATGTCCCAGATAGCGAATTATGTGTTTTTGACCTTATTTAAAGGATTTTCAGTGTGTTTTAAAGCTTTTCAATACATTCTACGTCTATTGGAACATATATTTTACATTATAAAAGGAAAGACCTCTCAATTGTTCAAGAACAATTGACATTTTAATTATTATTATTATTCTTCCGCCAAACTTTGACAAATTTATCCGCGTTAACCGTAAGACGTGTCGCTTTCATATTCACACTTTGTATCTGTGTCATGAATACCTATCCGGAACTCACCCTGTGAGTCGAAATATTTTGTCGGTTCGGAGTAATCCCTCCGAAACCCAAAAACCTTGTTATCGTTCCAACACCGTAACTGTAATAGGTAGAAAAAAACCGAAGGGTGAAATTTGTTCAGGACCAGACCCCGGTTCTTCGTTACATTTGGATCGAAAAGATTCAACGACTCATTGGTAGGGTTATGCCCCTCTGAAAATTAACCGGTGTCGGTTGGCCACCAAAACTCAGAAACCGTAAGTCGTAGACACCTAGGATCTTCACCAATCATCATCAATTCATGTATCTTTGAAAAATATCTCAAGGTCAAATTTGTATGTTGACCTTGACCTTTGACCTAACACCTTGTTATGGGATAATCTCAGAAACCATTATACTTACAGAAGTTTTGAATAGTGGAAAATGTTTGGGTCATTAAGGCGCAACTTTGTTACATTTTGACCAAAGAGATTTGACTTTTCTGTAAGGGGCATAACCCCTGTTTTAGGTTTCTGAAAAGACAAAATCAGCTTTTACTATATAACCAAAGGTCCTAGACCCATGGGGTCTTCAGCAATGACATTGGGGACTAATGACCTTGACAAAGGTCACAAGGTCAAAGGTCAAGGTCATGTCCCAGATAGCGAATTATGTGTTTTTGACCTTATTTAAAGGATTTTCAGTGTGTTTTAAAGCTTTTCAATACATTCTACGTCTATTGGAACATATATTTTACATTATAAAAGGAAAGACCTCTCAATTGTTCAAGAACAATTGACATTTTAATTATTATTATTATTCTTCCGCCAAACTTTGACAAATTTATCCGCGTTAACCGTAAGACGTGTCGCTTTCATATTCACACTTTGTATCTGTGTCATGAATACCTATCCGGAACTCACCCTGTGAGTCGAAATATTTTGTCGGTTCGGAGTAATCCCTCCGAAACCCAAAAACCTTGTTATCGTTCCAACACCGTAACTGTAATAGGTAGAAAAAAACCGAAGGGTGAAATTTGTTCAGGACCAGACCCCGGTTCTTCGTTACATTTGGATCGAAAAGATTCAACGACTCATTGGTAGGGTTATGCCCCTCTGAAAATTAACCGGTGTCGGTTGGCCACCAAAACTCAGAAACCGTAAGTCGTAGACACCTAGGATCTTCACCAATCATCATCAATTCATGTATCTTTGAAAAATATCTCAAGGTCAAATTTGTATGTTGACCTTGACCTTTGACCTAACACCTTGTTATGGGATAATCTCAGAAACCATTATACTTACAGAAGTTTTGAATAGTGGAAAATGTTTGGGTCATTAAGGCGCAACTTTGTTACATTTTGACCAAAGAGATTTGACTTTTCTGTAAGGGGCATAACCCCTGTTTTAGGTTTCTGAAAAGACAAAATCAGCTTTTACTATATAACCAAAGGTCCTAGACCCATGGGGTCTTCAGCAATGACATTGGGGACTAATGACCTTGACAAAGGTCACAAGGTCAAAGGTCAAGGTCATGTCCCAGATAGCGAATTATGTGTTTTTGACCTTATTTAAAGGATTTTCAGTGTGTTTTAAAGCTTTTCAATACATTCTACGTCTATTGGAACATATATTTTACATTATAAAAGGAAAGACCTCTCAATTGTTCAAGAAC
Source organism: Mytilus galloprovincialis (assembly GCF_965363235.1). NCBI lineage: Eukaryota > Metazoa > Mollusca > Bivalvia > Mytilida > Mytilidae > Mytilus > Mytilus galloprovincialis. Next base: position 26,663,742 of record NC_134839.1, on the reverse strand, counting down.
AATTGACATTTTAATTTTCTATTTGCATTTCTTTTATGTTTTCGTGTTATTGCCATGCTGAAGTCTGCTTGTTTTCATTTTATAAGTTTTAATGTTCCTTTGGTTTCTCACGCCTATTTCGTTTGCAATTGTTTGTAAAATACATCGGTTCTGTACATAGCCCTCTCCCTTATTATATTTTTGGAATACTTGTAAACATAATAGCTAATTGTGGCTCATTTAGTCATCTGTATATGTAGAATAAGGCGTTTTACCTGTTTCTAATACATGATTTGTTTTCAAAACTTTTACCCCTCCCCCTTTTTCTCTGTTTGCAGTATTTTTTACTTCTGTAAAGCAAGCTTTACACAGAGCTTTATATTCAACCAAATTCAACGTTAATTTCGAAACAAATCATTTATATATACTCAAATGCACTCATGTTTAGCGATTGCCCGATCACTAAGTACTAACAAAGTTGTTTGTATTGAAGAAATTGAAATGTATCGATCGATTTCATTGGCCAATAAGATAAACACAACAATCATAGTTTGGCTTTTTTAACTATTTTGATCTGAGCGTCACTGATGAGTCTTATGTAGACGAAACGCGCGTCTGGCGTATAAAATTATAATCCTGGTATTTTTGATAACTATTTACACCACTGGGTCGATGCCACTGCTGGTGGACGTTTCGTCCCCGAGGGTATCACCAGCCCAGTAGTCAGCACTTCGGTGTTGACATGAATATCAATTTTGTGGTCATTTTTATAAATTTTCTGTATACAAAACTTTGAATTCTTCGAAAAACTAAGGATTTTCTTACCCCAGGAGTAGATTACCTTAGCCGTATTTGGCACAACTTTTTGGAATTTTGGGTCCTCAATGCTCTTCAACTTTGTATTTGTTTGGCTTTTTTAACTATTTTGATCTGAGCGTCACTGATGAGTCTTATGTAGACGAAACGCGCGTCTGGCGTATAAAATTATAATCCTGGTATTTTTGATAACTATAGTATTGATTTAATTTCATCAATGAACTCACGTGACTACAAAAGAATTTACTACAACTACTCACTGTTGCAATGAAACAAAACAAAATATCTAAACATTAAGATAGCCGGTATGTCTATAAAATCCTTGAATATCAGACTGATTTATTTCCTGAATGGCTTTTATCACGGCTAAAGTTAAGGTTTTTGCTGACAAGTTCCTTAAATCTTTCTTGTTTTATACTGAACAGTTTTGATTTTTGAAAAACATATTTCGATGAGATTCAGATCCGGTGAGTATACCGGAAGAAACCCACAATCAATACCTTGCATATTAAAGAAAGTATTAAGGATTCTCTCAGATTGATTGTGGTGGATTGCGCAATTATCAACAATTATCAAATCTCCCGGTAAAAAGGTCCGTCGGCCATAACAGTCCTGTGACAAACTTGCCTCGTGCCAAAAATTAAATTAATGCTCTGAATTTGAAGGACCGTCATCAAAATTAAAATACAAAACGCAGTCAAGACCAATCAAACAGTTTAAAGTTAAATTTGCACCTTCAATAAATCTTCCGATTTCAATACACTGTTCCCCCTTTTTCGAATGCCCATAATTACTGTTTGCAGTGACTAATTTGAATCCGCTCTCGTCCATGAACTTGATTTGATGTGGCCTTTTAGTTTGGCAAAAGTCTAAACACGCTTAGGTATATCTCATATTTCTCGGTGTAAATCTATCCCCGGACGGACGATGTAATCGTTTGAATGTAAAAAGATCTCTGGACATTGTGCGATAAATAGTTGACACATCTACATTTATTAGCACTTGCAGGCGAATAACGAAGTAACGTATCCTTCAGTTCCTTGGCTGTAATTGAGGGATTTTCTTTCTTAATAAATTCAATTAATCTGACTTCTGGTTCATTTAATTTTCTTCTTCTAAGCATTGTTTTTTCTTTCTTTTTCTGTGATATTGAACCTTCTGTGACATATCTCTTCCAGAAATTTGTTACAGATTGTCTGTTGATCTTAAATTTGTCGGCGATTTTTGTGTACACTCCTCTTGGTACTTCACCAGTTTTCAAATTTGCACCAGCTTCTATCATTTCCTGTACTATTAAACTTCTCATGTCCCGCCCGGTGGCATTTCATGCGAAGTATTCCCGGCCGTTACTATTTTTCTTTGTTGCCATTTTTATTATAATGTAAGGTTCCGCCATTCTATTCAGAAATGCGCCAACTATTAAGTGAGCGCGAAAAGTGTAGCTTATAGTATTTTGTGTTTTTTTACTTTTTATATTGGGTCAATTGTGTTGTCTTTTGTTGTTCTACTTATCGATTTGGTTCGTGCCCTTTCTCAGATGTGACTTTGTGATTAAAAAATGTATGCTCAAATGGTATTTTTTGGGTGTTTTTTTTATATATATTTCATGAAATCCATAAATATGGTAATACATTGTTCCTAACAACTTTTTATTAAAACAATTTGAAAGGGTCTGAATGTGGGGTCTTTCTTTTGTGTATTTTATATATAAGGACCAGATATATAGTGTTTTGTCTTTTCGAACCAAATCAATGCACAAGTAAAACATTTATGCATATAACAAGGTAAAAAAATATACATCGCCGTTGATACTAGCTATTATGTTGTGATGTTTAGCATTTGTCACATATTTACAAAAAAAATAATTAAGCGCTTGATATGTGGTACGTATAAAGATGTGGTATAATTGTCAATGATGCGACTCTTCCTCAAGAGATCAAATGACACAGAAATTTAAATCTATATGTCACCGTACGTCCTTCAATAATGAGCAATCCGGATAGTCCAATATAAAAGGCCCCGAAATGACAAATGTAGTTTAAACAAGAACTCTAATGACAAAATTTATGTAAAATCGATATAAACGAAAAACAAATATGCCCACATCAACAGACGACAATCACTAAATCCTGGCTCCTGGTCTGGACATGCTCTTACAATAAGTATGTGGCGGAATTAAACATGTTTTGTTAGCTTTTTATTTTGTGTCAAATGTTACATGTTGGTTTTGCTATTGATACTGAAGTTTAAGATTTTCCATACCCGGTGAAATTTAATCCACAAATTCGAAGTGCATGTAGTGTACTAGACCGACATATATATATAATAGAATAGAATAGACAATTTTGTATTTCCCAAATTACAGGGCCCATAAAGGGCATAAATCAGATTTGATTTACGTATAATTGGTAACAAGTCAACAACATATATACAGCACCAAGTCAGGAATATGACATCTATCCCTTCCGTTGATTGACCATATAGTGGAGCGTATGGTTTAGTTAGTTATTTAAGGCTTTCCTTTCTAATTGAATTTGTACCTTGGACAGTTTTTTGAATATTTTTGTCGTTTATTAATTATTGACGTAATCTTCTTCCTTTTTAAACATTTAAAAACAGAAATTACATGTCAGTGGCGAATACATTGACGATCAATGTTTTTAAATAGAGACGTATGGACTCGTTGGAACACCAATTTTTAAATTGTATGACCCCCCCCCCCCCAAAAAAAAAAAATATTTAAATTAAAAAATCCAAACAAACAAAACCTCGCACCTTTTGAGGCTGATCCGCCTCTGTATGTGCATGGGATCTAATTGACTTTATATCTCCGTGACACCGTGAAAAGATAGAACATTGATCAAACGTAAAACAAAAGTTTATACATTTATAAAATTCACACATCATAACTAGGAATGCAAGGGAAACTCCCGATCATATGTGTAAACAAATACACATTTCACCCATTGATTCATTCACAAAACTCTTGCTATGTTTATCATGTGAGTTGTTAGCATGTGTGTCTGGGCGGAGCTTCAGCGCTTGAAGGTCGAATTAGGTTTGAAGCGACCAATGACAATGATCGTTTCTTTACGTGTCGATCCAATTAAGTTTTGCTCACTGATCGTATCGTAGGACCTTTCGCTAAACACGAGTGCATTTGAGTGACACCCAATAACAGAAATTTGATTTTTACCTAGAAATTGACGAACACCTTACTATCAAAAGACGTGAAAACCACATTTTTTTTTCGACAAATGATTAAAGTTAAGATCTAAAAAACATCTTTAGATCGTACTTGTACCGAATTGAATACAAAACAATCAAATTTAGAAATTGAAATAGGTCAAGGTCACTGTTATTTAACAACTATTTGGAAATTTCATATGTGTACCCTGAATGCAAAAGAGTCAATCTAAAGTCATTTTTGGCGATACAAAAATAAAATAAGTTCTAAATGTAGATACAAAAGATATTTTTCTATAAATTGGTTGTTTTTATTTTGCTCAAAACGCATATATGTAGGAGAAACAAGCTATCTAAATGTGACCGTGTATTTATTTTGATTTTTTTGCTTTGACCTTTGACCCTGATTTAAAAAAAAAACGTGACCACGGAAGACAACGACGAAAACGCTATTTCGATGAGGCTTGTTCTCCTCTTTCCAACGATATAAGTATAGCCGTATGTTATTCCGTTAAGGCAAATCGATAAAATTTGTTGATTGGGCACCCTACTAACTGTGCTATATATTTCTAGGAATATAATTGGTGAAAAGCGACCTCGTGGAGATCGTGTATATTGAATACATGGTTAGTAGTGAATTTGCGACTTAGGCACTGTTTGATTATTTCAAATATTGAAAGTTCTGTTTAATATTGTTATATCAAGGTTGTTTATTATAGAAATTTATCGTTTACATTAGTTATTTTAGTGCAGATCAACTGAAGAAGGTTCTTAAAATTGAACACCTTAACACTTTAATACAGAAATAAGGAGATGTGTTATGATACCAAATAAGACAACTTCAGTATAATTCAACAAATGAAGATAGTCGGTAAGATAAATTCGTTACATAGTGTGCTAGTGACCTAATATGATATATACAGGGTAAGTAAATTATTAGGTCACTTACACACTATGTAAATAATAATTTCTAAAAAACGTAGCACATAACAAAAGGCGACATCCTTTGCATTTTAGTTTATCTTACCTCCTATACATTTCTAGGAATATGATTGGTTAAAAGCGACCTCGTGAAGACCGTGTATATTCAATATTAGGTTAGTAGGGAGGCGGGGCTTATTTCAATACACGGTTAGATGTGGATTTACGACTTGGGCACTGTTTGATTATTTAAAACTATTAAAGTTCTGTTTAACATTGTTGATATCAAGGTTGTTGAAAACAAATATTTATCGTTTACATTACTTTATTTTAGTACAGATCAATTACAAAAGGCCAAGTTATTAAAATTGAACACTTGAACACTTTAATACAGAAATAAGAAGATGTGTCATGATAGCAAATAAGACAACTTTAGTCTAAATTCAACAAATAAAGATAGTCGGTAAGATAAATGCGTTACATAGTGTGCTAGTGACCTAATATGATATATACAGGGTCAGTAAATTCCATATGGGGTTCGAGCTTCGCTCTCACCCCGTATGGAATTTACTGACCCTGTATATATCATATTCGAGCTTCGCTCTCACCCCGTATGGAATTTACTGACCCTGTATATATCATATATATTCGCTCGAACCCCATATTGAATTTACTTACCCTGTATATATCATATTAGGTCACTTCGCTCTCACCCCGTATGGAATTTACTGACCCTGTATATATCATATTAGGTCACTAACACACTATGTAACTAATAATATTAACAATATAAATAATAATAATAACAATTATAGAAACGCACTGATGGGACTTGACTACTGTTCTAATTTCATCCTCATGGTCATCCTCTCCTTTAAAGGTTAGAATGACACAGCTGCTGTGGCCCTATTTTTCTTGATTTCACTTCACTCGACTCTATTGGTCTAATAACATACCGCGACTTTGCAAGATTTAGTTTCATCACTGACGATATAGCTGCAGCATATTCTCTCTTTAAGTTTCCAACCTTTCTAGAGCCATTGTAAATTGCAACTGCATTTGAGTCATACTATTTGTTTAACGGCTCTGCCTCCAAATGGTAATTACTACCAACAGACAGTTCACGTCTACCGTAATGATGCATACCAACAGCCAACAATGGTCTGATAGTGAATTGTTTCATTTTGGTGTCCTGGAACACAAAAATAAAATCAAAAGTCATATGTATCAATACTTTGAGTAATAACAGCACGAACAGTTAATAGCAAAATGGACACGATACAGTAGAGATATAAGTTGGTATGCAGCTTGCATGGAATACACAGCTGCAAAAACAACACATAAACGGAACATTGGATTTAGTGACGATATGTTGACACACAAAACATGGGAATACGTCACCGCATGTTTTTGATTTTTTCAACTGTTTTTCATTCTTTGCTGTTTTACTTTTAATTTGTTTAAGTTCTCTCAATCTTTTCATTTGTTCTTGTTTAGCCTTTTTTGTTTCCTCCTCAATAATTTTCTCTGCTTTCTTTTCTCTCGAAGCTCCTTTCATTTCAACTTGTTTTTCTCGTCTTCCTTTTTCTTTTTTTCCTTTGAGTCGAGCTCTTCTTGAATCTCTTTTGTTGTTTATCAAAATGGCATCGTACGATACCATCGCCCAAAACATGCAAAGTTTCAGGAATTCGTCGCCCAGCATGCCATCAATACCATTTTTCCCAGGCCCCAAACATCGTACAATGAAGGCTACGTGAAGCTTAAATATAATAAAGCCAAGGCCGTAACTACCATTGAGGCAAGTGAGGCAATTGCCTCACTAAAATTTCGACACTGATTTTTTTTTATGGTAATTAAATACGAAACTGAATGGTCATTTGTTGTTCTGTCTCAACCTTAATTTCTATAACTTGTCATTATTCCTTTTAAATTAGTTTTCCTTGATATAACTCAGCATCTCAACGGGTGATGTTTCTCGATTACATTAACCTAGTAACGATAACCATCATGGATCGCTGGTAAAACGGACTCTTGTAGAAAAAGGAAAAGCGATACTGAAGGTAAAGAAGGAATAGTTCTAGTAAACTAATGGTGTTTGTGATCACAACAGGGGTTAAGAGTCTGAGTACTGAATATAACTTCATTGAAACTAATCCAAAAGCTATAAATTGACTGACAAATCAAGCACTGGGCATCGCAAGGGGCATATTCTCCGTTTCACCAACTTTACTCGTTCTCTTACATATAAACAAAATATACATAATATGAAACATGCATGGATTAGTTTTTATCCATGTTTCTTTAACCTTATACATTGAAAGAACATCCCGTGTTCCATTTTGACATTATTTAGATGTTGTCTCTTCTAAATCGGGACTTCGGAATTTCGTGTCATTATATTCGGGTTTCGGTATCGGACACCCTAAACCCCTAAATTTATCGATTCTTGAACTGAAAATATCTTACCACTGACTATTTCCAGAAATAATTTAAAATCACGGAACTAAATGGAAACGGCAAAAACACCAGTTTTTTTTCCCCTGTTCCCATATCATACAAGTCAACAAACTCTAGATAGAATCATCTATACATGTATCTTATCTCATTCTATCCATGCATTGTTTGTTTACTCTTTGTCAGCATAAAAGCGGGTTTGAAATTTGTAACAACGACTGTATGATGGTGCTTACAGGAAAGCTTAATTCCCTTTTGCAAACAAAACTGTTACTACCGATGCTGCTACCGAATTGCTGATTGAGAAGGAATCGGAAGAAGATGTCAATCATCATGATCATTGTGTTGATGATAGTGAGCTACCTCTAGAACAACAGACTCCCCTGAAACGACTGAAAACTTGGGAATAGGCATGTATGAGTGGCAACAGATTGTGCTGTCTTCCCATGCTCAATGTTCATCGCGATAAGGATGTCAGCAGACCAAATATATTGAAACGATTTGAAGAAACCGGCCATAAAAAAATTGGCAAACTTTACTGAATCGATGTTTGTTCTATGTTCTGGTGACACTCAAATTGATATTTGGATGTTTATCTGACATATAAATTTAAATAAAGTTGTAAAAAATTTGGTGTTAGTAAATGTCTTTAAAAATGAAAAATTTATATAAAAAGTGTCCAAACATAAAACATTGTCAAACTCTCTGGAAATGCCTAGAATGCAGGATTTTGCACCATTCATTCCATACCCTCCCAAAAATTTTTCGCCTCGCTTCGCTCGGCTCAATTATTTTGCCTCACTAAAATATTAGGTCTAGTTACGGCCTTGAAAGCATTAACAAGGAATAAAAATAGATACTTACGGCTTCAAAATCAACCGCTTCTAAACTTTGCCTCGTGTATTGTAAAGCGAGAATATCGCGTGATTTCCGGACGACGACTTTAGGCCTCAATCGGAACAACTCGGCCTTTCTGGTTGCACGAAGAAATAACTATTGTACTGCGTAGCGAGAATGGCCGAGTAGTTACGATTGCTTTAGGCCTGTGACGACATAAAGACGGCGTACGTTACATTTTTATTATTTTCAGATCGTATATTTTTACAGATCCTTCCGACCACATTTCGAAAGTCCTGGATCCTGCATTAAAATACGAACTCATATTAAAGAGGTAGGGCCTAAAATAAATTTTACATAGAATTTTTGGTCATAGTGGGGCCAATTTCAATAAGTGCTGAAAGAATAGAATTAACTATAAAACAAAAAATAAAAATGCTTTTAAATCAATATCTCGATTTTTATATATCATGATATCATATTCAATTCAATTCAAAATAATTTATTGTTCAAATATCAAATGTACATTTAAACAAAGGGATTGGACAAAAGGCAGTGCCAATACAAATCCTTTCCCTTACAAGATGGATTGAATAACATGCATGATAGTATATAATTTTCTGATAAGTTTTAAAATAGACCATACGCAGGGGCGGATCCAGGATTTTGTAAAGGGGGGGCGAAGATTATAAATGTCGCCGAGCGAAGCGAGGCGAAAAATTTTTGGGACCTTTTTTCGGCTAAAAACATAAAATAAGTGTAATATGCACAATTTAAACGGTTCCTGGCTTGGGGCATGTATATTTTATAGTTGCTGTATTAAAAGTGTAAGGGTTGGACATTTTTTTATGGACATGGACATTCGATGAAATTTACAATACGACCAACACGAGTTAAAAAAGACAAACAAGCAGTTTTTATCAAAATGTTTGATTGATATATGTTTCACCCAACATAACTTAGAGAACGGAAGTGAGGGGTTCCAAATCCCCCAAAGATTACGAAAGTGTCTGAAATGACAACGAATTTAGACTGATGGTCGACAAATGGAGACATAAAGGTCACACCCAGTAGGCAGGTTACAAAGTATTCAATATATATAAGTCCGGCGAAACAGACATTCAAGTCAGACACGCAAACCCCGGCCCCAAAAAAACTACGCCCGTTTTTTTCATCATGTTCATTTCATGCTAAATAATTTTGTTGGAAATTTTCGTTTTTAATAGCAAAAAACTGGACAAGACTATTGTTTTTAATCCAGATACGGTTCAGAATTTTTGTTTAAGGCAAGAATCAGAGTCAATTTTTCTCTCTCAAATATCTAAGACTGTCTCCTCAAATCAAATGGTTCGTACCTGAGACTTGAAATTCTTATAGAGCTTATACTAAAATTGAGAATGGAAATGGGGAATGTGTCAAAGAGACAACAACCCGACCACAAAAAAACAACAGCAGAAGGTCACGAACAGGTGTTCAATGTAGCGAGAAATTTCCGCACCTGGAGGCGTCCTTCAGCTGGTCCCTAATAACAAATATAGTTCAGTGATAATGAACGCCATACTAATTTCCAAATTGTACACAAGAAACTAAAAATAAAATAATACAAGACTTACAAAGTCTAGAGGCTCCTGACTTGGAACAAGCGCAAAAATGAGGCGGGGTGACAGGGGTTCTTTATTCAATTTGTTATTTATAAAATAAGCTGGTGCATTTGGGGTTAAACATGTTTTCGTAGGTAAATAATATTGTGGAATTTCTTTTTCTTGAGGGTGCAATAGTCTATAGAGTATTTACTATTACTTTCTGTTTGGTGGAATAGTGAAATAGAAGTCAATACGTTCTTGCTCAATCCTGTGTTGCTTTGAAGGTTTCCTGATTGTCATGACATCCTCAGCCTAAGCAATGTTTATTACTGTAATTTTAATTTCAAAATGACCGTCGTGTGCCGTTTTTTCAACGCACTGGTCAACTCCACCATAGCAAATCACATGACTTTGACAATCAGTAAATACCACCGAAAAATATCTTTATATTAAGTAAAGAATTGTCGTATAAAAATTAACTACTCGGGAAATGGCAAAGTTCACGAAGTCTAGTCTGATAAAATAATTTTACAAAAAAAAAAAAAAAAGTCCGAGCAAAGGGGGGGCGTACGCCCTCTACGCCCCCCCCCCCTGAATCCGCCACTGATACGTTGTTGCAGTGAGTCAGGGGAGGCAATTCCCCCACTTCTTGAAGTATTTTTTTGTGTATTCATATATGAATAACTATGTTAACAAAGTCAAAGCAAGACCTACTGAAGGTGATGTCGAATTTTATACATGTACCACATTAATAAGTGTTGGTTAGGAATCAAGTAGATCATTAAGTGATTTTTACTCAAATTTACAAACTCACTGCAACAACGTTGTTCTATTTATATGAATAACAAGAATTGATTGGCCCTTTTTTGCAATACATAAATAATTTAGTGTACCATCTTATCACAAGACTATTAATTTCTTGATTTTTTAAAATATAATTACTAATACAAAAAAATAAAATAAAATATATATAAATTTATTTGCAAAAAGATGCCAAACACAATTGGTTGGTTTTTTGTGTGTGTAAAAGTTAGGATTGTCTTTAATTAAGACTAAGGAGTGGTACACTGTGGTTATAGGCTGATTTCTAAACAGTATAATATCACATGAATTATTATAAAAATCTTCCAGTTTCATGAATATATTGTTGTACATATGTAAATATCTCCGTGTTTTCATCAATATTCAAGTCTGAGCAACCCTGTAGTAGGACATCAAGATTGATATCATATGTGTGAAAAATAGTTAATTTAACCCCCTAAAAGGATGAAAGTCACATATGCGGAATTGAGGGTGTGTTTTGAGGTTGGGAAAACAGGGGATCCCCCCGAGAAGGACATTTCAAACATAGAAAAAGTAATGTTTTTTTGTCATTGTTTGGCACAACTTTTTGGAATTTTGGATACTCTATGCTCTTCAACTTTGTATTGTTTGGCTTTATAACTATTTTGATATGAGCGTCACTGATGAGTCTTATGTAGACGAAACGCGCGTCTGGCGTACTAAATTATAATCCTGGTACTTTTGATAACTATTTACACCACTGGGTCGATGCCACTGCTGGTGGACGTTTCGTCCCCGAGGGTATCAGCAGCTCAGTAGTCAGCACTTCTGTGTTGACATGAATATCAATAATGTGATCATTTTTATAAATTTCCTGATACAAAACTTTGAATTTTTCGAAAAACTAAGGATTTTCTTATCCCAGGAATAGATTACCTTAGCCGTATTTGGCACAACTTTTTGGAATTTTGGATACTCTATGCTCTTCAACTTTGTATTGTTTGGCTTTATAACTATTCTGATATGAGCGTCACTGATGAGTCTTATGTAGACGAAACGCGCGTCTGGCGTACTAAATTATAATCCTGGTACTTTTGATAACTATTTACACCACTGGGTCGATGCCACTGCTGGTGGACGTTTCGTCCCCGAGGGTATCAGCAGCTCAGTAGTCAGCACTTCTGTGTTGACATGAATATCAATAATGTGATCATTTTTATAAATTTCCTGATACAAAACTTTGAATTTTTCGAAAAACTAAGGATTTTCTTATCCCAGGAATAGATTACCTTAGCCGTATTTGGCACAACTTTTTGGAATTTTGGATACTCTATGCTCTTCAACTTTGTATTGTTTGGCTTTATAACTATTTTGATATGAGCGTCACTGATGAGTCTTATGTAGACGAAACGCGCGTCTGGCGTACTAAATTATAATCCTGGTACTTTTGATAACTATTTACACCACTGGGTCGATGCCACTGCTGGTGGACGTTTCGTCCCCGAGGGTATCAGCAGCTCAGTAGTCAGCACTTCTGTGTTGACATGAATATCAATAATGTGATCATTTTTATAAATTTCCTGATACAAAACTTTGAATTTTTCGAAAAACTAAGGATTTTCTTATCCCAGGAATAGATTACCTTAGCCGTATTTGGCACAACTTTTTGGAATTTTGGATACTCTATGCTCTTCAACTTTGTATTGTTTGGCTTTATAACTATTTTGATATGAGCGTCACTGATGAGTCTTATGTAGACGAAACGCGCGTCTGGCGTACTAAATTATAATCCTGGTACTTTTGATAACTATTTACACCACTGGGTCGATGCCACTGCTGGTGGACGTTTCGTCCCCGAGGGTATCAGCAGCTCAGTAGTCAGCACTTCTGTGTTGACATGAATATCAATAATGTGATCATTTTTATAAATTTCCTGATACAAAACTTTGAATTTTTCGAAAAACTAAGGATTTTCTTATCCCAGGAATAGATTACCTTAGCCGTATTTGGCACAACTTTTTGGAATTTTGGATACTCTATGCTCTTCAACTTTGTATTGTTTGGCTTTATAACTATTTTGATATGAGCGTCACTGATGAGTCTTATGTAGACGAAACGCGCGTCTGGCGTACTAAATTATAATCCTGGTACTTTTGATAACTATTATGATTTATACAACTCCCCCCCCCCCCAAAAAAAAAAATAAATATAAAATTGGTTTCATGTGTCCTTAATACCTAAATTTTTTTTAATTCAATTCAATTCAAAGTTCAATTCAAAGTTTATTGCCATATAAACTACAGTTTGTGACATATAACAACAACAAAAACAAATAAAGATAATAACTAAGTAACTCAATATATATACACATATTCAGGTAAATATTAAAGGGTCCTCAGTTCCATTGACTTTTTTATAAAGGATCCTAGTTTAGGGAGATACCATTTTATTTTTAGGGGGGGGGGGGGCTTGGATGAAATTTGAAAAAAATAGGCAGGACAGGATTTTTGAGTAAAAAAAATGCAGGATGAGACACTTGCAAAAAAATATCCAGGATGACAATTTATGTAAAAAAAAGTCAGGATAAACTAAAGAAAAAAATGCAGGACCAGATAGAGTGAAAAATAAAAAGGCAGGACAGAGATTACAACTAAAAAAAAATGCAGGACAAACATTTTCATCTTAGCCCCCCTCCCCCCATAAAAATCAAATGGTAGCTCCCTTATTCACCTGTGTTGGTGTTGATGGGTTAAGTTACTTAAGTATATATATAACTTTGTCATTGTCAGTGAGATTAGCAAATAAAATTACTTTCTCTGTTAATGCAATCAAAATATTTTAATCTAATATTTGAATTATGAGAACAATTTATTAACAAATGTTTCTCATGTAGCACTTTGCATTTTTTGCAAGGTCTCTCTTCGCAAGGAATTTTAAAATGCCTCCCTTTTTCAATTAATAATGAATGGTCACTGATTCTAAGTTTTGTAATTAATTTTCTAAATTCAAAGTTTGGGTTAGAGAGGTAAGGTTTGATCAATAGATTTGGCTCAAGTGCTTTATAAAAATTTAATTTACTTTTATCATCAATAGATGTTAGCTTATTTATCAACAGGTTGTTGTAGTATGAGTTTATTTGGGGTTTAATATAGCTTTTAATATTTTTTAATTGTTTTAAATTATCACAGGTTTTTAGTCTATCTATATCAATGTTGGATTCAGAAAGAATATCTTTTGCAAAAGTGAACCATGAATAGGTGCCACTAGAATCCAAAGATTTAGTTAATTGAAAAGATTCATGTAATAAGGGATTCAAATTTGAGGTGAAAAGCCTTGCTTAATACATAATAGTTTGGGTTTTTATATGACATTCAATAGGCAGTCTTCCCAATTTGTTCCTTGTACCAAAATTTGAGGCACTCTTGTTAGTGCCAAGGGTAAACTTACAATAACCAAGATGCAAGTTTTCTATTGGAGTCTTGTCAATAAGGGAGCTACCATTTGATTTTTATGGGGGGGGGGGGGGGGGGGGGGGGGCTAGGATGAAAAATTTTGTCCTGCTTTTTTATTTTGCACTCTATCCGGTCCTGGTTTTTTTTTTTAGTTTATCCTGACTTTTTTTACATAAATTGTCATCCTGACTTTTTTTTTTGCAAGTGTCTCATCCTGCGTTTTTTTTTACTCAAAACTCCTATTCTGCCTATTTTTTTCAAATTTCATCCTAGCCCCCCATAAAAATCAAATGGTAGGTCCCTAAAATTAAATGGGTCCACAATTTTTCCAGAAACCAAAGCTGTGTTTTTAGCCTTGAAATATGTTATATTTGAGTCCAAATATGTTATTTCAGAATTATAAGTCAATATAGGTCTCACTAAGGTGTCAAATACGATAGGAAGGATGCCTGCCAAGAGAATTAGTATATGAGAACAAAACCTTTTTTGCCTTTTTTTGTTAATTCAGCTGTACTATGACTGAGATTACCATTTGATTTAATCAGCAGACCCAAGTACGGATATTCTGAAACATTCTCTATTTTTTTGTTTTTATATACAAGTATAGATGTTTCAGGCTTTTGCTTTGTTGTTGAAAAGACCATACTTTTTGTTTTATTTATGTTTAGAGAAAGCTGCCAGTTTTCACAAAACATGGAAACTTTATTTAGACTATTTTGGAGACCCTCCTTAGATTCTGATAGTAAAAGCAGATCATCAGCAAACAGGACGGAGCCTACTTTACTATTTATAAGCTCCAATGGACTTGAGTTGTCATCTTCCAAACTTTTAGTGATATCATTTATAAAAATATTGAACAAAGTAGGACTTAATGAATCCCCTTGTTTCACACCTCTAGTAATGTCAAAATAGTCAGAAATGTGATCTTTATGTTTTAAAGAGGATTTTGTATTTAAATATTGTTGTTTTATTACTCAGTAAAAAGACTTTCCTACTCCCATTTTGCATAATTTATACAGAAGGGCTGTCCTCCATACAGAGTCAAATGGTCAATGAAGCATGCATATATTTTTTTATATAATGCAGCTTCATATGTATAGTCTAGACATTAAAGGACCGGTAACGGCTTGATTTCTATTACTGCTAACATTGTTTGATACATACGGGTATCTTTGTTATTGTTTTATCTGTACTTTAAAGGTGGAAATACTCATTAAACAATACGTTCCTGTTCTCCTGTTCAAATCTAGAACATTGTCATTGTTTTTCCTGCGTCAGATAATAATGATTTTGACTTAAATGATATGTTCATAGCAGATCTTTGATTGGCTCTGTTAAATTTAATTTGGACAGTTGCGAGATAGATTATTAAATAAACTATACATGTATATACTTCAGTGGTTGTCGTTTGTTTATGTGTTGCATATTTGTTTTTCGTTATCTTTTTTACATCAATAAGGCCGTTAGTTTTCTCGTTTGAATTGTTTTACGTTGTCTTATCGGGGCCCTTTATAGCTGACTATGCGGTATGTACTGACATTGTTACCACCGTCCCTCCATCGGAACATTAGTCAACAAAAAATTAAGCAGCGTCACAGAACAAATCAATTACACTACGAACTGTGACTGTAGGTAAAACATCAAGAACGTTTCGCATCTGTTTCACAACAAATAGCCCATTTGTATCAATGCCAGAAAGGCCACATGTGTTTTTAACACAAGGTGTTCAATGATGTTTTCCGGTTCATATAGACGATGAAACCTTAAAGACGGGACACATAAATATATCTTAAATGAGGAAAACATCATCACATTTAATTGTGTCCGATATTTATTTGGCTTCTTGACAGATTACGTGGCGTGGTACTCGTTGCGCATAAGGGGCGTTAACAATAAAACATAATCATTAGTGGTTTTGGTAAATAAAAACATCAATAGCCTTGGCCTTGTTTTTTGCAGGTATACCTGTTTAAGGTATGAAAATAGATGATGTGACGTATTTTCATGTACTAAAAGTATCATCTATCGGACTATTTAAAACATGATTTAGATATAGGAATATGTGGTGTGAGTGCCAATGAGACAACTCTCCATCCAAATAACAATTTAAAAATTAAACCATTATAGGTTAAAGTACGGCCTTCAACACGGAGCCTTGGCTCACACCGAACAACAAGCTATAAAGGGCCCCAAAATTACTAGTGTAAAACCATTCAAACGGGAAAACCAACGGTCTAATCTATATAAACAAAACGAGAAACGAGAAACACGTATATATTACATAAACAAACGACAACTACTGTACATCAGATTCCTGACTTAGGACAGGTGCAAACATTTGCAGCGGGATTAAACGTTTTAATGGGCCCAAACCTTCTCCCTTTTTCTGAAACAATAGCATAACATCACAACATAGAAAAACATACGATAAAATATCAATTGGCAGACTTAACTCAATCAAAAAACGTATGATTACACAATGAACGAATAAATTTGATCTGCGATATCTGAATACAAATGCATAGTTAATTAAATATTAGAGACAAACATTCATGACCAAAAGGCTAACAAACAAATTAATACATTTACCTATTTAATCGAATAAAAATAACTCCGGGGAAAATGGCACTAGCTCTTTAATCGTACGCCTACCCTAACTCGAAATGCGATTTTATTAAACTTTAATTTTCAATGTGACGTCTTTTACGAAACGTTAGTTTGGTTTGGGCAGAGACAATGAAACAAGTACATACAACACACGGACAACATTGACATCGATAATAAAACATGACTTGACTTTTCATATTTATAAACACAACGAGAAGATGAAACGACCAAATTATCATTTTATTAATTTTTCATTCCTTCCTGCTCACTGATGTTTAACTTGATACGTTAGCAGAGTTTACAAAATTTGGGACAGTATGTAGCTGCAGCCGGAGAATTGGGGGTACACAATGTTCCAGTAGCATTCAGGTCCCTACAATTTATGATAATTGAATCTTCGCATGGTTTTCCGACCGTGGTCGTAGCCGGTGGTGCCGTAGTCGTAGCCGGTGGTACCGTAGTCGTAGCCGGTGGTGCTGGAGTAAAGATAAATGATGGAGTTAAAGGAACTTGAACTGCTGGTACAGTTGTTGCTATGGTATTTTCTGGTTTAATCGATTGACCTCCATTTGTATTACTGTCTGAAATTTAATAGAAAAAGATTCTGAAACAAAAAAGGAGTGGAGTGCTCCTAACAACTATACATTCCTACAAAAATAGACAGCAAACAAGCAATACAAGTCCACTGGACAGCCTTACAGGATATGTAAGAGTAGATTTATTTACCTAGTCCCTCTTGGTCTTATCTTGGCTAGGGAACTGGATCTGAACCCTTGGCTAGCGAACTGACCCCTCCTCTCCTCTCCAAGAGAGAAAGTAACTTGATCTCCAAGAGAGGATGGAACTGGATCGTAACCCTTGGCTAGAATATGCGGTTATGATCACTCTGACCACCCTTAGAGTATGCCTTTGTAGATTTCTCTACCAAGAGATTCCCTGGCTAATGTAGTTTAGGGAGCAAGTTTTACTGTACCAAGTCAGGAATATGACAGTTGTTATCCATTCGTATGATGTGTTTGGACTTTTGATTTTGCCTTTTGATTTTTGATTTTCCTTTTTGAATTTTCCTCGGAGTTCAGTATTTTTGTGTGTTTACTTTTTATTTTTTATAGAGAAGAAACACTTACTTGTACATAAATATTTGTTACAGTTTGCATTCAGACAGCATTGATTGCACAACTGTGTACTTCTTTGATGTGGCACAAACTGATCAAGTAGTTCACATCTCTGGAAATATATTCTGATGTTACCATAGTATTGAAACTTTTTATATGTTACAGGGAACTTGTAAAATTTTTTAAAATCACTGAACTAATCAGTGATGGTGTTAAATCACTTACAGTTTCAGTGGTATTGTGAAGTCCCTGAAATTGTTAGGGATTTTACAAAATCACTGAAAATTTTGTAAAATCCCCGATTACAATAAAGTATAACATGCTTTTAGAAATAATAAATATAATATAAAAATAGACCAAATGAATGATCACTAATGATTTGGAAATACATGTGTTTATCAAACACTATGAGACAGAACTAGTGTATAATGATAATGACTAAATTGCATATAAACGGATATTTAGACAACTCTGAATTTACTTATTTTTACATGACAAGTTCGGGTGACATCCCTACCACTATAAGCTATTTATATTTGAATTTTCTTAACTATGCTGTACATGTCTTTAAGACATACATAATATTTTTGAAACCTCCTCATCTGATGAATACTGTATTTAACCATTTTTTTTTCAAATCTCCACATTGACGAACTTAACACATCATTTATTCATGCAAGTGCAAAACAAAGTATTACCAATAGTTTCTTTTGCACTTGCATGTTTATGAATATGTTCTAACCATGCAAAAATAAACAAAGTTTTACCTACTTTGGTCATATATCAGACATATCAGACTTTGTAATAGAATACATAAGTCTGATATATGACAATAATAATAATAAATAAAATTCTTTATTTAACGAAGGTAACACATTTAACAATTACATGTTAATCTTCCATGAGGCCTTCAAAAACTATTAATACAAATAGAAAACGGACAAAAAAGTAGGTAAAACTTTGTTCATTTTTGCATGGTTAGAACCATTTCATAAACATGCAAGTAAAAACAAAGTATTACTAGTATTACCTATAGTTTCTGTTGTCTTTTTTATTATAATTTTGTGAAGATAAACACTTATTTGCTTTTTAGATATCAATTTTCATGCAGTAATAAGATTGCTCTGATATGCATGTAATATTTTTGGATAACGTACCCTAACCTACTCAATTTCTTAACCCTTACACATGTGTTTTTATTCCCCTAATGACAGCAATCAACCTAATCTAATGTTCCGTTTTTATATTTGATTTTTAAAAAATCGATATAATTGGTTTGTTTTCTACAGTAATTTTACAGATTAACTATCATAATAAACAGTAACTTTCCTTCAAAGAAGGTAGTGATAAGAGGTTGTTTTGTCTTCTTTCTGTAGCTCATTGACAAAATATTCCAAAAAGTTTATCATATTTGCTATGGTTCCATATGTTGCACTTTAATTTTACCTCAATTATTTGAAGTAACTTTTGCTCTTGATTCCAAGACATTTGTGTCTGAGCAATTGTTCTACAGTATGTCAGTTCTTTTGTGCATGAATACCGCTCACTTAATATTTAAATAAAGACTAGATTAACCTCAAACTTATTGAGTGTTACCAGAGACATATAATATTTTATATGTCTCTGGTGTTTATAAACGTATTGTCTCTGGTGTTACTGTTGTAGTCTATTTTTCACAGAAATACTTAATAAAAATGACTGGATGCATTTTTGAAATTCCCTGAATTTAATCAGTGAATCTGTAAAAAGATCTAATTATTTC
Organism: Mytilus galloprovincialis; assembly: GCF_965363235.1. Classification (NCBI taxonomy): domain Eukaryota; kingdom Metazoa; phylum Mollusca; class Bivalvia; order Mytilida; family Mytilidae; genus Mytilus; species Mytilus galloprovincialis. The sequence goes on along the minus strand of NC_134839.1, from coordinate 26,644,247 downwards.
AGGGATTTTGTAAAATCACTAGTCAAATTTCGTCATTTTTTGAACATTTTAAAGAGTTCTCATCAAGTAACACTCCAATAGTCAATGACACACAGAGTATACAAGACACTACACAAGCAGAACTTGACCGTGTTATTACGCAGGACGAAATTTTGAAATGTATTTCCAAATTGAAACGTGGGAAAAGTCATGGAATTGACGGGATTCTGACCGAAATGTTAATTGAATATAAGGATGTGCTGATTCCGTTCTTAAAGGAAATGTTCAACAGGGTGTTGTCTCCTGGTTACTTTCCGACAACATGGTGTTGTCTCCTGGTTACTTTCCGACAACATGGTGTTGTCTCCTGGTTACTTTCCGACAACATAGACAGTTGCGATACTTGTTCCAGTTTTTGAAAAAGGCGATCTGTCTGATCCTGTAAACTATCGCGACATAAGTGTGGTTAATAATTTGACCAAATTGTTCACATCCATTATGAATACGAGATTATTACTTTGGTCCGATACCTATGACATTATTATTGATGCACAGTTTGGATTTCGGCCGGCGGCAGCAGTACAGTTGATGCGATTTTTAGTTTATTAACTGTCATTAAAAAAAACTTTCCAGTAAGAGTCGTTTGTATTGCTGTTTTGTAGACTACAAACAGGCGTTTTATACAATATGTAGACTGAATTTATTGTTGAAATAGTCAAAAATTGGTATAACAGGAAACTTTTTATCATTACTAAAATCAATGTATTCAAATGGGAAATCATGTGTACGAATTGATGGTTTTTATTCAGAGCAGTTCACGAGTACAGTTGGCTTATTGGAAGGGGGAGTACTCTCCCCAATCCTTTTTTCATTGTATGTGAACGATTTTGAAATGGAATTATTAAATAACGGTAATGTACCGTATGATGTACAGGAATTTTCTACATTTTTGCTTATGTCTGCCGATGATATGATACTATTTTCTGATTATGTAAAAGGTTTACAAGATATGTTAGACACACTTTTATTGTACACTCAAAAATGGGGTTTAGCTGTGAACAATGCTAAACAAAAATTATGGTGTTTAGAAATGGTGGTAATGTGAGGGTTGAAGAAACGTGGTATTTTGATGGTAGTGTTATTGACATTGTTGATGAATTTTGTTCTTTAGGTATTCTGTTGAATTATAACGGTAAATTTTTAAAAACTCAAAAACAATTAGCTGAGCAAGGCTGGAAAGCTGTATTTGCCTTGTAATCAAAAGTGTCATCATCCTTATATTTCAATGTTTTCATATATCTTAAATTTGTTTATGCTATGGAAGTGAGATATGGGGCTTTCATAAAGCTCCGAATATTGAAAAAGTTCAGCTAGATTTTTGCAAAAATATTTTAGGTGTCAAACAATGTATAACGATTGTAATGGTGTAATATGAGCTTGGTAGATATCCTTTGATATATTCTAGATTGTATAATATTATAAGATACTGGTTTTAATTGTATTTATTTATGATATATTTGTATTTGCATATATATTATATTTGTGCTGATGAGCATCATTTGCTGAAAGTAATAAAGAATTGAAAATGAATTAATATTTATAAGGCATTTGGTAGTATTGGTTGATTGAATGTTAACCACTTCCACTTCCGCAGAAATAGGACTATCATAATGACTAATCCTATAATAAATTCAATTACATATAAACAATGCAAATTTAAATGTTATGTTTAAATGTTGTATTAAGAGTTGCATATTTATATCCTTGATAAAATAATGTTTTCAGACTATTTTTCCTGGGAAATCAAATCCATGTCATAAATATTCCAAGGTAAAAACATCCATGCTCTTAATTTTAAAAGAAGAATGAAAATATTATGGTTTTTCTTATTAAATGTAAGTCCCCTGACAAATTTTAAGAGAAAATCATGTCCATGTTATCCAAATTCCTAGGAAAAATGTCCATGTCCTTTATTTTAAAAGGTACATTTTTTATAATCATCGAAACTCACTATTCATGTTTTAATCAGTGATTGGTAAAGAGTTGTGCATTCACATTTAATAGAATTTTTGTCCCCAGATTATTTTTCCTAAGAAATAATGTCCATGTCATTAATATTCCATAAAAAAGTCTATGTGCTCTTTATTTCAAAAGGTAAATTAAAATGTTATGTTTAATGGGGGTCTCATTGGGGAGTTCCGATCCCGGATCCCGCTTACTGTTTTGTCAGATTCCCGTATCCCGCTTACACGATGTATATAAGCAATTCTCATTTTTTGTCATTTCCCGGGTCCCGCAAGACCTCATTTCCCGTTTTCACGCCACAATAATTTAACTTTCACGAGTCACGCTTACAAAAATCGAGAATCCCGCGTCACGCTTAGAGCATCACTGAAGAGACATGTATTGTCGAAATGCGCATCTGGTGCAAGAAAATTGGTACCGTTAATTTTGTTACTACCACTGGGTCAATGCCTCTGCTGGTGGACTATTAGTCCCCGAGGGTATCATCAGCCCAGTAGCCAGTACTAGTAGCCAGTACTTCGATAGTGGCATGAAAATACGGATTTTTTTGTGTTATTAAAATTTGCTGTTACAAAATATTAGAAATTATTATAAATTAAGGAATTTATCTCCCTCATGCAAAGCTCTGATTCCTTTCACGGATTTGGCTATACTTTTTGGACCTTTTGGATTATAGCTTTTATATAAGCTTTGGATTTCAAATATTTTGGCCACGAGCATCACTGAAGAGACATGTATTGTCGAAATGCGCATCTGGCGCAAGAAAATTAGTACCGTTAATTTTATTAGACCCCAATGAGACCCACTTTAATATTGTTTAACAATTTTCGAAGGATAGCATCGATGTGCATGTCATTAACGTCACTAGGTAATAACATACATGTCTTCTATTTTAATAGGAAACATAATGACACTTTCCAATCAAAGACCCCCCCCCCCCCCCCCCATTTTGAATGATTTTTATAAACAAGAAAACCAGTGGCGAATCCAGGGGGAGGGTTCCGGGGGTTGAAACCCCCTTTTTTTGGACGATCAATGCATTTGAAGGGGGCATACAGCTGGACCCCCCCCCCCCCCCTTTTCAAATGGCTGGATCCGCCACTGAAAACTAATAAAAAACAAGTCTTGGAACAATTTTTCCTAGGATAATGAGTACCAGACATATTTTACTAGCTACGGGTATGGACTTATTTACCTAGGAACATTTGTCCTAGTAGGACTTCTTTTCCTAGTAAAATCATGGAAATGGACTTGATTAACGACAAAAAATGTCTGGCAGACACATTTTACTACTGGACCAAACTTACTGTTACAAGAACTCACTTGCAGTCGGATATGGCAATTAAAATATTGTTAATGTGAAAGTTGCATATGAACGCCGGCAGATCGGAAACATACTGGGTATTTGAAAGGAATGCAAAGCAAAAGTTTGTTTACCAACCTTTGTCTTTTCACATCCCAAACTGTATCTTCTTTCAAGCTTGGCATTCACAAATTCTTGTGTAAAACACATCTGTTAAAATAAGTAAAAGGTTAATTTTATGGTAACTTTTCTAAAAATAAAACCACCGTTAATTTCATATCAAAGTATATTTACACAAATTATATAGATATAGGAAGATGTGGTGTGAGTGCCAATGAGACAACTCTCCATCCAAATAACAATTTAAAAAGTAAACCATTATAGGTTAAAGTACGGCCTTCAACACGGAGCCTTGGCTCACACCGAACAACAAGCTATAAAGGGCCCCAAAATTACTAGTGTAAAACCATTCAAACGGGAACACCAACGGTCTAATCTATATAAACAAAATGAGAAACGAGAAACACGTATATATTACATAAACAAACGACAACTACTGTACATCAGATTCCTGACTTAGGACAGGTGCAAACATTTGCAGCGGGATTAAACGTTTGAATGGATCCAAACCTTCTCCCTTTTTCTGAAACAATAGCATAACATCACAACATTGAAAAACATACGATAAAATATGTATGTATAATCTTAAAGAATTACAAACTTCAGATTTGCTAAAAAATAAAAAATAAAATACCTCATCCGTTGAACATACTCCCGAAGTTTTACAATCTAGAGGGCTAGCGACATCAGGACATTTTAAGCAGATATGTGAAGGGCCACCTGGAAAGAGAAGATAAACAACATGTTACAAAATACCACTACTTTCGAACAAAGAAAAAAGAACTCGATACTATACTTAAAATTGTGGAACAAAACTTTTACATGCAAGCAAACTAAACATGGGTTGTTGGGTTTGTCTAAAAATCTTATGGCTGATAGATCTTGGCCTATTGAACAATGTTACCCAATGCTTGTTGATGGATCAAAACTTCGGGTGCAATTTATAAACTAGATACCCTTGGGATAGTTCAGTTAAACTTTGAAGGCATTTGACCTAGTAGTTCCAGAGTGGATGATCCTTGAAAAGTTTAAGTTGACGACGACAGACGACGACGGACACCAAGTGATGGTATAAGCTCAAATGGGGCGTTTTGGACCCGGTGAGCTTATAACAGGGAGATATTAAAGTGATGATATTAATACTTTGTTTTGCAAGGAGACGAAAGACTACAACGTATGTTTATATTTGAAATGTGACATGTTATTACTAATATTTAAAAACATATACGACAAAGATATCAAATGTTATATTGAATTACATAGAGAAAGTCAATTATGTTTTTTTTATAGATTGTTCATTAAATAAGAAGATTTAGTGTGAATGCCAATGAGACAACTCTCCAGCAGAGACCACCTGACATAGAATGTAACAAACATAGATCAACATAAAGCCTTCAACAATGAGCAAATCCCATATTGCATAGTAAGCTATAAAAATGTTAAACAATTCTAACGAGAAAATTAACGTCAAAAGATATGAATAGAACAATAAACGAAAACCAAATATAATACACAGCAACAACAACATCAACATATTTTCAGCAAAATGCCTTGAGTATGTAGGTAAAGACCCACTGAAGACCCATTGGGGGCCTTTAGCTGTTGTATGCTCTTTGGTCGGGTTGTTGTCTCTTTGATACATTTCCCATTTCCAATTCTCAATTTACTCTATAAAGGTTATATACTTGGTGAGCTTGCATGCTAGTTGAACCGTGTGGTTCAGTTTTATACTTACTGTTCGGGTGTGTGTGGTTAGGTTTTATAAATTACCATTCGTGTGTGTGTGGTTATGTTTTAGACGTACCGTTCGGGTGTGTGTGGTTATGTTTTATACTTACCGTTTGGATGTATGTGCTTATGTTTTAGACTTACCGTTGGGTGTGTGTCGGGTTGTGTTTTAGACTAACCGTTCAGGTGTGTGTGGAAAGGGTTTAGACTTACCGTTCAAGTGTGTGTGGTTCATTTTTATACTTACTGATCGGGTGTGTGTGGTTATGTTTTATAAATTACCGTTCGTGTGTGTGTGGTTATGTTTTAGACGTACCGTAAGGGTGTGTGTGGTTATGTTTTAGACTTACCGTTCGGATGTATGTGCTAATATTTTAGACTTACCGTGTGAGTGTGTCGGGTTGTATTTTAGACTAACCGTTCAGGTGTGTGTGGTTAGTTTTTAGACCTACTGTTCGGTTGTGTGTGGTTATGTTTTAGACTTACCGTTTGGGTGTGTGTGTTTATGTTTAGACTTACCATGTGGGTGTGTGGGGTTGTGTTTTAGACTTACCGTTTGGGTGTGTGTGGTTATGTTTTAGACTTACCGTTCGGGTGTGTGTGGTTAGGTTTTAGACTTACCATGTGGGTGTGTGTGGTTAGGTTTTAGACTTACCGTTCGGGTGTGTGTGGTTAGGTTTTAGACTTATCGTTTGAGTGTGTGTGGTTAGGTTTTAGACTTACCGTTCGGGTGTGTACATGATTGATTATTACATTTGTCTGTAGTACAACATTTCTCACAAACATGTAACTGTCCAGTTCTCTTCCCAAAACCTTCTTGGTCTGCTACTTTACACAACTATAAAAAGGACAACTTGATAATAACCAGTCAAACTATAAATTAGAATATAGATAATGTGTCCGTGTTACAGGAGTATCTTCACCAGACATAACTTAATGTCCTCAATGTATACACAGCTAAAATTGGTTTTCAGTCGGCATACAACTATTTAATGAAAAAGCAAAGCCAAAGTACCTGATATTATAGAGTTTAAAAAAAAAGTATTATTGTTCGTGTTTGATTTTTCAAGACCTGAGAAAGGCAGACATCTTTATTCGTGTATATTTTACCCTGGTTTGTTCAATAAACACATACACATAATGCAAAGTTTAGTACAGGGAGATAAATCATTCAATCATTCACTAACTCATCCGAGCAATCAATCTATCAATCTATCAATCTATAAATCATTTAAAAATTAATAAAAACAATTAACCAATCAATAAGTCAGTCGAATAGTTAATAGACCAATCGATCAACTAATAAATCAGTCGATCAATCAATAAATCATTCCGTCAATCAACAAATCAGTCAATCAATCAACAAATCAATCAACAAATCAGTCGATCAATCAACAAATCAGTCAATAAATCAGTCGATCAATCAACAAATCAGTCAATAAATTAATCAATAAATCAGTCAATCAATCAATAGATCAGTCGATCAATCAACAAATCAGTCAATCAATCAACAAATCAGTCAATAAATCAACAAATCAGTCAATAAATCAATCGATCAATCAATAAATCAGTCAATCAATCAATCAATCGATCAATCAATAAATCAATCGATCAATCAATAAATCAGTCAATCAATCAATCGATCAATCAATAAATCAGTCAATCAATCAATAAATCAGTCAATCAATCAACAAATCAGTCGATCAATCAATAAAGCAGTCGATCAATCAATAAATCAGTCAATCAATCAATCAACAAACCAGTAATCTAATCAATAAATCAGTCCATCAATCAATGGTGTCTTCTCATTTATCCAACTTTTTAAAATAAGGCATTCTCATTTAGCCAACTTTTTATTTTTATTAATTATTGGGTTGTTTGTTTAGTAATAATATGGTGTCTTTATAAAATTTGACTGTAAATTTGTTCCTGTATGTTTTTATATTATCTAAAAAATATTATATAAAAAATAGGCGATAGTAAACTTGTTACATTTTATTTTTAAATAAAATTTAGTTTATATTAAATAATAAATAAATGTTTCATCAATTATACAGAAGAAACCCACAAATCAGATGCTTTTGATTTTGTTTATATATTTACATATATCTACTAAAACACACCCGCGAAATCGTTTAAATCTGCGAAAATAAAGTGTATTTGCTTTTTACTATCTATTCTTTGTTCACTAATCAATCCACGGTGGTCATTGATATATTATATAGATCCTCTCTATTTAATATACTTAGTGACGGTCACCTGATGAATTTTTGTAAAAGATTTTATGACTGGGGAATTTCAGAAAAGGTATCAAAAGTTATAGGTACTTTGGGACAGGACCATTGTTTTTTTTTCTAGCCCTGCTCCTGCTTTTTTTCCCCAAAAAGCACATTTTTTTCTATTAATTTCAATAATGTAAGCGTTTATCTGTATATTATGAACATTCATTACTAGAAATAAACTTATAATGTAGAGAGTCTTATAACAACAACACTTTAGGTACTGCTGCAGAAATTTTATTGACCTCTGGCCAGGGAAAGCTAGCGAAATAGTACGGAACTGTTTGTTATTTATAAATAAACTTGTAATTTTATATCCGGACGCCTTTATTTTCGTTTTTCTCCAAAAATAACACAAACGGAATAATCATAAGAGAGGATGTGAATGTGACTATTTGTGGTACCTACAGAATGTTTAATAGTATTGATATATGTTGTTTGAATTTTGTTCTGTTCAGTCTTTGTGTAGTAAAACGTATTCAACTTATATTTTGTCCCATTTGGATCATTTGGTCAGAAAAACAGAAAAAAGTACGAATGAAGAGGATCTATAACACAAAAAAAGCTCCATCTCATTGACAAATCTCTTCATGAATAAAAGTGCAACTGATATTTTTCTATCTAGTTCACATTTTAATTAACAGTTAAAAAACTTAAAAATACTTTCAAATGATTACATTAATTAACTTAATGTCAGTTGCACATTTTAACATGCTATGCTAAATAATACTACAGAAAATTTAATCCGGGTATAATTTTCAGTCTTATTTTTCACCTGTCATTCAACCCAAACTCTAATTGAAAAACCCTTTGTTCTTGATTACCTTTGATCTCATCTATCCAACTTTTTTTTTTTACCTTTACAACCTAAAATTTTAAAAAGTTGGATAAATGAGAATGAACCTAATCAATAGATCAGTCGATCAATCAATAAATCAGTCAATCAATCAATAAATCAGTCGATCAATCAATAAACCAGTTGATCAATCAATACATCAGTTGATCAGTCAATCAATCAATAGATCAGTCGATCAATCAACAAATCAGTCGACCAATCAACAAACCAATCAATCAATCAATAAATAAATCAGTCGATCAATCAATAGATCAGTAAATCAATCAACAAATCAGTTAGTCAATCCGATACAGTTTTAAGTATGTAAAGCTAACCGAGTCGTTTACGTTTTTATTGTTTTCCTTTGCATTAAAATTTTTTTTAATTTTATTGTGTGCGTGCTCCCTGAATTTATGAAAAACAAACACAATAGATGAATAAAGAAAAGGATAAAACAATTTTAATAAAATATTTATACTGACCTGGCTAGATTTACATCCAACGTTATAAAATACGTATAAATTATCATCTATCACTTGTTCTGTATAGCATTGCTAGAGGAGGGAAAAGATAAATGAAATCATGTATGTAGTAGTTCATAGTCTAGTTTATATTGTTCTGTATAGCATTGCTAGAGGAGGGAAAAGATAAATGAAATCATGTATGTAGTAGTTCATAGTCTAGTTTATATTGTTCTGTATAGCATTGCTAGAGGAGGGAAAAGATAAATGAAATCATTTATGTGGTAGTTCATAGTCTAGTTGTTCTGTATAGCATTGCTAGAGGAGGGAAAAGATAAATGAAATCATGTATGTAGTAGTTCATAGTCTAGTTTATATTGTTCTGTATAGCATTGCTAGAGGAGGGAAAAGATAAATGAAATCATGTATGTAGTAGTTCATAGTCTAGTTTATATTGTTCTGTATAGCATTGCTAGAGGAGGGAAAAGATAAATGAAATCATTTATGTAGTAGTTCATAGTCTAGTTGTTCTGTATAGCATTGCTAGAGGAGGGAAAAGATAAATGAAATCATTTATGCAGTAGTTCATAGTCTAGTTGTTCTGTATAGCATTGCTAGAGGAGGGAAAAGATAAATGAAATCATTTATGCAGTAGTTCATAGTCTAGTTGTTCTGTATAGCATTGCTAGAGGAGGGAAAAGATAAATGAAATCATGTATGTAGTAGTTCATAGTCTAGTTGTTCTGTATAGCATTGCTAGAGGAGGGGAAAGATAAATGAAATCATTTATGTAGTAGTTCATAGTCTAGTTGTTCTGTATAGCATTGCTAGAGGAGGGGAAAGATAAATGAAATCATTTATGTAGTAGTTCATAGTCTAGTTGTTCTGTATAGCATTGCTAGAGGAGGGGAAAGATAAATGAAATCATTTATGTAGTAGTTCATAGTCTAGTTGTTCTGTATAGCATTGCTAGAGGAGGGGAAAGATAAATGAAATCATTTATGTAGTAGTTCATAGTCTAGTTGTTCTGTATAGCATTGCTAGAGGAGGGGAAAGATAAATGAAATCATGTATGTAGTAGTTCATAGTCTAGTTTATATTGTTCTGTATAGCATTGCTAGAGGAGGGGAAAGATAAATGAAATCATTTATGCAGTAGTTCATAGTCTAGTTGTTCTGTATAGCATTGCTAGAGGAGGGGAAAGATAAATGAAATCATGTATGTAGTAGTTCATAGTCTAGTTGTTCTGTATAGCATTGCTAGAGGAGGGGAAAGATAAATGAAATCATTTATGTAGTAGTTCATAGTCTAGTTAATATTGTTCTGTATAGCATTGCTAGAGGAGGGGAAAGATAAATGAAATCATGTATGTAGTAGTTCATAGTCTAGTTGTTCTGTATAGCATTGCTAGAGGAGGGGAAAGATAAATGAAATCATTTATGTAGTAGTTCATAGTCTAGTTGTTCTGTATAGCATTGCTAGAGGAGGGGAAAGATAAATGAAATCATTTATGTAGTAGTTCATAGTCTAGTTTATATTGTTCTGTATAGCATTACTAGAGGAGGGGAAAGATAAATGAAATCATGTATGTAGTAGTTCATAGTCTAGTTTATATTGTTCTGTATAGCATTGCTAGAGGAGGGGAAATATAAATGAAATCATGTATGTAGTAGTTCATAGTCTAGTTTATATTGTTCTGTATAGCATTGCTAGAGGAGGGAAAAGATAAATGAAATCATGTATGTAGTAGTTCATAGTCTAGTTTATACAAAAAAAGTGAAACTTAAAAGATTGCTTATTATATTTTGCACACGAATCACATTAACCGTTTACATCCATCGTGTTCAATGATTGAACACATTAACCGGTTACATCCATCGTTCTCAATGATTGAACACATAAACCACACAAACCGGTTACATCAAGCCTACTCAATGATTGACCACACGAACAACATACATGGACGACGCAAACCGGTTATATCCTTGATATTCAATGATTGAACACATAAACCCCACAATTCGGTTACATCAAGCCTACTCAATGATTGACCACATGAACAACATACATGAACGACGCAAACCGGTTATATCCTTGCTATTCAATGATTGAACACATGACCCACCAAACCAATTACACAACTCATACTCAATTATTGAATACATGAACAACACAAACCAGTTACACCACTCATACTCAATGATGGAATACATGAACAACACTTATCGGGTACACCACTCATAATGACTGAATACATGAACCACAGAAACCGGTTACACCACTCATACTCAATTATTGAATACATAAACCACAAAAACCGGTTACACCACTCATAAACAATGATTGTATACATGAACCAAACCAGTTACATCGCTCATACCCAATGATGGAATTCATGAATCACACAAACTGTTACACAACACATACTCAAATATTGAATACATGAACAACACAAACCAGTTACACCACTCATACTCAATTATTGAATACATGAACCACAAAAAAACGGTTACACCACTCATAATCAATGAATCATTACATGAACCACAACACACTACGGGTACACCACTCATAAACAATGATTGTATACATGAACCACAAAAACCGGTTACACTACTCATACTTAATGATTGAATATATGAACCACACAAACCGGTTACACCACTCATACTCAATTATTGAATACATAAACCACAAAAACCGGGTACACCACTCATAAACAATGATTGTATACATGAACCACAAAAACCGGTTACACCACTCATACTCAATTATTGAATACATAAACCACAAAAACCGGGTACACCACTCATAAACAATGATTGTATACATGAACCAAACCAGTTACACCGCTCATACTCAATGATGGAATTCATGAATCACAAAATCCGGTTACATCACACATACTCAATGATTGAATACATAACCACACAAACCAGTTACACCACTCATACACAATAATTGAATACATGAACCACACAAACCAGTTACGCAACTCATACTCAATGATTGAAAACGCGAAGCACACAAACAAATTACATCACTCATACTCAATGATTGAATACATGAAACACACAAACCGGTTACAGCATTTATACTCGATGATTGAATTAACGAACCACACAAACCGGTAACACCACACATACTCAATGATTGAATACATGAACAACACAAATCAGTACCACTCATACTCAATGATTGAATACATGAACCACAAAATCCGGTTACATCACTCATACTCAATGATTGAATACATGAACCACACAAACCGGTTTCACCATTCATACTCATTGATTGAATACATGAACCCCACAAACCGGTTACAGCATTCATACTCACTGATTGAATACATGAACCACACAAACCGGTAACACCACACATACTCAACGATTGAATACATGAACCACACAAACCAGTTAAACCACTCATACTCAATAATTGAATACATGTACCACACAAACAAGTTACATCACTCATACTCATGGATTGAATACATGAACCACACAAACCGGTTACAGCATTCATACTCACTGATTGAATACATGAACCACACAAACCGGTAACACCACACATACTCAATGATTGAATACATGAACCACACAAACCAGTTAAACCACTCATACTCAATAATTGAATACATGTACCACACAAACAAGTTACATCACTCATACTCAATGATTGAATACATGAACCACACAAACCAGTTAAACCACTCATACTCAATAATTGAATACATGTACCACACAAACAAGTTACATCACTCATACTGAATGATTGAATACATGAACCACACAAACCAGTTAAACCACTCATACTCAATAATTGAATACATGTGCCACACAAACAAGTTACATCACTCATACTCAATGATTGAAAACATGAACCACACAAACCAGTTAAACCACTCATACTCAATAATTGAATACATGTACCACACAAACAAGTTACATCACTCATACTCAATGATTGAATACATGTACCACACAAACCAGTTAAACCACTCATACTCAATGATTGAATACATGTACTACACAAACAAGTTACATCACTCATACTCAATGATTGAATACATGAACCACACAAACCAGTTAAACCACTCATACTCAATAATTGAATACATGTACCACACAAACAAGTTACATCACTCATACTCAATGATTGAATACATGAACCACACAAACCAGTTAAACCACTCATACTCAATAATTGAATACATGTGCCACACAAACAAGTTACATCACTCATACTCAATGATTGTATACATGAACCACAAAAACCGGTTACACCACTCATACTCAATTATTGAATACATAAACCACAAAAACCGGGTACACCACTCATAAACAATGATTGTATACATGAACCAAACCAGTTACACCGCTCATACTCAATGATGGAATTCATGAATCACAAAATCCGGTTACATCACTCATACTCAATGATTGAATACATAACCACACAAACCAGTTACACCACTCATACACAATAATTGAATACATGAACCACACAAACCAGTTACGCAACTCATATTCAATGATTGAAAACATGAAGCACACAAACAAATTACATCACTCATACTCAATGATTGAATACATGAAACACACAAACCGGTTACAGCATTTATACTCGATGATTGAATTAACGAACCACACAAACCGGTAACACCACACATACTCAATGATTGAATACATGAACAACACAAATCAGTACCACTCATACTCAATGATTGAATACATGAACCACAAAATCCGGTTACATCACTCATACTCAATGATTGAATACATGAACCACACAAACCGGTTTCACCATTCATACTCATTGATTGAATACATGAACCACACAAACCGGTTACAGCATTCATACTCACTGATTGAATACATGAACCACACAAACCGGTAACACCACACATACTCAACGATTGAATACATGAACCACACAAACCAGTTAAACCACTCATACTCAATAATTGAATACATGTACCACACAAACAAGTTACATCACTCATACTCATTGATTGAATACATGAACCACACAAACCGGTTACAGCATTCATACTCACTGATTGAATACATGAACCACACAAACCGGTAACACCACACATACTGAATGATTGAATACATGAACCACACAAACCAGTTAAACCACTCATACTCAATAATTGAATACATGTGCCACACAAACAAGTTACATCACTCATACTCAATGATTGTATACATGAACCACAAAAACCGGTTACACCACTCATACTCAATTATTGAATACATAAACCACAAAAACCGGGTACACCACTCATAAACAATGATTGTATACATGAACCAAACCAGTTACACCGCTCATACTCAATGATGGAATTCATGAATCACAAAATCCGGTTACATCACTCATACTCAATGATTGAATACATAACCACACAAACCAGTTACACCACTCATACACAATAATTGAATACATGAACCACACAAACCAGTTACGCAACTCATATTCAATGATTGAAAACATGAAGCACACAAACAAATTACATCACTCATACTCAATGATTGAATACATGAAACACACAAACCGGTTACAGCATTTATCCTCGATGATTGAATTAACGAACCACACAAACCGGTAACACCACACATACTCAATGATTGAATACATGAACAACACAAATCAGTACCACTCATACTCAATGATTGAATACATGAACCACAAAATCCGGTTACATCACTCATACTCAATGATTGAATACATGAACCACACAAACCGGTTTCACCATTCATACTCATTGATTGAATACATGAACCACACAAACCGGTTACAGCATTCATACTCACTGATTGAATACATGAACCACACAAACCGGTAACACCACACATACTCAACGATTGAATACATGAACCACACAAACCAGTTAAACCACTCATACTCAATAATTGAATACATGTACCACACAAACAAGTTACATCACTCATACTCATTGATTGAATACATCAGTTAAACCACTCATACTCAATAATTGAATACATGAACCACACAAACCGGTAACACCACACATACTGAATGATTGAATACATGAACCACACAAACCAGTTAAACCACTCATACTCAATAATTGAATACATGTACCACACAAACAAGTTACATCACTCATACTCAATGATTGAATACATGAACCACACAAACCAGTTAAACCACTCATACTCAATAATTGAATACATGTACCACACAAACAAGTTACATCACTCATACTCAATGATTGAATACATGTACCACACAAACCAGTTAAACCACTCATACTCAATAATTGAATACATGTACCACACAAACAAGTTACATCACTCATACTCAATGATTGAATACATGAACCACACAAACCAGTTAAACCACTCATACTCAATAATTGAATACATGTACCACACAAACAAGTTACATCACTCATACTCAATGATTGAATACATGAACCACACAAACCAGTTAAACCACTCATACTCAATAATTGAATACATGTACCACACAAACAAGTTACATCACTCATACTCAATGATTGAATACATGTACCACACAAACCAGTTAAACCACTCATACTCAATGATTGAATACATGTACCACACAAACAAGTTACATCACTCATACTCAATGATTGAATACATGAACCACACAAACCAGTTAAACCACTCATACTCAATAATTGAATACATGTACCACACAAACAAGTTACATCACTCATACTGAATGATTGAATACATGAACCACACAAACCAGTTAAACCACTCATACTCAATAATTGAATACATGTGCCACACAAACAAGTTACATCACTCATACTCAATGATTGAATACATGTACCACACAAACAAGTTACATCACTCATACTCAATAATTGAATACATGTACCACACAAACCAGTTAAACCACTCATACTCAATAATTGAATACATGTACCACACTAACAAGTTACATCACTCATACTCAATGATTGAATACCTGAACCACACAAACCAGTTAAACCACTCATACTCAATAGTTGAATACATGAACCACACAAACAAGTTACATCACTCATACTCAATAATTGAATACATGAACCACTCAAACCAGTTACATCACTCATACTCAATAATTGAATACACGAACCACACTAACAAGTTACATCACTCATACTCAATGCTTGAAAACATGAAACACACAAACAAATTACATCACTCATACTCAATGATTGAATACATGAACCACACAAACCGGTTGCACTACTCATACTCAATGATTTAATACATGAACCACGTGCACACAAACTGATTACATCCTTTATACTTAAAGATTGGACACATGAACCACACAAACCAATTACACCACTCATACTCAATGATTGAATAGAATAGAATAAGTTTAACCTAACTCAGTTAGTCTATTAAGTAAAAAATATACTATCGCAATTCATATAATGTTTAGCTTTACATATTGTATTATTGTAAAAGCTGTATGTGAACAAAACCTGTAGTATTTGTGTTGCATTCATCGTTTTGTCATTTGTTAAGCGTTGGTTTTCCACGTTTAATTGTTTCACCTTTCTTCGTGACCATTACAAATACATGGTATTTACGGTGGTTTTTTTTTATTATTAAAGGCAATTATGTTATTAGGACTCTGTCTCAATTTATCAGTATGCCCACACATCCGTGTATCCATTTTCCCCTCTGAAACATATCCCTATTTTCCGTGGAAGTCTTTATTTCCCTCATTGTATCCATGTCGACCAACTTTGCAGAAAACCCTATAGTATTAGTTATAAACTAATGCTCCTCATGAATACGTACGAAATATTTGCCACTGTACGTAAAAAAGGCAAGCATCTATCAATCAATTAATGCGTTTATCCATTGGAAAACTTTATTACTATTTGTACATATCTAAATACTAGCTATAACTGATTCCAATGTACACAAACCATCGAAGACTACGTACCTCTCCTGGTGAACACTGAATGGTCTGGATACAATACCTGGGTTCAAACACTCCTTGACATGAAAGACATCGTAAACCTTAACATACAGAAAAATATATGTTACTTCAAATCAAATGAAAAAAACTGATACGATCAGCGAAAATGCTGATACAACTAGAGACGAATCCAGGGTGTCGACTGTTGCATGTGACAGCTCCTTGCCAAACACATTATCAAATTGTCAGAAATAAAATAAAATGTGAATTTTAAGATACCCTTGAAATCCATTCGTGAATTCGCAGACTAACAAATTTAAAGACATTTAGAAGTCCCCCTAAAAAAAACAGTGTATAAAAAGTTAAATCATGTGCTTTAATTTGTTACTCTTTCAGCAGGAAAAACTTGCGTTGGTTATCCCTTTTTGTCTTCATCCACGGTACATGATAAGATGAATTTTCAATAAACATTTCAAATGTTCCAATTTAAAAAAAACAAAACAATACATGAATTATGAAAATGACAGAGAAATTGGATAGCAAAATGTAGATGCAACGATTATATTAATTAACAAGTATGGCCTTTTTACGAAGAAACATATTTTGGAATTTGTACCGTTCAAAAGAAAATGAAATATTTGACTTTCAGTCGAAGATGTACAATTATTGCGTATCCGATGTAGATATTTTGAGGCGAGGATGTATGGAGTTTCGTAAAATTATGATTGATGTGACATCTGTAAAAGACACTAACGAAAAAGGCGAAATAATAACGCACGCCGAAGGTATAGATCCGTTTAATTACATCACGATTGCTTCTGTCTGTCAAGCCATCTAACGGCAACTGTTCCTAGAGGAAGAATATGAAACGTGTGTGACGGATTTAACCCAGAACACAGATCTCAAGTGTCCCTGAAAATTTGTGAACGGTTCACTTCAAGTGCAATTACCTGACGGTGAATGGGTATTAAAGGAAACGATAGATACGTCTAATGCGTATACAATTGGAAGAACAGTTTTCGTTAAAAGTCCCATTGCAGTAGTTCCGTCAGAGGGTTACGTATCAAGAGACAATTTCAGTAAAGTGTCAATTACAATGGTTGAAATGGACAATGGAGCGTGGTAGACGGTCAGGAAAACCTCAAAATTATGGAATGGGCTCCTTATTTTAATTTTCTTATTGTGACTTTCACAACAGACTTAAGCTTACCAATTGCTTCCGGATATACAGCAGCTGTAAAACAAGACAAAAACGCCTTTATATCACTATATTATTGCTACAAATTTAATCATTATAAACAAACAATTGAATGCCCACAGAGCTATAAAATTTGGTAATAGCATAAGAAGTTATGTAATGTAAGAAGGTGAGATTGTCATATCAAATGTCTTTGGACTTGTTTTCAGGAACTGTAAGAATACGTTTGATAAAGCTTCACCCAGTATTGTGCTTCCGTTCTTCCGTTTGACTGTCTCACACTAGTTTATATATTTCCGGTCAGAATGGGGGATTTAAGTCCGCTGCCACAATCTCTGCTTTTTTGGAATCCTATTGGAATATTAAATATTCTAATTCCTATTGGAATATTAGATATTCTTATTCCTATTGGAATGATAAATATTTTCATTCCTGTTCTTAGTACTCGAAAAACTATAGTTTATTCTTACTTATTACTAATGTGGTTTCCCGTGTCAGAGGAAATTCCTGGCTATAAGAACTTTTCGAAACATATGAAATAGGCAAAAGCAAGTTCGTCGATTTCGACGGTATACCGACGCTTTAAAGTAGTTCTTTTTGCGTGTGTTTGTGTGTATTTGTTGTTGGTCGAAAAGGTACCCCGATTTACAAAATTTTATTTAATCTCTTGAGAAATTAAGGACAACAAAACTAACAGAGTGTCAGAAACGAATCGTGGCATATACTAAGACTAACTTCACTGTGCATCCTAATTTTCAATACTGTATTCATTGTAAAAATGATAATGTTGTTCATTTGGTGAGTGGCTTCTGTCTTTCATGGACTTGTAGCTTCATTATTTATTTTAGAATTAGTCAGTTGTTAGTTTATCAGTTATAGTTTGTTCGTTTGTTTTGCGTAGTTTGTTAGGTGTAAATAAACGTAAGAAAGTCACTTACCGAGAAAGAGAAGCACGTATTTCAAATCCATGTCTTTGAACGAAAGTGATAAGAGAAGTTTAACTAGGACAATATTACTATCTGTATAATTCTTAATCAAAAATTACTGTCAGGTAAATATCTCGATAAAATACCTGAAATTTGGCATTTCAACTTCAGATACGTATAAATAAAAACAATTGTTTGACTTATCTTTACTTTTGAAAATAAGGAAACAAAGAGTCGTCTTCGATTTAATTTAATGACATAGAAATAAATTAACTGGTACTTTAATTTAGGGACGACATCAAAAGTTCAATATAGGATAAAAACTTAATTCAGATAGTTTTTTTACTGACCCCCCTATCCCCCTCTTAACTTAATTTGGGAAAAATTGTTTGACGCATATGGATATGTAAAATCGATGTAGGATAAACAAAACTTGCAGCAAGTTCAACCCCCTACCCCCAAACAATTTTAATTAAGTTTTTTATCCTTCATTGATCTTTTGATGTCGTTCCTTACTTATTCGACTAATTAAAAAACTTACATGTATATTTTATTTAATCATCTACCGTGCCGCATGTGGAGCAGGATCTGCTTACCCTTCCGGAGCACCTGAGATCACCCCTAGTTTTTGGTGGGGTTCGTCTTGTTTATTCTTTAGTTTTCTATGTTGTGTCATGTGTACTATTGTTTTTCTGTTTGTCTTTTTCATTTTTAGCCATGGCGTTGTCAGTTTGTTTTAGATTTACGAGTTTGACTGTCCCTTTGGTATCTTTCGTCCCTTTTGCAACTGTCCAAAATAAATTTAACAGAGCCAATCTGCTATGAACATCTGCTCATTTAAGCCAAAATCATTATTATCTGACGCAGAAAAAAACAATGATAATGTTCTAGATTTGAACAGGAGAACAGGAACGTATTGTTTATGAGTATTTCCACCTTTAAATTACAGATAAAACAATAACAAAGATACCCGTATGTATCAAACAATGTTAGCAGTAATAGAAATCAAGCCGTTACCGGTCCTTTAATGGCTAGTATATATAGGAAGCTGCATTATAATGGATATTTCATGCAGCATCGCCATAAACAGTACACGAAGACATGTTTAGGTATTGCTTACAGTAAATGTACTAAATTGTGTCATACAATGTAGTAGTCTCCGTCTCAATACCGAATAATGAAGAGAAAAAAAACGTCTTCGTTTTCACGTTGTTTTATTAAAACTACATTTGTCACATTAACCAACAAGCAATCAATCAATCATTTGTCATGCAAAATATTCGAAGCAATTGTTCAACAGTAGTGTAACAATATTCTCTATCAACCTGTGTGTTGTCCTAAATGGACAGACTTAAATGACATTGCCCAAACTTCAAGCATTCTATATGTAATGGTGGTCACTTTTTTTACTTGTCTATATTCTATCTATTTGGGGGAAATTGGTTAGGCCTTAGTATTACTTATAGTTCCGTAACTCTTTCTTCCGAGACTGGCCATGTTATTATTCTTGTCGGGACTTCCTGCTTCTTGCATGTGCCCGACATCCGACCAGGCCGGGCTCGTTGTCCCTAAGAACTATAAGTATGACGCCACTCACCGGGTGCAGGGCTGTGTACGCTTAGGATTTACCTCCTTCTTAAAATTTACAAGTCATTTATACCTCAGTCAAATTCGATTTTTTACTTAAGTACTATATAGTACTATATATAGCTGTGTTCAACCGACTTAAGTCAGATTGGAAAGATAATTGAGAATAAGAATAATAAAAGAGAATATGAGAAGTTAATGCTTTCAAAAAATAAAAATATTGAGGTAACGAGAAACAAAATGAGTAAATTCACAATACATCCCTTTATACAAGTTACAATCTCTGAGTTACCTCCCTTTATGTTGCAAATATGAAAAAATGGAACAAACAATATACGAAATCTGTAATTGTAAAAGCAGTAATTAAATAGGGCAGCAAAAGTCTTAAAAATGAAAATCTCTAATCAGCGGCAAAATTTGCACAGAGACATGCACTGTGTATATATGTCTCACTGAGATTTTCACAATTCAAAATTTTTAATGTAATCCGATTTTCGTATGAGTAGTTAATGTACAGTTGTTTTTTTCCTCTGCGACAATGCTTTCTCAATAAAACATTTGAACTACAAAAAAAATAATCCGGATATATACGTCGCCGTTACCGCTTTTGTGGAAAATATATATATAAAATTCAGCCAATGAAATTGTTCGACACATACGCTTAGCAACACGACGCCATCAACTGCTGCATAATATTTTTGATTTTAAAAAAACGATAAATTTATAAAATTTCCGTTATGGATCAGACAAAAAGACCCCTTCTAATTCCCCCAGAGTTCGGAACATATGCCGAGAAACATGGAATATTCGATTTATATAAGGTTTGAATATAAAACGTTGATTTCTTATTTTATTTTCACAGGCACGTAAATAAAAGTAAATGATTACCATGTTACTATTTTGTCTACTTACAGTAAGTTTCTTGAAATGATGAATGTCACTTTAAAGCTAAATGATAATTCGGGACAGGTTCTTGCTGACTAAAATATTGAATTTTCATACTACATACATGTCACGTATCTTTTCACAACAACTATTCAACATGTGCAATAAGAACTTAAAGAAGAGATATGAGATAGCAGCAGAACATAAAATTAATATCTAGCAGGATCATTACATTAACTCTCTTGAATGTGCTAAACAGTCAGCTCAAGGATGCATATTATAACTTAACCAAATACACATAAATGTAAATATATACATTGTAACGTTGCACCACTGGAAGCAAGTTAACTCGTACCAACGGAAACTCGTACCATGTTAACTCGTACCAAAAAAGTTAACTCGTAACACAGGAAAGTCGTACCACTGCAAACTCGTACCATCAAAAATATATAAAATATTAAGAATATTTTTTGTAAACTTAATAAAACTAATGTTGAATTACTTGAATTTTATACTGGATTTTATAGACAAAAATACGATTTTTTTTTCTAAAAAGCTTTATTTTTTAAGCTGATCTTTCAAAGTAGTTATAATCCAGAAGAAAGAAAAAAAATTGCTTTAACTGTACCTTAAGTTGAATATCTATATCCAAATTAAATTAATTAATGCTGTAATCCATGATCACACATTGAATGGTTTGTTTACAATTGTTGAAAGCCATGTGCTTTTTGGCGGGAAAATTCGGGAACAGGAAACGGTTACATTTCATTGTAACTTGCTATTTATAAAAAGTAAGAATTTCATTCATGAACAATTACTTTGGAATGATTAAAAATTAAATTCAATAATTATCAGTAAAAGTTTAAAAAAGTCTTTTCATAAGAGACAACAAAGCAAATCTGCCACGGTATTTTCTATCCAAATTTTTATAGACAGGGAACATTAGCTACAAATTGGTCATTGTACTTTCAAATTATATACATTTTACAGACTTGAGAGGTATTGAGTGAAAGTAAATTACATACATCATAAAACAACATTTAAATGCATTTAAATAAGTTGGTACGAGTTAGCAGTGGTACGAGTTTGCAATGGTACGAGTTTTTGTAAAGTGGTACGAGTTGACGTTGGTACGAGTTTACAATGGTACGGGATAACTATAATTCGCACCACTTCCAGGATGAAGCAATACATGTACAATGTATGTTGATCCGAAACTAGAGAGCACCTGCTAAATATAGATGTAGAGACTAGTGTTGTGTAAAAATAGTATCATTATACCCCCGCTTTAAAAAGGGGGGGGGGGTAAACTGTTTTACCTCTGTCTGTCCTTCCGTCCATCCATCCCATGAATATTTTTCGTCGCATTTTTCTCAGGAACTACAATACAAGGATTTCTGAAATTTGGTTTCAGGGTTTATCTAAGTCAGCTATACCTTGTGATGCATTTTCAGATTGATCACTTGACAATTTCCTGTTTACCGAACACTTGTATGATTTTACACATGATAGCCAAGTTGAAAATTTTCGTCTCATTTTTCTTAGGAACTACAATACAAGGATTTCTGAAATTTGGTTTCAGGATTTATATAAGTCAGCTATACCATATGATGCGTTTTCAGATTCATCACTCGACAACTTCCTGTTTACCGAACACTTGCATATTTTTACACTATTAATATTATCCACTTGCGGCAGGGGTATCATCAGTGAGCAGTAGCTTGCAGTTTCACTTGTTTTAGATGATATATATATTTTTTAAGTGAACTATGTACTGTAACAATTGAAAAAAGATACAATAAAATTAAGTAAAATATGGACTGTAATACATGTAATAGAACATAGATATATCATTTAAGTGAAATATGGACTTAAAAAAACCACTTTCATAACATTAATTTATTCATCTACATGTACATGTATGCTTTATTTAAAATGAATCAATGATCAAAACTTTAGAAAACAAGAATGTGTCCAAAGTACACGGATGCCGCACTCACATTATCATTTTCCATGGACCGTGAAATTGGGTAAAAATCTAATTTGGCATTAAAATTAGAAGATTATACTATAGGGAACATATTTTTTTAGTTTCAAATTGATTGGACTTCAATTTCATCAAAAACTACCTTGACCTAAAACTTTAACCTGAAACTCCTACTTTCATTTTCTATGTTTAGTGGACTGTGAAATTGGGGTCAAAAGTCTAATTTGGCTTTAAAGTTAGAAAGATCATATCATAAGCAACAAGTGAACTAAGTTTCAAGTTAATTGGACTTCAATTTCATCAAAAACTACCTTGACCAAAAACTTTAACCTGAAACTCCAACTTTCATTTTTTACATTGTATGATAAATGGACCGTGAAATTGGGGTCAAAAGTCAAATTTGGCTTAAAAATTAGAAAGATCATATCATAAGCAACATGAAGTGTACTTAGTTTAAAGTTGATTGGACTTCAGCTTTATCGAAAACTACCTTGATCAAAAACTTAAACCTGAACGGACGCACAGACGAAAGGAGCCACAGACCAGAAAACATAATGCCCCTCTACTATTGTAGGTGGGGCATAAAAACGAAGATATGTAATGACTTTAATTGTGAGTTACAATGTTACAATTTAGTTAATTATACTTTCAGAGACTAATGGAACAGTTATTGATCAACAAACCCTCAGACCCATTAGCATTTCTGGTGGAATTACTAAAGAGGGACAACAATGATGGTATGGATTGTTTGATCAACAATCTACTGGCACTTAGAGCAGTGTTTTTCTGCTATTTTTTTAAAGAAATAATTGTTAAACCCTTTATTTGCTGTGAATGTAAATTCTTGTTTGTTCAATTGTAAAAAAAATGTTTGAGTAATAAAAATGACCATAAAAAAAGAGACCTGCTGTAAATTCAATATTTGTGAAATTCTGAATTTATGTTTAAATCTTCAACAATAAATTTCTTTCTAGATTCCTATCAATTTGTAAAAATTAATGGTGTCACTTGAATTAAACCTTATTCCTATCAATTTGTAAAAATTAAAGGTGTCACTTGAATTAAACCTTATTCCTATCAATTTGTAAAAATTAATGGTGTGACTTGAAATTCTTGAATTAAACTTAGATTGTAATTATTGTGATGTTCATTGGGCCTTAAAAACCTTTTTTTCTTCAAATTGTTTTATGGAGATATATATATATATATATATTATATACAACTCGTCTTAACATCAACTCAAACAATGTTAGATCTGTAAATTTGCTTTTGCAAATTGTTTGGTCTTCCCTCGCCAGGATTCGAACCCATGCTACTGAGATATCGTGACACCAAATCGCCTGCATTGTAGCTGTCCCGCTAGACCACACAACCACCTGGGCTTCATTTATATACATACATATACAGCTACATGTATTAAATAGAATAGCTTTTATTAAAAAATATTTTTTTTTTCTACTTTCAGTTCCTCAAGTAATAATTCTAGGACCTCCAGCCTCTGGTAAGAAAACAATAGCCAAACTTTGTTCCAATAAACTAAGAACTGCACACCTGACAGAAGACAATATGGTTGCTGAAGCTGAAACAGACACCAAAGTTAAAGTACAGGAGATGATAAAAAAGAAACAGGTATTGCATCACAGACCAGTTGTGTATAAACAAAAGGAGTGTACACTCAAGGAAACAACTACAAAACAAAACTAAATTCAGCTTTCAGAATAGATTTTAAAACCACATTCCCAGAGCTCTAAATCTTTGGAAAATTTGAGTTAACTTAAATTATGTTGGCATTTAGACATCATTTTTACAGGCTTGGTCTTTTATTAACATGAAGTTCATAGGTACATGTAGTTTATATTGATGTACCATAGTAAGACTGTCTTAACAGAACATGTATCTGTGAGAGTTTGAAACAATTCTAGTAATGACATGAAATTGTTCTGTGAGAGTTTGAAACAATTCTAGTAATGACATGAAATTGTTCTGTGAGAGTTTGAAACAATTCTAGTAATGACATGAAATTGTTCTGTGAGAGTTTGAAACAATTCTAGTAATGACATGAAATTGTTCTGTGAGAGTTTGAAACAATTCTAGTAATGACATGAAATTGTTCTGTGAGAGTTTGAAACAATTCTAGTAATGACATGAAATTGTTCTGTGAGAGTTTGAAACAATTCTAGTAATGACATGAAATTTTTCTGTGAGAGTTTGAAACAATTCTAGTAAGGACATGGAATTGTTCAAATTCATTTTTGCACTGTTTTATCACATTTGTTTCACAGTTCATAGTTGATGGAAAATTATCTATACTTTTAACTGAACTATTATTTTGTGAACTCTTTCAATTCTGTAATCTCAAGTTATCAATAAATCATCAGCAGTCAAACATAATACTTTAGATCCTACTTAATTTCACAGGTTGTTCCAACAGAAGTATGGGTTAAGATATTAACTGACAGGATGAAGCTGGCTGACTGTATAAAGAAAGGCTGGGTCATGGAAGGATTTCCTCAAACTAGAGAACAAGCTTTAGCATTACAAACTGCTGGTGTTTATGCAAAACACACAGGTATGTCAAACATAGAAGGATCTACTATTCAAGTTGAACACTATTACTGTTCCTCATGTGTACTTGATATGACAGAAGGGGTGGGAGGCAGTGTTTACCAACCAACTTTGTTAAAAAAAATGTACACATACATATTATTAGTTTTTATTGATCAGGACTGAAGTCTCCTATAGATGATGGTCTTTTTGAACTTTTTCAGGGATTACTGTTTTTTGTTGCTACAATATTGTACAGAACTTGGAAAAATAATGTTTGATTTATGGATACCAAATGTGGTTGAAGTTTATAATATGTATAATGTGAAAAGATAACCCCTAACTTGTATATAAGTAAATTTATATAAAAAAAGATCTGATGAGAAATACAATTAAACTGTTTCAAGATTGAAGACAAACGTTTTCTCTTTAAAATGGCAAATAACAATACATGTTATCACAAATAGTTTAGAAATTACAAATAGGTCGGGTGGATGGTTAAGGCCATTGTGGATGGAATCATGGTAATATATTTGTGCCTTATACTTAATTATTCCCAACAACTTGTACATGTTAGAATATTCGTAATTTTGTTTATATTTCAGTTATATTAGATGCACCAGACACTGTGTTGATTGAGAGAGCACAAGGTAAAAGGATTGATCCAAAGACAGGAGATATTTACCATACTACATTTGATTTACCCACAAATCCTGAGATCCAGGGACGTCTAGAAGAAGTTCCAGGTTATAAAGAGGAAGAAATGGTACAAAAACTTATAGAATATCATCGCCATATTGATGGAGTGCTAGATTGTTACCAGAAGACTGTAAAAACTATCAATGCTGATCAGCCTAAAGCTGATGTTTTCTCACAAGGTAATTTAGATATTAATTGTTTGTTTTATCTACATGTACAAGAGTAGTGAAAGATATCAAAGGAATATTCTAACTCATAAGTTGAAAAGGAACAGACAATGCCATGACAAAAAAACTCAGTTGTCTATGGTTTGGTTCATAGGATCCTGATGGGTGATATTGTTTAACCTAATAATGCAGTTATAAATGTTTTACATTGATATTGACCTTTACATAACTTGGGACATTGAGCTATATTTTAATTAATTTTCAAAGTAACTATTTACATTAACTACCTTGTCAGAATAACACTGAACCATTACAGTATGTAAATAAAAACTTCATGATCTAAGTTCTTAACAAACGAAGTAAACAGCATATACAATGTATTTTTTTTAATTTTGTTGTACATTGTAGAGCTTTTTTACCTAGCGGACTACTGGTATGTCCAATGTTTATGTATTTTCAATTGCATGATTATTTTACTTTATATTTTCAGTATACACATATCTATGTAGAAACCCAAGATCTAATGCACCACACACACCAAGGATTGTATTGCTGGGACCTACTGGATCAGGGAAAGGTGTCCAAGCAGCTCTCCTGGCCAATAAATATAATATTGTTAATGGTATGTATTAGACAGGTTGAACTGTAAGCACAGTGTTACTGTGTCTAACATGACCTGACTATGAGTATGGCTGATAAAAATAAATTATATGCTTGTTTGTGAGCTTTAAAAGTGTTTTAAAGGACCTTCGGTGTTGATTCAGATGTAGTCAGAAATTATTCCAATAGACCCATGTATCTTGTAATAATTTAATCATTTACACTGACATATTTTTTATTCTATCAAACATTTATACTTTCCAGCTTAATTCTGGCTGTGGTTGAGCTAATGGAACAAACCATGATAGATAAAATAATCTTTCCGTTTTCCCTAAAAACAGATTACTTTAAGCCTTATTTAAACACAATTTTGTCTGTTTTCAGTATCATGTGGACAGTTAGTGAAACAATCCATAGCAGATGAAACTGATCAAGGAAAAGCTTCTATACCTTATGTGGACAAAGATATGATGGGTGAGAAACATTTATAAATATTTCACAGAAAGCCCATAGGGAAAATGTATTTTCAGATTAGGAATCTTCAGTATGATTAAGGCATAAGCCATGTTTGAAATTTAATACCAATTTGAACTCCTAATGTTCACTTTTACACATGAACTGTAATATATTTCAACAAGAAAGAATGAAGAAGATGGTATAAAATTAAATATAATTGAATTACTATCAGATTTTCAATAGAAAATAATATCCATAATTGTTGTGACTAGTATTTTGGAGTAAAATATTCTGCTTCTTTCTTTGTCTATTAGATGATTTTTTTTAAAAACCACTTTTCTACACTTAATAGAATATTAGGTAAACACACTTGAATGCTGTAACGGTAAAAAATGTTGATTTTTATGATAAAAAATTAATTGTTACAATTATTTCAGACATTTTAGAAACAATTGTCTGTTGAAGATTTACATAAAGATTTAAAATTTTGTGGATTGTCTAATTACCAATGCATTTTGATTTGTCTCCCCTTTTCAATTTCTTTGAATAGCTTATTCATACCTAACAGTTAAAATATAAATTAATCTGTTTTTCAAATTTTGTGTATGTATAAGATAATTGTATGCCCTATACACATTGGTAGATCATCTTATGTAAAACAGAAATACTTTGTTCTTTTAGTGCCAGATACAATTGTTCAGAAAATAGTGAGCAACAGATTGTCCCAGCTTGACTGTGTCAGTAGGGGATGGGTGCTACATGGTTACCCCAGGACCAGAGAACAGGGGGAAATGCTGGCTAAAGAAGGATTTCTTCCAAACAGGTAAGAACCTAATACTAAAGGAACTCTGTAAGTTGTACAAGTAACATGCTACAAAAAGGTGTACAAGTTCAGCAAAAAAGAACGTCAAACTAAACTCTGTAGCATGTTTACTCATGAACAAGGAATCCATTAGAAATGCTTACTTTAAAGGACATCGCCTCAAGGTTGTAGAACAGATATTTAATAAGCTCAAAATATTCAAGTCAAATTTCTAAAGTTATACAAAATGAAACAAAAACATTATAAACAGATAAAATTTCCAATACACATAATAGTTTATTACATCAGCTATTTTTATGCCCCACCTACGATAGTAGAGGGGCATTATGTTTTCTGGTCTGTGCGTCCGTTCGTTCGTTCGTCCATCCGTCTGTTCGTTCGTTCGTTCGTCCGTCTGTCCCGCTTCAGGTTAAAGTTTTTGGTCAAGGTAGTTTTTGATGAAGTTGAAGTCCAATCAACTTGAAACTTAGTACACATGTTCCTTATGATATGATCTTTCTAATTTAAATGCCAAATTAGAGTTTTGACCCCAATTTTACGGTTCACTGATAGAAAATGATAGTGCAAATTTCAGGTTAAAGTTTTTGGCTTCAGGTTAAAGTTTTTGGTCAAGGTAGTTTTTGATGAAGTTGAAGTCCAATCAACTTGAAACTTAGTATACATGTGCCCTATGATATGATCTTTCTAATTTAAATGCCAAATTAGAGTTTTGACCCCAATTTTACGGTTCACTGAACATAGAAAATGATAGTGCAAATTTCAGGTTAAAGTTTTTGGCTTCAGGTTAAAGTTTTTGGTCAAGGTAGTTTTTGATGAAGTTGAAGTCCAATCAACTTGAAACTTAGTATACATGTGCCCTATGATATGATCTTTCTAATTTAAATGCCAAATTAGAGTTTTGACCCCAATTTTACGGTTCACTGAACATAGAAAATGATAGTGCAAATTTCAGGTTAAAGTTTTTGGTCAAGGTAGTTTTTGATGAAGTTGAAGTCCAATCAACTTGAAACTTAGTATACATGTGCCCTATGATATGATCTTTCTAATTTAAATGCCAAATTAGAGTTTTGACCCCAATTTTACGGTTCACTGAACATAGAAAATGATAGTGCAAATTTCAGGTTAAAGTTTTTGGTCAAGGTAGTTTTTGATGAAGTTGAAGTCCAATCAACTTGAAACTTAGTATACATGTGCCCTATGATATGATCTTTCTAATTTAAATGCCAAATTAGAGTTTTGACCCCAATTTTACGGTTCACTGAACATAGAAAATGATAGTGCAAATTTCAGGTTAAAGTTTTTGGCTTCAGGTTAAAGTTTTTGGTCAAGGTAGTTTTTGATGAAGTTGAAGTCCAATCAACTTGAAACTTAGTATACATGTGCCCTATGATATGATCTTTCTAATTTAAATGCCAAATTAGAGTTTTGACCCCAATTTTACGGTTCACTGAACATAGAAAATGATAGTGCAAATTTCAGGTTAAAGTTTTTGGTCAAGGTAGTTTTTGATGAAGTTGAAGTCCAATCAACTTGAAACTTAGTATACATGTGCCCTATGATATGATCTTTCTAATTTAAATGCCAAATTAGAGTTTTGACCCCAATTTTACGGTTCACTGAACATAGAAAATGATAGTGCAAATTTCAGGTTAAAGTTTTTGGCTTCAGGTTAAAGTTTTTGGTCAAGGTAGTTTTTGATGAAGTTGAAGTCCAATCAACTTGAAACTTAGTATACATGTGCCCTATGATATGATCTTTCTAATTTAAATGCCAAATTAGAGTTTTGACCCCAATTTTACGGTTCACTGAACATAGAAAATGATAGTGCAAATTTCAGGTTAAAGTTTTTGGTCAAGGTAGTTTTTGATAAAGTAGAAGTCCGATCAACTTGAAAGTTAGTATACATGTTCCCTTTGATAAGATCATTCTAATTTTAATGCCAAATTAGAGAATTTATTCCAATTTCACAGTCCTTTAAACATAGAAAATGATAGTGTGAGTGGGGCATCCGTGTACTGTGGACACATTCTTGTTCCTACATCACATAAAAATCCAATCCTATCTTAAAATTAAATTATTTAAAAAAAAAAAAGCCAAAGCAACAATAATATATTTGTATAGTAGAAAAAGGTCTCATCAAGTTAGAGTTTATGATGGCATCACTTTTATTTCAGAGTGTTTTTCCTCAATGTGCCCAATGATTCAGTGATAGAGAGATTAACATTACGATCCACCGATCCTATCACAGGAGACAGATATCACAGTCTTTACAATCCTCCACGGACACAGGAAGTCAAGGATCGTCTCTCTAAACATACAAAAGACGAGGAAAGCAAGGTGAAGGCCAGGTTATCACAATATCATGCCTACGTTGAGGAGTTAGCAGACTTGTATATACAAGGACAACAAATTAATGCAGACCAAGACCCACATACAGTGTTTGAATGTATTGAAAGTATGATTGTCAATCCACTGCCGAAAAAGTTTATGTGAAAAGGAACAATCAAGCAATTCTGTGATATTTGACCAGTTATGTGACAATTTATGTTGACCTTTATTTATTACTATCCTGAAATAAGATATTGAATATCATCTTGACTTGAATTTTAAAATGATGGATTATTACACTTGATACAGCATGAAATAGTTACGACAAATGTTATAATTGCAACAAGAATAAGTTACTTGGATATTAACAATTAATTTTAAGCAATGTTTACAAAGACATCATTGTTGATAAATAAGAAGACATGACATCAGAACTTTTTTTTCACTGCCTTGTAATGATGCTTTTTCTTTACAAGTGTCCTTTATGTTGAAAGATATATTATGTATAAAGAAACCATAAAATAAGCAGTGGTAAATATTGCATTTATCTCAACAACTATTTAATCAATATATTTTATTATGGTATTTTGAGTTGAGAATTTATTTATATGCCAATTAAAAATTCACAAGGTGGTTTCATATCCAATTTCAACAAGAGGCTGTCACAACGATAGCAAAACGGATTTATTAGCATTTATTTGTGTCCTGGCAATATTACAAGAACCATTACTGATGATTGATGAAAGTGAAAATCATCAATATCAAATTTGACCTCTATTTTGTCATCAGTATCAACATATTGAAATTTGAAAAGCTTAGATTGAATGGTTCGTGAGTAAATGCAACAACGTGAATGGAAACACCATTTTACGATCTTTCAAGAACCATAACTCCTGAATGGTAAAAGTCAAAATCGTCATTATTGAACTTGACCTCTATTTTGTCATCATCAGTAACAACATATTGAAATTTGAAAAGCTTTGGTTGAATGGTTCATGAGAAAATGCACAGACACGACTGGAAACACAATTTTTCAATCTTTCAAGAACCATAACTCCTGAACGGTAAAAGTCAAAATCGTCATTATTGAACTTGACCTCCATTTAGTCATCAGTAACAACATATTAAAATTTGGGAAGCTTTGGTAGAACAGTTCATGGGTAAATGCACATCACGACTGGAAACGCCATTTTATGATCTTTCAAGAACCATAACTACTGAACAGTAAAAGTCAAAATCGTCATTATTAAACTTGACCTCCATTTTGTCACCAGTAACAACATATTAAAATTTGGGAAGCTTTGGTAGAACAGTTCATGCGTAAATGCACGGACACGACTTGAAACGCCATTTTTCAATCTTTCAAGAACCATAACTCCTGAACGGTAAAAGTCAAAATCGTCATTATTGAACTTGACCTCCATTTTGTCACCAGTAACAACATATTAAAATTTGGGAAGCTTTGGTAAAACAGTTTATGCGTAAATGCACGGACACGACTTGAAACACCATTTTTCAATCTTTCAAGAACCATAACTCTTGAACGGTAAAAGTCAAAATCGCCATTATTGAACTTGACCTTCATTTAGTTGTCAGTAACAACATATTAAAAATTTAAAAGCTTTGGTTGAACGGTTCATGAGTTAATGCACAGACAACATTTGATTGCCGCCCGCCCACCAAGCATCCCCAAATCAATAACCGACATTTTTGTCACAAAAATCCGGTTAAAAATTGTTATGCATCCATGAAATAAGATAATGTTTCTCAATATCATCCAAACTACCTCCCTTGTCTTGTTGAAAAGTGCTCACCTTGTTGAGTCAAACCAAAATATTTGTAACTGGTATTTGTTGCCATGCATTCAACTGATTAAAAACAATGACTGGTTAGCTAAGAAACATTATTATGTGCCTTAAAATGATATGTCTGTTTTATGATTGCATCATAACCTAGTGAGCTAGCATGCAATCATCTGTTTAAATCCATTTAAAACAACAGAAATTCATTCCAATCAAAATTTAAGAATATGCCATGAACATGTTTATTATAATCTTAAGGTAAAATGTAACTGTGGAACTTTGTAATTGACAAAAAGACTTTGTTTGTTTCTGACATTTTTATCCTCCTGAATGGCTCATTTTATATCTTTGAAAAGGTTCGAATTAATGGTAATAAGCCAAACATAACCTATAAAAAAGAAGATTTAGTATGATTGCCAATGAGACAACTCTCCACAAGAGTCCAAAATGACACAAAAATTAACTATAGGTCACTGTACGGCCTTCAACAATTATAAGCAAATCCCATAACGCATAATCAGCTATAAAACCTGTTTGTTTGAATAACTGTATAGGAAGACAATATTTTTGACAAAAGACACACTTCCAAATAGAGGATTTCAACTTTTATAATTTTCATGAAGTTCTGATTGTTGCTCCTGTGAAAATGCTACCATATTTTATGGGAAAGATATACAGACAAAAAAACCTGAAGGTTGGACAAATGTAAAATCGTTTATCTCCTCCAAGTTTAATACAAATGACTGATACATGAAGTGTTACTTCTATGCAAGATTTTATTGAGTATATAATGAAGCAGCAAACACAATATCCCTTTTAACCATAGAGGAAGCTTCTTCCATTTTCTGATAAAGAACAGGATCTCCTATAATTCTGGCAGCATTCCTTACATCTCGTAATGTTTCATTAAGTCTCTGTATACATCTCACAATTATTCCTTCTTGTACATCTGTTAAGTTTGTTATCTCAGAAAAGGGCTGAAAAATAGATAAAAAGTCATTGGGGTTATGACAAAGCCTGAAATTCAACAAAATGTTTGAGGTCATAGTAAATCACTGAAATCAGTCTGTATTCCATTGTTTGTTTGTTGTCTTTGTTTGTTTGTTGTCTTTGTTAGTTTGTATGAAAATATAATCTTGGCGGTATTTTGATTTAGAGGAACTTCAATGAAATTTACCTTTAATATAAAAAGAAGTAGTTATTCATGAAATATCATGATTATCAAGTACAGGTACATGTACCACAAAATAATTTTACATTTTTCAAAAATCTTAAATGTATATAAATAGAGAATAATACATGGCAAAATCCGTATCATATGTCGTATCATCCCGAGACATCAATATCAGCCCAAGGGCCTTTAGGCCCGAGGGATGATATTGGTCGAGGGTGATACGGCATGTGATACGGATTTTGCCATGTATTATACGCTTTATCATATATTTCAACAGAACAGTATTATATTATATGAACTGTTTTCTGATCCCGATAGATTAGCACTGGGTTACCTTCAGTTCTGCTTTTGTCTTGGTTCAAAGCCTTAAAATAACTGCTTATACAAAGCACCTGGGTTACCTTACCATTTGCCTGCTGCTGTTTTAAAAATATTTTGTTTATTATTGTATTTATTTGAGTGTTTTGTATTTTTTATAGTTGCATTTAGTGTGCCAAAAAATATGCAAACTTGATGTTCGTGACGTCACATACAATATGAAAACTTGACGTTCGTGACGTTACATACCAAACAATGACGTCATTAAAGAAAATGACCTATTTTGAGGAAATTTTTTCTTAAGCAAAAAAAAAAACAAAAAACTTTATGTAAAAAAAAAAAAAAAAAAAAAAAAAAGGTATGCGATACGGGTTTTACCATGCGATACGGGGTATGCGATACGGGTTTAGCTATGCGATACGGGGTATGCGATACAGGGTAGGTGATACAGACTGGAAAAACAACCTTTATTAGATATACAAAATAGCTGTATTTTGTACTAAATATATGATAAATTGATATAATACATGTATCTATACTTAGTATACATTTTTGGAGGGTAATGCATCCATGCATTACTACTTTCACATGGTCTCTAGTTGAGTTTTCACCTTATTTCTTTTAATTGGTTGATAATGAACACGAACTCAAGTGCTTCTAGAATGAAAATAAAGGACATTTTAGTCCATAAAGTGTTGTGTATCTGGATGGTAACTTTTCTATCTATCAACATAACAGTTTAATAGACCTGAAGCGGTTTAAATTATTTACCAATCCTCTTGCCCATTCAAAAACAACTTCCATCAAATTAAATTTGAATTCTTCTTCGTAATCTATAGGAGCTTGTATTCCAAACTGTCTCTGGAGAGAGTCAATCTTCCTGGCTATACCAAGGATCTTTTCTTTCCCCTACAAATAATCTTATTTCATAAATGTTAAGCATGTATTATTAAAATTTTAAATATTAAAAGTATTGCCATCAATAGGAATCCTCATTACCAAACAGAAGTGGTAGATAAGTAGAATCATTCATGATTTTACACTAGTAACTCTGGAGCCCTTTATAGCTTGGTGTTTGGTGAGAGCCAAGGCTTTGTGTTGAAGTCTGAACATTAAACTATAATGGTTAACTTTTTTAAATTGTTATTTGGATGGAGAGTTGTCTCATTGGCACTCACACCACATCTTTTATATCTATACATGATTTCACCAACTGAAATGCTTACAAATTTATGGATATATACCTACAATATTCTTTAATAGGCATGTTCTAAGGGTAAAAGTGAGAACTGTTGATTCATTATTATTCGTTGGATACCAACGTTTTGGCATATCATGGATACAGTTGAACCATGAAAGTAAATGTTCACTTAATTTCAAATTTTCCAAAGGTTAACTGTTTCATTTGATTTCTTAATCCAATAGATGAGGGTCTGGATGGGGGGTCTGTTATTCTGTAAACATTTAATTTTCACCCCCTTTTCTCTAATCTTCAAAAAATTAGCCCATTTTTTCTCTAATCTTCAAAAATTTAGACCACGCATTTCTCTAATCTTCTTTTTTTTTTTGCCGTTAATTCTCTAATCTTCATTTTTTAAGGGCATTATTCTTTACCTAATCATTTAACCCCATCCAAACCATCATAGATGTAATCTGCAGGGATACAACCAATCCAATCCAATCTCACCTGTACAACGGTATCAATAAGTTTTGGTTCAGAGGCTCTCACCTGTACAAGGGTATCAATAAGTTTTGGTTCAGAGGATCTCACCTGTACAAGGGTATCAATAAGTTTTGGTTCAGAGGCTCTCACCTGTACAACGGTATCAATAAGTTTTGGTTCAGAGGCTCTCACCTGTACAAGGGTATCAATAAGTTTTGGTTCAGAGGATCTCACCTGTACAAGGGTATCATTAAATTTTGGTTCAGAGGCTCTCACCTGTACAAGGGTATCAATAAGTTTTGGTTCAGAGGCTCTCACCTGTACAAGGGTATCAATAAGTTTTGGTTCAGAGGCTCTCACCTATACAAGGGTATCAATAAATTTTGGTTCAGAGGATCTCACCTGTACAAGGGTATCAATAAGTTTTGGTTCAGAGGCTCTCTTCTGTTCAAACACAACACATGACATTAATGCAGCAATCTCTGTGGGATGTAACTCAGTCAATGCATTCTCAAATACTAGTTCTGTTATCATCAGTTCGTGTGTACTGATCTCACAAGCTACACGACCTTTCAACTGAACTGCATTATGCTCATCTATGTAGTTCAAAGATTTAAGCACCTGAAAAGAAAAAATCTCAATTCAAATTCAAATATATTTTAATACATTAATTTAGTTGAACTTGGCAAAAGATTGTTTATATGCAACCAGTTTCCTGGTTTTTATTAGTGAGTATTCATTTTAATAGGTTTTTTTGCATGTAGGAAAGTAATGTAATTTTCAGGAAGAAGTACAAGGGTTACAAGCATGGGGAAACTAAGACTGGACATTATGAATAATTCTGGCCAACTTGTTAAGATATAAAACTATTGAGTTCAATAGTTTACCATTTCTAAGTTCTATTTTTAATTTACAATTTCATAGGTTAGTAGTTATAACATACCTCAATTCTTTGTTGATATTCTGGAAGCAGCATCAAACTTTCATCTGACAGTAAATATTTGAGATGTCTGTATTTAGTCCTTAATTCCATGTTACTGCTGTGTTCATCAAACTAAAAATAGATGGAATTTGTAACTTTCAATGTTTTTAAACTCTGTGTGTAGATGCTAAATTTTCACTCATTCTATTTGATTCAGTCACAAGTTACCTTCTAAACACGACTTAGGGTAAATCAGAGAACTGTGGTTAATTTTTTCAGTAGGTAGCATTTTTG
Source organism: Mytilus galloprovincialis (assembly GCF_965363235.1). Lineage (NCBI taxonomy): Eukaryota > Metazoa > Mollusca > Bivalvia > Mytilida > Mytilidae > Mytilus > Mytilus galloprovincialis. The sequence goes on along the minus strand of NC_134839.1, from coordinate 26,607,221 downwards.
TAATGAATGGAAGAAAATTGTATATTTTTGAATACTTGATTTTGCCAAAGTTTGCCAAAATTTGTCTATAAGGAATATTGATTTTTTCACACATATAATTTGTGGTTCATAAATATCCACAGAACCTATGAATATTGTCTCTTTGTCACATTCCTCATTTCCATTCTCAATTTTACATTTGTAACCAACAAATAATGAAGAATCCTCAAGTAAATGTAATTTTGACTTCCACCAAACACTTAAAATTGATAATGGAAATTACTTATTCGTATCCCCACTGCAAAAAAACCCTAATTCTATGTTACTTCTATGCATATCAAGCTCCTGGCGATTGCATTTAAAACCAGATGTGCCTGTACAACATGAATGGCAGGAGGTTCAATGCTAAATTTGCAAAGTTAAAAACATGAATGAGCCCAGACATATGCCAGACCAAAATTTTAAGTTGTTTTAGTTTATATAATAGTGATTTTGTGCTTAAATGAATAAATTTGCTGATGATGGAAGATGTTTGGTATTCTATAAGATCATAAATTATCCAATGTGTACTCTATAGTTTATCTGGAGAAGAAGTTTGGTAACAATGAATTCTGATACCAATACAGTAAATAAAGTAATTTTGATTGCATTTATTTTTGTGATATCTGCCCAACAGACATGAATGAAAAATCAGTTTTTGCAACTTTAAGAAATGCTGCATACAAGTTATGCTGTCAAAATGTAAGTTCTTTTTTTAGAACTTATCCTGAAACAATTTTAACAATAACAAATCTACACATCTACAGTATTTAAGTGTCTACTCTGTAGCATATATATGTATATTTTTTTAAATATGTCTGCACAAGTGGCAACTTTTCATCAGATCCATTCATTGGATCACCAGTGAAGTGATACATGGGCCACAGCTGAAAAAACATTTTATATTCATAGCTACTCTAAATATCATTACAGTCAATTTTTTGTTCTTCCCTCCCCTGGATTTGAACTCATGCTAATTGGAAATCGAGACAACAACACATGCACTGTGTCCAGCGCTCTAGACCACTAGGACACATATATTTTTATATATACTGTGGATTCATTTTTATTCGTGGTATACCAATTTTCGTGGGTTTCGTGGGTCACAGCGAACCACGAATTTAAGAATTCAACGAAGAATAATCCCGATAAATGTTTATGGAGTCGGATGTTTATTTCCGGTTATCATGGTTATGTTATGCAGTTCTAGTATAGTGTTGAATAGCGATAAACATTGTAACGTAACACGTGTTTTTTATTGAAAGAAGATACAAGTATTTTAATCAAATCAATAATAAATATATCGAATATCAGTAATAATTTACTTTTAAAATTGATTAAAACTGTTCATGGAAAATAACTGCAAGTTGTTAATTACTGTGTCATAGTTAAGTTTACTAGTGTTTGAAAATCAATAGGATTAAATACGGGGATATTGCCCCTAGGTAATATTGTTTATGACAGGAACATTTATTTTCACATCTTTTACTTATATGACTGTTTATTATATCGTGATTAGGGAAATGAGCTTTCAATTATAAAGTTTTGATTGTCCTATATAATTCCAACAAGCATTTATAAATTGTAAAACAAACAAATAATTAGTTGTCTTTGTCCATTATTGTAATAGAAGTTTTCAATGAACACTTTAACCTAAAATGACCAAGCGAGGATTTTGACAGTTCAAAACTTTTTCAATGAATTCCTTCTTTTTTGTTTGTTTTATTATTGATAAAACCAATGAAGTTATATGATCTCTTAAATCAAAAAGAAATCCACGAATTACGTATCTTATTTTATTTTTTTTTTTGTAATCAGCGATCCACGAATTTACGTATACCACGAAACGTCTTTTTTTCTCTATCCACGAAAATTGATACCCACGAAAATAAATGAATCCACAGTATAAGAAAATTAATAAAAGATACATCACTTTTACTAGTACTTTCACTGCTTTCACAAATCTTCAGGTAATGTGACTTGTATACATAAGTATAATACAAATCAATTGAATAATGTTAATATATATATATCTGAGGTTGTAGAGTAGAAAAAGATTTGAATGACACTTACATGTTCTTGAAATCTAGGACAGTTTATACATTGAAATGATGTAAATGTCTGCTCCATAGCCTGTATAGATCTAAACTGTTCTACTAATTCAATGTCTCGGATATGTAAATCTTTAACAGGGTCCAGTCCTGGTAGGCCGTCAGAATTAGTTTCTGTTAAACGTAATAATTCTTGTGTTGCTATAGAAACTGATTGGCCAGGAGGATCATCTCTAAAAAAAAAAAAAAAAAGTTGAAGAACAATGAAAAAATTTCAATTCTACACAGAAAGGAAACCAGGATATAGAATACAACATCTAAATAGTAATATAAGCACTCCTATTGAAGGTAATCAAGAAATAATTACAAAAAATGAAACTCTTATAATTTCAAAATGTGAGTGATTGTTTGTAGTATTTTCATGGTAAAACCAGATTTCTGGCTTCAAGTTAAAGTTGAAAAAGCTTGTAAATGATTCTAAAACACTTCAAGAGTGTTAAAAGAAGACGTTTCTTGCTTATCAATATTCTATAAATCTCTTCTGTCTAGCTTTTATTTTTTTGTGGACCATAAAAGCCCAAATTAAGTATTATTCATGGCGAACAAATATTTTTCATGTATTTTGTGGTACAAATGTATAGATAAACAATTAATTTGAATGTCTAACAAAGGATACATTTTTAAAGGCTTCTAGGCAAAATTTGACAAAACAAAGCAAATCCACTATCCACTAATGTATAATATACAAAAGATTCCACAGTATTCGATGATAGGCAAATAAACTCATAAAGTTTAGCAGTGTTAAACTTACTTAAATCTAGGCTGTTGTCTTTTCTTTAAATCATTAATTATTTTATCTGCATCAACTCTTATGGTCTTGGTAGTAACAATGCTAACATTTGCAGCTTTCACTTGTACTAACTCATGCCAGCATGGACTTTCAGGTATAAATAGTGTAGTTCCCAACACTGGAGAAATCTTATCATATTTAGTTAGATCTTCTTTAGATAGAGTTACTCCCCTTTTTTCACATATTGCTAGGCAAGTGAATGCCCTTTCATTGTTTGTACCTACAGATGAGTTCAATACAACAGCAACAACATTTTTGCGTAGGTTGTCATTAATTACAATAACACGTCCAGCTGTAAGTGATTTAATGGCCGCTGGATGAGACAAAACAACGGCCTACAAAATAAACAATCAAATATGAATTGTACAATGAAAGAGAGTAAATAAAGTAAGGTTACAGTATTATACAGTGTTAAATACTACTTTTTATTTTTTCCATAAGTTATTCTTAAAATAATTTTTTTTTTCACAGGAGGTGTGCAAAGGGTCATATTTAGACTGAATTTTTACAAAATCATGTTGTTTTTTTGTCGTATGTGAATGGTTTTAAATATCATGTCTTTCAATTATTATAAAAATTTCTGCTATTTTTAAAGGTTTTAAAAATTGGCATGATCTAATACATGTAATTTTTTAGAAGGCAAACAAGAATGTGTCCCATGTACACAGATGCCCCATCCGCATTATCATTTTCTATGTTCATTGGACCATGAAATTGGGATAAAATCTCTAATTTGGCATTAAAAGTAGGACGGTCATTTCATAGGGAACATGATTAAGTTTCAACTTCATAAAAAAACTACCTAGACCCAAAACTTTAACCTGAAGCGGGACGGACGGACGCACGGACAGATGGATGGACGGACAGACAGACGAACGAAATGACTGAAGTACAGACCAGAAAATATAATGCCCATAAATGGGGCATAAAAACAATTTCTTAAATAATTTTGAGTGAAAAGTATTAAAGATAAACAAGCAATACTGTGGTAAATCATTAAGTTGGTATAAAGGAATGTCATAGAGATTGAAATATTTTAAACTAAAATTATTTTTTAAATGCTAAGATCCATTTACTTTTATGCTAAATAACACTGTAGTATACTTTTAAAATGCAAAATGGAAGTGCAGGCTTCCTCATGTATATCACAATATCATAGGAACTATATGCAAATAAATTTCCACTGCCTTACCTGTATTTTTTTCTTGAGCTGGTGATAATCTTTACAAGTTTGGTAATACATTTCCAAGTCTATAGAACACATATAACACTCTATATCTTTTACTTTAGCTATTTCTTTATACAGTTTATCCATGTCCTCTTTATGTTTGACTTTATCCTTCTGCGAATGAAACTCAGAAAAACTTCTTTTAATCATGTCCTCAACTTTCAGCTGTTCAACTCTAAGTAGATTTAGTATCATAGAATATGTCAGTCGGAACTGAGATTCTAGTTTGGTTGGTTTTCCCTAAAATAAATCATAATAAGGAACTTTACTGTGGATTTTTAATCATTCTTTGGGTATTAATTTTCGTAGATTTTGAGTAGATATTTGTGACCATAGAAAATAAGAAGATGTGGTATGATTGGAAATGAAACAAGATTAAAACAAGAATGTGTCCACAGTACACGGATGCCCCACTCGCACTATCATTTTCTATGTTTAAAGGACTGTGAAATTGGAATAAATTCTCTAATTTGGCATTAAAATTAGAATGATCTTATCAAAGGGAACATGTATACTAAGTTTCAAGTTGATTGGACTTCTACTTTATCAAAAACTACCTTGACCAAAAACTTTAACCTGAAATTTGCACTATCATTTTCTATGTTCAGTGAACCGTAAAATTGGGGTCAAAACTCTAATTTGGCATTTAAATTAGAAAGATCATATCATAGGGCACATGTATACTAAGTTTCAAGTTGATTGGACTTCAACTTCATCAAAAACTACCTTGACCAAAAACTTTAACCTGAAATTTGCACTATCATTTTCTATGTTCAGTGAACCGTAAAATTGGGGTCAAAACTCTAATTTGGCATTTAAATTAGAAAGATCATATCATAGGGCACATATATACTAAGTTTCAAGTTGATTGGACTTCAACTTCATCAAAAACTACCTTGACCAAAAACTTTAACCTGAAGCCAAAAACTTTAACCTGAAATTTGCACTATCATTTTCTATGTTCAGTGAACCGTAAATTGGGGTCAAAACTCTAATTTGGCATTAAAATTAGAAAGATCATATCATAGGGCACATGTATACTAAGTTTCAAGTTGATTGGACTTCAACTTCATCAAAAACTACCTTGACCAAAAACTTTAACCTGAAGCCAAAAACTTTATCCTGAAATTTGCACTATCATTTTCTATGTTCAGTGAACCGTAAAATTGGGGTCAAAACTCTAATTTGGCATTAAAATTAGAAAGATCATATCATAGGGAACATGTATACTAAGTTTGAAGTCGATTGGACTTAAACTTCATCAAAAACTACCTTGACCAAAAACTTTAACCTGAAGCGGGACAGACGGACGGACGAACGAACAGACGGACGGACGAACAGACAGACGGACGCACAGACCAGAAAACATAATGCCCCTCTACTATCGTAGGTGGGGCATAAAAAGAAAGATAAAAGCCATTATACTTATAGGTCACCATATGTCTTTGATAAAAGCCATTATACTTATAGGTCACCATATGTCCTTGATAAAAGCCATTATACTTATAGGTCACCTTATGTCCTTGATAAAAGCCATTATACTTATAGGTCACCATATGTCCTTGATAAAAGCCATTATACTTATAGGTCACCATATGTCCTTGATAAAAGCCATTATACTTATAGGTCACCATATGTCCTTGATAAAAGCCATTATACTTATAGGTCACCATATGTCCTTGATAAAAGCCATTATACTTATAGGTCACCATATGTCCTTGATAAAAGCCATTATACTTATAGGTCACCATATGTCCTTGATAAAAGCCATTATACTTATAGGTCAACATATGTCCTTGATAAAAGCCATTATACTTATAGGTCACCATATGTCCTTGATAAAAGCCATTATACTTATAGGTCACCATATGTCCTTGATAAAAGCCATACTTATAGGTCACCATTATGTCCTTGATAAAAGCCATTATACTTATAGGTCACCATATGTCCTTGATAAAAGCCATTATACTTGTAGGTCACCATATGTCCTTGATAAAAGCCATTATACTTATAGGTCACCATATGTCCTTGATAAAAACCATTATACTTATAGGTCACCATATGTCCTTGATAAAAGCCATTATACTTATAGGTCAACATATGTCCTTGATAAAAGCCATTATACTTATAGGTCACCATATGTCCTTGTGTTTTGCTACAGAAACACAAAACATGTTGTACTTATGAACCAAAAAACAAAGGAAACACTATCTTTCAGATTCATAGAAATTATTAAATGTTAATAAAGTTCCCTCTCTGAATGTGGAGGAGTTATAGATAATTGGTGGACAGACTAATGCATAGAAAAACATTGGATAAATAGCCAATATACACCCATTATGATTCTGTTATAAAGCTGGCTAAAGGTCTCATATTTACTCACCAACATCATCTTCTGTAGATCTGACACCACTGGAATATCTCCTTTACAGAGCTTTATAACAGATTAACTCACCAACATCATCTTCTGTAGATCTGACACCACAGGAACATCTCCTTTACAGAGCATTATAACAAATTAACTCATCAACATCATCTTCTGTAGATCTGACACCACTGGAATATCTCCTTTACAGAGCTTTATAACAGATTAACTCACCAACATCATCTTTTATAGATCTGACACCACTGGAATATCTCCTTTACAGAGCATTATAACAGTTTAACTCACCAACATCATCTTCTGTAGATCTGACACCACTGGAATATCTCCTTTACAGAGCATTATAACAGATTAACTCACAAGCATTATCTTCTGTAGATCTGACACCACTGGAGTATCTCCTTTACAGAGCATTATAACAGATTAACTCACCAACATCATCTTCTGTAGATCTGACACCACTGGGATATCTCCTTTACAGAGCATTATAACAGATTAACTCACCAACATCATCTTCTGTAGATCTGACACCACTGGAATATCTCCTTTACAGAGCATTATAACAGATTAACTCACCAACATCATCTTCTATAGATCTGACACCACTGGAATATCTCCCTTACAGAGCATTATAACAGATAAACTCACCAACATCATCTTCTGTAGATCTGACACCACTGGAATATCTCCTTTACAGAGCATTATAACAGTTCCTGTTGTATCAAGTCCACGTCTTCCCGCACGTCCTGCCATTTGTATATACTCCCCAGGAAGTAGGTCACGGAACCCTGTGCCATCATGTTTACGTGCCGTATCAAACACAACTGTTCTGGCTGGCATATTTAACCCCATAGCAAATGTCTCAGTTGCAAATAGAACCTGTCAATATATTAATACAAGCTATCAACCCATAAATTTACATTAATTTAAAAGCTAAAAGTAGGAGGAAAAATGGCACTTTCTAGATAGTAGATTGTTTAAACACTTGTCTTGTCAAAGCATCAGTAATTTACTGAAAACCAACTTACGGTATTCTTGTGGATTCTTTATTTTGTGTTTTACCCTTTCTTGTGTACTTCACGGCTATTTAATTTCGCATTTTCTAATTGAATTGATTTAGTTTGATATGGAAAGATCAAACTTTTACATTTTTGCGACACTTTTGCGATATCTTTTTAACCTACAAAAGTAGTAACTTGCTTGTGAAAATAAAAAGAGAATATCATATGGCTTTTTCAATATCACATCCGTATCAACTTGAGACATCAATATAATCCCAAGAGCTCCGCTCGAGGGATTATATTGGTTGATGACGTGACGTCATACAGATTAAAGGTGTAATAAAGCTTTTGCAACCGTGCTGATATCGATATCATCACGGGTGGCTGATACAGCACGCTTGCCATTGATTGTATTACACATACGGTCCGAGTACACAGTTATTTCGTAGTGCATTTCTTTTAGACAATAAATGAAAATTAAAAAAATCCCACCTGCGCTTTCTCAATAATATTTTTACAGTGTGTTGTACTACTTTTGGGACAAATTATATCAAAATTATAGAAAACTTCATCAGCTCTAACTCAAAATATGGACAATTTTGTGTTAAGGGGGTCTTGAAATCTTTTGACAGCTTCCGAAGTGCTAATTTTTGACCTTTTTCAGCTGGACCTAATCACTACTTTACATTAATATTTATGGCCCAAATTTTTTTACAGTGTCATTTCACCCCCCAACTTGCTATATGAGGCATAAAACATGGAGAAATAAATTTGGAAGGAGTATAACAAAAATTGGCAAGTAACACACTGTCCACACTAAGGACTATATTCGTGGACAACGAAAATCAAAGGACGATAACTGTGTACTCGGACCATACAATTTATCTGTATTTACTACTAAGTATATAATAAGTTGGATAACAGTATGTTTGGTTGAGATATTAGTTCTTTCAAATGTCTCTTTTATGTATGGAACTAAATCATTATTTATTTTATAATGAATCCATCATATTCAGCTATAAGGAGAATCTACTTCTTCTTTTTAGTTTTTTTCTGTCCTATTTAACTATATTCTGGAATTATGCAGTTCAAGAGTTCAATACACATGTGGAATTTATTGAGGAAAGGATATGACAGAATTTTGAAAGGCCTTTTCCAGAATAACATTTTGACCTACTTTGACAAGACCTTTCTGGAACAACATTTCTACCACTTCTTTCAGTATTGGTAATATCCCACCTGCGCTTTCTCAATAATATTTTTACAGTGTGTTGTACTACTTTTGGGACAAATTATATCAAAATTATAGAAAACTTCATCAGCTCTAACTCAAAATATGGACAATTTTGTGTTAAGGGGGTCTTGAAATCTTTTGACAGCTTCCGAAGTGCTAATTTTTGACCTTTTTCAGCTGGACCTAATCACTACTTTACATTAATATTTATGGCCCAAATTTTTTTACAGTGTCATTTCACCCCCCAACTTGCTATATGAGGCATAAAACATGGAGAAATAAATTTGGAAGGAGTATAACAAAAATTGGCAAGTAACACACTGTCCACACTAAGGACTATATTCGTGGACAACGAAAATCAAAGGACGATAACTGTGTACTCGGACCATACAATTTATCTGTATTTACTACTAAGTATATAATAAGTTGGATAACAGTATGTTTGGTTGAGATATTAGTTCTTTCAAATGTCTCTTTTATGTATGGAACTAAATCATTATTTATTTTATAATGAATCCATCATATTCAGCTATAAGGAGAATCTACTTCTTCTTTTTAGTTTTTTTCTGTCCTATTTAACTATATTCTGGAATTATGCAGTTCAAGAGTTCAATACACATGTGGAATTTATTGAGGAAAGGATATGACAGAATTTTGAAAGGCCTTTTCCAGAATAACATTTTGACCTACTTTGACAAGACCTTTCTGGAACAACATTTCTACCACTTCTTTCAGTATTGGTAATATCCCACTGTGATGAACACCAAGTCCTCTCTTAAGTATATCTTCCATCTGTGTTATCTGTTAAAAACACATAAAAAATCTATAGGTTAAAAATGATCGGCAACTTTAAAGATGTATGATTTTCCTTAAACTTAATAGAACAACCTATATATAATATCAAAGTTCATTTTTACAAAAATTCAAATAGGCAAGTAAACAACAACTGATTTTGTGTTTTTATTTCCTGAAGCTTTTAACTTTAATAAAACTAATGAATCATCATATACACACACCAAATAATGAAATTATATGGCTGTATGCCTATCAGTTTTGAGAACCAATAATGCAAACATGGACACTGTCCCTATCTTTTTCAACTGAAGTTATTTAAGGTGGTACCCAACACTTTCACTAAAATTAATTTGGCTCGTTTAATTTTCATAAAATTTTGTCAAAGTATTTACTTTGACAAAAATATAAAAAAATCAAAAATTTTGAACCAACAGTTTTGTTAGAAAAATTACACTGGTTATATAGCAGTTTGACAAACACCAATTTTGACCATTGAGAAGCTTAATATTCCCTTTATAACACAACGTAATTAAAACGTTAAGCTGACTTTACAGAGTTATCTCCCTGTAGTGTTAGGTACCACCTTAGGGTGCTATAAACAGTTTCATATAAAAAACTAGGGGTTATTCCCCAACTAAAAATAGACATGGAGGGAAGTCCCTTTTTATCAACATAATTGGTGAAAAAGTATCATGTTTTTTGTATTTGGTTGTAAAGATATGTTAATTAACTTCAATTAAAACAGGTTGAATGATTAAAATAATTTAAAAAATTAGGTTTTGAGGGGAGACAACACTGTAAACAGTCTGTTTTTTTGGCAGTGAAAATTCAAAACTTATTTGCAGCCACTGTAGCTCTTTTCGGAGCAGGCGAACGTACCCTGAAGAATGAATTTTTGGAAAGACCAGGTAAAAATCTATGAAATTCATACAACTTTGATTATGAAAAATGTGCAGGTATCATGTCTTCTGGGGTGTGCACATGACCTGATTTCAGGTTTTTTAAGCTTAAATTAGGCAATGTTTTTCCCAGTTTCTCTGGATAAAACTTTTTTATACTATTAAAAGTACACTTTTTTTTTTATTCCATTATAAACTAGAGAACATTCTGATTCCAGTGATATCTAGTTTTATACAGGTATCTTTATTAATCAGTCCACCACTAAGGGTCACTTTTACATGGTCCCTCAAAATATGACGTCATAGAAAAAAACTGTTGATAAGGCAGAATTCATAGCTTACCCAATAAAATGCATTTTAGATAATACCTTCAATAAACTATTTACCTGAGGTAGTTTCTGATCAGTTCCCTTCAATCTATTAATAGATTTATGAAAGAAAATATGTATTTCACTTTTTTCCTTCTGGTCAGTAAGGTCCAAACTTCCTAGATTATTGGCTGTTTCTTCTATTCTCTTTTTAGAAAATATAAATGATACGACAGGTAGCTTGTCCTTCTTTTTCAACATATCAATCAGGGATATCCAGATATTTTTGTCCTGAAAAAAAACCAAACAGATTTCATCTGTTAACGACTTCTGCATGTGGATTCATTTATTTTATTGGTAAAAATGTTTGTGTTTTGAGTACATTCCTATAGAAAATTTCCGCCTACCGGTATTTGAATATTAAAATTTGTAGGTCACCTATATCAAAGAATTTCAGAAGAATTGGTATCCCATAAATAATAATGAATCCACAGTCCACAGTTCACAAATCATTGATACCTTTGACTTATAATGTTGCAGTTTAAATTCTCCTGCTTTTCATTCAAGATCAAATTTATAAAAAAATGTCTTTTCTGCATATATAATTTTCCCTGTATAGTAAGAATGTGTTAACATTTTCATTGATGCAAACAACATCTGTATAAAAATTCTCCATGGAATCATGTTTTGGGACTCAACATTTTTGTATAAGATGGGGACAGATAACAATATGAGCATGCACAATTATCCACCCCTATATAATTAGGGCCATCCACTACATAATCACTTTTGTTTTAAGAGATTGCCAAAGTTTAGTCTTCAAAGGGCATCAATGTTAGTATATGTTGTAGTTAAGTTAAACCTTGATTTGTATATGTAACAAACAGGCAGGTTTCCATTGATTTGGTATGTTCAGAAACAGAAGTTTGGTATGTTTAGAAACAGAAGTTTGGTATGTTTAGAAACAGAAGTTTGGTATGTTTGAAGTTAATTAACATTTTAACCAGTAATTTTCTATCAAACTATCAAATTGACCTAAGCAAATTAAATTACTTCAAAAGTTGCAAAACTTACAAATCAGCAAATTATTTTATTAAGTTAATTTTTCTTTTAAATTTGGACAAATGTAGATAAACAAATTTTTAAACATTTTTTGAAAAAAGTACTGCATTACGCTGAACTCCTTTATGACTGCTATAAACTTATTACCTGGTTTGGATGACCTCCCCTTTGACCTTTTGCTCCAAAATTCTGTGATGCCTTACTAGTTCTTTCTTTCTTGGCATCAACTGCCTTGTTATACCTGTGTAAAAGTTATGACAAGTAAATATCAGAATAATATCTATTAATATTCAAACATGTCAGATATCCCAACAAAAAGAAACTATCACAAAAGATATCTTAGCACCTACACCATATTTTTACGACCAGGATATTAATGTAGAATAAAAAAAATATAAAAATATACTGATTGTCTTCCATGGATCCCTTTAATATACATACATGTATCCCTCAATCTAAAACTGTTTCTCATGATCAACTATGAGAGGCAATTGATAACTAGTTTAATAATTGTACTCAGTATACAGAAAGTCTGCAAAGGATTCCTTAAATATACATACCCTCCAATCTGGAACTGTTTCTTGTGATCCAGTATAAGGAACAATTGACTGCTAGTTTTATTACTGTTCCCTGTGTATAGATAGTGTTCTAAAGGTACTGGTCTCTTCAGTGTACTAATCACATATATCTTCTTCCTTTTTGTCCTCCTACCAATATAAACATATAAGCAAACTTTATGTTGTGATAAGGCAAATATACAAAGAAGAACAGTTGGTTTGAAGGTCTAAAGAAGATGATCAATAGGAATACAAATTATCTGACAAAATGAGATACAACTCTTCATAGATACCAAGATTAAAATTTTGAATGCCAGATGATTATCGAGTCTACAAAAGACTCATCAGTGATGCTCGAATAAAAAAAGTTAAACAGGACAAATAAAGTATAAAGCTGAAAAGCATTGAGGACACAAAATACTGAAAAATTTAGCCAAATACAGCCAATGAATCCTATTCTTGGGTTAGAAAATCTTTAAAAGATGTTCCCAAACATATATGTACTATTAATGTCTTACCCAATCCAATCTGCAAACTCCAAAGTATTGGGTACAGTTGCACTCAGTAAAATTATGTTTACATGCTGAGGTAACATAATGAGGACTTCCTCCCACACAACTCCTCTCTGTTCAAATAAACATCAGTAATATTATGTTTTAAATTCACTTAGAGACTTAGGTAACAATAAAGTTATCTCCCTTCAGCTGTTCTAACAAAAATAATATCAATGAAGTATAATTGTTGTCCTTGGTTGATGTCTGTCAGATGTCATATCTGATGTTTTGTTTGTGTAATGTTAAATGTTATACCCTTAATTCAGGCTGTTATTGTTTTTTGTTGGATTGTTTCACATTATATTCTGTTGGATTGTTTCACATTATTATATTCTGTTGAATTGTTTCACATTTATATGATATTTTGTTGGATTGTTTCACATTTATATGATATTTTGTTGGATTGTTTCACAATATGATATTCTGTTGAACTGTTTCACATTTACATGATAATCTGTTGGATTATTTCACAATATGATATTCTGTTGGAAAGTAGTAGCTTCTCTTAGGTATGAATTTTGCTCATTAATGAAGGCCACACTGAAAACTAAAGCGGTTCTCATCCTTATACTTTGGTTTTTGGTGGATAGCTGTCTCATAAGAAATTTACACTTATAACTTGTGTTAAAGACTTATCACATCAAGTGTTTATAACACATCTCTAATTGGCTGAATGTATGTAAGAGGGTGCAATTAACTTATCAGACAATTACTTTATTACTGTCTATCCAGCAATACTGTGATAAAGTTATATAAAAATTTGTTAAATCCAAATTGATCTATCTCACTATACAACAATAATATATTCCTACACCCTACAGCTACAATGCTTCTTACCTCAGCATCATTTATGTAATGTACTTCATCAAAGATGACCCATTCTAAATCTCTGATCACATCTGATCCATTGTATAACATTGACCTAAAATAGATAAAATATCTTACACAATGTAAAAATCTTACTGAGCAAGCTCACTTACCAACAAACCCTACATTAACAATATAGAAAATATAGAAATTCCTCTTCATTCTAAATATTCTCTACATCAGATTTTCTGGTAAACTTAACTGATCCAGGTTTCAGTACAAGTTAACCTTTATTCTAATTGAAAGCAATTACCAAAAACAAGAGTGGACACACAGAAATGTCTTGCCTGTCATGTATTTGTATTAAAAGTAAATGCTACAAGATATACATTATACATTTTAAGCTGTAAATAATGAGATAATGTCACTGCTGCTTATGCCTGTATGAACACTAAGACTGCTGCTAGTCAACAATAAACATTATTTGTTCAGGTGTATATTTTTTTTCAAAATATCTATTTCAAAATTCATAAAAAGATGATTTTATACTGCATCTGGACTAATTCTGCATTACAAAATTCAGTATTATCAACACTTGAACGACTGAGCCATACAAGTGCTGTTCCATTGCTTTTTGTTTTGTCAAGTATGTAAAGGAAATTAGTGATATGAATTGATACACCAAATCCTGTCTTTTCCTTTACTCATACTTTTACTAGGTAAAGTCAGCACACATTGTAAGATAAACATTTCAATAGTGTATCTGGTCATATCTTGATACAAACGACTGCTTAATTGCAGCCCTGAGATAACATGTAAATACTACCCACCTGAGAATTTCAGTGGTCATTATAAGACATGCACTTTCTTGATGGATCTGGACATCTCCTGTAATCAATCCCACATCAACAAAGGTCTGTTTAAAGTCTCTGTATTTCTGGTTTGACAAAGCTTTGATTGGAGATGTGTAAATTGTTCTGCAATATAAAATGGTTGTTTGTAGATACTATCAAGATATATAATAAAAGGATAATAAAAGAAACAGCAACTCAACAATAGAGATTCCCAAAGATATCATCTTCATTGTCATAATATGCATATTTTGTTATTTTTTTCCACGGTATTTTCAAGTACGACCAATGGATTTAAATAACCACTGCTGTCCTAAAATCATAGCAACATAGCAAATGTACAGAGACATTCTTATAAAATCTATTCATACAGCACCATAGTAAAAAATAGTGTCATGATACAAGCAACATTAATAACATATTCAGCTATATTCCTCCCTTCTGAAGTGAAAGGATTGATGTTATATTGACATACCTTGTTACCTGCTTCAGTGGCAGGCCAATAGACCTTATCGCTATTTGTGAATCTGTGACATATGACCTTAGAATTTGAACTATTGACCTCATATAACAATTTTCTGTTCCTTTGTGGCATCATACATTATCCTTGTCATGCCAAAATTTTGCAGGAAATTCTGGAATTTTTAGTAATTGTGGACAAATAGCAATAAGGTGTATAGCAGAATTTACATTTGATATCACCCTGCTGAGTTTTTAGTGACATACCTTGTCATGTGCTTGAGTGACAGGGCAATAGCATATTCAGCTATAACAGTCTTCCCAGCTGATGTGTGTGCTGCTATAAAGACACTATCATGATTCTCTAGGTGAAGTATAGCTTGCTTCTGGAAGACATCCAATTCAAAGGGCCACTGAAATAAAATCAAAAAGTTTTTGTCTTTATCCTTTTAATAACTTAATTTATCAAAAATCGTCCGTAATATCATCTACTATAATTCCACTTTTTTGGTTATTCAAAGAGATCTTTCATGAAATCAAAGTTCTGCTTAAACACTACATTCTTCTTCCTCTCCAGCACAGACATTATCCTATGTAACAGGCCTTATAAGGAACGGTTTTATTATAATCATAATCAAGATGGTTCATATCTTCAATGGCCAATTATAAAACCACATTAAATTATCAAAAGAAAGGTCAGCATCAGTTCTACATTCTCACTGCTCATTTATTGGAAATACTATCTTACCTTGTATGCCATATCAGGAATCCTCTTGTAGAAGTCATCCACTGGGTGATCTATATCCACATTAATGGCCCATTCCTCCTTGACTGGAGCTGGTACTGGTTTAGTTTCATCTGCAGTGCTAGTAGTAATTGTCGCCTATAATATAATTTCCATTATCAATCAAAATGATAAAGCCAATGTTAACCCAGTTCTTTTTAATTTTCTCTTTAAAAGGTCCTTGAACGTTTGTATTGTAATGGTTATCTAAGGAGGCATATGAAGATATTTTTTAGATGTATTAAAAAGGTATGGGACCAAATAATATTAGGTTCATTTTTGTCTTAATATAGTATCATTTGTATGGTCTTTTTTGTAGTGTGTTTGGTAATTGTCTTTTTTGTCTAACATATGAATATATATTTAAAACTACATCTTCAACAAATTACAAATTTCCTATAGGCTTGTATGTAGACTTTGACAAAACTATAAAATCAAATAGTCACACAAATGAACATTTACCTCAATCCAACAAAAAATGGTACTCTTACAGCAGATTTCACTGAGTATGTAGCCAAAGGTAGTATCTTTGGTTAGCTTGCTTGTTAGCTGAACTGTGAATTCATTATCAGGTCAGGTATACTACCCTTCTTTCGAAGTAGCCTAGTCCAACAGATAGATAGATTGGTTATCTGCTGGACTAGTCTACTCTTAAAGGAGGGTAGTGTACCTTTCATAACAATGACTTCACGGTTCAGCTAACAAGCAAGCTAACCAACGAGACTACCTTTGGATACACACTCAATGAAATCTGCTGTAAAAATAAATCAATTCACACTTTGCACTATAGTGATATTCCCTCAAATATTAAACAATTAGAAAATGCTATAACTTACTGAGACAATTTCATCCATACTTTCACTTCCAGATACTGTGATTGGTTCACTTGTCTCCTATAAACAAAGATATATATTTTACACGCTCTTTATGCAAATTTGTATACTTTTAATTTCAAATATAATAATATTACAATTAATATTCTAACACAAGGTGAGCTGTAAACACATTTATCTATATGGGAATACATAAAAACAATGCCAATTTTATTTTTATGAATGAGTTGCACCTAGGTCAACTGGTGTAAACGTCATAAACTTACAATCTGTTCTGAATGTGGTGTTACAACATAAGCAATGTGACATAGAATATTTACAGGAAAGTGCAAGAATTCAAAAGTCATGTAGAGTTGAATGAGAGACTTCATTTTTACAAGTCTGGTCTTAGCTAATTAACTATTTAGTCTTCAGTCTTCTATATTTTGTTATGTGAAGTTGTTTTTCATTTCTTAAAATGGTCTTTTTCTTTTTTTCCATGATGTCAGTCTATTTTCTATTTATGAGTTAGAATGTCCTAATGGTATCTATCACCTCTCTTGTGATTCTTACCTCTTTGGAATCCTGCTTAACCTCTTCTTCATCTTTTCCCCAGTCACCTAAATCATCAAAGTCCTGGGTCAGGATATCTGTTAGACTTATAACAGTGGGTGTGGTCTCTTCTGAGGTTGGCTCTTCTGGAATAGACTCTTCTTTGGAATTTGTAGTCTTGAATGTCATCCCTGAACTCATACCAGGAGCTACTGTTAGAAAATCTAAAACAGAAATATTTTCATTAAAAATGATATATTCATCATTAAAATCATAACATGGTCTAATCTTAAAATCTAAAATGACATCTTATTGAAAAGATAAACAGGGCTTACTAACAGCAGAATTGAAAAGTGAAAATAAAAAATTCAAATCTGCACAATTGAAATCTAAAAAATTCTAATCTTTTATATTAGTGTTCGTACACTTTTGCCTCACAGGTTACTCGGATAATCGTTCAACCAATTAACGGTAGTTTAAGTTGATGTTTGAAGGCCTTATTCATAGTACCCTACACATAGATATAAGAAGATGTGGTATGAGTGTCAATGACACAACCTTCCATCCAAGTCATACATTTACGATTTTATAATACGATGAATTGAATTTTGTCCTTTGGTATTATAAGGCTTGTCTGTGAAGATTCCTGATGAAGTTTGACTTTTGATAATCAAATACACAGTATTAAATATTTAGCATTTGTACTAACTTCAGATTAAAAAATAAGAAAAAACCTTTTTGAACTTGTATAATTTAATATGTCTGAAACTGATAATTCTTTCATTTTACTCGCCAAACATAATGCGGAGTGTTTCGATTTGAAATGATAAGCCAAAGCTTGTTACTCGTACTATCAAACATTCACATTGGTTTGCATTTCGCAATTTTTGAGTTAGCATTTCGTTTAAAGTATGACAAACACTTGAATGAAGGAGATTGTACATTTAGATTTGAGTCCACACAATATAAGAACAAATAAATAAAATCATAAAATTTAATCGTATTACTGATTTAAAGTTACTGTTAGAAAAACATGTATACTAATTATGTTTCCTTAAGATATTTCCCCCATCATACAAGTTCTAATTAATTTTATATTTTTGAATTAACAATAGCAATCAATATACTGGATAATTGATCTGTCTAATTAATTACCACGGCGACAATTTTTAAAGAAAACATAACTATTTAATGATTTCAATACAAATTTATATCAAATCTATGATAATTGAAAAAAAGTCCGGTTAACCGGTTAGCGTTTTTGGTATTCGGTCGTTCAAAAGGTTAACCGGTTTTAAATCGTTGACAACACTAGTTTATATGTACAAATGTTAAGATGATATAGATATGTCTGTAATCTATATATAAACAATGCTCCTACCTTTTTCCAGAAGTAAATTATCAAATGAAGAATTTTCATTCAAATTATCTATATCTGGTTCATCCAGACCTCCTGTAAAAGACAAAATACATTATCATTAGAAGAATCAGTAAAATTTAGAGCTTGACATATCAAATTTTTTAGTACAGCATATTGACATATATGTCCTATGGTTTTAAAGGTTATTGTCATTCAATTTTCAAATATTTATGTATTACACAATTACTTTATTCATATTTTTATAACCTTCAACTTTCAGAAAAAGATAAGAACTCTAAACCAGATGCTCCGCAGGGTGCAGTTTTATACGACCGCAGAGGTCGAACCCTGAACAGTTGGGGCAAGTATGGACACAACATTCAAGCTTGATACAGCTCTGAATTTGGATTGTGATTAAATAGTTGACACAACATAGGTTTCTGACACAGAATAAATGTGGTCTAAGAACTTAAACTTAAAAACTTAAAAATTTTAAATTGGTCATTTACCGATAAAGGTCCAATATCCAAAATCTAAATACATGGTTAGATTCAGCATATCAAAGAACCCCAAGAATCAATTTTTTATGAAATCAAATAATATTCAATTTTGTTGAAATCAAACAAAGTTTAATTTTGGACCCCGATTTGGAACAACTTGAAACCTGGACACATAATCAAAAGTCTAAGTACATCATGTTTAGATTCAGCATATCAAAGAACCCCAAAAATTCAATTTTTTGTTAAAATCAAACTAAGTTTAATTTTGGACCCTTTGGACCTTAATGTAGACCAATTTGAAAACGGGACCAAAAATTAAGAATCTAAATGCATGGTTAGATTTGGCATATCAAAGTCCCCTGTTAATTTAATTTTTGATGAAATAAAACAAAGTTTAATTTTGGACCCTTTTGGCCCCTAATTCCTACAAAGTTGGGACCAAAACTCCCCAAATCAATCCCAACCTTCCTTTTATGGTCATAAACCTTGTGTTAAAATTTTATATATTTATATTTACTTATACTAAAGTTATAGTGCGAAAACCAAATGTTTTCTGACGACGACGCCAACATCATACCAATATACGACCAATTTTTTTTTATTTTTGTGGTTGCATAAAAATTAAATTTTATGTGTGTGCATCAATCAGTTTCTCAGAACACACACAAGGACTTCAAGGGCAACACTGTTGAGGTGAAGAAATAGTTGTCCATTTGGTATTATCTCCTTTCATAGAAGTCAATCTATACAATTACATTTGTATTTGATAATTAAACTAAATTAATATATTTTAACTCACCTTATATAACTCATATTGTAATCATATCTTTCATTTAAACTCATTCAAAATATGGACATGATTTTTTTCAATTAAATATGTATTCCATAAGAAGATTGTCTTTTCCAAGGATAGTCTACAGCTTAGTGATGCTTACCATTGGGCCTTTTTATGCATACCTAAGCAAGCCCATATTGAAGAGTGTACAGGATCTCCTAATATATAGTTGTCTTACCTGGCCAGAAAAGATTATGTATACAGGATCTCCTAATATATAGTTGTCTCACCTGGCCAGAAAAGATTATGTGTACAGGATCTCCTAATATATAGTTGTCTTACCTGGCCAGAAAGGATTATGTGTGCTGTATCTCCTAATATATAGTTGTCTTACCTGGCCAGAAAGGATTATGTGTGCTGTATCTCCTAATATATAGTTGTCTTACCTGGCCAGAAAGGATTCTGTGTGCTGTATCTCCTAATATATAGTTGTCTTACCTGGCCAGAAAGGATTATGTGTGCTGTATCTCCTAATATATAGTTGTCTTACCTGGCCAGAAAGGATTATGTGTACAGGATCTCCTAATATATAGTTGTCTTACCTGGCCAGAAAGGATTATGTGTGCTGTATCTCCTAATATATAGTTGTCTTACCTGGCCAGAAAGGATTATGTGTACAGGATCTCCTAATATATAGTTGTCTTACCTGGCCAGAAAGGATTATGTGTGCTGTATCTCCTAATATATAGTTGTCTTACCTGGCCAGAAAGGATTATGTGTACAGGATCTCCTAATATATAGTTGTCTTACCTGGCCAGAAAGGATTATGTGTTCTGGATCTCCTAATATATAGTTGTCTCACCTGGCCAGAAAAGATTATGTGTACAGGATCTCCTAATATATAGTTGTCTTACCTGGCCAGAAAGGATTATGTGTTCTGGATCTCCTAATATATAGTTGTCTCACCTGGCCAGAAAAGATTATGTGTACAGGATCTCCTAATATATAGTTGTCTTACCTGGCCAGAAAGGATTATGTGTTCTGGATCTCCTAATATATAGTTGTCTCACCTGGCCAGAAAGGATTATGTGTACAGGATCTCCTAATATATAGTTGTCTTACCTGGCCAGAAAGGATTATGTGTTCTGGATCTCCTAATATATAGTTGTCTTACCTGGCCAGAAAGGATTCTGTGTGCTGTATCTCCTAGTATATAGTTGTCTTACCTGGCCAGAAAGGATTATGTGTTCTGGATCTCCTAATATATAGTTGTCAGTTAACTGCTAGTAGTCTGTTGTTATTTATGTATTATTGTCATTTTATTTATTTTCTTTTGTTACATCTTTTGACATCAGACTCGGACTTCTCTTGAACTGAATTTTAATGTGCGTATTGTTATTCTTTTACTTTTCTACATTGACTAGAGGTATAGGGGGAGGGTTGAGATCTCATAAACATGTTTAACCCCGCCGCAATTTTGCGCCTGTCCCAAGTCAGGAGCCTCTGGCCTTTGTTAGTCTTGTATGATTTTAATTTTTAGTTTCTTGTGTATAATTAGGAGTTTAGTATGACGTCCATTATCACTGTACTATTATGCATATTTTAGGGGCCAGCTGAAGGACACCTACGGGTGCGGGAATTCTCGCTACATTGAAGACCCATTGGTTGCCTTCGGCTGTTGTTTGCTCTATGGTCGGGTGGTTGTCGCTTTGACATATTCACCATTTCCTTTCTCTATTTTACCTGGCCAGAAAGGATTATGTGTTCTGGATCTCCTAATACTTATAGTTGTCTTACCCGGCCAGAAAGGATTATGAGTGCTGTATCTCCTAGTATATAGTTGGCTTACCTGGCCAGAAAGGAGTATGTGTGCTTATCTCCTAATATGTAGTTATCTTACCTTGCCAGAAAGGATTATGTGTACAGGATCTCCTAATACATTATTGTCTTACCTGGCCAGAAAGGATTATGTGTACTGGATCTCCTTATATAAAGTTGTCTTACCTGGCCAGAAAGGATTATGTGTGCTGTATCCCCTGACATCCAACATAACTGGTCCAGGTTGCCGTTTAAGTGATAATGAATTTCTGGCATTTTCACTGATATTAGCAAGATATTCCTGAAAAAAACATATAATAATCTACACCTATGTTTTACTATTTATAAGTTACCTGCCTGTAAAAGTACACAGCTTTCATTGGATACTTATAAGCATAAATGTTTAATGTGTAACTGTGCACAATAGTTAACTTTAGCCCAGGATTATAACTTTCAATAAGAACTTTCACTTAATTCCTTACTATTTGTTTGAAAATTTTATGGGGACATTTTGCTGTGACGCCAACATATATATTATATATGTTTGTTTTTCAATTTTAACTACATGTGTATTGGGCTATGAAACATAAATTATCCATACTTTTAAGTATGCATTCAATAATGAAATCATTAAGTAATGCAAGTTGCTTAGTTTCTTTTGTTACCTATTTTGCGTTTAACTGTGCAGATTGCTGTGTGTTTGTTTATTCAACATTAGCTAGACGTATAGAGGGAGGCTAGACATCTCACAAAACATGTTTAACCCCTCCATATTTTGCATCTGTCCCAAGTCAGGAGCCTCTGGGCTTTGTTAGTCTTGTATGTTTTTTTTTAATTTTAGTTCATTTATAATATATGTTCAGAGTTAAGTGTGACATCCATTTCATTTAAGGAGTACACATTTTTGTTTGGGGGCCAACTGAAGCATGCCACATGATGAGGAATTTTTTCCCTAAATTGAATACCCATTGGTGGCCTTCAGCTGTTATCTGCTCTTTGGTCAGGTTGTTGTTTCTTTGTCACACACCCCATTTCCATTCTCAATTTTCTGTAGAAAAATTACCTCTTTATAACCTAACAATACACCAGTAGTAGGATTTCTCACTACATCTATTTTGGTTTGACAAGGACAAACATCTGAAGAGTACAAATTCTCTGGGCAAGGTTCTCTCTTCCAAAATCTAAAAAATAAAATTTTAAATTAAATGTTTGGTTTTTTTTTTTTTTATAAAATATCGTACAGGAAACAAATTACACAATATCTTTTACATCCTGATAAATATGATGAAACTGAAAATATATAATTTCCCAACTTCTTTTTAATTTTTGTTTACACTGTTGCTACAGTTAATTATTGTTAATTAACCAAAATATGTTAATATTATAAAGGGAAAGATACCAAATGGAGAATAAAAACTAGACTAATAAAATAATAACAAACACTGAAACAGCTAAAAATGAAGAATATATAAAGGTTTCTCGTTTTTTATATAAATTAGACCGTTGGTTTTCCCATTTGAATGGTTTTACACTAGTAATTTTGAGGCCCTTTATAGCTTATTGTTCGGTGAGAGCCAAGGCTCCATGTTGAAGACCGTACATTGACCTATAATGGTTTACTTTTATAAATTGTTATTTGGATGGAGAATTGTCTCATTGGCACTCACACCACATCTTCCTATATCTTTCTCTCTATAAATATAGTAATTTACTCACTTTCTATTGATTTCTGTTCCGTCTGCTCATACTTTCTTAATTTTAACTTCTGGCGATTAGTAAGTAGATTCACATAAGACTTATAGATACTTATTAATATTATTTACAGATAATTCACCAGCTTACTTTTGACTTCTGTTGATACTATTAATAGGTAAGTCATCAATACATGTCAGATATTCTTCTAATTCTTCTTTCCATTCTTCCATAGTTGTCTTTTCTGTCATCTGTCTATAAAAGATTCAAAAACAAATTAGTCTTATGATGAAGGTATTGATACTTTCTTTTATTTCAATCATTTGCTCCACTAACATTTTCCTAAAAAATAAGTTTTAATAAAATTGTACTTGGTTACAAAATTGTAACTCTATAATTAATCTTACTGTATCGAATACGTCAAATTCAGTATAAGGGGTATGATAGCCAGTGAGAAAACTGTCCACCATGATAACCATAGAATAAATAGTCCTTCTCTGAATATTCTGTGCAGTGAGTTTGTGTACTTCAATGTTAAATCATAATACAGTTGCCTACTTGTTTCTTAAGTTAGAATCAAAACTCATTAAATGTTATTATAATACATACACTATTGTTTCAGATAAGGGAGAAGGTTTCCTGCCATTAAAACGATTAATCCCACTGCAATTGTTTGCACCTGTCCTATAAATCAGGAATCTGATGTTCAGTAGTTGATGTTTGTTGATGTGGTTCATAAGTGTTTTTTGTTTCTCGTTTTTTATATGGTTTTGCTGTTTGAAAGGTTTTACACTAGTAAAATTTTGGGCCCTTTATAGCTTGCTGTTTAGTGTGAGCCAAGGCTCCCTGTTGAAGACCATACCTTGACCTATAAATAATGGTTTACTTATATTAATTGTGACTTTGATGGAGAGTTGTCTCATTGGCATGCATACCACATCTTCCTATATCTATATACAATATCATTAAACAAATTGCTTCTCTTTGAAAAATTGAACTTTTGCATTGTGATAATTAAGAAAAAAACATGCTCTAAGGCAGTCAGTGAGCCCATTTCTGGATCTGCCACTGCATTGGATATTTGAGTATCCTGCATAATCA
Source organism: Mytilus galloprovincialis (assembly GCF_965363235.1). NCBI lineage: Eukaryota > Metazoa > Mollusca > Bivalvia > Mytilida > Mytilidae > Mytilus > Mytilus galloprovincialis. The sequence continues at coordinate 26,582,770 of NC_134839.1, read as the reverse complement.
AGAGAACACACATGTTTTCTTTCTTACTATCAAATGGAGGTTGTCAAAGTAAAGGATTCAGTGACTACTGTAATGTAATAAATAAATCCATCCTCTGTAAAATATTGTCTAGCCCTGGGCTTTGTAAATAAGAAGATGTGATATAGAAGAGGGCAATAATGGTCTTTACTGTCAGGTGTCAAAAGGTCATTTTCGGCTACTGTTAGTGTCAAACTGGTAATAATTTTACCATGATTCATTTAAGTTCTCAAATAATTATGGTCACGGTCATTTTGGAAATAAATTAATGTGATTCATCAAAATGAATTGATTTTTTAAAAGAAAGTGCATTCATTGTTATGCACTACTGTAAAAATACCATGAACGTCATTTGGCAAGTATTTGTGTTTTTAAACAAATAAACGAATTACCCTCCAGAGACGTCATATTATTTGGACTAGCTTTAGGCCTGATTTTGATTCACAAAAATCATATAGTTATAATGACTAAAAGTCTGTATTCTAAAATCATGAAAATTTATTTTATTTTTTAATAAATTTGACTAAGGATTTTCTAGAAAAAAATCCTTGAAGAAAACACATGATACAAAATTATATAAATAGATAAAAGATTCTGGGATGTTTTTTTTTGTATCTGCCTTAGACAGGTCGGGACCACTACCTTATATGGAAATGCATAAATTAGCATACTTATGTTCTCGCACATGTAATTGTTTATTTACATGTGACGCAATTTATTTTTACCTAGGTTTTTGACCAATCAACTAAATGAGTCACAATGCATGATGGACTACTACGTGTTTACAATCAACAAAGAACACGTGTCATTTACTGAAATACAACACATTTTTTCGTGCAATGCGGGATTCACAATTTCGCTTAGTTTTTCATTTTGTGTATCCTCATTTATAGTTCGTGATATAAAGTATTACTTCCATGCTCAGATTAACGAAGAGTTGTTTCTATGCGAAGAAAAAAGGGTTTGAATTACCCGATATATAGCCATTAACATGTTTGATGATGGCAGAGATTTCATGTATTTGTCCACCAGAAGCAATGACACAACAGCGAAAAAACACAATTACCCATGAGACAAACTTACTGGTGTAAAGTAAGCCGTCGATAACAGCCGGTGCTGATATTCAAGAGTACAGCAATGTTCGTATAGATAATTAAAGGCAAATGTGGGATCCTTGAATTTTGTGTTCGTAAAAAAGGCGAAGAAATATTTACATACATGGCAGTGTTAACAAAATCTATAAGTATTTTTGTTGGTCACATTTCAGTATATGGGACTTCCAAACTGTTCCCTTTTTTTTTAAGGTAGTGAAGTCAGCAACTGTAGTTTCAGTTTGTTCGTTTTTTAACGGGCTCGTACATTTGCCAAACTGAATAAAATCATTACAGCTGATTTCTCAAGCCTGCAAAGTAAATCTTTGGTTGGCTTGCTTGCTTTGTTTGTATAGTTGTTTATACAAGCTTTGAAAATAAGATTGACATCTTTAAACATCTTTTTTTGGACGATCAGTGCATTTGGATGGGGGCATGTAGTTGGAACATCCTCCCCTTTTGTCCAGGGTTAGGACCCCCCTTTTTAAAATGGCTGGACCCGCCCCTGCCGCTTTCATAACACTTCTTTTTAGCATACTGAATATTATGATGTTCTTACTTTTAGTTCAGGTCCCGATAAAAAAAATACACATTCAGTACAGAAAGAAATATTTCAAAGAAAGTATCGTGTTTTTCTAGGCAGAAATGATTTTGCAATGACATTATACAGGTTTAAAAGAGCTCAAATGATTTTCTTACTGGACAGTGGTCACTTCATTGGATATTTCACTGTGTCATGTCGTGAAATTAATGCAGGTTCAATTCATAACAATGCACAAAACCGGTTCAACTACTTTTGCAAGGCGAAAAAGAAAGTCGAATCGTGAAGCCAATAAACAATATTTTTTTAATCTGAGCATGCAAATTGAAGATTACGTTATATATTTTACATTAAATATATTTGCAGAATAAAAACTTTGGTAATGAGAGTCCCAGACAATATATAAATTGACTGTTTTCCCACTAATTCCACGTGTTTTAAGTAGCAGTTTACTCGTAGTAGCCCACAATGCATTGTAGTTCATTGAGTCGATTGGTCAGTTTTTCAAGGCCATATTGGCCTTGTGTTTTGGAAATTACTATGCAAATAAATTCTGACGTCAGAAAATCTAGAGTTCTCGACCTGTTAGAGTAGTGAAATAGACTTATTGTGTGCCTATCTTTAGTTAGTATCTGAAAATTTAGGACTTGAATTGAATATGATATCAAACTTACAAAGCTGTTCTAATTTATGTATTAAGTACGTGCATTTCAAGTAAGAAATGCAATCAGAAAAGCTACTGTCACATCTTTAACTAAACGAAACCATTCTGAAGCCTTCTCAGTCGACGCACCGGGTGTTGTGTCAACTTTCACTTTAAAAATTACACCGGTTCCGACTCTAAAAGTATAGTTAATTTTGTACTTCCGGTTAAATAGAAAGTTGAAGTTCAGCCAGCCTGCAGGAAGTACACCACTAATTCATGGTCCCATTGCTTTCTATGTTAAATTCCTCCGTTTCAAGCAGGCACACCTCTTTTATTTTAAGTTCAAATAAAGTGGCAATCATTGCATTTCAAAGCAACACTTTATGGTGTCTTGTACTGAAAAAATCAACATACCTTACATTGCATATAAGAAAGAACTGGTTCCCGGAACTTCAGATGTACCAAAACAGGTACTTCAGATCTGACAAACAGACAAAATGTACCCTCTTTTTAAAATTTGGTGCAGTTTTTTTACTATTCAAAATTAAAAGTCCAAAAGTGTTCTACAATGATCCCCAGTCCTTCAGCTTTCATTTGATACCAAAAATACCTAAATATTCTACATATTTTGAAAGTTACACTCATGCGTAGGAACTATTTTGTGTTAAATATGTACTACTTTCTGGTATGTGCTTTCTGGCCGGGCCTGAATTAGTGGTGTTACACCTGCAAAAGCTAAGACTAAAAGAGAGGTAGATGTAAGCAACATAAAGTGAAATCATAGACAGAAATAAACACCCATTCTTACCAATACAATGGCCCGATTTCAACTTGTGACATTTTTTTTAAATAGGCTCCATACAAAGATAAAACCACCTCACACATGTTAAATTTAAAAAGCAGGCCAACATTGCCAACAACTGTCAGCTCTTTGCACATATGAATGCTGAGTTAAATCCACAAAGTAAGTGCAAAAAATTGTCCCACTGGCATATAGGAATCATATAGTTTAGCCTTTTAGGGGGATAGTAGATTTTAAATACCCAGCATTCTTCTGTCCTCTGTGCAGCAGCACAGGCACTTGTTTCTGTCAATGTGGGGTTTACTATCCATACCAGTACAAAAACACACTGGTATGGATAATAAACCCCACATTGACAGAAACAAGTGCCTGTGTGCAGCAGTCTATATTTCATCTTCGTAGTCTACATCTACATTAGTCCAAATAATTATGACGTCTTGAAATGTCATTATAATTTTTTTCTTTGATGCCTTACTTCGGTCAGAAAAAAAATATAATAGCCTTTCAAGACGTCATAATTATTTGGACTACATCTTCATCTACATTTCGCTATGTCGTCACTTGAAAAGGGTAGTGCTCTTGTACAATTCTTGCCTGATTTTTTATTGAACTCATATCATAGGTTTATATCAGAAAAGTGATGTCTTGGGCAAGATAAAAAAAAAAAAAAAAAACAGTTCCTTGAAAGCTGATGTTCCTTAACTAGTCAATATAGTAACAATTAAATAAAGGCACCTGTCAAAATAAGCACCCTGAAATGAATAAGAAGATATGGTATGATTGCCAATGATAACTCTCCAGCTGTAGAGTCACAGTATTGCCTTAAACAATCTGGAAAACCCATACTGCCTACCAAGATAGAAATAGGCCATGAATTGAAATATGTAAAACAATTCAAACCAGAAAACTAATGGTGTGATTTATGTACAATCCTTCATAACCTGGGACAGGGGTGTAACTGTAACGGTTTATTTCTTCCTCTGTGATATTCTATCCTGAGGATAATCTGTCCCGGTAATTTTTTTCCAGGCATGGTATTTCACAGGTTGATTTTTTCCAGAGAAGTGAAAATCTATCTGTGTTATGCGGATAGTATGTACCGGTATATATTTGCCGTATTATATTTCACAGAACCGTGTGAAATAGAGTCCCTTCAATTTCTATGTAAGTTACTCACAATCAATATATACATGTACCTGACTATAATTATAAAATGTTTCACAAAGGTAGACCAAATTTGCATAATTTATCAAAGGGAGGTAATTATGAGCAATTTATATTTTAAAGATATTAATATAATATATTTTTGAATCTATTTTATAGTGAAATGTTTCATTGAATCTTATATTTTATATATTCATTTATATAAAAAGATGACTTACAACTTGATTTAATAAGACAGATAACATTTCACAGGTAAAAACCAGTGGTTGATCTAGAAATTTTCATAACAGGGGACCCACTGACTGCCTAAAGGGGGGGGGGGGCGATTCCGTCACGCTTCAGTGCCCCCCTCTAAATCCGCCTCTGAAAAATATCCAGCCGTTAAACATGCTTTTGTTCCAATATATTGTTATGCTATGATTTATCTGATTTCCATATAATCAACGTCCCCAGATAAAAATATCATCATAATCAAATTCTTCTATTACTATTAACAGTGGTAATGCAACTATATTTCTACCTTACTACTCAATTTATATTTGTACTGAGATCTGAAAACAACTCACTTTTACATGTATTTCACTAACCTTATTTAATCATGATATTATTTTCACAATTTTCTTTTTAAAAGGATGATATTGACTTGAATATTTCAGGAAATTTTTTCAAGGATAATTTGTAAAATTATTTCCCATCATAATACATTTTTTTTAACAATTTCGCTTTATTTCAAATACACTATTATTATTTGATAGTATTTTTAAAGGATAAGTTTTTTCTAATAACTATTCAATAAGTGAACTACCCAGATAGAATTTCACGGCAAAGGAAAAAATATCCCAGGGAAATATTTTCCTCCGGATAAAAAAATAACAACAACTACTGTGACATTTTTCCTCCGGATCATATTTCACCCGGATATAATTTTGCTTTACATAACAACACAACATAAAACAAATATGTTGAACAAACTATAAATTAACTGTTGATTGATACAATCTATAGTATACATATCTGGTATAGTTATGTTGGCTCATGGGAATTTCTGGAAATTGGAAAAAATTAAGCTGGTTAATCATGTTAATAGGATATTTTCAAAGGATGTTAAAGAAAGGGTTTGGTTGAAAGTAGACTCTTTGGTGTTATCTCATCTACCATTTGGTTGATTTGACATATTGCATTGCATTAATTCTAATAAAATAATTATACCCCCGCTTTAAAAAAGGGGGGGTATACTGTTTTACCTCTGTCTGTCCGTCCGTCCGTCAGTCAGTCCGTCCCATGAAACTTTCGTCACATTTTTCTCAGGAACTACACATCCACCCTTTCTGTAATTTGGTATCAACATTTATATATGTCAGCCATACCGTGTGATGCGTTTTCAGATTCATCACTTGACAACTTCCTGTTTACCGAACACTTGTCTGATTTTACACATGATAGCCAAGTTGAAAATTTTCGTCACATTTTTCTCAGGAACTACAATACAAGGATTTCTGAAATTTGGTTTCAGGATTTATATAAGTCAGCTATACCGTGTGATGCGTTTTCAGATTCATCACTCGACAACTTCCTGTTTAACGAACACTTGTATGATTTTACACTTGATAGCCAAGTTGAAAATTTTCGTCACATTTTTCTCAGGAACTACAATACAAGGATTTCTGAAATTTGGTTTCAGGATTTATATAAGTCAGCTATACCGTGTGATGCGTTTTCAGATTCATCACTCGACTACTTCCTGTTTACCGAACACTTGTATAATTTTACACATGATAACCAAGTTAAAAATTTTCGTCACATTTTTCTCAGGAACTACAATACAAGGATTTCTGAAATTTGGTTTCAAGATTTTTATAAGTCAGCTATACCGTGTGATGCGTTTTCAGATTCATCACTCGACTACTTCCTGTTTACCGAACACTTGTATAATTTTACACATGATAACCAAGTTAAAAATTTTCGTCACATTTTTCTCAGGAACTACAATACAAGGATTTCTGAAATTTGGTTTCAAGATTTTTATAAGTCAGCTATACCGTGTGTTCCGTTTTCAGATTCATCACTCGACAACTTCCTGTTTACCGAACACTTGCATATTTTTACACTATTAATATTATCCACTTGCGGCGGGGGTATCATCAGTGAGCAGTAGCTCGCAGTTTCACTTGTTTTTATTGTTTTTTATTTTCTTTTGCAGTATAATGCTGTTTAGAATCTGTTTGCCTCATGTGGATGTTTCCTGATATAAATATACAAAATTTTGTCTGCAATGGAGAATGCTGAATGTATATACCATACTGGCCCAGTTACAGCACTTCATGTAGAAGGCACCTACATTATTGCAGGTTTGTATGGTCAATAGATAACACATGTATTAGACACTGGTATATCTTATATATCAACTTAGAAATTCTCAATCAAATCCTGTCAGTTAAATGGAAATTAATGGTGAATTTGAAGACATTTATAATCACAATATCTTGTTTATAATTTCAAAGAACTTGCAATCTATGATTCTATTTTTTATCCCCCGCTGTAGCAGTGGGGGCATTAAGTTTTACCCTTGTCCGTCCGTACGTACGTCCCAAAATTGGTTTCTGTTCTCTAACTTTATTTTGCCTCAACCAAATGTTTTGAAATTTATACGCAATGCTTATTACCACATCACACAGGTCAAGTTTTAATTTTTGTGGTGTTACTTTTACTGTTCTAGAATTATGGCCCTTAACAAATGGAAATAATTGCTAAAATGTTTGTTTCCCCTTCTCTTACTTTAGTTTGCCTCAACCAAACTTATACACAATGCTAATTACCACAATACACAGATCAAGTTTGAATTTGGATAGCATCCATTTTACCACTCTAGAGTTATTCCTTTTTACAAATGAAAATTTGGTGGCATCACTTTTCCTTCTATTGAGTTATGCCCCTTTACAAATTGAAAGTAAAGTTTTACGTTTTTGTTTTCTAACTAAAGTTTGCTTCAAGCAAATTCTATGAAAGTTATACACAATGTTTATTACAACAAAAACTCAGATCAAATATGGCTAGTGTCACTTTTACTGTTCTTAAGAAATGTCCCTTAATAATGTTACAAAATGTACATGCAAGCAGGGGCATCATATGTGTCAAATGGACACATTTCCCATTTATTTCATAAATGATTTATACACTTCATTGTACTACATGTATAAAATATTTGTTGAGATTGTTTGCCCTTTTTTACTTTGCATTCTGAACTGGGTATGATATGAAGTAAATTTAATTCAGTTAATGGAGACAGGTAATGTTAGATAATATCAAAGATTATATTTGAAGCTAATTATTAATTTTGACATTGTTTCAGGTTGTATGACAAAATGTATGATGATAAAACTATGCAATGTTTGTTTCAGGTAGTGGTGATTACTTGTACTTGTATGACAGTAAAACTACCCAATGTTGGCAAAGGCTCCCAGCATTAACTTGTACAAGAATTCATGGGATAAGATCAGGTATGTGATCAACCCACATAATCACCCACATTCACACAACCAATGTCTGCAGTATCCTTTTTAGAATAGACTTTACCTGAAATAATGTGATAATTTATTTAAAGAAGTAAAACTTAGGATTTTGGATGATACTGTTTTGTATTTCCTAATTTTAATTCGATCATCCTTTTCTGTTTTTTAAAATTCCTTTTTTAAAATATGTATGCCACAACTTTATACATGTATTGACCAAATACAACTTTATATTGACATTTTACATTGATGGCAAGACTATCATTTGATCAATTCTTTGAGAATTTAAAGTTTGTGAAATATCCAACATAAAATGATGTATAGCATTTATTTCAATGGCATTCATATTTGTAATATTTTAGACAACAATGGCCAGTTGTGTGCTTTTGGTGAGAAGAGAGCCTGTATTGTAACCATAGATACAGATACATTGTCACCCACAGATAGGAAGACTCTACTTCAGGACTTAATCTGGGATTCACAGTTCTTAAAGGTTTGTATTATATGATCTTCAGAACAGTTAATAATTGTGTAGTATGTTGGTTTCATTGTCTGAAAGGGAACAGGTGAACAGTTTTAACAATTTTAACCACTGTGAATTCAGAATTTATTTTGATGTTATAAATTTAATTTGGAAAAGTTATTAAAAAGGTTGCACATGGGGATTGGTTTTCTAGCTTTAGCATTTTTCATGTGTTTTAAGAGAAACAATACATGTAAGAACCCACATTAATTTTTTTAATATTCATCAAAAGTGGCCGGGTTCTTACGTACAAAGAGAATTTGAACAGTATTTTCAACTTGATTTTGTTCTATTTACACAGGTTAAAAGTCAGGTTGTTTTTGCTTTGGCACACAACACCATTGTTAGATGGGACAACAGTAATGATCATATTATGGACATTGTACAGTGTGAAGAAAACAGTATTCTGTATCCTTACTCTTAGATGACAATCAACCAATACGCACACCGTGAATTTTATTAATATCAAGTACTGTGTCATGGATTTTGGATATATTATATTTTAACTGATATTTTAAGGAGTTGTTTTTTTTTGTTTTTTATTATTCTGGGAACAAATCTGCTGAGGAGGATTCATGTCATGAACTAAGCATTCAGATATTCCAAATATTGGGGGTGAGGTATCGTTCTTTGTCTTTTCAACTTTCTTCAGAGTGGCTATTTGTATATCTAAGATAGAAAAACAAATGAAAAGTTTATATCATGGTTTTAGCATAAAAGTGAATTAAAAGCTGCTTTTAAGCTCACCTTTCCTAAAAGGAAATATGAGCTTTTGCCATCACTTGCCGTCCGTCGTCGCCTGTCCGTCGTCGTCGTCCGTCCGTCGTCATCGTTGTCGTCGTCGTCGTAAACTATTTCAAAGATCTTCTCCTCTGAAACTAGTGAACCAATTCAAACCAAAGTTCATCTGATTGATTCCTAGGGTATCTAGAATAAAGTTTGTGTTTTAATTCCCATTTCATCAAAAAACATGGCCACCATGGCTAAAAATAGAACATAGGGGTAAAATATAGTTTTTAGCTAATAAGTCAAAAACCAAAGCATTTAGAGCAAATCTGACATGGGGGTAAAATTGTTTATCAGGTCAAGATCTATCTGCCCTGAAATTTTCAGATGAATCGAACAACCCGTTGTTAGGTTGCTGCCCCTGAATTGGTAATTTTAAGGAAATTTTGCTGTTTTTGGTTATTATCATGAATATTATTATAGATAGAGATAAACTGTAAACAGCAAAAATGTTCAGCAAAGTAAGATTTACGAATAAGCCAACATGACCGAAATGGTCAGTTGACCCCTTTAGGAGTTATGGCCCTTTATAGTCAATTTTTAACCATTTTCCGTAAATCTTAATTATCTTTTACAAAAATCTTCTCCTCTGAAACTACTGGGCCAAATGTAACCAAACATGGCCAAAATCATTATTAGGGTATCTAGTTTAAAAATTATGTCCGGTGACCTGGCTTACCAACCAAGATGGCCGCCATGGCTAAAAATAGAACATAGAGGTAAAATGCAGTTTTTAGCTTATAACTCAAAAACCAAAGCATTTAGAGCAATTCTGACATGGGGTAAAATTGTTTATCAGGTCAAGATCTATCTGCCCTAAAATTTTCAGATGAATCGGACAACCCGTTGTTTGGTTGCCGCCGCTGAATTGGTAATTTTAAGGAAATTTTGCTGTTTTTGGTTATTATCTTGAATATTATTATAGATGTAGATAAACTGTAAACAGCAATAATGTAATTCTTGGGGTATACAATGTTTTTTTATACTTTCATCATAAATTATATTATGAACATGAGACAAAGGAGACATTTCAGTGTGTCCACTCTTGTTTTTGCTTTTGAAGAAGATATGACAGAATCGAAGAACCATTTATATAAATTGAAAACCCAAAATAATCATTGATGGAAGATTTAAGCAAAAAATTTAAGGTGAGCGATTCAGGCTCTTGAGAGCCTCATGTTATAATTTTAATATGGTTTTAAAAGCGTTGATCATGCACAAATGTTTAGAAGGAAGCCATTCTGCACTGCATACAAAATGTGCAATGGCCAACGCTTTTATACAGAATAACAGCACAAAAGAAGCATTTTATTCTTATTTATTAAATAAGGAATTGCATTTTCAGGACAAGCATTATTTACTGTGCTTTATTTTATCTTAATTCTATATTTGTGTAGCCCTAACTATTTATATAGTTTAATGAATTCTTTTATAACTCATTGTTATATTGCAGTTATTTAAAAAGCTTTCTTTAATAGTAGATTTTCAGATACTGTGCACGTTTTATTACATCAAGTTGGGAGAATTTGATTTTAGCTGCTGGAACAGTTACAAATCAAGTTTTGTTGTGGTCACCTAATACTACAAGAAATAGTTCGGGACTTTGCACAATAATTCACAGGTTCAAAGGTCACCAGGTAGGTACTAATGTTGTTTATATTTCTTTATTGGTGTAGAAAAATTAAGAATTCCACAATTGGAGATTTTGTACAGTAGAATAAAATATTAAAAACAAATGCATTATATACACATGAATATATATTCAATAGATTAAAGTTTTAATTTAGATTGTTGCAAATCTGCAAATTGGCTGCATGCCTATGTTAGCAAGTCACTTATAATTTCGGAGTTTATTCAATATATAACCGGTTAAGTTCTATTTTTATTGTGACCGGGAAACACCGGAAAGGACATATCATGATAATGCAGAAATGAAGATTTGGAAATGAACGTAGAACTAAATTGTTGTACCTAGTCCCTTTTAATAACATCTGTAGGAATACCTGCCACATTTTGTTAATTATTAAAATAAAGATCAATCATCAACTATGTCACTTCTAACAGCCTTAACCTACACCTGGCTACAACAAGAATATTAAATTACAACTAAATTCAAATACTGACAATGTTCGGAGGTGCCTGTCTTTGGACATGCAACCTTATGGTAACAGGATTAAATTAGTTATTTAGCTCTCAAACTCCATACCGTATTCTGCAGGTGTGACCCGAGATTTTCACAATTCCGAGGGATCACCCGGAACACCCGCCGGGTCATTAAAATAACCCGGGAATTCCGAAAAATAACCCGATTTCACCCGTATTTCTTAGCCTTGAGATTGATTTCATAAGTAAAATTCCTTTGAAATACCGGCAAATTCGTAATTCTTCCATGAACAGGAAGTTCATCTAGCTATGTAAACTGTCAAATTAAGTGACCTATTAAGTGCATGGCTTCACTTGACAGCTTTGGTGTCAAACACACTGTTAATTAACACCAATTACCTTAGCTTTAGGTCATAAATAAATTGCATCATTTGTTTACAAACTGAACTAGAGTTACTTCCCCTTATTTGTCACCATTCAAAATTATTCTATATATTTACGTTTTATGGGTGAAAAAGATTAAATCATAAAAATATAAAATTCAAATACATATTGAAAAATAACTTTTCATTATTTTTATACCTTTATACAATTTTTTTTAAAAAGTTGAAAATTATTTTTTACATTTATACTTCCTTTCACTGTATTACTAAATTTTATCATAGTCTAATTTCCTTATTAAAGTAATATTCATTCATCAATCCAATCCAATCCAATTCAGTCACGTCTCAGTCATTACAGCTGAATGGACGTGCTGGGCCAGCTCTCCTTTACCCGCTATCTTCAATGAGGGTTTACAGTTAGATGAACAATGACATACTACTTAAGATGACAGAAACCAATCCATGCCGTACAGATAGACGTAGTAGTTGGCGTACCCGCGTTAACATGCACTCCAAAACCATTGTATCATGGGGAGTGTTATGCCGATTAACGTCCGAGGGCTGTATCCTAGGCTGTTAGGTGATACGACCTTCATTTCACTGCCTCACGGCTTTGGTCCTGATAAAGCTTCCTGTCATCTTTCGAACTACGTCCGAGATCATCTACCAGTACTCCATCATCGAGGTTAGCAGGCTGCCAAGCTGACCAAACTGGCCCTGAAAGCAGCCGTTGTGAAGTAAACCAACATCAAAATAGTCAACAAAAGAAAAAAAACTTACCAAAACCAAGATGGCGGCCTACATATGGCGTCCTCTACTACCTGTTCCTGACCCACGGCATTAAAATATGATAAAGCTCACCGATCGCCTTCGGGCACCGAGCCGACCGTGCGAGGGCTGTATAGCCAGTCAAGGTCGTTAAACACTTCCATATATATAATTAATAAAAATATGGTTAAAGGCTACATAGTCAATAGTCTCAAACATTTAAAAATTACATTAAATTCTAGTGTTTGATGATTGTAATATTTTCTTTCTCTCAAAAGGTAAAGCACATAAGACTAAGTTACACAAATTTATAAAAATCTTTAAAAGTGCAATGAAATAATATTTAATAAGATTTAAAATGACTTAACAAAGTGAACATGCATTGATGTTTTGGTATCTTTGATATACATTATAAGAAAATGTACCATAAATACTGAAATTCAGCTCGAAAAAGTTTGTACTTGTTATGACCTGAGATTTGATTCTTCAATGCAGGTCATGACCTGCATTTTCATCGTCACAGGTTGACAGGTATGAAACTCTAAAAAGTTAAATGCATGGACAAAGTGTCTTACTGTAATAAAATCTAGTAATGATTTTTATTCTTTTCAATTTTTAATAGTAAAATTTCTTTATCAATATTATTTCAGGGTGTTATTTTCTCGGTGCGATACAACACACAAAGACAGCAAATTTGTTCTGTTTCTGATGACAGGAGCATTAGAATATGGCAAATGACCTTTCCTGGTAGGATTACTATGGTAACAGATGACCTTGACATAGAAGATTGGACTGGGTGTCAGAGCACTCCACTACATGTTTTATATGGACATTCAGCCAGAGTCTGGGACATCAATTTACTGAGTAACGTTATGATCAGTATTGGCGAGGTAATTACTAAATAATTTATACATTCTATGATTTTGTTGTATGATTCTTACCTCATATCACCTAACAGGAGTTAATGAACAAATAGAATTTTTATCTTTTTGTAAGTAGAAAAATTTCTAAATACCACTCATGGAAATCAGAATACACTCAGATATTAAAAGTGAACTTAAAATCTTTTTATTTTGATATAGTTTAGTGTGATACTAAGCACATAATATTAAAATGAAAATGAATATTATATAAAGTACATTTAAACCAATACATGTGATTTTTTTCAGGACAGTTTATGCTGTGTATGGAATTACAATGGAGAGGTCATTCAAAAATTTAAAGGTCACAAGGTAGTTGTTCTTAGTAAATTTATCTTGTTAATTTCCTTATATACAGTTTTGTGTGATAAGTAATTTAACATTGTTGTACTTGCTACCTAGTCATTTCATAGCAACCCATGCCTACATTGAGCAACCAATTAAATCTGCTTTAAAGAAAAAGGTACCTTGCAGTACATAGTGTCTGACCAATTGGATAAATAAATTTTTAAATGTGTAATGCAGTCCAGCAATGATGCCTGGGTGTACACTTTGAGGGGATTTTATCTTTCTGTGAGAATTAGCAATTTTACTTGTTTTCATGCTACTCAGCCATCTCATTAAAACTGATTTCAAGCTTGAACCTAACAGTAGAGTAAGTTAATTTCTTATTAAAAGGGAATTATAATATAGACATTGCAAATTTAATCAGAGCATCCTATTTGTACCGTACACGAAGATGCCACTAATTAGTGACGTTTTCAATTATCTACTGTATGTATGTACTACAGTAGAGATCATTTAAACTGTACCGGTACATTTTAACCGGTCTGCATTAGATAGAACTTTTAATTTACAGTTGTGAATTGAAGATGCTCCCAAATACAAACAGAATTATACTGATCAGTTTTGCATAATTTACATGAATTGTTAATAAAAGTTTCATTTTTCTATCACCATCAGATAGGCAATATACTACATTTTCCTGCTCTTTTGTTAAACATTAAAGAATTACCTGTAATGATTAGATATCGAGCCATGTTGCTGTCCTTGTTCCTGATGATAAAATTGCTGTTTAATTTCAATGTTTTCTCAAATGACATTCTTTTGGCACTGGGATAAAAATTATATGATCTAATGAGTTCATAATTTTTTATTGCAGGGAAAAAGTATATGGAGTTTAGCTGCAGATAAAAAGGAACAGTTTTTTGTAAGTATAAAAATGTATTGTTATGTATATTGGTTTTAGATGCATACCAATGGATGATAAAAGACTGGGGGAAAATGTTTAATGTTTTTGATAACTGAAGGACACTCATATTTTTAAAAAGAACATGACCAGTATACATGGTATAGTTTAAAGTACTGTTTTTTTCCATATCAATCTTCTAGTTTTCTTCACAAAAAAGAAATACCTTATAGATTTGCGAATGGAAATGGGGAATGTGTTGAAGGGACAACAAACTGACTAAAGAGTAATAAAATGCAGATGAAGGCCACAGCAAGATAATCCTGCACCTGTAGGAGGACCTCTGCTGGCTCCTAAACAAAAATGTATTTTTTGCTATCAAAACTTGTAACTTGGTTAATGGAAATGACTCTGTGATCTTTACATGGAGATGTAGGAAAAATAACAGCCTTGTGCAAAATGGACAATTATAATTATTTTTCTTTTCTGTAGGTCACTGGTGGTGGTGATACCAGTATCAGATTGTGGAAACTTAATGTTGCAGAAAACCAATCAGTGAATAAGTTACATAGTCAAAGTCTACCATTCCAGAATGAAAATGTAAGTACCTGACTTGAACAGCTATAGGTAAATTATCTCAGTGCATACTTCATTGAAAAAAATCCAATTCCGAAATTTTTATCTCAAATGGATGTCAATGTTAATTGTGTAAAAAATATATGGGTAGGATGTATATGAGACAACAGATAAAACCCACAATGATCCATTATATTTAAAAGATATAATTATGCTCTCATTGTCATTCTCTTCTTGGTGACATCACTTTCACCATTCTGGGGTTATGCCCCTTTATAACATTATATGCAAGTCAGGGCATCATCTGTGTCCCATGTCTCCATTTTGTCCCTCACTGCTTGACATAACTTTAAACAAACAGAAGAACACAACATTGAGTACATTCAAAACGGATGAGGAGTTTTACAAATAGATAACACTTGCTAATTCCTATTTTTGTTTTACAGGATTTTGTTAGAGTTGTGTCCCTTTGGAAATCAGATTATGTTATAGGAATTACAGATGAAGGGTAATTATAAACATGTGACCTTGAACTGGCAATATCTTAATAAGAAAATACTGAAAGTATGTGGATGGCAAATATATACTTCTTTCATAGAACATTATTATGCCTTCTCACACACTTATACCAGCTGTCATACCTCTGAATAGATTTTCTAAAGGAATGTCAAGAACAGTTAGAAAAACAACTTTTCATTAGTTCAGAGCTTTTAGAAGTTCAACATCACAGTAACTGATAGGTTTGTAACCAAGATAAGGAAATACATCTGTTCAGACTAAGGAGAACAGTTTAGATAGTGTTGCCAAAAATGGTTCTGAAAGCACCATGTTCTTTTTGAAGGGTAGAATGGTATACAAATAATAAATTTTAGTGGCCTAATTCATGTTAAATTTTTTTGTTTTAATTCAATGTTTTATTTTGCAGGTCACTTTTGATCCATAGCTTAATAGATAATAAAACCTCAGTGATATTTAAAGATCCTAACTTTAAATCGTATACCGTGATAGAGGTATCCCATGTGATAGCTCTAGGGAATATCAAAGGGACTCTACGTCTTGTATATTCAGGTAAATATTATGTAGAGCAGTAACAACATTCCAGCTTTTAATTTTGAGGAACATCAGAGGAATTCTATAGGCCTTTTATAACACTGACTATACAGTATAAATATTGCTTGTTGTTGAAAGGACATACAATGACCTAAAGATGCTTAAATCTGCACATTTGCAATCACACCTCATATACTTATTTTGTAATGAGCAGACTGATTTTCTTTTAAAGCTTTATAAAATTGACAAAAAAAGTTTAGGAATCTTGCTTATAAAGTTTGTTATGAAGTTTTATCATGCATTGCAATTGAAACTGACACAATAAAAATATTATTTGATCTATCAATTCCCAGTATTTTTTCAAGAGACCAAACTCTGCCTAAACTATTGTCTTCAAGTGCCAATTTTAAAATTTGTTTATTTAAGTGAACAAACCTGTTTAGTGTTGCTAGTATTACACATACATTTAAGTAAATTGATCATGTTTAGAATTTTGTGATTTTCAGAGAATCTGACCGACATGAAGTTTAGATGGACAGATTATAATATCTACAAAGGGAAAGTACTTTCTATCCACTGGCTGTCAGAAGATCTTTTGTTAACCACTGGACCAGACGGACATATTGTAAGTATGTGGATATCTATAAAGGGAAAGTACTCTCTATCCACTGGCTGTCAGAAGATCTTTTGTTAACCACTGGACCAGACGGACTTATTGTAAGTATGTTGATATCTATAAAGGGAAAGTACTCTCTATCCACTGGCTGTCAGAAGATCTTTTGTTAACCACTGGACCAGACGGACTTATTGTAAGTATGTTGATATCTATAAAGGGAAAGTACTCTCTATCCACTGGCTGTCAGAAGATCTTTTGTTAACCACTGGACCAGACGGACATATTGTAAGTATGTTGATATCTATAAAGGGAAAGTACTCTCTATCCACTGGCTGTCAGAAGATCTTTTGTTAACCACTGGACCAGACGGACTTATTGTTAGTATGTGGATATCTATAAAGGGAAAGTACTCTCTATCCACTGGCTGTCAGAAGATCTTTTGTTAACCACTGGACCAGACGGACTTATTGTAAGTATGTTGATATCTATAAAGGGAAAGTACTCTCTATCCACTGGCTGTCAGAAGATCTTTTGTTAACCACTGGACCAGACGGACTTATTGTTAGTATGTGGATATCTATAAAGGGAAAGTACTCTCTATCCACTGGCTGTCAGAAGATCTTTTGTTAACCACTGGACCAGACGGACTTATTGTAAGTATGTTGATATCTATAAAGGGAAAGTACTCTCTATCCACTGGCTGTCAGAAGATCTTTTGTTAACCACTGGACCAGACGGACTTATTGTAAGTATGTGGATATCTATAAAGGGAAAGTACTCTCTATCCACTGGCTGTCAGAAGATCTTTTGTTAACCTCAGGACCAGACGGACTTATTGTAAGTATGTTGATATCTATAAAGGGAAAGTACTTTCTATCCACTGGCTGTCAGAAGATCTTTTGTTAACCACTGGACCAGACGGACTTATTGTAAGTATGTTGATATCTATAAAGGGAAAGTACTTTCTATCCACTGGCTGTCAGAAGATCTTTTGTTAACCACTGGACCAGACGGAATTATTGTAAGTATGTGGATATCTATAAAGGGAAAGTACTCTCTATCCACTGGCTGTCAGAAGATCTTTTGTTAACCACTGGACCAGACGGACTTATTGTAAGTATGTGGATATCTATAAAGGGAAAGTACTTTCTATCCACTGGCTGTCAGAAGATCTTTTGTTAACCACTGGACCAGACGGACTTATTGTAAGTATGTGGATATCTATAAAGGGAAAGTACTCTCTATCCACTGGCTATCAGAAGATCTTTTGTTAACCAATGGACCAGACGGACTTATTGTAAGTATGTTGATATCTATAAAGGGAAAGTACTCTCTATCCACTGGCTGTCAGAAGATCTTTTGTTAACCAATGGACCAGACGGACTTATTGTAAGTATGTTGATATCTATAAAGGGAAAGTACTCTCTATCCACTGGCTGTCAGAAGATCTTTTGTTAACCTCAGGACCAGACGGACTTATTGTAAGTATGTTGATATCTATAAAGGGAAAGTACTCTCTATCCACTGGCTGTCAGAAGATCTTTTGTTAACCTCAGGACCAGACGGACTTATTGTAAGTATGTTGATATCTATAAAGGGAAAGTACTCTCTATCCACTGGCTGTCAGAAGATCTTTTGTTAACCACTGGACCAGACGGACTTATTGTAAGTATGTGGATATCTATAAAGGGAAAGTACTCTCTATCCACTGGCTGTCAGAAGATCTTTTGTTAACCAATGGACCAGACGGACTTATTGTAAGTATGTTGATATCTATAAAGGGAAAGTACTCTCTATCCACTGGCTGTCAGAAGATCTTTTGTTAACCACTGGACCAGACGGACTTATTGTTAGTATGTTGATATCTATAAAGGGAAAGTACTCTCTATCCACTGGCTGTCAGAAGATCTTTTGTTAACCACTGGACCAGACGGACTTATTGTTAGTATGTGGATATCTATAAAGGGAAAGTACTCTCTATCCACTGGCTGTCAGAAGATCTTTTGTTAACCACTGGACCAGACGGACATATTGTAAGTATGTGGATATCTATAAAGGGAAAGTACTCTCTATCCACTGGCTGTCAGAAGATCTTTTGTTAACCACTGGACCAGACGGACTTATTGTAAGTATGTGGATATCTATAAAGGTAAAGTACTCTCTATCCACTGGCTGTCAGAAGATCTTTTGTTAACCAATGGACCAGACGGACTTATTGTAAGTATGTTGATATCTATAAAGGGAAAGTACTCTCTATCCACTGGCTGTCAGAAGATCTTTTGTTAACCACTGGACCAGACGGACTTATTGTAAGTATGTTGATATCTATAAAGGGAAAGTACTCTCTATCCACTGGCTGTCAGAAGATCTTTTGTTAACCACTGGACCAGACGGACATATTGTAAGTATGTGGATATCTATAAAGGGAAAGTACTCTCTATCCACTGGCTGTCAGAAGATCTTTTGTTAACCACTGGACCAGACGGACTTATTGTAAGTATGTTGATATCTATAAAGGGAAAGTACTCTCTATCCACTGGCTGTCAGAAGATCTTTTGTTAACCACTGGACCAGACGGACTTATTGTAAGTATGTTGATATCTATAAAGGGAAAGTACTCTCTATCCACTGGCTGTCAGAAGATCTTTTGTTAACCTCAGGACCAGACGGACTTATTGTAAGTATGTGGATATCTATAAAGGGAAAGTACTCACTATCCACTGGCTGTCAGAAGATCTTTTGTTAACCACTGGACCAGACGGACTTATTGTAAGTATGTTGATATCTATAAAGGGAAAGTACTCTCTATCCACTGGCTGTCAGAAGATCTTTTGTTAACCAATGGACCAGACGGACTTATTGTAAGTATGTTGATATCTATAAAGGGAAAGTACTCTCTATCCACTGGCTGTCAGAAGATCTTTTGTTAACCACTGGACCAGACGGACTTATTGTTAGTATGTGGATATCTATAAAGGGAAAGTACTCTCTATCCACTGGCTGTCAGAAGATCTTTTGTTAACCACTGGACCAGACGGACTTATTGTAAGTATGTGGATATCTATAAAGGGAAAGTACTCTCTATCCACTGGCTGTCAGAAGATCTTTTGTTAACCACTGGACCAGACGGACTTATTGTAAGTATGTGGATATCTATAAAGGGAAAGTACTCTCTATCCTCTGGCTGTCAGAAGATCTTTTGTTAACCACTGGACCAGACGGACTTATTGTAAGTATGTGGATATCTATAAAGGGAAAGTACTCTCTATCCACTGGCTGTCAGAAGATCTTTTGTTAACCACTGGACCAGACGGACTTATTGTAAGTATGTTGATATCTATAAAGGGAAAGTACTCTCTATCCACTGGCTGTCAGAAGATCTTTTGTTAACCACTGGACCAGACGGACTTATTGTTAGTATGTTGATATCTATAAAGGGAAAGTACTCTCTATCCACTGGCTGTGAGAAGATCTTTTGTTAACCACTGGACCAGACGGACTTATTGTAAGTATGTGGATATCTATAAAGGGAAAGTACTTTCTATCCACTGGCTGTCAGAAGATCTTTTGTTAACCACTGGACCAGACGGACTTATTGTAAGTATGTGGATATCTATAAAGGGAAAGTACTCTCTATCCACTGGCTGTCAGAAGATCTTTTGTTAACCACTGGACCAGACGGACTTATTGTAAGTATATTGATATCTATAAAGGGAAAGTACTTTCTATCCACTGGCTGTCAGAAGATCTTTTGTTAACCACTGGACCAGACGGACTTATTGTAAGTATGTTGATATCTATAAAGGAAAAGTACTCTCTATCCACTGGCTGTCAGAAGATCTTTTGTTAACCACTGGACCAGACGGACTTATTGTAAGTATGTTGATATCTATAAAGGGAAAGTACTCTCTATCCACTGGCTGTCAGAAGATCTTTTGTTAACCTCAGGACCAGACGGACTTATTGTAAGTATGTTGATATCTATAAAGGGAAAGTACTCACTATCCACTGGCTGTCAGAAGATCTTTTGTTAACCACTGGACCAGACGGACTTATTGTAAGTATGTTGATATCTATAAAGGGAAAGTACTCTCTATCCACTGGCTGTCAGAAGATCTTTTGTTAACCAATGGACCAGACGGACTTATTGTAAGTATGTTGATATCTATAAAGGGAAAGTACTCTCTATCCACTGGCTGTCAGAAGATCTTTTGTTAACCACTGGACCAGACGGACTTATTGTTAGTATGTGGATATCTATAAAGGGAAAGTACTCTCTATCCACTGGCTGTCAGAAGATCTTTTGTTAACCACTGGACCAGACGGACTTATTGTAAGTATGTGGATATCTATAAAGGGAAAGTACTCTCTATCCACTGGCTGTCAGAAGATCTTTTGTTAACCACTGGACCAGACGGACTTATTGTAAGTATGTGGATATCTATAAAGGGAAAGTACTCTCTATCCTCTGGCTGTCAGAAGATCTTTTGTTAACCACTGGACCAGACGGACTTATTGTAAGTATGTGGATATCTATAAAGGGAAAGTACTCTCTATCCACTGGCTGTCAGAAGATCTTTTGTTAACCACTGGACCAGACGGACTTATTGTAAGTATGTGGATATCTATAAAGGGAAAGTACTTTCTATCCACTGGCTGTCAGAAGATCTTTTGTTAACCACTGGACCAGACGGACTTATTGTAAGTATGTGGATATCTATAAAGGGAAAGTACTCTCTATCCACTGGCTGTCAGAAGATCTTTTGTTAACCACTGGACCAGACGGACTTATTGTAAGTATATTGATATCTATAAAGGGAAAGTACTTTCTATCCACTGGCTGTCAGAAGATCTTTTGTTAACCACTGGACCAGACGGACTTATTGTAAGTATGTTGATATCTATAAAGGGAAAGTACTCTCTATCCACTGGCTGTCAGAAGATCTTTTGTTAACCACTGGACCAGACGGACTTATTGTAAGTATGTTGATATCTATAAAGGGAAAGTACTCTCTATCCACTGGCTGTCAGAAGATCTTTTGTTAACCTCAGGACCAGACGGACTTATTGTAAGTATGTTGATATCTATAAAGGGAAAGTACTCACTATCCACTGGCTGTCAGAAGATCTTTTGTTAACCACTGGACCAGACGGACTTATTGTAAGTATGTGGATATCTATAAAGGGAAAGTACTCTCTATCCACTGGCTGTCAGAAGATCTTTTGTTAACCACTGGACCAGACGGACTTATTGTAAGTATGTTGATATCTATAAAGGGAAAGTACTCTCTATCCACTGGCTGTCAGAAGATCTTTTGTTAACCACTGGACCAGACGGACTTATTGTAAGTATGTGGATATCTATAAAGGGAAAGTACTCTCTATCCACTGGCTGTCAGAAGATCTTTTGTTAACCACTGGACCAGACGGACTTATTGTAAGTATGTGGATATCTATAAAGGGAAAGTACTCTCTATCCACTGGCTGTCAGAAGATCTTTTGTTAACCACTGGACCAGACGGACATATTGTAAGTATGTTGATATCTATAAAGGGAAAGTACTCTCTATCCACTGGCTGTCAGAAGATCTTTTGTTAACCACTGGACCAGACGGACTTATTGTTAGTATGTTGATATCTATAAATGGAAAGTACTCTCTATCCACTGGCTGTCAGAAGATCTTTTGTTAACCACTGGACCAGACGGACTTATTGTAAGTATGTGGATATCTATAAAGGGAAAGTACTTTCTATCCACTGGCTGTCAGAAGATCTTTTGTTAACCACTGGACCAGACGGACTTATTGTAAGTATGTGGATATCTATAAAGGGAAAGTACTTTCTATCCACTGGCTGTCAGAAGATCTTTTGTTAACCACTGGACCAGACGGACTTATTGTAAGTATGTGGATATCTATAAAGGGAAAGTACTTTCTATCCACTGGCTGTCAGAAGATCTTTTGTTAACCACTGGACCAGACGGACATATTGTAAGTATGTGGATATCTATAAAGGAAAAGTACTCTCTATCCACTGGCTGTCAGAAGATCTTTTGTTAACCACTGGACCAGACGGACTTATTGTAAGTATGTTGATATCTATAAAGGGAAAGTACTCTCTATCCACTGGCTGTCAGAAGATCTTTTGTTAACCACTGGACCAGACGGACTTATTGTAAGTATGTGGATATCTATAAAGGGAAAGCACTCTCTATCCACTGGCTGTCAGAAGATCTTTTGTTAACCTCAGGACCAGACGGACTTATTGTAAGTATGTTGATATCTATAAAGGGAAAGTACTTTCTATCCACTGGCTGTCAGAAGATCTTTTGTTAACCACTGGACCAGACGGACTTATTGTAAGTATGTTGATATCTATAAAGGGAAAGTACTTTCTATCCACTGGCTGTCAGAAGATCTTTTGTTAACCACTGGACCAGACGGACTTATTGTAAGTATGTTGATATCTATAAAGGGAAAGTACTCTCTATCCACTGGCTGTCAGAAGATCTTTTGTTAACCACTGGACCAGACGGACTTATTGTAAGTATGTGGATATCTATAAAGGGAAAGTACTCTCTATCCACTGGCTGTCAGAAGATCTTTTGTTAACCACTGGACCAGACGGACTTATTGTAAGTATATTGATATCTATAAAGGGAAAGTACTTTCTATCCACTGGCTGTCAGAAGATCTTTTGTTAACCACTGGACCAGACGGACTTATTGTAAGTATGTTGATATCTATAAAGGGAAAGTACTCTCTATCCACTGGCTGTCAGAAGATCTTTTGTTAACCACTGGACCAGACGGACTTATTGTAAGTATGTTGATATCTATAAAGGGAAAGTACTCTCTATCCACTGGCTGTCAGAAGATCTTTTGTTAACCACTGGACCAGACGGACTTATTGTAAGTATGTTGATATCTATAAAGGGAAAGTACTCTCTATCCACTGGCTGTCAGAAGATCTTTTGTTAACCACTGGACCAGACGGAATTATTGTTAGTATGTGGATATCTATAAAGGGAAAGTACTCTCTATCCACTGGCTGTCAGAAGATCTTTTGTTAACCACTGGACCAGACGGACTTATTGTAAGTATGTGGATATCTATAAAGGGAAGGTACTCTCTATCCACTGGCTGTCATAAGATCTTTTGTTAACCACTGGACCAGACGGACTTATTGTAAGTATGTTGATATCTATAAAGGGAAAGTACTCTCTATCCACTGGCTGTCAGAAGATCTTTTGTTAACCACTGGACCAGACGGACTTATTGTAAGTATATGGATATCTATAAAGGGAAAGTACTCTCTATCCACTGGCTGTCAGAAGATCTTTTGTTAACCTCAGGACCAGACGGACTTATTGTAAGTATGTTGATATCTATAAAGGGAAAGTACTCTCTATCCACTGGCTGTCAGAAGATCTTTTGTTAACCACTGGACCAGACGGACTTATTGTTAGTATGTGGATATCTATAAAGGGAAAGTACTCTCTATCCACTGGCTGTCAGAAGATCTTTTGTTAACCACTGGACCAGACAGAGTTATTGTAAGTATGTGGATATCTATAAAGGGAAAGTACTTTCTATCCACTGGCTGTCAGAAGATCTTTTGTTAACCACTGGACCAGACGGACTTATTGTAAGTATGTGGATATCTATAAAGGGAAAGTACTCTCTATCCACTGGCTGTCAGAAGATCTTTTGTTAACCACTGGACCAGACGGACTTATTGTAAGTATGTTGATATCTATAAAGGGAAAGTACTCTCTATCCACTGGCTGTCAGAAGATCTTTTGTTAACCACTGGACCAGACGGACTTATTGTTAGTATGTTGATATCTATAAAGGGAAAGTACTCTCTATCCACTGGCTGTCAGAAGATCTTTTGTTAACCACTGGACCAGACGGACTTATTGTAAGTATGTTGATATCTATAAAGGGAAAGTACTTTCTATCCACTGGCTGTCAGAAGATCTTTTGTTAACCACTGGACCAGACGGAATTATTGTAAGTATGTGGATATCTATAAAGGGAAAGTACTCTCTATCCACTGGCTGTCAGAAGATCTTTTGTTAACCACTGGACCAGACGGACTTATTGTAAGTATGTGGATATCTATAAAGGGAAAGTACTTTCTATCCACTGGCTGTCAGAAGATCTTTTGTTAACCACTGGACCAGACGGACTTATTGTAAGTATGTGGATATCTATGAAGGGAAAGTACTCACTATCCACTGGCTGTCAGAAGATCTTTTGTTAACCACTGGACCAGACGGACTTATTGTAAGTATGTTGATATCTATAAAGGGAAAGTACTCTCTATCCACTGGCTGTCAGAAGATCTTTTGTTAACCACTGGACCAGACGGACTTATTGTAAGTATGTTGATATCTATAAAGGGAAAGTACTTTCTATCCACTGGCTGTCAGAAGATCTTTTGTTAACCACTGGACCAGACGGAATTATTGTAAGTATGTGGATATCTATAAAGGGAAAGTACTCTCTATCCACTGGCTGTCAGAAGATCTTTTGTTAACCACTGGACCAGACGGACTTATTGTAAGTATGTGGATATCTATAAAGGGAAAGTACTTTCTATCCACTGGCTGTCAGAAGATCTTTTGTTAACCACTGGACCAGACGGACTTATTGTAAGTATGTGGATATCTATAAAGGTAAAGTACTCTCTATCCACTGGCTGTCAGAAGATCTTTTGTTAACCACTGGACCAGACGGACTTATTGTAAGTATGTTGATATCTATAAAGGGAAAGTACTCTCTATCCACTGGCTGTCAGAAGATCTTTTGTTAACCACTGGACCAGACGGAATTATTGTAAGTATGTGGATATCTATAAAGGGAAAGTACTCTCTATCCACTGGCTGTCAGAAGATCTTTTGTTAACCAATGGACCAGACGGACTTATTGTAAGTATGTTGATATCTATAAAGGAAAAGTACTCTCTATCCACTGGCTGTCAGAAGATCTTTTGTTAACCACTGGACCAGACGGAATTATTGTAAGTATGTTGATATCTATAAAGGGAAAGTACTCTCTATCCACTGGCTGTCAGAAGATCTTTTGTTAACCACTGGACCAGACGGACTTATTGTTAGTATGTTGATATCTATAAAGGGAAAGTACTCTCTATCCACTGGCTGTCAGAAGATCTTTTGTTAACCAATGGACCAGACGGACTTATTGTAAGTATGTTGATATCTATAAAGGAAAAGTACTCTCTATCCACTGGCTGTCAGAAGATCTTTTGTTAACCACTGGACCAGACGGACTTATTGTAAGTATGTTGATATCTATAAAGGGAAAGTACTCTCTATCCACTGGCTGTCAGAAGATCTTTTGTTAACCACTGGACCAGACGGACTTATTGTAAGTATATGGATATTGTAGGTACAGTAAAACCTGCCTTAATGGTCACCTTGTTCATGTACTGGTTATAAATTTCATTCTCTACAGTTTCATGACAAAAGTAAAATAATCTGTCTACAGTATTTAACAATGCTTCATATATTTTCTTAAGAAGAGAGGCAAATGTTAAATAATACCTATATATCATTTCAGCATTGTTATGAATTGTCATCTGTAGAAAATGGTGTTGCTACGATGAATTTGATACAGACATTTACATTGCCATCTTGTAAACAAAGATGGGTGTCTGCTGTGACACTCAGCACTGATAGAAAGAGTCTAATCTGTGGAGATAGAGCTGGAACAATCCATGTTTACAAATGGGGAGAACAAGTTAAACAGGTAGTCTATCTGCAATACTACTTTCAAATTATCATTGCAGATTATTCATATGAAATAAATGTATGAGTTTTATTTTTCAATCCTGTCATTTTGAAAAAAACCTGTTCTCTGAGAAATAATTGAAACAATTCTGTTGCTATATTTTCTCAGTTGAGTAGGTAAGTTATTCTTTCAATGATGTCCAGTATTGAATGATCTAAGGTTTGATACCATACATGAAAAACATATTCAAATGTGACAACACATGAAGGATTTAACCTGTTTTGCCTCGAATAAACTTTTTAGAGTATAGATTCTCTCATTAAATAGACTTACCCATGCCCTTTTACTCATATGTGAAGAAGGGATTACATACATGTTTAGTAATCATTCTTTGTAATATCAATACAAACTGGCTAATTTTGAAGTTATTTTTACAGTATTTGGATCCAGTACAGAGTTTTTGGAAGATACATGGAAAAACTGGGGTAACAGATATTTGTTCTGCAGACGACAGTATTTACACAGCAGGACGTGATGGCCATTATAGGCAATTCACAATAGATAATGGGCAACTACAGCTGCTCAACAGCAACAGGGTATAAAGTTGGAATATATCTAATTAAATCTTTATCTTTTATCTGTTAAATCGTATAAAACATTAAAAAACAAAATAACAGACCCTGTTTAAAGAAAAAAAGTTTGAAATGAAAACATATGCATGAAAGTTAACATACTGAGCAACTGCTTATGTATTTATCAATTCTAAGGACTTCATTATGGAAACAAATGGAGAAAGCTGTTTTTATTGAAAAAAAACTATACTGTTGATCAAAAATCAAAATATTTGACCAATAAATTAAGATCTTTAGAGGTTTCAAAGGTCTTTAGCACATATTGTATATAAAACACATGAGAGAATGATAGAGCTGATTGTTACCCTGAGGAAAAACATAGTAAAAGGACATGATTAGAAACTATGAAACAAAATTAAGATAAAGCGAATTGTTTCCCACTGAGCCATATATACAGTTCAATTTTCGCGAAAGCCATCCCAAACTCCAAACACCGAGTTTTTTGCTGGTGTGACACCAGGAAACTCCGACATCACTCCCTAAATTGTCGGAGAAATTTGGGAGTATTCCCTCTGACTTTCGCGTAAATCCGTTACCTTTTGTTTATTGTATTAGCGACATCTCTCCCAGTCTGGAGTGACACGGTGTCACACCAGGTAATTAATTGCCCTAATCCTTCTGATCTATGCCGGCACTCGACAGTCAAGGTATGCGAGATTTCTAATGTAATTAAACAATTGTATTTCCTGTCTATTGATTATCAGGTTATATCTGATTGCTTGAAACAAATGAAAGATTAAAATAAAAGTCAAAACGTTGTTGTTAATTCTTTCAATTACACTGTACATTTAAATCAAGTTAAAAAAAAACTACATTTGATTTTGACTTCCGTTTTTTATCAGTAAATAAATATTCAATTTACTAAAAGAGATATAATTGTGTAACAATAAACGGAGACTAACGTTGAATAAATTAGGACAGTTTAAAGAAAAATTACACGTCTCAAAGTTTTTTATACAAGTAAAAAAGAAAATATTATTCACTATCTGTTATGCTAATAAGTTTCCATTTCCATTTTACGATTACAAAATAAAAGTTTTAAAAAGCAAAAGATTGTTGTTAATGCTTTCGATTGCAGTAAAGTTTTATAAAAAAAAATCTATACTTGATTATGATCTCTTGTTCTTTTTATCGGTAATTTATATAACTTGCGAAAATAGACGGAAATTAACGCTGAAGTTATAAAATGTGAGAAAAAAAGAAAATTACGTGTCTTTAAACTTGTATATGCAAGAAAAAAAGAAAATACTATTCACAATTCGCTATGCTTAATAAGTCTACTGCATTTTCTCTTCACGATTTGTTAGCATTACTTTAGGATAAATAATACATTTCGGCTACAACAGGAATACTTCTATAGCTGCATCAAATCGTCGTTGCATAATATTCATTTACGCACAATGAATGTAAACTTTTGTGTTGTATTTAGAACAGTAATCTTTAAATATTTCTAAACCAATAAATTGCCGTGGGAAGACGATACGCAACTCAGTGATCAACAGTGCGTGGTTGAACTTGAACTTGACTTCGCTCACAATATTGAATGCTAAAAATAGTGACATC
This sequence comes from Mytilus galloprovincialis, assembly GCF_965363235.1. Lineage (NCBI taxonomy): Eukaryota > Metazoa > Mollusca > Bivalvia > Mytilida > Mytilidae > Mytilus > Mytilus galloprovincialis. The sequence goes on along the minus strand of NC_134839.1, from coordinate 26,554,134 downwards.
AATTTTGTCCACGAGATTTTTATTTGGCGGGAAATAGTATCATGTAACAGTTAACTCAGGTGACCTTTCTGGATAACCGTGGGAAAATTCATTCAAGGTTTAAACTTGCTTTGTAATGATTGACATAAATTTGTGTGCGTTAAGTTTGAGGCTCTAGAAGGTTCTTTTACAATTGATTAACCGGATTCTAAATTATATTCCTTTTCTGAATAAACCAACATCAGCCTTTTATTTTTACGTTTCTCAGTCAACAGAGGACATAAAACCGGACATTATTTATACGTCTATAGTCAACACTATATATTAATGGTATATGAAAACAGGATGCATGTTCATGATGGGCGTTGGTAGAGACCTCTGTGAAAATTTGTCGATCGTTAAAATCCGATCTAATTATTTTTTTACATATTTCTTTCTTGTAGAACACGATATAATTTCATTTTAATATTCTATTGTATAAAATGTTGAACTACTTCTTTTTATATTTCGCCGAGGAGTTTTAACGAGCAATCCAATTTTATTTTAAATAATTAAAGATCAATAACAGATTAAAAACACATGATTTCTTTTCTCCATATAATTAAATAAGGTTGTGATTATTGTGTTGTGTCTTCTCAGTATTTATGAATATAGGACTGCCACATTGCATATAAAATTATTTGTCACTTTACAGTTTCTTTTTAAAATTCAAATATTTCAAGTCGGAAATTTTATTCTACCGAGGTAGTGAAACATAATATTTTACATTTCAAAATAAATTGAAAGTAACAGAATTCACTTGTTGATCCGATAAATTAACTCTTGGGTTTAATTTAGATTGGACAAATTACCGTAAAAACATCATTTTGTTTTAAGCCAGTTGATATTAATTTTATAATATTGAACTATTAATGAACCGAATATTGCTCACTGAGTAGGTCATAAAAGGTTCTAATTGTGGTAAAATCGTCTTTGTTGAAAAAAACAAAAATTATGACCTGATCGGACTATAATGAAAATACAAAGTGTTTTATTCGTATTTTTATACGTCTGTACGCTGTATGTCATATGACAATGACATGGGCATATACATACAAGAATAATAATCTTATTTTAAATAGAAATGTCACACTTTTATCTGACAATGAAAGGACATTTAAATAACGTATTTTAAAGCACACAGGTGCAATCAAGATCGATTATATGTACAAAGGTAATAAATCTGGCTAATCCGATGATGTTGTCACGCGTCATTAATTTTCAGAACATCCGATGGGCAATAAACCAATTAACAGCCACGCGGTGTTGGGAGAGAATCTTTGGAGGAAATTGGGAGTATAATCCGTGATTCGCGGTGTCACACCGCTACACTCGGAAATCGGTGATTAGAGTTCGCGATTACATACTCTCTGGGCGTACTGTATAAACCAATATAAATTGACGTATTCTCTATACTACAGATGACAGAAATACAAATGACACCATTTATCTGCCATTGACAGCACACCAACAACACCTTCTTTGTACACATGGCAGAAAGAAATAAACTCAAATGCAAATTCAACTTGTCGACAGCCCGTTATACGTTATAGATATAAATATTTATTATTCCTTATGAATTTGTTTGTTTAGGTATTCAAAGGATTTGATTGGTTAGATAAACTTGAACTACGATCTGATGGAGATATTTATATCTATGGCTTTCAATCAGTAAGTTGAAAACTGTCTGTTGGTTATTCACTATAGTATAGTATAATATAGGAACTTCATGTTTCATCATAAAAACTGTTCAATGAAATAAGTGCCTCTTTAATTGTTGAGCAGTATTTGCAATATATCTATTCCATATTGAAAATTATTTGCATAAATGATATTCATACTCTTTGACATCAGATATATCTGCAAAATAATTAATATTGAGTTTCTGAATTTAAGCAGTTCTAGGTATACCCCACATCTTTTCAGCTATATGTTTTTGTTTACTTCAGGACAGTTTCATATTGTTTAGTGTGAACAACAACCAGAAACTGGTCAAGATACCATGTGGTGGAGGACATAGGACATGGGATTGTCAGATCAATCAAGACAAAATCTCTTTTGTTTACCTGAAAGTGAGGGATGTTGTTCTGTGCAAGACAGATCTTCACACAAACCAAGTAATATTGAAGGTAGGATAGATTATTTAAATTCTCTGTTCAGATTATATATGTATAAATATCTATAGATTCAAGACAAACACTATTTAGATTTAGGAATCAATTATTGGGCCTAGTTTGTTTGGAAAAAATTTATATGACTTGAAATAATATTTTGCATTTCTTTTATAGGTCAAAATATTTAATTAACAAGAATGTGTCCCTTGGTACACGGATGCCCTATCCGCACTATCACCTTCTATGTTCAGAGGAACTCGAAAAAGGGGTAAAATCTCTAATTTGACATTATCATATCATAGGGAACATGTGTACTAAGTTTCAAGTTGAATGGACTTCAACTTCATCAAAAACTACCTTGACCAAAAACTTTAACCTGAAGAGGAACAAATATACAGACAAACAGACGTACGAAAGGAGACACAGACCAGAAAACATAATGCCTATAAATGGGGCATAAAAAGATTTATATCTCTTTCTTTTCTTTCTAGGAAAGTTTACATGGAAGGGAGACTACTTGTATAAAACATTTATATTCAACTGAATTTGGTAAGCAGAATTTTTTTAAATCATTAAGACAATTTTGTTTGTGTGAGTCAGATCAGGTTGTTGATAATTTAAAAACACAATGAATGTAATATATGCTAAATTAACCCTCGAAGGACCAAAATATGAAAATATGTTGGAATATGTATGTGGAAACTTATTTATGGTGCAGTAAAACTTGCCTGAATGGGCACCTTGTTTCAGTGGTCATCTGTCTCTAGTGGTCACATTCAGACTATTCCAAACGTTTGCTCAGTATAATTTCAGTCTCTTCAGCAGTTACCTAATTTTCACACCAAATTGTTCTTCCAACTGTGCAATGCAAAATTGAAACTGAATAAATATTAAAATATGATATCTTTACTGAGTGAGTTATTCAGGCTCTTAGATGTTTCTTGTTATTGAGGATTACATTGATTGATTCATTTTATTTTGTATTTTCAGACTGCAAACCATGTGATATTATTATAACCTGCAGTGAAGATACAACAGTTCTTATCTCTAGTTTGACTTGTATCCTTCCTATGATTTAATGAGATATTGTTTTCTCAACATTTTATAAATGTTTGCCGAAATTATATGTCCGTAGAATTGACTTAACAAATATGTTATCGAGAGGTCTGGAATTAGATTAAAATTGCAGGGTTTATTCATACATGAAATTGAGAATGGAAATGGGGAATGTGCCTAAAAGACAACAACCCGATCATAGAACAGACAACAGCAGAAGGTCACCAACAGATCTTCAATGCAACGAGAAATTTCCGCACCCGGAGGCGTCCTTCAGCTGGCCCCTAAACAAATATATACTAGTTCAGTGATAATGAACGCCATACTAAACTCCAAATTGTAAACAAGAAACTAAAAGTTAAAATAAAACAAGACTAACAAAGGCCAGAGGCTCCTGACTTGGGACAGGCGCAAAAATGTGGCAGGGTTAAACATGTTTGTGAGATCTCAACCCTCCCCCTATACCTCTAGCCAGTGCAGAAAAGGAAATGATGTAAATGATCTCTTTGTGTCTGTATAAACTATCTAAATCTATAATACTAAAATAACGAGGTCCAATTTGTCAGCTGTCATGGGGTTAAAACGACAACTTTATATATAGCTAATACAGGATAATGGTGTAGATTAAAAATTACACCACTCCAGACCCTTTTGTTTTCCAGATAATTAATATTGCCAATAATTAACAAGTTCCGGGTCGAATCCGATACCAATAGTATATTCACCTGTTACCTATTTCCTTATCTGTACGTTCCACATCTGACAGGCACACCACCAAACAGTGTATTTAGGATTTTACTATATACACGGGTCATAATCACAGGGTTGGCTCTACTAAATTCAAGTATTGTCAAATTGTTACCTATTGCAGTATTTTAATCAGTAAGACTTTCTAAGATAACAATACGAATACTAAAAATCTGGACTTAAAATAAGGCGTATAGGTACAGTTTTCAATTTCTTAGCGGGCATGACGTAAAACAGCGAATCAAAGAATTAAACTTTATTTATAACTTATAGAGGCGGAATATACAGTTTAGGTAACAGGTAACAGGCAACTTATATAGGACAATGCTTATGATTAAAAGATACTCCATTTCAGGACCTTTTGTTTTCCAAATAATTAATATTACCATTAATTGATAAGTTCCAGGTCAACGGGTTCAAACAGAAAGATTTGAAAGCAGAGAAAACTGTGTATCTCATAATCGGCATGACTTTATCAGATGAAAATACCAATACTAAAATAAGGCTGAGGCATTGTTATATACTTTAATTCAGTCACGGACCCGCGATATCATGGATGTGTTCTAGTATTTATTAAATGGCTAACAATCAGTGTCAACAACTGCAGGTTAAAATTTGAAAAATTCAAAATATATGAAAATATTATAAAGACTATAAATTTTTGTTTTCCTTCATTGTGATGCAGATAATGAAAAAGGAATTGTAAAGCTTTCCTGTCTTCATACTCTTAGGGATCATATTTCAAATGTAAAGTGTATGGCAAGCTGTGTTTCAAACATTCATGGAGGCCATCTTGTTTTTACTGGAGGTGCTAGGGCACAACTTGTGGTTTCTAGGATTTTAATCCAGAAAGAGACTGACATTTGTGATATCAAAACTTCAGTTCAAACTTTAAAGTCATGTCATTTGAATGAGGAATGGTTAACAAGAAAACAGAAGAAAGCCAAATCTTTCCGTTCAAATCCAGAGACGAGGATTATGGACTTGTGTGTACTGTCTTTACAGGATATTGTTGTAGACGCTCCTGGTCATCTCTATGTTTTAGGAGCTGCATGTTCTGATGGCTATGTCAGGTAAAATCTATTTTAAACTAGGAATTTTGTTTAATCATTGTCAAATTTCATAGGTGTCACAAAAATGAAACTCACATTTTGAATTTCACAACATTACTTTTATGCAGCATTGCAGCATTTCCAGAAATTACAATAATAATGGGTAATTTCACACATTTTTTTATCAATTTTGCGACAATTGTTATACTAAAAGCAGGCAAAAGTTTATGAACTTTCAGTACCATCAAAATATCATTATACTTGCTATATTTAAAAATTATTATGTTCATTTGTAAATGGAATTATTAATAAATGGACAAAATTGTAAGATACGTTCATTTGATATGTGAATACTTCATACAAATAATGTAAAAGGTGGCGTCTGATATGTTTGTTTAGACATTGATTGAAGACATTATAGCTGTTGATCTCCTAATGCTTTAATCATTGAGTAACTGCTCATTGATGTCTACTCTTATATGTCCTAATTAAATTTACATGAAGGTAGATATTATTTTCCTTAAGAATAAAGATATATAGATTTTTTTCATTTTTATTAGGTTTTTCATATTCAGCGAGACATCTAAGGATTTGATACCATTATACTACTCTTCTTTTCATGATCATTGTGTACTCAGGATAACTCATACATTTGTTTCCTCAACAAATGGAAGCCAGCAGTTATTATTCTTATCAGCAGGAACTGATGGAAGAATTGCATTGTGGGATATTTCTAAATTACTTATGTCATTTATGATATCAAATACAATAATGGTAGAAGAAAATGTTGAAAACAATCAATTTAATGGTACACATTTATCAAATTTCAAAGACGCCTCTACATTAAATTCAAAATGCACAAGCATAACTAATGTGGATAAAGTGGATACATGTACTAAAAGTGAGAATAAAGTTATATTCAGTACTAGCTCTGAAGGAGAGAAATGTTTTGATAAAGACCCTATTAGTAGCAATAGAGACAATAGTGTAGAGGACAAGTCTTGTGAACCAGTATTTGTGATACCTAGTCATCAGTCTGGAGTTAATGGATTAAGTTCTTTACAGTTACATGGTGAGTTATATTCATGGTTTTTATTTTAATTTTTTTCTCAACTTTAATGATAAGAATGTATGTAAAATATTTGCATCTTAAGAAAGCAAAGTGCAACTGAATTGATTATGTTCACTTTAAATTTGGATAGTTTTCTCAACAGGAAGTAGTCAGATGGTATATTATTATTATTTCTGTCTGTTCTCCCACCTTTCTGTCCATCTTTCCATTTTTGTTTCCACACTCTAACTTAAAATTGCCTCATCCAAAGTTTATGTAACTCATACACAATGCTTAGAACCAAAATTGATATATAGATAGTAAATTGATATACAAAATATATTTGATATAATTACAGATGGTAGGTTGATGATAGCGAGTGGAGGAGATGACAATGCCTTGGTATTATCTGTGATTTCATTACAAGACAACAACAGTATAAAACTTGAAGGAAAATGTCAACAGCTGTCTGCTCATGCTGCTCAAATTACAGGTGAAGATCATAATTGTTTGTATGCCACATGATCAATTTGTAGAGATGAAATCAAACTGCATTTTGTTAAAACATTTTAGGGTATTGTGAAAAAGAGGCTAGAGACACCAAAAGGATATTCAAACTCATAATTCAAAATAAACTACAATGCCATGGCAAAAAACTCAAAACAAGAGTTCACAAAACACACCATAGAAAACTAAAGAATAAGCAGCGGGAATCCTGCAAAAAACCTGGGATGATATCCAGTGCTCTGGAAGGGTCAGCAGATCCCGCTCCAGATGTAGCACCTGTTTTGTAGCTCATATAAGTACAAACCATGTGATAATTCATTAGGTCACAATCAAGGAAAAAGGATGATGCACTGCAACTAGTCCACATAAGGATTCAATTTTTAAAGAAAGTCAAATCTCTTAGTTAAGCTTTTTTATGGCCCCGCAACGAAGTTGTCAGTGCCATATAGTTTAACCCTTGTCCGTAATTCCGTCATTCTGTCATTCTGTCATTCCGCAACAAACCATTATACAGGTTTTTTTATGCCCCACCTATGATAAAAGAGGGGCATTATGTTTTCTGGTCTGTGTGGCCGTCCATCTGTTCGTCCCATCTTTCTAATTTTAATGCCAAATTAGAGTTTTGACTCTAATTTCATGGTCCACTGAACATAGAAAATGATAGTACAAGTTTCAGGTTAAAGTTTTGGTTCAAGGTAGTTTTTGATGAAGTTGAAGTCCAATCAACTTGAAACTTAGTACACATGTTCCCTATGATATATTTCTAATTTTAATGCCAAATTAGAGTTTTTACCCCAATTTCATGGTCCACTGAACATAGAAAATGATACTGCAAGTTTCAGGTTAAAGTTTTTTGGTCAAGGTACTAGTAGTTTTGGATGTAGTTGAAGTCTAATCAACTTGAAACTTAGTGCATATGTTCCCTATGATATGATCTTTCTAATTTTAATGCCAAATTAGTTTTGACCCCAATTTCTTTGTCCACTGAACATAGAAAATGATAGTGCAAGTTTCAGGTGAAAGTTTTTGTTCAAGGTAGTTTTGGATGAAGTTGAAGTCCAATCAACTTGAAACTTAGTATACATGTTCCCTATGATATGATCTTTCTAATTTTAATGCCAAATTAGAGTTTTACCCCAATTTCATGGTCCTCTAAACATAGAAAATAATAGTGTGAGTGGGGCATCCGTGTACTATGGGCACATTCGTGTTTCTAAATGCCTTCAGATATTGGGCTGATTTTTGGTATGTGAGTTACAGATAAAGTTTAAGTTTCATTCCGCCCCTCTAATTTTTGCAGAAATAATGGGCTTTGGACATTGATAAATTGTTGAAAATCACGGTTATACAGACTTTTTTTCTAAACGCTCGGCTAATTTTTAGACGGGGCCATTCATGTCACATCTAGTTCTTCAACTGGGTCAATTTTTTGTTAGGATACAAATTTGGTTGCAAACACAAAATTTTATGCCAATTGAAAGACATGGTTTATATTGATTTTGTTGTGTTAAATGTAACAAACCACAAATTTAAATTCACATACAAATGGTGTTTCCGTATTCAATGTCAAATTTAATCCACAAAAAGGTCCCTTTAGTAAAAAACATATTCCTATATAACTATTTACAGGTGTACAGATAATTAATGAGACAAAGGTTTTAACAGCATCAGTGGACCAGAGATTGTGTTTATGGGATGTATGTTTTCAACTTTCTGAACCTGAGGTAAGAAATTTATAGTGCTCTTTATTTAAACCCACAAAAGTACACATATAGATAACACAATAACATACAGAAATATAGAAATAGGTGTACTATTTAGATAACATTTATTTTAATTGTTCCAAGAAATTTTAAAATTTATTAGTTTTGAAAAGAGCACCTTGCAGTGAAACCATGCATGAACATAAGACATCTTATTGGAGTGTGGCAAACATCATATAATGTGGCAGTTGCTAGCAGTATTTGAATACGGCTGGAGTGAAAAAGCAAATGTTGCTAAATAAGCTACAACATGGCGTTTTTTTTAAGGACTTTTCCCTAAAATCAACATATAAATAAGCCTAAGATTTTCTGCAAATTTGTAAATCACTACATTAAAAAGACAATAAAATTTCATGCAAATCTGTAAATCAGATTTCCAAAAGTATGATTGGTAAAACAAACATGCATAAAATAACCTTCAGGAGTTCATGCATCATACTACTATAGCTGGACAAGAGAAGAGTGACCCGACCAAACAAGTTTTTGCTTAAAAGAGATGACCTTTATTGCAGGTTTGTCTGTAATTATCATGTTGTTTTGTATTTAAGTAAATTTATTGTACGCATATTAAAACATGACAGTGCAGACCCAATTGCACTTGTCCTTCGTGTTACAATTATGATCATTATAGATGAACTACTGACTTTGCTTCATGGATGTTTATAGATATATATGGTATTATGAATTGATCTCAATATGTAGTTACATGCTATTATTATTATTTTAGATGTCAATGGTATGGTGCAGATTTGTCAATGTACCTGATATATCACATATGGAGTTATGGGAGAATGAAAATAGGTTGGAAAAATATAAATTTGAAGATTAAAATCAGTAGAAAAAAATCAATGATTAAAAAATGTTCAGTTTAAATTTCACATACAAAAATGAAAAGATGTGGTATTATTGCCAATGAGACAACTCTCCACCAGACCAAATAACGAAGAAGCTAGCAACTATAGGTCACCATATCTCCTTCAACAATGAGCAAAACCAATATCACACAATCATCTTTAATATTCAATTTGAATGACACACTTTATTACATATTATGTGAAAAATAGGTCTTCCTAGGCTTGTCAAATTATTTGTTTTTGTCAAATGTTCTGTTTAGTGTTAATATTACAGTGATGTTATGAGTGTTAAATTAAAATGTAAACACAGCATTATTCTGACAGAATTTGCTTATTTGTGTCAAATCAGTTACATGTTGTGTGTACTCTGTAAGATTTTCCAGAAGAAAATGTACTATTTATCTTTCACCAAACCCAATTTGCTTTATTATTTATATATACACAAATCAAATACAGAATGTATGTGCATATTTAAATATTTATTTTTCTACTTTCAGATTAACAATTGGACTGTCTGGTGAAGGACTATCAATATTTGAAGTTGAGAAAAATAAATTATCTTAAAGACATGTATTAATTCAATTCTTACATTACAATTTATAAAAAAAAACCACAAAGATGCACATTAAAATAAACTTTTTAATGATGTTGGGGTCACTAGTACAGTTTTGAGCAATTTTAACTTATACAATCAACCTTATTGCATTTTGTCCACCATTACATGGGCATGGGCTTTGCTCATTTTTGACGGTCTTACAGTGACCTATAGCTGTTTAGTTTCTGTGTCATTCAGTCTCTTGTGGAGAGTTGTCTCATTGGCAATCATACCACATCTTCTTTTTTATGACACCCATTCCTGTAAAGAAATTGATGTCACAATAGAAATTGTATAGACACCACAAAAGTAACTGATTGTTGTATGACTTCAATAATTCAAGTGTCCCAGATTCCCAAATAGTATTGTTAATATAAGAAATCTATATGTTCAAAACAATTTTGTTCTTTGAAGAAATGTTGCTTTGTTTCTTCAAGGTTATATAGCATGTCTTGGTGCAAAATGTTCATTTAAATCTCTTCAAGGTTTTCATGATTAAGTGAAGACATGTAAAATTGCTATTGAAATATTAACTGTAGGTCAGAGCAATATCTTTTCTTTACATCCCAATTATAAATCGAAAGAATTTATGTTGTTTCTGAATATAAAGCACTATCCACTTGTGTTTTTGTCCATCTGATGAGTTGAGCCTTTTTCAACTGATTTTTATAGTTCATTCTTATGTTGAACTGTTATACCACTGTCCCAGGTTAGGGGGAGGGTTGGGATCCCGCTAACATGTTTAACCCCCGCCACATTATTTATGTTTGTACCTGTCCCAAGTCAGTAGCCTGTAGTTCAGTGGTTGTCGTTTGCTTATGTGTTACATATTTGTTTTTCGTTCATTTTTAGCTCACCTGGCCCTTCGGGCCAGGCGAGCTTTTCTCATCACTTGGTGTCCGGCGTCGTTAACTTTTACAAAAATCTTCTCTTCTGAAACTGCTGGACCAAATTTAACCAAACATGGCCAAAATCATTATTAGGGTATCTAGTTTTAAAATTGTGTCCGGTGACCCGGCCAACCAACCAAGATGGCTGCCATGGCTTAAAATAGAACATAGGGGTAAAATGCAGTTTTTGGCTTATAACTCAACAAGAGTGCACACGCTGAAATGTCTCGCCTTCTATACTAATCATTGATATTATGTTGATAGTCCTAAGTATAAAGCTTTATTACAACTGTCTCATAAACTTAACATTAACCAAGATAACTAAACAAAGACCAATGAACCATGAAAATGAGGTCAAGGTCAGATGAACCATGCCAGGCAGACATGTACAGCTAACAATGCTTATATACAACATATATAGTTGACCTATTACTTATAGTTTAAGAAAAATAGACCAAAACACAAAAACTTAACACTGTGCAATGAACCGTGAAAATGAGGTCAGGGTCAAAAGAAACCTGCGCTACTGACATAAAGATCATAAAATATTTCCATACACTAAATAAAGTTGACCTATGGCATATAGTATTAGATAAAAAGATCAAAACTCAAAAACTTAACTTTGACCACTGAACATGAAAATGAGGTCAAGGTCACATGACATCTGCCCGCTAGACATGTACACCTTACAATCATTCCATACAACAAATACAGTAGACCTATTGCATATAGTATGAAAAAAACAGACCAAAACACAAAAATTTAACTATAACCACTGAACCATGAAAATGAGGTCAAGGTCACATGACATCTGCCCGCTAGACATGTACACCTTACAATCATTCCATACAACAAATATAGTAGACCTATTGCATATAGTATGAAAAAAACAGACCAAAACACAAAAATTTAACTATAACCACTGAACCATGAAAATGAGGTCAAGGTCAGATGACACCTGCCAGTTGGACATGTACACCTTACAGTCCTTCCATACACCGAATATACTAGCCCTATTGCTTATAGTATCTGAGATATGGACTTGACCACCAAAACTTAACCTTGTTCACTGATCCATGAAATGAGGTCGAGGTCAAGTGAAAACTGTCTGACAGACATGAGGACCTTGCAAGGTACGCACATATCAAATATAGTTATCCTATTACTTATAATAAGAGAGAATTCAACATTACAAAAAATTTGAACTTTTTTTTCAAGTGGTCACTGAACCATGAAAATGAGGTCAAGGACATTGGACATGTGACTGACGGAAACTTCGTAACATGAGGCATCTATATACAAAGTATGAAGCATCCAGGTCTTCCACCTTCTAAAATATAAAGCTTTTAAGAAGTTAGCTAACACCGCCGCCGACGCCGGATCACTATCCCTGTCGAGCTTTCTGCAACTAAAGTTGCAGGCTCGACAAAAACCAAAGCATTTAGAGCAAATCTGACAGGGGTAAAATTGTTAATTAGGTCAAGATATATCTGCTCTAAAATTTTGAGATGAATCGGACAACCCGTTGATAGGTTGCTGCCCCTGAATTGGTAATTTTAAGGGAATTTTGCTGTTTTTGGTTATTATCTTGAATATTATCATAGATAAAGATAAACTGTAAACAGCAAAAATGTTCAGTAAAGTAAGATCTACAAATAAGTCAACAGGACCAAAATGATCTGTTGACCCCTTTAGGAGTTATTGCCCTTTATAGTCAATTTTTAACCATTTTTCGTAAATTTTAGTCATCTTTTACAAAAATCTTCTCTGAAACTACTGGGCCAAATTAAACCAAACTTGGCCACAATCATCATTGGGGTATCTAGTTTAAAAATTGTGTCCGGTGACCCGCCCAACCAACCAAGATGGCCGCCATGGCTAAAAATAGAACATAGGGGTGAAATGTAGATTTTGGCTTATAACTCTGAAACTGCAGCCTTTAGAGCAAATCTGACACGGGGTAAAATTGTTTATCAGGTCAAGATCTATCTGCCCTGCAATTTTCAGATGAATCTGACAACCTGTTGTTGGGTTGCTCTCCCTGAATTGGTAATTTTAAGGAAATTTTGCTGTTTTTGGTTATTATCTTGAATATTATTATAGATAGAGATAAACTGTAAACAAAGCAAAGTAAGATTTACAAATAAGTCAACATGACGGAAATGGTCAATTGACCTCTAAGGAGTTCTTGTCCTTTATAGTCAATTTTTGACAATTTTCATAAAATTTGTAAATTTTAACGAACATTTTCCACTGAAACTACTGGGCCAAGTTCATTATAGATAGAGATAATTGTAAGCAGCAAGAATGTTCAGTAAAGTAAGATGTACAAACACATCACCATCACCAAAACACAATTTTGTCATGAATCCATCTGCTTCCTTTGTTTAATATTCACATAGACCAAGGTGAGCGACACAGGCTCTTTAGAGCCTCTAGTTTTACATAAATAAGGCCGATAGTTTTCTCGTTTGAATTGTTTTACATTGTCTTATCAGGGCCTATTATAGCTGACTATGCGATATGGGCTTTGCTCATTGGTGAAGGCCATACGGTGACCTATAGTTGTTAATGTCTGTGTCATTTTGGTCTTTTGTGGATAGTTGTCTCATTGGCAATCATACCACATCTTCTTTTTTATATAATTTGCTTTTGAGGAGCTTTTGAATGCAGAAATATTGGATTAATGATAGAAGTCATATTTTTCTTAGCTGAATAGTCAGAAAAAGAAGACAATATAAATAAACTTGCAAGCAAAAACAATTCAGTTTTTAGTGAATTTGCATGATTTACCAATAATTATAAGAACATTTTTTAACTTAGAGAGAAAAGGAATTGAGAATCTCTAACATCTTCATGCATCCACTTGTTACTTTAATTTTTTGCTTCCTTGGCCCAGTAGGCCTTATGAACTGTTACCATCATTTGGCTTCCTTTATTATTTTAAACCATCCTAATGGAGTAGGTTTACTATATGTGGTGTATGGAATGAATGTTATGGGTTCATGTCAGTCTGGCAGGTTTCATCTGACCTTGACCTCAATTTCTTGCTTCATTGATCAATGTAATGTTTTTGTGTTTGGGTAGGTTTTTTTCAAGTACTACAAGCAATGTCAACTATATTTGGTGTATGGAATGACTATAGGTGTACATGTCTGTCCTGACCTTAGCCTAATTTTCATGGTTCATTGGTCAATGTCAAGTTTTTGTGTTTTGGTATGTTTTTCCAGTACTACAAGCAATAGGTAAACTATATATCATGTATGGAATGACTAAGATGTACATGTCTGTCTGGCAGGTAACATCTGACCTTGACCTCATTTTCATGGTACATTGGTCAATGTTAAAGTTTTTCTTGTTTTGGTCTGTTTTTATTTTTTTGTGTTTGTTTTTCAATTATCATAAGCTGCGATCTATATTTTGCATATAAGTTCATAGCTTGTCCTTTGGTTACTCTTCATATTGATAACAATAATTAATACATTCTTCTCTTATTTTTATAAACCTTGTTTACAGAGGATAAAGTGAAATGTAAACAAGTACATAACATGTCTACACCAAATATTGCAACTCTTATTTCAAATTTGAACCAAAGACATTTTTACATTCAGGAACTATCATTTCAAATTAGTAAATTTATTCACACTTACAACATATGGACTAAAATCAATCTAGCACTGACAGACTTGCATTCATCAACATGTATCTTTTAACGCTGACATGTACACTTAAGTAAAACAACTTGTACACTCCAACACTGACATATACACTACATAAAAGCAACTTATACACTCCAACACTGACATGTGCGCTACAGTAAATCAACTTGTACACTCCAACACTACTAACATGTGCAGTAAAGTAAAACAACTTGTACAACTTAACACTGACAAGTGAAACAACTTATACACCCCAAAACTGACATGTGCACTAAAGTTTATTAACTAGTACATAGAACACTGGCGCAAACCTAAGTTCATGAACTACTTTGCTCTGACATAGATAAAGTTCAATGAACCTGAACTTTATAACACTGAGATATGATCCTTAAATTTATTTTTAAACTTGTACATTTTAACACTGACACACATTTATTTAATTAGCTTGTACATTATCATATGAACTGAAGTTTATAGACTTGTACACAATAAAACCGAACACTAGCATATTGATTAAAGATATATAAAGATATGTAATTGTACACTCATAGTAGCACTGTTTTTCCATTTAATAAATTTAACATATGAATAAAAGAAAATATTGCTCATATCAATTTATTTTTGTTAATTGAAATTTTTTTACAAGTTCATGTGAAACAAGCTCACACATCAATGTCAATTCTTGAATTTTATCAAAATTCCTTTTAGGTGAAATTCATTTAATGTGTAATTTCTGAAAGCAAATCTGAAAACCATATTAAAATATTTCAAAGATAATGAAATATCAGAAAATGTACAAATGAACATTAAAAAATTGATGTTAAATTCATAAATTATGCAGTTGAATAATTTTTTCTACTTTTAAAACCTTTTAAATGACATCAATCAACCTATTCTATTCAAAGCGTTTCTGTAGTTAAATAGAAAATGAGAGAATACATCAAAATAGTTAATTTAGTTAATTTTCTATCTTGTGCCTGGCTATCTGGTGCTAAATATTATTCAAAACAAATTTAAACCATTGATAAAATTTAACAGTTGTCGGCTTACATAAAGCAATTTCTAACTGATTCAATTCATATACAATACATTACATAAATACCATTTTTATAAGCTTTCAGAAGTTATTCAGAGTGAAATAAGTTATAAATAGTTTAACAATTATAATAAATAAGAAACTTAACATACAAAAAATATACAAAATTCATTTAAAATGACTTGTGGCACATGAAATGAACAACAATACAGTAAAGCCTGTATACTGGAACCATAACAGGTAAAATGTACCTGTACTAAGAAACCACAACAGGTAAAAACACACCTGTATACATTACATCATTACTTAGTAACTGTGATCTCTTAATTGAGGTACATTAACAATACAATATATTCCTGTAAAGATGGTGGTCACTAGTAAGAGGTAGACAAATACAATTATACATAAACAGTAGTAAACAATATGCAATAAATCACTCCTTAAAAGCTTTCTGAAGGATTAATAAGACATATCAAATATTCCAGTTTCTGACATGGTGTTAAATTTTCACTGAATAGATAAGGGAAGTCTGAAGTCAAGAGTTGGCCATCATTTTGATATTATATTTTCTTTAAAATAACTATTACAAACAGTCCTTGAGCTGTTGTACTTATTGGCAATACAACTTTAAAAGTTTTTTTTCTTAACTTCCACATTTGATTAATTCAACGCAATAAATTTCAAATGGCAGTTTTTGCTTATAGAAATTTCATGACAAAGTCACAATTACTGTCGAAGGCTGACTTTACCTTTAGATTATTTGAAAGTACTTCATGGCAATCCTAATTTTTCAACATCTGTAATCTTTGATTGGGAGTTAAATATTAAGTTTAAAATTAAAATATCTGACAGATTTGAAAGGGACAAAACATTAAACAACTTCATATAATTTTCTTAAATGATCTTAAATGATGGTACCAAAAACAGACAAGTGGAAAGACTATAGAAATGATCTACAAAAACAGGTAAGTAAAGATTACCCACAGAACAATGCATAATTATGAATGGCTAGTTATAATGAATCAACAGCAGGGTTACTGGCCTTGATAATTGAATGTGTTTGTAGTCTTAATATAGACCATGTCCACTATATGTTGTTCTATTGTAACCTAGCTTATCCTAGCCCTCTCTACTGGGATAATATACCCTAAATATAAATTTACAGTAGTCTTAAGTTAATAATGTAGGTTTGATCATGACTTTTGTAAGTATACAACCTTCATCTTTCTGAAAACCAAACTTTTAAATGGCATATGAAAACAACCTGAGTAAATGTGGGAAAAGAGAATGCAAAATGTTTTTGTCACTGAGTAACATTGGGAAAAGAGAATACACATTTATTTTGCCACTGAGTTACAGTGGGAATAGTGAATGTGTTATATGCAACTTTATTTTTAAACAACCTTTTCTGTTATTGTATTAAAAATAGAAATTTATCAAAATAATGTTCTAGTTTATATCTCTAGCACAAAAATCTTTTGTTTGTAATCCAAACTTCTGTACTTGATAATTGTTGTTAGTACATAGATAAACATCTTGTTGGCTGCTATACCATTTCAAGCACCTGCAAACATAAACAAAGAAAATATCACTGTATGTACATGTATCTAGATCCATGTCTTAAAAATAAAAATCATTCTAGTTGAAAATTTGTATATGATATGGTTCATTTAAGAAATAGTTCTTTCATGCAAACCTTTATGCTTATTTTAGTATGCATAATATTTGTCAATATCTTTAAACCAAGCGTTATTTTGTGATGTCAGGCATGGGCACCCCATTTTATATTGGAATATTATAACATTGCTTTGTGTTAACAGGAAATGAAAAGAGTAATATTAGAACAGGTATGTAAGCCCCCCTTTTTATAGGTAATTGCTTGACATGGGCATGGATAGGATAAAAAATATTCATCTCCCCGCACTATGTGAGGTCAGGCTGTGAATACAGCTAATTAACATAGATGATAAGCCAATGACAATAAAGGACTGCTTCCACTTCAGGGCTCACGCTACCAGGCGACTTGGGCGAAGAAGTCGCCCTCCCGACCGTCACTTCGCTTTCCCTGACCCCCAAAAGCGAAAACAAGTCGCCCTGTTCTCGACGAAAGTCGCTTTTAGTCGCTTCCGTCATCGGACATTTTCAATTTTTACCAAGTTGATGAAACATTAATTTTTTACTGATAATTAAAGAAATTCAGACATAAACTATTCATTATCTTTATAAAAGAGGTTGAAGCATTGTCTTCGCAGTGTGTATCAGGTTATTTGATAAAAATACAACTTTTTATCACTTCGTGCATTTTCGCAAGTTCCGGTGCTTGTTACTCGAAAACGTACATCAACCTAAATTTCGGCGGCAAAATAAGTTTGTTACTTCATTTAAACGTGATAAAAGTTGCCTCTAGTAAATGTTTAATCCATTTATTGCATTAAAACCGTCATGTTCCTTTCCAAATAACTTGTCAAACATCTTTTATTTTTGTAAATTTTCTTGCATTCGTCCGCCATTGACTGATTTCTAAACTACGGATCTGAACCGGACCAGCTATGACCGAAATCCGTACTTTTACAATAATTACTACGGACGCACGGATGGAACAGCTGACAGAAGGATATTGATCCCAAAGGGAAAAATTACGCATCCCACACGCATTAAGAGACTTTTGGTTACATCTAATTGATAGGTGTATATAATTCCCTATATTTTTTATGAATGTTTCAAACTATTGATTAAAGTTGCTTAACTCTGTCAGAGACTATTATACTAATATCAATATATTATGGCCCAGCTTAATAACTTTTATATTTTTTTTTATGAGAAACACTGAATTTCATACACAAGATAATTTTTAATAAAATTGTAATTGATATAATTTCTTTACATTTTTTAAAATAATTTTTTTTTTTTAATGCTAGATATTTAGTTGGTAGTTTCTCACAAGAACCTTAGTAAAACTTAAACAACTTTTAATTTCAAATGTTACTTTAATTGTAATTTTTTACTCATATGAATTGAACAACATAAAAAGAACATTATTTACATTTGGCCCTTTATACTATTGTAAAATCCAAACATTGTAGCGCACCCGCGTGAATGAGCACTTCTCTTTCAAATCTCACCACTTCTCCCTATCAGTTTCAAAAATAGAAGTCACTTCTCCCTATAATTCTGAAGTAGTGTGAGCCCTGCACTTGTAACAACATTAAAGTTATTGCCTGATCCATCATTTCATTTATAACTTATACATATATTGTATTTTACAAAATGTAATGTTAATTTCATAAATGCAATCTATGAATCTTGTTACAGAAATGCAAACTCACTTTTACTGTCCCTTGACTATTAGCAGCAACCATAACATTGGAGCCCTATAAATGATAATATTAAAAATAAAACTATGACATACAATGACAACGTTTCATGCCAAATTATTAATTCATGTTTGTAGGAGTTTACTCTCCACAACTTTGTAAAACAGCTTTCACAAGACATGAAAAAGCTCTACAAAAATTACACCATCTGTAAAAATGCATTTATATAGAATATGTTCTTGTGGCGACAAGCTTGCTTTTGCGAGATGGTTATGATGTCAATATAATTCAATTACAAACATAAAATTTTCTGGTCTTGTACTGATTTTGCTTTTGTTAAGTGACCTTAAAATAGACGACCATATTCTTGGTAATGTTTCACAGACAGAACAATTTTTTTTGCAGGTTGGTGAAAAACACATTTGCTTACATATTTCCCCAAAAATCATTAAAACAGACTCAACAGATATTTCTCAACTTTCCACTGTATAAAATTTAAATAGTTTGCAAGCCTTGATATCTTTAATAATTGAACATTTAACTGATTAGTAATATATCAGATTTGACACAGTAACATTTTATACACATGTGTGAACTGTATTGACATACTATAGAAGAATACTCACAGGTCTCCAGGAAACAGCACTAACAAACTCATTTACTTCTTCCTCTTTCTTATTCTTTTCCTAGAAACCAGAAAATAGAAACACTATACTATTTGTTAAAATATTAATCATATAATATTTTTTTCTTTTGATGAATGAAAGGCCAACATTAAAAATATCTTTGTTTCCCCTCTCCCGACTGAGGTTGTTAGGGTATGGGTAGGTAGGTAGGCAAATTATTTTATTTTATTCCTTGATATGGTTTTCTATATTGAATTTGTACAAAATTCAACAGGTAAGGCTCAAGCCAAGAAAAGTGGGGTATTCCCTGTATTCTAATTCAGTGTACACCACAGTTTTCTGGTGTTAAAAAACAGTATACAGGGACCTTCTTTTTTTTCCTATTCATTTAACATGTTTAATGTAATTAAATCTACAAAAGCACACATTCTACTTGTGATAACAATGCTTAATGATAGCAAGTGTTTTTTTAGTTAAAAAATCAAGCTTATTTCAGGTCTAATTTGATGCATAACTCACAACAAAACAATTCCTTTGTTCACCAATTCATACCTTGATCATCAATTATGAGATGACAAAAAGATACATGTATCACTTGGGAATTAAAATTCAATGAATAAAAATTTTCAATAGAAGTGAACATAATTCAGTTAATACAGTGAAACCTGGGTAAACCGAACCCTGATAAAACCGAATTTCAGTTTAAACCGAACAATTTTCAAAGTCCCACAAAATTTCCCTATCAATTAACGTTAATTTAACCTGAAAAAACCGAACCCTGTCAACACCGAATTCCGAACGCTTTTTGAAGGCTCGTTAGAAAATTTGTATCTAAAAATTACCTGTCAAAATCGATCAATACCAATCAAAACAATAAAATATAATTAATTATTTGCATGATTTAATTAAACAAACACAGGATGGCAGAGTATTCCCGAAGGTATTTGAGGTTTAATGAACTTGTGAGTTGTTATTACAAACTAATTAGCATGTCTGTGTCCATGTATAAAGTTATTTTTTTGTAAATGTTAAACTGGTCAGCTACCCCCATCGCCGATAATGACAAGAAAGGAACTTTCCCTCAGATCAATTAAATGCACCTTACTCAAATAATTACGGCCACAAAATCGAAACTGCCATTCTGTAGCTAAACTGTTTAATCAAATAATAATAGTTTTAAAGCCTTTCACCGGATTAAGAAGTCGTGCAACACAACAAATTCAATGTATTTCGATTGCTGGATTCCCTTTAGAGGCCCTATATATTTGATTCGAATTCTCCCGAAGACTTCCGTTAGCTATTTAGCAACAATAAAGTGCGAGAATAAACTGGACCCCTGCTGTTGTTTCACTGTTATCGTTTGCCGAAGTATCAACCAGCGGGTGACCAGTTTAGTCCGAGAACTCGTGTGTACAATGACATTCCCGATTCAACTACGGAATCGTCATATGCAATGACTGTGAATCTGAATTGGTCAGTGAATTAACGGATGAGAAAATAATTATAAAAAGCAAAATCGCTCCACGTCGGACATCTCCCAACGACGACCGTGATTGACGGAGTGGTGTTTGATTTATAAACAAAAATGTAGCAAAACGTCTATCTTTTATCTTTTTTTACATTTACATCTAAATCAACACAAAAATAAACTGTCGGCTGTTGTGTCACCTATTATTGCTGCCAACATTATTTTGGTGTCGACTTCCGTCTACCTCTACAATCCGAACACCTGTGAAAACCGAACATAACGCAAAGTCCCGTGGGTGTTCGGTTTGGACAGGTTTCACTGTATGTTCAGTTACACCTGGATCATGCAGCTTGGTCAATTGATTCCTAAACAAAGATTTGTATGTTTTTTCGAGTTCTAGAAGAAACAAGGCTTCACTTTATATTGATGTTTTGTATTTCCTAAAATACTTATAAGTATTTACGAATTCTACTGATGCAGTTATAACATTAAAACGTGTCCTTTTGTAATTTTCATGCCATAAATGAAATCCCATTTAAACTGGTTTTTTCACACCAGAAAACAGGGACGTTCCCTGAAGCAGGGAATACATGTATCCCACATTTCCCGACTTGTGCCCAACCTGTTCAAAGACAAAGTAGATAGATTTTAAAGCATGAGTCAGACCATTTTTACTCCAAGTCTTTAAGATTTTATCCTTTAAACAGGAACAGAGGTTAGACACAAAGCAAATCAAGATGCACTCAGCGGGTTAAAAGATGCTTCAGTATTTTTTTTATTTTGAAAAAAAGATCACCCTTGCACACAAACAAATCGTGTGGAAAGCATTTTGTTTGTTTTCCTTGATTCCGAATCATGTAGACGCTTCAATGCAAAAATACCTTGATTTTAAACGCTCGTTGACTACAGCATCGGAAAGGTATCACCAAAACCCAACGATCGTTGACTACAGCATCGGAAAGATATCACCAATAACCAACATAGCAAAAAAAAAAAAATAGTGGACAAGAATGGCCAATAAAATTTTTCGGGTCGCGGTGATTTTACCGGGTCGGTCGTGTGAGGGGAAACAAACAATATTTTATTTTTGGCCAAACCAGATGTACAGTGAGCAATAGTCACTAATATACCCTTGCTTTAGGTATTTGGTTAACTGGGAGTTGATGAGCAATGGAAGGGAACACACATCCAACATTAAAACATGCCCACATGACACAATATTAAATTCAAGAATGCTGTGAATCTTTAGAAAATGAGACGAAAAGGAAAAGGTTCTTAAAGAGTTGAAATTGGTCCTCAAGACTTTTATGTTTTCTATTTAGGCCAATTACTGGGTACTACAAATTTCAAAAGATGATCTAATGGATGGCTGGCTATAAATGTAGTCTGACAATCTACTGTACTCACCAGCACACTTTTAACAGTCTCAAACTTAAATGTCAACAGTTGTTTTGATAATCCTTTATAATAAACAAACAAGGAATTATTCTCACTACCTGAAAAAAAGAAAAAAATATTAATGAAACATTAACCTTAAGCTTTACCATGTAGGCCCTGTCTTTTGACAGGGTTAGAGGCCATTTTCGACCTTCAGTAAGAAAATGTATGCATGTTTATTTTTTGTATTCATAAACTAGACTTAGCAATATTCAAACAGTTTGTAGCCTGCCATACACTGTTATATCAGAATTCTCTAAAATCTAAATCATTACATTGTTTAATATACCTACCAATGTTAATCAGGATAGTTTTACTGTAAATTCAGAAATGATAGCATGCATTTATTATTGCAATTTTGTCATTTTAGACTAAAATGCAATTTTAATTTTTGCAATAATGTATTTCAACTCATATATCCTATAAATAATTTTGTATTTATATTATCATATATTGACAAATACAGACTGTCAATTATATAAGGTTAAGAAATAAAATACAAACACAGTATTGCCATACTTACCACAAGCTATATAATCACCATCTGTTGCTAGACCAACAAAGTTTTTCTCATTGGTATGTCCTTTAAATGTCCGTAGACAGGATGGTTTACTGACCTCCCAAAGCTTTAACTGGCTATCTGTCGATCTGTTCAAATACATCAAAGCATTACGTGATTTCAAGATATTGAAATATTGTTGTTTTGATATATCTTTTTCATCTTCAAGTCATTCAAAAAAAAAAAAAAAAAGATGGCAAAATTCTTCAACATAAATTGACACTAACGGAACGGTACCAAAATTGCACCTATTTAGCAAAAATTGCAGTGGAAATCTTACAAGATTTCCTTGACTAAACCATTTGAATTTTTAAGATTTGATACTATGCACATCTTTCAACATAGGTAAAAATATTTAGATATGCACAAAACGTTCATAGTATTTATCAACAAATGAAGTGTTTACTGAAAAAGCAAAATATTCTGAAACGTCACCATGCGACGTCATCAAAACGTCATCTTTTTTTAAATGAGAAAATGCAATATGTTACAAGTATCTTTTCCTTAAAAAATTAAGAGTAAGCATGTACTAATATCCAATTGTTCAAAATATTTGAAAAAAAATAAACAAAAGCTCTGTTATTAGACTTTTGACAATGTTAATTTAAGCATGGATGATCATGGATGCAATTTGGGTACTCCTCATTTCAGAATCATTGATGGTTTGGATGTCAGTTTAGACCAATTTTTCCATGATTCCATATGGATTCAAAATTAAATTGGTGAAACCATATAATAAATAATGATACATCTACAAAATAAACATATAAAAAGACTTTTGTCTGAAGTATAAATAAACGTATGATAAAACCAGGTGCTCCGCAGGGCGCAGCTTTATACGACCGCAGAGGTCGAACCCTGAACAGTTGGGGCAAGTATGGACAAAACATTCAAGCGTGATACAGCTCTGAATTTGGATTGTGATCAAATTTTTGACATTACATGGTTTTTTTTTTACACAAAACAAATGTCAAGATTTTACAAATCAATTAAAGATTTCTTCAAACTTTTTAAATCTAAAATTAAATAGTTGACACAGCATAGGTTTCTGACACAGAATGAATGTGGCCTAATGAACTTAAAATTTTTTTTTGCCTTTGAGCAATTCACTATGCTGTTGAATATTAATCCTCTCAAAAAAATGTTTGAAGAAATTTTCGTTTTATTTATGAAATCTGAAATGAGAAAAATTTAAACCCCCCCCCCCCTTTTTTTTCACATCCCCGTTTCCCGTTTCCCTTTTTCCAAAACTGATATCAATTCAAATTTCTAATGGAGTTTGCAACAATAACTACTCTTTTAAATACATCATAAAATATTAAAATGTAAAATAAAGTGCTTGTTATCACTGAATGGTAAAGATTGGTTGGTAGTAAAAGTGAATATACATTGTTTATTGTATAAAACAATAAAAAAAACTTCATCAGCAACATTTTATATTGGCAAATTTCCAATGAAGTTATTTACATAAAGTTATTGGCAAATAAAAATAGAAAATGACATCATAGTCATGTCTTGCAAATGTCCAACATACATTATCTAAAAACATTTTAGATAAGATAAGGAAAAAAAGCTTCATCAGCAACATTTTATATTGGCAAATTTCCAATGAAGTTATTTACATAAAGTTATTGGCAAATAAAAATAGAAAATGACATCATAGTCATGTCTGGCAAATTTCCAACATATATTATCAACTACTATTCTATACAAAGAAAGATAACTCCAATTGAAAATTAATTGCTATTGCACAATATTGTGCAATTAGATATTTCTTGCTATTGTGCAATACTGTGCAATTGAAAATTTCTTGCTATTGCACAATACTTGATATGGAATCCTGATTTGGACCAACTTGAAAACTGGGCCCATAATCAAAAATCAAAGTACATATTTAGATAAAGCATATCAAATAAGCCCAAGAATTTAATTTTTGTTAAAATCAAACTTAGTTTAATTTTGGACCCTTTGGACCTTAATGTAGACCAATTTGAAAACTGGACCAAAAATTAAGAATCTACATACACAGTTAGATTTGGCATATCAAAGAACCCATTTATTCAATTTTAGATGAAATCAAACAAAGTTTAATTTTGGACCCCCATTTGGACCAACTTGAAAACTATGCCAATAATTAAAAATCTAAGTACATTTTTAAATTCAGCATATCAAAGAACCCCAAGGATTCAATTTTTGTTAAAATCAAACCTAAGTTTAATTTTGGACCCTTTGGACCTAAATGTAGACCAATTTGAAAACGGGACCAAAAGTTAAGAATCTACATACATAGTTAGATTCGGCATATCAAAGAACCCCAATTATTCAATTTTTGATGAAATCACACAAAGTTCAATTTTGGACCCTTTGGGCCCCTTATTCCTAAACTGTTAGAACCAAAACTCCCAAAATCAAACCTCACCTTCCTTTTATCGTCATAAACCTTGTGTTTAAATTTCATAGATTTCTATTTACTTATAATAAAGTTATGGTGCAAAAACCAAAAATAATGCTTATTTGGGCCCCTTTTTGGCCCCTAATTCATAAACTGTTGTGACCTCAACTCCAAAAATCAATCCCAACCTTCCTTTTGTGGTCATAAACCTTGTGTTAAAATTTCATTGATTTCTATTTACTTATACTAAAGTTATTATGCGAAAACCAAGAATAATGCTAATTTGGGCCCTTTTTTGGCCCTTAATTCCTAAACTGTTGGAACCAAAACTCCCAAAATCAATCCCAACCTTCCTTTTGTGGTCATAAACCTTGTGTCAAAATTTCATAAATTTCTATTCACTTAAACTAAAGTTATAGTGCGAAAACCAAGAAAATGCTTATTTGGGCCCTTTTTGGCCCATATTCCTAAAATGTTGGGACCAAAACTCCCAAAATCAATCCCAACCTTCCTTTTGTGGTCATAAACCTTGTGTTAAAATTTCATTGATTTCTATTCACTTTTACTAAAGTTAGAGTGCGAAAACTAAAAGTATTCGGACGACGACGACGACGACGACGCAGACGCCAACATGATAGCAATATACGACCAAAAAATTAAAATTTTTGCGGTCGTATAAAAACTGTCAAAATATGTGCAATTTGGGTACCCTGACGTTATATATTTGAAACATACAAGGAATTATAAACATGACCCTCAGACTTTAAAATTCTCGGAAGCTTTTCATTGAAATACCAAAGCGACTGTGTTTATATTTAGATAACTTTGGACTTTCTTAATGCTTTTTATATCTAATCTTATTACTTTAAAATCAATACTTACGCAGAAACTATTTCCTGAGAATTTAAGAATTTACAGTAAGATACTGCCTTCCGATGCCCTTTGAAAACCATCACAGCTTGTTTTGTATTCCGTAAATCATAATAATGAACACAATGATCTGTAACAGTTAAATGAATTACAGTGTTTACGGTAATAACAATATTAATGTTCATATATACTAAGTTAGAAGGTGCTACTTCTTAATAATATATGAACAAAATGGAAAACAGGAAACACAAGTATATTGAACAAACCATATCAACCACAGAGACTTGTCTCCCCTGCAAAATTGCATATTCTAAGACATGTAAAGACCTTTAAAATCAAAGACAAAAAAAGTTTTGAAAACTGATTATTTATGTGATTCTTTTAAGTCCAAGGAACATAACTTTGCACAAAATCATCAGACCTGAACAAAATTCAAATTTGATCTGTAACTTGTCATGATAACTCTATATACCAATTATCAAATCAATATCTTCAAGAAAGATAAAATAGTGTAGTAAACTGATTATTCTAATGCAATTGCGATGTAACAATTTTTTTCATTGGCTAAAAGTTGCCATCAAATCCACAGTTGACCAGGCATAACTAAGGAGGGACCCGCCATTTTGAATTGATTGAATCAACAAATGTGGACTACTACTATATAATCAAAAATAAAACAAATCCTACCTCAAATTTGGCGTTTTTATGTAATTTTATCCAAATTTGAAGCGTGCAGGTAAATTACTAAAATTAAGGTATAACAGTACTGTAGTTGAAGAGTTGCCACCTTCAATTTTGATTTGATGGTTGCAAATCTCTGTTTTACTGTCTCCGCTACGCGTCGCCAGTAAAACTGCATTTGCGACCGTCAAATCTACAATTGACGGTGGCAACTCTTCAACTACAGTACTGTTATACCTTAATTTTAGTAATTTTCTAGGTTAAAGGACAATAGTTCAGCAAAAAATCATCAGACCGAAACCAAATTCAATCTTGTTATGTAACGGATCATATAAACAAAACACTAAATATCAAATCAATATCTTCAAGCATGAAGAAAAAAGTGTGGAAAACGGATTTGCTGGACTGACAGATGGATGTACAGACAGACAGACAGACAGATATCAAATAAATAATCCCCTTTGACTTGGTCAGTAGGGGAATAATAATTTGTACAAACCTGCAGAACCAAAAGCTAAATGATAACGACTTTCTGGATTGAAGTATACACAACATACATTAGCCTTGGCTTCTAAACATGCTATAGAATGATCTGTATTCGTGGACCATAATTTTACTGTAAAAGACAATAATTTCAACATGTTACTTAAAATTCTCCTTAGTTCCCAAACATGATTAATGTTGATTACAATATCAGTGATTCCAATCCCCTCTTTATGTAGTCAACTACAAAATATTATAATAACAAAATAGATATTTCTAACTGTCTGGTTTGAAAGTTTGTGGACAATGTTATTGAAATCAATATGAACTAGAGGTGCTGTGAGGTAAACTTACAATGTGATACCAAAATGAAATCAAATATTTTATTATACCAATCATTGACGCAGTACTAGTGTGTGCAATAACAGAAAACATTCAAGCATCATTATTATCTTTCAAGGCATTCGAAAGTTCTGATACAACTTTGTGTGATCCAATATGTGCATGTTATTTATAGTTGAACTAAGTTTGTATAGTTAGGAGAGACGCATTCCTACATTATTCACGACACAAAGTATTTTTCATAACAAAGTAAGTTCTAAAAAATATATTTGTTCATGTTTTAAATGCTATTATCAAACAATCTGCTTATTACATCAATATACTTTCTAAATAGCAGTTTAAGCACAAATTATACAATGCAAAACAAACCTTTGGCATCATCAGAACCTGAAGCTAATAGTTTAGGATCCATTCTATTGAAATCTACACTCCAACATCGTTTTTCATGTTCCTGTAAATATAATAACATTACATACTCTGAAGAACTTGTAATAAAATGGCATCAAGAGACTCACAAAAGTTATGTTAATAAGCAACCTAGCATAATGGGCATGTCAAGTATTTTTTTTCTGTTGACTTCTGTGTTTATTCATTATGCATTAAATTTTTTTTTTAAATTTTTACTTTGAAAGGCCTGGTTTTTTTTGGCGATTTATTAACTTTGTTAAACCTTCATAAAATTTATGACAAACTTAACACAAAAGCTTTTTTTATAAATAAGATATATATTATCTGGAGAATTTTAAAAATATATTTATTTGGGATTTTATGAAACTTGGACAGAAGCTCCTTCATGATAAAAAAAAATAGCATTACACTTTTACACTTGACAGCAGCAATCACAGGAGAGACACAGGGTTTCAGAAACTTGAACAATTTTTTATTCTTGTAGTTTCTTAGATTTTGACCTTAACACACAGCTCAATCCACATTTCCAATAAGTAAAATTAAGGATAAAGATCTCCTTTATCAAGTGTATGAAACATTGTCACTTTTCTTGATGTGACAACTGTAAAAAGAAAATATAACTACCTCCTATCTGTCAGTCTTACCTGAAATATTTTAGAAGTTTGACCCGTAAAAGCATCCCATAGGGTGATTGTCCCTTCATAGTCTGAGCTAGCTAGTAGATTTTTATGGTATGAACTCCAAGTCACACAACTGTAAAACATCAAATACACCATGATTAAATGAACCCAACAAGAAAATTTACTTCAAACTTATTATAAATAAAGAAGTTTTTTATACAATTCTTACAGACACTGCAAACATAAATGATATCACTTGATAAAATCTTGTTATAGTTTATAGTTCATATTCAAGAAGACCTGTGATTATATTTCTCTAGAACAATTCTTTTGAGCAGATACTGATTTCTATTTCCATATTATAATATCAATATCATGTACAATAAACATGGAATCATTGAAATGTCGCTCTTGTATTTTTCATCTTACTTGGCATTGAAAGCATAATGAGGTCAGGTTCCCAGTACATGCATTAGTAAGTTCTCTGCAGACCAGTCATGTATGAGCTTTGAGATGAACAATGTCATGAAATACTGACCTGATTTTAGAATTGCACACCATTTCATGTACAGGATAATGTATATCTACAGCATCCTTTATCACAGTATCATATTCATATATCTGAAATAGAAAATGTAAGTCATGTGACTGTCATGTGACTATGTATTTACAGCATCCTTTATCACAGTATCATATTCATATATCTGAAATAGAAAATGTAATTCATGTGACTGTCATGTGACTATGTATTTACAGCATCCTTTATCACAGTATCATATTCATATATCTGAAATAGAAAATGTAAGTCATGTGACTGTCATGTGACTATGTATCTACAGCATCCTTTATCACAGTATCATATTCATATATCTGAAATAGAAAATGTAATTCAAGTGACTGTCATGTGACTATGTATTTACAGCATCCTTTATCACAGTATCATATTCATATATCTGAAATAGAAAATGTAAGTCATGTGACTGTCATGTGACTATGTATCTACAGCATCCTTTATCACAGTATCATATTCATATATCTGAAATAGAAAATGTTAGTCAAGTGACTCTCATATGTCTATAGCATCCCTTATCAAATAATATTATAGGTTTAAACACCTCTTTAAAGTAACTTATTGGTGTATAAACTTGACCAATTCACTGACAAATGATATGTTTGTGAGTGACTTGGTCCAGTTTATACACCAATAAATTCATTTAAAGAGGCGTTTAATCCTTACAATTCTTTAAAATTGGAGATAGGGAATATATTTTTCCACACTCGTTACCTCTATCACACGTAAATTACATATTTGTGTCATTGAATAGTTCTGGTGCATGAATATATTTGTTCGTTAACGCAAAAATATGCACTCAATAAAATTTGCTATCTGATAAAAAGTTAACTGCAAAAACTCTCATTATCATTCAAATGAACGTTTTTGTTTATTAATTTGTTTAACGATTTTAAATGTGCTGTGAAAATAAATTTGGTGACGCAAGTGCTATTATCGCCGTCATTTTGTTTACATTGGTTATGAAAAGAAGTTTGGTCAACGTTGTCTATCGAAAAATAACCAACATCAAGATCAACTACAGGAATGTATTCCCTTATATATGCAAATCATATAAGAATTATACAAGCATATGAAATAGTCAATATCATACTTGACCTCCATTTTATTAGTAACAACATTTTAAAATTATTGAACTTACTTTTTATTTATAAATCCATAAATCATTACTCCATACCCTGGTGTTTTATTTGTAAACTTACTTTAATTTTTCTTGTAACTCCAGCTATAGCAAAATAATCACAATCTCTATCAAATTCTATACTGTAATAAAATAAAACATAATTAAAATATATCACAACACAACTGTATCTTTCTTCATTCTTAACTATATGTTCAGCGTTGACTGTTGTATAATTTTTATTTTATTTTGACCATTGACCCAATCAGGCCAAAAATAAAATATTGTTTGTTTCCCCTCACACGACCGACCCGGTAAAATCACCGCTACCCGAAAAATTTTATTGGCCATTCTTGTCCACTATTTTGTTTTTTGCTATGTTGGTTATTGGTGATATCTTTCCGATGCTGTAGTCAACGAGCGTTTTAAATCAAGGTATTTTTGCATTGAAGCGTCTACATGATTCGGAATCAAGGAAAACAAACAAAATGCTTTCCCACACGATTTGTTTGTTTGCAAGGGTGAACTTTTTTTGAAAATAAAAAAAAAAAAAATGAAGCATCTTTCAATCTGCTGAGACTGCATCTTGATTTGCTTTGTGTCTAACCTCTGTTCCTGTTTAAAGGATAAAATCTTAAAGACTTTGAGTAAAAATGGTCCGACTCATGCTTTAAAACCTATCTACTTTGTCTTTGAACAGGTTGGGCACAAGTCAGGAAATGTGGGATACATGTATTCCCTGCTTTCAGGGAACGTCCCTGTTTTCTGGGGTAAAAAAAAAACAGTTTAAATGGGATTTCCTTTTTCAATTTATGGCATGAAAATTACAAAAGGACACGTTTTAACGTTATACCTGTATCAGTAGAATTCGTAAATACTTATTAAAAGTATTTTAGGAAATACAAAACATGAATATAAAGGGAAGCCTTGTTTCTTCTAGAACTCGAAAAAAACATACAAATCTTTGTTTGGGAATCAATTGACCAAGCTGCATGATCCAGGTGTAACTGAACATAACTGAATTATGTTCACTTCTATTGAAAATTTTTATTCATTGAATTTTAATTCCCAAGTGATTAACATACATGTATCGTTTTGTCATCTCATAATTGATGATCAAGGTATGAATTGGTGAACAAAGGAATTGTTTTGTTGTGAGTTATGCATCAAATTAGACTTGAAATAAGCTTGATTTTTTAACTAAAAAAATACTTGCTATCAATAGGCATTAGTATCACAAGTAGAATGTGTGCTTTTTTAGATTTCATTAAATTAAATGAATAAGTAAAAAAAGAAGGTCCCTGTATATTGTTTTTTTTTAACACCAGAAAACTGTGGTGTACACTGAATTAGAATACAGGGAATACCCCACTTTTCTTGACTTGAGCCTTACCTGTTGAATTGTGTACAAATTCAATATAGAAAACCATATCAAGGAATAAAATAAAATAATTTGCCTACCTACCTACCCATACCCTAACAACCTCAGTCGGGAGAGGGGAAACAAAGATATTTTTAATGTTGGCCTCATATCCTATTTATAGTTATTCCATTAAAATGGACATGGAAGGGTATGAATGAACTGTTAACTTGTTACTTATTTTACTAATTATTTTATGAATATATATATATATGTCTTTTAATGTCAGTTACTTTTCTGTGTTCCAATACTTGAATCTATTATCATCAGATCTTACCTGGATACAATATTACTAGATCCATTATACATATCACTAGCATAACTAAGTGTGGCTAATGGTCGAAATGAACTAAATCGTGTAAATTTGGAAAGACTTTCAGTAAATTCATCTAAACCATTGCTTTTGTCCTCAAATTCAAAGAGTTTTTTCTGTCGTATATTGAAATAACATTGTTCTAAATCTTCATAATGCTGGTCCACTTTCTTCCGTCTTGCTGCATGAGTTGTGTTAAAGAAAGGTTTTCCAGCCTAAAACAAGGTTTAAATAAATTAGTCATTGAATTATTTCAAAACTTTTTCACATTTTGCAGATTAAGAACTAACATACTTTGTTACTGCCCTACACACCAATGGCTTTCAAGGGCAGTCAGTAAGTTAATAAGAGCTAACAATTATTAGTCTGTGCTTGTGCATTGTTGAAAAACAATATTCATGAGAAGTGAAAATAGCATGCTCATAAAAATTATTAAAATGCACAACTCATGCTATAATAATTAGCTTGATTTATTTGGAACTATTCCTTTCAAATCAATAAGTACTTGCTCATTTTCCAAATATGTTCTTTAAATTTTAGAGTCTGTCTTTATATCTTAGTTACCAAAATTTAAAACTTAAATATTGTTGTCAAAAATCTATATCTAAGTATTCTCTACTTTACAGTAAAATATTAACACAGATGGGACAAATGATTCCTCAGATATAATTCTGTGATAAAACATATGCTAGTTAACCTATGATAGCATATATAAACATTTTCTTCTTTTTCAAGTTATTGGATCAATAACTTTTTATGCTACGACAAGAATAATGGAATAAGCTATAACATGTTACAAATGACTCCCATAGATTTGGCCTCAGTTTTTTCAAAAAGTCAAAAAACACTCCCATAGCTTACATTTTTACTACCATTAAATCCATCTTGACTACCATTATCTGTGGCCACATCAAACCCATTAGGCACAAGATGATCCTAGAAATGAAAGAATAATCAAGATTGACACATTCATCAGGCTGAAAAAAATTGCTAACATGGTACAACACAATATTATCAAGACCAAGAACAAGTCATCTCTTCTCATAAAATAGAAAATGCTAGAAGATAAATAATCTTTATAAACTGACCAAATACCAAATAATTCTTTAATTATGAAGAAGCTGAATCATTAAAAGAGGAGCTTTTCAAGAAATCTTCCCAATACTGCTATTTACTTGAGTAAATTGTAACTTACTGAAAAGGATGAAAATTTTCTCTTTGTTTCAGAAATCATCACCTACAAGATACATTATATATGATGTAGCCATACATTATCCCGTACAATGCTAAAAACCAATATTTTTATTAATCTTAAATTATCACAACAAACTTTAAAGTTTTGTTTTATTCTGACAGAGCATGCATATCTATTCAAGATTAAAATTTATGTAATCTAAATATTTTTGTACATTGACTATTTTTAATTTTTCTATAAAAATATATACATACAAATCCTACTATGGTTACTTATTTCTAATCAAATTCTGCATTGTAAATTTACTTTTAAAAGAAACTATATTAAGCGACCTTATATTTATCTAATGACAACTTGGTCTTTCCAATGGACACATGATTATTTACAGCACACAGTCTATAAATCTTACCTCCACTTTAGACAAATCTTCATCTATCAATGATAATTCCTTCTGAAGTTGATCCAATTGCTAAAAGATACAGTAAAGGATCTTTATAAAAGAGACTCCAATGTAGAATTTAAAAAAAATTATACATAAAAACAAAACTTGAAATTTGAAATCAGTTCACTTACATTTATCTGCTATTGACACAGGATTTTTTTTATTAAACTAGTTTTGAGTATTCTCAATCTCTACCTTGTATTTTTCCTGTTTTTGTTTGTTATTTTTTCTTTGTATGGATCTGAAGAGTTAAACCATTTTCAACTGATATTTATAGTTGTTCTTATGTTGTGCTGTGATATCACTGTCCAAGGTTCAGGATTGTTTCGGCATACACAAACATGTTTAACCAAGCCATATTTGATATGAGCCTGTCCAAAGTCAAGAGCCTGTAATTGTGTTGTTGTTCTTTGTATATCATATTTGTTTTCGTTATTGTATAGTACACAAATCAGACAAATTATAAGTTTCTTGTTTGAATTGTTTTACATTTGTCATTTCAGGGTCTTATATAGCTTACTATGTGGTATGGGTTTTACATTTGTCATTTCAGGGTCTTATATAGCTGACTATGTGGTATGGGTTTTACATTTGTCATTTCAGGGTCTTATATAGCTGACTATGTGGTATGGGTTTTACATTTATCATTTCAGGGTCTTATATAGCTGACTATGTGGTATGGGTTTTACATTTGTCATTTCAGGGTCTTATATAGCTTACTATGTGATATGGGTTTTACATTTGTCATTTCAGGGTCTTATATAGCTAACTATGTGGTATGGGTTTTACATTTGTCATTTCAGGGTCTTATATAGCTGACTATGTGGTATGGGTTTTACATTTGTCATTTCAGGGTCTTATATAGCTGACTATGTGGTATGGGTTTTACATTTGTCATTTCAGGGTCTTATATAGCTGACTATGTGGTATGGGTTTTACATTTGTCATTTCAGGGTCTTATATAGCTGACTATGTGGTATGGGTTTTACATTTGTCATTTCAGGGTCTTATATAGCTGACTATGTGGTATGGGTTTTACATTTGTCATTTCAGGGTCTTATATAGCTGACTATGTGGTATGGGTTTTACATTTGTCATTTCAGGGTCTTATATAGCTTACTATGTGGTATGGGTTTTACATTTGTCATTTCAGGGTCTTATATAGCTGACTATGTGGTATGGGTTTTACATTTGTCATTTCAGGGTCTGATATAGCTGACTATGTGGTATGGGTTTTACTCATTGTTAATGGCTGTAAAGTGATCTATACTTGCTTACTTCTGCTTCATTTGGTCCCTGGTGGAGAGTTGTCTCATTGGCAATTATACCACATCTTCTTATTTTTATAAATAATATTAACATGATTAATATTATGATTATTAAAATTTACATTTTTCTGCTATAACTTGTTTGTCATAAAGTAGCACATTTTGTTTTAGAAGTTATTGGTGTGTAAACAATATATGGTTGAGTAGAATATAAATGATAATACAAATGATAAAAGTCAACCTGTTCTTACCTCTTGTTTTTTCTGTCTGACGTTATGTAAAAAATCTTTCAATATCATGTGCTGGGATAGCTGAGTGTCCTGTAATATCACAAATATATTTTATTATTAATCATATGAGATGTTTTTAAGTTTTGTCAGAATAATTTATATACATATATGTCAAATGTTTACAGTATAGGTCTTTTATATGATATTCCATCAGCATTTTTGTCTTTGTATTTTAGATGATATTCCAACATAAAAAAGTATCTATGTATTACAGTGGATTCATTATCAATTGTGGGATACACATTTTCATGTATTTTATGGGAATAGATTTACAACCAAATTAAAATGTTCAACAAAGTACAAATTAAATGCAGGCTTGTATACAGATTTTGGCAAAACCATAAAATCTCATATCGGCAAAAATACAATCTGTTCTGATTCCATGAAAATAAATGAATCAACAATATTTATTTTGATAACACCAGATTAATATGTATAATAGTATGTTTTATTCTGCTCTTGAAATGAAAAGACACTAGATGACTTAATATAATAAGCTAACCGCTTCAAGTTTTTGTTTCTTTGTCTGTAAAATCTCCAGTAGGTTATTGACATTGGGCAGATCTAAACTATCCTCTGTGATCATGTCATACCAATTTGTACTTCCTCCATGTATATTCTAAATAAAAATAAATCAAATCATATATGCATTCTGTGCTAGAATCTCCATTTTATTGCATTTAAACTCTCGTAGTAACCAAACTAGGTAGTCAAGAATTGTTTAATGAACAGTCTTAATTGATTAATAATTATGTTAATTCAAAACTAAACAGAAATAGCCTATATGTAAATGATATAATATTATTTTGTTGCAGGAGTTGACTTGGGCATTGACCTCTGCCCTGGTCAGTGAATTTTGAGGTGGCCTAGCAAAAGGTATACTAGTTGGTCCAGTAAATTTAAGATGACATTTTGAAGTTTAGCTTTAAGAAGAACAGGTTATTTCAAAATGCAAAAATATATTCATTTCAACTGGTCCTACTGGCCAGTCTAATGTAAGATTTGATGATGACCACTGCTACTGACCTAAGTGACTGTAATATTTGTTGTCTGTTTTCGACCTGTAAGGTGGTTTAAATAACATACAACTATACTATCTAGTGTATGGAATAAGAACTTAATTACCACATATTAACTGGTTTTTTTTTTTTCATTTAAAAGTTCATTTTTACATATATGAAAAACTTGTTTTCTTATCATTTTGTTCTGTAGGATTAAGGAAAATTTCTTTTGTATGCTATCTAATGAAAAAAGTATTTCAATGATTACATAGTAGATAATTACATGTAGAAAAAGATAATATTGTTTTCTATTCTAAAATTCGATAAATTTACATTGTACAACTCACATTTTCTACCTTTATCTTTTTCTCTTCTAGTTTTCCTCTGTGTTTCATTATTAATTCATTCACTACAAAAAAATATCATACATGTACAATGTAAAAGTCACAAAGGTATATCAAACAAAATATACATGCATCTTTCCAAAGTATAATTATGCAAATCAAAATAAAAAGACCTTTTGTTTGATCAGATCTAGATGTAAGGATCATTGTGCTTTCTTTATAATCTTATACTTTTTAATCTGTCAGATTTCCTACCAAAGGACGTTGGTTCTTTCAGCATGTTCAAGGCAATTTGGCTTCCTCACAACTAACTAGATATAGCACAATAGTGCTGTTAAACACCATTCAATCAATTCAAATAGATATATGCAATTCATAAAGAAATTATAGTGACTTCATCCTGTATTATCAGTTCATAATATATCAATGTTAACAACTGCCTGATATTTTAATACTGTAAAGATATTCTATGATCATGATGATCAGCCTTTGTTAGATAAATACAAAATTATATATAAAAATAAACAATATAAATTTCAATTTCCTAGCATTTGAAACAAAGTATGAAACTAAACAATATGTAAAGATTCAAATACTATCTTTGGTGTGATTATAAACATGATCAAATGGATTGGTTCTTTTTTTAAAATAAAATTTGAGTTTTTGAAACAGGTTTAAATATAGAGACAAGTTTCTCAACACAATTTAAATTCTCTCTACATCATGTACATGT
Source organism: Mytilus galloprovincialis (assembly GCF_965363235.1). Lineage (NCBI taxonomy): Eukaryota > Metazoa > Mollusca > Bivalvia > Mytilida > Mytilidae > Mytilus > Mytilus galloprovincialis. Next base: position 26,516,895 of record NC_134839.1, on the reverse strand, counting down.
ACATAGGATGTTATATCATTGTTTATATTCTTAAATCTTTCTAAACATGTTACTTAAGTACCACATGCATCATTTAAACTACATATTCAATCATTCCAACAGTTGTTTTTAGGTTTATTTTATCAATTTGCACCCTATGACCTGACATTTAAATGTTAAAAGCCAACAGGATGCCTAACAGGTGTAGGTTACTGGGTCTAGTAAGTTTATAGGACACTGTCTTGTAAACATCCTGTCCTGTATCAAATATAATATCCTATCTTCTCACAAATATCTGGTGTCAGCTTTAAAATTCTTTCAAATCATTTGCATGCACATAAATATAAAACATTCAAGTAGTATGGATCAGTGCATTTCATATATATCTTCTATAAAAGACATTATTAAAAGCATGAATAAGGCTACATGAATGTTTACATACAACAAACTGTCCATTTAAAATCTGATTTCATCTTTTTTGAAGAAAAAAAGGGGGGGGGGGGAGTGAGTGAGGAACAATAATATATGACATAATCATGATAATGCGTAGGATTGATGTAATACCTGAAAATTAACGAAGAATGAAAAGTAGCAGATGTGAAATTGTTTGATAGTCCATAGTTCATTTATTTCTGTTATGAATAGTGTTTTGCATAATGTAAAGGGTAAACAAACATAAGGACCATAAGTTATAGCTACCCTCCTAGAGCTATCATTGAACCGGGCGCACTACGTTTGCGCGCAGCTTTTGATGACATTTGCGCGCATTTATTTTACAGGTAAACTCAGGTAAAAATATAATAAAAATCAATAAATTATAATTGACTATATATTTTTTTGTATTTTCATAATAAACATGACTATGAATTAATAATTTTAAAATATTTCTTAATTCAAATTTTATATTGTTCATATTGAATTCAAAAAACAAATTATAAAGTGATCATTCCGTAGTGTAGCTTAATGCATACATTTGTACATGTAACTTCATTGCTTATATTTCAGAGTAAAAGTGTGTCAACGAATAGTGATCTTTTTTAAATTAGTAAATAATTTAAGTTAGTTTGTAAAGTTACACCAAGACACACACATGGAGTTTTGGCACTCACTGACATGTAAAGTGATGATTTTATCTTTTACCTTTAAGATTAGCTGTTTTAACATTTTAACATTTTTATCTGTATATATTTCTAGGATTTAGCGCTTGTGCATAATACAACGGACTTATCTTGCTCGAAATCCTACTTCCACCTCCTCATTGGTGAGCAGGGGACTAAGACTAACAGAATGAGAATATTTGAACAAATTATAAATAAATAAGTATTATTACCTATATTTCACCTGAGTTTACTTGTCAAAAAATGCGTGCAATTGTAACCAAAAGCTGTGCACAAACGTAATGATTTTTGCGCGCAAATGTAATGGTACATGTAATGCACGCAAACGTAATGCACCGATTGAACCATAGGTCAATTCCTACATTTATCACAAATGCAAGGACCATATGAGCTAGGACAATACATTCAGCTTATACTGTGAAAGTACTTTATTCGTGGGGTACCAATTTTCGTGGTTTTTGTGGATGACTTTATCCACGAATTTAAATGTCCAACGAAATAAAACAACCATTGATTGTCCAAATCAAGACATGGAAAGATCCCCATCGGTAAGTTTGACTACTGATTTGATATAGAAAATATATTGAATTACGACAAATCTGAGAATACTTTAATAGCGGTCATAGAACTACAACCGCATGCAGGATTATACCCATTTAATCTTTAATAAGCTAAACTGTACAACTGTTGATCTTTTAATACTCATAAAAAATATTTTTAGTGGATGAAAGTCAGATTTCCAGTATTGATATGCTAGTATGATAAAGTGTTCATTTTATATCCTCATAGTTCTGTACATATGGGAAATAATGATTTCATGCTGGGCTTGATTTTGATAAGAATTATTTGACAATTCAAGATACGTTTATAGCATTTCTTTATGTTACTGTTTTCTTAAGGTGTCATGTGTATGGCCTAATTAACACCTTTGATGGTCTTTAATCTGTTGATCACTTTATCATGGGTAAATTAGTGTTATCACTATGATTTACATGGGTCAATGTTTACTTTGCAATTTCCTTCAATCCAGACTATTTGTGACTTCATTTCTAAAGGCTTTTAATTTTCAATTTTTATTTTTTTAGAAAACTAAAATCCACGAATTTAAAAACCCATGAACATTTAAATATTGTTTTTAAAATTCCAATAGGGAACATACTTTTTATAATTATATAAATAAACCAATTTTTCAAGACGTTTTATTTAAATATTGCTCAAACCACAAAAATTGATACCCACGATTTAAAGTACTTTCACAGTAATATATATACAACATTTGAAAAATAGGCCAACAACATGAACATGCAACAACTCTACACAGCTAAGGAATTAATTACTTACATGTGAAGTTTGGAAAGATCTGATCTGAACTCTCTATTAAATAGTTACACTTGGGACATCTATTACTGTTCTCTAAACTTTGTTTGATACATTTGTAGCTGAAAATATATTTTCTCCAGTTAGTTCCAATGCCAACATAATAATAATTGGTGGTAGAAAGAAATAAGAAGATGTGGTATGTGTGTTAATGAGAAACAATGTGTCAAAAGTAAACAATTATTATAAGTCAAGAATGGTGTTCAACACAGAGCCTTGACTTACACAGAACGGCAACCAAGCTATGAATGGGCCCAAAATAACTTGTCACAGTCTAGTGTAAAACAATATAAACAGGAAAACCAAAAGTTTTTTCTGTACAAAAGACAAGAAACCTTCAACAAAAATATTTTCCCAGAACTTTGTCCCTGTACCCTGACATGAACCTCATAGTAGGATTGCGAAATATCAAAATTTACTAGACTAACCACCATATGTATGCAAAACAATGTTGAACACTAGTACTGCAGAATTGATACAAAACAATGTTGAACACTAGTACTGCAGAATTGATACAAAACAATGTTGAACACTAGTAAGTGCAGAATTGATACAAAACAATGTTGAACACTAGTAAGTGCAGAATTGATACAAAACAATGTTGAACACTAGTAAGTGCAGAATTGATACAAAACAATGTTGAACACTAGTAAGTGCAGAATTGATACAAAACAGACAGACATTAACATGATTGAGACTAAGACAGTTCTTTAAATATTTTTTTTTTTATTTTAAGATTCAATATATATATCTGTTTCTACTTTCATTTCTATATATATATAGAAATGAAAGTAGATATATATATATATATATATATATATACATTTTTGTAACTGTTAAACCTCTTCTGCTATTAGACAAAAGTCCGCACATACATGTACAGTACTTTAGGTACATTTTACCCTATTACTACCTTCTGATGTAGCCACTCATGTGGTGTAACATGTAGACAAATGAATCTTTATTCATGTAGTATTACTAGGGTGTTGTTGTCTTTATTTTCTATGATTAAAATTTAAAATGGAAATTGGGAATGTGTCCAAAGAGACAATAACCCGACCATAGAGCAGACAACAGCTGTATTTACATGAAAAAGAAAACTATCAAATACATGTACCACTTAGATATCCACCCCGACTTTTATTATTCATATAGATTATAACCAATCTAATTAAAATTAAATCCTTTAATTGCTCCTGTTCTGATGCGCGACATATCAGAACAGGACCAATTAAAGGATTTACTTTTAATTGGATTGGATTATATATAACATGCCCTTTTCCTAAATGGCCCTGTATATATGTATAGTTCAATTGTAATATAGCAGCAGTTATAATTAAAAAAAAAAATCTCATCAATAACAAAATAAACTCCATAGTTACTATCTGAAGAGATATATTTAATTTACAACACTTGGTTGTACTGTGTTTTTTTTTCAAATATTAATTTTAACTTACCAAAAAGTATGACCACACTTGGTCATGTGAGCTTCTTCTATGATATCAAAACATATTGGACTGAAAAAGAAAAGGAAAATGTATTGGTCCACAAAGTTTATAACTTTTAGACAATTATTTTCACCAGTTTGATACAAATAATAGCAAACAGGGTTTTTCTTACATTTTTCCATTTTTTAATGCATTAAAATTAAACGGTTAACATGGGTATAAGGACACAATGAAGGAGAAATAACTCATGATCATGAACTGTAATATTGAATAGTGAAAAATTTCAAAATAAATTTGAATCTGAATTCTGTTAAAAGAAATAACATATTGAAATTTAAAATGGTTATAAGGAGCAATAACTCCTGATCATAAACTGCAATACTGAACAGTAAAAATTTCAAAATAAATCCTGATCTCCATTATGTTAATAAAAGAAACACTATATTGAAATTTGACAAAGATGATGGATCAAACATTCTCAATTTATTGCATAAAATTAAACATAAAGTGACATTTCCCAACAATCAACGACCATCCAAGTATCAAACATTGTGTATTAGTAAAAACATTTTTAAATTTTGGTAAGCATTGGTTGAACCATTCTCAAGTTATTGACAAACAATCATTGAATTAAGGACCATATACATGTATATAATTACTTCAGTACAGCACAAGAGAAAATCATAAATATCAAACTTGACCGTCATCCTATCAAAGATACATGAACAATGTACATGTACCAGTACTAGTTTAAAAAGCATTTATCAAACTGCTTTCAATTATTGCAAGGAAACAACTTAGACTTATTTTTCCCCTTTCACAGGTACAATAATCCCTTGCCCAGGCCCCCCTTTTCTAGAAAAAAATTGGTTGATTATAAAGGGAATCACTGAAGCTCGACCGAAACGGGCCCCCACTTAGGCAGTCAGTGGGCCCCACTTATGAAAATTTCTGGATCCGCCACTGATAACAATGTAAGATAATGACCAGTCAACAACCTGATAATCCTGACATGCCTTTGATGAGCATACAGGCCCCTACCTCTCCTCCATTATGTTTGAATTTAGTTGTTTTGTGATGAAGATTTTAAATGCTTCAACATGATAAGATTTATTTGACTGAACATATTGTTGTGAGCCAACCTTTCACAAAGAAAATAAGCATTTATTATCTAAAAACTATTCTTGTCGTACAAAAATGTTAGTAAAGGGCAACAATTACTACAAGTTTTGTTACTGAATGCCTGGAAAGCCTTTCGCTTATCATTCTTTATATCATGCTTAAGGCATGTAAGGTGTTAGTACAACACAAGAAATAAGACTTAAAAGAAAAGCATTGCAATACGAATAATTCATTGGAAAAAAATAATATTTCCTGTAATCACTTAATGATACTGGAATATTGAAGCTTCAATATGCAAATTTTGCGACATTCAATTTGGTGGAATCAGATGACTTTCAATTCCTTTGATATATACAGTATTGCTACTTTTTCATTTTTATATATACACTGTATATTATGATTGTAGAGAATGGTAATTCTGCATCTTTTTGCCTTTGTTCCATTCTTTAATATTATTTTACTATATGTCCCACAGCGGCGACAAGGACTCAAAATTGGATATTAAAGATGTCATTGTACATGGTGTAATGTTAAAACATGTTAACTGTTCCAAAGATCAGCAGTCCACTTTTAAGTGATTTGCAAAATTTTGGAATTCATAACATGTCAGGCTATCATTTTTGTATTGCATTGCCAGTTGTATTTAAAATTTCAACTTGACAGATAGATCCAAAAAAGATGATACATTGCATAAAGTCAATTTGCTGCATTGGTGATTTCTAATTTGAAAATGCGTGGGAGTGCAGACGACAAATCCATAATTTCTCCGCTGTACATTATAACTTTTGAACACGCGGTGAAAAAATAAGCTGTCGATAAAGAAACAATGCAGAGCAAATAATAAATGCGATCACTGTCTTACCAAACAAAATCATTGTCTTTGTCCTCAAATGACCCACTTATTCCGGTATACACGGGTGGCAGAGTTCGACTTCTTTTTCGTCTTGTACGATCAGCTTGCTGCTGAGTTCTTCCAGCCATTATTGAGGAATCAAAATGTCACATGCCAAAATATAAAATCAAATGCTGCATTCATTTTTGTTTCCTAATCTTTGCATTAAACACTGGACAAGCATAGTACAAAATGTGTATCGCCAAAAACATCAAAGGAACATCAAACGGAAATTAACAGACTGTTTTGATTTTGTGCGCATGTCGGTGAATCCCAAATTCCGAAGTCCTTACATCCCCAAAAAATATTACGAAAAGCAGCACTGAATGGATATTTTTTGTCAATAATCATTACTTTTAAATATTTTGAATAAGATATTCTATTAAAGTATCATCAAAGCGAATACAGAAACACTGCAGTGAACACTTTTTGTTATTGATTGTAGCGACATGTGGGAAATATGAATCTGTCAAAAGTGGAAACTGGAGCACAGGTCTTAATAAGTTTATTTGTGTTTCACAGTGCATGTTTGAAACGTGTCATTAATTATCCAGTAACTGTAAAACCATTTTAAACTATGTTCAATTCATTTATAGATTTTATTGTTTGAAATAAAATCAGGAACATAATTTATATACTAGCTGTTCCCAGATAAAATATATTTAGATATTTTGGAGTCCTATACTTTTAAAATAATATTTTTATTATAATATGGGGACGAACTCCCCAATAACAGTAGACAATTCAATAAAAAAAAAAAAATCGGGGAAAATTTTCCCGATATTTTCATTGTACTAATGAACTCAAAATCTTCAATTTTTTTCTTCTTTGCTATACTGAAGGGGGTAGGAGGGGTCCTGATCCCGAAATCCCGAGCTTAAAAACACGAAATCCCGAAATCCCGGGTTTAAAAACACGAGATCCCGAAGTCTCGAAATTCGAAATCAAGAATTCCCGGATCCCAAAAGGGTCAATCCCGAAATCCCGAGCTTAAAAACACCTGATCCCGGAGTCCCGATAAAGGTCCTATCCCCCCTCTATACTCATACTAACATACAGATTGTACAGATTGGTATAATACGTAAATAAACAAAAAGCAATGTGGGATGAGCAATTGTACTGATAAGTTTAATATAAATAAATTGTGACCACTCTGGTCATGTTAATCATGATCTCCAGATCTCCAAATAATAGTAGGAAATCTACAATTATAAAAATGTTCAATCAGAAAAAGAGATAACTCTATTTAATAACATATCATGAATGCAAAATATACATGTCAATCTGATCAGTGAATTTTCTCGACAAGAGAAATTAAGAAATGAATTGATTCTCTATCTAATCAATAGAGCACTATATATGTAGTTCAATGTTGTCTCTGATTTTTCTCCTGTGTTGTTAGTTGCAGTATAAAGTTACATACAAGGGATTACTAGCTGGCAACATCAGTGTAAACTGTAAACTATAACTTTAGATAGTCAAATACTTAATATATGTACATGTACCACATAAATATTTCAAAGGGTAGCAGACCTGGATGCTTAGATACATATAGCTTATATTACCCAGTTACAGGGTGTTATATGTTGATTATCCTTGACCTCATTTCCATGGTTCAGCAACTGCTTGAAAAATAATTAGCATTACAGTTTTCTGTCATGTTAATTTCTCACATATAAATGAGTAAAAATGATAACTACATTTGGTATCTACTTGTAAGTTCCTTAAAGTCTACATATCCATCAGACAGTGTTCCAACCTCATCTCTTTTCATGGATCAGTGATCAAAGTTAAAGTTACATGATTAGGTCTATATAAGTGGTAAAAATGTATATGTGGTGTATTTAATGATTGTGAGGATACATTTTGTACTTGTCAGTTTGGCAGGTTTTATCTGACCTTGACCTCAATTTCATGGTTCGTTGGTCAATGTGAAGTTTTTGTTTGGTCTTTTTTTGGGAATACATGTAATCGAGGTTAACTATATTTTTTTTATGGAATGATTGCAAGTTGTACATTGCCTTTAATGCTGTTGTCATCTGATCTTGAACTCTTTTTACCTAATGGTTCAATGGTCAATGTCAAGTTTTTTGTGTTTTGGTAGTTTTTTTTTAAAAATATTAACAGCAATTTATAGATCAGATCAACTGTCATGACTGTATGTAATGAATGTAATGCCTGTCCCAAGTCTGGAACCTGTGATTCAGTGGTTGTCGTTTGTTTATGTGTTACATATTTGTTTTTCATTCATTTTTTTGTTCATAAATAAGGCTGTTAGTTTTCTCATTTGAATTGTTTTACATTGTCATTTTTGGGACTTTTATAACTGACTTTGTAGTATGGGCTTTGCTCATTGTTGAAGACTGTACGGATGTACGGTCACCTATAGTTGTTAATTTCTGTGTCATTTTGGTCTCTTGCGAATAGTTGTCTCATTGGCAATCATACCACACTTCTTTTTTTTATTTGTCAATCTGGCAGGTATAATCTGACCTTGACCTCATTTACATGTATTGTTTCATTGATCGATTTAAAGTGTTTGTGTTTTGCTCTGCTTTTCTAATACAAACTGTTCTAAAAAAATTGTTAAAAATTTCTTGTTAAATTTCTAAATCTATTAACTGAGAAGACCTCATTTTGTGTGTTGCTTCTCTTCCATCCATAATAAATTAATCATCATGCCTTTGTGTCCTATACATGTAGGTACCATGCATAGTTGAATTTGTTTTTTTCGATTAATATTACACTCCACTAAATTATATTACCACTGAACAAAAGATTATGGAACCCTAAGAAACTAAAGAGGTATTAGAAATCTAGTGGTCCTTCACAAAGTGAGCTTTATTTCCTATGATTGTGTTGTAAAACCGAATTATGAAGGTTTGGTGGCAGTTTATCTGCCTCTTCATTGTCAGTTATTTGTTATATTAATTTTCTACCTTTTTGTTAGATATTTTTCATAACAATTTATTAGGATTGAAAACATGTTGCATTTCCAAAGTCTGCTCACCTGAACACTGAAGTTTGTTCAGGAGCAATTTACTTCATTTTTGAGTAATACATTTTTCCTGTTCGTTATGAACATTTTACGTATAATTGGAATATTCATCATTTAGAATCACGTGTATACTTAATGTAAAATTACTTTATACAGTTGCGGATCCAGAAATTTTCATAAGTGTGGGCCCACTGACTGACCGAAGAGGGGACCCGCTCCAGTCACGCTTCAGTGATTCCCTATATAAGGCCTAAAATAAAATATTGTTTGTTTCCCCAATCCCGACTGACCCTGCAAAAATGGTGCTACTCATGAAATTTTATTGTCAAAACTAATTCAAATATTATTTTATTCATTTTTGATTTTCAGGCTTGCTGGATCTTCCGATAATGTTCAAGCTTTTTGGAAAAATAAAATTATTTCCCTACCTACCTACCCACACCTGGCTCAGCAGGGTCGGGATTGGGGAAACAAACATCTAGGCCTAAGCAACCAAATTTTTTCCCAAAAAGGGGGGGGCCAGGCCCCTGAATCCCCCCCCCCCAAACCCCCCCTCCCCAACCCCTTAATCCGCCTCTTATATGTTAAGAAATATAACTCGGGAACAATTATTTAATGATGATTTGATTATCTTTTATAAGCTTTTTATCTCTCCTTCTCATCTGTAACTAGAATGATGTAGAATAAAATTAGCATGAAAATATTTTTTAATATCTTTGTTTCGTGGCAGAAAAGATTTATTAGGTTTTTGCAGCACACTGTGCATATTTATATCATGTATATAGGCAATTTTTTTACCTAAAATCATGAAAATTATAAGGCTTATCTGTGAACTAAGTGAATTTTTCTTTTGTTACAGTTATTAGCTCGTCTTGGGAGCAGGCCAAGTATTCAAGGCATAGAAGATACATTGTTCATAGATGGGCCTAATGTGAAAGATGTGTATGAATTATATGGTGTTGAAGGGTCAGGAAAGACGGAGTTGTTATTATCAATTGTAACGTCAATCATCTTACCCAAAGATTGGAATGGATATAATTTAAATGGAGCAAATGCTGGAGTTATATTCATTGATACAGATTATAAATTTCAAATATTGCGTCTTGTAAATATTATGGAGAAAAGGATCATGGGAAAGACTGAACATGACAAACTAGACACAAGTAAAAAGACATCCTCAAATGATATTGAAGTTCTTGTAAAAGAGTGTTTAAAGAAAATAATGATTGTTAGGTGTACAAGTAGTTTTCAGTTACTTGTTACCCTGCATAGTTTAGAATCAACAATTTCAAACAATCCTGATATTGCTGTTATTATGATTGACTCCATTTCCGCATTTTACTGGATTGATAGATGTAATGGCGGTGAAAATATTGGTGCACAAGAAACAAATATGAAACATATTGTACAACAATTGTCAAAACTTGTGAAAAATTATAACTTAGTATTGTTTGCTACAAAAGCATTAAACTTTAAAAAGACTAATAAAGAGAATGAATCAAAGGGGGACAACTGTGCATCTCCTTCAGAGAAGAAAGTATTAAAAGACAACCATGCTGAATTTTTATGTAAATCATGGTATAAGTTTGTAAAACATAGACTTATATTTCACAAGGAGAAATCTTTCAGTGTTTATTGTAATTCTTTAAAAGTTGACATTCAGTTCACAATAAATGAAGGTGGTATATGTTTTAAATGAAATAAATAAACAAACAAGAAATTAGAAATTCTTTAAGAGGAACATTGCAAAGATATTTATGTTAACACGAATGGCTAAAAATGCAAGAAACATGCAAATGTAACATAGAGAGGAACATTTCTATGTTGAATTCAGGAAGTCAGAAGATCTCTTTCCCATTTCGATTAAATGCTATACAGTGGCGGATCCAGAAATTTTCATAAGTGGGGGCCCACTGACTGACCTAAGAGGGGGCCCGCTCCAGTCACGCTTCAGTGATTCCCTATATAAGCAACCAAATTTTTTCCCAAAAAGGGGGCCTGGCCCCCCCTAAAAACGCCTCTGCTATAGGCATATTTAGTAGAAAAAAAACAGGTTATTTTGCTGCACACAGTAAGTTGTAGTGCTAATCAATATTTGATAAAACTAGATGGGGTATGATGGCCAATGGGGCAATTGTCAACCCGAAACCAGAGGACAAGAAAGTGATTTACTCTAGTTCACCTTTCCACTTTAAAATATGAGCTAAACCAATTCCATATACATTTGTAGTACTGGAAAGCTAAAAAGTATAAGAGGTACCAGTATGACAAAATGTGAACAATTCAAAAGGAACCTTATTTATGCTCAAAACAATAATGGAAGACCGTAACCAGTAACAACCACTGAATATATAGAAGAACCAATCTTTTATGGGAACGTTTGAGATTTATAAAAAATTCTGACAATACTTAAAACTGCATGTTATTCTTTTAAAAGTAAAGAGTTGTACTATAATAGGTATAATAGATCCTTTGAGGACAAGACTAACTTTATTAATATTTCAGTTACCGTTGTATCAATGTAATGAATAAGAAGGGATATATTGTATCAACCTATGGCACAAAGCATCTTCACTTACTTAAGGTAGATGGGGTGTCTAAATTATAATCCATAGAATTTTTTAATGATTTTCCAAAATCTAGTTTATATCCTGCTTGTTTAAAAACATTAATAAAAAGAATGGGTCACACAACTTATTTTCACACTACAGGTTGTATAGATTATGCATGGAAAACCCAATTTTCTGCCATAAAACGAAAACTACACCATAGAATTTTGAGATAAAATATAAGAAGATAGCTCCAATTCCTAACACATTCTATTGTTAAAGATTACACTATCTGAATTATCTGCCCTTGCATTTGAGTTGCCTCCCCTTATTTGGCAAAGTTGGAAAAAGTTGATTGAAACAACAGTTTTCCTTTTTTTTGTAAAATACAATTGCAACAATAAATATGATAAAACATGGCATTTTTCTATATAAAATGAAAATTCTTACACATGAATTACCTAATTTTAAAATTTGCACATTTTATCAAAGATCTAGACCTTGTTTTTCTGGAATTTCAAAATCCAAGATGGAGGAACTTAACAAAGCTGAGAGTAATGGAACAGGACTGTTAAGGATTTTCTTTTTTTCAATTCCATAGTTTGTTTTTATGAAATTTGAACTAGTAAGTAAAAAGGGATTTTTCTTCATTATGCACAAGCCAATAAAATATTTCCTAATTGTTGTTAATAACACGAATAAATAGTTTTTGACGTGAGTGACCAGTTTTTACCAATTTGTAATTGTAAACTTTTCCTAACTCCAATTATTTTAAACAACTGCCTATTAGTAATTTGTTTTAGTTTATCTACAAGTATTTGCAAAGTAGAAAACCGTGGTAATTTAGTGTTATCATCCAAGTTTATCATCTGCCTATGCAGACTATACCAAACTGGTTACCTTACTTGGATACTCAACCATACGTCATGTATGAGCTGTTGTCAACATATGTAAAGGCTAAATTATTCATTATCTTGCCTCTGAAAGAAATTCTCAGAATATGATACATAGGGATGCCAATACTGTGCCAATACAATGGTAGCTCTTTGCATATAAATCTTTTTATTTCAAAATGTAGAACACCTGGATTTATTCCTAACTTGTATAGAGATGCCATATGTTACAAGCTTCTCTCTGATTTGTCAACTGTCCTCATCTTTTATTCCATGGTTCAGTGACTGCTTTTAATTGGAATGTCTACATTGAGCCATTTCAATTGATATTTTATAGTTGTTTGTATGTTTTAATAATACCCTACTGTCTCCAGTTAGGGTTAAGGTTGGCACATGTTAAAACGTTTAAACCTGCTGCATTTGTATGCATCCGTCTTTAGCCAGGTGCCTGTTGTTTGTTGATGTGGTTGATAGGTGTTTCTTGTTTTTATATAGTTCGACCAATGGTTTAAAACTAGTCATTTGGGCTAGTCACTAAGCCCTTTTAAGATTGCTGTTCCATGTAAGCAAAGGCTCTGTGGTGAAAGTCGTACTTTGACCTATAATTGTTTTTTTTTTATCACATTGTGACTTGGATTGAAAATTGTTTCAATTGCACTCATACCACATTTATAATGAATGTCAAACATGGTTTTATTTATCATTGAACAACAGATTTCTGAGAGCGCTTAATAAATAGGAAGATATTTTTGTATGTACATGTAGATCTAAGGATTATCTTCCTTTAAAACAAGACCAATACTGGTGTCTTAGCCTGCTTTGCTGCATGCAGCTGATAACATTAAACTGAAGCTAAGAAAACTGTGATCAAAATGTTCTTTGTACATTATGTACAATGAGTGTTGTAAAATTTCAAACAGTACAGGTAGTAGCTAAATAGTAGATGTAAAAATTACTTACTAGCTACAGCTCAAAAATATCAAGCTGTAGACCAAATATTAAATCATGGTAAATGTAGAAATTGCCTACTTTAAAAAGCTGCAGACCAAATATTAATTCATGGGAGATGTAGAAATTGCCTACTTTAAAAAGCTGCAGACCAAATATTAAATCTTAGTAAATGTAGAAATTGCCTACTTTAAAAAGCTGCAGACCAAATATTAATTCATGGCAGATGTAGAAATTGTCTACTTTAAAAAGCTGCAGACCAAATATTAAATCATGGTAAATGTAGAAATTGCCTACTTTAAAAAGGTGCAGACCAAATATTAATTCATGGGAGATGTAGAAATTGCCTACTTTAAAAAGCTGCAGACCAAATATTAAATCATAGTAAATGTAGAAATTGCCTACTTAAAAAAGCTGCAGACCAAATATTAATTCATGGGAGATGTAGAAATTGCCTACTTTAAAAAGCTGCAGACCAAATATTAAATCATGGTAAATGTAGAAATTGACTACTTTAAAAAGCTGCAGACCAAATATTAAATCACGGCAGATGTAGAAATTGTCTACTTCAAAAAGCTGCAGACCAAATATTAAATCATGGCAGATGTAGAAATTGTCTACTTTAAAAAGCTGCAGACCAAATATTAAATCATGGCAGATGTAGAAATTGCCTACTTTAAAAAGCTGTAGACCAAATATTAAATGGCAGATGTAGAAATTGCCTACTTTAAAAAGCTGTAGACCAAATATTATATCATGGCAGATGTAGAAATTGCCTACTTTAAAAAGCTGCAGACCAAATATTAAATCATGGCAGATGTAGAAATTGCCTACTTTAAAAAGCTGTAGACCAAATATTAATTCATGGCAGATGTAGAAATTGCCTACATTAAAAAGCTGCAGACCAAATATTAAATCATGGTAAATGTAGAAATTGCCTACTTTAAAAAGCTGCAGACCAAATATTAATTCATGGTAAATGTAGAAATTGCCTACTGTAAAAAGCTGCAGACCAAATATTAAATCATGGTAAATGTAGAAATTGTCTACTTTAAAAAGCTGCAGACCAAATATTAAATCATAGTAAATGTAGAAATTGCCTACTTTAAAAAGCTGCAGACCAAATATTAATTCATGGGAGATGTAGAAATTGCCTACTTTAAAAAGCTGCAGACCAAATTTTAAATCATGGTAAATGTAGAAATTGACTACTTTAAAAAGCTGCAGACCAAATATTAAATCATGGCAGATGTAGAAATTGTCTACTTTAAAAAGCTGCAGACCAAATATTAAATCATGGCAGATGTAGAAATTGTCTACTTTAAAAAGCTGCAGACCAAATATTAAATCATGGCAGATGTAGAAATTGTCTACTTTAAAAAGCTGCAGACCAAATATTAAATCATGGCAGATGTAGAAATTGCCTACTTTAAAAAGCTGTAGACCAAATATTAAATCATGGCAGATGTAGAAATTGCCTTCTTTAAAAAGCTGCAGACAAAATATTAAATCATGGCAGATGTAGAAATTGCCTACTTTAAAAAGCTGCAGACCAAATATTAATTCATGGCAGATGTAGAAATTGCCTACTTTCAAAAGCTGCAGACCAAATATTAAATCATGGTAAATGTAGAAATTGCCTACTTTAAAAAGCTGCAGACCAAATATTAATTCATGGTAAATGTAGAAATTGCCTACTTTAAAAAGCTGCAGACCAAATATTAAATCATGGTAAATGTAGAAATTGCCTACTTTAAAAAGCTGCAGACCAAATATTAAATCATAGTAAATGTAGAAATTGCCTACTTTAAAAAGATGCAGACCAAATATTAAATCATGGTAAATGAAGAAATTGCCTACTTTAAAAAGCTGCAGACTAAATATTAAATCATGGCAGATGTAGGAATTGCCTACTTTAAAAAGCTGTAGACCGAATATTAAATCATTCTATTTCATAGAAGCCAAGAATATTTTGACAAAAGTTTCTTTTGAGCAGCAGAGTCAAGTGGTTACCAAATACGTTATCCTTGTTTCGTGTGTAACCAAATAAAATGAGCCAAAGAAACCAAATAACCTGATGGTCAATTGAAGCTTTTTGAACAAAATTCTAAAACTTTATGTTGCTTAAGGATCTTAACAGAGTTACATTGGCATATTTTCACTTATGATAATATGTTTTCCATCTAACAACTGACTTGAATTTCAACAATGGAAACACTAGAATTTTAACAAAGGAACTTTTTGCTCACATGGTCAATAAAAATGGAATCTCCAAGCTGTGCTTATATGGTGCCACGACAATGGAATATCCAAGCATGAGGTATGTGAGCTTGCTCACTGTTAAAGGGTTCTATCATTTGGCAATAAAAATTGTTACTGGTATTCAAATTTATTTAATGATAAATGTTGTAATAAGTGTACACCATGACATAGTACAAAATGTATGTGTGGTCATTCTAAAAAAGTTACATCTTTTCTAATTATTATAGAAAAATGTACTAATGTGAACTCAATTATTTTTGTCGGTACCAATTCTTGTGGATGGAGGTAAAATTTGATATTGAAGATTTTACCAAATTTTGATATTAGCCTATAGACAATATGTATTTTGTTGAACATTGAACATTTAAATTTGTGGTTCACTCATACCAACTGAATCAACTAAAATTGGTATCTCAAGAATAATAAATGATTCACAGTATTCATGTGGAATTCATTGTTATTCACACTATTAATGATCAGTTCTGACAAAAAATATATACCGGTATTATTTGTATCTTTTCTGACAACAAAGATTATTGAGACAGCAGTTTTTTCCAATCAAAAGTTCAGAATTCTTAGATTTACAACAATATTAAGTTGCTTATTTTCCATTAACAAGGATGCTGTATAGTAAACAATATTTATATTGCTTTTCAAGATAATCAAGTTTTTCCTACCAGTAATCTCAATATTCAATAAAAATCTTAATTTTGTTTACATTTGGAAGATTATTTTTTTTACATTAAACACATCTTTTATAATATTATAATAAACAACTATGTTAAATACTTCTATTAGCAATTTACAAAACTGTATGAAATGTAACTGAAAAAAAATATGAATATGAGCTCTCAATGGAAAAAATACACAATTAATAACAGAATCTTAAAATGCCAGTTATTGCAAATATTCATTTTCATATACATTCAGACATGCAAATAAAAGTAAAATTATTATCATGTTTATATGTATGTATGTATGTCCTGTCAACTTTTGGGGAATTTAAGTATTTATTTGATGAACAGTGTAATTTCTGTGTATTATTATTAGAAAATTCAACACTGAAAATGCAATTCTAGAAGTTTCATACAAAAAGTCAGGACTCATAAGGAGATTTACAT
Organism: Mytilus galloprovincialis; assembly: GCF_965363235.1. Lineage (NCBI taxonomy): Eukaryota > Metazoa > Mollusca > Bivalvia > Mytilida > Mytilidae > Mytilus > Mytilus galloprovincialis. The sequence continues at coordinate 26,500,188 of NC_134839.1, read as the reverse complement.
AATGCAGATGCATTTATTACCTTAAGTCAATGGTTTATCATGAAGTAGTATTTTTAAATTGATGATTTAAGTTTGCTGCTTCACTGAAATCTCTTTTTCTTCATTTGCAAACTGAACAATTCAGTGTTTTCAAGAAACTATATAATTTGTGTAAAAAATAACATTAATGTCTTAATAAACAAAACCAAAAAGTCAACAAAATCCAAAGTTCACAACTGTATCAACTGTCCTATTGTATCAGGGTATACTGCTTTTAAAATCCATGCCACCTCAGTGCCACCTCAATTGTTCCTGTCAACATACTCCAAATGTTTAAATCAGAAACTGTTAATACATGTGTACAACAATGTTTGTGGTGAATTAAAATCAGCCTATATATGAAATACTTCAATTGATATCAGTTATTCTCAATACAAGACTACACAATCTAAGTCTTTTTTCCCCGTTTAGCTTTCTGAGCTACTTTCTTAACAGCTTTGGCTTTTTGATTAGGTACTGTCACAATTACATCGGAAATTTCAGCTGTTTCACTTTTAGCCTCTACTTTATTTTCTGAGCTACCATTGACAGTCTCATTTTCTGTTGTTGGAGTGCTGTCTATAGGATTTTCTGACGAATCTTCCTCCATCTTCTCTTCAGTATTTTCCTCCTCCTTCTTACCATTTACTGGATCATCCAAAGAAACATTTTCTTTCTCCACACTTTTTCCATTCACTGGTTCAGTAGATACGATTTCTTCCATAACTTTGGTTTCATCTTCTTTCTTTTCCTCCTTGGGAATTGCATCTTCTGTTCGTTTTTCTTCCTCTTCTTCTTTAGCCAAAGCTTTGGTAATGAGTTTGTCCTGCAAATATTCAATACATATTAATATATATGAATAAAAGAAAATATGGAGTATACACCATTGAGAAACAACCTAATTAAACAAAATATCTACCAAAAATTATATTTCCTAGGACCAAAATATTGAAAAGTTTCTGATTTTAATACTGCAAGAGAGAGAGAGAGAAAATGGCTGTGAATACTTCCTTGTTAATATCATTTGAACAAAATGTGGAAGAAAGATTAAGCCATGATACAGTGTAAGAAGGCATCATTTCTTTATCAGCAGATTAAGAACTTGGAGTATTGTTAAGTGTGGTATTTACCTCCAGTTAGTTGTTTTTTGCCTTCAGAAATACCCATATTATTGAGTCACTTATACAGTTCTCTATGTCCCTTTACAACAGTATATGCAAATATTTCACCCCCTCAACATGAAGCCTTGTCAGTGGTTGTAATTGTTTATGTTTAAATATTTTTGTCTGTTTTGGAGTTTGTTGCAGATTGAAATTCTTGGTTCTGTCATTCATCCAAAACTTGTCACAAATCTATACTATAGGACATTTTATTAACCTATGGTGTGGAGACTTTTTCCATCATTGAAAACTAAATGTCAGTATCTAGACATCATTCAAGGTTGTAATGTTGTAATGTTAAGGTACTTTTTCATTGATGTATAGCTCATATTTTTATTTCATTCCTTTTTACTATTAAAGGTGATATCTAACACCTTGACTAATATTAATTTGGCTCGTTTAATTCTCATAAAATTATGACCAAATATTTGCTTTCAAACTTAAACCAGATGCTCCGCAGGGCGTAGCTTTATACGACCGCAGAGGTTGAACCCTGAACGGTTAGGGCAAGTATGGACACAACATTCAAGCTGGATTCAGCTCTAAATTTGGATTGTGATTAAATAGTTGACACAGCATAGGTTTCTGACACAGAATGAATGTGTTCTAATGAACTTAAAATTTTTGTTTCTCTTAGAGCAATTCACTATGCTGTTGAATATTAATCCTCTCAAAAAAATGTTTGAAGAAATTTTCTTTTTTATTTATGAAATTTCAAATGAGAAAAATTGAACCCAATTTTTTTAATCACATCCCCCTTTCCCTTATTCCAAAACTAATCTCAATTAAAATTTCTAATGGAGTTTGCAACAATAACTACTCATTTAAATACATCATAAAATATTAAGATGTAAAAAAACTGCTTGTTATCACTGAATGGTAAAGATTATTTTAATTTATCAGTTGGTAGTAAAAAGTGAATATACATTGTATATTGTATATAACAAAGATTTAAGTTGATTCTGGACAAAGAAAGATAACTCCAATTAAAAAAAAATCTTGCTTTTGCGCAATATTTTGCAATTAGATATTTCTTGCTTACTATTCTGGACAAAGAAAGATAACTCTAATTAAAAAAAATTTGATATTTCACAATATTGTGCAATTAGATATTTCTTGCCATTGCGCAATACTGTGCAATTGAAAAGACTTGCTATTGCACAATACTTAATATAATAATTTTAGATCCTGATTTGGACCAACTTGAAAACTGGGCCCATAATCAAAAATCTAAGTACATTTTTGGATTCAGCATATCAAAGAACTTCAAGATTTCAATTTTTGTTAAAATCAGACTAAGTTTAATTTTGGACCCTTTGGACTTTAGTGTAGACCAATTTGAAAACAGGACCAAAAATGAAGAATCTACATACACAGTTAGATTTGGTATATCAAAGAACCCCATTTATTCAATTTTTGATGAAATCAAACAAAGTTTAATTTTGGACCCCGATTTGGACCAACTTGAAAACTGGGCCAATAATCAAGAATCTAAGTACATTTTTAGATTCAGCATATCAAAGAACCTAACTGATTCATTTTTTGTCAAAATCAAACTAAGTTTAATTTTGGACCCTTTGGACCTTAATGTAGACCAATTTGAAAACGGGACCAAAAGTTAAGAATCTACATACACAGTCATGACAGTTAGATTCAGCATATCAAAGAACCCCAATTATTCAATTTTGATGAAATCAAACAAAAGTTTAATTTTGGACCCTTTGGGCCCCTTATTATGTTGGGACCAAAACTCCCAAAATCAAACCCAATTTTAAATTTCATAGATTTCTATTTACTTATACTAACGTTATGGTGCGAAAACCAAGAAAAATGCTTATTTGGGTCCCTTTTTGGCCCCTAATTCCTAAACTGTTGGGACCTAAACTCCCAAAATCAATACCAACCTTCCTTTTGTAGTCATTAACATTGTGTTTAAATTTCATTGATTTCTATTTACTTAAACCAATGTTATTGTGCGAAAACCAAGAATAATGCTTATTTGGGCCCTTTTTTTGCCCCTAATTCCTAAACTGTTGAGACCAAAACTCCCAAAATCAATATCAACCGTTCTTTTGTGGTCATAAACCTTGTGTCAAAATTTCATAGATTTCTATTAACTTAAACTAAAGTTATAGTGCGAAAACCACGAAAATGCTTATTTGGGCCCTTTTTGGCCCCTAATTCCTAAAATGTTGGGACCAAAACTCCCAAAATCAATACCAACCTTCCTTTTGTGGTCATAAACCTTGTGTTAAAATTTCATAGATTTCCATTCACTTTTACTAAAGTTAGAGTGCGAAAACTAAAAGTATTCGGACGCCGGACGCCGGACGACGACGACGACGACGATGCCGACGCCAACGTGATAGCAATATACGACGAAAATTTTTTCAAAATTTGAGGTCGTATAAAAATTATATAAAATTTTCAAAAAACTTGAACCACAGACTTTATCAGAAAATTTTCATTGGATTAATAGCCGTTTGACATACTTACCATCATGACGGCATTGAATTTATCATAATGTTGTTTACTCTGACAATGATTGGTCTTAGCTGAAGCTTCTGTTGTATAAAACTTGTGACATAATTTACAGAAATATCCTGATACTGGCACCACATATTTCTGACCTGTAAAACATAGAATCGCTAATTAATATAAATATATATACAGGAACATGTACTACTATTGTCTTGTCAAATTGCCCAATTTAGCTAACACGTTTTAATGTTTTAACTTGGATGGAGAGTTAGTTTCATTTGCACTCATACCACATCTTCTTATATCTATTTAAGATATTTGTTGATAACGTAATTTGAAATCATCACCAAAAATGTTATGTAAATATGTTTTCATTATCCAGACAATAACTTTTTTTCAGTTTAACCATTTTTACACTAAAACTGGTTATGATTAACAAAGAGACAAGTTAAAATAGAGTTGTTCATAAAACTAGAATAGTGCCCCATGTACATGCATTTTAGTTGCTGCTGTAAAAATCAGTATTGAAACAATGACAATTTGAGATCATACAAGTCAATGGTCAAGGTCAGAGCGATCTGATTTTGATAATTGACACATCTTTACCCCATGATGTTTCTACATAAAAGGTTTTGTTAATTTAAGTGGTACAGTACAAAAGTTATGCACCAAACACAAAACACCATGTTTTTCTATCATGGGAATCAAAGAGTGTATAAAAATATTAAAACTTTTCTTTAACCTCTACTTCTTAATGGTAAAATCAAAGGTACCAATATTGCGATATGAAAACATTTATTTCTATTTTTTTTTAACATTTCTTACCAACAGCTTTTTTAGGATCATAATCTGGGATAACATAATCATCAGCATCTTCAGGAAGACTTTCTTTTTTCCCTCCTCCCTTCTTTGCTTCTTTACCATGTCGACTATTATCATCTGTGTCCTGTGATGGAATGTTGATATTTAAATTACTTTCAATGTTGAGAAATAAAACTTTAAATTTGTTTCTGATTTACATAACTGACCAAATATGCAAAAAGAATGAATTGCTACAACTTCAAGCAAACTCAATGAACTTTTTCATTATATATTGATACATCAAAACTATGCGACAAAAAAATTTACATTTGTCTTTTTTAAATACATCTAATCAAGTTTGTGCGTTTAAGCATCTCTAAAATCTTTAGTAGCATTGACCAAAAAATATGGCATGAAAAATAAACCAGAGTGCACATGCTGAAATATAACTCCCTCAAGGACTGTAACAATATATTTACCATAGATGCATCCTCATGTTCTTCAAAGCCGATTTCATCAACAGTTACCATGTCACCCAGATCACCGGGGAAACTAGCATTAGAGGATTCATCAATATCTCGTTCTCTACGACGACGTCTCTCTCTATCACTCTTTAAAATTATAAATAAAATGTCTCATTAACAATATCTATAAACTTCTGTACTTTATTTTAAAAATATGAACTTCCTATTTTGTATGTAATTATTCTTGTGTTTACTGAAAATCTATAAAAAAGCAAATATAGAATGTATTTTTGAACAGACGTTAAAATAAGCTTGGTTCCACATTTTGCTCCTACGATCATAGTTAAGGTATGTAGGTACATTTTTCTTTAAAATCATTGTAGAAATTAGTAAATAAAAAATGCAAAATATTTTTAAAGAAAAGGAAATACATTTTTTGTACTACAACACAAATTTTTACTGCAAATTAGGTTGCATACAAGGCAAAAATTATATTTCTGATTTACTTTTAAGACCACCAATGTTTTCCAATCATGTGTATAGGTAATTATGTTCCAATAATGGTACAAAACCTTTAACGAATTACTGAACCAGATATGTTTCAATAGCAAACATAGCAATTTTGTTATACCTTTTTTAACAAGAAAACGTTTTAGGTAATCTCTGATAGTATCAGATTTTCAATGTTTTAAACTCTAACAAAAAATGTAGAAACAACTGTGAACATGACATAAACTTTGAACGAAAGCAATATTGTTGCACAAAACCAACAAAACTAGCCTCTATGTTAATAACAGACAGTACATAATAGTGTGATTAAAGTACAAAATTGTAAAAGAAATACACTAGGCATGATCCTTCTATCAAGTTGGTCTCAATCAATTGCATTATTAATCTAAAGTTTAATTCAAAAAAATAAAAAAAATATAGTATATCTAAATAAATTACTGTTTAGCATAGCACAAATAAATTGCAGGATGTCAAAAAGAGATGTTTCAGAGATGTACTAGACTTTAAACTGTTTTTGTTAACAGGAATGATATCTTCTGAAAAATGTCGGAAAAAAACAGCTGTTTAATATAACAAGAGCACACACTGAAATGTCTCGCCTTCTTTACTAATCATTGATATTACGTTGATACTCCTAAATATAAAGCTTTATTACGACTGTCACATAAACTTAACATGAACCATGAAAATGAGGTTAAGGTCAGTTGAACCATATGCCAGGCAAACATGAACAGCTAACAATGCTTCCATACAACAAATATAGTTGACCTATTGCTTATAGTTTAAGAAAATAGACCAAAACACAAAAACTTTACACTGAGCAAAGAACCGTGAAAACCAGGTCAATGTCAAATAAAACCTGCACAACTGACATATAGATCATAAAATATTTCCATACACCAAATATAGTTGACCTATGACATATAGTATTAGATAAAAAGACCAAAACTCAAAAACTTAACTTTGACCACTGAACCATGAAAATGAGGTCAAGGTCAGATGACATCTGCCCGCTAGACATGTACACCTTACAATCATTCCATACAACAAATATAGTAAACCTATTGCATAAAGTATGAGAAAAACAGACCCAAAACACAAAACTTAACTATAACCACTGAACCATGAAAATGAGGTCAAGGTCAGATGACATCTGCCCGCTAGACATGTACACCTTACAATCATTCCATACAACTAATATAGTAAACCTAATGCATAAAGTATGAGAAAAACAGACCAAAACACAAAAACTTAACTATAACCACTGAACCATGAAAATGAGGTCAAGGTCAGATGACACCTGCCAGTTGGACATGTACACCCATACACCGAATATACTAGACCTATTGCTTATAGTATCTGAGATATGGACTTTACCACCAAAACTTAACCTTGTTCACTGATCCATGAAATAAGGTTGAGGTCAAGTGAAAACTGTCCGATGGGCATGAGGACCTCGCAAGGTATGCACATACTAAATATAGTTATCCTATTACTTACAGTAAGAGAGAATTTAACATTGCAAAAAATCTGAACTTTTTTCTCAAGTGGTCACTGAACCATGAAAATGAGGTCAAGGACAATGGACATGTGACTGACGGAAACTTCGTAACATGAGGCATCTATATACAAAATATGAAGCATCCAGGTCTTCCACCTTCTAAAATATATAGCTTTTAAGAAGTGAGCTAACGCCGCCGCCAGATCACTATCCCTATGTCGAGCTTTCTGCAACAAAAAATTATGTAAAAAAATAAGCTCAAGCTTCTATTCAAAATTTTCTCTTATTTGAGATAATCATTGTAAGAAAGATCACACCTGTCAAAACCACATGCTAACAAGAATATAAACAGAGAGGAACACAGAAAAGTTAGTACCTGAGTCTGTGAAGCATGGAAAGTATTCCGCCCTAGAGGAGGCTGATGAGGTGTTTGAAATCTTCCTCTGCCATAAAACTTGATAGAAAGAGAGATAGCAAGTGAGTTATAGAAGTTCATAGAGTCTAGAGACAATATTGATGAAGAAATGTAAAGATAAAGTATTATGATGATGATGTATTTATGCTCTTAAAGTGAGCTTTCTACAGATTTTTCATATCAAAAACACATTTAAAGTTAAAATTATGATGCTATACTACAAACAATTTTTACTTGCCATTATCAAATTTCAAATGATCAAAGATGTTAAGAAAATAACAATTACATTTTTTATCTTCTGATTATAGTGAAGTACTGTAAACCAAATTGCTTTCACAGATATTTTTTTCAGCTTGAGCCTTTTCCAGCAAATTTTGAAGCAGTTTTATAAAGATTTTATTTCTTTACCAGTGTATACAAATAAAAGAAGACTTTTCCATTTGTAAAGGTAAAAAAATAAAAAGTCTGTGATTTTTCAAGATGGTTTACAGTATACAATTCAGTTAGAGTTGACAGCATTCTCAAAAGTATTGTTAAGAACTTTAAAGAAGATAAATAAGATTTTCAAGTAGAAGAGTAACTTTCAATTTAATTTGAAAGACAGTTTTTGAAATTATTCTGTGATGCATCAAAGTGATAGTATATTTAGCAGTGAGTATGAAACATAGTCAATTCAATGATGAAATTACTGTACAATCATAACACTAAACCAAAGAGCTTTCAGGAAAGAAGTCACCATTTTAATGGTATTCATTTGAAAAAGGGTTTCAAATAGTTTCCAAATTAACAAGTATTTGTTCCTCTAAGATACAGTATCAATGAACACAAAAGATGTTGATGTTTTCTTCAAGAAGATGACAAACATTTCATTAGAAATCAGATAAAATATAAGATAAAGTAAATCAAAAGTTATTGATTGATGAAGGAACAGATTGAAAGACAACAGGTAGGATTTGTCTTTTAAAAGACAAAAGAAAAACCATTTTACACTTAAACATTTTGTCTGTCTATCAATCTTTATTTTCATGTTTTTTTATGAATTTGATTTTCAATTATTATTTTCAAGCTAATTGAATTAAGCTATGGTGTGCAATGTTAATTGTAACCTTGTATTTTGAATGTGTCGAAGAGAATTGAACAGTTGACATTTCTTTAGCTATGCATACCCTTCTGTCAGAAGATCCTCTTCTAGACGAAATGTCATCTCTCCTTTTTCTGTCTTCACTTCTAATAAATAAAACAAATAAATTGTGATGAATGAAAAATTTTAGCAATAAAGATATAACCAGATGGTACAGCAAACAGGATTTTCCACTGAAAACAACATATTTAAATTTGAAAAACAATTTTTCAAAGCATTTTCAAGTTATTACACGGAAACTGTTTGGCATCCAACCGCCAGGTTGTCTGGCTGCCCACTGTACATCACCTAATTACTGTTCTTATCTGTTGGAAATCTGATTAAAAATAGACCATTTTTGACACAGATTTATAGTTGAAAGATGCATTTTCTGAGGTATGATTAATGTCGTTGTATCTAAATAAAATAAGTAGAACGTAAGAATATTTTCATTCCTGATGACACATTACATAAGGTATGGATGCATAATATCTTAGAAGGGTATTTCTCTAACTTAGGTTGCAGTTAATATATTTGTTTTAGTAAAATACATAGATATTTCTTTCCTGGAATTCCCAGTTTTATTTCTATAGAACATAACAAACATATTCTGACTATTACCTTGGTTTCTTTTCAACTGAACGTAGATGTTCCTGTGCTTTCAACCTCGATGCTTCTTGTTCAGACGCCTGATTATGGGCACTTCCAAGATTTTCCATTCTACTCAAATGCTTTTTACCTTTCATATGTCGACCAAATCCCTGTAATATGATAAAAGCAAGATTGTCACATTTTCTTGTGTAAATTGTTTTGTTATAAATTAGGCCGTTTTCTTTCCACGTTTGAATTGTTTCATATTTTTCAAGTCACAGTATTTCAAAGCCCACTACGTTATGGGGATTTCTCATTGCTGAAGGCAGACAGGTGGCCTATAATTGTTCACTACCACATCATTTAAAATTTCCTGTTAAAATTGCGATATATTTCAGTGCTTCTCAAGATAGCTTTGACCTATATCTCTACCAATTGCTTCTAAAGTTTAACCTCTACAAACTGATCAACTGATGAATAAGTTTAGCAAATTGCTTCAGTTGAGGTTGTTCATGTGAAACGTTTGGTCAAGATTTTAAAATTTTTAACTTACTAATAAATGCTTGATAAATTATTTGACATGCCCTTTGCTTAGTCACAAAGTACTAACTCAGACCCTAGGACAAATGTCTTACTTATTAAAATAAGGTATGCTGATCACCGAAGAAGGTTATCCAAACTGAACTGATAATGGGGAAACTCATCATGAGCCACCCAGACTTATGTGAGCTAATGGTTTATCCACTTAGACTTAATGGGAACTAACCCATAGCCATCCAGATTAATAAGAAACAATCCACAACCACTAGACTTACTTTGAACCCACAGCCACCAAGATTTAATTAGAACTAACCAACAGCTACCACGACAAAAAGGGACAAAATCCACAACCACACAGATTTAAAGGGAAATAACCCATAGCCAACCATACTTTAAGGAAACTGACCCACAGCCACCCAGATTTAATGGTCACTAACTCACAGCAAACCAAACCATTGATTGCTTTAAAAAAATATATAAAACTGCATCTATTCTTCTCAGGCAAAGTCTATTTCATATAAAATATTTCAAGAACCTTCATCCAAAATGATACAATTGACAAATGAAACCTACTTCAAAATCCTGGCATTCTACCATACAGGCATGACAGAAGAAACTCTTCTTGTCTGAGGAACCTTCATCTTTGGCTTCTTTCTTTATCTATCATATAAAAACAAATAATTCAAAATGTACATCATGGATGTATTTAAATTCTAAATAGAAATCGTCATTTTTCAAAAGAACTAGATGGATCACATATATCTTACCATATCATTAATGTCCCGATACACATTTTAAAATGCACCCACCATGCCATATAGCACCGTCCCTTGGTGCCTCCTGCAGTTCCGCCAGATATATTTAGCCTACTCACAGTATTATTTTTTGTTACTTTCTAGAGTTGTGCCTGAGACGAAGGTTTTATATATATATACTCTAGGGATGTCAAAAGATCTGAAATTTAATACTCGGATACTCGGTCAAGATACTCAAGTACTCGCGAGTACTCGGATGAATCTTAAATGTCTATTGAAAAGTTTAGATTTAAGGTGGGATGCAGTGTTTTCGTTATTACCTTTCATTAACATAAGTCAAACGTACTACAAACATAGCTTGCTCCTCGGTTTTTTGTTTGTGTCAATTTAACAATGAATTACATACCGCCGTTTCTACAAATAACCTATCATAATACCAATCATTCTTTGTGTACATGTTCATGAACCAAATTTTAATAAAATAAAAAATATTTGAATATAAAGTCCGACACTGTAGACAATATATGTACATGTACCGTCTGTTTCTGAGGAGTTGGTAATTTTTATGATACGACTTCTCCATTTATAATTTGTCAACAAGAATATTGGACTTCAAATTACTTGTGCTTTTTTGTGCTGCTCAGATTTACATGTTCTGTGTTGTTTGGTTTTATTTGGCAACATTTTTTGTCTGATTTTCTTTTTTTTTACCCACGACGTTGTCAGTTTATTTTCGACTTTGAATGTCGCTCTCATAATTTCGCCTATGACTTTTAATTGTAAATTTAACAATTATAGTTCAATTTCAAATACTGTGCAATCAAATTAATTTAAATGTAAATTGCATACCAATCACGTTTACATAGAATTCTTGATTAACAAACCAAGATAAGTTTTACAGCTTGTGATGGGTTAATTAATAATCCATGAAAGTGTTAATCTGTGTACAAACACCGTTAAAAATGTCTCCAATCAGTTGCGTATGGTTTATCGCAGGTCACTCTGATTTTGTTCTTGTTTAGAAATATATATGGTCAACAATTTCAGACGAAAGACTGTTTGACTTTCCATTTTTTTTTGTGTTACAAGTAGTGCACATGAAAACATTCCCACGGAAGAAAAGACCTTTGTTAGTACTACTATAACAAATAAAAGCCTCCTGATAAACATATTTATGCTCTTAATTGGTTTTATTTAGTATTACAATGTGATAATTCAACGGAACTAAAGTGAGTGGTAATGTGAAGAGAACATATCTCAAGATTATAATAGGCAAACGAGTATCCGAGTACTAAAACTGTACTCGAGTACTCGGTCTTCCGATCGAGTAGCCGAGTACTGGAGTACTCGTTTCCATCCTTAATATAGCTCCTATATATGTACTAATTTATGAAAACTGTTGTTTCTTATTTGTGTTTGTAACTATGTATATACTGTATTGTTTATTATATTTGTAAAAGAATAATATTATAATGATATTATATTATGCTCCTTGTGAGCCCATTTTATGGAAATAAAGCCTCTTCTTCTCCTTCTATACTGCCTGTTTTGAAGCGCTTAATATAAGGTGCTACATTTTTTTGTATTTCCAAAGTTCATTACTGTAAAACATAACACATCATATAAAACATGAATCAGGCTGTAAGAACACTATAAGCTGTTGTAGCTTTCTTTGTGGTATTGGTTTAGCTCATTGTTGAGGTCCATAGCTTTCTTTGTGGTATTGGTTTAGCTCATTGTTGAGGTCCATAGCTTTCTTTGTGGTATTGGTTTTCCTCATTGTTGAGGTCCATAGCTTTCTTTGTGGTATTGGTTTAGCTCATTGTTGAGGTCCATAGCTTTCTTTGTGGTATTGGTTTAGCTCATTGTTGAGGTCCATAGCTTTCTTTGTGGTATTGGTTAAGCTCATTGTTGAGGTCCATAGCTTTCTTTGTGGTATTGGTTTAGCTCATTGATGAGGTCCATAGCTTTCTTTGTGGTATTGGTTTAGCTCATTGTTGAGGTCCATAGCTTTCTTTGTGGTATTGGTTTAGCTCATTGTTGAGGTCCATAGCTTTCTTTGTGGTATTGGTTTTCCTCATTGTTGAGGTCCATAGCTTTCTTTGTGGTATTGGTTTAGCTCATTGTTGAGGTCCATAGCTTTCTTTGTGGTATTGGTTTAGCTCAATGTTGAGGTCCATAGCTTTCTTTGTGGTATTGGTTTAGCTCATTGTTGAGGTCCATAGCTTTCTTTGTGGTATTGGTTTAGCTCATTGTTGAGATCCATAGCTTTTTTTGTGGTATTGGTTTAGCTCATTGTTGAGGTCCATAGCTTTCTTTGTGGTATTGGTTTAGCTCATTGATGAGGTCTATAGCTTTCTTTGTGGTATTGGTTTAGCTCATTGTTGAGGTCCATAGCTTTCTTTGTGGTATTGGTTTAGCTCATTGTTGAGGTCCATAGCTTTCTTTGTGGTATTGGTTTAGCTCATTGTTGAGGTCCATAGCTTTCTTTGTGGTATTGGTTTAGCTCATTGTTGAGGTCCATAGCTTTCTTTGTGGTATTGGTTTAGCTCATTGTTGAGGTCCATAGCTTTCTTTGTGGTATTGGTTTAGCTCATTTTTGAGGTCCATAGCTTTCTTTGTGGTATTGGTTTAGCTCATTGTTGAGATCCATAGCGTTTTTTGTGGTATTGGTTTAGCTCATGGTTGAAGTCCATAGTCTCTGATTGAGAGTTGTCTCATTGACAAACATACCACATCTTCTTTTTTTGTATAAACGAAACTTCAGTTTGTATTCTATAAGTATGAGAGGTTGCAAAGTTATCATGTTCAGACTAAAGGTAGACTTCCACACCATAAGAATTTATCTAACTAACATCAATTACCAAAGCAGAATCGTCTACACTCCTCCCCTTACTATCCACAGTGACAGTCATTGTTTTATCTGGTACATCTTTGTCTTTGTTTGGTGTGCTGGTTTTAGTCTCTGTTACAGCCTTGGCTGTCACGTCTACCATTTCAACATCCTTATCTTTCTTCTCAACCTAATAAGAAAAAAATAAACCAAACATTGCAATTTAAAGATTGATCATGCATATTCCTGATTCAGGTTTTGATATCATTGCTGTATCTATCAAAATTATACTTTACAATGTTGTTGGTGTACAAATAAAGCAGTTTATCGCTATTTCATGAAATTTTCCTTTGATCTTACTGACCGATAATTTCTCAGCACAGTAGAGTGATATGAAAAATTATCACTAACAAGAATGTGTCCATAGTACATGGATGTCCCTTTCACACTATCATTTTATATGTTCAGTGGACCGTGAAATTGGGGTCAATACTTCAATTTGGCATTAAAATTAGAAAGATCATATCATAGGGAACAAGTGTACAAAGTTTCAAGTTGATTGAACTTCAACTTCATCAAAAACGACCTTGACCAAAAACTTTAACCTGAAGTGGGACAAACGAACGAACGGAGGGACGGCAGAATGAACGGACGTACAGACCAGAAAACATAATGCCCTTCTACTATTGTAGGTGGGGCATAAAAACTAAGGGGCACATGGCGTTGTCAATAGCCTTCATAGGTAAAATAGAAATGAACAGATTATCATTGGTCATCTCAACTCGATTGCTTTTCACACTTTCAACGTACCGGCTCAAGCGAGAAATTTGATATGATTAACAATTATCTATAAGTATCAGTTTCATCACTATGAAACTTTCATTTAAAATAAGTGAATTAACTTAGGCCAACCTTAAAAATATGTTTGTTTGCAGTTTTCCGACTGTACCTTCAGACTGAAGGGTCGGTAGGTAGGAAAAATATTTTATTTTATCAGCCAAAATACAGTTTAAACAAGCAGTTACACTAAACCAAGTTTCTTGTGAAGAAAAAAAAAACATTTTAAAACAACAAACACTGGACATGCTGAAAACCAACATCAAATGAACAGGCATTTTCAGATAAAAAACTTTTTAACCAAAACTGAAACTTTAACATATTGTCATTATCCAATTTATGACATAAAATATGGTATAATTATTAAATACTGGAACACTTTTAAACAAGGAATGTCATTATGACTAGAACTGCTTTAAAGAAATATATTCAGACATGTATGCTTCTTGACTAGAATGTTTTCATGAGTAGAGTATTTTCATCAGAAAAATGTAGATATTAAAGATTTATAAGACAATGTATTAAAGAGTGTATTTTTAATAAAAAAAAAAATAACCATTGAATCTTCCTCAATTGAAAAAAAGGCAACTTGAAAAAAGTATTAAGACATTCGACTGTTTTCATATTTCTAACAATATTTAATTATATGTGATAAGGTTATATTTTTGCCAGGCTTTAATGAAAACCAAAGAAATCTAAAGTTTGGGGTGAAATCCATAGCACCCCATTAAAAGTAAATGGTCTGTACTGAAATGCTTTTAATGCATAAAAAAAATTGGCAGCATAGCTCCTAAGGACATGTTTTAATTGAATTCACACAGGCCACACAGTTTGGGTATATTTAATATTGTAAGAAAGAGAATAATTGCAATGAGTGGGGCAGCCCCCCTTATTCTAAAGGAGCATACTCATTGCAATCGAAGATAGATTTAATATAGAGAGAGTATATTTATTTTTCAAGCTAACCATTCATTTTCTCTACATCTTTGTGTAGTTAGGGTTGCTTCTTATTGATTTGGCATGATCTATATCCATTAACATTTCAAATGAGTCCTTCCTTCGTACAGGCGTGTTTACAGATATCCATGAAGATTTAAGTCACAGAGGAGTGGTTTCATCTTTGTCGTCTTCACAACGATTTGTAGAAAATATGCCATACTTCAAGCTGCTGTCGAATTATTTAACCACTGAAATTGGTTCCATAAAGTCAGGCTCCACAGATTCTGTACCCGATTTGTTTGAGACAGAATGGTTATTGTGTCAGTTATGAATATCCGCTGCATCATCGTCAATGATATCATCACACATCATTACATGTGCCTGAATCTGTATAAACAGTTTACTAATAAACATTTTTTGTTTGTTATTTGTCTTAAAATTGACACGAGACGACAGCGTAAAGTACTCCTCCGTGACTTCATGTATACCTGTAAACAATTTCCATGTGCTTTATCATTAAATGGTCACATGAACGCTTGACGGGAAGCTAAGAAAAACTGAACTTGAAATGCGTAATTGACCCAGACTTTAAATAATTTCCGGAAAGGACCCAAAGTTCCGGATCGCGTCAATAGAAGTATTAAAAAAAATTTCTTCAAATTTAAAGCAATAAAATTTTCAGTCGGGAGGATTTTCAAGGGTCGGTCGGTAAACTGCAAACAAACAATACTTTAATTTAAGCCTTACCCATGCAAGTTCAGTTGCTGCATTTTCTTCATCTTCTGTAGGTTCTGCTGGATCATACTGTTCTTTCTTTATCTCTTTCTTGTCACTTGATTTATCATGTGATTTATCAGCTGTCTTATCACGTGACTTGTCAGCTGACCTATCATGTGATTGTGATTTTCTGTCTACATTAGATGCCTTGCCTTTGTCACGAGACCTTCTATCTGAGCTGTGTGATTTTCTATCAGAATCCCTTGATCTTGAAGAATCTACATAAAATTTCACAAATTGATAATGGATTATCTATGTTAATCAGTTTAAATTTAAGAAAAAACTAAATAACTGTATTACCTACCTAGGTTCTGTACCTGCAAGACAGAAAATCAGAGAAAGACAGAAAATCTGACCATACATGATACAGGTTATAAGATTTGTCATGATGGTATCAAATAACAGGAAGGTTCGGTTCTCCTCTGCCTAATTTGTTTATAAAGATTGAAGATGTGGATTTTTCAAGCAATCAAATGGATACAACATGAATATAATATGGAAGCTGGAATATAAACTGACAAACTTGTGTAACAGTATGAAGATAACAATGTGTTACAGGAATATGCATTGTATTTATAGCATTCACTTAAATCTCTGGAACAGGAAATGTGCTGGCATCTGTAGATACAAGACCGAGAAAACAGTAACCTAGTTATATAAATACATCAATGTCACATAAGATAACCAAGTACAACCCGTCAACCTGTGTTGATGTTTGCAAACTTGAAATTTGCTTAGGAAACAGTTACTTTTGGTCTTCTTGTGTGTCACCTCAGCTGCTTCGCCTTGTCAAATTATTAGAATATTTTCATCATTCAGTCATCTAAACAGCATACAAAATTTTACGAGTCAGAATTTTAGATTCGTTGTGGAATTTTGTTAAGAAATGTTATTCCCACAATTTTTTCCACCCCAAAAAGCAACTTGAAATGCTTTCTTCTGATGATTTTTAATTGAAGAACAAAGTATGTTTAGGAATAAATAAGTATATTTAATAGCAACGAAGGACATCAATGCCAAAACCATCCGTGTTGAACTGACAATCAATATTGTGTGCATGAAGAAGTTATAAAATTATAAAAAATTGGTAAAGGTTTCATGGGAAACACAAACACTTTTCCTTAGGTCCTCATATCATTAAGACACTAGAGTCTTAAACCAAATTTGGTCTTCATAAAAACCCATCTGTCCGAATCATAAAAATCCAACTGTCTTACATGTAATATGAAAGACTAACAACAAATGGACTGGTTTTAGGTAAGACCAAATTCAAGTTTAGATTGCATGTAACAAAGCCATTTTTGTGTTATAAAAGGAATTAGATTATACTATCCCAGGATTTATATCTCACAAACATCCATTATTTCATTGAGACTATACTAGTTGAAGAAAGGACAAAGAAAGATTAATAGATCAAGATTACCTATGGATCCACACAATTTTTGTGCCTAAAACAATTAGCCATCATCAATTCTGCAATATCGCCTTTCTGTAGACAAGTTACAACAATTTACATTAAACTAGTGTTTTACATTTAGTGTGAGGAATTGGTCATACAGTCAAACCTGTATATAAGTCATCCTCATGACCAGAGAAAACTAAAGTTTGAATTGAACCTCTAAATGCATTGATGTTACTTCAGCTATACAAGAGGAGAGTGACCTGACACCATAGGTTTTAACTTTTATACCAGGTTTGACTGTACTTCATGTTCACAATATGTGAAATGACATGCCTGGATTTATCCTGTTACACCAATATAACAATCAAAGTACTTGTAAGCACTGAACGGTAAAGATTGCTTACACTTATCAGAGTGAAGTAAAATTAAACATAGCAAGGTATAAAGCCTTGGTTTAAGTTGATTCAACTACTAAAATCGACAAGGGGAGATAACTCCAATTTTAAAGATTACTTTAACAAGGACATCATTGATATTTCTAAAACAAATTTTAGATTCCTGCACCTTGTGTCATTTTCTGGACAAGTATAACATATTTTGTAACTTGAATATCTGAGCATATATGTTATTGATAAATTTCTGGAAATGTTCATGGATATGGAGTGTAGAATGTTATGATTGATGCACTATATTTTGTAATAGTGATAAACCTTGAAAAATTTAGAAACAACTCAGTAATCATGCAATCTCAACCCCAAAAATAACAGAAATTATAAAGGCAGTTTTTATTTCAGTCTTTCAAGATTGTGTGTGAAATAAATCTGTTAAAGAACATCCTCCTTCTACCAGATACCGAATGTTAGATTAGATTGATTTAATCAAACATAGAATGACCAATCCTATATGAGAAAATTTTACAATCAATTGGAAAAATGATAGTAACTTTGTCAGCATGCTGAAGCTTCAAATTCTGGTTGGCTGCTGGTGCAAATTATAAAATTAAATGGTATATGATGTTTCATTATCCATGTGTGATTACATGTACATGTCTTGAAGTCTATATGAGTAGTGTTTTATGTATACACGTTCAAGCAGTATTGGAAAGACTCTGCTCTGTACAATTGACCTCAATCTTGGTCGATATTTCACATTCAAAACTAGTACATGTATATGTAAAACAAACTGAATGTTATACACCAGATAGTGCCAAGTGAATATAGCAAGGCACACCAGGCAAAACAAAATATGAAAAGCAAGTTCTGGCATTTTGAATATACCACATTTTTTGGGGATAATTGTCAAAGACACAGATTTGAGGGAAAATGTAAAAGATGTTAAATTCATTGTTTTCTTAAAAGTATATTTGTATTCAGTGTATGAACAGTGGTCATAAGGTCCAGGGCTTGACCAGCATATCATTCAAAAATGTAAAAGACAAACAGAGCTGAAGACAGAAAAGATTCAGATGACCTGCACTGAATTACCTCCCTTGAGAGGAAGTTACCTGAGTCACGAGGATTTCTTCGGTCATTAGTAGATGTACGATCTGGTCTGTTATTCCTGCGATCATTACCTCTGGATCGACCTCGGCCTTCTGAGCCTCGGTCATTTCTGTTGCCCTGCCGACGGAAATCTTGTGGTGAAGGCTGAAATTTGTAAAGGGGCTAAAGATATAAGATATATAAATCAATACAATATAATATGGGTATATGTGTATACACGCCATAAATAAATGAATATGAGAAGACTTGTAATGACTGCATGGTTATAGATGATTGTTTAAAGGTATTTTCTTGAATGAAGGGAAGAAATGAACAGTTATGTCTAACAAAATGAAAGTAATATTAACATACTACAGATGTGCATTATTTATAATACTGATAAATATCATATTAAATTCTGTAATCTCAAAAAGTTTACTGCATCAAATTATTATGAGAAAATACACCCATAACTAATAATGATATATATCCAACTGTAAAAAAATGTAAACTTTTACTTGAAAAGAACCACAATCAAACACAAGATGAAACTGAGACATTGAGGGATCTGAAATGAAAACCTTTACAAGAACTCACTAAACACAGTCTTAGGTTGATCAATGATTGTATTGTATAGCTTAATTTTGAGACAGACCAATGTATGTAAAGGAATACATAAAAACAGGACATCAAAACATAAAGCTGTTCTTCAAACTATATGATGAATTTAAAAAAAAAGAAATATATTTTAAGTAAGTGACAGCATTCTGAACAAATTAATTGAACAACTAATTAACCATCACAAAACATAAAACATGCTGAAAATGTCATGAAGGATAACAATGAAAATTCTTGAGTTGAGTCTGAGTAAAATGCATGATTGAGACCAAATGCAATACCATAGAACCACAGTTAAGTAAAATAATCTATGAAGAAATTTGATGACACTTATTTTGTAAGAGGCAACAGGTAACAAAGGGACATTCAAACTCACAAATTGAGAACAAACTGACAATGTTGTGGCAAAAAAAAAAGAAAAAGACAAAATACACACACCAATTACAAAACACAAATAGAAAACTAAAGACTAAGCAACACGAACCCCACCAAAAAGCAGGGGTGACCTCAGGTGATGAGAAAGAGTAAACAGATCAAGCTCTGTATGTGGCATCCATGTTAATGACAAAAAGTTTGTGCCAAAACTTCCTACATCACATGAAGCCCCAAAGGACCACTACAGATCCCAGATAGACTGGATACTATCGTATTGACAATTACTATTTGTGAAATGAACTAGCATGTGTGCAGTAATACATTTTATGATGGTAACTGTATAGCTTGTAAATTGGGATTACAACGTTAACTAACAGTGTTAACACTAATTTGATTGTAAATCATTAAAATGTATGTATTCAGCAACATTTTGCCCCCCAAAAGAAATTTCCAACCAAAAAGAATCTCTTATAAAATTTAGGCAACTGTGTATTAAGGAAATATCTATATGTTCAAATACTTACGGACAAATTAAGACTCAACTAACAAATAAAATATCTTAAAACACAAAGACTGTCTTACAGTCTGTATCATGTGGTAAACTAAAAAGAAGAGAATACTGAAAAATTCAAAATTAGACCAAACAAACCCATACAAAAACCAGGATTAATGAAGGGTGAACATACTTCAATAGATAAAAAAATATATAATTTAACGTGATCTTGAAGCAAATGAACCATGATTGACTGGGAAGAACCATATTATTATCTACATGGACATGATGTGCTTCATAATGCTATTACAACTGCATACCAAATTCCATTGACTAACCATAAATAGTTCATCTTAAACTGATATAATAATAAATATTAACATATAAACAATGCAAAAATTAAAATGCTAATAGACCATGTGTCAAAGCAAAAACAACTGGGCCAATATCCCTAATACCCCTCCAATTGAGGAACACAAAAGTTTTGTGTAAACAAAATTCAAAGTGCTTGTAACTCTGAAGGGATTGCATTAATCTATCAGTGGGAAGTAAAATTAAATATTGTATTTTCAATAAAGCATTGGTTGTAGTTGATTCAACTACAATTCTGGGCAATGGAAGATAACTCCAATTTTAAAGATGTGACTGCAACAATGACATTATTTATATTTTGTAACCAGAGAGCATGTATCTACTCTACAAATTTATATCATCACCACCGGGATTCAAACCCCGGTTGCCTGCCTGACAGTCAGTGCCTTAACCCACTGAGCCAAATAATCGATTCCCTAACTCAGTTGATTAAGACCAGGTTTATATTTTCTACCTGTACTAAGGAGGGGGAGGCAATCCCCCTACATTATTCCCCCACCAAAAGAGTCATATCTTTATATATGAACCTAAACAACACTAACCCTGGCTATACTCCAGATAACAATTGTGGATTTTTTAGTCGGGCGCCAAATGTAACTGGAGAGCATGTATCTACTCTACAAATTTATATTGTCACCACTGGGATTCGTACCCTGGTCGCCTACGTGACAGTCAGTGCGTTAACCCACTGAGCCAAAGAATTGATTCCATAGCTCAGTTGATTAAGACTGGCTTTATATGTTCTACCTGTAATAAGGAGGGGAGTCAATCCCACTACAATTTTAAGAACAGATATTAGATTACTGCACCTTGCAAAAGTTATGTTATTTTCTTGACAAGTGTAACCTCATTTTGTGACTTAAATATCTGAGCATATATTACATTGATAAATTTCTGGAAATTTTCATGGATAGGATGTATAGATCGTTATGATCAATGCACTATATATAGTGTATCAAAAAGGTAGTGATAAGCCTTGGAAGATTTAGATATCAAGTCGGTATATAGGGTTTTGATTGCATATGATGCAATCTTTACCCCCAAAATCTCTGTGTTATGATATTGGACATGTTTTCATTTTTAGAAAGTGACTGAGCTGATATTAAACCATTTGTGTTGATTGGGAAAGTAGAGGACTATAGAATAAATGTGTAAAAGCTATTGAGCTCACGGGGGGTCAACTTCCTATTATTGGGTATACGGGGATGTGCCAAAAATATGGGTCATAATTTTGGGAGATTTTATATAAAAATGACCCTCCTTTTTAATGACATCCTATATTAAAATGCATTTACGTTTGATAACTATATATTGATTTGGGGTATGATCTACATATCATATGTAAATATGCTATTGAGAATCATACATTATTAATGGTCAATTATTATATTAAATTAAATAAATTCATTTGAAAGTTCACCTTTCAAACAAAGTGCTTTCAAATAAGTTTCCAAATGAACCCCGGTGTGTTAGTGCTTATATAAGCATGGGTCAAGTTAAATATTGTATATAAGTATAAGTCATTCTTTCTTAAATATTTATATAACTATAGGTACTGAATTTCAGTGAATGTTATATTAAAATGGGTACGTTTTTTGAGGCAAAAATGGCACACCCCTACCAAGAAAATATCGAAGTTACCCCCCCGTGATTGAGCTATTAATAAATGTATTCAAAGTATTGAATTTTCAAAGCAATTATTGTGTGAAAAAAGGGATTTTTTACCAATAAGAGTTGCATCACCAAAGGATTTTCGGGGTACAAGTATGTTAGTTATAGAAAAATGAATCACACCTTGTACCCCAAAATTTTAACCACATATGTGAAAATGTCTCACCTTCAAAACACAAGCCATCATTCATATATCCAAGTTTACAATATGGACTGAGATACAGAAGACAATGTTACCATTACCACCTATGGAGAATCAATTGTGCAGACCTAAAACCATTGGCTAACTATTAGTTTCCATTCACTTAACATTGAAACTAGAACTCTCAGTCAATAGACCATGAATAATGGGATAGGGCAAAAATATCTCTGTCGTAATTAAATGTGCCAATTCAATGCTAATACAACTGAATACCAAAGAACATGTCATGCATGTATTCTAGATGGGGAATTTCGAAGCACATATATATATATATATATATGTTCAGTAGCCCTGAAAAATCAAATACAGGTTTGTTACAATTTCTATAGTTTACTGTAGACATCTAATAATAATGTGTACTCTATATATAGCTACATGTCTCTGGCAGTGTGCAATGACAAAATGAGCAAGATGTACCAAATCAATAGTGAATTATAATTAAGATGGTTTTTGGTTTCACTGATTAAATACATTTTCTCAAATCACATCTATCAAGGGAAAACATTGTTCTAAACTACACACTCCCTTCTGATGTTTTTCGTGCCTGTATCTTTGCAACTAATTAAGTTTCAAGTATCTTTAGAATCGTCATTCTGTAGGACAGTCTAGACATACTTTATGTTTTGTAGGTTCATAATCTCAATGTCCCATATGACTCAACATTGCTGAAAGGAGGGTTACCAACTAATATTTTTTTATTTACCGGTACAGGATATTCCATGTAGTATAGAAAATTGTTCACTTATTCGCTCAACATGAGTTGGAAGTGAAGATGCCTAGCTACATTTTGGTCATTTGGTGATGATAGTGACCTCCCAGATATAACTAGCTACCCTCATGACCCTATATAGGAACTGGCATATTATAAACAATTGTTTCAACTTATGTATGTGTTTCAGCTTTATGAAGACTTAAGTTTGCCCATTGCAAAAAAAGTGTGCTCACTACCTGTAGCATAAATTGCTATAAAGACAAAGAAATTAGAATTGAAACGATACTGATGGATCGATACTCCCATAAACTTAAAAGTTAAAAGTTCAATTAAATTTAAAGTTCAGTCCGAAGTGAAAACAGATATCTTTTTTCATCATGCAATTTAATCAAAAACTGTAGATCATTTGTAGATAGCTGACATGTGCAGGTTTCCACTCCATTTCTTGAGTATGACAATTACTGTACAATACTACAAACCTGACCTGATTACTTACAGAAGGTCTGCTGACTTGTAGGAAAAAGGCCTAGTGTTTATTAGTATGAAGTTAGAATTTTGAAAGACTAAGTCAATCATTTTCCTTTAGTAATTAATGCACCAATAGAGTGACACAGAACTCAACCATAAACTCAATACCCACATTTATTCTTCCACTTTTGATAATGTCATCAAAATCTATATGATTTAAACTAGATATCATTGAGATGGGAGCCATCTCTGTGGGCCCCGCTGTCAATAACGTGGGGTAAATAAGTTGTATGGATAATCTGATATGAAGCATTATTTGAAGTTATTACATAGTCTCATGTGTGATTTTGATCTAAGATTTTAAGTTAAAACTGATAAATATTCTCATCTTACTTTCATAGTATAATAGTGATATGACTGCATGATGTGAACTCATTGTTTACTACTCTAAGGTGACTTCTGGATATATGGATTGATGTTTGAACAATATGTTTAAAGGTGCTGCCCAATTGATATTTGTCACATATTTTTAGAATTATGCCTTCAATATATTATGACCCACCAAGTATAAAGTATGAAATATAAATGGTTCTCGAGAGGTAGAGCGGACACAATTTGTTAAGAACAACGAACGGATGGACAGACCGACAGACTGATCTTAGACCTAGGATGCATACATTATGACACATTCTCTTGTGTTGGTTAATATATATGTTAAGTTGAAAATGTTTGTCAGGTATAAAGTATGAAATAATAACAGCTGTCCTCTCAAAATATAATGTGGATCAAATTTGTTAGCGATGGACAGACCAACAGACAGACAGACCTTTGACCTAGGAAGTGGTACATACATCATGACACACCCTCTGGTGTTGGTTAAAATGGATGTCAAGTATAATATTTGAAATCATAACGGTTCTCAAGATATAGAGCGGACACAATCTTCACCACAGGACACAGGGTTGTCTACTGAAACCAAAGTTTTTTTGACGTTGACCTTTGACCTAGGAAGTTGTACATACATCATGACACGCCCTCTGGTGGTGGTTAAAATGTATGACAAGTATATACTTTGAAATCATAACGATTATCTAGATATGGAGCGGACACGATCTTCACCACAGGACACAGGATTGTCAACTCGAAACCAAAGTTTTTGACCTTGACCTTTGACCTAGGAAGTTGTACATACATCATGACACACCCTCTGGTGGTTGTTAAAATGGATGTCAAGTATAAACTTTGAAATCATAATGGTTATCTAGATATGGAGCGGACACGATCTTCACCACAGGACACGGGGTTGTCAACTGAAACCAAAGTTTTTGACCTTGACCTTTGACCTAGGAAGTTGTACATACAACATGACACACCCTCTGGTGTTGGTTAATAATCATGTTAAGTATTAAGTATGAAATCATAACGGTTCTCTAGATATGGAGCGGACACGAAAGTGTTACGGACGGACGGACGGACGGACAGACGGACGGACAGACGGACGGACAGACGGACGAACAGACTGATCACTATAGGG
Source organism: Mytilus galloprovincialis (assembly GCF_965363235.1). Classification (NCBI taxonomy): domain Eukaryota; kingdom Metazoa; phylum Mollusca; class Bivalvia; order Mytilida; family Mytilidae; genus Mytilus; species Mytilus galloprovincialis. The sequence continues at coordinate 26,475,118 of NC_134839.1, read as the reverse complement.
CGACCCGCCGTCGGCGGGGCCCTAACAAACAGTTTAGAACATGTGTGTACATATATAAACACGAAGAACTTCCTAGATTCTGATCAATTTAATTGTGAGCTATATATATTTAAATGTGTAAGATAGGTTAAAAAAGTTTTCTCAATCCTAGAATCTTATCTATTCTAGATCTCCTGTCCATGACAAGAAGTACAAACCATTCCTTTACATAAATAGGAACATCTCTTTCTCTCTTTACTGTCAGAATGACTGTGAGTTAGAATACACTTTTCAAACCAATTACACAAATTTGCATGGCTCCCATATATATATTCATGATCTTCTCAGACTAATCATAACACTTCTGGTATTGAAGGATGGTGTATGTGACTGTCAAGCTATCAACAATAGTTGCCTGGGCAGAAATATTTCATTGTTCTAACAATGGAAACAAACAGCAATAGTTTTGTTGTTGTTACATATTGCAAAAACAAAATATAATATAAAAGTAATGTTTAAGCTACAGACAGTTAAAAATACAAAAATAATTATACTATATATGGTTCTTATAAAAAACATGCATGTACATTTATAAGGTGCAATGCATTTATTTATCTGTCTATACTTCAACAAATCAGGTAAAAAATGAAATGGGCATTAAGGTAGTCTTCTCCTTCTTTAGGTATCCATGTCCCAGTTATAAATCAGATGTGGATGATTACACTCACTGCTTCATACCCTAAAGTTTATCCAAGTCTCAGTCTAAATGTACTTCCTATAAATCAGGGATTACTAAATGTATGACCCTTGAGATGAAATATATATAATACAGGAAATCTTATTCATAGCAAGCCTAATTTCAGGCAACTGGTTGCACAAAGGAAATGCACCTTTTATTCACAGATTGACTCACCTAAAAGTCAAGTAATATAAAAAAAGAAAATGTGGTATGATTGCCAATGAGACAACTATCCACAAAAGACCAAAATGACACAGAAATTAACAACTATAGATCACCGTACGGCCTTCAACAATGAGCAAAGCCCATACCACATAGTCAGCTATAAAAGGCCCCGATAAGACAATGTAAAAGAATTCAAACATGTATAATACAGTATTATGTATATATAGCCTTTGCCTTTTTAAATGTCATAGATTTTATTTAGAGCTTGTCTATTACCATGATTACCCTTCTTTTACTATCTTTTGCATATGAATCTTAAATGAACTTAATTTCTACTTTACTATAAGTTATTAAGAGTCTAATCCTCTACGACTTTGATTTAACAAAAATGTCAACTTACCCCACTGTTCCTCCTGAATTTTTTGGGTCCACCTTGATCCCCTCTACCACCACGTCCTCCACCTTGATCCCTTCCGCCACGTCCTGCCCTTTTACCCAGAAGACCTTGTCTATTTGTCCTGACATCAAAGAGAGAAGGAATGTTTGACTTGCCACCAGCAGGTGGTCCTTGTCCTAGTAGACCTTGCATATTACCAACATCTGCTCCTATCATACCCTGATTCTGACTTTGTCGTCCCTGACCTGTCATATTCTGTAAACGGCCTCCCTGAGACCCTCTCATGTTGCCACCTGCCTGACCCATCATATTTTGCATATTTCCTCCTTGCTGTCCCATCATGCCTTGTAAGTTACCACCTTGCTGACCCATCATGCCTGACATATTGCCTCCTTGTTGTCCCATCAGACTTTGCATACTTCTTTCTTGCTGTCCCATCATTCCTTGTGCATTACCTCCCTGCTGTCCCATCATGCCTTGCACATTTCCTCCTTGTCCCATCATGCTTTGCATATTTCCACCTTGCTGTCCCATCATGCTTTGCATATTTCCTCCTTGCTGTCCCATAATGCTTTGCACATTTCCAGCTTGCTGTCCCATTATTCCCCTCATGCTACCACCTTGTTGACTCATCAAACTTTGAACATTTCCTCCTTGTTGTCCCATAATGCTTTGCATATTTCCTTGTCCAATAATGCTCTGTACATTCCCTCCTTGTGTTTCAACTCTCTGACCTTCTTGTCCAAATACAGCTTGCTGCATGTTACTAAGCAGACTACTTCCAGCATCCAAGAGGTTTCCGCTGGAGACACTAACAGATGATCTAGTCATATCATCCCCAAAAAGAGAACTTCTTCCCATATCTTGTCTAAGGTTAGATTTTCCTCTGCTGTCACTCATCATTGAACTTTGACTGTCACTAAGATGAGAGCTCCTGCCACCAAGATTGGAACCCCTGCCACCAAAGTCTTGATCATCAAACATTCTCCTATTATTTCTCCTGTCATTTTGACTAAAATTATCATCCATCAAGCTACGACTTACTTTTTGAGCCATATAACCACTCCCACTTGCTGATGTAACATCACTGGGCATGCTCCTTCTGTTTTCATTATAACTGCGATCCTGCATAAGATCTCCAGGTAAACTATTTCTCCTACCATCATCTATGTCATTCCTATCCAAACCACCACCAAGTATATTTGATCTGTTACCCATTAGACTGGAACTTTCCAGATTGTTAAGGAGGCTTGCTCTACTAGAATTAATTTGTTGTTGCTGCTGCTGTTGTTTCATTAATAAGCTGTTCATCAGCTGTAACTGTGATTCCCTAACTTGATTATTTTGGTTATCTCCCTTCATCTGATTCTGATTAGGCCTCATCGATCCCTGCATCCCTGGTGACACATTACGCATTCTCCCTGCTGGAGGGGACATAGGCTGTTTAAATTGACCACCATTTCCTCCCATTGCCATCATAGGTCCAGTTCCTAGAATACCAGGCCCGGCATTTAGTTGCTGTTGTCTTTGTCGCCCTAAGTTACCACCTCCCATACCACCTTGTCTCCCTTGAGAGCCACCTCTACCTCTGCCTCGATTTCTGTTCATAACTGAATTTAAAGCCTACAATGAAATTAAAATTCTTTTTATCTATCATAGTATCAAAGTAACTAAATCCTACCCAATCTTGAATATTAATACATTTGTACATTAATTTTGTCTGTTGGTACACAGGTTTCTGCACCCACTCTAGCTATATTCTCTTTTTTGTTTGAAAGAGTATTGATTACAAATGCTTATCTGTTTTTTTGCAATTAATTGTGCTTGAAAGTCTTTAGATAAAACAAAAGAAATTGTAGGCCCTTCCCTTATGGTATAGAACCACTAATTCAGGCACGGTCAGAAAGAACATACAAGAAAGTACAGTATTATAGTACATATTTTCAACAAAATAGTTCCTATGCATATCTGAATCTTTGTCAATAGCTAGTATATTTGGGTAGTTTTTGTATCAAATGAAAGCTTGAGGACTTGGGATCTCTGTAGAACCCTTGATTAAAGATGTATTTGAATGATAAAGATGTATATGAAATTTTGATAGGAGGGCACATTTGGCCTGTTGTTCAGATCAGAAGTTCCTATTTTTGTACTATCAACATGTATCAAACTTCCAGGAATCAGTATGCTCTAATATGCAATTAAATGTATGTTGATTATTTTCAGCACAAGTCAGGATAAGGTACAGTTTTGACGTGAAATAACTGCCACTTTATTTGAACTTAAGATAAAGTAGCCATATGCATTAATGCTTGATATTGCAGAATTTAACATAGAAAGCAATGAGGCTATGCATTAGTGGTTTTATACCTTATGGTGCACAGAGTGGACAAGCTAGAAATTTTGCCCACCCAGTGCTACACTCCTGAACAGACTATTGATTGAAAGGATGATTTCATAATATTGAAAGTTGAAATATACTGACTTTCAGGCAAAGGAACACTTTCACAAAATAATCTATTGACAGTCTATGCCAAAAAGGATTTTTTTTTATTACAATTCAACATCCTTACAGAAAATATAAAAATCCTTGATAGCAAATTTAAAATTTAGCCTAAGTAACATAATATCCCGTTGACTTAGTCTAAGAAGTAGGCATGATATGTGGTTGACTCTAGAAACATTTGAAGACAGTACACAGTGTTTTTTTTTTAATACATGTACATATATAATATGTATACTTTTAGTTGTGATTATGCATACAGTAAAATATGTTTTAAAAAAACATTATAATTTGTACCTATACCTACCTGTGCACTGTCCATGATAATTAAACTGAGGAATGTCATGAATATATTACATGTATTACTGAAACTAAAATGTGCTGTACATGATAAGTCTCATAAATATGGTGTTGCAAGAAATGTATCTATAATAAAAAGTTAGCTGTTTGGTACAGCTGTACTCAATCGACTGAAACAATGTGATTTGAAAAGACATTACCGCTATTTGGGAATCTGTGCCAAATGACCCAAGAATCTGCACCCCTTGAACAGTTTACTTCATACAGTTATCACTTTTCCTATGTATATATATGGGGACAAATAACAATAACATGAATAAAGTGGATTATTTTAAGGGAGCAAACAAGTCTTTGGTTTAAGATGTTATTTTGTTGCTGTCTCTTCCACGTATCATCTACATCTCTTTTACAAATACATGTATTCAAAGTTTATAATTCATAAATTATATTTTGTGAAATAAAAAGATAAAAATTAAGCAAACAGGATTATAAAAAATATCCTCAAATTTAAAAACTAGCTCTGTTGTAAAATTTATATGAAATATAAGATACATAGTTACCTATTTGGTCTTGAACACAAAAATGTTCATGATAGTACACAATGTATATATCCTCTGTAAAGATTTTTAAAAGTACTAGATTTACAAATGTAGTACAAAAGAACTTAAAAATAAATTCTATATTTAATTGTAGCTGCATTTGTACTTACCAAAAGATGATTAATATTAAATAAGTAGACTGGCGGTGTGGCACCGACTGGCATCGGTGCCACAATAGGAGCCACTTTTGGTCCAGATGCAACAGTTACAGTACTAGTCTGCATGGCAGAGGAGGTTGAATCCAAATGTTAACTTTTAGATGGGATTCCTTTTAATTAGTATGCTTTTCTTTACTTACATTGTGTATGAGTGAGGCACTGATTGGGTACAATGTATTTTAATGGAAGTACGTTTCATTTTTTTAACTAATTTAAACATACATAAAATCTATTAATTAGCCCTTATTGTAATTATATATATTTATCCTTGAGCTTCAAAAAAGTTTAAGTACATGTAGATGTAAAATATAAAAAGTAAAATATTTTAATTTTATTTCTGACCCCCAAAATTCATACTGTCTTGCTTACCATCTCATAATAAACAATAAACAAGTTTAATTAAAACACATAATGATCCTGCCATGAATAATAAATATTAATTAGAAAAGTTACAAATGAACAATTTGTTGGAACGCCCTTTAGGCTTGACTTGTAAAGTGTTGATATTTACACTTTTTCATTAAATCTGTTAAAAATTACATGTAGATAACTAACATCATGCAATGTCATTAATTATTTCAATCCTTTATTTTTCACCTAATTAGACCATGCTGAATTTACTGTAATTGATCATTGCAATTATCTACAATCCAAAGGTATTTGCACATATTGTATTAAATGATGACATTCCAATTATGCTAGGAATCCAGACAGAATATGGTTATAGAATGTGGTTTATGAAATAAATATAATTGTAAAATGCTAATTCAAAAATCAATGTAGAAAATTATGGACTGACATGACAATGTTTCATTTTAAATGGTTAAAAATGGAATATCTAGAAATGTATAGATTAGGGTTCCTAATGACTGATGGCAGGGGTTCATCTGTAATACATGTACATGTATATATCAGATTAAGATTATTCAAGCAGCAAATATACAACCCTTTTGACTTGCTAGTCACAAATGAAATAATACACATACATGTAAATGTAAAATGTGTACCAGAATAGCTGTCTATATTTTAATCTCTTGAAATCAAACCTAGAGAAGGAATGAGTCTGCACACAGTATGAATATTTCTCTTACATATATATATATATATTATCAATTATCCACAGTCATGTATAAACAATTGACTGGAATATAATATTTTACCCCATAATGAACTGCTAATTCCCAGGATATTTTTAGAACTGATTTTGCAATGGATATTTATTAAAACTCATTTAGTGGTTTTGTTTATTTTCAGTTTTTATCAGATACACAAATATTTTTATTAGTCAATCAGTAAGTTGTGGGGGAAGCAATGCAAAGATAAATTAAACGTTATAAGGGCAGATCAATAAAAATTGTTTTTTAGATGGTCATTTGTATATGATCATCAACATTATTCTTTTCAAACACACAGCACACACACTGAAATGTCTCGCCTTCTTTACTAATCATTGATATTATGTTGATAGTCCTAAATATAAAACTTTATTACACATTGTAACACTTGTCAAATAAATTTAACATTAATAAAGAAAACTAAACATTGACCAATGAACCATGAAAATGAGGGGAGATAATAACAAACGTAAATGTCGTCTATTGTTTCCCGTCTTGACAAACTTAAAGTTCGGATCTATCGATGTCAGTCAATATTGATTCACATTTGAAAGGCGAAATGATAAACATCGCAAATCCTGTTTCATGTCATCCATTTTGAACAAGGTCTGGGAATCCCTGTGGTTCTCGCTTTTAAAGTCTTCTGTTCACAGTTTTGATAGAATGTTTCTATTTCCATCTATAATATCTTCTGTTCTCATCCAAATCCTTTTAATCGGCTGCCGCTGTTAAATCGTTATCATTGAAATACTTCTGGACGTGTTGGCCATTTCTCCAAATAATATCCGCCATTTTGTCACTTTTTTCATAAAAAATTTTCACTTTCGGTTTTATCGCTTACACCTGATTTAAAGTCAAGAGACACTCGAAAGAACGCAGATTTTTAACCAATCAGAATCCATTCAAGTAGAAACTGCTGCAATCTCATGAATATTGACTCCACCTATTCCATGGTAACTGTGTAAATAAACGAGTTACAGAAAACGACTACAGTCGCGTGTAGCAGTAGCGGACTGCTTTATCGGAACGACAATAGTCGCGCATAGCAGTCTAAGGGTTAATACACCCCCACCTCTTAAATTTTTTGAAACCCCAAAAATCCATCCCAGCCTTTCCTTTGTAGTATGGAACCTTGTAGTACAATTTTAAAGAGATCCATACACTTACACACAAGTAAAGTTATTGTCTGGAAACAAGAAAAATGGTTGTTTTTGGCCCCTTGTTAGAACTTTATTCCTAAACTGTTGGTCCCATAACCCCTAAAATGAATCTGAACCTTAAAATTGTGGTATTAAACATTGCGGTACAATTTCAGAGCAATCCAAATACTTCTACACAAGTTGTCCTGAAATTAGAAAAATGCATATTTTGGGACCCTAATTCCAAAACAGTTGGGACCATCATCCCCAAAATCAGTCCCAACCTTCCTTTGGAGGTACTGAACCTTCTTAAAACATTTCATTAAAGTAATTGTCCGGAAACCAATGTGTTTCAGACGTCAACGCAGATGAAGTCATCATACATGTACCATTACGAACCAAATTTTTTTTGTGGTTGTATAAAAACTTAACACTGAGCAATAAACCTTGAAGATAAGGTCACAGTCAAATAAAACCTGTGCGACTGACATGATCATAAAATATTTCCATACACCAAATATAGTTAAGGTTCATGTGGACCCTTTGGCTAAAATGGCCGTATTTTCACCTCAAAATTTACTCTGAGTACAGACAAACCTGCGCATCTGTAAAATATTTCAGGCATAGCATGCCCTAGATAATTAAATTTCAAAAGTGTTTAATGTTTAAGAAAAATAAAAACTTACCAGGATTTTGCAGTGCACTTTTTTCATTCCTCCAGAAGGTGCCAAAATAAACTAAGTTGGGAAACAGGTTTGAGAACTTCCCCACAGGTAATAATTGAAGTGAGCGTTTTTAATTGACATGGACATTAGATGGACAATAGATACCTGACAATAATTGGTGATTTAAACTGTGTACCTGAGTTGACCGTATCAAGAGAAACTCAACTGTTTGTTAATTTTATCATCTTCTGCAGGGACGAAAAAAAGTGCACGGAAAAATTCAGTTAAGTAATGAATTTTCTGAATCATACAATGCAGGGCCGTAACTACACTGAGGCAAATGAGGCAAATGCCTCATGTAAAAAATTTCAAAATTTCAAAAAAAAAATTAAACAAAAGGTTGTTTCCATATCAAATTGTTTCCACGGAGAATGTCTTGCAAGAAGCAAGTTCTCTTCACTCTCTGGTGTATCCCCTGGATGTTTGTCGTTATCCATTTTCTATTTTCCTTTTAGTTTTCAGAGTTGATGGTCTATTGTTTGTACTTCTGTGTTCCGGGTTTGTCTTTTGTTCATTTATTGTCCTACTTTATGACTATAGTCTGAGTGTTGATTTTCATTTGTAAACGTGGTTTTTGCAATGTTGCATGTCTACCGATGTCCAGAATTGTGCGAGAAATATATTTTAAGAACATGCAATGCCACTCAGTAGACACAAAAAAAAATGTCCTTTCTTCTAGATAGCTGACATGGTTTGAATTAAAGAAAGGGTCACATATTTCCCGGTATCAAATAATTTGAAGAAAAAACCAAGGTATTGCCATATATGACATTTTACATTGAAAGGTTAAACTTGCATTAAGTCGTGTTGAGACCCTTTAACAGATAATAAAGGACATATTATGGGGACATAATTGCACACAAAGTCAATGCATAGAAAAAATACAAATGATCAATGGTCAAAGTCTGTATTCCTGCTCTTCATCTTGATAGTTGCCGGATGGTCTTCAACAATACTTTTAAAGAAACATTAATACCGTAAAAGATGGTAAAACAAGGAGAAGATGGTCCCTAGTGTGCATATAAGCAGTACTTGTACTTAAATTATAAAACTGCAATGTCACTATCTCTCAATCTAGTCATAAAAAAATCACCAAAGTCTAATCACAATACAAGACAAGAACAGACAGGCAGTTACGGTATTAATAATTATGAGAATTACGATTTTTGCTTTATCCTACATATCGGTCTATTAATGTTGTCTCTAATACCTAAAAGTCTTAAATTACAAAGAATCCTTATTTTTGCTTTGGAACCTGATTGTCGAAAAAAATATCTAAAAATTAATTAAGCCGTTTCAATGCAAGAAAGAATCTGGGAAAGATTTTTGACAATTTTGCGTTATTTTTCTCAGAGCTTCCGGGGGCCGCTTTGGTGGACTTGAGCGGCCCTCAGACCCCTCGACCAAAATTTTTCGCCTCGCTCCTCTCGGCGAATATATTTTGCCTCACTATTAAAAGAGGCTAGTTACGGCCCTGCAATGCATTTTTATTCTATTTATCTAGGGCATGCTATGCCTTAAAACTTTTCCAGATGCACAGGTTTGTTTGTACACAGAGTAAATTTTGAGGTGAAAATACGGCCCTTTTAGCCATAGGGTCCACATGAACCTTAACCTATTGTATGTTGTATTTATGATTGTTTACTTTACAGAACCACAAAAACAGGACAAGACAACAAAATACTGCAAGAAGTTTGGCAAACAACTGAAGAATGAGATAATTTTTAATTGGGGGAAATGCTACATAAAAATATTTCTGAGTATGCAACACAAAACTCAAAAGCCGGTGATTTGATATGCTGAGTCAAATACTCAAACAAGTTCAGAGCAACCAATTTTTTAAAGTGGAAATATCAGAACATCTGAAGTGGTTTACAGATATAATAAATGTAGAAATCTATAATTTTACCAGAAAATTAGCTTCTTTCTTCGACTCTTCAGAAAATGAGAACTTCCGGTGTGCGTTGGGGACGAGATGTCAAATCGGACCAAATCCTTTCGACACAATCATCTTTCATCTGAGTATCATTCGATATTATAAAAAAGGCTATGTGAAAACGTTATCAGTAGAATTTATGTTAAGAAAGTTAATAAATAAGTAAATAAAATATAAGAAAACTATATAACCCTACTACTCAAATATCTTTCATCAACGTGAAGTTTTAAAAAGTCATAGTCAAGGTTTGTAATGACATGTAATGGTTGACTTTCAGGCTGAAATTATTTAGTTATTTAACATCTCACAGCGATATTCTACCGTTGCCTTAATTTATTCGCCCCTTATTTTATTGATTTTGTATTATATTGTGTCTTAGATCAAATTTATTCGTTCAGTGTGTGTTCAATTGTGTTAATATATCTTTTCGTGTTTCTTCTTTTTTTTAATGTAGATTAGACGGTCAGTCACGTTGATCCAAGGCTCCGTGTAAAAGCTCGAATGTTTTTTCTTTAAAAAAATGTGACTTAGATGGAGGGTTGTCTCATTGGCACTCATACCACATCTTCTTATGTCCACGCATGATTTAATCACATGTTACCTCGAAGTTCGTTAACTAGAAACGATGTCAATACGAAAGGACATTAAAATAGCTTTGATTGTCGTTGTTTTATGTTTATTCTATGGCAGGGACACATCTTTAAATCAGATTTGTAAGTTTTTTCATAAATGAACTTGAAGATAAATCACTATTTATATTGGCAAAATATTTCCTTTTGGAATTATATCTGAAAAGTTTAATAAAAGATTGGTATTGAAAAACAAGAATATTAGATAAACAAAATTGAAAAACACTATATATCAGTACTAACTGAATACTTAGTTGATGGACGGACTTTGTAACGCAAATGTGTAATGAAGCTTTTACAATTGATGAGATACTACCAACACCAAAACCATCAACTATGGTCAATGACGTCAAACCAATTTGCTTCAAAAAGTGAAATAAAAAAATACCAAACTCCAAAAAAAAAATAAAATTCAAAACGGATAATCAAATGGGAAAATTAAAAGCTCAAACCCATCCAAACGAATGAATAACAACTGTCACAATGCTGAATTGGTACAGGCATTTTCTGAATATGTAGAAAATGATGGATTAAGCCTAGTTTTGTAGTACTTCAAAACAATATAGTGAAGCAAATGTAGCACTGATCAATAGACCAAGAGTTCCAAATTGTGAAGTTGAAATCACCCCTTCATAAATTTTACGGACGCCATCACGAGTTGGTTGACCGTTATGGAATAACCGTTTCACAGATGATATTGCATATGTTCCTTATGTCGTAACTACAATACCCTTCCCTTTTAACGAATGTGACCTACCAACTTAAGACTATTTATGGGATTTATAATCAAATAAGCAACACGACGGGTGCAACATGTGGAGTAGGACCACCCCCAGTTTTTGGTGGAGTTCATGTTGCTTAGTCTTAAGTTTTCTATGTTGTGTCTTCTGTACTATTATTTGTCTGTTTTTTTTTTTTTTGTTTTTTTTTTAGCCATGACGTTGTCCGTTTGTCTGTGAGTTTGACTATCTCACTGGTATCTTTCGATCCTCTTTGAGAAAAATTGAGTCCAAATTATTTGTTTCTTAACAAGGATGTGTCTCAAGTACACGGATGTCTCATCCGCACTATCATTTTCTATGTTCAGTGGACCATGAAAATGGGACAAAATCTCTAATTTGGCATAAACATTAGAAAGATCATATCATAGGGAACATGTTTACTAAGTTTCAAGTTGATCGGACTTAAACTTCATCAAAAACTACCTCGACCAAAAACTTTGACCAAAACTTTAACCTGAAACGGGACAGACGGACGAATGGACGGACGGTACGACGGACGAAAAAACTGACGAACGGACGAACAGAAGGACGGACGCACATACCAGAAAACAAAATGCCCATAAATGGGACATAAAAAGTTTAAAAAAAAAAATTGACAATGACAGAATGTACAGATGTTGGGTATTTGAATATTAGAAAGCCATTAAGTATGGCTGACACATCTTTATTCCTGTATTTTGTTTAGAGACATTTATTTTGTTTAGAGACATTTATTTTGTTTAGAGACATTTATTTTGATACATGATAAGTTGTTTTGTATATTTTCAGTTTACGTCAAATTATAGTTTATTCACAAAACAAAACATCTACTGCAACTGAGATACATGAACAAGATTCGAGGAATGCACTGGGATTATGTCCCCTTGGATTTAGTGAAAATACACAAGACTTGATGTGTAAGGTTGTTACTGAATCAGGAACCGTGTATATTATATACCTCGTAAGGTGAAACATCTATTGGGTACAATACGTCTTTGGTATCTGATATTCATTGAGTAAAATTATCACCCCGTAACAATACGACCAGGCTGTATTGGGGAATAATACATAGTGAGAAAAGATACACAACGAGAAAAGTGTACAGAGATGATCGAAAAATGTAAATATTAAAGGGGCACTAGCTAGCTACCAGTATAAAAAATCTAATTTATTATTTTTTTTGCTGAATCATTAATGCAATGCAAATCGTGAAATAATCATTCGCTTTTAGAAAGTTATTTAGAGGAAAAGAATGTCAACATTGAAATGAAACAAAGTTAAATCATTTGATTGACTGATTCGATCCACAAAAAAATCATTCTTATACAGGTAAAAACGATGATAAACATTTATTTTTCATCTATAAAATGAAATTAAATAGACCTAGAAAATTTCAACAGAACGAGTTTGCTTAATCTTTTATATATTTTTTGTTTTCATCGCTTATAAATATGATCATCGGATAACTTTAGAGGAAATCACAAACAAAATCCTGTTATAATAAAGTCCATCGTTGTAATAATTCCACGTTTTGTTTAATTTGTAGAAGATGTTGCCATTTGAAAAACATTATAAGAATCCTTGCTGGCATGCCGATTCCGGAGAATTCTTATACCTAACACACTTCATGCTAATAGGAATGCCTAAGTGTGGTACCACCGATATCTTCTACTCAATAGTACAACATCCTGATGTGGAATACCCTGTAAATAAATCTGACAAGCTCTTGAAAAAAACTCACTTCTTCGACGCTCTTCACTATGGTATGACAGTTATACACATATTTATAAAATAGCATAGGAACACGCTGTTGGTTCCTAGATAAAAATAGGATGAAACCACACCACAAGAAGCAATGTTAACTTTGTCGAAAGTGTCGGACTTTCGTGTCTTAAAAAATCTTTAAGAGGATGCTTTGGTGCTAGCTCTTATAATAAATAAATTACCATAATTGATGAAGCAGTAACGGAATATTGACGAAAATAGGACTATAGATGTAGGCTAAAAACAAAAGAGCCGACAAAATACAACAAAACAACATAGCTTTCTTACTTGATAGAAAATGCTCACACTATCATTGATTTCAATGTGTATATCTATTTCTCTTATTCTTTTGCAATTTAACCCTTTCCGTGTTGTTGCCGATGATGTCAGAAGACAATAGGACGAGTTTAAGAGTCATAATTTTCATCAGAACACTGTATGAATCAAAATTGTGGTAATAGGTGTTAAATGCAAGGTTATTTTATACTGTTTTATGTGCTTTCGTTTTTTGTTTTACGTGTTTATTTTTATTCTGTGGTAAGTCACAACTTCGGTGTTGACATAAACATCAATTATATGGTCATTTACTGTTTGCAAAAGTAAGAATTATTCTAAATACTAAGGATTTTCTTATCCCAGGCATAGATAACCTTAGCCGTATTTGGCACCACTTTTAGAATTTTGGGTCAGCAATGATCTTCAGCTTCTGGCTGTTTTTTTAGTGATGTGTTTCAGTTGTGTCGTAGTTCTCCTCTTATATTTGATGTGTTTCCCTCAGTTTTAGTTTATAACCCGGATTTGTTTTTTTCTTAATCGATTTATGAATTTTGAACAGTAGTATACTACTGTTGCCTTTATTTAATGAAGTTGAAACCCTTGCGGAATCTGGAAGGCACCTGAAGGTATTTTCGTTATAAAAAAATGAAAATTAATTTGATAATCATTAGAGACACAGATGCGTACACAGTTACTTGTGTATTATCAGCTTTGTCCAATCTTGATAGTTAAATTATCAATTTTTAAAGTCCTCGCCAAGTCTTGGACTTTAAAATTCAACAATTTAACTATTTCGATTGTATATAACTACTGGTACCAATGTAAGAATCTATATTAACCTTATATGCATGTTTTTCTTTTGTCAAGACCTTGACTACGGTGGTAATGAAGATAGAGAACCTACTTCACATGTAATGAGGTTTGAACATTACGTACAGGCTTTCCGCCGTGCAGCATCAGTTATCAGTTATAACTTAAGCAGGCGGAGTGATGTAATAACAGATGAATGCTTTATAATAGCATAAATAATAAATTCTACTCAGAAAATGTATATACCGGGTATAAATAAAAAAAATCGCCACAGTCTAAAACATGACACTATAAAATTATATAGACTAGTACAAGAAAAATGTCCTCTGAATTGAAGCGGAAATGTTCATTAAAAAAGAGCAAAATGTACGTCCTATGAAAAAGCGCAAACGTCCCTCGCCGGAAACTTCTTAAAAAATTAAAAATAATAGATTAAACACACAAACATACTCACACAAACACACACAGAAAACACATTGTAATTTTATTTATCCTGATTATATTTCACTTTTTTATTCATAATTATAATTATCTTTTTTTAAAATGATTATGCTTTTGTTTGCAGGTGAGGCAACTCCAGGTTATTTACAAAGGCTTTGTTTACAACTGGATATATATTCCACAGATTAAAAATCGATCTTTCCCAATAGTTGCAATACCACACACTATTCAACATATTCTACCACGTGTAAAATTGATAATTACTCTCAGGGATTCAGTTGAACGGTAATATTCTGTGGTATTTTTAGCTCAGTGTTTATCGACTGCAATGACTTTTGAAATACTTTCTTAAAATACTCCTTCAATAGATCTTGAAATTATTTTGAATCTAAGGTTCCAACTCTCTAAGGCAAAGTTGACTTTTGCTGGATTTGGCTAATTTATGCCTTTTTTGACGTATAGCTCTTCATATATTCATGATTTGTCTTCATCGACCTATGAGATTTCAAAATTGGTAACCTACTGTTACAGATACAGATACAGTTAAGTCGGCCTCATATCTTGACTTACATCTAGAAATTGACAATGAAGGTCGGTTGAAAACAAAACTTTACGACAAAAGAGATGATTTCAGCTTTCCAATTGTGAACTTTCCATTTCTAAGTAGCAACATTCCAGCAGCACCTGCATACGGGGTATATATCTCCCAATTGATACGATATTCCCGTGCTTGCATTTCCTATCATGATTTTCTTGATAGAGGGTTGCTGCTCACAAGGAAGCTTTTAAACCAAGAGTTCCAAATGGTGAAGTTGAAATCATCCCTTCGTAAATTTTACGGACGCCATCACGAGTTGGTTGACCGTTATGGAATAACCGTTTTACAAATGATATCGGATATGTTCCTTAAGTCGTAACTACAATCTCCTTCACTTTTATGAATGTGACCTACCGATTTAGACCATTTACAGGATTTGTTATCACATAAGCAACACAACGGGTGCCGCATGTGGAACAGGATCTGCTAATTACCCTTCCGGAGCACCTGAGATCACCATTAGTTTTTTGATGGGGTTCCTGTTGTTTATTCTTTAGTTTTCTATGTTGTGTCGTGTGTGCTGTTGTTTGTTTGTCTTTTTATTTTTAGCCATGGCGTTGTCAGTTTGTTTTAGATTTATGAGTTTGACTGTCCCTTTGGTATCTTTCGTCCCCCTTTTGTACCTATGATATACATTACTTCTTTAGAATGAAGGTTGTCATTTTGTAAACTTCTATTACTGATCCTAGTTTAAAGATGTAATTTTCTATCATGCTTCTCATTATTAATTATCTATAAAAATGTATTAGGTTGCCCGTCTTGCCTACTAGTGTCAATAGTATCCTTACTTTGCAAGTTTATATGAGATGTGCATTTGTTGCAGTAAAATTTGCACCGCTAGTGTTATTACCCTATCGCCGTACCCGAAGTTCATTCGAGTCCCTAAGTTTTATTTACCGAGAAATGAAAGAAAAAACAGACACAGCTTCCTCTACCTCGTTTTAGACTTACACCTCGAATTTGAAATAAGCACATCTCAGTACCAGAATCTATAACAAACAAGAAGATTTTGATTTTGAAATTATGAATCGCCCCTACCCTATTAGCAATATACCAACTTCACCTGCATATTGGATAAACATATCCCAGCTCATTCAACATTCAAGAGCTTGCAGCTGCTACTCAGACTTTGAAAAACGTCACCAGTACTAGAGCAGAAAGAAATGAATAAAGGCAACAGTAGTATACTGCTGTTCAAAAGTAATAAATAGATTGAGAGAAAACAGATTCGGGTTACAAACTAAAACCGAGGTAAACACATGAACAATAACAAAGATATGTCAAAGAACGTCTGGTCCTTTTTCTTTAAAAAAATTATTGGAAGATATACCAAGACCTTGATATACATTTCCCGTATCAACTCCACAAATAATATACTATGATCATCTTAATAACGTGTTATAGTATTCTTCTATTTGTCTTTGTCAATTATTACGTTTACTGTTTAGTCTATTTTTACATGTTTTAGTAATATATATTTGACAGGACTCGGTATTTTTTTTTGTATTCTTGTCTTTCGTTTTTGCTAATGTGCTTTATCTATATATGTATTTTTGGTTTTTTTTTTCGTTAATATATTTTTTCGTTTTCATAATGATAAAGATTATAAACGAAATGAAACTTTTGTTAATATTAACATAGCCTTTGATAATTAATCAAACACTATTTCAGGAGTCAATCAGCATTTTTTTGTCGGCATAGGAAGCACAAACGTGTAAATTTTCACAAATTTGTGAAACCTTGTATACATAGAATCGAACAATGTTTCAAGAGGAGGAACACAACTATTTGTATTATGGATATAGCATTACGTAAATCGTTTAGATTGAATGTAAGAAATGGTAATAACATTACATCCGTTAACATTTCTTGTCAAACGCACACACAGTGACACACACAAGGAAGCAATGCCAGTCTTTAGTAAATTTAAAGATTTCATAAGTTGTAAAAAACTTGTTTTTAACAGATTTTATAAGTTTAAAAAAAAGGATTTTTAAGTATAGAATTCTTATGCCTACTAGTTCTTAAATAGAAATTGTCAGTTCTGCTACAAAAAAAAAAAAAACTAGTAGCAAAACATTCTGAGACTTTCCTCCTCTGCGTTATTTTTTTTTTATAACATTTACTACTTTCATAAACGAAATTTCACTAATGAGAAATTACAAGAAGTGGAATCAATACAGTTATTCCCTATTAACATAGAATCAGCTATTTGCTTACACGAATTATGACTATTAAACAGCAGTATACTAATGTTGCCTTTATTTAATACATGTTTTATTTATTGATTTATACAATATTTCATGATAATTTAACATTTTGTAGGTAAATGATTTTCTCATTGGATTGTATTATTACTATATTAAAAGAGGGACGAAAGATACCAAAGGGACAGTCAAACTCATAAATCTAAAACAAACTGACAACGCCATGGCTAAAAATGAAAAAGACAAACAAACAACAACACACACGACACAACATAGAAAACTAAAGAATAAACAACAGGAACCCCACCAAAAAACTAGTGGTGATCTCAGGTGCTCCGGAAGGGTAAGCAGATCCTGCTCCACATGTGGCACCCGTCGTGTTGCTTATGTGATAACAAATCCGGTAAATAGTCTAATTCGGTAGGTCATATTCATGAAAGGGAAGGGGATTGTAGTTACGACGTAATGAACATATCCGATATCATTTGTGAAACGGTTATTCCATAACGGTCAACCAACTCGTGATCGCATCCGTAAAATTTACGAAGGGATGATTTCAACTTCACCATTTGGAACTCTTGGTTTAATAGCTTCCTTGTGAGCAGCAACCCCTATCAAGAAAATCATGATAGGAAATGCAAGCACGGGAATATCGTATCAATTGGGAGATATATACCCCGTATGCAGGTGCTGCTGTAATGTTGCTACTTAGAAATGGAAAGTTCACAATTGGAAAGCTGAAATCATCTCTTTTGTCGTAAAGTTTTGTTTTCAACCGACCCTCATTGTCAATTTCTAGATGTAAGTCCAGATATGAGGCCGATGAGGTATATTAAGGTGTGGATGGAAGTATTTACTAGAGACCAGTTTTTATTTGTACATTTTGAGGAATACACAAATAACAAACATGAAATGATGAATAAGATATTCTCTTTCCTCAAATTAAGTAATGATTAGTTTTATTATGTCTATTTTAAAAGACAATACCATTTATGTGGTAAAATAATTGAAAGAAAAACACTGATGAGTTTTGATTGATAACACTTTTTTATAAATTTGGGGTTCCTGATCAAATTCGTGATTTATTGGCCTCCCAACTATTTTGATTATAACTCTATTGATGAGTTTCGTTTTGGCGAATTATACTTTTGACGTACCATAAACCTTGTATCTTTCATGACATTTTACAACCAATGGATATGCTCTTGGTATTGTAAACGTTTATTTCCCGTTAGGTACACAAGCCGAGACATAATATATCACTGAGCCGGTCATTTATGGTTAATTTTCTGTTTCTGAAAATTTAAAATCATTCAAACTGGCAAGTTGTCTTTGTAACAAAAACATATATATGTACCTTATCCATATTTGGTAACACGTTTTGGACATTTTTGGTCATCAATCCTCTTCAATTTCAGAACTGATTTGACCTTGAAACTATTTTGATACGAGTGCTATTACGTCTAAATGAAACAACAGCAAAAAATACCAAAACGCGTCAGGTGTACTATATTTCAAACCTGGTATCCTTAATGTTTAAGCACTTATAAAATTGCAATACTCGTATTATTAGATTGAAATGATTATTATCGATACATTTGATTCTGTATGAGTCGATATAACTAAAACATTAGAACATTGTAATTTATCAATTCTTTGAGAAGTGTGAATTTTTTTAAACAAAAGATAAATACCAAAAGGGACATTTAAACTCATAAGTCTAAAATAAACTGACAACATTGTGGCATTAAAAGAAAAAGACAAAACGACAAACAACTGTATACGTAACACAACATAGAATAAAAAAGAATGAGCTACACGAACTCCACCACAACCCGGGAATAATCTCATGTGCTCAACATGTGACTCCCGCCATGTCATATAAGTACAAATACACCTGTTGATAAGTCCAATTCGTTATATATAACATTTGTGGAAAAGGAGGACGGGATTGTGGTAATGACGATTGGAACATACCCGTCGTCATCTCTGAAACACATTCTAGTATTCCAGTACGGTCAACCAACTCGCAATGGGAAAAAACGTTTACGGCGGCTATACTTTCTCGAAATATGTAGATTATCTTAAAACTTTAAAAGCCTTTTTTTTTTTTTTTTTTTTTTAAACTTTTCCAAGACTAATACTTTTGTAAATTGAATGGTAACTATTTAACAAAGTATTTCTTTTATTAAACAGGCCCTTTGAGTCAAAAGGAAATGAAACAAGACTCATCATACAAAACAAATGGGAAAATAAAAGTCCGCAGTTTCGATACACACCAATGAATGAATCCAGTTATGATGTCCTGCATGATTTCTATCGACCTTTCAACGTAAAACTGAATCAACTTTTGAAAAATGAATTTAATTATACATGGGAAAAGGAACAATATAACATGTACAGAAATCGCTTAAATGGATTTGCAAAATCATAGAAGGTGTTATTAGTTGTGTAGCAATTGATATCTGAAATTACGTAACAATACTTCTGATAAAATATTTTGCTAATGAATAATTCCTGTGTTGACAATAAAATTTATTTACGGTATGTCAACTAAGTATTCTACGTGAACTCCGATGATCAAGATGTATTCTCGTCAAAAACTTTGGTTTTAGTGAACATAAATCGTGCTTTTAGGTGCATCGCCACTTCCTTCCCATGTTGAGCATAGGTACTTTGAGACAGGACAATAAATTTTTTGCCCTCTCTTTTTTCCCAAAATCCGTTATACTTTGTTTTCCATTAATTTCAACATTAATTGCTGTGAAAAGTAAACTTGGAATTGATAGTAGATAGCAAATACAAGTTATTTCTATAACATTTATGTTCATATCATTTTGTATAACACAAAAATAATGAAAATTAGTTGAAAAAAAAAAATACCGATTTTGGAAAAAGGGGGAGGGCAAACACAATTTGTTCTGTCCCAAAGTACCTATGATGTTGAGCGAGCGGTTTAAATAATATGATGCTCTATTGCACGAATTAATCGACAAATTAAATTCTTATAATTTATAATCACCACTGCTGTCACCAGGGAAATGTGATTAGGTACCTTCAAAAGAATCATTATTTCTAGTTTATCTTGCACAATGACGATCACGAGGATGCTTGATGAATTTAAATGATATAAGGATACAAGCGGGTCCCTCTATCTTGTGGATGACTCATAATGGCGACCAGTCTACAATACATTACTAGTATTTAGAAAACTGAAGAAGGGGTTTGTAACCTTAGTTTGAGTGCGAAAACAGTATTATCTTAAACTGTACATATCATTGCCTCATGATAATTCTGAAACAGGAACTACTTAAAAATTGACCCTTTAACATCTACAAACGTTACTACTCATGTGGGCACTATAAGATCGGTATTTTTATTTGGCTTTCGTCTTTTTATATATCAATTTGTAAGTATGACACCTGCTATTTGATTGACCTGCAGAAAAAAGGTATATAAACAATAACTCATTTTGCTGTTTTACTTATTTTTCTCATTAGAAATTCACTATACAACGCGTGTGTCAATATTTACAGAGAAAATTTATTGCTTTTTTCTGGCATGCTATTTTTTCCACAGATAATTTTGAATCCGCTTTCTACGTTGTACATCATGTTTTGAATTCACAACTAGAGGAACGTCAAAGACCTCTAAAAGTTTATTTTCCCATTTCTTTCTCCTTACAGTAATAATAAAACCCAACCCGGTTCGATGTAAAGCCCGTGATTGAGAATACATGAATTTTTCTGGTTTTCCACTATCAAAGTTTAAGATGAGTATTTTCTTGATTTGATTTTTTATGAACAAAGTCCATGCTAATTTATATTCCATGCGTCTAGAACATGAATAAAGGTTGTTGGAATCATACATTCCACTGGACTGAACAACAAGACAATATTTACATTTTATAAGGTTATTGTTTATATTTTCTTCTTCTGTGTATCCTGGCCACGAATCACGACTCGGGATATAAGTTGTCATTTTCATTTTTTTAAAGAATTTTTCAAGGTCCTCTTTAATATAATTGCGTAGTTCATTATTTTCTTCGTCAAAAGACACGTAAATGTCCGTTTCCCACGTATTGATATTTTTTTTCGACTTAAATAATCTCTTTTTGAGAATAATCATCTCATAGTATAAGCACTGATTTATGGTTATGAATGAAAGAAGAAGAGCTATTGGGAAAATTAGATAAAATATCCAATTATAAGATGACGTAACATCACAATCGGAAAAGACGTCTAGCATTTCCTCAATTGTTTTGTTGTCATAATTAGAGCATCCCAAAGCGTAGGGATATCGTTTAAATGCCTGTTTGTACAATCTCCATTCCCCAATCCAGCGATTATCACAGGTGCATGGAATTCCATTATGACCGAAATGAAAAACATTAGGATCTAGAAGCTCAACACTTTTCGGTAAATTATTCAATAGATGATCAGGTATAATGATATCATTTACTTTATCCAATTTTGAAATTTCCTCACTCATTATTTTGATTGGATTAGCCGTCAAATCTAGTGTCCGGACACGGGAAAAGTAAGGATGACTAGTATTGACCTTTTCAATTTTATTATTAGTCATGTTTAATATAACATCATGTTTTATACTGAAATCATCAATACTTGAAACTTCAAAATTTTTCATTAAATTATTCAATAAAGAACTTTCTGATTTGTGCGGTATAATTGTTGGGAAGTCCGTGCACGATTGATTCGAACAGTCAATGATCATCACATATCTATTGGGTTGGGATATGCATCGACATTTACATGCTCCATTCATTGGACAGAAGTCTATGATATCACAAGTCATTTGATCTCGAAGAGTTTGGTTGATGTAAATATCATAAATACTGATATTTAAAAGACTAATAGGGCTCCGACAATAGCTCTCTTGAACTCGTTTTGAATACACACGATTCAATTCTAAAAAATCAAGATGCATCAGCTCCGCAATCTGACAATCACAGTCAAAAGCCATTCCATTGTACTTTCCCTCACCACATGGTGCGTATTTATCAATGATCTGCGGAACAACCATCTCACATATTGCCAATAAGGGATGGATCGACACTGACGAATAAGAAAAATCGTAATCGGAGCAAACAAAAGTATTATCCTTTCCAAGGACAAGATTTCCCAGGTTAGTGATCTCAATAGGATGTTTGTTTTTACTATAGTTACCACCACAGGTGGTTTTATTAGGAATTAAAATATTGGTAACGTCTAGTTTGTGTATATAATTTCCTTCGAAACTGAATTTCAAAATGTGAATATCCCCAAACACATTACAGTCTATTTTCGTTATCAAATTATATGAAAAGTCCACTGACCTAAGTTTATATAATCCTTTGAATGTTTCGTTTGAAATAAATGTCAGTTTGTTATTTTTCATAACCAGGGTATCTAGGTCAAAGAAACAGGAAATATTTCCTACATTCGGGAACAAATTACCAGTAACATCGATATGAAGTAGATTATAACTACAGGAATTTTCCGGGAATGTTTTCAGTTTACCATATGTATATATAAAATACACATTTGAGTTATTGGATACGGTTTGTCTTGAAACCAGTTTGCTTCTAGATCCATCTACAGAGGTTATCTCGACATCGATATTTTGGTGAGTTTTATGTGGCAATTCCCATTTGGGAACAGCTGTACAGGCGCAACAGTGGTCAGTTTTAATTGTTGTTGGTTCGGAAAAACAAACCTCACGATTTGGACAAAATAAGGTTTTAATTCCATCAGGACTCCAAGCCTTAAACAAATCCAATCCAATGCCATGTGAGCAACATGAAGATAACAGCATGCACACAACAAAATATTTGAAAATCATTTTCAATGAAGATTTCTCAAATGATCTTTCAGGATGACAAAACCTACTTAAATATTTTGAAGGAAACTGTTTGGGTTTTCCAATTTCATTTTAAGTGATAAATTACCAGTGTTTTGACTTCTTGGGTATTTATTTGTATTTAAATGAATCAGTCACTTTTATTGTATTAGCAAATCGATAAAATTAATCTGTTGTTAAGGCGTTACATAAACAAGCTTTGATTATTTTGAATATCTTCAAATTTTCACTTCTTCTTACTACATTTGTATAAACTTCAAGATTTACCTGTATTATTAAAACCGTTTTTTTTTCTAAAGTGAATATTTTCGAAGGGTTTAATATTTCGCAGTGGTGTCTTGCCATGGCTTTGTTTGGACTTGTTTGTTTGCTTTTTGGCCTTGAATTTTTGTCCCTAATATTTTATTAACTGTGCATTTGCATTCAGATATCGCCGATCAAATTTATTCGTTCATAGTGTATTAATTTATTAATTTTATTAATTTTTTGATTGAGTTAGGCCTGCCAATTGATATTTTATCGTGTGTTTTTCTATGTTGTGATGTGATGCTATTGTTTCAGAAAAAGGGAGAAGGTTTAGATCCATTAAAACGTTTAATCCCGCTGCAAATGCTTGCACCTGTCCTAAGTCAGGAATCTGATGTACAGTAGTTGTCGTTTGTTTATGTAATTTATACGTGTTTCTCGTTTCTCGTTTTTTTATATATATATTAGTTGGTTTTCCCGTTTGAATGGTTTTACACTAGTAATTTTGGGGCCCTTTATAGCTTGTTGTTCGGTGTGAGCCAAAGCTCCGTGTTAAAGGCCGTACATTGACCTATAATGGTTTACTTTTTTTAAATTGTTATTTGGATGGAGAGTTGTCTCATTGGCACTCACACCACATCTTCCTATATCTATAGACAATTGTAATTCCTTGAATATATAATTCATCTTCCTATTTGATATTAAAACAAGAATGTGTCCATAGTAAACGGATGCCCCACTCGCACTATCATTTTACGTGTTCAGTGGACCGTAAAATTGGGGTCAATACTTTAATTTGGCATTAAAATTGGAAAGATCATATCATAGGGAACATGTGTATTAAGTTTCAAGTTGATTGGACTTCAAATTCATCAAAAACTACCTTGACCAAAAACTTTAACCTGGACGAACAGACGCACGGACGAACGAACGGACGCATAGACCAGAAAACATAATGCCCTCTATTATCGTAGGTTGGGCATAAAAATTTACAACCTTGCGCTGGTCGTACTTCTACAAGAAATATTTGCTACTGTACGAGAATAACGCATCGATTACTTAAACACTTTCCAAAATTTTCATTAAAAAGAGCAATATACATCAAAAATGCATATACGTATAAGAAATGATTCATATCTCACCAAAAAGACATACAGAAATGAAGAATTGAATATCGTCATATTGAAACTGACATAAAATATACTGGTATTGTTGTCATTTATTTGCATAATTTGCTTAGCTCCCTGCCTATTTGTAAAATGACTTGATGAACAGAGATATTCAACAATTTTTGAATTACAAGTACTGTAGTTTCACCGCTGATACAAATTAATTTTAATACATAGTTTTTGAAAGATTTTAATAGACTTGTAATTATCACGGAAGTCATCGTCAGAAATTAGAGTGAAAAAGATAAAGTATAGTTTTATTAACACAATTGAAGTTTTTGACATCACGAACAATCTTTCAAACGATAGTATTTATTGAAAGTGTAAATAGCGCAAAACAAATATGAAAATTAGAATAAAACATGTCATGCTAATTTTATCTCATAAGCAACACGACGGGTGTCACATGTGAAGCAGGATCTGTTTACCCTTCCGGAGCACCTGAGATCACCCCTAGTTTTTGGTGGGGTTCGTGTTGTTTATTTTTTTAGTTTTCTATGTTGTGTCGTGTGTGCTGTTGTTTGTCTATTTGCCCTTTTCATTTTTAGCCATGGCGTTGTCAGTTTATTTTCGATTTATGAGTTTGACTGTCCCTCTGGTATCTTTTGTCCCTCTTTTCTTATGAGCCTGGTTTAATACGATTGAACGATAACACTTTCACTGTCCAAGATATTGACTACCAATCGTAGACGACATACACTTGTTTAAACTTAAGAACGATTGACCAAACGCAAAACAATTAATCATGTTAGGGACTTATCATTATTTACCTGGGAGGGGGCTGGTCATTTTGAAATCGAACATATAAAATTTTCTTGATCCCCCATAATATTTCACTATTTTTATTTGATCCCCCCTCATAAAAACATTTAAAAAATGTGATCCCCCCTCTATTAAACATGCCAACATTTTAACATGCAAAACACTTATGTTATCATTGGATTGATTCCAAAAACATATTTTAGGGATAATTGCCTTGAAATAGACCTCTTTCATGAATATTAGAAGGTAGAGCAAGCTTTTTCTGACTTTTTGTATGTTAATTCCTATAATGGGCTATTAAAAAAAACGTAATCCTAATAGAAACTCTGTGTAAAAAATATTCATTAAAAAGTAAACTTTTTGAAACAGTAACAACACATTAATTACTTATAGGAATCTGTTATATGTCCCTTAAACTTTACATTAGGCCTTATTGAAACCTTCATTGAGTCGCTGAACTTTTATATATATGGATAGTTCATGCTGTCAGCTTGAACACCAATTCAATTACTCATTTATTGACATATTTCATTCATAAATGTGTGATAGTAACCTCAAAATTTTGAGGGAGTGAGAGGTATAAATGAACCCAAAGGAATTTTGTATTGGGAAAAAAAATACATTAGTGGTGTTCGTCATCTCAAAATCATCTTTTGTATCAATTTTCAACTGTTTGAATGCAGATTAGATGAATATCTTATTATTTATTGGAGGATTTATTTCTCTACACCATAGTTTTTCATGATGTGGCGTAATTTGAATTTTTGTACAAATTTTGCACAAATTCTTGTAGATTTTGTTTACACTCATACATAATTTCTCTCAAACTATGAAGCTGATTTTAACAAAACTTACCACTAATGCTTGTTAATTTAGTGATCGAAGTGATTGAAATATAATGAATGAATTATAAGGGTTATGAAGCACCTGTGTATTTCATATGGAACAATATGACACAAAATGGCAGCTTCTACATCACCTAAGTCTTGTTACGTCTTACTTAATTGTATGTAAAATATATTTCGATTAGACTTTAGTGATATTCTTCTACTCATTTTGTCTCTTGAATACATGAATTATGTAAACTACATATTTCCATGTGCAAAAAATATTGATCCCCACTTTTAATTCATAAAAAGATTTGAACCCCCCCCCCTGTAAATAAAAACAAATATACAGAGACAAATTTCTCAATTAAACACACATATTTAATATCTACACTGCGTGGTGGTGTTATTCACACTATATTATTAATTCAAGCTATTACAATTAGCTGTATTACTTCAGCAGTTCTTAACACACTTATGTTTGCTTTAAATAAATGTTCGAATAATTCATATCGCTTATTCTTGAAAACAAGAGGCGGAGTATCACAAAGAGAGAATCATAACTATACCATTTAAATCGAAAATAGAACTACAAAATCATGACAATAAAACGAAAAACAACTGAAGACAAACAACAGTCAATAACACACTGTATACACATTAAATCCTTTGCATGACAAACCTCAGTATTCATTGGAAGTGATCTCAAGTTCATAGAAGATGTAATTATTAAAGCAGATCCTACCAAAAATACTGCGCTTAATGGACTTAGAGGTCTTGCAGTAAAGAAAGTGTTGAATGAAATGATCGATTTTTTTATATCATATTTATCTTCTTTCTTTTTTTAAAAGCAAGTTTTGTGATATATTTGGTCGTTAAGTCTTAATTTTACGATATATTTGATCGCTATTTCATGATTTCTATTCCACATCTTTATCCTTAAGCATGGTCAATAATTGCTATCTCATCCTATTTTTGGTTAAAGTTTCTATCACTTTCACTTTGATCTTAAAAATGGTCAATAATTGCTATCTCATCCTAATTTTTGTCAACGTCTCTATTACCTTCACGCGGATCCTACTTTATTTGTAACTTTTTAGAAGGAAATATTTTTGGCTCACAAAACTGAAGTAAACAACGGGACATCTATTATGATTTTCATCTCTAAGATAAAAACTATAATCAGCTGCTTGTTAATTCCATCTACCAAAGACGTTCCCATGCGTCATTCTCCGTCTTATAATACTTATCACTGCTTTGGGTTTTCATATTCATAGTTCTGCCATGTTGAATGATTAGTGCTCTGTCTTTGCGTTATGATTTCTCCGTCTTTTTGAATTATGATTGCTCTGTCTTTTTTAATTATTACGTATCTCTGTTTTTGGATTATGAATGCGTTTAGTTTTTTAATAACCATTGCTCTATTTTTTTTTTAAATTATCGTTGCTCTGTCTTACCGAGTTATTATTGCTCTGTCGTTTTGAACTGTGATTGTTCTGTCTTTTTGAATTATGATTGTTCTGTCTATTTGAGTTAGTATTGCTCTGTCGTTTTGAATTATGAATGTGTTGCCTTTTTGTATAACCATTGCTCTATTTGTTTAATTATCGTTGCTCTGTCTTTTTGAGTTATTATTGCTCTATCGTTTTAAATTGTGATTTTTTTTGTCTTTTTGAATTATTATTGCTCTGTCGATTTGAATAGTGATTTTTTGTCTTTTTGAGTTATTATTGCTCTGTCGCTTTGAACTCTGATTTTTTTGTCTTTTAAATTATTGCTGCTCTGTCATTTTGTATTATCATTCGTTGCTCTGTCTTTTTAAATTATTATCGCTCTGGTTTTTTTTAAGTATCATCGCTCTGTCTTATGTAAATTAAAATCAAAATAGTATGTTTCCATCTAATTGCAAAAAATAATAATGCAAACTTTGTCTATGTTTTTTTTTTATTAAAATACAAAATAGGTCTGCTTATGGTTTTAACTTTATGAATTGTTCATACAAGGTATCACCTCTTTCGCTCTTTCCGTTTGAGCAATGCTTTCTCTAAACCCATCATTGGAGATTCGAATGCCAAAGAAGCAACAAAAGCGACTGCATAGGATAAAACAACATGTCCTAGAAACTCATACGTCTGTAATGACAAAAAGCATAAAAAAAATACACCAGACTGCAAAATATATAACAACATGTCGTATAGGCACTCGTAAGTCTGTAACGATAAAAAGCAAAGAGACATACAACAGTATTTGTAACCATTTTGAATCTTGTAAATTTTATTTGACAACGGGTATCAATCTGATATATTTATACTATGGGTTATTTTGAATTATTGTATTAAAAGATATATTGTTTACATCCAGATCCTTTAAACCACTGTTTCCATCTTATTTATAGTTTGAATTCTTTCATCAAAAGATATGTTTACAAAATACTTACGACTTCAGTATCACTAAAATGTATGAGTCTTTGTCTTCTTGCGAGATAATAGTAAATAACTATAGGATGAACCAAGTAGGCACAGTATGTCAGTCTGCTAAGTGGTACAAATCCCTTCCATGATAGTATCGTGTTAATTATCCCTGCAGAAAAAAGTTTACAAATCAATCAGATGATACAATTACGCTTCGCGAGCAAGTAAATAGAGTTAAAGATACCAAAGGGATATTCAAACTCATAAGTCGAAAATAAACTGACAACAACATGGCAAAAAAAGAAAAAGTCGAACAACAGTAAACAAAACACAAGATTTAGCAACACGAAACCAACAAAAAAATGGGGTGATCTCAGGTGCTCCGGAATGTAAGTAAGTTAGATATGATACTTTTGTATAACTACAAAACTAAAACTTCTGGGCTACATCTAATGTTATTTTTCGTCATTTTACGAGATAATAGTAAATAACTATAGGATGAACCAAGTAGACACAATATGTCAGTCTACTTAGTGGTACAAATGCCTTCCATGATAATATCGTGTTAATCATCCCCGCAGAAGAAAAAACCCATAATTACCCAGATGATCCGATTGCTTTTTCCCAATCAAGTAAACGGGAGGCGAATAAGTTTATCGTATATTCAAACATTAAAATGGTTAATAAGGTTTGAACTTCAAGCATTTATGAATACCATCACCTTCAAACATCACGAATACTACAGTCGTTAAAGCTTTTTCAATGTGGCACGTGACCTCACTTATTTCTACATTTTTCCTAATCGTAAGTATTACGACAGTAACTAAACGAAAAAAAGGGAGTTAAGTGTAATTTCAAGATTTACAGTCGATACCAGACACTAGGATGTTTATTGTTCTTCTGTTATGTTATTTAAACTATTCAAAAGGATACTTAACTCTTAACATACCCCCATTTCCGGTAGCACAAGCAAATATTACCCAGCATACGCAAGCACCCCATACCATCCGGTGGGTAGCTGTATAAAGAGCTGCTACGTCCGTTGATAAGCGGTCCCCAGTTACATCCTTGTGTAAACCATATAACACTGTACATGCAACTGCAGTAAAGGCTAACCATGCAAATATGTTTACAAACTGAAAGTAAACATAGATTAAAAATAAATAAAAAGGAGTGCAAATTACTTGTAGGACGAATTACTAAATGGAATGAATCAAATATTCACAGAAGTGAATTAGAATTTACAAAAATATTCTTCCCGGTGTTTCATTTGTAATATAGAATCAAAATTAATATCCCTAATAATTATACTATTTGCCGTTTATTTTCATATCAGAAATTTACTTATTCGTTGAGATGAAGAGATCTGAATGTTAAGATACTCAAAATTCCGACTTTTATAGTAAAACCTTTCAAAGAAACCCACACAATTGCTTTGAGTCTGCCAGTTTCAATAGTTATTTCCCATGGTCTACATTACAATATATTAATATTTCGTTTGTCCGGAAAGTCTGTGTATTTTAGTGATACAACATCAAATGAACACACGAATCTATCGATCAGCATTGGATTATAAACATTGTACATGGTAAAGAAAACTGAATTTACACTTACTCGATTGATACGAACTTTACAGTCAGTTTTGTACAGTACATATCCTGCATACATTCCAATCAAATAAGGTGTAATTCTGTTCCAAGGTTTTACATACTCATTGAAAAAGTTCTGACTATTTCCACTGTGATAATTCATGCAATAAAGGATATGAACTACATACAACAATATAAAAAGTTAGGTATAATTGTTTATTCAAAGTTGTTCCGACCTGTATAACAAACATGTTTTACAATTAAACAAATGTATACACTTGGAAAAACTTATAAGTAACTTTCTTTAACTGCAAGAAGGTTAAGACTATAGTGTGTGATAACATTGTGTGAGGGAATTCGACGTTTGGTGTACCACTGTTCACTCCAGTGCAATTTATGACAATACCACTGCATCAATCAGAATTATTTTTTTTGCAGTGTTTTAAGTAATGATTTTGCTTTGTTGTCGCGTATTATTTGTGAAACATTCAATGTTTTAAAAAGGCGAATTTTCTTTATAAAGTCAATGATTATGTTGACTTTTGAAGGCCAAACTTTCTACAGACTTAAATACGCTAATGAAAGATTCAAAAACTATACCAATACATAACGACATGTTTATGAAATTATGACAAATTTATTGGTTAACAAATTTTTACTCGTTATTGCAAAATAATGAACTTAATATATCTGACATTTTCTCCCTACCCAGTTTACCCCTATACATTTTTATGATGTGGACTGGTCATTGTTATTGAATCGTAGGCAATTTGATTGGATTAAGTTGTTATTAGTTTACCTTCAAACTTGTTTATGCTTTTCATACATGACTATTGATTAATTAGAACGTGCATGAATGTGTACGGTAACTAAAATGACCTTCAAACTGGACACTGGACGAGTCAATATTATGTTTTATCAATGAAAGATAAGGTATGAAAGGTAAGAATTGCCACTTACTCGATTTTCACAAAATTTTCGGAATATACAGTTGAAAGGTTATTTTTTAAAAACCTATTGTGAAGAGTAAAGAGAAGGTTTACAAATAATACGTTTTGTCCCATTAAACAAGGCATTTTCGTAAGGGAAATACCGAAATATATTTTACGCACGATTACGGCAGGTAAAATTATTATTTATCATAATAAAAAAAAAACGTTTTTCAGTCTCATTGGAATATGTTGATTACAATTAATCCCAAACTTAAGAAGTAAGTAACTAAAGTCAAAATATGTCCGATCTGCCTACTTCTGCACATCAAAAGTCAATACGATCGTTTTAAAGTCAATTTCGTCTACCTCACAAAATCTTGTTAGGCACTATAGTACTTTTAGTCTATTGCTTTTTTTTTAGTTCCTTTCGTGCTTCATGTCGATCTGATGAGTCAAGCCCTTTCATAATGTACTAATTTTCTTTGTCTTTTATATGACTTTTTGTGTTTCTTTGTTAAATATTTGTTTGTTCTTATAGCGATTAAGATTATAATACAATGTTGTATGCTAATGAAAACTGAATTTACCCTTACTCGATTGATACCAACTTTACAGTCAGTTTTGTAAAGTAAATATCCTACATACATTCCAATCAAGTCATTTGTTTTATTGTAAACCATGTTTGTTTTTCTATCGATTTATGAGTTTTTAACATCGTTATACTACTGTTGCCTTTATTTGACTATGATACCCCAATTTTTGACATTTATACCTATTATGTCTGTTTGTTTTGTTCACACGTCGTTGTCAATATAATTTAATTTAATGAGACTGTCATACAATTTAGAGGCTTAGCTAGCTATAAAACCAGGTTTAATCTTACATTTACTACATATGAAAATGCCTGTACCAAGTCAGGAATATGATAATTGTTATCCATTTGTTTGATGTGTTTATGCTTTTGATTGTGCTATTTGATTACGGACTTTCTTTTTAGAAGTTTTCTCAGTGTTCGGTATTTTTGTTACTTTCCTTTTTTCCAGGAGAGGAACATGTAAGTCGATGGTTGTCATTGGTTGCTGTTTGTATATATTTTTCGTTTATTGATTTATAAAATTCTCTTAATTTGTTTACGTCAACGTAATTTGGTCTTTCGTGGATAGTTGTGTCATTGCAATAATGTCATATCCAACGAGATTCTAAACTTCACATGGAAACTGTGAATACATCTACATTCTCATATAAACGAATTTGATGCGACTGTCATACAAGTGAGAGGTTTAACTAACTAACTATCTATAAAACAGGTTCAATCCACCATTTTCTACATAAGAAAAGGCTGTACCAAGTCAGGAATATGACAGTTGTTATCCATTTGTTTGATCTGTTTGAGCTTTTGATTTTGCCATGGATTAGGGACTTTCCTTTTTAATTTTCCTCGGAGTTCAGTATTTTTGTGATTTTACATTTTTTCACAATGTTTATATCTCAATAAACAGATAACTGTATTTTAAAGGAATGAACGCTTTTTTATTAGTGTTATTGAGTTGGAAATGCGTTAATGATGTGCACATGTTAAGTATGTAAAGTTTCGGGTCTTTTAAAATAAGCTTCGGAAAACGCATTTACTCACCAATGTAACTACAAGAAGCATAACATTTTACTAGAATGCAACTATTCAACTACATAGGAAGTATACATAAACAAAGACAAATACCCCTTTATTGCTTGTATTCGTCTTAACCTTACCCATCAAATATACTGGCTGGTAAGTCATCATGTGCTGAGAGTACACCGCATGCTATTGTAGAACCCACTAAAAATGCCAATAAAATTCCCACACCAACCAAATGGTAACTGAAAAAGAAAAGGTAACACACACACACACATATTCGTTAAGACATACACTATTTTATTAACACATTGAATGTAGCTAATTATCTTTTATAACACGTATAAGTCAGGGAACACTGAAGCATTGATAAGGATCTCCAACTTGTTGGTTAAAGGCATTTACATACGACAGAGATAATAGTTCCAGCAACTAAGAGCTAGAAATGACGAAAGAAGAATCATATTTATTGTTTTGCATTTGCCTTAAAGCTTAAAAGTGAAATTTCACAAACGTGTTGTAGTCATGTGTTGGAAATAAGGGATCAATAAAATTCAATATCTTTGTATAATAATGATCAAAACTAATCGACTGTCGATCTTTTAAAAATACACGTATTACTTACTGAAACAACGGAAGTAGAATAAGTGGACTGATCACATAAAATTGCATATCATTAGCAAGATACCAAGACCATGCCATACACTGTTAATATAAAGGAAAAGTAGTTTTTAAATGTTTTTTTATGTGCTACTCGAATTGAAAACATTTGTCAATAATAGGACTGATAAGAAAACTGAAGATTTTATTGCTTTGATGAAACAATCAGTTGTAATTGTACAAAATTTTCCCGATATTTAATGGTTTAACTGTTTAACTTATTCTAGTGACGTCTGTTTTGGAGTTTACAAACAGAATATTAATATTATTTAACCGAGAAGTTATTTTATGCAAATACTATTTAATACTATTTAAAACTTAAAACAAACATCAGCTCTAATAATAATGTGATTTCCAAACGAAATTTACCATGTCGTAACCATTCACGAATAAATTGTTAACGTATAGAAAATTTCTGTGCCATGAGTGTTCACAGTAATTGACTTCAGGTCCATCTCTAGGCCAGCCCGGACCTTCTCCAATGTAAGGGAAGAGAGATACATACACCATCAATATTAACATGTAGGGAGGCGTCAATCTAAAGGGGAAAAATATTACGTATAAGCCTCCTACGTGGTGAAAACAAGAAAAGTCAGAATTCCATCTGTCAAATTCATTTCATTTGCCATTGTTTTGTTGGTTTTATTAAGAAGAGAATTTAAAGAGCAATCTTATCTAAATACGGGTCTCTGACTTTTTTTTATCCTCACATGTTTATATGATTCGAGCACACGAGTTTGTGATAGTTCTGAACTTTAATCAAATCAGAGCAAGAGTGGACTCGGAATAATATGACAAATTGAATTGAAGTTTTTAATGCTTTTTTGACTCGTTGCTATCTCAAGACATTATATTCACTTCTCCTTTCGTTTTCATTTTGAAACTTAACGCAATCGTTACAATCCTTTCGCTTATCATTTAATCATATACTTTATTTTTTTCATCCCGAAATATAAAATAATGAACAATCAGTATTTCATAAATTTGTGGAAATAAATGCAAGTATGAATGTCGTTTAAATAGTCTTCTTTTGTTATTTGTGTTATTTTTCTCTTGTCATTTTTAGAAAAAAATATGACAAGACAAATTCATTTTATATGGATGGAAATATCGTGTTTGTGTTGTGTTTGTAATACACAATTTTTCTACCTCCAGAATCGATGGAAATAAAACATCGGCCAATTTAACTTCCCATTATTTGTCTTTAATTCCTTCATCATCAAGTATGTCAGTAATAGACCACTACAACAATAGAAAAAAAAAGTGTGATGAAAAAAAAATACGAAGGAAACATAGTTATATATCATTTTTTTTCAAACAGGAATAAACAGACTTACTGTAATAGAAACTAACAATGACGTTTTATATGAATTTTGGAGATTTTTGTTTTTAAATACAAAACATATTTTTTGGTTGTTTTCGTAACTTAAATCTTTTTACAGGATAGAGTTGTAGGCCCTATCATAGGCTATGCTGAACCAGATTTCTTTTCCTTATATACACAAATATTTATCCACATGGATTCATTCTTATTAACGCATACCTTCATAGTCAACCGATGTACTATACTTAAATATTGCATGGTAGTATACTAAAGTTTTGATGAATGGGACGGATTATAGGTAATACAAACATAGTTGACAGAACTGAAAATAAGGACATATATACAGCAAATAAATGGCATAAAAATTAAAGCTTTCCCTATTTCATCCTCTCTAGGAAACAAGACATTATACCCACGTTAGAACAAGAAAATATGCCCATGCGAAAACAACTCAACAAGCAATGATGCTTGTATGAGAATAAGAAATAATGCTCAAATTGGAACAAAAATGAGCTCGTACAGGAACAAGAAATGATGCCAATGCCAGAACAGGACGTGATACTCGTGCGAGAAAAAGAAATTATGCTCGTGCGGGAACAAGAAATGATGCTCGAACGGGAACAATCATTGAAGTTAGTAAGGGAACAAGAAATAATGCGCATGTGGGACAACAAGAAATGATGCATATGCGTGAACAAGAAAAAACTTGTCTAACTAACATGGTGTTAAATAGAGTGTTTCACTTGCTGGTTCTCATCACTGTGAAACGATTGATTTACTATTCTGAAACTTATGTTATGTTGCATACATTAATTGTGTCTGTTTACACATTAGAAATAGATGTACCTTAATGCGAAGAAAGTGTCTACTGCAGGAAACGCATTGTAAATTGGACCAAATGAAATCCTGTTGAGATGATCCGGTAACCACTGTGAAGTGTTATCTAAAAATATACTTGTGAACCAGATTCATACATAAATAGATATATAATGTCGGTTTTGGAATCTTGAAGTTAAATTACTAAAAGAAAAGATTTAAACAAAAACAGAACTAATTTTTATAAAAATAATCATATACAACTGGTTTCATTAGATGTGTTGAGGTTAATTTAACCAGTTATGTTGCATTTCATCTGTTAAAAAGTCCTGAGATCATTTGAATACTATCGTGTTATTGAACATTTACAGAATATAAACTAAACACTGAACTATCATAGCAGGTAATACAAATGTCTCTAAAGAAGTGCTGTACTTGGATATTTATGTCTAATTTGAGTTATCACATATTTTGCATTCCCAAACGTGTATTGTTGTCAAAAACGTTTTGTCGTTTGTTTTGTTCACTTCAGTGGTGCTTTATTTTCATTTTATAGTTGAGGTGCTTCCCGCGGTTTCAGTTTGTAACCCGTTTTTCTACTGTTTCCTTTATTTAACACAAGACTTTTTTCAATAAGTGGTAAATACTAAAATCAGCATCATAGTACGACATCATATATTTGCATAATGTGTTTGAGCATTTGATTTTGACATTTGCTTTGGGACTTTCCGTATTAATTTTCCCAGTGGTTCGGTATTTTACTTTTTATTACTTTTATATGTACATAGTTATCACTTACCGACAACACCGAACTGTAGAGCAAATATCATGGTGTGTCCGAGTATAACCCAAGTCATGGTAATAAACCGTATCCCATTTATTGCTGTTAAACTCCCAGCTCCTTGTGTAGTACTAAGTATCTTGGTAATATTAGTATATACAGAAAAAGATAAAATAAGCTTTCCCAATAAACCTATAATTATGATAAAGAAAACGTAACGTTTTAGACGTTAAATTTATATGTTTGTTTTTGTTATTTGTTATTTAAGTCGTTGGGATAATATATTATAGAAACAACCTATAACTTTTGGTCGTCATGTTCTTCAACTTCATTCTTTATTTGGTCTTTTTAACATTTTGTTATTCGAGCGTCATTGATGAGTCTTTTGTTGCTTGGTCTTTAGTTTTCTATGTTGTGTCTGCTGTACTATTATTTGTCTGTTTGTCTTTTTATTTTTTAGCCAAGGCGTTGTCAGTGTATTTTTGATCTATGAGTTTGGCTGTCCCTCTGGTATCTTTGGCCCCTCTTGTAGACGAACACACGTCTGGCGTATATACAAAATTTCAATTCTGGTATCTATGATGAGTTTATTGTTTAATGACCATAATTATGTTGATTATTACAGTGAGTTTTCGATTTGTTTGTTCTGCTGAAAAGCAATTTGCAACCAACAGTTTAGTCGGATACCAGGATTTTATCAATCGTAAAAACATATATGCATGATTTTTATATAAAATTCATATGCTTGATAAATGATTAAAGCATTAAGTGAGTTTTCATGAACCAAATGGAAAATTCTCCATTTCTCCCTTCGTGTACATACATGTATATTATTTGTATGATCATATGCTATCGACTTGTAAAATTGCAACAAATTAAAGTGATTGACCCTAATTGATGGTCGGTTAGAAATGCTTAGTTTAAGTGTATAATAGAAAAGAAATGATATGTGGTATCCATCCATCCATGACAAATAATCAGTACATGCAAAAACCACAAAAAGCAAAAGAATAGCTATTGTATTGCAGTTCTTTACTTCAAAATCATCACAATGAGGCCTTCAACACGGAGTAAAAAACTCTCACCTCACTTAATTTAGGAAAAAGATTTAAAAATAAGTGTTTTTGTATACCTGGTGTATTGTGTGCCTGTCCATTTATTAAATGGGTATTTTCATCAATTTCGGAAGCGTTTGAAACATCCTCGTCTTTACTCCAGCTTGGCCATTGAATCACTATGACGTCATAACATGTTCCTATTACCAGTAAGGCAATAAAAAGTGAACATACTACCCTACAAAAAGAATACATAATAGTTTTATAATTGGATAAAAGAGAGGTTAAAGATACCAGAGGGACAGTCGGAAATTAACTGACAACGTGTTAAAAAAAGAAGAAAAAAGACCAACAGACACACCGACACACCGACAAACAATAGTACACGTTTAAGGTTCGATTTTACATACATATATTACATATGAAAATTCAAAAAAATGAAAGCAAATGTATCAGGTTGCTCAATTTGATATATGCCTTTTTGTGCTTCTTTGTTAAATATTTGTTTATTTTTATTGTTATTAAGCTACTTGTGGTACTTGTACATCGTGTCATTATTGTTTATGATATTCTCGTAGTTTTGTCTTTCATTTTTGCTAATGCGCTTTGTCTGTATGCCTTTTGATGTTACTTCGAAAACTAGTTTGTTGCTTGTCTTTCATTTTTGCTATGTGCCTTTTTATGTTTCTTTGTTACATATATGACGTGGATCCGTACTAATACATCCCGTCATTTTGTAACTGTTATTGTACTATGGTAAATTTGTGTATTATTGTCTTTAATTTTTGCTAATATGCTTGGTCTATAATGCTATTTTGTGTTTATTTGTTACATATTTGTATGTTTTTTTAATTATTAAGATTAAAACACAATGTTGACTGCTGTATTTTTGATATTTTTGCCTATTATGTCTGTTTGTTTTGACCACGCGTCGCTGTCAATATAATGGAACTTGATGCGACTGTCATACAAGTGTGAGGTTTAGCTAGCTGTAAAACCAGGTTCAGTCCACCATTTTATACATAAGAAAATGCCTGTACAAGTCAGGAATATGACAGTTGTAATCCATTCGTTTGGTGTGTTTGAGCTTTTGATTTTGCCATTTGATTAGGAACTTTCGGTTTGACAAACAAACAAAACAATACCGTATATATATGTACAGAACATATTGATATCTTTTTTATTGCCGACTTAAGAGATACATAATATGTTGAGAATCGTATACTCACAATACAATGGTAGCCCTAGTATCAAGAGGTCGGTCATGTTCTGGACATGATACACTATACACAGTTGGTAATACTGTAAATAAAAATCATTTATTCTAGTTTCTCCAAACTGTCCTTTTATACTTGTATTGATTTGGGGCATATCAAGGCTACAATTTCCATATACAGGGCTAAAACATAAGGTAGTTTGACTACTTCCTTCGACCCTCTTTGAATTGTGGTGCCCTTATTATATCTTTTCTTTGGCTATCAAAGCTGTTTTATGAACACTCCTGATGAAGTTTTGATCATCAACAGGCTGCGGAAACGATGAATTGTGTATGTCAAAATACCATATACTAAACCCCATTAAGCATATATAGTTTTTACTTCTAGTTCTTGGTTTGAACCAGCATAGCCATTTCAATAGCATCAATTTTCATACCTTTTGTTGTTCATTACGTTTGGATACAATAAAAACAATTGTAACTTTAAGTTAATATTGTATCGTTAAAAGATCCTTACAAATCACAGAAATAATTAAAAATAAAAAGCAGAGGACAAAACAGTTTTTGACGTTAGCTTTTTAATGATCCACATTCCGTACTTATCACTGTAAAAAAATGTACTGTAAAGCTTCAATGTTTAAGGCAAGTCCTTGATATAAATGCTAAATCATTTGGAGGCGTAGTCATTGCTTTTTATAAATAAAAACGTTGATCAAGCGAGTACATAATGTATCAAATAACAATGAGGAAATACAGTTCAAAACTTTCCCTGATCTGTCACCATTGACTAAACTTGAGGAAATCGACAAGCACATACTTATTCGAGGATATGATGGATATTATACAGTAATGATAGTACCTGTTGTTTTTAATAAAATCATAACATCGGTTTTACTACAACTGTTTGGTACACACACACCAAGGTTTAGTACTGCAATCTGGAAGGATAAAACATTGTATTCTAAATTTTTTAAAGTACAAGAAGAAGGGCGTATGTTATTCTTCTATGGTAAAAACTATTCATACAGATCTAATACTTTTATAATCTAGTTCCATTTGTAAAAGGTATTATTGCATAGCAATATAATATTTCCCACAGAAAGTAAGCTCATGCAATATAAAATTCTACTGGGGACAATATTCCCCAATATTCATGCAATGACCCTATAATACAAAATAGAGATTATGATAGAATCTAAAATATAGAAAGGAAAAAAAAAACAGTAGACAAACTAAACACGAAGCCAATGATGAAATAAGAAAAATGATTAATCAAGACTTCGTAAGTTTAACATGGTCCATGAAAATGAGGTCAAGGTCAGATAAATTAAACAGGAAACACATGTGCACCTTACAACCAATCAATACAGTTGACCTACTTATTGTTAAAAATAGGTTCTAAGAAACAGACTTATACAGGAAAACTAAACATTGACCAATTAACCACGAAAATGATGTCACGGTCAGATGAACCATGCCAGACAGGCATGTACACCTTAAAATCAATCTTTGCATTACATATAGTTGACCTATTGCTTATAGTTTAAGAAAAACAGACCGAAACACAAACACTTACCATTGAGCAATGAGCCGTGAAGTAAGTTAATGCAAGCTTGACAAAAACGATGTTACAATACACGGTAAAAGCAAATTACACAATTTGAGTAGACAGAAGGTCTTGTAAATGTACTAATTTTATTGACATTATTAGAAGCAACACAGTATTGGCCTTTGGATCTGTACTTACATTATTAACATTAGAAGAAGCCACACAGAATTGTCCCTTGAATGTGTACTTTTTTTTGTCCCGTTCTGTATTAGCTTGTATAGACATACATTCATCGTAATCTCCAATCCACATGATCGGACTGCCGATCGATCCAAGGATATTTGATTGTGGTTTTCCAAACGCATCCACCACTACAAAAGAAGAAAACAAAAACCAGCATGAATGTGTTCTAAAGATATATACAAAAGCGTTACATATGATTCATTTATAAAATGTTGGAAAAGTTCCCTTTACATGGGAGGTACTACTGATATAATGAAATAAAATTGAAAATGAAAATGGGGAATGTTTCAAAGAAACAACAACCCGACCAAAAAGCAAAAAACAGGCGAAGGCCACCAATGGGTCTTCAACAGAGCGAAAAACCATGCATGTATTATTGATGGGTTTGACCCATTTATTTATCCCATGTTGGTTAAAAATCACAAAGCAGTTACCAATATTTGGCAGAATAAGTCCTAACGTGCAGTGAACGCGAACATCAACGATAAAGTCTTACTTTATATCTAATAAACAGCTGCGCCATGAGCGCATGATACGCCCGACGTCTTGTGTGGAAGTTTTATGCAAAAATCATAAATAGTTTCTGAGAAAGTTTTAAGCAATAACCATATATTGTTTTTGAGACACGGCGGGACATGTGAAACCCCCAACCCTGTTTTTTTTTTTTACAAAAAACTAAATATCACTAAAATAAAATGTTGAATCAAAACCAAAAAGTATACAGATCTTTAGATTAATATAACAAAGAAGTGTGTAAAGTTTTAAGCAATAATCATAAATCATTTTTGAGATACGGCGCGTCATGTAAAAAAACCCTCCCCTGTTTAACAAAATACTCAATAACTCCAAAATAAAGTTTTGAATCATCAACAAAAAGTATACAGATCTTTAGATTGATAAAACAAAGAAGTGTGTAAAGTTTTAAGCAATAATCATAAATTGTTTTTGAGATACGGCACAACATGTAAAAAACACCCTCCCCCTTTTTTACACAATACTCAATAACTCAAAAATAAAATTTTGAATCATTACCAAAAAGTATACAGATATTGAGATTAACATAACTGAGAAGTGTTTAAAGTTTTAAGCCATAATCAAGAATCGTTTTTGAGATACTGTGCGACATGTGAAAAAAAAACACACCCCTGTTTTTAATAGTTACAAAGTGCCGTAACTCAAAAAGTTTTAATCTTATTTTCACCAAAAAGTATACAGATCATTTGACCATCATAAGAAACAACTATGTTAAGTTTCATGAAATTTGGATAAGTCGTTCCCAAGTTACGGTGCGACACGTTTACGCCGGACAGACGGACAGACGGACGGACGGACGGACACAGGACATTTGTATATCATAATACGTCCCGTCAAAATTTTAACGGGCGTATAAAAACTGTAATGTGGAACACTTGTTTTTATTTTTCGAATTCGTGGATTTTTGTCTCATTTGGCATACCTACCTCATCTACACAGCTACTTTTGCACAGGTACTATTTCTTTACCAAACATCTGTTGCACTGGAAATCTACTTTTAATATTCAGTACTATTTTGTTACTTTAAAATTATTGTAATATTTAGGTACATGTATTTAACAGTACTTGATTTTTACTTAAAATTTGGACAACAAATATTTGGAGGTCATTTTCAGTTTTTACAAAGATAGGCTGCAAAGACAAAAGAGAAAGTCCTTAAAATAAAGTTTATTTAGAGAAATTATTGTCTGTGGCTGGGTTTCTACGCACTTCAATAGATATCATTCATGTTTAATCCCAAAAACGAAGATGCCGAAAGTATGTCTGCACCCGATTCAACACTGACGGTCAGGTCAACGCTCCTGTTTTTCAATATCTAATTGATAATCATTATGATATTAAAACTACAAACACCACAATTATATCTCTGG
The DNA here is from genome assembly GCF_965363235.1 of Mytilus galloprovincialis. NCBI lineage: Eukaryota > Metazoa > Mollusca > Bivalvia > Mytilida > Mytilidae > Mytilus > Mytilus galloprovincialis. The sequence goes on along the minus strand of NC_134839.1, from coordinate 26,432,925 downwards.
TTCAAATAATCGACACAAGTAGAACGTTTTATTCATTCACAGAATAGTATCATAAATGTATGTATACTTCAATCATGATACTATATTCGTCGATCAAGGTCAATATGAAACTATCAAGGTTAATATAAAACGCAAAAAAGCATAGAGATCAACTGCCAGGACATGAAATGTTTTTGTTATTTGACAATGAATTTATCTTTAGTAAAATGTGTGGTAAATAAAAAAGATACTATTTTTTTTATCTTATTATAATAAGCCCATCATCAGTGGGAAACCATAATGGAAGATCAATAATTCTTTTCCTTTTAAACATAGATTTCATACAATTATATATGTAGTGATAACACAGGTGGATAATGTATTACCGGACTAGAAAACGAAAACGTTATATATAAGTTATGGTACACATCATCTACTATGTTCAATTGATTCAGTTTTAAAATATATTTTCCCACTATGAGAAAAACGAGTCTGTCAATGGTCCAATGCATCAACATAGCAAAGTATTAATGGTTAAAGTAAGCCATCAACTTAACATATATTCCATCTTGAATATTAAGAACATATCATTTGAAATTTTATTGCTACAAAATATCAAAACTTTATGGAAATATGGCCAATTGTGGATCATATTGTTAACTTGTCCTGTGTCTTGTTTCTGTAGTCGCAGCAAATCCTAAAATTTCACATCTTGTTTGTCAAAGTTGTTAGAGTATACCACCAACCATATATGTTGATTTGATTCAACGTCAAAACATATTCTGAATCTATTCTTCATTTAGACTTTCTTAAAATTTTCTTGAATCATAAAACACAAAGAGTCGTTGTATTGGAGTTTTGCAACAAACAAAAAAACACTTTTAGAATTTTCGTGGTGATTGAAAATTGATTGGAAAAAAGGTTGCTTTAACCAAATTCTTATTCTTTATCAGCAACAAGTCCTCATCTACAAAAATTCTATCTGCAATCAAAATGGCAAATATCTTTTAACATTTCAAAGTTTTTCATATTTAATTACCGTAATAAGAACTTACTCGCTAATGCCCATAGCTCTCTTCGTGAAATAGCTTCTCCTGTTGCGTTTATTTGATTACGACAGAGTTCAGATACAACTAGTGGTTGGTTGGTTGTTTGTGTATTTACAGTTGTTTGAGGCACTGTTGTTTTTTGTATCGTGCTGTTTGTCTTTTCAGTAGTAAAAGATGCCCCAGTCGACATGGGAGAGGTCAGATCTGTACCAGGGGTTGATGGTCCGTTAGCATTAGTTGTTGTATTGTCTTGTAGATTACTATCCCATTGATCAAATCCACTTTTAATAAAAGCTTGCAAAAATAAGCTTTTGAAATTTATACCGTTTAGAATATCGTTAGCTCCTGCTATAAAATCGTCTGCTTCTTTTGGAGTTATTGAAAATTTCGGACGCTCTATAGTCTCCATCATCTTTTTATAATCGATTCGTTTTTCGGACGTGACAAAACTAGTTGCAATAATTAGAATACAAACAAATTTCAGAAACATTTTTGGATAAAATTTCACATGCACTGTAAAACACACGTCAAGCTGATTATAAATTAATTTACATGATATTTCTAATAATCATACGATGTGTCACAAATATTATTACATTATCTCTTATTTTTCTCCAGTTATTTACCTTTATTTGTTTATCAGGAGTCACAGTGTGAAAAAGTGTGATCATAGATTTAAAATTGTTTAAATAAGTACGGTTAACAATTGCAAATGTACTCTTTTTGTCATCTTCTAAAAAAAGTTTCACCTGTTAACTCACTTATATATGATATATTTTGTTAAATCTTTATTTGTTAAGGCGATAATCCTTTATAAAAATTTTCATAAGCCAAAAAACATCTACAGTGTGAAAAAGTTTACTTTTTTGAAATTTCTGCTGGTTTGATAGTACAAATTTTCCATACAATTTCATGTGAGCACCTAAAACTTGGGAATAGTGTATATGATTCTATCAACTATGATTGGGAAACAAGATGATAGTAATTGCTGTTTCTGACAATAGTGACATTTTATTCTGACAACAGTTCATATTAAGAACGTTGACAGTAAACGTTTTGTTGTGTATTCGATGCCAGTTCTGTTTGTCATTTCAGCAATGAAAAAATAGGTACGCATAATCACTTTTATATATACCCACCTAAATTAGTTGATTATAAAGCCCTTTTGAAATATCACCTCGAAAACAAAATTATCTTAAAACTTTTCTCGCCATTAAATATATTTTAAGAAACTACGATGTCTGAAAACGAATTACAATGCTTCAGTTGGCCTGTCATGCGAATAAACCACAGAATATTCCCACTTTAAAGTCAATGAATTTACTTGAAAAAAAAAGCTTCTTAAAACCGCAACATATCGATTTGTAAAATCATCAGGTCACGTTTTTGTATCTTTATATAAACTAAACCAAACTGATCAATTTAAGGTCAACTATTGGAAATGCACAATTAGTTTGACAGATTATAGTGTTGTACCGATCTATTTTGTCAGGATATCTTTAAAATATTCAATCTGTATATCCGGTCATAACAAGTTGCAGTGTCCACTTATCGGTGCGGTAGGTTTTTGATATTTTTTATTAATCATGAATCGATTATTTCGAAAGTTTAAACGATCCAAAATAGTAATTATTTAGATTTATTAAAAAATGTAGCTATTTCTAAACAACTGAATACTTTTGTAGTTTCTGCATAATTTGTATATGTAGTACGCCTATGATTTTCAAATATAATAAATCCCTGTAGAAAGCAAGAAAGAAAGAAAGAAAGAAAGAAGAAATATAATACAATGTATCATCAATTTCATTTTCCCCCTATAAATTCAAACAAGATAAAATATTGAATACCAAACTATATAAGCTTAAACAATTTCAGGCATATCTCGCACTTCATCTTAACTGCAACTTTTATTTCAAAATCTAGTTAAGATGCATATTTTTTTTCGTTAGTTGTTATTGGCCTTGAAATAATAGTTTTTTTGTTGTTGGGATGTAAAAGTACCCGGTCACGTACGCACTTTGTTATTGTTACATGTATTTCTATTTGTATTCATCTTCATCTAATGAGTTTAATCTTCTTCAACTGGTTTTTATAGTTGGTTCTTATGATGTACTGTTCAACAACTGTCCCAGGTTAGGGGGTTGGAATCCTACTAACATGTTTAACCCCGCCATATTTTGTATGTATGCCGTGTCTATCCCAAGGCATGCAGCAGCCTGTAATTCAGTGGTTTTCGTTTGTTTCTATGTTACATAATTGTTTTTCGTTCATTTTTTGGTACATTGATAATGCAGTAAGTTTTCTCGTTTGAATTGTCTTTTATTTGTAACTTCGGGGCTGACTATGCGGTAGGTCTTTGCTCATTGTAGAAGGCCAAACGGTGACCTAAAGCTGCTTATTTCGGTGTCATTCGGTCTCTTGTGGAGAGTTGTCTCATTTGCAATCATACCACAACTTTTTTTTTATAGTTAACTAAGCACATTTTTAAAACTTTCAAAACACGATTAAACACAGGCCGTTGTACTCTTCTGTCATTAACTAATTTTTGTTTACAATTTAAAGATAATGATTTCTAAAATGTTTTTTACCGTTTAGAGGTTCTTTACATAATGATAGTCTATTCACCACAGTTGCAAAAATCATAGTACGTCACATCCGGTTGCATACAAATAAGGTAGAAAAAAAATTCTCTTGAATTTGACATATATCTTGGGTGTTTCAAAGCACCATTTTTTTATTGGGTATTTCCATAGAATTTATTTGAAACTTGAGGTTAAATGGTTACTAAAGCTTATACACAGGGGAAAAAAAGGGGGGGAAACATTTGTCTAGTTAATTTTCAGTGATGAATATTTTCATATATGCAATAAAATGTCAAGTATTTCTTTATTTGAAACAAAGATAAATTCTGCACTTTTTTTTAAAAGTGTAAATTTAACAAAGACTAATAGGGAAAATCAATGGTTGTATTACACCTACAGGGTTTATTTTTTGACTCTGAACTAATTTTTAAAGAAACATTTGTGATGCGTTTCTATTGTTACAGTATATTAATATTTTCAGTACAGAATGAAGCAAGAAGCCGAAGGCCTTTGACCCAACACAAATAAACTGTTACTAGGTTGATATGTACTAGTACATTGATTGATAGATTTTGATTGATAAATTTCATGTACTAATATATAGTTTTATAAATAGAAATAATATTCATTCATCTTTCCGTTAATTGATAGCTTTAAAAGCGTGTTGTTCTTTTCCATCGAAATTCAAAGTTTTAGTTTTGAAATATCAGTACACGAACTACCTAACACTGTTCGATGTCTGCGGAATCATCCCATATCCATGTGTTTCAGCTTTTGATTCTTTGATTAGGGACTTTTCCGTTTTTTTTCTGGGAGATCAGTATCATTGTGATTTTACTTTTTATCAAACAGTAAAGAAAAACCTGTTTACGATATAATATGTTACAAGTGTAATTGTTGATTGTTTTTTTTTCTCTTTCAGGTTAATGTTAAACAATGTTACTTTTTGTTTTCGTTTGGACCTTTTGTATTACTGATGTTACAGGTAGACCATTAGACTTTGACCCCTATGGTCCCGCCCCTGTACTACCTGCTCCACCAATGGTGATGGACAGAAAACATGGATTAGGTCCTCATCGATCACAGCCTTTCCGCAACACAAGAATACATGACAATGCTGATTTCTATCAATATGGCCAATTAACAAATACAGGCCCAAGAGTCAGGTCTCCGATTCCGAAGCGGTCTTCCGATTTAAGCAATTATTTACCATTTATTGCAAGGAACAATAACAGAAAAGTCAGAATTCCTGGTTCAGAGAATTCATATCAGATTAGTGGAGGTCTTGATAAAATTGTTCAAGTCCCATTAACTAAAACCGTTTTTGAGACAAAAAGGATACCTATCGTTACATTTAAGAAGATTCCGAGAGTTGTAATGAAAAAGGTGAATGTTAAGGTACCTGTAGTTAGAATGGTTTCACAGATCGTTGATTTGCACAGCGGAAAGGTTCTGGGTGAAGCAGGAAAGTCTAGATCTTCACATCATTGATTGGATTAGTTGACTTCATAAAACATCAGTAAACATCAGGACTGATATTTACTTAATATTATTAATATTTTTCGTACAAGAAATAAAGCTATAATATAACTTGAAATATGTTTTTTCTTCTGTAAATCCAATTTTAATACTTTTAATATTGCAGAGTATAAACAACATATGGAGCAGTGTTTATCCGAACATAAAGCTACTTGCGAAGCCAAATACAGTTGGTTTGACAACAGTTGGAGTAACGAAATAGAATTCAGTGTCATATTTACAGTACAGTACTGAAAACCAGTAAGTTCAAGAAACTCCGATGTATGGAAGCTTTAAAGTATAAAGTAAAATGTTTAATCAAAAGCAGCTATAAACTGGCAACGCCTGGCTAAAAATGAAAGAAGACAAACAGACAAACAATAGAACACATGACACAACATAGAAAACTAAAGAATAAGCAACACGAACTTAAACACAAATGGATCTATCTGGGATTATTTTATCACTTCTCCGACTTTGACAAGACAAATGGATTGTTCTTCTAAATATTATAACAAATGCAATGACACTAAAGCAAATGATCTATATAATAAAATTAGAGCAACTAGTTAAACATTTGTTTATATGTCAAACAGGGGATGACAGGAGAATAAATGGTCGATCATTGCTCAACGTCCATATCATTTTTTCAGCAAATCAAGCTGATTTAATCAAAGTAATCTTGAAAGTTATGCTACCAGAGGCACAAGGTGGTCTGGTTCATTTCTGGATCATTTTCTTGACATTTGTCTTATTAGATAAATCATCACTAAGATTTATGACAATAGGTGACGTTTTTATTGTTTCTTGATTCTACTTCTAAATCTAGAATCATTATGGTCGATCCTACATAACGTTTGAAACGGATCTTAACTTATACAATTTACCAAAGCAAGTTACAAGTTCTACGGTTGTAATCGTGGACTGGTCGATCTTTAAACGACCTGATTTTCTTACCTAACTAGAGCCGTTTGTAATTGTATACAAAAATTTTATACAGTTATCTGGCATTACTTTGGTCATGACTTTCAAGCGTGCACCTAGTAATGCACGTAAAGCTAGGAATGCAATTATAGTCCTGTCAACGCATCTTATCTCAATCAGTTTAGCGTATATTCAATTCCAATTTCTTTTTTTAAGGATTAAACAGATTTTTCATACTAGGAAATCATGTCACCATGCCATGCTCTGTCCTAATTTTAATATAGGTAGACATTTCATTTGTCAGTATATTTTTACTGAGAGTTAGACTCACAAACCTCAACACACAAACGAATGTAAACTCGGATACCCTGAAAAGTAAGCAGTGTACACTTATATTATTTTTTAAATATCAATATACCATCAATATTTGTTTAAAAGATATAATATCCTAAAACCAAATGAAAGAAGAATTTATCTGAGAACACATAAGGACATGCACATAAGCCCCGCTCAAGCTTTGGATTTTCCCAAGTTTAAAAAGGGCAGCCATTCTAGATCAGTAAAGGACTCACTGTTCGATTTCGAACTATAAATGCGTATTGTGTATAGGTTTAATAAAATTTGGACTAAAAAACACTGAAGCAAGAGTGCTGAAATTGAAAAAAATGCAATCCTCCAAGTTAAGAGGCACATAACTCAAAAAAGGTGAGTGATTCGCTGCCCAAATTCGAACGTTGTTTGCGAGTTTTTAACATTGTGTATGAATTTCATAAATATTGAATGAGGCAAACTTAAGTTATAGTGCGGAAACGAAAATGGGACGGACGGAAAGAAAGACGGACAGACGGACGGCCAAGGGTGCCACTTGATGCCTCCTTCGGCTACAACGAGGCATACATGCATTCATGTTATATGTATTTTCCTCAAACAGATTTTCATAATAACATAGCGGATACAGCTTATCTTTAAGAGGAACATTTTTTTGTTAGATGCATGACTTGTATTTAACTTATTGACACTCAATGTCTGACACGATTCATCAAAGTATGGTCTGATTGATAAGTGTTTGAGTCAGAAACAAAAATAATCCAAGTACAGTTTATGCACTTATACCTTGACAAATATATCTATTTTTATGTTATATCATAGTTTATAGATTTATGCGATCAACATTTGGTTTCTTTTTTATATTCCGTACAGGAACCAGTGCATGCGACATATTATCTATATTCTGTACTTAATATAGTGCCATTATTGTTATCTTATGGAATGAGGTCAAAGTGTCACAACTTAGTTCGCTTCCTTTACATGCAACTTGGGCCTTATCTGCTGACTGCATAATATTATGGCCAATCTGCACATTTTCTTTTGGCGTAAGTTTTATTTCTTTTGTATGTATATATTTTTTCAGAAGATCCAATTTATATAGAGTTTACCTCAATTGTGTTCGAAATGTAGACGTACATTATCCAAGTCATGATATATGATATTTGTACACAAAGCGACATAATGATTTGAAGGACATAATATGTTAATCGGTTCATTGAAATGACAATAACTACATGTGTCTTATAGCTCTTGTGCTGCAAATAGGCATTCAAGGATCATTGCAACGTATGGGAAAATAAGATGTATCTAGTTATCGAACGACTTGTTACTTGTAACTCGACCAATAAGGTTCGAACTTGTAGACAGGAATTATCAACCATAAAAAATATCATAAAAACACCCTCTAAATGCCTTGTGTCATGAAATACCAATACATAATCTAAGAAATGCAAATGACCGTCAATAGTTCACAGAATCTATTCAAATCTATATGGTAATATCTGTTATGATCAGAAATGATATTTTGCACCATTAAAAAATCAAACCCCTCCATATCAATACATGTATATGCAAATAAAGGAAAGTAAATGATAATGAAACAGGACTGTATTCAAACATTTTGCCATGAATATAATAGATTTATATTTGAAAAATCAAAAATTAAATTTATTTTTAGTGCTGATTTGTGTACAGTATACAGAAGGTAAGAATAGTTTAATTATTAAAAAAAAAAACAACATGTGATTTGGGGTATACGTCAAAGAGAAAGTAGAAATATGTACAATAAAACAACTGTGATCTGGGGTACACGTCAAAGAGAACGTAGAAATAAGTACATTAAATCAACAAGAGGTCAACGTCCTTTCTCCAATCATGGATAAGTGTCAAACTCAAAATGACCTTGAGTCTCAACAAGTACCAAGCTCTAAATGACCATAGCATGGACAATGTCATGTTCTAAATGAACCCCAAGTCTAGACAAGATTTTACCTCTAAATGGCACAAAATCTTTGCCAGTGTCAGGTTTGTAATTACTCCCGAGTATACACAAGTGCGCAGGTATATATGACCTTGATTCTAGACAAGTGTCAAGCTCTAAAAGTAGATAAGTGTCAAGCTCTAAATGAAGACAAGTGTCAAGCTCTAAATGATCGCCCGGAGTCCAGACAAGTGTTCAAATTGGACTGTTCCAAAGTCTTGACAAGTGTAAATTAAAACCGCGAGTCTAGATATGTATCAAACTTTATAAATACCCTTGTCATGATATGTGCAAAACTCTGAATGTTACATAGTCTAGACGAGTGTCAAATAGGACCCTAATTCTAGACATGTATCAAATTCTAAATTCTCCTAGTCTAAACAAGTGTCAAGTCCTTAATGGCCTCGATTCTGGACAAGTGTCCCTCATAAATGGCCCCGAGTCTATATATATATATAGCCAGACAAGTGCAAACTTTTAATGTCAACTAGTCTAGACAAGTGTTAATTATGCGCTAATTCTAGACAAACTCTGAATAGCTCCAAATCTTAACAAGTAACTATTTCTAAATTGCATAGAGTCGAGACAATTGTCAAGTACTAAATAGCTTCGAGTAAAATAAGTGTCAGGTTCTAAATGGCTCGTCATGATCATGTATGAAACTGTCAAAAAGTGAATCGACATTGTTCAAAAAGAAATCAATACAAAATTCAATAAGTTTACGACAACATTACTGAAATTTGGAAAAACATGAGATACAATTTCATTGCAATTGCGAAACTATCGGATACCGAAGGATGTGGATGCAAGCAATATTTTAAATCAGAGTTCGGCATTCAACAATGAGCAAAACCGATACTGTATATTAAGCTTTTTTTTTGAAAAAAGGTCATCGCATTACAAAATGTGGAACAATTTATATATGTGGCTGTAAAATACCTATTTGTAATCTAATAACATTACCGTATGTGGTATAAATAATATAAACGGTTTCAATTTTAATGCACCAGAAGCGATTTTGACAATTAGTGTCTTTTCGGTTAATTGTGTATCTCTGTTGTACTTTTAAGTCATTAAAATGTTATTCTCACGGCGACCCGAGACGTCACTCCAAACATGCGCACATTGGGCCGAATCCGAAATATTTTTTCGTTAATTTACACGATTAGCAAAAAGCCAAAAAAAACTTTGCAATCAATGCGCAATACGCTTAGAGTTTGCTGCAAATGTAAATAAGTTGTTTATATGGTAAATACAGAACATTTATCTACTTTTCATAGGTGCTGTAGAATGCATGTCATGTGACCGTGTAGCTGAACCTCATGATTGTGAAAACGTGGTTACATGTGCGGAACATGAGGTTACCTTTAATTAGTTTATGTATACGATGTGTTTGATTGTGTATATACACGTATTTCATTTGCAATGAAAACTTATGTTAAATAATACTAATAAGGACATGAACAAAAACTTTTAAGAAAGTGCCATTTTTGAAGCACCATAATGACTTTAGATGTATTTACTAGTAATCGTTTTACAACTATGTTGAAAAGCAGTCATTATGCATTTTTGCAATTTATTTAAGAATTGAATGCTTCTTTTTGTAACTTCATTGGGATGTAAAAGCGTTGACCGAAGTACATTTTGTATGAAGCGCGGAAGCGCTTCATTCTAAAGATGTGCGCACGGTCAACGCTTTTACAATCATATGAAGTTACAAAAAGAAGCATTCAATACTTATAATTACATTTTTTAGCTAGGATCCACCTGTGCACTTTATTGGGGGAAAACGTGTTATCATGAACGATAAGTTTTATTGAGTAATGCAATTACTGAAGGAATAACACGTGATGTGCAGTTAGCCAATCAGAATAACGTATTATAATGAACTATACATCTAATTTAATTATTTGAAATTAACAAAAACAAACTTCTTTTAATATTTATGCCGTAATATATGACGATTTAAAACTTGGTTTCCCTTTGTCAAATATATTCTTAAAATAAGTGTCTAGGACAGAAAATATCCCTCTTAATTCACTAAGTTATGATCTAAGACTCTACACGGGTAACGTTATTCCATACTTGAGTTTCTCTAATTGCTACATCATGTATAATGCTCTTTCAGCAATGTGTCACAGATTTCTACATTACTCCACAAGGTCACGTGTTCTATGATCTTAAATGTGCATCAAATAGGGTAAGTAATCTAGGTTAACTTTTAAACAAATGTTCGGAAGAATGATGTCTGACCATTCGTTTAAACTCGGCTGAGTCCGTTCCTCAATCTATTAGAAAGCAGATGCAACCGAGGACTGCCGATTGGATGGATGCAAAACTCTTTGTTGAGTAGAATTTTTCAACTGTGTTGAACTCTGTTTTAATTCGGCTTGACATTTACATGTATCACAGAAAATCAAGAGTTAAAAAAAGATGAAAACCAAGTTTAAAAAAAGTAAGATTTGTATCTAGCATTTTTTTTTTATATTTTAAAGAAGAAGCCAGATTTAATTATACAGATACAAATAAAAAAAAATCGTCTTTAAATATTGATATTTCACAATAATTATTATAGTTTCATTAAAAAGATCATTTCTTTTGCATGTACATTTTTAATTGTTATAACTTATATTTCTCGTCGCGATATAGGGAACTTGTACCAACTTAAGTTATCATCATATAAAATGACAAGTTTATCCATCAACGTTAAGAATTTCTATCTAATTAGGGAGCTACCATATGATTTTTATGAGAGGGGGAGGGGGTGAAATTTGAAAAAAGGCAGGACATGATAAGAATAAGAATAAGAATAAGAAAACTTTATTTTGATTCGGCATAAGTACAAATAAGCAACACAAGCTCTAAGGAGCTTTTGACCGAATATAAAAACATATAAATACATAAAAACAGTGCATTTTGACATTAAAAACAACCTGTAATACAAAGTTGAAATCTCACATACATAGCATGCAATAAAATAAGCAACAAATTTTCAAATGAAGTAAAAACATGCTTGACCAGAGCAACCTAAAGCAGCATAAATAATAAACAGCTCAAGAAATTATCTGCAAGCAGAACAGCCACATTCCAAACCGTTCCAGGACTGAACAAGACTTTTAAAATGTGAAAAACTGTTTTCAGTCCTGAAATGGTTTGGAAGGCTGTTCCATAAAGTAGCAGCAGCAAATTTGAACGATTTTTTACCGTAACGGGTTGATTTTACCTGTGGAATTTTTACATACCTGAAAGAATATTTAGATTTTTTGACATTCACCAAATTTTGTAAGCACACAGGAGCTATGTTGTTTATAATTTTAAAAGTTTCTAGAGCCATTGTTCTTATCCGTCTGATCCGCAAGGAGGGCACCTTAGCTTTAAGTAAGAGGTCCTCGTAGGAGCTGGTAAAATCCTCATACACAAAACGGAGTGCTTTTTCCTGCACCTTTTCTAGTTTTTTGGAATTTTTCTCAGTGCAAAAATGCTATGCCAAAGGGCAAAAATTAAAATTACTAAGAATAAAAGTATGAAATATAGTAAGTTTATTAAGTCTATCCAAAACTGAGCCTAAACGTTTTAAAACATTTAATTGCGGTGATGCTTTCCTACAGATTGAGCTGATATGAACATCAAAATTTAGCTGGTAGTCTATTTCAATGCCTAATAATTTTACTGTTTTTTCACATGTGAGGTTCGAATTTTGAATATGTATAGATGGGTTCTTTTCAAAGGTCTTTTTGCCAACAGCCAAAACTTGAAATTTGTCAGGATTTGCTTGCATTTTATTCACCCTGAACCACTAAATAAGTATTTTTGAATCAGATTCCCAAGTTGAAATTAATAAATCGAAATCTGGAGTACAAAAAGACAAAGTCTTGTCATCTGCATAGTTATATAAACTACCATTTTTAACAAAAAGAAAAATATCATTTATAAATATGTTAAACAACAGTATCGAACCCTGCTGGTACGCCTTTATGGATGTCAGCCCAACAACTCAGAACATTGTTGACTTTAATTTGCTGTTTTCGATTAGATAAATAGGACTGTAAAAGAGCAACTGCATTGGGGGTTAAACCATATGCTGATAATTTAACTAGCATAATATTGTGAGGCAGGCAGTCAAAAGCCTTAGAAAGATCCATTAATACTGCTGCAATGTAATGGTTTTTATCAAGAGCTTCACGCCAGTCTTCTAACACTCTGAGAAGTGTGGTCTGACATCCATGTCCACGTCTAAATGCACACAAAAATGGATTAAATATTTTATCAAAATAATCAGTTAATTGAATTTCATATATTCTTTCAAAGATTTTAGAAAATATGGGTAAGACACTAACTGGTCTATAATTTGTTTTTAATAATGGGTCACTCTTTTTATGAAGGGGGGTCACTTGGGCTTCTTTAAGTTTATCGGGGAAACAGTTATTATCAATTGACAAATTTACAAGAGTTGTCAGCTGTGGTGCAATATATGATTTACAATTTTTTACTATTTTTGCTGGAATACCATCAGCTCCTGTAGTCTTCTTTATGTTTATTTTATTCAAAATTTTTTCGACATTATCATTAGATACTTTTTTAAATTCAAAATCAAAATTATGCTTTCTGTTATCCAAAATTTCTTTTATACCCCGGTGATTTGAGGGGTCATATACAACATCTGCTCTAATTTTGTCTGCTTCTGTGGAGAAAAAATTATTAAAAACATTTGAAACTTCATTTGAACAATTTACAATTTTGTCATTTTCACATAATAAAATTATTTGCTCTCCATAGTTCCCCTTTTTTGAGAAAAATGGTTTGACTGTTTTCCAAAAATCGCAACAACATGATTTTTTAGTAAAATAAAAAGGCAGGATAAAATAATAATAAGAAGACAGGACCGATTCGAGTGAAAAATGAAAAAGCAGCACAGAGATTACAACTAAAAAAAATATGCAGGACAAATTGTTTTCATCCTACCCCCACCCCCATAAAAATCAAATGGTAGCTCCCTTATTTCTAATACGTAACAATTTTATTGCAAGGTGTGTGATGCTTTAAATAAGTTTGGGAAGAGAGAAGTTAAACGGCAAGATGACAATTTATACATCTGCCAGCAATGCTGTACATCAAACCGTTGTAACGAATATGGATGTGGGGACCAGAGTAAGTACCCAATATATGTCAGAGATACTGTTTCATAAATGTTGATATGGGATCAAAGTCAGTAAAAGCAGCTAAAAAATGTAACCACATTAGTTATTTAACAAAGCTTGCAAAAAAACTTGAACAATTTAGCAACCTATACAAAACATCCTCATAATCTCAGAATCTAATAAAAGTCAAATAAATACATTCTTAGAAACAAATTTCTATATCATTGAAATTTTTCATTTAATGATGTCATAAGGCTTTCATAACTTAATAGTCTATAAAAATGAACATTTCTTTATTCTCAGATAAGTTGAATCGGACGATTTGTTACAGTTGTAATGACGTAGAACATCCAACTAAATGTGACACAGTTTCTGTTTGCGACATAGATAAGGTATTCATTAGAGCTAGCATCTGTTACATAGATAGGTTATTCATTAAAGCTAGCGTATGTTGCATAGATAGGTTATTCAGTAAAGCTAGCGTCTGTTACATAGATAGCTTATTCATTAAAGCTAGCGTCTGTTACATAGATAGGTTATTCATTAAAGCTAGCGTCTGTTGCATAGATGAGGTATTCATTAAAAGCTAGCGTCTATTACATAGCTGAGGTATTCATTAAAGCAAGCGTTCGTTAGATAGATAAGGTATTCATTAAAGCTAGCGTCTGTTGCATAGATGAAGTATTCATTAAAAGCTAGCGTCTATTACATAGCTGAGGTATTCATTAAAAACAAGCGTTCGTTAGATAGATAAGGTATTCATTAAAAGCTAGCGTCTATTACATAGCTGAGGTATTAATTAAAGCTAGCGTCTGTTACATAGATAAGGTATTCATTAAAAGCTAGCGTCTATTACATAGCTGAGGTATTCATTAAAGCTAGCGTCTGTTACATAGATAGGTTATTCATCAAAGCTAGCGTCTGTTACATAGATAGGTTATTCATTAAAGCTAGGGTCTATTTACATAGATAGGTTATTCATTAAAGCCATAGATAGGTTATTCATTAAAGCTAACGTCTGTTGCATAGATGAGATATTCATTAAAAGCTAGCGTCTACTACATAGCTGTGGTATTCATTAAAGCAAGCGTTCGTTAGATAGATAAGGTATTCATTAAAAGCTAGCGTCTATTACATAGCTGAGGTATTCATTAAAAGCTAGCGTCTATTACATAGAACTTTCAGGTATTTATTAAAAGCTAGCGTCTATTACATAAATGAGGTATTCATTAAAAGCTAGCGTCTATTACATAACTGAGGTATTCATTAAAAGCTAGCGTCTATTACATAGCTGAGGTATTCATTAAAAGCTAGCGTCTATTACATAGCTGAGGTATTCATTAAAAGCTAGCGTCTTTTTCATAGTTGAGGTATTCATTAAAAGCTAGCGTCTATTACATAGCTGAGGTATTTATTAAAAGCTAGTGACATTGGCTAGAGGTATAGGGGAGGGTTGACATCTTATAAACATGTTTAACCCCGCCGCAATTTTGCGCCTGTCCCAATGCAGGAGCCTCTGGCCTTTGTAAGTCTTGTATGATTTTTAATTTTAGTTTTTTGTGTATAATTCGGAGTTTAGTATGCCGTCGAACTAGTATACATATTTTTTAAGGGGCCAGCTGAAGTGAGCCTCCGGGTGCGAGAGTTTCTCGCTACATTGAAGACCCATTGGTGGCCTTCGGCTGTTGTCTGCTCTATGGTCGGGTTGTTGTCGCTTGACACATTCCCCATTTCATTTCTCAATTTTATCTATTACATAGCTGAGGTATTCATTAAAGTTAGCGTATATTACATAGCTGAGGTATTCATTAAAAGCTAGCGTCTATTACATAGCTGAGGTATTCATTAAAGTTAGCGTCTGTTACATAGCTGAGGTATTCATTAAAGTTAGCGTCTGTTACATAGCTGAGGTATTCATTAAAAGCTAGCGTCTATTACATAGCTGAGGTATTCATCAAAGTTAGCGTCTATCACATAGATAAGGTATTTATTAAAAGCTAGCGTCTATTAGATAGCTGAAGTATTCATTAAAAGCTAGCGTCTATTACATAGCTGAGGAATTCATAAAGCTAGCGTCTGTAACATAAGGTATGCATTAAAGTTAGCTTCTGTTACATAAATGAGGTATTCATTAAAAGCTAGCATCTATCACACAGAAAGGGTATTCATAAAGCTAGCTTCTGTTTAATAGATAATGATTTCATTAAAGCTAGCGTCTGTTACATAGATGAGGTATTAATTAAAAGCTAGCGTCTATTACATAGCTGTGGTATTTATCAAAAGCTAGCGTTTGTTACACAGATAAGGTATTCATTTTAAAAGCTAGCGTCTGCGACGAAGATACATGTATTCATTAAAAGCTAGCGTCTGTTATATATATTATGTATTCATTAAAAGCTAGCGTCTGCGACATAGAGAAGGTATTCATTAAAAGTTAGCGTCTGTTACACAGATAAGGTATTTATCAAAAGCTAGCGTCTATTACACAGATAAGGTATTCATTAAAAGCTAGAGTCTGATACATAGATGAGGTATTCATTAAAATCCAGCGTCTATTACATAGATGAGGTATAATAAATTCATTATTAAAAAGCTAGAGTCTATTACAGAGATGAGGTATTCATTAAAAGCTAGCGTCTATTACATAGCTGATGTATTCATTAAAAGCTAGCGTCTATTACATAGATAGCTTATTCATTAAAGCTAGCGTCTGTTACATAGATAGGTTATTCATTAAAGCTAGCGTATATTACATAGATAGGTTATTCATTAAAGCTAGCGTATGTTGCATAGATGAGGTATTCATTAAAAACTAGCGTCTATTACATAGATACGGTATTCATTGAAAGCTAGCATCTATTACATAGATAAGATATTCATTAAAAGCTTGCGCCTTTTATATAGATACGGTATTCATTAAAAGCTAGCATCTATTACATAGATAAGGTATATTAAAATTCATTAAAGCTAGCGTCTACTACACATAGATAAAGTATTCATTTAAAGCTAGCGTCTGCGACATATTCATTTAAAGCTAGCGTCTGCGACATATTCATTTAAAGCTAGCGTCTGCGACATAGATTAGGTATGCAAGCGTTTTTGACCTAGATAAAGTTGGTCACTGCTAAATAGATAACGAATGCATAAAAGTTAGCTTTTGTGGCATAGATAACAGTATTGGTTATATAACCGGAAAATAAAGGACACGAGGATGTTTACAGCTTTAGGTCACCGTATGCCCTTCTTCCTTGAGTCAAATTCATTCCGTATATTTAGCTATAAAACCCGCTACATGACAAAATATGAAACTAATAAAGAGAGAAAAACAACAACCTCATTTAAGCAAAAAACAATAAACAAAAACCAAATATGGCGACCAGTGAATCACAGGCTCCTTTGACTTTGAACAGAAAGATATAGGATGAGGCGGAGTTAAACATGTATGACCCCTTAACCATTTAGAATGGAACGAAATCAGCACAATGCAAAAAACAAAACACCCCCCCCCCCCAAAAAAAAACAAAAACAAAAAAAAAAACAAAAAAAAAACCACCACCTAACAGTGTAACAATAGGAACAAAAAACTACAGATCCATGAGTACTCACAGTTACTGAGGGATAGTCAAAGACAATTAAACAAATTAAAAAATAAACAATTATTTTCCAGACCTATCAATTAGTACGCATACAACGGATTTAGTGTAAAGACGTCACAAGTCTGGATGAGTAGCATTCCTATCTACACCTGCTCAATAAAAGCACATGTTGCTTATATTTTTTTACAGGCGCTTTGAAACTTAGTAATGTGAAATGATGCGATTTTCATTTGCCTCTCATTCCAGGCAATCTTAAATAAATTCTATGTTTTCTAGGAATGCTATACCAAAGAATTCGTCAATGATATGTTTAACACACGATACGAGATGGGATGCGAGCACAAGGAGGTATAGATAAATATAAAATCTTATTTTCATTGCAAATTTTGTTTTGCTTTCTATATTATCATTTAAAGATATGGTTCAATACCGTCACTAATGGTAAAGACTGAAATTACTAGTACCTTACTTAAATTAAAAATATTTAAATTAGTCTGATTTTAAGAATAAGTTTTCAATTTCATGGTTTTGGAAACGCCGTCTGCATATTCGCATATTATGTATAGTTTGAAAAAAAAACCTGTTTACTCTATGGGCCTAGGCCTTGTATTATTTCCCATTGCACGTGTCATTGCTAACTTTACAACGAGCAAGGGTCAAAATCTAAACGATTTCCATTCATGACCCTTTGGATGTTCATGCTAACAACCAATGTGAGTTGCAAAACAATTTTTGTCGAGCATGAATTTTTATCTGATGAACAAACACGCATCAAAAGAATTGGAACCGATTTCAGAACATTATGTTCAGGTATTGTAAATCTCGGTTTACTTTTTTGGTGTTTACTATATTTAAATATTTATTCCCTGTTTAAAGACTGTTGAATAATGAAAATCTTGTTACTCAAAATATAATGTTAAGCCATATTACTTTAAATATACTATTCTGATTACACGATATTGTACAAACTATGATAACTGTAACAAATTAAAATATGAAATCGGAAAATTGTAAATTTATAGATGTGTAAAAAGATGATGGGAAAAGAGTCACTCCTAGCTGGTCATCCAAAGGCCAAGAAACAAATTATAGGAGGGTTTGATAACTTTGATGTGTGTTATTATTGTTGTGATGACGATTTCTGCAACAAGAAAGAGTGTGAGAAAGGTACGGCTTCATGTATTTATCCAATCTTTGTGTGAGAAAGGTACGGCTTCATGTATTTATCCAATCTTTGAATAGAAATATAAAGATCTGTACAGCGGTCCTTCGTTTATTTATTCTTTATTTTTAGCTTTTCCCATCACTTTGCGTCCGTCGTCCGTCGTCCGTCGTCGTTAACTTTTACAAAAATCTTCTCCTCTGAAACTACGGGGCCAAATTAAACCAAACTTGGCCACAATCATCATTGGGGTATCTAGTTTAAAAAATGTGTGGCGTGACCCGGCCAACCAACCAAGATGGCCGCCATGGCTAAAAATAGAACATAGGGGTAAAATGCAGTTTTTGGCTTATAACTCAAAAACCAAAGCATTTAGAGCAAATCTGACTTGGTAAAATTGTTCATCAGGTCAATTTCTATCTGCCCTGAAATTTTCAGATGAATCGGACAACCCGTTGTTGAGTTGCTGCCCCTGAATTGATAATTTTAAGGAAATTTTGCTGTTTTTGGTTATTATCTTGAATATTATTATAGATAGAGATAAACTGTAAACAGCAATAATGTTCAGCAAAGTAAGATCAACAAATAAGTCAACATTACCAAAATGGTCAGTTGACCACTTTAGGAGTTATTGCCCTTTATAGTCAATTTTTAACCATTTTTCGTAAATCTTAGTAATCTTTTAGAAAAATCTTCTTCTTTGAAACTACTGGGCCAAATTTAACCAAACTTGGCCACAATCATCATTGGGGTATCTAGTTTAAAAAATGTGTCCGGTGACCCAGTCAACCAACCAAGATGGCCGCCATGGCTAAAAATAGAACATAGGGGTAAAATGCAGTTTTTGGCTTATAACTCAAAAACCAAAGCATTTAGAGCAAATCTGACAGTGGTAAAATTGTTCATCAGGTCAACATCTATCTGCCCTAAAATTTTCAGATGAATCGAACAACCCGTTGTTGGGTTGCTGCCCCTGAATTGATAATTTTAAGGAAATTTTGCTGTTTTTGGTTATTATCTTGAATATTATTATAGATAGAGATAAACTGTAAACAGCAATAATGTTCAGCAAAGTAAGATCTACAAATAAGTCAACATTACCAAAATGGTCAGTTGACCATTTTAGGAGTTATTGCCCTTTATAGTCAATTTTTAACCATTTTTCGTAAATCTTAGTAATCTTTTAGAAAAATCTTCTCCTCTGAAACTACTGGGCCAAATTTAATTAAACTTAGCCATAATTGGGGTATCTAGTTAAAAAAATGTGTCCGGTAACTCGGCCAACAAACCAAGATGGCCGCCATGGCTAAAAATAGAACATGGGGGTAAAATGCAGTTTTTGGCTTATAACTCAAAAACCAAAGCATTAAGAGCAAATCTGACAGGAAGTTAAATTGTTGATCAGGTCACGACGATCTATCTGCCCTGGAATTTTCAGATGAATCGGATAATCGGTTGTTAGGTTGCTGCCCCTGAATTGGTAATTTTGAGGAAATTTTGCTGTTTTTTTTTTGTTATCTTGAATATTATTATAGATAGAGATAAGCTGTAAACAGCAATAATGTACAGCAAAGTAAGAACTAAAAATAAGTCACTATGACCAAAATAGTCAATTGACCCCTAAGGAGTCATTGCCCTTCATAGTCAATTTTTAACAATTTTCTTAAGATTTGAAGATTTTCAATAACATTTTCCGCAGAAAGTACTGTTATAGATAGAGATAATTGTAAGCAGCAAGAATGTTTAGTAAAGTAAGATCTACAAACAGATCACCATCACCAAAACACAATTTTGTCATGAACCCATCTGTGTCCATTGTTTAATATTCACATAGACCAAGATGAGCGACACAGGCTCTTTAGAGCCTCTAGTTTTTTGTTTACCATTCCCCCTGTTTTTTGTATATTTTCCTAATTATTTTGTATTGTTTATTTTACATTTTGTCCATTATATAAATCTAACCTTACTTTTCATTAAACTTATAATACAATACGTTTGAGGGTCAGTATGTTATGAGTTATACGTTGGTTGTGTCTGTTTTTGTCTTTCTTTCGCCATGAAGATGTTGGATTAATGTCGACTTTGAATGAGTTTGAATGACTTTTTGGGTTTTTTCGCCTCTCTTCTCCAGCAGCATTCTTAATTTCTTATCTGAAATTCTGGTCGACTTTTTTGTTTTGTTTTTTCGTGTCTTAACTGTACATGGACATGACATATTCGTCATGTTATGAAAACAACTTTCAATTAGTCTAATATTTAATATACTTTGTTCCCCTGTCTCAAGTGTGTCAATTCATTTTGTTTAAAGTAATGTTCTTGTATGTTTTCAGTTCCTTTTTGTCCATATATATTTTTAAGTTTCGAAAAATAATTCGGCATAAACAATCCTCATGGGTAAAATTGACTGCAATAGTATAAAACACACTTTTTAACTTCGTACTAAATCTGGAAGCTACTTATCTTGTGTCAAAATAGCGGCATGGTCATTCATTTTCTAAATGGTACATGTATTTAATGATGATTTGACAATTTTGATATGGTTTTATTTCCAACAGGACATCCTAGTACTCAACATAATATGCAGACAACTACTGTGACAACGACAAAAGCGACACATCCACCGCCAACAACTACAAAAACGACACGTCCACCGCCGACAACTACTAAAATGACAAATCCACCGCCGACAACTACTAAAGCGACACATCCACCGCCGACAACTACAAAAGCGACACATCCACCACCAACAACGACACCTAAAAGAGTAACAAATCCACCACCAACAACGACAACTACCAAAAGGACTCCTCCACCGACGACAACAACGACTACCAAACGAACTCCTCCACCGACGACAACAACGACTACCAAAAGGACTCCTCCTCCGACGACACCAACGACTACCAAAAGAACGCCTCCACCGACGACAACAACGACTACCAAACGAACTCCTCCACCGACGACAGCAACGACTACCAAAAGAACTCATCCACCGACGACAACGACAACTACTAGAAGAACTACAACACCAACACCAACTAGTATGTTATTCTCAGTTATTTGATATACATTTGCATTCATCCGCCTATATAAAACTTAAGAGATGTGATAACATTGCTTATGAGTCAAATATCCCACCAGAGTTCGAAGTGAATATAAGCAGTCATAGGTCACCGTGCGGCCTTCGACAATCGAAATTCCATACAAGATAGTCGGCATCAAATGCCACGCCGTGAAAATATGATTGACATTAAGAAATAAATTCACTGAACTACAAGCTACTTACTTATATATGTCAAGAACATATAGAAAGTGGCAGGGTTAAGCATCCATGCAAGCGCTTAAATGTCCACATGCCGTGAACGGTGGTGTAACAGCACAACAAAAGAACGTCAAACTGTACAAATCAGTAAAAATATACACAAAACATACTGATATTAGAGTACCTGCAAAAACTGAAGGCTAGTTCAAAGCCAATTACAGATACGTTGTAATCAATAAATCAAGTTCTCTCAGACTAAAATATAATAAGTGCATATCCAACGGATTTAGTGTAAAGACGTTTTAAAGATGTGTTTTATTCTTCAAACAAAAATAGAATGAAATTCAAAACAGTGTGGCTGATTGACACATTAAAATCATCCATTGACTGGGACAATTTACATGAACGTTTGTCTGTAAGGACCACCGTTCACGACGTACCTACGATAGACATTTAAACTGTGGGGTCACCAAAGGTTTCTTTACGCCTTTAATTATAAAATAATTCAAAAAATTAATCAGGAATAACCTTTATGTTTTGATTTATATAATTGATATAAATCAAAACATCGTGTTATTTCTGATTAGTTTTTCGAATTACTTTATTAAGGTGTTGAGAACCTTTGGTGACCCCATAGTTTAAGTGTCTTTAAAAAGTACATAGTGAGCAGTGGTCGTTACATACAAACGTTCACCTAAATTGTCCCAGTCAATGGATGAATTTAATGTGTCAATCGATGGCCACAGCTACACTGTTTTGAATTTCATTCTAATTCGTTATCAAATGAGCGATATTTGAAGCAATTTCCTAACATGATATGCATGTATTCAAACAATAACAGAATACAGATAGCAATGATGAAGTGTGTTTTTTGTATTATTTGATAATTTGCTTATTATTGTATTGCATAATTGTTTCTTTTATTATGTGCCCTTATATGTGTATTATCGGTTACGTCTTGCATATCTTCTTACATTATGGAGAGAAATGTATTTCTAAGTTGAAACTAGATTGTGAATCTTTATTCAAGTAAGTTCTTTCCTTATACGTGTAGAACAGACTGTTTAAAATGCGTGACCAGGAAACAGGTTTCTTTTTGCACATATTTATATTGAAAATTTGAATGTAGTTTTGATTGAATTTGTATTTCTCTTTCAATATTTTAAAGTGAATCAGACCATTTATAGATTCAGCAATGTGATGATTCTTTTAGTAAAATTATGGAAAGGCATTCATAGTGTTTGCCTTGGCCAATTTATTATTCCAGGACTGCAACGAACACTTTATTAGGTTGATAAACCAAGAGGTGCAACGAACATTATATAGGGTTGATAAACTCAGAGATACAACAAACATTATATTTAGTTGATAAGGTCAGAGGTGCAACGAAAATTATATAAGATTGATAAACTCAGAGGTGCAATGAAAGGTTGATAAACTCAGACGCACAACAAACACTATATTAGTTGATAATGCAACACACACACTATACAGGATTGATAAATTCAGAGGTGCAACGAAAATTATATTAGGTTGATAAACTCAGAGGTGCAATTGAAACTATATAAATGTCTGATTATAAAATTTTCATCTTATAGTTATATCTGCAAGACGCTACATATTTAAAATACGTTACATAATTATAGCATTGCCCTTTGCACTTTTGAACTTTCTATTTGGAAAGTGATAAATTTATCATTCTTTTGATTATATTTTTTATACTTTTGGTGATTGATATACAGGCATTTTTATAATAATCTTTATCCATCTAACAAATTTCAGATTTAGTTAAACTCCTAATATACAAATATTAAAGCATTTTGATTTCGAACTCAGTATGAAAACATTTACAGAAATAAAGCGACAACTCATAAGGGGATATTTATAATGAACATAGTTAATTGTGTTTGTAGAACCCCCAGCGCTTAATTGTTATTATTGTGAATACAGCAGCCATGAAAAGGAATGTAATCATACTACAAAGTGTAATCCGGGTGAAGATGTAAGTACATATATACAGTTAGATTGGGAAAATTTACAATTTGAAAATCCGATTAGATCAAAATCATACATACGTCATATTACTATCGACGTGAACCAAAATCACATCGGACTGCGTTTCATCTTGTCAGTTGATGGACTTTCCGTTTTTTGAATTTGCCTTAGAGGAAGAAACATTGAAAATTTCTAGATAATGAATAAAGTAAAAATCAAGGAAATATGAGAAATGTTATAAGTAAAAATTTTCACTTCAGCAATGTTATTTGAGTAGAGTAGATGGCGGATCTGATAACGACAATCTCTGTTTCTACAAGATGGGTTGTATGGCAAGAACCGTAAGTTCCTCTTATGAGTCAATTTGTTTTAAAACTCTGAAACTATAAGTCCCACTACAAGATCGATTTACAATATGTATGGCTTTAAAATGTGGAAATCTTTGATATTGTTCCCTTTAATTTCACAAAAACGGTTAATTCAAAAATAAAAACAATATAAAACAAACAAACATTTGTTAATCAAACAAACAAACAACAAAAAGAACAAAACAGACCCATCCTGTCCCCACCAAAAAAAAAAAAAAAAAAAAGCCATGAAAAGTTAAACAAAAAAGAAAAAAAAAAAAACCATCAACACAACATCAACATATAATTAGAAAATAATAAAAAAAAAATCTCTTACAAATCGGACTATGTAAAGAAAAGAAATATACATTCTAATAAATTCGTAAACATGTAGTCGCCTGGTCTGTTGTATGGATAAAAGGAGATTTCTGCATTTACTTTATAGTAATAAGGATGTTAGAGTTGTTTTTATCATTGATATCAAAACCTGAAGCTCTGCATTTGGATATACTTTATGCACAGTCATACTATGCACCGAAGCGCACATTGGTTGAAGGTATCCAATACAAGTTTTTGGCTTGTTCGTCTCAGTTGTAACTCTTGGAGTTCTTATTTGGTGAGCATGTTTGTTAAGCAGCCATCTTCTCTTGTTTTGTAGTCGCCTGAGTGCTGAGTGTCGTTGTATTCGTTCCAGTTTGTTTGATATAATGTAGGGGTCCCATACTGTTGCTTCAAATTCCAATGTTGATCTTACTAGAGAAATGTAAGCGATTTTTTTTACATTCCTGTGGATAGTATCGTAAATTACTTCTGAGGAAGCCTAGGGTTGCATTCGCCTTTTTTGCAACTTTTGTAATGTGTGTGTTCTACTTTAGGTCTTCTGATATCTTAGTATAATAGTTGTACTGTTGAAACACTGTCCCATGTAAGAGTGAGGTTGTGATGCCAACAAACTTGTTCCAAGTTCTCGTTTGAATTGTGTCACATTTGTCATTTCGGGGTCATTTCTAGCTATCTATGCAGTACGGGTTTTACTTATTGTTTGTCGAAGGCCGTACGGTGACCTATAGTTGTAAACTTATATGTTATTTGGTCTCTGGTGGAGAGTTGTCCCATTTGAAATCATACCACTTCTTCTGATTTTTATATATATGGCCATCTTAGAATAAACAAAGTATGTGTTTATATAAAATTCTATTCTACTGGTAGAGTTGAAAAAAGATATATACATGTAGAAAGACATTCGAACCAGCCACCTCTGGTAAGTGTTTTGAATGTAAGAATATAAACCACAAGTTTTGTATTCATTATCTACATATGCTTTTTATGTGATGTATAAATAGTATTTAGATAATGTCAGTTTTGCTTTTTTTTCAGGACTGTCACCACTACCGTTCGATCATCCATAAGACTGGAACAGCAGTGATGGCAACGGATACGATAGAATTTTTTGAGTGTTGTGACCATTCAAATTGTAATAACCATATTATACGTAAACACCCACAACGATGCAATCCATTAACTACTATAAAACCATAAACAATTTCTAGAAATGTTTGAAATTAGAGTGTAATAAAAGCAATTTGATAATTGATTGAAAATAAGTTTGAATCGAAACAGCAAAAGAGGTACTTTAATTGTGCTCTTCATTTCGCAAGTAATTCTCTTATATTAAAAAGAAAGCGGAAGATACCAAATGGATATTTGAACTCCGAAGTAGAAGATAAACCTACAGAGCCATGACATAAAACCTTCGGAAAATACAAAAAGACAAACTCCATACAGTCTACAAAACATAGAAAACCTAAAACTGAGCAACACAAGCTCCCCTCCCCAAAAAACATAATAAAACAAAACAGGGATGTGAACAGGTGCTCCGTAGTGTTGCCTATGTAAGTACAACATTTAGTGGTAATCCAAATTCGACAATGATACATTCGAAGA
This sequence comes from Mytilus galloprovincialis, assembly GCF_965363235.1. NCBI lineage: Eukaryota > Metazoa > Mollusca > Bivalvia > Mytilida > Mytilidae > Mytilus > Mytilus galloprovincialis. The sequence continues at coordinate 26,407,121 of NC_134839.1, read as the reverse complement.
AAACAGTAAGGGATTGTGGTTACAATTATGGGAACATATCCGTCGTCATATGTGAAACAAATATTTCATAGTTGTCAACCAACTCAACGATTTCACCACATGGAACCATTGGTTTAAAAACTTCCTTGTTAGCAAGAATCTTCTATCAAGAAAAAACCCGTGTTAAGAATTTAAAGCTCTAGAATATGGTTTAAACTGGTAGATTTATTCTCCATATGCAAGCATAAGATGTGCTTTATAACTTAACGTCGTAAAATTGACAATTAAAGTCAGCTGAGAACTCAATTATTTTGACAAACGTTATGATTTTTATTTTTGTTTTTGAACTTTCCATTTGCATAAAATAACAATCTAAATAGCGCTGGAATATGGAAAATATATTTCTCTCATTTGACACGGTATTCCTGTACAAGTTCCTTCATAATAGACAGTTGTTGTTTGTAATATGAGGACACGTAACTACTTCCTCTAATGGAGCATAAAAGTTTGTGTACTATTATTTGTCTGTTTGTCTATTTGTCTTTTTCCTTTTTAGCCATGGAGTTGTCAGTTTAGTTTCGATCTATGAGTTTGACTTTCCATCTGGGATCTTTCGCCCCCCCCCTTTTTTTTTTATAACAGAATGGTTTTTGGTTGGGTAAGTGATGCTCAATATCAAGTTTCTGTGTGTTTTTTTGTCAATTGCAATTCCATCAGGCTATGTTAAACTTAGATAAGTTTTGCTGTTAGTCTCGGTATTCTCTTTGAATTGAAAATTTAGCAAAATGTGATTATGTTCATGATTTGTTAATCTAAACTAAAATTGAGAATGGAAATGGGGAATGTGTCAAAGAGACAACAACCCGACCATAGAAAAGACAACAGCAGCAGGTCACCAACAGGTCTTCAATGTAGCGAGAAACTCCCGCACCGGAGGCGTCTTTCAGCTGGCCCCTAAACAAATATATACTAGTTCAGTGATAATGAACGCCATACTAAACTCCAAATTATACACAAGAAACTAAAATTAAAAATAATACAGGACTAACAAAGGCCATAGGCTCCTGACTTGGGACAGGCGCAACATTGCGGCGGGGTTAAACATGTTTATTAGATCTCATCCCTCCCCCTATACCTCTAGCCAGTGTAGAAAAGTTAAAAGCATGGAACAGAGCATTTATTGGTCACGTTGTCTTTGGCTATTGACAGTGCATGCGTAAATGCAACAATGTCATAGACGCAAAAAGTCTTCGCTAGGGAAATGACAAAACATTTCTAGTTCTTTATTAAACCATCATTGGTACAGTAAACATCTGACGAAGTATAAGTTATTTCAATTAGTTGTGTAAGCTCGGCGCAACCCTTTGTTATTCAATTGATAATGTGTATGCATAAACACATATTAGCAACCAGTAATATTTATATCAAACAGTGCTGCGCTAAAATTACGATAGAAAAACAAGTAGTTACTTAACCATATTTCAAAGTAGAGTAGAAACAGGTGTTCTCTGATTCCCATTAGCCTTCCTTCAACCTACTTCCCATTCTTTTCTTTATTCCAAGATGAGAATCAATCAATGAAACTTATTAAACATATCTTCTTTTAACTCCCCCTCTCCTCCCGATTCCAGTATCTTTGAACATAACCAGGTTTCCTTATCACTGTCTAACCCTCTTAAAACAAAACGAGCCCTCTATTTCTTCAAACATGCTAGTTTCTTCCGTTTTTTGTTTTATTTTACCAAACTTAATCATCCAGACAAATGGTAGATTCTGTTTAGAAATTGACAATGACGATCGATTGAAAAAAATGTTTACTACAAAAACGATGATTTCAGCTGACCAATTCAGAATTTAGCTAAACTCCCAGCTGATATGATATGTCAGAGCTTACATTTACTATCATGAATTTCTTGATAGAGAATTCCTGCTTACAGGGAATCATTTTAACTTAGGGTTACCACAATACAGTCTTCATTTTCTCAAATGAATACTCAACAGACTGCAAATTAAATGCGTCCGAAAGATTTTTATGGAACATATTAAAAGCACTTTTTATTTCTGTTGCCTAAAGTTTCGTTTAATGACCCTTTGTATTTCAAAGCTATACTTTTTGTAGTAGTTTTATGTTCATCATTTACTTTGGAATCTAATTCTATCCGTCATACAGGACACTCGCGAGATAAAGCAGCTGGAGATTTTTTGACGAAGTATATTTAGGGGAATAACATATCGGAAACACTTTAAACAAACTGTACATCTATCTCTCTAAAAGCATAATATAAGCAGGAAAAAAAGTAGTAAAACTCAAAGTTTTTCAGTTGAGCTACGGTAAAATTAAACTTCACTCTAACTGAAAAAAAACCAACTACAAATATATACCAAGACTGTGTAACTTGTTTAAGTAATAAAAATCAAGTTTCGGTCATCATGTTTCCAATCCAATCCAATCTGAAATATTGGATAATGATGCAGGTATTCATCTGTACCTTAACGAAGCGGGGTTGAAGTCTATAAAGTTAAACGACAAGACACCAGTATCAGCCAAAACATACGCTTTACGACAGAACAATGGCGAAAATGTAACAAGTGTCCAGTTTACAATAGTACAATTGTCAGAAGAAACAACACCCCATTTTATTTTCGTGTTGGTTGAATAAAAAAACCAGAAGCATATGTATTTGCCTGAAAACTTTTGACACTAAAAATAGTGGAAACAGAACGTTATTTTGAAACAGCATTTATCAGGTACGATTACACGGGTTGAAGAATGAAAATATTTCATTAAAAACATCCCAGAAAATATCGTGAGGGAAAAAGCCAACTTTTGACATTTGCTAATATGAGGTGGATTCAAGTCGGATATTCTTTTCAGAAATTTAAGTGACATTTTGTCTGAGGACCAATAAAAAACAAGGGTATGTTTAAGCATGCGAAATCGTTTTAAGTAAATCAGATATCAGACAAGAAAACTTCACTAGATAAATCTGTCCATAGGTAGGTATTATTAGTTAAACTAAAAGAAAATAGATGTACAAAAAGCATTGCAGAGATTGTGTCCCGTAGAAATGCAAATCATTTGTAAGAAAAACTAATACCTACAAATTTCAATTCATTTCGTTTATTTTAGCGAAAATATATGAACTATTTATTTTTATATTCAAAGACATCTCTAACTAATGCTAGCTTAATTAAGGTTGATAAAGTGTTTCGTGAGGAGGCAATATACCAGTATTACATATATCTTTCGTACAGCAATATGAACATGTAAAATCAGACTTGTATAAAAAATTCTCGTCGAAGTAAGTACACTGGTCATTATACATTTTGTTCCCGGATTTTGTTGCATCACAAGTTGCTTGACTTGCACACCTGTAATTGTATAAGTTTTTATATGAATGATTATAATGAACAATACCTAATCCAACATTTGTTCAAATGCGTGTTACGTTAATTTACTTCATTAGGAATAATATGAATAAATAAAGGCAACAGTAGTATACCGTTGTTCAAAAATCACAAGTCGATTGATTCTCATAAAAAAAGGCGAAAGAATTTGTCCTTTTATTTTCCAAAAGCTTACGTTGCAGACGACATAGATAAATGTCAAGATTATATGGTATTTGGGAGCGAGGAATTATGGCTGTCCTGTAAGTGTAGAATTCATCTCTGCCATATACATATTTTGTTCGCAACTTGCATTGGTAATTTCATAATGTGGATTCTATGTATCTTTACATTCTGGACCATTGTTTTAGTTTACGGTTTAAGGTAAAGCCATAAAAGCATCAAAACTAAAATATGTTAATAAATCCGGTTTGCTGTCGCTCTGACAGCCTCGTGTTATAAATATCACAAGAAATGTAAGCAAAAGGGCAATTATAACTGTACAATTATGTTTGGACCTTTTTAAGGTGTTTATAAATATCACAAGAAATGTAAGCAAAAGGGCAATTATAACTCTACAATTATGTTTGGGCCCTTTCAAAATAATGCTTCCTGCCGAAGGTCGGAGATTCTCTCCGGACACTATGCCTTCATTCAGTAGTGACAAAAGCGATAAACACAAAAATCAATCAATTAATCAATCAGGATAATGCTGAGACACATTTTGTACATGATAATGTATTTTTGTTCATATTGTGTTTGTTTAACATTAGCTATATGCTATATAGCGAATGCAATAATAACAAATTTAAAAACCATTAACTTGTCTGTTTATGTAACTGCTTTTCTGTAATGTTCATTCTTTTGAAAAAAAAAGAATTGTTGCATTGTATATGAATTTGTCCTACCCTTTTGTTGTCTCCCTGTATCCGTTATTGTAGTTAGTATAATGTGTGATACAGTATGGTGTAGAACCTGAACAGTCCTGTGTTACTTCTGTGGATGACGATGATGGCTTAACTAAACATTCAGCTGTTAAAATAAGTCGTTCACTTTTTCAATTACTTTAAAATATAAACTTTAAAAATACACAAACGACATAATGATATACATGTACATGTACTTCGTAAAGACGGGGATTGGCGTTGCAGCCAAATGAACGGAGTGTTGAAGTAAATTAACCACCACATTCAGAGGAGTAGTCGATCGACCGGACCCGTGTTCACGAAGCCGATCCGCAGTTAATGGTTTTTTCTTGTACTCAGAAGTTCCGATTAATGATGTTAAGAAGGGTGTAATGATTGAACTTTTACAGGTGAGTTATTTTTACTATTTCAAGTAAATAGTTATCAAAGGTACTAGGATTAAAATTTAGTACGTCAGACGCGCGTTTCGTCTACATAAGACTCATCAGTGACGCTCATATCAAAGTATTTATAATGCCAAACAAGTACAAAGTTCAAGAGCATTGAGGATCAAAAATTCCAAAAAGTTGTGCCAAATACGACTAAGGTAATCTATGCCTGGGATAAGTAAATCCTTAAGTTTTTCGAAAAATTCAAAGTTTTGTCAACAGGAAATTAATAAAAATGACCATATCATTGGTATTCTTGTCAATATATTCGATTTAAATTGTATATAAACTTATGAATGTACCGTAATGGACACACCGTACCAGATCGTCGCAAATAAACTGTTGTTGCAAATTTTCTTGTTTTTTGCACATATTTTTGTAATACTGTCAATCATACAACACCTCCTTCTTTATAGGTTCCTTCTGTTAATTTAATTCACAACGTTTTAAGGTATATAAAGATTCAAGGCAAAAGTTTGGGTTGATTACACCTGATGAAGGTAAATCCAAAAAAGCGTTTCGGACACACGAAATTTATGAAGTGCTATTTTCATTATAATAGTTATCAAAGGTACCAGGATTATAATTTAGTACGCCAGACGCGCGTTTCGTCTACATTAGACTCATCAATGATGCTCATTTAAAAATATTTAGAAAGCCAAACAAGTACAAAGTTGAAGAGCATTGAGGATCCAAAATTCCTAAAAGTTGTGCCAAATACGGCTAAGGTAATCTATGCCTGGAATAAGAAAATACTTAGTTTTTCAAAAAATTCAAAGTTTTGTAAACAGGAAATTTATAAAAATGACCACATTATTGATATTCAGGTCAACACCGAAATGTTGACTACTGGACTGGTGACACCCTCGGGGAAGCAACGTCCACCAGCAGTGGCATCGACCCAGTGGTGTAAATAGTTATCAAAGGTACCAGGATTATAATTAAGTACGCCACACGCGCGTTTTGTCTACATAAGACTCATCAGTGACGCTCATATCAAAAGATTTATAAAGCCAAACAAGTACAAAGTTGAAGAGCATTGAGGATCCAAAATTCTCAAAAGTTGTGCAAAATACGGCTTAAGTAATCTAAGCCTGGGATAAGAAAATACTCAGTTTTTCAAAAAATTCAAAGTTTTGTAAACAGGAAATTTATTCAACAAAATGAGCACATTATTGATATTCATGTCAACACCGAAATGTTGACTACCGGGCTGATGATGCCCTCGGGGACGAATGTCCACCAGCAGTGGCATCGACCCAGTGGTGTAAATAGTTATCAAATGTACCAGGATTATAATTTAGTACGCCACACGCGCGTTTTATAAGGTATACATTTTTTTGATATAATTTTTATCGATGAAACTTTAGAATATCGTTTGTTTAAGCTGTGCATATGTCATAGACTTCAAAAGACATATACAAATCCCATATGATTTTGGTTTGATACAACAATTAAGATTCAATTCAACTAGCACTGTACTGACTATGCCAAAATAACGAAATAATGAAAGCATGTGCCATCCGAGTAAAAATTGTAAGACAAACGATTATTACTTTGATACAAAACACATGTGTATAGAATATACGATGAAATAAATTATTACTTGTAGTTGTATTTGTCGTTGTAGGTAAGGTCACGTGTCCGGTGTACATAGTCTCGTGCGGAGGAACTATTCTTCCATTACATTTGTCTTTTGTACAACAGTAAGTACATTTAAAGTCAGCCGTGTAAAGTTGATCTTCGCTATAAACACTACACTGACCACTTTCTGCGTTTGTTAAAGACATCTGACACTCATTAGCGCTGGCACACCTGTTAACATGAAAATAAATAAGAATAGCCCGGAAACAAAATATTTAACAAAACTTACTTGTTTTTTAATCTTTAAAATCCCTAAAAGTGAAGTATAAATAACTGTTACACGAACATAATGAAATGTTATGAATGACGTTTACAACCAATTCATTTCCAAAAGATCTTGTCTTCCAATATTGTTTATAATACTGCTTTAAGATGTAAACTATTGTTTACAACCACTGATATATGATATGACTACATACATCATAAGGTAAAATGCTTTCGGGTATGTTCAGTGACATGCTTAGTAGTATATTTAATATTGCCATAAAGCACGGAGGTTTTGCTAGCCTATAAAAACAGGTTTAACCCACAATATTTCTTAAAATGTTCTGTACCACGTCAGCAATATGGCAGTTGTTATCTAATAGTTTGTTTCTATGTATGATGCATTGTTGTTTGTTTTTGGTTGCCGTCAAAGTTCTGATATTTCGTTGTGTTCCTCTAATAGTTGATGTGTTTCCCTCGGTTTAAGTTTGTAACCCGGACTTTTTTTCTCTAAATCGATTTATGACTTTTGAACTGCGGTATACTACTATTGCCTTTATTTTGATTTACTTCTAGCAACTGAGAAAATTTTAAATATGGGATACCACATAAATGCATCATTTGATCTTGTATTTTTTATCCCTGGTATACCGTTGTTATAGCGTAAATTGTTTTGATGATCTTATTGGAGGTATTTAATGATCTTTTATAAGTCCATTGCTTAATTTGAAAGGAGAGTTATGTTATTTCTAAATACTAGTTTAACAGTGTAACGTCTGCATGTCCTAAGCCAAAAACCTGGATGCTGCTTTTATATTGGAGAATTTGGTGTTGATAACAGATGTGTAATTGTTTTCTGATTCAAAAATTCATAACTTTGTAGACTTGACGACATTTAAGACTTTCCAAATGGCTTAGGACATGAGTAAACCAGTGAAGACTGTATGTAAACTTTGATTTATTTTGATTATGAGAGTGTTTTGTGGTTTACTGAATCAATGACGTATTTATAAGACATATCTCCTGATTTCCACAAAGTGTTTTATTGAACAACATTTGTATTAACGTTACCACTAAAAAAACCAAAAGATCTTGGTTTTTTGAAAATGAATTGTACAGTATATGAAATATTGTCTTTACAAAAAGGATTAATCAAGGAGAAAAAACGTTTAAATCTTGAAACTTCCTTGTGACTTTATATATCATGAGACATACCCTTTAGTTGTTTCCCTGTAGCCATTACCATAGTTATGTAAATAAGTTACACAATAGTGTGTGCTCCCAGAACAATTGGTAAGGTAGGCTGGCAATCCAGGCAAAGATTGAGTAAAACATTCAGCTGTAAATAAATCATGCAAGGTACATACAGACATTAACATTCACTTAGCATACAATCATTCTGAAAATCAATATCTATATTAGGGGAAGTGTATTATCGGTTACGTCCTTAATTATTCTTGCATTTCACCTACATACTTAAAATATGATATACTTAACAAGATTGTCAAAGCCTAAAAACAAACTGTTGACAATGGAACCTTCCCATAGCTGCTATATTCTTCTATTTCCATACATTTAATATGAACTGTCCATTTCTGTCATTGCAGGTATTTTTAGATAGGTTCATAAGATAAAGTTGACAATTGAAACGTACGAGATAATTGTTACAATCTACACACTATTTCAATATGTTAGTCGTAATTGTACTGGTACTTATTGATAAGGTCAGCCATACTAACAGAAAACTATATGTTCATTTTAGGTCAAAATAGGTCATCATAATAAGGAAAATTAAGCTTAATGAATTTCTTATGTCATATATATGCCAAATTAGAATAAAAAAAATGTTTAACCTCGTTACATTGTATAATCCACTGGTGTTTCATTGTTTTTGACTATAATTATTTTTCCTTACATATAATTTGCCAGACGATTATTTTTCTCTTTTGAATGCCTCATATTTTGTTATACGAAGCCTTATATTAGTTAATTTATCCAAACTGAGTGCGTATTTTGCTGTCATTGTTTAATATAAAAAAGAAGATGTGGTATGATTGCCAATGAGACAACTGTCCACAAGAGACAAAAATGAAACAGAAATTAACAGTTATAGGTCACCGTACGACCTTCAACAATGAGCAAAGCCCATACCGCAAGATCAGCTATAAAAGGCCCGAAATGACAATATAAAACAATTCAAACGTGAAACTAACGACCTTATTTGTATAAGAAAATGAACGAAAAACCAATATGTAACACCGAAACAAACGACAACCACTGAGTTACAGGGTCCTGACTTGGGACAGGCAAATACATACATAATGTGGCAGCGTTATACATGTTAGGCTGCCCGTACTCTTTTTTGTCGTTTTGCAAATTCATCAATGTCATTTTTCAAATCTACGCATGCACAATTAAATACATGAAATAAACACGTGTTAGCAGCAGACAGATAAGTCCTGCCAAAATAAAAATTTAACGGTTGAGTTACTATAACTATAACAAATACCCCTATGCTTAAAATGCATGATTTGATAAATGTTTTTAAAAATTAAATAAGTGGAAATAAAAAGTTTATTGAAGCTTCACTTAAAAAATTCATGCTTCTTGCACAAACAATTTAATTGTATTTTTCTACCTTTTTTAAATATAAATAAATGTTAAAATATTAATGAATGCTCGTTGGACCATAAACCTCATGTATATTGGTAAGTCTAGCTGTTGTATTTTACTGCTTGGATATAAACATGGCAGTTCATTACGAAGACATAATCAAGAAGATAAATGGATTTGGTATATATCAAAAGCGTGTATTGATATTTGTGGCTATAACACAGATAACAAATGCGTTCACATCTCTCATTCCAAACTTTATACTTGGAGAGCACAGACACAAGTAAGTTTTCACCGTTCTTGTATCTGTTCATTCTGCTTAAAGGATGGTTTGTGAAAGTACCAGACGTTGAGCATGTTGCTCAGTCTTTTGTTTTTTTTTATGTTGTGTGTGTATACTACTGTTTGTCTTTTGGTCTTTTCTTTATTTGCCATTGCAATGTATTTTCATATTTTCGACCATGGTTTATCTTCCTTCGACTGAAGGTTGTTGTTTGATCAAGAAAGGAAATATAATATATTTTCCTCCTTTTGTAAACGTCTTATTCAAATTCAGAATTTTAACAGGCAACATCGAAATGATTTGAACAAAAGTTGCAACTTGTTCTAGTACTTATAAAGTATTATTCAAAATATTTTTAGTCTTATAACGTTGTAGCTAGGTTGTTGGAGTTATTAATTAAAAATAAGAAATTTTAAATATTTGATATTCTCAGTTTACATTTTTTCAAATTTCAAGTACTAGAAATAAGAGGGGGGAGGGTTCCTGATGCCGAAATCCCGAGGTCCTGAATTCAAAGGAAATTCAATCTCGACATCATGAAATTCGAAAAAAATCCCGGATCCTGAAAGGGTCAATCCCGAAATTCCGAGCTTAAAAACACCCGATCCCGAGGTCCCGAAAAAGGTCCTGCCCCCCTCAGAAGATGATGTGGTATTAGTTCTGATAAGATAACTATTCACCTAAGTCACAACGTTTAAAAATTAAACAATTAAAGTATAAATACCTGTCAATTAAAGTATAAATACCTGTCAATTATGGGAGACTGCATAAGAGAGGTAAAAGATACCAAAGAAATAATAAAACTTAGTCGAAAACGAACTGACTATGCGGTATGGGCTTTGTATATTGTTGAATGCCGTACGGTGACCTATAGTTGTTAATTTCTTTGACATTTTGGTCTCTTGTGTAGAATTGTCTCATTGGCAATCATACCACATCTTCTTTTTTATATCGTTAGGTTGTTTTTATCGTTTGGTCGTCATCTAGTTGACATATATTCTACATATCTATTCATTTGGATGGAGAGTTGTCTCATTGGCACTCATACCACATTTTTCCTATATCTAATCATTACGTTTAGAGATAACAAATAAAATTTAAAAAGTCCCATTCTAACATCATATGAAATTATCAACTAACCAAAGTAATTTGAATTTGAATTTTCATATTTGACTTGAAATCGTTGTAGATGCAAGGTTCCTGGATTCAGCAACCAGACATTTGATGACGATGACGCTACTTACAATCTGACAAAATGTACATACAGTCTGAATTCTACAACATATTCCTGTAATAGCTGGGTGTACGATCAAAGTGTGTACACTGACACCTTTATATCGTCGGTATGCATAATTAAATCATTTACCTTATATACATTCTTTTCCCTCGTATACATTTTCAGACAAACATCATGACATGCAATACCATATTGATAAAAAGTGTAATCAATATCTATAGAAAAAGTATTACTCATACAACAGTATTTTAGAACCGTAAAAAAGACATTTGATTATCAACAAAGGATGCCATTAATCATTTGCATGTCGATACACGGTGCAACAAAATTGTTCTTATTTAAATTAGTTTATCTTGTTAACCTTTTCAGGGACGCAGCAATTTCTTAAATTTGATAGGTAATAACAATCCTGCTGATGAAAATATATGCTCTGACGGTACAGAGATTGGAGAGGGACTAAGATTAGCTAAAAGTGAAAGCCTTGGAAAAAGCTCTTGTTCATATATGTGACCCGCCATGACATTTGCAGGCTTATGGAGGTAGAACGTCATTGTAAGAAAAATTATAAACATGATAGATATCGAGATTCAATGAAATACGTATTTGTGAAGAAGAAATAAACACTTTCCTTGGCTTCTTTTTTGCTGACGCCGAACTATACATCATATATAAGTTTTGAAGAAGTTTTACTTTATCGTTTGATGTGAAAAATATTTGAATCTACATTTTTAATTGATACAAAAAAAAAAAATCAAATTTCTGCTCTATAGATTTCCTTTCATAAATGGAGTCTGAAATATATCCATAATAAATGCACCGTATCGAATGGATATATGAGAACACCTACTTATAAACTGATACGCTTCGCATACTATGTTTAGAGACATGCATGATAAATCTAATTAAAAGACGAATTTAAAAAAAAAAGGAATTCTTAAAGCTTACTTTGACAAATTTTAAACTAACTTCATTTCAACAAGTTTAAATTACATGTTCTACAATAGAGTTAAGAATTGTTTGTATTGTAGTAAATTTAAGTCTTTGAAATTTTATTCAAATAAGCTTTTGAACATTACTAAAAGCCAATAAATACAATAATTTTGTATTTTATAAATTAGTGCCTTCAATAAATAAAAGCCGTCATAGAACAGTCTCATTTTCATACCGATATTCGAAATGACTGGTTTCATTGCTATTACAACAAATATGCCATAATAATATGACAGAGAGGTTTGTTTCGGAATATTCTAGATAAATATACAAAAAGCTAATTTCAGACAGTGTACCTCCTAAGCTTGGAAGTGGCTAGTCACATATAGTTTATGGAATTTTTCTCACAAAGACGTTCTACCTCCATAAGCCTGGATATGTCGTGGCTGGTCACATATCCGACACGTACTTCTGTTTGGAGAAATTTTAAATGACGGTTTAACGCAAACATTCGAATTGTATTTTAATTTTTATACTTTGATTAATATATCATTACCCGGAAGGCGCTCTCAATAACAAATATTTTATGTTTAAACTTATGAAAGCAACAACATTATAACAGGTAACCGATTAGTCGAGTATCATTTTGATAATCGATACAAGGTATTACCGAGCGATACTCAGGTACTCGAGTACTCGTTGACATTCCTAATAATAACTGATAAAAAAGGTATTAACAAAAATACCAAACTCCAAGGCATATTCGAACAGAGGGAGGTCCGTAAAACCTGACAAAATCAAACGCTAAAAGGTCTCAGCCAACGGACCGAACTGAAAGGTCTCAGCCAACGAACCGAACTGAAAGGTCTCAGCCAACGGACCGAACTGAAAGGTCTCAGCCAACGAACCGAACTGAAAGGTCTCAGCCAACGAACCGAACTGAAAGGTCTCAGCCAACGGACCGAACTGAAAGGTCTCAGCCAACGGACCGAACTGAAAGGTCTCAGCCAACGGACCGAATTGAAAGGTCTCAGCTAACGAACCGAACTGAAAGGTCTCAGCCAACGGACCGAACTGAAAGCAATTTTCATTTTCTTGCTAACAAGAACTGAAATTCAGTGAGATATAATAGAACAAAAAAGAGAGGCAAAAGATACCAAAGGGACATTTAAACTCATAAGTCGAAAATAAACTGACAACGCCATGGCTAAAACAGAAAAAGACAAACAGACACAAAACACAACATAGAAAATTAAAGACTGAGCTGCACGAATCCTACCAAAAACGGCATGAGATAATTTCCGGAAGATCCTGCTCCACATGGCACCCGTCGTGTTGAGGATGTTAGTATAAACCGAGTGATAAGTCTAATTTGGTAGGTCACATTCGGGAGAAATGCGACATTGTAGTTACAACTAAATATTATTCGGTGTCATCTGCAAAACAGATATTTAATAAAGGTCAACCAATTAGAGATGGTGTCAATAAAATTCACAAAGGGATAATTTCAACATTACCATTTGAAAATCTTTGTTAATTAGCTTCCTTTCGAGTAACAACCCTTTATCATGAAAATCATGAAAGGAAAGACAAGCACAGGAATACCGTATAAGTGGGCACACACAATTGCTGAAAAGAGGACAGATGAAACGAAAGTCCGAATACATATTTATTACTTTCTGAAGTAATCATTTATCATTTAGTCCCTTCTTCATGCCTTTTCTCTCCTTTCGATATTCTTATAGTCTAAAAGTTAGTCAGTGTCCTCTTTTATTTTCATTTTAAAATTCAATAAGGTCACCCGGCAAATACGTCCCTGTTAAGAATATTTTTAAAGTACACGGATTTTGTGAACCAAATTCCATTTTCAAAACACAACAAATCAAATAAGTTTGATAATTCACTTAGGCTTTCAGCCTGTTTAAGCACTCAGTTTGGATTTTATGCGATTTCCTCAGGGTTGGATACATAGCAGTTTGACATACACTAATTTTGATCAATGAGAAGCTTAATTCTTCCTCAAAAAAAAAGACCGTGATTAAAACATTTAACTGATTTTTACAGAGTTATCTCCCTGTAATATTTATGTTTTGCCTTCAATCACGTCTCAGTCCTTACAGCTGAAAGGACGTGCTGGATCAGCTCCTGATTATCCGTTGGCTACAACATGTTACGCTGCTCAGATGGTTCAACGACAAACTAGTTTATAATGCTCTCTTACAGTAGACCCGCGTCAGCGACACTCTGAAACCCATTGTGGATGGGTGAGTGTCATATACTGTCCAGACGTGTGAGGGCTATGCATATCGCAGTTTTAGTGCAATTTGCTGTCATCTGCTACAGAGTCAATGATTCATCTACCAATAACACATCATCGTAGTTATGTTGCGTCGACACCACAGGCGTGTATCTCCAGTCAGCGCATTGACCGCTTATAGGACGACGACATATCAAGGTGTATATAAATTAAATATATACTTCTAAAAGGGGTTCGATCTGTTGCTATAACTTGAACTGTTTAGGCTTTACAGAGACATAAAACTAATAAAAGTTCACACCCTGTTTATTTTGGTAGTAAGGCACAACATGAATTTATGCAGTTTGACGATAGTAAATAATTATACTATAAACTTGTATGACATTATATAAACAGAAGAAGTCCCAAGAGGATACATAAAACTTAAAAAGGTATGAGATTTATCAATCTCATAGTTAACTTGCTATATTTCCGGTGAGGTGCATAAACACCTGAGGTTCAATTGCACCTTTACAGTATATAAATGAGGTGCGGTTGCACCAAGGTTCAATTAAGGTATATAAATGAGGTGCGGTTGCACCAAGGTTCAGTTACACCCAAAGTTCCTGTGCACCCAAGGTTCATGTGACAGTATATAAAAACGAGGTTTTGTTGCACCAAGGTTTACAATTTAGTAATAAATGATCATCTCTAATCAAGGTGTATTGCTTCAGCAAAGTATATAAATTTTGCCTTATACGGTGCAGAGACACCGAAAATAGATGTGGTGCGCCAAATCCAAACTTGGAAGCACCGCTAAATTTGAATACCGCTATAAACGGATTAAATGCAGTAAAAGAATCAGTTGATTGGTAAAATCATCTAAATATAAAATGTAACTTATATTCATAACTTTTCTCTAACGGATCAATAATTCACGGAACTATTAAATAAATACTAATGCACCCGGTGCAATTTACAGTTTGACTCCCGGTGCCAACAAAGTGAAAGAACGGTTTCTTTTAATAGAAACACTCAAATAAAGATACCTAAAAAGGCATAATTATATTAAACTATCACGCAAACGTACCATCGCTACATCTGAAGAAATATTCTGCTGCGACATATTAAAGAAATAAACAAGTTAAACTTTATGCGACTAAAATTAACGTGTCTCAAGAAAGTGAACTGAGAAGAAAAATGACGTCACGAGTACGCTGACGTCGCTTTATATATAGAATAATATTAACCAATCAAATAATTCGGTTTGCGATCTCCGGGCAAACGTGCTCATTTGCGCAAAGATGGTGGTTCTATGTATCCTTCGGGCACTTATGCACAATATACAAATAATTCAGGAAAAAAATCTTTCTCTCTTGAGAAGTTTATCATGATATACGAGAGAATAAATGATGAATCAACTGGGGATGGTTTGGTAAGAGAACGAATCTGTAATACATGGAATACATATCAATAACAGCACTACCAAACCATGCAAGTTCCATTTGTTTGTTCAAATGTATATGGCACTTTGAAATTATTCTCCAAAAACAATCTTGTAATACAATGATAGTTTTTATTGATTATTTTTAGTTTAATTTGGTATGCGATAGGAAGTTTTACCGCAGCCATCTTGTTATGGCACACCATTTGGGATCGTTTTCGGGAATGATTATCATGAGTTGTTTTGCTGACATGTAAGTAATTTATTACAAGTCTTAAATTATTAGTATGTAATAAAACATTGAACATAAAAATAAGAAGATGTCATATGATTACAATGAGACATGTATCCATTACAACCGGAACTAGAGACAAAAAAACATAGATGTAAACAACTACAGGTCACTGCACTGCATATATTGTTTTTTAATAAAACCAACACTTAATAAATTTCTTGCGTCCAATGCGCTTTTCAGGGTTTACCTCCATCAAAAACTGCTTCTAAAATGACACTAATTACACGAAGTCATTACCCTAGGGACTAATAATTCCTTACCAGCTTAAAAGCGGGAAAGTTTTGTAAAGACAAACCAAAGGTTACTGATGCTAGATGTTTACCCTCCTTTAAATCTCGACCAGTCATGGAAAAACCAAAGGTATCTATAAGACCGTACCTTGCAGACACTACAGAAAAGACTCTAAGCACAATATTACAAAGGAATCCATTAATTCTTTATGAAAAATTTGAAGAAGCTAACGTATTGACTTTTTATTTTTATTTACAGATTTGGGCGGAAGCTGATGATTTGTTTAGCTAATACTTTCTTATTTGCTGCAAACATTACTCAACCGTGGGCACATAACTTTTTTCTTATAACATTCCTGCGATATTTGAACGGTCTCAGTGGAACTGTTACGTACGTATCTGGATTCATCTTAGGTAAATGAAATTACAAAATTTTATTCTCATGCAGATTTTGTGCAATTTTAATTGATAAATGATAAATATTTCTTATCATGGTTGATAAGTGAATAGATATTCAAATACATAGATAATCTTTTCCCTTATTAAACACATAATATGTAATGCTCCCTTCACATACAAGGATTGTATTTAACAATTCCCAGCGTATCACAAACTCGTAGTCAATCGCACGCATCCGTGAATATATATTTTTAACATTTTGTTACGGTAAGTTTACGATTTATTTTCGGATTATTTACGGATTATTTAGAGAGCTTACGTGTTGTTAACGATTTCATTCGGGTTGTGCTACAATGGCTTTACAGATTGTTACGAGTTATTTAGAGCACTTTATGTATTGTTACAAATATTTTATGAATATGTAAGTATACTTATTGTATTTTTATGTATTGTTTACGATTTAGGGAAAGGTATAAAAACATGCAAAAATGTAAAGACTCGTAAATACTCATAATAAAACGTAAATAGGTCTCCACACCAAACGATAACTGACATAATTCCGTAATATTTTCTTCGTAACAACCTTTAAAAATTTATGAAATGCCCGTAAGTTGCTCGTTATTATTCGGACTACTCGTAAAGTATCGTGGAATTTTGCCGTAAATACATCGTATTAATCCGTGTAATAAGCAGTAAATGAATCAATTCTTAATCGGTCGTAATTAGTTATCAAAGGTGCCAGGTTTATAATTGGATACGCCAGACCTGCGATTTGTCTACATAAGACTCACCAGTGACGCTCAGATCAAAAATAGTACATTGAAGACCCATTGGTTGCCTTCGGCTGTTGTTTGCTCTATGGTCGGGTGGTTGTCGCTTTGACATATTCACCATTTCCTTTCTCAATTTTATAAAGCGAAACAAACATAAAGTTGAACATTGAGGACACAAAATTCCAAAATGTTGTGCAAAATACAACATAATAGGTTATCTTTGCCTGGGATAAGAAAATCCTTAGCATTTGGAATAATTCCTACTTTTGCAAACAGTTAATTTACAACAAAGAATCACATAATTGATATTCATGTCAACACCAAAGTGTTGGCTACAGGGCTGGTGTTACCCTCGTGGACGAAACGTCCACCAGCAGTGGCATCGACCCAGTGGTGTTAATAGTTATCAAAGGTACCAGGCTTATAATTTGATTCGCCAAATGCGCGTTTCGTCTACATAAGACTCAATAGTGACGATCAAATCAAAATAGTTATAAATGTAAAGTTGGAAGTGCATTGATGACCTAAAATTCCAAAAAAATGTGGCAAATACGGCTAAGGTAATCTATGCCTGGGATAAGAAAATCTTTAGTATTTCGAATAATTCCTACTATTATAAAACATTTATTTATATATAAAAAAGGGATCACATAATTGATATTCACGTCTACACCGAAGTGCTGACTACAGGGCTGGTGGTACCCTCCGGAACGAAACGTCCATCAGCAGTGGCAACGACCCAGTGGTTTAAATAGTTCGATTCAAAGAAACCAGGCTTATAATTTGATATGCCAGACGCGAGTTTCGTCTACAAAAGACTTATGAGTGACGGTGTGACGCTCAGATCAAATAGTTATAAAGCCGTACAAGTGGCCAAATCGCAAGGATCCGTTGATTTGTGGCACAAAGATGATAATTCCACTTAAAGGTAACCAGATGTGTATAAAGTTAATAACTGTGTTAAGTGACCACAGGTTACTAAAGTAATTATCTGTGTTAGGTGACTAGAGAATTATCAATGTAAATATCTGTGTTAGGTGACCAGAGGTAATCAAAGTCATAATATATCTGTGTAAGGTGACTACAGGTAAACAAAGCTTATATTTGTGTTAAGTGACCAGAGGAAAAATATGTTAATTTCTGTGTTAGGTGACCAGAGGTAACAAAAGTAAAGATCTGTATAAGTTGGCTAGAGGTAATGAAAGTTTATACATCCAGGTTGGCGTATCACTTTGGCTGCGACATGGAAATATAATCACTCGGTCTCCTTCCGACTGGTAAATCTGACGTAAATCCGATGTATTGAGTAGAGACAGTGCTCTACGTTGAATATAAAAAACGAAGATTTCTTCTACTTCTTCATAGTGCAGTACTCCATCAACATACTGAGGATAACGTGCCGTGCACTGATATCACTATGCCGCAAGTGTGTTGGATGTAAATGTTCTATTTACAGTTAAATATACACAAATAAAAGTTTAAAGTAAATTTTTTTGTTCTTCTGTTTTGTACTATACATTTTGATTAATACTATATACATCGTAGTTTTTTAATTTATATGTGTCAGTGTTTGTTGAGAACAGATATTGGGATAGTTAGTGTAGTACATTTTAATGCACCTACAGGTCTTGGATAGAATGAGTTTTTTCAGATGTTTGTATTGGTCTGTAGGAAAGGTTGTATTAATTTTTTCTATTTCTTGTGTCAGAATGGATGAGCAGGTCTGTTGGATAAATAGCTGTAAGATAATGTATTATTCTTTTTTATAGGAAAGGAAGATGCGTGTTATTCTTGCCTTTTTTTAATATTTTTCCAGTTTAGAGTTTGTAACAGTGACAGAGCTGGTGTTGTGTTATCTGTTGCAAATGTACCTAAGTGCCCTATACTAGACCATTTCAAGATGGTGTGTTTGGGATTTGGTATGTGGATCCCAGAAGCATCTACTATATATAAGTTTAGATCTAACCAGTGATGTATTAAACTATTTTGTGGTTTGGAGTTGACCTTTAGGGTTCTCTGGATAGAGTTAAGCTTTTGTATGGCTGAAGTTGTGTTTGTTCCATTTTAAGGCTGTTTGTATTGTTACACAAAGATATTTTGTGGATTTTTCATTTTGCAGATTATGTCGGTGGAGAGGGTCATCAAATTTTATTGTTTTTTTCGTCGTTGGTATATAAAGGATTGAGCACTTGTCTGGATGGAATGAAAATCCTTCTCTCATTTTGCTGCTGCTGTTAGGTATTCTTGCAGATTTTGCGTGTCTTCTTTGTTTCCTATTGTTTTGTATATAATGCTGTCATCTGCAAATAATTACATTTAAACAAAATGTTGCAATGTTTCAAGTTAAAATGCGACGGGAGATACCAATGGGACATTAAAAAAATAACAAAAACAAGTGATAGGTAGAGCTAGCTATAAAACCAAGTTTAATCCACATTTTTGGCATTAGGAAATGCCTGCAGCACGTCAAGAATATGACAGTTGTTTTCATTTGTTTGATGTGTTTGAGCTTTTGATTTTTCCATTTGCTTAAGGACTTTCCGCATTGAATTTTTCTTGCAGTTCGGTATTTTTGTTATTTTACTTTTTTCTCAAGTTTAACGAAATATTGCCGTCTTGGTGACCTTTAGTGTTTTGTCGATAGGTTGATAGGTTGCTGTTTCTTTGACGTTTATGCTATATCTTCATATCCTACAAGGAAATTGACATAAACAATGCTAATTGTAGAGAAATTTGACATTGTATTAACTTCCCTAAACGATTCTTTAAGATATAAAATGTAACTTCTTCTTTAAATGATTGCAATTTTAGTGACAGAAATGGTCCAACCATCCAAGAGAATGACAGTAGGATTCTCAGTATCTATGGGTTACATGGTTGGAGAATATATATTGGATTTAATAGCATATTTTGCGAGAGACTGGCATGAACTAATTCTATATACCTCAGCTCCTATTGGAATTAACTTACTGTCTTGGTTGTAAGTAAACGATACGATTATTTTCTGATCTGAATTATTTCTGGGTTTTCCCGTACCATAGCATATATTTTGATATTGCTGAAAGGAGGAGATAATCATTTGTTATCCGCAACTCGTCCTTAACCTCTTATACCAATTTATTGACACTTTCTTAGAATCCTAACCACATATTGTTATCATTTGGGGATCTCAAATTTGTTTTGACTAAACTATGAAATACTGTATTGCCCTTTCATTATAAATAACTACTATTATGTTAAAATGTTTTTAATCTATTTCAGTTTTATTCCAGAATCTCCTAGATGGTTTATTGTCAAGAAAAAATTCAGTAAAGCAGTCGATATGTTGAATAAAATGGCGGATGTAAATGGAGCTAAAGTTCAATTTGACATCAATAGCATAGCTTGTTGCATAGAAGAAAGACATCAAATATCCTTCTTAAAATCTGTAAAAAGTGTAATTACATCGAAACAATTGTTTATTCGGACACTCATTTTATCATTTAATTGGTAAGGAATTTTAATGAAAAATAGTTATACAAACATAATGAAACTGTTTGGTAAAATATTTCGTTATAACTTTCATACTGTTTTTAATTCTGCTTCTTGATATAATTTTTAATTAAATGTAATGGAACTATCCTCCAACCTTGGAAACATATAAATTGTTATTACTAGTCACAAGAACTATGAGAAACAATGAAGCATACATTTGGTCACTAGCAATGTATTTCGGACAATTTGCAGTGGTCGGTTGTTTAAACTAACTAATTATCGATACTACACTTTAACGCAAATATTGACATCTCTCAGTGATGACCTATATTCTTATTCATGACGATCCCTATCATTATCAGGTTTGCTGTGACTTTAATGTATTATGGTATTACCATGAATGTTGGCAAGCTTGGAGGTGACGTTTACGTCAACATGGCCATTTCCACATCCGTTGGTATGCTTGGAGAGATCATCGCTTTGTTGGCTTCATATAAAATTGGTAGGAAAAGGCTGTGCATATCTTATATGATTATTGGTGGAATAGGATGTTTGTTAACAATATTACCTTCATTGTATGGTCAGAAATGTAAGTAAAAAGTTAAATCACAAAAATACTGAACTTCGAGTAAAATTCAAAACGGAAAGTCCCTAATCAAATGGCAAAATCAGAAGCTCAATCACATCAAACAAATGGATAGCAACTGTCATATTCCTGACTTGGTACAGAATATATGAACAAATCCAAACGAAACCTGTTAAATTCAGATGCCCTGAAAAATAGGAAGTTCCTGCTGCACTGGTTAAACCCATCATTAAACGCATGTTGAAATCAAATATAGTATGATAATGCTTAAGAAATAATTCATGGAAGCCATAGATTGTTGGCAATTTACACATGGCCTAGGATATTCGAATTTTATTCTGAGCGTTAGTGAGGGTTAAAATTAACAAGTGTCACGGCCCAGGCCATGTGTAAATTTCCAACAATCAATGGCTTCCATGAATTATTTCGATTCTAATAGGACAAATACGGTCACTTAAAAACTGAAGCAAAGATGGTTATGCTGTGTGTGTGGCTGTTGTTTTTTTACTCCATGTTAGATAAAGCTCAAACATTCTAATAAATCTGTAGCTTGGATGGATTAGTTCTAGTCCATCAGCTGGTAGGGCAAATGTTCAGTTCTGTGTTACACCCCAGGGTACCGCAATGTTTTGGTATAAATCTAAAGAGTAATGTCTGAAGAAAATTTTAAGATGTGTTATACTTTTGCAAAATTGTCCAAAAGGGGTTTAATAGGGGACTATTTAAGAGTATATAAAAAAAATATTTTACACAGATATACAGAAATATGAAAAAAAAACCAAGTATTTAGTACTATATTTTTTTATTAAGTTGAACAAATCAAATCTTATTAAACCGGAGGATAATTTTTATTAAATTTTTAAAGCGTAGAGGACCAAGAAAAAAAGGGGGAGGGTAATTTTCAAAATTCATGAAATTTTAAATGAAAAAAAAAGCATACGTACTAGTTTCTTGATTAAAAAGGTATTTTTTTTTACATTGAAACAGAGTACCTAGTAACTAAAGGCTGTTGAAAAAAAATCAAAGGTAAAAAGAAAATAGAAGCCATAGACTCAACGACAAACACAAACATGAGCAACTAGATATGCAAGATTCTGTCACGTATTTTAACATCACATTCATGGAATATCTCACATTTTACTAAAAAAAAATATAAAAGAACTGTTAGGGTTTCTAGATCTATATTGAAGGTTTTTTTTAAAGAATAGAATCACCACGTTTTAAGGTCACGAAGAAGGTCAATCCATAGAATCATCATCAGTTTCGTCACCTGCATTATACCGAATAATCTTTATCATCATTATTTCTACCATCTTCGTCGTTACCGTTAGCAATATCAACGATTTGATACTCCTTATTGCTACTAGCATTCGAACAATTACAGTCATCAGTACAGGATAAACATTGTCGAACACATGAACATCTTTGGTTGGCACAACCAGCTTAACATAAACAGCTTATCAGAATTAATAAGGCATCTAACACTGGTGGTTGGTCTAGCATATTGATACTGACCAAGTCGTTCTTAACAATCCAACCATGGTTGTTTGGCGACGGAACAGTGTTGTGTTCTAGAACAGATTTCGAAATCTTCGCCTGAAAGTTGGCTCGTTTAATGTGCTTTAACATTGCATCTTTTGTTTGGGGCAGTAGATTACAATGAATGTGTTTGCACTTATATTCAAAATGGAGTACCTCTCACATATCCAACTGTCTTGTATGGGCTATAACAAGCAGGCGATTACAAAGATTTCTATCTGCTTTCAATATGTTGTTGTTCTAATCAGCCATTAACTGCTAACCTTTTATTTCCTTTGTTGAAAATGTAAGCAATGATTTTCTTTTGATTGGTTTGAAGATATCGGTTGACTTTTGAATAAGCCGTTCAGTAATGAAATATTCTGATGCCAACTTTCCCTATTCATACGCATTTAGAAGGTCGCACAATAGTTCCAAAGAAGCAACAGTACCCGAGGACAATCCAGATAACTGCTCAGATGTTTTAAATGGATTTGTCCAGCTTTGCAGTGTCTGAACCTATTTTTAAAACGTCAGTTTCATCTCGCTTCATTCGAGTTTTCCTAAGTTTATATTCTGCGGATGTTTCAGTGTTAACCATTCATGCCAAATCCCGACATTTTGACGATATTGAGGCTCTTTCATGTGCATTTAACAAAACACATTTAACAGAACCTTTATTTAAACTGAAACCAACAATGCCACCTCTTGTTTTGGTATCTCTGTTCAACGTTTGCTCGATTGTTGGGTCAACTGAAGATCTAGAAAATCTCTGAACACAAAAACCACCAGATGAAATATATACATGAGCATCAGGATGGGTATTTGGCAAATTTTGCATATGAAGCAAATGGAATGACGTGTATCGGGAAGGGTTTTGACGGCCATATGCAAAGAACCATGGTGACATTTTTTCAGCACATGCCAAATGAAGATCCCAATTACCTCCCCTGTTGCACTTGTAAACAACAATACAAGTTCCATCATTTCTAGGTAAGGATTCAAAAATTCGGCCGATTTTGCATAAGAAGCAAATACACTGACATGTACAGATAGAGATCAACAAACTGAATGCAAACAAAGCAACAAAATTAGTTGACAGTATGTACAAAATTTATAAAACGAGAGTAAATTCATTTAATACTGAAGCAAAATATACAAGTAAATAGGAAAAAAAATAATGAAAAATAGAATTGAGAATTGAAATGGGAAATGTGTCAAAGAGACAACAACCCGACCATAGAGCAGACAGCAGAAGGTCACCAACAGGACTTCAATGCAACTAGAAATTCCCGCACCCGGAGGCGTCCTTCAGCTGGCCCCTAAACAAATATATACTAGTTCAGTGATAATGAACGCCATACTAAACTCCAAATAGTACACAAGAAACTAAAAGTTAAAATAATACAAGACTAACAAAGGCCAGAGGCTCCTGACTTGGGACAAGCGCAAAACTGCGGCGGGGTTAAACATGTTTGTGAGATCTCAACCCTCCCCCTATACCTCTAACCAATGCAGAAAAGTAAATGCATAACAATACGCACATTAAAATTCAGTTCAAGAGAAGTCCGAGTCTGATGTCAGAAGATGTAACCAAAGAAAATAAACAAAATGACAATAATACATAAATAACATCAGACTACTAGCAGTTAACTGACAAGCCAGGTCCAGACTTCAATTAAACTGATTAAAAAATATGTCTTCATCATATGAATATTAGGCACAATCCTGAGGGGTTTAGTATCAAACCATCATAACATATATGAGAAGAACATAACTCGTGTCATGTCAACAACTGGTTTATTAATAATAAATGTGTTTAGTTCCGATGCAAAGACCCTATAAGTGAATCAATATTAACGCCAAAATATGCAATCTTTAATGACCTGACAACAGTATCGTAACTATATCCCCTAAAAGTCTATTTAAAGGTTTTGTTAGCTTCTGAGGTGAATACTGACATTTTTGTGCTTTATAAAGAATATTTCCATAAAATATTGGATGTTAAATACCTGAACGTATAAGAAGTATGTATGTTGAGCTATATTTCCGAATGATGTCCTTATATCGATGATAAAATTTAGTAAATGTTTTGACTAGTTTGTGATATCGAAAACCCTGGTGGAATAATTTTTCAGTAATACATAAATTTTTGTCGTTAAAATCTAAAACATTGTTACATACACGAGCGAATCGTACAAGTTGATATATATAAACGCCGTAAGATGGTGACAAGGGAACGTCACCATCTAAAAATGGACAATTAACGATAGGAAATGAGAAATCATCTCTTCTATCATAAATTTTAAATGAGGAACAATGTATACATTACGAAAATCAAATAAATAGTAACCAGATGGTATGTCAAATCGACATAATGTTTTGCTAAAGAAATTAAAAAGTCTGAACAAAGTCCCCAACTGACTATTTGACCTTCGTTCATAGCGATGTTTTTCGTTTGAATAACGTAACAATCTTAATTCAATTACCACATAGCAAAAACACAAAATGTAACTCATCATAGATACAGGATTAAAATAAATTTTGCATTTACGCCAGACACGCGTTTCGTCTACAACAGACTCATCAGTGACGCTCAAATTCAAAAAAGTAAAAAAGGCCCAAAAAGTGCGAAGTTGAAAAGCACACCTTTATTAAATTCAATAGAGTGAACCCTTTTCAGAACGCCAAAAAAAAAATAACCTTATTTTGTCATTTTTCATAAATATGTCGTTACACATTTACTTTATACATAATTTGTCTCACGCAAACAACAAAACTCGACAATTTAATGTTTGTTTTCAGTTGCAACTTGATAAGCTTAAAGTGATTATGTGTACACTCAGGTATGAATATATTGTAGACTAAATCGAAGACAGTAGTGTGATGATTTCCGGTATTTCACGAGTATTCGCACGTACATATATTTTATTGAATAATTCATGTTTGAAGGGGCATTAGCTATGAGATATATAAAAATTCAAAAGTATTGTTTTTTTTTGTTCAATCATTAATGAAAGTGAAAAAGTGAAATAATAAGTTGCTTTTATCAGATAAAATGGTTCAATTTTATCAAACTAAGCTATTAAACATTGATAATGACTTATTCACTTGCAAGTGAATAATTCGACCTCATTAAATCCGTATTCATGTGAACTCCAATTTAACCTCGTAGAAAGAGATAGGATAACGCATGCATTGTCCGTGTACGGGTATTCAAAGGAAAAGAATTGTTAACTGATTCGATCCACACAAAATCGTTCTTTTAAAGGTAAAAACGACGATAAAAATATTTTTTTAATCTACAATACAAAATTTAACGCACCTATAAAAATACACTTGCACAAGTTGCTTAATCTATTCATTTATGTTTACATCGGTTATATGGTCATAGAAGGTCAACTCGATAGTTAATTAGATGGCGTCTTGGCTAAAATTCATACGAAACGAAGCTTCATCTTATTGAGACCCTGTCCTGTAAATTGTTTATTTTATACTTTTGATAGTTTGGAAAAATGTTTTACATGGTTATAAATAAAATATGAGAATTTGAGTCAAATCGGTGAACATGAATTTGGCAGCTAGTGCCCCTTTAAGACAATATATAAATACTGCAAATAGTTTAAACGTTGCATACTGATCAATTCTAAAGTTTAATTCACAAATACGGGCATTCTATTACGAATTCTTTATAAGTTGAGAAAATATGCCTTAATTTGTGACAAAAAAATTCGGATTGTTTGTAATGTAAATAAACATTTTCTTTTAAACAAAAAAATTTCAGTGTTACATTTAATATGATAGTTTTATATCTGTTTTGATTGCTTATACCTATACTTTTATCTTTTTAATCGCTTTATATTAAAAGTTTTCAATAAAATAACTCGTAATTACTAAATGAAGGGACCACTGAAAGGGACGTTTTTAAACCTCTTTTGGACACTTTTTTTTTAGTATAACACCTTGTACTTTATCAATAAGATAATGAAGTTGAATTCTATAAAAAAAAAATCACGGTACCGTGGGGTGTAATACAAACTACTTAACCAGAGGGCTTTGGAAAACTAGCTGATGGACTATTCGTGAATAACCGTTAGTAAAATATCTATTAAATTATTTTAATTCTCAAACCCAACATTTGCCATTTTAATTTAAATGTTTTTTCGTAAGCTACTGTCAAATCCAAAGTTGACATTTCGTAACTAAGCCGCTATGTTGACTTGCTGAAATCATTAAATATGCGAATGATGCAATAAAATAGAAAATGAAACAAAACCTCCCTCAAATCAATTGTAATACAATAATATGGTTAACGTAACAGAAAACTTTCAACTCTAGCGTTTGCATTTGTATAACGTCATGTTTTGCAATGACTTCAATGCGCCAAAAATATTAGTACACTTTCGCAGAATTTTATTTTATTTTGATTTTGTTGATTTCTCCGAGCTCTTGTGCTCTACTTCTTTTTATTATGCATCCGAAAAAGTATAAAAGTTATTTTGTCTTTTTTAATTGAAATGTTTAAAACAACAAAATCGGCAAAGGGTTTGCAATTAGGTTCCAATACATGTGAATTTACGTGGGAAGTATATTGTAACAGCCATTATTATGTATATCTCTAAGTCTGCGGTAAGTATAGATATATCGAAAATTGTATCACGATGTTGTTTACAAATCGAAAGAAGCAGTCATATTTATATAGTTTTTATTATACTTCACGTGTTAATGCCATGTTTTGATTGACTAATACAAGGGTGTTAATTTACTCAATCACACGGTTGAGCGGGTGAACATTTTTTTGAATGTCACCCTCTCGTCCAGTCCAATCAAAAATCGATAATTCAAAGGACAATGTATTGAATTTACATCAAGTTATTAAAGACAATGCTTAAGTTCAGCTTTTATTATTTGACTGTCAAAATAAAAATAATAAAACATCTTGCATCACTTCTGTTGATTTTTCTAATAGCTGTAACGTTGTACATGACGTCATATCAAATACTTTTAAATAAAATTCATATGTAAAAGACAATATTGATCAGACATTTAGTATAATAAATTAAATAACACATAGCTGAGAGGGTGACAGAACAGATTTGTACCCCTACACAGCTACTTTTGTATAGGAACTATTTCTGTACTAAAAAAATGCAGTACTGGAAATTTACTTTTGATATTTAGTACTATTTCTTTACTTTAAAACTATTGTAATATTTAGGTACTTGTATTTTACAGTACTTGAATTGTACTAAATATTTTGGTACAGAAATAATACAATATTCCATGTTTAAAAATCACAACTTTTAGAGATTTGAAATAGAAAAACTTTCTAAATACTGAAAATGTAACGATAGTAACCAAAAATCTATAGTACCTAAATTATAAAAACAAATAAAGTACTGTAAAAAAGAGGTACCTTAATATTACAATAATTTTAGAGTAACAAAATAGTACTGAATAATAAAAGTAGATTTCCAGTACTACAATTTTTTAGTACAGAAATAGTACCTATGCAAAAGTAGCTGTGTAGAAAAAGCATTGTCAACCGCGGTTATTTAAAGTAGCTTTTAAGTATCATATCAAGTGATAAACACTTCAAGAGACTGTTGAAATTTTGCCCCATAGATATGGAAAGTTCACAGTAATTGTTTGAAAGATAATGCATCACTTTTATCGTTAATTGCAATTATTAACAGTTCATCGCTCGAAATTCCTAGGATACAATTTAAAAAAGGACTTTATCGGTACAATGCTGTTCACGTTTTACATTAAAGAGAAACACAGCATACTACTAAATACCTAAATTTACCATGTCCTTACAGTAGATTTGCATTTTAGTATCAAAATAAATATATAGTGAGCGAATCCTAGAGGTTATATAAGTTCTCTTTTTTAATCTATATCATATAAGAAACACACACAAGCATGTCTTGCGAGAAAACACCATCAGGTTGAAATTAAACAAAAAATATTTTAAGTTAGCTTTATTCAAAATGACCTGGTTCAACCTACAATTTTAATTTAAAAAGGGCAATAGAGTCAATAACCAATTGCTCAAATAATATAAGGTTCCCTTAAGAAATTTCCCAAAGACCAGCAAAAGCATATATGGACATTGAGTTTTCAAGACGACATGTATAAGTTCAAAGTTTAAGCTTTCTATATATCTAAAAATACATCATTTTCCAATGTTACATCATCAATCTTCTTGAATTTCTTTTTTCATACTTTCCAGCTTTACAGTTCCTGTTAATTGCACTGGCTATGATTGGGAAGTTTACTTCTAATGGAGCTTATTTACTCATATATTTATATACAGTAGAGATAGCTCCCACCGTTACCCGTGGATTCTTTCTAAGCCTGTGTAGCGCAGCTGGTAGAATTGGCTCAATTTCGTCCTCTTATATAGGGGATTTAGTAAGTTGACGGCCAGCGTTTAACATTTTGTCTCATTTGAAATAAATTTGAATTGACAGCATAAATTAAGGCAACAGTAGCATACCGCTGTTCGAAATTCATAAATCGATTGAGAAAAAAACAAATCCTGGAAACGCATCAAATATAAAAGGAAAACTACGACACAACAGAAACACAACATTAAAATGTAACACACACAGAAACGAACTATAATATAAAAAAGGCCATTTTCTTGACTCGGTACATGACATTTTAAGAACAAAAATGGTAGGTTGAACCTGGTTTTTAGGCATGCTAAACCTCCCGTTTTAATGGCCATGTTAAACATAACATTAAAATGACAACATTTATTTACATGACAAGATTACAATACAAATAAATAAGTATTGAACAAACTCATTGTTCGGTTATTGAATGAATATAGAAAATATTTACACACAAACAGTAGCAGACAACTCTGTTTCATTTCATACAGGTTTAATTTTTATTGTATAAAGGATTATTTTCAATTTTCCTCATTTAAACATTAATACTTTATTGCACATTGTAGGGGTTATTGCTTGATACGAAATTTGGACGTGCCTTGCCAATTATCATTTTTGGTGCTGTTGTATTTACGGCTGGTATACTCTGCATATTTTTGCCTGAAACTAAGGGCGCCATCTTACCGGATACTATTAAAGATGCTGTGAAGTTAGGAAGGTAATAATCCAGGCACTATGTATATTGGTCTTATAATGTTAATTTTGCATAATGTATAGATTCTAGGTACTGACGTTGTTTATCATCTTAATTACGTGTTATAGTGTTCTTTTATTTCTCCTTGAAAATTATTAACGTTTAAAAGAGGGGCGAAAGATATTAGAGGGACAGTCAAACTCATAGATCGAAAATAAACTGACAACGTCATGGCTTAAAAAGAAAAGACAAACAGACAAATAATAGTACACAAGACACAGCATAGAAAAATAAAGACTAAGCAACACGAACCCGATCAAAAACTGGGGGTGATCTCAGGTGCTCTTAAAGGGTAAGCAGATCCTACCCCACATTTGGGTTCCATCGTGTTGCTCGTGTTATTTCAAACCCGGTATACTGTTTGGTCCATTTTTTGTAATATCCTTGAGGCGTCGTTCGGTACATGTACATCCCGCCATTGTGTTATTGTGCTACGGTAATTTTTTGTATTCCTGTGTTTCATTTTTGTGTATGTGCTTTGTCTATATGCTATTTTGGTTTTCTTTGTTGACATGTTTGTTTGGTTTTTAGTGTCTGAGATTAAAACACAATGTTGACTGCTGTATCCCAATATTTGACATGTGTCCCTATTATGCCTGTTTGTTTTGTTCCTACATTGTTGTCAATATTATGGACGTTTTGCTAGTCATACCAGAGAGAGGTTTAGCTATTTAAAAAAACAACAGGTTTAGTCCACCATTTTCTATAAGGAAATGTCTGTACCAAGTCAGGGATATAGTGGTTGCTTTTGATTTATTTAATATATTTCAGCTTTTGATTTCGCCAATTGTTAAGGGACTTTCCGTTAGAATTTTTTCTTGGAGTTTGGTATTTTTGTTTTTTTACTTTTTTTTAACGTCTGTAAACGTAAATCTTTTCTTTTGGAAAAAATAGATAAAACATTGAATATTTTTTGCTTCTAAGTACTTTTAATTGTAAAACGTGAACAAAGGTTATCTTCAGATGCATGTTAATTCTATCATCAATGGCTCGTGTATGTTGCCTGTAGATAGAGCAAAGCTTATACCAGCAAAGTTGAAAATTAAAAAGAACTCCTTGTCTTTAAGTCTTTTTCTTTTCGTAATGATTCAACATTTGATAACTCATTATATTTGTTCAGTTTTGTTTCTACTTACAAGCAAATCACTAATTTTTCCCTTTTTTCTAGAAAAACGCGACGGACCCAGTCAACTCACTGAACAGGAGCTACTTGCTCTTTAGGACAACCTATGTTCATCTTCAGTGTTAGGTTTCTTAATCTTTAGTCAGAACTATCGGATCATCTATTAGCTGGCAAATTTATTTCTGGAAGTCCTTGTTCTTTAATGATATTAAGGTTTTTATTTTGTACAATTAAGTAAATTTTCTCAATAACGTTACGCCATCACAAGATGGTTGACTGTTACGAAATATCTTGTTTCACAGATGACGACAAATATGTTCCAATTGTCGTAACCACAATCCAGTCCTCTTTCCCCCGAATATGACCTACCGAATTAGACTTATCACCGGATTTGTACTCAGATGAACAACACGATGGGGGCCAACAATGTAGCAGTATCTGAGTACCCTTTCCGAGCACCTGCTATCACCCACCTTGTTTTTAATGGGTTCGTGTTGGTCAATTTTGAGGTTTCTATGTTGTGTTTTGTGTATAGTTGTTTGTCTTGTGGTCTTATTTTCTTTTTTGCCATTATTTTGTCAGTTAATTTTCGACCAATGACTTTGAAAGTCTGTTTGTGATAATCTGTAGCCTTCTTTTCTCTTAGATACGTCACATTTATATTCAGCAGTTGTGCGCAAGACCAAAGTTTTGGAAAAAAATGTTCAGAAATAAATAAACAAATCTATTTAAATATAACAAAATTTAGTATTAAATGGCAAAAGTATCATGATTACCTTCGGCAAAATAAGATTTTAAAAACTTCCTTTACGATATTTATATATATATATATATATGCACAATTGATTTTCAATTTTGTAAGTGTTTCTGTATAATATTAATCATAATATAAAAAAAGAGATATGATATGATTGCCATTGAGACACCATCATCAACAAGAAATCAATAGGACAGAAAATTAAAAAGGGAACAGTTGACCGTACAGAATTCATCTATGAGGTAAACTAAAAATAATAAAAGATATAAAAAAGTTTATTTTTTCTCAATCACTCGTTCCAGTTATATCTATTTTTCTACAGAAGAAACAAATGTGTTACAAGGGATGTTCAAACTGTCGACAATTCCTTTTAATCCACAATTTTCTACATTTGAAAATGCCTGTACCAAGTCAGGAATATGACAGTTCTTGTCCATTCGTTTTTGATGTGTTTTGTCATTTGATTTTGCCATGTGATTTTGGACTTTCCGATTAAATTTTCCTCTGAGTTCAGTATTTTTGGGATTTTATATTGTCAAGAAGCTACTTGCTCTTCATAAATATCTGAGTGCATTCTCGACTTACGTTTTTCAGAGTATATTTTGTCTAATTTTTAGTTATTACTGTAGTTTTATATAGATTGTGTTATTCCCTTTTTAATGGTGATTTATCCATGTATATGGATGCTTTATCAATATGTATTTTTTTTATATACGTAATCTCTTTTTTTATATTGGTTTTGGACAAATATTTAAATAGCTTAATAATTTCACCTATTGTTTTATCTTTCCAAAAATTATGATTACATGAAGCTTATTACAACCTTGTTGTCAATATTCATTA
The DNA here is from genome assembly GCF_965363235.1 of Mytilus galloprovincialis. Lineage (NCBI taxonomy): Eukaryota > Metazoa > Mollusca > Bivalvia > Mytilida > Mytilidae > Mytilus > Mytilus galloprovincialis. The sequence continues at coordinate 26,374,657 of NC_134839.1, read as the reverse complement.
AAGGGTTGTTGACAACAATGACGACGAAAAAGATCTAGAGGAAAAACCACACAAAAATGACATCAGAGATTTCGAGCTGCTAGATATAAAAAGAAAACGATGACAACGATATATAACAGTATAAATAGCATTATAATCCTTGTTCCTTCTTTTTTATTCATGCGATTGGAATTTGCAAGTAATTATGATTCTGTTGACATTCATGTGCATAGGGTTCATTAAATGAACTGCCTGTATTCTAACCCTAGAACAGTTAAACAAAATTTGCAATGATATGTGATCCGAATTTGTGAACATTCTTAATGCTATAGTTGACCGATCGTTGGGCCACATCTACTTACATTATATTGTTATGATAATTTGTATTCTATTTTATTTTTCTATATGTATGTAAATAAAGGCAATAGTAGTTTTCTGCTGTTCAAAACTCATAAATCCATGGACAAAAACAAAATCGGGGTAACAAACTAAAACTGAGGGTAACGCATTAAATATAAGAGGAGAACAACGACACAATATTAAAATGTAAAAGTCAAGATAGTTATTCCGCTATTCATTTGTATGATTTTTTTTATTTCAAAGCAACCACATGCTCAGGATTTATTTGTTTTACACTGTTTTCGCTTTGAAGAAAACCCGGCAGGGTTAGAAAATAAAAAAGTAACACCGATACTAACATAATTCTGTATTAATATTCTTGTAGTTGTTGGAACAAAAGACATAGCATCACATTACATAATTATTAACTTAATCACATTTTCCAGTTGATAGAAACACGCAACATCTTATTTTTGTAAACTGCTCATTAATTGAAAAAAACTTTAAAAAAGAAGGGCAACTATAGCATAATGTCCATGTAATTCATTCTATAGTAAATTAAATCAATATTATAAGGGAAACTATCACGACCTCATTGATATGGTCATTTATAAATCCACTGTTGACAAAACTTTAGATTTTTCGAAATACGAAAGATTATCTACCCCCAGAAATATATTGCTTTTCTGAATTATTGGTTATCAATAATCTTCAACGTCGTACTTTAGTTGTCCATTTTGACCACTTTTTTCGAGCAATGATGAAAAAAGTTATCAAATGTACCACGATTATAATTTAGTACGCCAGAAACGCGTTTCGTCTACATAAGACTCATCAGTGACGCTCATATCAAACTAGTTATAATGCCAAACAAGTACAAAGTTGAAAAGCATTTAGGATCCAAAAGTCCAAGAGGTTGTGCCAAATACGGCTAATCCAAAAGTCCAAGAGGTTGTGCCAAATACGGCTAAGATAATATATGCCTGGAATAAGAAAATCCTTATTTTTTCGAAAACATAAAGCTTTGTTAACAGGAAATTTATGTTGATGATTCTTTTGTAGACAAAACGCGAGTCTAGCATGAACAATTTTAATCCTGGAATCAATAAGTTTATCTTCCGTGACACACTCTGAAACTAATAGGACAAGATAATACTATGCTATGTATTTTCCAAATGATATGTATTTGCAGCTGGTTGATCTAAGAGTAAATATGTATTCCAATATAGATAAAAGATAGATTTACTTGAACAAGTGCCATCCTAAAACATTACAAATTAGTAGTATACAAATATAGCAGACATGTAAACATACTAAAATCATGAAATATTGATACAATTGCTGAAATCTGATCAGGATTGCCCATGTAAGCTCTGCGGCTTATTTCAAATAGGATTCCTTTATGTTACATTCTTACTAAGTGTCGAATCTAGGAAAAAAACAATACTTATGCCTTGTTCCTAGATTTCTCATTTTACTAGTGATACATCAACCCTTTCACAATTATTAAACAATTTACATTGGCATAAGTATTGTCTTGTTCCTAGATTTCTCATTTTACTAGTGATACATCAACCCTTTCACAATTATTAAACAATTTACATTGGCATAAGTATTGTCTTGTTCCTAGATTTCTCATTTTACTAGTGATGCATCAACACTTTCACAATTATTAAACAATTTACATTGGCATAAGTATTGTCTTGTTCCTAGATTTCTCATTTTACTAGTGATACATCAACCCTCTCACAATTATTAAACAATTTACATTGGCAAAAGTATTGTCTTGCTCCTAGATTTCTCATTTTACTAGTGATACACCAACCCTTTCACAATTATTAAACAATTTACATTGGCATAAGTATTGTCTTCTTCCTAGATTTCTCATTTTACTAGTGATACATCAACCCTCTCACAATTATTAAACAATTTACATTGGCATAAGTATTGTCTTGTTCCTAGATTTCTCATTTTACTAGGGATACATCAACCCTTTCACAATTATTAAACAATTTACATTCGCATAAGTATTGTCTTCTTCCTAGATTTCTCAATTTACTAGAGATACATCAACCCTCTCACAATTATTAAACAATTTACATTCGCATAAGTATTGTCTTCTTCCTAGATTTCTCATTTTACTAGAGATACATCAACCCTCTCACAATTATTAAACAATTTACATTGGCAAAAGTATTGTCTTGTTCCTAGATTTCTCATTTTACTAGTGATACATCAACTCTTTCACAATTATTAAACAATTTACATTGCCATAAGTATTGTCTTGTTCCTAGATTTCTCATTTTACTAGTGATACATCAACCCTTTCACAAATATTCAACAATTTACATTGGCATAAGTATTGTCTTGTTCCTAGATTTCTCATTTTACTAGTGATACATCAACCCTTTCACAATTATTAAACAATTTACATTGGCATAAGTATTGTCTTGTTCCTAGATTTCTCATTTTACTAGTGATATATCAACCCTTTCACAGTTATTTAACAATTTACATTGGCATAAGTATTGTCTTGTTCCTAGATTTCTCATTTTACTAGTGATACATCAACCCTTTCACAATTATTTAACAATTTACATTGGCATAAGTATTGTCTTGTTCCTAGATTTCTCATTTTACTAGTGATATATCAACCCTTTCATGATTATTAAACAATTTACATTGGCATAAGTATTGTCTTGTTCCTAGATTTCTCATTTTACTAGTGATATATCAGCCCTTTCACAATTATTTAACAATTTACATTGGCATAAGTATTGTCTTGTTCCTAGATTTCTCATTTTACTAGTGATATATCAACCCTTTCACGATTATTTAACAATTTACATTGGCATAAGTATTGTCTTGTTCCTAGATTTCTCATTGTACTAGTGATACATCAACCCTTTCACAATTATTAAACAATTTACATTGGCATAAGTATTGTCTTGTTCCTAGATTTCTCATTTTACTAGTGATGCATCAACACTTTCACAATTATTAAACAATTTCAATGGCATAAGTATTGTCTTGTTCCTAGATTTCTCATTTTACTAGTGATGCATCAACACTTTCACAATTATTAAACAATTTACATTGGCATAAGTATTGTCTTGTTCCTAGATTTCTCATTTTACTAGTGATGCATCAACACTTTCACAATTATTAAACAATTTACATTGGCATAAGTATTGTCTTGTTCCTAGATTTCTCATTTTACTAGTGATACATCAACACTTTCACAATTATTCAACAATTTACATTGGCATAAGTATTGTCTTGTTCCTAGATTTCTCATTTTACTAGTGATACATCAACACTTTCACAATTATTAAACAATTTACATTGGCATAAGTATTGTCTTGTTCCTAGATTTCTCATTTTACTAGTGATGCATCAACACTTTCACAATTATTAAACAATTTACATTGGCATAAGTATTGTCTTGTTCCTAGATTTCTCATTTTACTAGTGATACATCAACCCTCTCACAAGTATTAAACAATTTACATTGGCAAAAGTATTGTCTTGTTCCTAGATTTCTCATTTTACTAGTGATACATCAACCCTTTCACAATTATTAAACAATTTACATTGGCATAAGTATTGTCTTCTTCCTAGATTTCTCATTTTACTAGTGATACATTAACCCTCTCACAATTATTAAACAATTTACATTGGCATAAGTATTGTCTTGTTCCAAGATTTCTCATTTTACTAGTGATACATCAACCCTTTCACAATTATTAAACAATTTACATTCGCATAAGTATTGTCTTGTTCCTAGATTTCTCATTTTACTAGTGATACATCAACCCTCTCACAATTATTAAACAATTTACATTGGCAAAAGTATTGTCTTGTTCCTAGATTTCTCATTTTACTAGTGATACATCAACTCTTTTACAATTATTAAACAATTCACATTGCCATAAGTATTGTCTTGTTCCTAGATTTCTCATTTTACTAGTGATACATCAACCCTTTTCACAAATATTCAACAATTTACATTGGCATAAGTATTGTCTTGTTCCTAGATTTCTCATTTTACTAGTGATACATCAACCCTTTCACAATTATTTCTCATTTTACTAGTGATTCATCAACCCTTTCACAATTATTTAACAATTTACATTGGCATAAGTATTGTCTTCTTCCTAGATTTCTCATTTTACTAGTGATACATCAACCCTTTCACAATTATTCAACAATTTACATTGGCATAAGTATTGTGTTGTTCCTAGATTTCTCATTTTACTATTGATACATCAACCCTTTCACAAATATTCAACAATTTACATTGGCATAAGTATTGTCTTGTTCCTAGATTTCTCATTTTACTAGTGATACATCAACCCTTTCACAATTATTCAACAATTTACATTGCCATAAGTATTGTCTTGTTCCTAGATTTCTCATTTTACTAGTGATACATCAACCCTTTCACAAATATTCAACAATTTACATTGGCATAAGTATTGTCTTCTTCCTAGATTTCTCATTTTACTAGTGATTCATCAACCCTTTCACAATTATTTCTCATTTTACTAGTGATTCATCAACCCTTTCACAATTATTAAACAATTTACATTGGCATAAGTATTGTCTTCTTCCTAGATTTCTCATTTTACTAGTGATACATCTACCCTTTCACAATTATTCAACAATTTACATTGGCATAAGTATTGTCTTGTTCCTAGATTTCTCATTTTACTAGTGATACATCAACCCTTTCACAATTATTCAACAATTTACATTGGCATAAGTATTGTCTTCTTCCTAGATTTCTCATTTTACTAGCGATACATTAACCCTTTCACAATTATTCAACAATTTACATTGGCATAAGTATTGTCTTGTTCCTAGATTTTTCATTTTACTAGTGATACATCAACCCTTTCACAATTATTAAACAATTTACATTGGCATAAGTATTGTCTTGTTCCTAGATTTCTCATTTTACTAGTGATTCATCAACCCTTTCACAATTATTAAACAATTTACATTGGCATAAGTATTGTCTTGTTCCTAGATTTCTCATTTTACTAGTGATACATCAACCCTCTCACAATTATTCAACAATTTACATTGCCATAAGTATTGTCTTGTTCCTAAATTTCTCATTTTACTAGTGATACATCAACCCTTTCACAAATATTCAACAATTTACATTGGCATAAGTATTGTCTTCTTCCTAGATTTCTCATTTTACAAGTGATTCATCAACCCTTTCACAATTATTTCTCATTTTACTAGTGATTCATCAACCCTTTCACAATTATTAAACAATTTACATTGGCATAAGTATTGTCTTCTTCCTAGATTTCTCATTTTACTAGTGATACATCAACCCTTTCACAATTATTCAACAATTTACATTGGCATAAGTATTGTCTTGTTCCTAGATTTCTCATTTTACTAGTGATACATCAACCCTTTCACAATTATTCAACAATTTACATTGGCATAAGTATTGTCTTGTTCCTAGATTTCTCATTTTACTAGTGATACATTAACCCTTTCACAATTATTCAACAATTTACATTGGCATAAGTATTGTCTTGTTCCTAGATTTTTCATTTTACTAGTGATACATCAACCCTTTCACAATTATTAAACAATTTACATTGGCATAAGTATTGTCTTGTTCCTAGATTTCTCATTTTACTAGTGATTCATCAACCCTTTCACAATTATTAAACAATTTACATTGGCATAAGTATTGTCTTGTTCCTAGATTTCTCATTTTACTAGTGATACATCAACCCTCTCACAATTATTCAACAATTTACATTGGCATAAGTATTGTCTTGTTCCTAGATTTCTCATTTTACTAGTGATACATCAACACTTTCACAATTATTCAACAATTTACATTGGCATAAGTATTGTCTTGTTCCTACATTTCTCATTTTACTAGTGATACATCAACCCTTTCACAATTATTCAACAATTTACATTGGCATAAGTATTGTTTTGTTCCTAGATTTCTCATTTTACTAGTGATATATCAACACTTTCACAATTATTCAACAATTTACATTGGCATCAACATTTTCACAATTATTAAACAATTTACATTGGCATAAGTATTGTCTTTTTCCTAGATTTCTCATTTTACTTGTGATACATCAACCCTCTCACTATTATTAAACAATTTACATTGGCAAAAGTATTGTCTTGTTCATAGATTTCTCATTTTACTAGTGATACATCAACCCTTTAACAATTATTAAACAATTTACATTGGCATAAGTATTGTCTTGTTCCTAGATTTCTCATTCTACTAGTGCTGCATCAAGACTTTCACAATTATTAAACAATTTACATTGGCATAAGTATTGTCTTGTTCCTAGATTTCTCATTTTACTAGCGATGCATCAACACTTTCACAATTATTAAACAATTTCAATGGCATAAGTATTGTCTTGTTCTCAGATTTCTCATTTTACTAATGATGCATCAACACTTTCACAATTATTAAACAATTTACATTGGCATAAGTATTGTTTTGTTCCTAGATTTCTCATTTTACTAGTGATGCAGATTTCTCATTTTACTAGTGATACATCAACCCTCTCACAATTATTAAACAATTTACATTGGCATACGTATTGTCTTCTTCCTAGATTTCTCATTTTACTAGTGATACGTCAACCATCTCACAATTATTAAACAATTTACATTGGCATAAGTATTGTCTTCTTCCTAGATTTCTCATTTTACTAGTGATACATCAACACTTTCACAATTATTCAACAATTTACATTGGCATAAGTATTGTCTTGTTCCTACATTTCTCATTTTACTAGTGATACATCAACCCTCTCACAATTATTAAACAATTTTCATTGGCATAAGTAATGTCTTCTTCCTAGATTTCTCATTTTACTAGTGATACATCAACACTTCCACAATTATTCAACAATTTACATTGGCATAAGTATTGTCTTGTTCCTAGATTTCTCATTTTACTAGTGATGCATCAAGACTTTCACAATTATTAAACAATTTACATTGGCATAAGTATTGTCTTGTTCCTAGATTTCTCATTTTACTAGCGATGCATCAACACTTTCACAATTATTAAACAATTTCAATGGCATAAGTATTGTCTTGTTCTCAGATTTCTCATTTTACTAATGATGCATCAACACTTTCACAATTATTAAACAATTTACATTGGCATAAGTATTGTCTTGTTCCTAGATTTCTCATTTTACTAGTGATGCATCAACACTTTCACAATTATTAAACAATTTACATTGGCATAAGTTTTGTCTTGTTCCTAGATTTCTCATTTTACTAGTGATACATCAACCCTCTCACAATTATTCAACAATTTACATTGGCATAAGTATTGTCTTGTTCCTAGATTTCTCATTTTACTAGTGATACATCAACCCTCTCACAATTATTAAACAATTTACATTGGCATACGTATTGTCTTCTTCCTAGATTTCTCATTTTACTAGTGATAAGTCAACCATCTCACAATTATTAAACAATTTACATTGGCATAAGTATTGTCTTCTTCCTAGATTTCTCATTTTACTAGTGATACATCAACACTTTCCCAATTATTCAACAATTTACATTGGCATAAGTATTGTCTTGTTCCTACATTTCTCATTTTACTAGTGATACATCAACCCTTTCACAATTATTAAACAATTTTCATTGGCATAAGTAATGTCTTCTTCCTAGATTTCTCATTTTACTAGTGATTCATCAACCCTTTCACAATTATTTCTCATTTTACTAGTGATTCATCAACCCTTTCACAATTATTAAACAATTTACATTGGCATAAGTATTGTCTTCTTCCTAGATTTCTCATTTTACTAGTGATACATCTACCCTTTCACAATTATTCAACAATTTACATTGGCATAAGTATTGTCTTGTTCCTAGATTTCTCATTTTACTAGTGATACATCAACCCTTTCACAATTATTCAACAATTTACATTGGCATAAGTATTGTCTTCTTCCTAGATTTCTCATTTTACTAGCGATACATTAACCCTTTCACAATTATTCAACAATTTACATTGGCATAAGTATTGTCTTGTTCCTAGATTTTTCATTTTACTAGTGATACATCAACCCTTTCACAATTATTAAACAATTTACATTGGCATAAGTATTGTCTTGTTCCTAGATTTCTCATTTTACTAGTGATTCATCAACCCTTTCACAATTATTAAACAATTTACATTGGCATAAGTATTGTCTTGTTCCTAGATTTCTCATTTTACTAGTGATACATCAACCCTCTCACAATTATTCAACAATTTACATTGCCATAAGTATTGTCTTGTTCCTAAATTTCTCATTTTACTAGTGATACATCAACCCTTTCACAAATATTCAACAATTTACATTGGCATAAGTATTGTCTTCTTCCTAGATTTCTCATTTTACAAGTGATTCATCAACCCTTTCACAATTATTTCTCATTTTACTAGTGATTCATCAACCCTTTCACAATTATTAAACAATTTACATTGGCATAAGTATTGTCTTCTTCCTAGATTTCTCATTTTACTAGTGATACATCAACCCTTTCACAATTATTCAACAATTTACATTGGCATAAGTATTGTCTTGTTCCTAGATTTCTCATTTTACTAGTGATACATCAACCCTTTCACAATTATTCAACAATTTACATTGGCATAAGTATTGTCTTGTTCCTAGATTTCTCATTTTACTAGTGATACATTAACCCTTTCACAATTATTCAACAATTTACATTGGCATAAGTATTGTCTTGTTCCTAGATTTTTCATTTTACTAGTGATACATCAACCCTTTCACAATTATTAAACAATTTACATTGGCATAAGTATTGTCTTGTTCCTAGATTTCTCATTTTACTAGTGATTCATCAACCCTTTCACAATTATTAAACAATTTACATTGGCATAAGTATTGTCTTGTTCCTAGATTTCTCATTTTACTAGTGATACATCAACCCTCTCACAATTATTCAACAATTTACATTGGCATAAGTATTGTCTTGTTCCTAGATTTCTCATTTTACTAGTGATACATCAACACTTTCACAATTATTCAACAATTTACATTGGCATAAGTATTGTCTTGTTCCTACATTTCTCATTTTACTAGTGATACATCAACCCTTTCACAATTATTCAACAATTTACATTGGCATAAGTATTGTTTTGTTCCTAGATTTCTCATTTTACTAGTGATATATCAACACTTTCACAATTATTCAACAATTTACATTGGCATCAACATTTTCACAATTATTAAACAATTTACATTGGCATAAGTATTGTCTTTTTCCTAGATTTCTCATTTTACTTGTGATACATCAACCCTCTCACAATTATTAAACAATTTACATTGGCAAAAGTATTGTCTTGTTCATAGATTTCTCATTTTACTAGTGATACATCAACCCTTTAACAATTATTAAACAATTTACATTGGCATAAGTATTGTCTTGTTCCTAGATTTCTCATTCTACTAGTGCTGCATCAAGACTTTCACAATTATTAAACAATTTACATTGGCATAAGTATTGTCTTGTTCCTAGATTTCTCATTTTACTAGCGATGCATCAACACTTTCACAATTATTAAACAATTTCAATGGCATAAGTATTGTCTTGTTCTCAGATTTCTCATTTTACTAATGATGCATCAACACTTTCACAATTATTAAACAATTTACATTGGCATAAGTATTGTTTTGTTCCTAGATTTCTCATTTTACTAGTGATGCAGATTTCTCATTTTACTAGTGATACATCAACCCTCTTACAATTATTAAACAATTTACATTGGCATACGTATTGTCTTCTTCCTAGATTTCTCATTTTACTAGTGATACGTCAACCATCTCACAATTATTAAACAATTTACATTGGCATAAGTATTGTCTTCTTCCTAGATTTCTCATTTTACTAGTGATACATCAACACTTTCACAATTATTCAACAATTTACATTGGCATAAGTATTGTCTTGTTCCTACATTTCTCATTTTACTAGTGATACATCAACCCTCTCACAATTATTAAACAATTTTCATTGGCATAAGTAATGTCTTCTTCCTAGATTTCTCATTTTACTAGTGATACATCAACACTTCCACAATTATTCAACAATTTATATTGGCATAAGTATTGTCTTGTTCCTAGATTTCTCATTTTACTAGTGATGCATCAAGACTTTCACAATTATTAAACAATTTACATTGGCATAAGTATTGTCTTGTTCCTAGATTTCTCATTTTACTAGCGATGCATCAACACTTTCACAATTATTAAACAATTTCAATGGCATAAGTATTGTCTTGTTCTCAGATTTCTCATTTTACTAATGATGCATCAACACTTTCACAATTATTAAACAATTTACATTGGCATAAGTATTGTCTTGTTCCTAGATTTCTCATTTTACTAGTGATGCATCAACACTTTCACAATTATTAAACAATTTACATTGGCATAAGTTTTGTCTTGTTCCTAGATTTCTCATTTTACTAGTGATACATCAACCCTCTCACAATTATTCAACAATTTACATTGGCATAAGTATTGTCTTGTTCCTAGATTTCTCATTTTACTAGTGATACATCAACCCTCTCACAATTATTAAACAATTTACATTGGCATACGTATTGTCTTCTTCCTAGATTTCTCATTTTACTAGTGATACGTCAACCATCTCACAATTATTAAACAATTTACATTGGCATAAGTATTGTCTTCTTCCTAGATTTCTCATTTTACTAGTGATACATCAACACTTTCCCAATTATTCAACAATTTACATTGGCATAAGTATTGTCTTGTTCCTACATTTCTCATTTTACTAGTGATACATCAACCCTTTCACAATTATTAAACAATTTTCATTGGCATAAGTAATGTCTTCTTCCTAGATTTCTCATTTTACTAGTGATACATCAACACTTCCACAATTATTCAACAATTTACATTGGCATAAGTATTGTCTTGTTCTTAGAGTTCTCATTTTACTAGTGATACATCAAGCCTTTCACAATTATTAAACAATTTACATTGGCATAAGTATTGTCTTCTTCCTAGATTTCTCGTTTTACTAGTGATACATCAACCCTTTCACAATTATTAAACAATTTACATTGGCATAAGTATTGTCTTGTTCCTAGATTTCTCATTTTACTAGTGATACATCAACCCTCTCACAATAATTAAACAATTTACATTGGCATACGTATTGTTTTCTTCCTAGATTTCTCATTTTACTAGTGATACATCAACCCTCTCACAATTATTAAACAATTTACATTGGCATAAGTATTGTCTTGTTCCTAGATTTCTCATTTTACTAGTGATACATCAACCCTCTCACAATTATTCAACAATTTACATTGGCATAAGTATTGTCTTCTTCCTAGATTTCTCATTTTACTAGTGATACATCAACCCTCTCACAATTATTAAACAATTTACATTGGCATACGTATTGTCTTCTTCCTAGATTTCTCATTTTACTAGTGATACGTCAACCATCTCACAATTATTAAACAATTTACATTGCCATAAGTATTGTCTTCTTCCTAGATTTCTCATTTTACTAGTGATACATCAACACTTTCACAATTATTCAACAATTTACATTGGCATAAGTATTGTCTTGTTCCTACATTTCTCATTTTACTAGTGATACATCAACCCTCTCACAATTATTAAACAATTTTCATTGGCATAAGTAATGTCTTCTTCCTAGATTTCTCATTTTACTAGTGATACATCAACACTTCCACAATTATTCAACAATTTACATTGGCATAAGTATTGTCTTGTTCTTAGAGTTCTCATTTTACTAGTGATACATCAACCCTTTCACAATTATTCAACAATTTACATTGGCATAAGTATTGTCTTGTTCCTAGATTTCTCATTTTACTAGTGATACAACAACCCTTTCACAATTATTAAACAATTTACATTGGCATACGTATTGTCTTCTTCCTAGATTTCTCATTTTACTAGTGATACGTCAACCATCTCACAATTATTAAACAATTTACATTGGCATAAGTATTGTCTTCTTCCTAGATTTCTCATTTTACTAGTGATACATCAACACTTTCACAATTATTCAACAATTGACATTGGCATAAGTATTGTCTTGTTCCTACATTTCTCATTTTACTAGTGATACATCAACCCTCTCACAATTATTAAACAATTTTCATTGGCATAAGTAATGTCTTCTTCCTAGATTTCTCATTTTACTAGTGATACATCAACACTTCCACAATTATTCAACAATTTACATTGGCATAAGTATTGTCTTGTTCCTAGATTTCTCATTTTACTAGTGATGCATCAAGACTTTCACAATTATTAAACAATTTACATTGGCATAAGTATTGTCTTGTTCCTAGATTTCTCATTTTACTAGTGATACATCAACCCTCTCACAATTATTAAACAATTTACATTGGCAAAAGTATTGTCTTGATCCTAGATTTCTCATTTTACTAGTGATACACCAACCCTTTCACAATTATTAAACAATTTACATTGGCATAAGTATTGTCTTCTTCCTAGATTTCTCATTTTACTAGTGATACATCAACCCTCTCACAATTATTAAACAATTTACATTGGCATCAGTATTGTCTTGTTCCTAGATTTCTCATTTTACTAGTGATACATCAACCCTCTCACAATTATTAAACAATTTACATTGGCATACGTATTGTCTTCTTCCTAGATTTCTCATTTTACTAGTGATACGTCAACCATCTCACAATTATTAAACAATTTACATTGGCATAAGTATTGTCTTGTTCCTAGATTTCTCATTTTACTAGTGATACATCAACACTTTCACAATTATTCAACAATTTACATTGGCATAAGTATTGTCTTGTTCTAGATTTCTCATTTTACTAGTGATACATCAACCCTTTCACAATTATTCAACAATTTACATTGGCATAAGTATTGTTTTGTTCCTAGATTTCTCATTTTACTAGTGATATATCAACACTTTCACAATTATTCAACAATTTACATTGGCATCAACATTTTCACAATTATTAAACAATTTACATTGGCATAAGTATTGTCTTCTTCCTAGATTTCTCATTTTACTTGTGATACATCAACCCTCTCACAATTATTAAACAATTTACATTGGCAAAAGTATTGTCTTGTTCATAGATTTCTCATTTTTCTAGTGATACATCAACCCTTTCACAATTATTAAACAATTTACATTGGCATAAGTATTGTCTTGTTCCTAGATTTCTCATTCTACTAGTGATGCATCAACACTTTCAGAATTATTAAACAATTTACATTGGCATAAGTATTGTCTTGTTCCTAGATTTCTCATTTTACTAGCGATGCATCAACACTTTCACAATTATTAAACAATTTCAATGGCATAAGTATTGTCTTGTTCCCAGATTTCTCATTTTACTAATGATGCATCAACACTTTCACAATTATTAAACAATTTACATTGGCATAAGTATTGTTTTGTTCCTAGATTTCTCATTTTACTAGTGATGCATCAACATTTTCACAATTATTAAACAATTTACATTGGCATAAGTATTGTCTTGTTCCTAGATTTCTCATTTTACTAGTGATACATCAACCCTCTCACAATTATTCAACAATTTACATTGGCATCAGTATTGTCTTGTTCCTAGATTTCTCATTTTACTAGTGATACATCAACCCTCTCACAATTATTAAACAATTTACATTGGCATACGTATTGTCTTCTTCCTAGATTTCTCATTTTACTAGTGATACGTCAACCATCTCACAATTTTTAAACAATTTACATTGGCATAAGTATTGTCTTCTTCCTAGATTTCTCATTTTACTAGTGATACATCAACACTTTCACAATTATTCAACAATTTACATTGGCATAAGTATTGTCTTGTTCCTACATTTCTCATTTTACTAGTGATACATCAACCCTCTCACAATTATTAAACAATTTTCATTGGCATAAGTAATGTCTTCTTCCTAGATTTCTCATTTTACTAGTGATACATCAACACTTCCACAATTATTAAACAATTTACATTGGCATAAGTATTGTCTTGTTCCTAGATTTCTCATTTTACTAGTGATGCATCAAGACTTTCACAATTATTAAACAATTTACATTGGCATAAGTATTGTCTTGTTCCTAGATTTCTCATTTTACTAGCGATGCATCAACACTTTCACAATTATTAAACAATTTCAATGGCATAAGTATTGTCTTGTTCTCAGATTTCTCATTTTACTAATGATGCATCAACACTTTCACAATTATTAAACAATTTACATTGGCATAAGTATTGTCTTGTTCCTAGATTTCTCATTTTACTAGTGATGCATCAACACTTTCACAATTATTAAACAATTTACATTGGCATAAGCATTGTCTTGTTCCTAGATTTCTCATTTTACTAGTGATACATCAACCCTCTCACAATTATTCAACAATTTACATTGGCATAAGTATTGTCTTGTTCCTAGATTTCTCATTTTACTAGTGATACATCAACCCTCTCACAATTATTAAACAATTTACATTGGCATACGTATTGTCTTCTTCCTAGATTTCTCATTTTACTAGTGATACGTCAACCATCTCACAATTATTAAACAATTTACATTGGCATAAGTATTGTCTTCTTCCTAGATTTCTCATTTTACTAGTGATACATCAACACTTTCCCAATTATTCAACAATTTACATTGGCATAAGTATTGTCTTGTTCCTACATTTCTCATTTTACTAGTGATACATCAACCCTCTCACAATTATTAATTAATTTACATTGGCATAAGTATTGTCTTGTTCCTAGATTTCTCATTTTACTAGTAATACATCAACCCTTTCACAATTATTCAACAATTTACATTGGCATAAGTATTGTCTTCTTCCTAGATTTCTCATTTTACTAGTGATACATCAACACTTTAACAATTATTCAACAATTTACATTGGCATAAGTATTGTCTTGTTAATTATAATAATTGTGAAAGGGTTGATGCATCACTAGTAAAATGAGAAATCTAGGAACAAGACAATACTTATGCCAATGTAAATTGTTTAATAATTGTGAAAGTGTTGATGCATCACTAGTAAAATGAGAAATCTAGGAACAAGACACTACTTTTGCCAATGTAAATTGTTTAATAATTGTGAGAGGGTTGATGTATCACTAGTAAAATGAGAAATGTAGGAACAAGACAATACTTATGCCAATGTAAATTGTTGAATAATTGTGAAAGGGTTAATGTATCACTAGTAAAATGAGAAATCTAGGAACAGGACGATTCTTATGCCAATGTAAATTGTTGAATAATTGTGAAAGTGTTGATGTATCACTAGTAAAATGAGAAATCTAGGAACAAGACAATACTTATGCCAATGTAAATTGTTGAATAATTGTGAAAGGGTTGATGTATCACTAGTAAAATGAGAAATCTAGGAACAAGACAATACTTATGCCAATGTAAATTGTTGAATATTTGTGAAAGGGTTGATGTATCACTAGTAAAATGAGAAATCTAGGAAGAAGACAATACTTATGCCAATGTAAATTGTTGAATAATTGTGAAAGGGTTGATGTATCACTAGTAAAATGAGAAATCTATGAAGAAGACAATACTTATGCCAATGTAAATTGTTTAATAATTGTGAAAGGGTTGATGAATCACTAGTAAAATGAGAAATAATTGTGAAAGGGTTGATGAATCACTAGTAAAATGAGAAATAATCGTGAGAGGGTTGATGTATCACTAGTAAAATGAGAAATAATCGTGAGAGGGTTGATGTATCACTAGTAAAATGAGAAATAAAGATACTGTAAATAACGGTCAACAGATTGGTTATTGTGACTGCAGTGCACTAACAACTTATGATAGTTTTCCCTTATAACCATGCTTTTATAGATTTTGAGTAAATAATTTACATGTTTTATTTAATTTACAAAAACTAAAATATACTCCTGCATATTGTATGGAATGAAATAAAAAAAAAACGTAAATAGCGTAACGGCAGTTCTATTTATTCGATAACATTTCTTTTGGCTGAATTTCCTCAGTTTTATAACAACTATTTATGTGGCACCATATATAATGAGACCAAAATTCTAGGTTCCTGATAAATCTAAAGGTTTCCTATGTCACCTAGTGAAGAAATAGCTTGTCACGTTTTATTTATCAACAGAAATAGATCAATTTGGTTCTTATCGTAAGCAGCTTACTTAAGTTAATACTTACTTCAACAATGGGTGTCCTTACAACGCTTGTATCTGTACTTGTAATTCTTCGTAAGTATATACATTGCTTTATCTGTGAAAAATTATAAGTTATATTTATATGAAATACTTAATGAAAATTTTGTATTGAAAACATATTGGTATTCAATATCATAGAATAAATATGAACGTGAATTACATTTGAAAAATTACAAAACAAAAGGTTTCGTTTATTTATACATTTTCAATCTGCATAAAGGTTGTGTTTTTGTTTTGAATTTATTGTATATCGTATATGACAAATCAAGTAAATTATGTGACAAACAAAAGCAAAGTTCAGATACGTTTTGGTGTTGTGGGAGACGTTTTTTGAGTTTGAAACAGATTCAAGTTTGGATCACATACATCATTAATATTAAAGCCATAGCAAATCTGTATAATTTGATAATTTGAGGAGTTTGATTCTGATATTATTGTTTTTTTTAATTCGGAAGGCATCTACGTAACCTTAGTCGTTAGGTCATTTTACCTCTCATTTTGTAGTGTATATTTAGTAAGAAGATTTCTTGTAATGCATAAATCATTTTCAATGACATCGATGGCGAAACTGCCAATAGCATATTTAGATTAATAAACAAATATATAGGGGACTAACAGAACATAACAGATTTAATGAGAAAGGAAATTACAACTGGTCTTATAATTCAATTTGTGTTTCTAAGTCAGCAATTTATAACTGTTTATCATTCATTTATATTGCATAACTCATCATAAGATCTTACAGATAAGACTAATGCGAGAGAATGATTTTGTCATGACTATTGTGTTGCTGTTAGACATAAACAGAACTCAAATGTTATACATTTTTTATATAATTTTGTTTTATATTCCGCCGACACCCTCCACTGATCATTCCATGCTATTCCAACCTATTTCTTGTGTACATCATCGAAATTACATTTTAACAAATCTAACAAATGACATTTCTATTAACTTTTATATATGAGGGTGTTAGAATCGAATAGGTTTACTTTTAACAAATCGTACAATCACTTTGTGTGGACAGTGACATATGGTTTTTCTTATTCAGTGCCAACAGCAACATCGCTTTCGTGTGTGGATCAGACATGTGACAGTAGTCATGTATGTATATATGAACAACATTTGTTTTTAAATTACTGAAATAAACATTTCTTAATAAGCTATGCTTAGATTAAATTTGTGCAGGAAACTTGTTACATTCGAGCCTTAGTTTAGTTATTACGTTAGAGCAGAAGCATCGCTATCGTTTTATAACCCTTAGAAATTTCAAAGAATCATTCACTCCATATAACCTCATTTTAATACTATAAGCTAAGAAATACAGTTGTACACGTTTAAGTTTGCATCGATATGACGGTTGTTATAGAGTGTAGCATTTCATTGAGGAAAGCATAACAATTTGAGAATTTCTTGGGAATATTCTCTACCAATCAAAATTATTGAATTTTATGAAAGATTAATGTTATTTGAATAAATGTTAGTGAAAGTTTTGAAAATGATTCTATTAATATGATATATAATGTTTATTTTTTCAAAAGCAAATTCAGTTTCAATTGAATTCTTTGTATTTCAATCAAAAGATACTTATCAACTTCTACATTTTTCAAATTAATCAATATGTAAGGACTAATTGATACGTTATTATTCCAATAGGTTTGCAAGCTTCAGTTTCATCAAGGAACTTTAGCTAGCCACCACTGTGATAGGCTTCATACCGTAAGTAGTAAACATAGGCAACAGTAGTGAACCCCTGTTAAATAGTATAAAATCGATTAAATGAAAACAAAACAGTGTCACCAACCGAAACCCAGGGAAATATATCAATTATAAGAGGTAAACAACAGAACAACAGAAACACTGAATAGATTCAGAAACAAATGCCAACATTTATAACAGTTTACAACAACTGCCATATTCCTGACTTGGTACAGGACATTTTAAGAAAAAAATGGTAGGTTGCACCTGGTGCAATAGCTAGCCAAACCTCCCGCTTGTATTGCAATGTTAACAATACTGCTAAAATGACAACTTACCTGACAGGAATACATTATGAATAAACTCAAGAACACTCATAACAGAGAAAAACATAAAACAATAACATTATGATACACTACAACATAAACACCAAAGCTTTCACTGGACTTCTTTCATGAATTTAAAATAGTTTGGAGGTAGACTTTTCCAACAATTTGTCGGCATTCCTATGGGAACAAACTGTACGCCTCTTCTTGCAGACCTCTTCTTATTATTTTCATATGAATCGGAGTTCCTCCAGACACTTGTCAAAAACAAGAGGATCAAAGAAGCCAGATTATTTAATTTCACTTTCAGATATATTGATGATGTTCTTTCCATAAACAATCCGAACTTTTCTGATTGGGTGTCATTAATATATCCCCTAGAACTATCAGAACTAAAGATTAGAGAAACAACAGACACGGCTTCCTCCGTTTCATTTTTAGACTTATATCTCGAATTTGACTTAGACAGTCATCTCAGTACCAGAATCTATGACAAACGAGACGATTTTGATTTTGAAATTATAAATTTCCCCAACCTTAGTAGCAATATACCAACTTCACCTGCATATGGGATATATATTTCCCAACTTATTCGATATTCAAGAGCTTGCAGCTCCTACTGAGACGTTGTAAAACGTCATCAGTGTCTGAGTAGAAAGTTGATGAACCAGGGGTATGTCAAAGAACGTCTCGTCCTTTTTCTAAAAAAGTTCATCGGAAGGTACCAAGACCTTGTTGATAAATATTCCGTATCAACTTCACAAATAATACACGATGGTCTTGATGTATAGATTCTGCGCACTGATGTTGTTTATCATTTTAACAACGTGTTTTATAGTTCTTTCATTTGTCTTTGTTCTATTATTAATATTACTTTTACTGTTGAATGGTTTTATGTGATATTCGTTTGACGTGGCTTGGTACTAATACATCTCGTCAATGTGTTTGTATTGGCTTTCATTTTTTGGTTGTGTGTTTTGTATATGTGACTTTTTGTATTTCTTTGGAAACTTATAACGTGAATCTGTACTTTAAAAGATCCCGTCAGTATGATATTGTTCTATTTTATGTCATTATGATATATTTCTATTATGAATTATAATATACGTTGAACCACAAACGTCAAAATCATTCAATCGCGTAGTGGAATTAACTATTTGTGGATTCTTATAAATTCTATATATAACTTTTGGACTAGTTTAAATATCGGTCTATATCTGAAATTTATTCTTACATACTTCTGATTTGTTAACCCTGTATGCTAACAATGCCTAGGTAAATTTTAGAATTGTGTGTATGCAGATTGAACGACAAATCTATGTGACGTATAGAATTTTCTGACGTCAGACACACAAATCAATGAATGTGTTTGTAGATAGATGTTTTTGTGTTCTGTTAAATTGTTCCTGTTAAAATTGTTATACGATGATGACTGATGTACCCATATTCTGACTATTTTATTTATTGTGTCTGTTTAGTTAACACATCAATGTAAATATAACGGAAATTGATGAGACTGCCATCAAAGTGAGAGGGTTAGCGCTATAAAACCAGGTTTAATCCACCATTTTCTACATTTGAAAATGCCTGTACCAAGTGAGGAATATGACAGTTCTTGTCCATTCGTTTTTGATGCGTTTTGTTATTTGATTTTGCCATGTGAATATGGACTTTCCGAATGGATTTTCCTTTAAGTTCAGTATTTTTGTGATTTTACAGTACACTACAATAGAATTATAAACTGTGCGTCATAAAAATGTATTTTTCTAGGTTATATCCGCATTATAAAAAAAATCCAGTATAATAAAATTTGACGAAATGTGTTTTTACTAATGCATGTAAGAATCGTAATTATTTTCTTATTTTGTAAAAAAAAAAACCGACCAAATAATAGATATGTATTCTTGAATTTGAAATCATAATTCGTATTATAGTTCTCAAGACCTTCAGAATTGTCAGTTAAATGACAGTTGACATGTGTTATCTGTGTATATTTATACGAATAAAACAAGTTAAAAAGGCCACCTAAAGTACGATTTTGAAAACTATGAAAATGCAAGCTTGGACTTTTCTATCAACTGGGAAACATCTATGTATGCGAACGATGCTGGAACTTTTGTAAACTGACATCTGTTGTCGTAAAGGTTTGTTGTCAACCGGTGCTCATTGCCAATTTCTAGATAAAATTCAAGATATTTGGCAAACTTCTTTGAAAGGTTGTGTCATTTTATAAACAATCTTTTTTTCGTTTTTTTACTGCTTATCTGATACCAATTATTCATTTTTTGACTAAAATCAATGTTTTATTTCACACCTTCAAGCATGGACATCATCCAAAATGCAGTGATCCATTTCCTTCCAACGACCATTGTCATTGTGATGATGAAGCTTGCATGAATCGTTTATGTGAGTTTTTCCTATGACTTTCATCTTTGGAAAAAGATTGTTCCTATGTGCGTTCATAAATGGAAGACGCCTTAAAAAAATGGTAGAAAAAACGTGATACACACAAATATATATTATATTGACCTAAAACGGTACTTAGATCTAAATCGATTTTGAATAATGAAATAACGATTATAAAAAATGTTCAAACTTTAAAATCTTCATTTTTTCTACTTATGGGGTTGTATAAAAACCCTGTCAGGTCATTTCAAATCTGTGTTTTATTAGATTTATTTATGCATTGTATTCATCATCTAATTATGAAAAAAAGATGTGGTATGATTGTCAATGCCCTTTTCAACTGATTTTTGTAGTTTGTTATTATGTTGTACTGTTGTGACACTGTTTCGTGTTAGGGAGGGTTGGCGCCTTAAAACTACTAGTAGTTTAACCCCACTATATCCGGTCTCCATTCATGATCCTGCTTTCAGTGATCTGCAGTGGTTGTTGTTTGTTGCTGTATGTCATGTTTGTTTTTTATTTATTGTTTTGTAAATAAATCAGGCCGTATGATGGTCGGATGGAAAAAAAGACACATTGAGCTACAAATTATTTACAAGTGATTCAAGGGATTATCGTAAAAGAAGAGGGACGTAAGATACCAAAGGGACAGTCAAACTCATAAATCTAAAACAAACTGACAACGCCATGGCTAAAAATGAAAAAGACAAACAGAAAAACAATAGTACACATGACACAACATAGAAAACTAAAGAATAAACAACACGAACCCCACCAAAAACTAGGGGTGATCTCAGGTGCTCCGGAAGGGTAAGCAGATCCTGCTCCACATGTGGCACCCGTAACTTTACTTCTGTGGTTTGTAAACTCGATCACAAATTACTCGATAGTAACGATGAGGGTAATTGTAAATTTGAAACTTTCTATCGTTAATTATTGTTTTAATATGCAACACCAAAACAATTTATCACCTATGAACAGATGCATTGATGACAACTGCTGCAACTATTGATATGACCACTGCCGACCCGATGGTAAACCCGACTGCAGCACC
This sequence comes from Mytilus galloprovincialis, assembly GCF_965363235.1. NCBI lineage: Eukaryota > Metazoa > Mollusca > Bivalvia > Mytilida > Mytilidae > Mytilus > Mytilus galloprovincialis. The sequence goes on along the minus strand of NC_134839.1, from coordinate 26,352,558 downwards.
TACACAAGGTAAAATTCAAAAATGCTGATTTATCTTATTATTACACTTGTATGTATTAACCAACTAAGTAGATTATAGTTTAAATGCCCTTTTGTAACGAACATTGGAACAGTACGTATAATGGAACAATAAGGCATTATTAATGAATCATGATGGTTAAACCAGTCATTGCAAAAACTCCGCAAAATGATGTTGTCTTCTTTGGCATCTTAGCTTTGTGTTCCAAACGTTATCACCAGTCTATTTCAGGCTTGTTGTACGCCAATTTGAGGACAGATGAATTCCAATAGTATAGGGAGAATCATATACTACTATGTACATGTGTGTGTTGGGGGAGGGATAAACAAAGTGTTGGTCAAGTGCAATAGCAAACAGACCGGACTCTTACGATGAAAGTGGAACAATGCATTATTCAATATTTCATATACAAATAAGATGTGGTGTGATTGTCAAAATGCAACTGAGACCAAAGGACAAGGATGTTAACTAAAGTCACAGTACGGCTGTCAAAAATACGCGAAGTCATTAAATTTTTCGGTTGTATGATGACGATGGAAGTTTTTAACGACCTTGCCTGGTTATACAGCCCTTGCACGGGCGGTGGTTGCATGATATCAAAATTCATTTGCATTTATACTGTGTTAATTTGTCGTTTTAAAAGTTCCATTCTTTTATTTTTACACGAAATCTGCAAGTGTTCAAATTTGAGGACAGATCAATAAAAAAATCCATCTAATAATCACATCTATTTTTCAATATACAATTCCTGTCAAGGTGAAATGTAACCGGATTTTGTTTTATATTAATAAACACTAGAGATGCAATATTATCTTCCATCAAAATAAGATAATTTTAATAAAAAGTAATTTTGAAATATGTTCTCTTCTAACTGTTAAGTAGTTTTTTCAAGCTGTTGAATTCATTGAATACTAAATAAAGAATTTGAAAAGATGAAAAGTCAATTGTTATTATTTAAGCATCAGTAGTAACCACAGCAGCCCAACCACATGTCACAACAATGGTACCAATGGCAACAACAACTTTAGCACCAATGGTTACAACAACAATGGAACCGACAACTCAAGGTAAATATGTGTGTCACACATTTCCTACTTTTATTGATACCATATATGTATTTCTAAAACAATCTATAGTGGGATGACAAAAACTTATAATTACTTTTATCTTTCTACTGCGGTATCTTTGGTCCAAACTTACGTAATATTTTATCATGAAGTACTCTTGTTTAAAACGTATGTTATCTTCTCACATAGGAACATATTTGATGGCTCACTTAAAACCGTGCATAGCAATATAAAAAAGAAGATGTGGTCAATGAGACAACTCTTCACAAAAGACCAAATGCCACAAAAAGTAATTACTATAGGACAATGTACGGCTTTCAACAATGATCAGATTTTATTTAACAAACTGTAACAGAGATGTGACGCTCAAGGCCAGATTCCGCGTTACACAGAATTAAACCATTGATATGGTCATTTATAATAAATTTACTGGTATAACATTATTGAAATGTGCAAAAACGCTCAGTAATTCTACTTCTGGGTTTTTCTTAGGCCGTGTGCACACCAAACTCCATGTACACCAAACTTGTTTACAACTAGTTTACTATACTGGACATTAGTTTCACATTAAATTTGTTCCCATCTATACGCCTTGTTTAATTACCTGTACATAAGATTTGTTCACACTTGTAAACTCGATGTCATTTAAATGTTCGTTACGTAGAACTGGATGCAAACTTTTCGGACAACTATTGTAGCAGTAAGGGAACGACCATTTCACTTTAAATCGGGGGGTATATTCATAACCCAAATTGGAAAATTAATCTGATTATACAGATGCATGATAAAATAAATTCTGAATCAAGAGTTTCCCCATACATTATAATAGTGTTAAATGCGGAAAAACTTCTGACTGAGATAAATAAACAAAATGCCCCCTCCCCCCTTTTTGAAGTGGTTGCTTCTTTATGAAAGCCATTTTGATGATTTGCAGTAGTTTAAAGATACTCTCGATTTAGCATTAGAAAACGTAGGCTGAAGCAGCGTGCTTACAGACGAAGAAGAAGGATATATTAGGGATCACGATATTTCTATCTTTTCTGTTTGTTCAAGTGATATTTCTTCTCCAATGAGTATTTGGAAAAGGAAGGGGTAATGTTTTTTTTTACTTTTAAGTGTAATTTAACGGATCCGAGATGCAAGACACATAATACATTTACCTCACACTTTTTAAATAATGCATTTATGTGTGAATCGTTGTTTGAGTAAAGACCAGTGGTAAATATTTCTGTGTAAGTCAAGTTGATTCGGACAGATGTAAACGTGGAAAAAGTCGGACCAATTATGTATTTCTTATTTTGGACATTTAGACCTGTTTCTTATATTATTCAAATACATGTATTTCTACAAAGAACTTTATTAATAATTGTTATAAATATCAATTTTATTCAAACATCGATCCTTCCTTAAATATACACGGTGAAACTAATGTTTTAAATGATTAGTTTTGTGTACACTTGATCTACACAAGGCCTACATCGAGTATCGACTGCATGTAGACAAAACATGATTTACACTACATGTAAACATTGAGTTTTATCAATGGGAACGTAATTTTGTTTAGTTTACGTGTAAGTTACACTTACACAACACCGAGTTTAGGTCAATGTGAACACGGCCTTAGTTGTATTTAGCCAAGCTTTTTCGGATTTTTTTTATTTGTTTTTTTAATTTCTTTTTAATGTTGTTATGCTTTGGATTTTGTTTGTTTGTATTCTTGTCTTTCAGTTTTTCTTATGTGCTTTGTCTATGTGCCATTTTGATTTTCTTTGTTGACATATTTGTTTGTTTTTATAGTGGTTAAGATTATAATACAATGCTGACTACTTGACCCCCATTTTGGTATTTAACCTTTCAGTATATCTGTTTTGTTTGTTTACTCACATTGTTGTCAATATAATGAAATTATGCGACTGTCATAAAAGTTAGAGATTTAGCTAGCTAAAATAAAACAGAATTATGCCACCATTTTCTACATAAGAAAATGCTTGTACTAATTCCGGAATATGACAGTTGTTTCCCAATTTGTTTTGTGTTTGACCATTTGATGAGGAATTTTCCTATTCGAATTTGTGTTTGAGTTAGATATTTTTGTTACTTCACTTTCCACTGTGTTGAAAATTATTTGTTTATTTTATTAAATCTATCGACTGTATCTTACAAATAATACAAAACGTACAATGATTATGTTAATGGTGTTTTAGCTACAACGGCATTGGTATGCATGGACCAGGATAAAAGATGTAACGACGCAATTTACCAGCAAATCTTATGTCAATCTGTCGACAATAGGGATTACGCAATTCGAACATGTCCAAAGTCATGCAATTTATGTAACGAGTTCTTCGGTAAGTAACGCATTTACCTAAATAATTCATCAACCTTTTTTTTTATGTATTATCATAGGAAAATATCCCAAAGTGTTTAAAAGACAGCTTTTCAAAAACTAAATCAACTAAATTATTCATTCATCGTTATTGTAAATAAATAAAGGCAACACTGTAAATACAATTTTCTATACAGGACAACTCACAGGTACGATTTAAGACCGTTTTGGTTCTAAATTGAAATGACTACTGAAAATATTTTAACCTCAATTAAAAAACTGCCATTTTAGTTGAAAAATATTATTTTCATTGGTATTGCAGTCTTTATGTTTCTAACATAAAACAATTGTTTTGTTAAATTTGGTACGTGGTCCTATATTGTCGCCGTCGAGTTAAGTCACCAGGAGTTACTTAACTTTTAGATATTTGAACTAAAACCTATATTTACCAGGATCATAAAACACATATTGGAATGATTAAATTCGATAATTTTATTGTTACGTGAATGCCTAAGAATCTTATTTGAAACTGTAAATATACAGAAAGTATAACGTCCTATTCATAACACTTAAATACATGGCGGAAGGTATGCTGTTAATGAGAAAATGGGAATCCTTAAATCGTCAAATTTGTCATAAATCATGATGTTACTGGAATGGAAAACAATATATGAAGTAGACGTTCAACTTTTAGTTTCACCCTAAAATTACAAACCACTAATATACAAGTCATTAAGAAACGTTATATTATCTCAATTTTTGATAATTTATTCAACATTTCGAGAAAAATACAAAATTATTACAAATAAACTCATCATAGATACCAGGACTAAATTTTATATATACGCCAGACGTGCGTTTCGTCTGCAAAAGACTCATCAGTGACGCTCGAATCCAAAAAGTAAAAAAAAAAAAGCCAAATAAAGTACGAAGTTGAAGACCATTGAGATTCAAAATTCCTAAAAGTGTTGCCAAATACAGCTAACCTAATCTATGCCTGAGGTAGAAAAGCCTTGGTATTTCAAAAAATTCAAAATTTTGTAAACAATTAATTTATAAATATAACAATATCAATGATAATTCATGTCAGCACAAAAAGTGCTGACTACTGGGCTTGTGATACCCTCGGGGAAATAAATCTCCACCAGCAGTGGCATCGACCTAGTGGTTGTAAATAAACTCATCATAGATACCAGGACAAAATTTTATATATACGCCAGACGCGCGTTTCGTCTACAAAAGACTCTTCAGTGACGCTCGAATCCAAAAAGTTAAAAAAAAAAAGAAAAAAAAAAAGGCAAATAAAGTACGAAGTTGAAGACCATTGAGATCCAAAATTCCTAAAAGTGTTGCCAATACAGCTAACCTAATCTATGCCGGAGGTAGAAAAGCCTTAGTATTTCAAAAAATTCATATATGCAATAATTGAGACTTAAAAGACAAATTATGACTTTGACAGTTCTATTCCTGTGCATCTGTGTGCTGTTAAGCGCATACTTTAGCGTTTACAGCACCTAGCTTTGATAAAGCTTAAACCAATGATAAAGGTCGTCGTGAAGGTATAGAGATGAAAAGAAAATTAAAAAAGCTGCTTGTTTGCCTTCGCCAAGTTCGTGTAAATAATAAATATTAGTGTGATACAAGTATACTATATTAATAAAACAAGCAGAACAATCGACGGGGCATTCAGAACTCATTTGTGAAATACACATAAAACCATAATAAGTTTTGACTTGCATGTTTCAATGCTAGCACTTTTTATGCCAGAGGTTTAACCAGAACTGTTAAATGGTGTTGAATATTTGCATCCTTAATTGCTTTTATGAGAATATGTCGTCTTTTTTCATAATTGTAGTACAACACATCTACTTTTGATAATATGTAATGTATATATATATATATGTTAATAATTTGTAGCTCTGAAATCGAGTACAACACCTGTACCTGTTTTCACAACGACAGGTAACTATATGTATATTTATATAATATCCAATAAGTAATACTACCTATTAGGAGATGACAGAGAGGTATGATAATTTAATATCGTTTTCAACCATAACAAAATATTGAGATGCCGTATGCTTGCCAATATGATATCATAAAGATGTGAACCATTATATGTCACATAACGGCCTTCAACAATAAGCAACTATTTCACCTGTAAAGGCTCCAGGATCATAAAATGTAATTCAATTGAAAAGAGAAATCCAAAAGCTTATTTGGCTTGTTAAAATAAAAAGCATATGTGGTATAATTGCAAATAAAACAGCTCTCCACAAGAAACCGAATGACACAGAAATTAACAACTATAGGTCATCGTACGGCCTTCATCAATGAGTAAAGTCCATACCGCTTATGGCTATAAAAGCTTAAGCTAATGTTAAATTTTTCAAATGCGTTATACTATAATGATACTTATAGTATGGGCGCAAATCGTTGTATGTATCTAATATTTCTTTATACTATTCACGTGTACATTTCAATAAAACAAAAACAAAAAGAAATTAAAACAATAACGACGACAATGAACATATGAAATGAATCTTTAGAGACGCTCGATCGAGGCAAAGTTATTGAAAACAAAAATTATAATGTTTACTTTGACGAGATGATATAAGCCATTGGGCTACAAAGAAATCGTGTTCGGCTTTTTTTCTGAGGCAGTTAAAAAACTGAATATTTTATTAAAATGTACACGTTTTCAATTGTTTTTACATTTCTAAACGTGAATGGTATTCAGGTGATAATTTTTTTTATTTTGTTTTGTAAAATTCTAATACATTTATTGTAAACTCTTATACTTTAGAATTACCGACAATAGCATCATTCCAGTGCATTGATCATGCAACCAAATGTAGTGATACGTTTTATCTAAGTATTCTCTGTAAAGCTACAGACCAAACATCAAAAGACTATGCTCTATCCACATGTCCAAAGGCGTGTAACCTGTGTGGTTCAGTAGGTAAGTACATGATGTACAAGAACCTTTCAATTTTTTTTTATTATATATAATGCATATTAAAAGACACCGATTTTAATAATGAGTGCCTTTAAAAACTCTATTTCTCTACATTGATGATTGTTTTATGTCCTTGAAATATAAGATGTAGAACTTTACCCGATTACTGTTTGAAGAACACATTTGTCCACACCGACTATACCGGAGTGGCATTTTTGATTTATGCAGACATCTGTTAATTGCTGAATTATTTTCTATAAAATGAAAAAAAAAAGGATAATACTTTAATACAATGGGCCTCCCATGTAACGTTGTAAAGGAAACTCTTCCTTTATCGCATGACGTCACAGCAGTCCAAGCAAAAGAGATGTAATGACATTAAATTAGCGTAGCAAGTGGTAAAGCATGTAATTATACACCTGGAAAAAAGTATTGCAACACTTATTGAAAACAATGTAAACTTCCATGATTGTAGAATGTGTATAATTTGGGTTTTACCAAATACTTTTAATCCGTTTATGGTTTGAAATTGAATTTGTGTTATAGGCTTACATTTCATGCAAACTTAAGAATAGAGAGACACATCATTAGAGCTCATTGCAGAACCAATGTTTTGGAAAAATTTAGTCGTGCAAAATTTGTATTTTTTGTGAAAAGTGCAAAAAACTGTTTTCGTGCAGCTGTTCTGTCCTCTCCATGTAGGATTAATTTTGGATGAAAAGTAAGTTAATGCCATGAATTCAATTTTAAACCATAAATGGATTACAAGTATTTAGTAGAACCTAAATTATACACATTCTAGAATCATGTCATTTGCATTGTTTTGAATGGAAGTGTTGCAATACTTGTTCGGTGTGTAAAGAATTTTAATTCTTTTCATAGGTTCTCTGGATCCGGCTTTCGGGTAAGTAAACCAACATTCTTTCAAAATTAAGATTTAACTGTGCTCACATCTAACTCTATGAAACTCACAATATAAAAGAACATTTAATTCGCATAATAACATTTTAACACAAACACAAAGAACATAATGCTTAAATTGAGGGTTTTGATTGTAGTCATGTATGCAGCGTTTTGTTGCATCACATTAATTTTTTTTAGCATCACATGATAGTTGTCTGGAATTTAAAAATTGGTAAGTGAGTGATAGGTAAGATGCAGGTTGTTTTAATGTATTCAAAATGTTGCCACCGTTACATCCAAAGAAATGGAAACACTAGTTAGCATGTAATTTATCATACGTTAAAGTATTAAATGTTATGTTTTGACAGGTACGTATTGCGATTTTTCAAACTGCTGAAACATTCAAGAAAATATAGGAAAATATTAAGAAATATGCCACCCAGTATTTTTCATAAAACATTTAAACGATAATAAAAGACGGGCGAAGGATGAAAGGTACTCATGAGTCGTAAATAACATGACAACACTATTGCTTAAATAGAACAGACAAACAATAGTATACAAAACACAACATAGAAAACTAAAGTATGAGCAACACAAACTCCACCAAAAGCTGAGAGTGTTCACTTGTCCTTCTGAATGGTACGCAGATTCTTTCTGCTCTACATGCAGCGTCTGTCGTGTTGCCCTTATTAGTATAGATCAAGTATTATGCTTAATTCGGAAGATCCGAAAGGGAACTGGAATATATTCGATATCATCTGTCAAATTATCTTTTTAATATAATTCTTTTATTTATTTCAGATAAGAAAACGAACTTCACATACTAGCTTTTGTGGAAATAAAAAAAATATGTAGATTTCTTTGTTGATGAAAATGCAATATGTACCGATATCGAAACTGGTCTTCTTTTTAAAAATATACATAAAAGTCGGGCATTATTGATGTGTTAAATAAAGGTTTTACAGCGGCAGTAGATCAGACATTGACCTCAATGCAAAAAGTTCTTTATCAGCATTTTAATCAGCCTAATCATTCCATCGTTTCTATGACAGTTCGCATTGTCGAAAAAAATATACCACAGGATTAACAATTCTCATCGACAAATGGGAACTGCCACAGCATATGGTTGCAATGACAAAATTGATGGTATATGTATTTTATCATGTCCTTCGTGTAGCTCGGTGAATGTATTGAATATTTTCAACTCTACTCCTCAACGAAGATTGCAGTCATTGTCATCGTAATTATACATCATACTCTGCATGATGTCTCTATTAATGAATTGCTCCCATTTGTAAAAAAACACCGTTACGTAATCTTCACATTCTCACGAAACTTTATTTATTATCCCTTTCAAAACTTCATTCTCTGTTCAATATATGTTTGGAAATCACTCTTACCAACCTTCATTCAAACCAATACAAACTTACAGGTATCATTTCGGATATTGCAAGTCACAGACTTTTCAAACCAGTTTGCATTGGAAAAGATTAAAAAGAGAAAAGAAATTTTCTAAAAAAACACCTCCTTTGCCAACAAAGGTCTCGACGACGTCAACTTAGACAATATCCTTCATCATAGATTATTTCAAAGATCAGTCTGTACCAATAATTTCTTATACCTATACCAAACCAATTGCATCTAAAATTTTCAATACAAACACGTTTTGCAGGATCTCAGCATTGACGACTTCATGTCTAAACCTCCTGATTGCACTTGCGCTAATTCGCATGTAATACGGCTGGTCACGTTATTATCGGTTACCTCAACATCGTCAATAACACTTCTCTTCGAAATATGTTATCCAAAGGTCCGAAATATCGTGAACCTAAATCCATCAATTGGAAATACAACTTCAAAATACTGATGAAGTCAGTCAAGGATTATGTCAGGCAATGGACTAAGCACGAGAAGGAAGACGTAGCTACTCTTTCCGAATTGATTAAGGCTGTGAGGTCGTTGATACAAATCACAATTAAGAAACTAAATGGGTCTATCAATACCCATGCAACGTCAATCTTTAAAGACAAAAAATTTCAAAACACTTGTCCTACCTCCATGACAAATATGTTGTTGTCCCCGTAGATAAAACTTCAAGCAACATCGTTTTTGTGTGTAAAACTCATTACATAAACTGCTTGATAAATGAATTATGTATTGACAATTCACTTGGAAACTCAACATATACTCTCACGACACTAGATTTATTCCCCCGAGGGTATCACCAGCCCAGTAGTCAGCACTTCTGTGTTGACTTGAGTTATCATTGATATGTTCATAATAATAAATTAACTGTTAACAAAACTTAGAATTTTTGGAATACTAACGCTGTTCTACCTCAGGAATAGATTACCTTAGCTGTTTTTGGCAAAAGTTTTAGGAATTTTTGGTCCTCGATGCTCTTCATCTTTATAATTTATTTGGCCTTTTAAACATTTTTTGATTCGAGCGTCACTGATGAGTCTTTTGTAGATGAAATGCGCGTCTGGCGTAAGTGTTAAGGGAATATGTTTGGTAAGGTCAAAATCTTAGTTCAAAGATGATGAATTTCCAGGCTGTAGTCCCGATCCAATCACCATGCAGGATACTCCGGAATATGAAACGACAAAAGAAATAGTTAGCTCATGCATAATAACAATGATAACATACTTAGTTATGAGACAATTTATGTACATCAAAGAAAAATTTCAGAACCAATCTCTGTTTACCCATTATTTACAGAGTTTTGTACATAGTTGTATTCGTAAATTAAGTCATCTATATTCATTGGTTATTTTAAAAGGTAAAATGATTAAATGTGTTGAGAAGAAAGAAAAACAAGGAAGGCAAATAATGAAAATTGGTCGTTGATAAATGATGAAAGTACAAAGATTCGTACATGAAAATATGAAATAGAACATTGAAGAATTTAAAATGTAATATTATTTGGAAGTTAAAGTTCAGGCGGTTTATATTCATTAAACTGTGAAGGATTAAAAGAAATGCCTCTGTTTATATGAGAACCATCAAATAATGCCTAAAATTTTAACTAACAAAAGATATAAGTACAAATTGTACATAAATTAAACATCTGATAGAAAAGTTGTATAAATGTGAAAGTTTGGCATTGTGCGCTGCAGCGATTATTTTAATTTTAAGTTGAAATCAATATGTAAATTTCCCTTAACATGTTTTTCCATTTCTCAATTGTGTTTTATGTCCTGTTAGGTCGTATAACATTTTATTTTTCCTTCAAAAGATTTACAGTTTCTCAGCACATGCCAAACTTTCGTAGTTTTGATGATAATTCTAACGTTCGGTGTTTTGCATTTTTCATTTTCATTATACCCCCGCTTTAAAAAAGGGGGGTATACTGTTTTACCTATGTCTGTCAGTCCGTCAGTCCGTCCGTCAGTCCGTCCATCAGTCCGTCCGTCAGTCCGTCCATCAGTCCGTCCGTCCATCAGTCCGTCAGTCAGTCCGTCCCATGAAACTTTCGTCACATTTTTCTCAGGAACTACACATCCACCCTTTCTGTAATTTGGTATCAACATTTATATATGTCAGCCATACCGTGTGATGCGTTTTCAGATTCATCACTCGACAACTTCCTGTTTACCGAACACTTGTATGATTTTACACATGATAACCAAGTTAAAAATTTTCGTCACATTTTTCTCAGGAACTACAATACAAGGATTTCTGAAATTTGGTTTCAGGATTTTTATAAGTCAGCTATACCGTGTGATGCGTTTTCAGATTCATCACTCGACAACTTCCTGTTTACCGAACACTTGCATATTTTTACACTATTAATATTATCCACTTGCGGCGGGGGTATCATCAGTGAGCAGTAGCTCGCAGTTTCACTTGTTTTATTTGTTTTGCAACATTATGTTACGTACGATACAATGTGTATACTTACTGCAATTAGGTCAACATAGTATTAATGAAACAAAATTAGGACATTATTTGCAAACAATTTGCCTCAATTTGAAGTACTACATGCCTTCAAATAGTTACCAAAGGTACCAGGATTATAATTAAGTACGCCATACGCGTGTTTCGTCTACATAAGACTCATCAGTGACGTTCATATCAAAATATTTATTACGCCAAACAAGTAAAAAGTTGAAGAGCATTGAGGAGCCAAACAAGTACGAAAATGAGCGATTTTTGTTGTTACGTTAATGTAATTTTTTTTCAATTTTATTTTTTTACCTTACTATATCAATTACTAGTTCCGAGTTTCAAAGATCGTTAAACTAATGTCGCCAAAGGCTATCAATGTTTGATATTCCATAAACATCAATGTGTCTGTAGTTCGAAAATGGCATATACCATGCTAACTATGAAATCGTTATACATAATTCGTTTGTGGTAATCAACGTATATTTGTTAAAAATACAGGTTGCAAGAAAGTAAACGATACGATGATTCCGAAAGCCTTGTATCAAATAAACTCATCATATGTATGTGCCTGTCCCAAGTCAGGAGCCTGTAATTCAGTGGTTGTCGTTTGTTTATGTGTTACATATTTATTTTTTCGTTCATTTTTTTTTTAAATAAATAAGGCCGTTAGTTTTCTCGTTTGAATTGTTTAACATTGTCATTTTGGGGCCTGTTATAGCTGACAATGCAGTATGACTTTGCTCATTGTTGAAAGCCGTACGGTGACCTATAGTTGTTAATTGCTGAGTCATTTTGGTCTCTTGTGGAGAGTGGTCTCATTGGCAATCATAACTCATCTTCTTTTTTATAGAATCATCATATATACCAGGATTGAAATTTTGTATTTGCACTAGACGCTCGTTTCATCTACATCAGTATTACTTTTTCCATATTTTGTTAATTGCCTCCACGAACCTAACAAAACTTATATTGCAATGTTTCAGGACCATTAATGATACTTCGTCCAGTTGATGCAGCTCTGATGTCTGTCATTGTCAAAATGTTAAGTTTTGTTATACTTTATCTCTTGATTGCTTGTATGCAGATAATGTTTTTCTCGAAACTTTTCTAGTACATACCAAGGTTTATTGAGAAGGTATAGACGGAGGTATTAACCATGATACATCTTGATGCACGATCTATCATTTTCTCCAGACAATACACGTAGCAAGCAAGTTTTCCCTACCTACGTTAATTGGTACTACTAAACGTATGCAGGTGCTGCTGGAATGTTGCTACATAGATATGGAAAGCTCACAATTGGGAAGCTGAAATCATCTCTTTTGTCGTAAAGTTTTGTTTTCAACCAACCTTCTTAGTCAATTTCTAGATGAAGTCAAGATATGAGGCAGACTTATCTGTATCTGTCGTATCCTTTATATATAGTTTCATGAGATAGATGCGTCAACATAGTCACCAAATTTTGAATTATCTAGTGAGAGAACACTATCTGTATAGCGGAAAGTAAAGTTAAAGGATATTGCTAACTTATCTTTCTTCATAAGATGTTCCTGTATGAAGTCATCCTCATAATAATAAAAAAAAAACAAGTCGGCAATGAGAGGGGCGCAATGTGTTCCCATTGGAATGCAGACAATTTGTTGAAAAACAAGTCCTCCAAACGTAACAAAAATGTTGTCAGCAAATCCAGTATCTTGCTTATGTCAGTTTTAGAGATTTTTTTACTTGAATCAGAGTGATCCTTTACAAAGTAGGATTTATCCCTCCCTCAAACAAAATACTTGTATCTACGTTGGCCATTCTCTTTTATGAAACAAAGCAATATCAACTCTTTCAAAATATCTTTTAGTATGGAATGCGGAATACTAGTGTAAAGTGTAGAAAAGTCAAATGTTTTAATAATATTGCAAGATGAAAAATTCTTAAGATTGTATGTACTCTAAACGATCTTTGGATTTTTTTAGTATCCACATCTGATTCACGCCACCTCTAGAATATGCAGTTCACTATGACTTTGAAGTCCGGCTTTGATTGCTAATAAAATAGATTTGTATTATTTAGAAAGAGGTTTCGTGGAGCACTTGGAAGACTCAGCAATATATCGTTTTTTGTCAGGACTGTTCTGTCCGATCCCGGGGTGACAGTTAGTTTAACTGGTTGTATCCAACATGCAATGAAAAAGCGCAAAGTTCTCCAAACACATCTTTATTGGATGTCAAAAGGTAAAAACTACAAAAGATAAAATAAACACAACCACTGTGCTTTATACAGATCCCTTGTATCAAATGTTACAATTGGTGCTGGGTAACAACCGGCTTTCTGAGTGAGTAACATCGCCGGACTGAGTATTAAAGGCGATTCCAGGTCAGACGATACCGGAACGATCGGTCTTCCATTGACTACGGCACACACCTCTGCCAAAAAGGTAATTAACACTTCATGTGTTAGATTTTTCGATTGTACTTCCAAGATCATAGAATCCAGAATTTTTCGGGTTATGCCAATCATACGTTCCCACACTCCTCCCTATGTAAGGAATGTGGGGGATAAAAAATCCATACTGTCTGTTATCCTCAAGATATTTATGAACTGGCCCTTCTTCTACATTAATCTAACCAATGTTCAAATTGTCTACTGAACCCACAAAATTTGTTTCTCGGTCTGAGCGAATTTCAATAACACTTCCTCGTAAGGCAATGAATCTACGTAGAGCGTTAATAAATGATGACGAACTTAGTTCTTCGATAACCTCGATGTGTATAGCCCTTGTTGACAAACACGTGAATAATAAAGCCCAACGTTTACTGTTGGCTTGATCCCCTCTTGTTTTTCTTGTCACTATCGATCACGGTCCGAATGTATCTATTCCCACTGATGAGAACGGTGGACTCGGACTTAACCGATCTACAGGTAAATCAGACATAAGTTGTTGTTCCTGTTTGCCACGTAACTTACGACAAATAACGCACTTGTGTAGCAACGACGAGATTAATCTTTTCTCACCAACTATCCAGAAACCAGCATCTGAGTGCTCCTGTCGTAAAGTGCCGGCCTTGATGCTTAACCTCACTGTGATAATGACGGATCAATAGAATAGGGATATGGTTATTTCCTGGAACAATAAGAGGATGTTTTAGTTTGTAATCAATGTCTGCTCTACTAATTCGACCACCCAAACGCAACATTCCAATATCATCGATGAACGGATTCAAGTTTCGAATTCGGCTAGTCTTCGATAAGGATAACTTGTTCCTAATGCAATTAATTTCTGTCGAAAACACTTCGCTCTGGGGCCGTATGCATAAAACATCTTAACTTAAGTATTCCTTAAACTTAGATTTCACTAAGAATTTCCTAAAGCTGGGGTCACACATCCACGATTTTTGCTGCCGTCCTTGACAGGACCATTCCCGATTAAAATTTGTCAAAAGTCTGATCAAGATCCTGTGAATCGTGGATGGAAATTCGATTTGTATCTTTCGCCAGGTAAAATTCGACCGAGTCTGTCACGACTGCGTCCCGATTCTACCGAATGTAATCCGACAGAGATCAGATAGTGACAAGACAGTGAACCGACGCTGACGGAAGTTATCCGTTCAAAAACTGTCGGCATAATCGGGATGATCAGGTACTGTCGGAACGTAATCCTATCACGATCCGCTCTATCGCATTGCAAACGGCTTTGTCTGGTCTCAGTCGTATTGTATTCTGTTATTGTCGGGACTTCTCCAGATCATTCCCGTTCCACAGGACACCGTCCCGAATACACAGAACATTGTTAGGAATTCGATCCGATACAGCAGAATCTGTCACGACATAGGCACGATTGTAATCCGACTAGAAAAAATCGGCTGAGTTTCCCCGAATGTTACGGGACGCACCTAACTGTCGGGGTGCTTTGCCGAACTATTCGGACCCTTCCCGAACAGTAGGAATCTGTTACGAACTAAAACGACTGCGTTCAGACAATAATAGGACATTCCAGATAATTGAGGATACTAATCCGACTTTTTCACTTTTCGTGTCGTATCGCTGTCTGATCTCAAACGGGAGCAATAATCGGCAATGTGTGAACCCCGCATTAGTTAAGTAAAATTATTAAGTGGTATGCATAAACTTACTTAAGTCTTCACTTAACTAAGGGATATTTAAATCGGAACCTTTCTTTCGTTACCGTATGCTATATTTTAGCTCATCACATGTACTCATCTGTGTAAAAGTTTGTTATGACTATTTAAATTTATTGATCAATGCATGCTTTTATTTTAAAGAGCTGGGGTTAAATTGATATTGGTAAGTAAAACAATTCAATAGAACGTAACATGTATTAGATAAAATACAAAGTTAACAGAGAAACAGGCCGGTAACAACCGTTGCCGAATAGTTTTTCTGCACGAGTAGTCAGGTGAGGCGATCCTTGACCTGACTACAAGTGCAGAAAAAACTATTCGGCTGGTTGTTACCGGCCTGTTTCTTTTGTTACTTTTGTTTTTTATCTGACTTGTACGACGTTTCAAGAAAGTAATAATACATTTTGCAAGACTAAACATTTGAGAAACTTAGAAAGCCATAAAGCAGTAAATGTAAGTTATAGCATAAACACATTTTTTTTTCATTTCCCTCCAACAGAGATTTTTTTTCAAGAAAAAAAATCAGGAATCTAATTATTTGATAAAAAAGAACTATTTCAAGTAAAAGATGAATGTTGTACACATTTAAGACTTTTTAGAAAGCAATTTTGTAAAAAAAGTAATATATTATTAAAGAAATATTTTAGTGGTAAGTAGGATAACGTTTGATTTTTAGGGGGGGGGGGGGCTAATTCATTTTAAAATAAACAGGCTGTGATCCTTATTTTTGATGAAAAAATGCAGGATCTGCCATTCAATCCCCCATTCCTCCTTAAAAAATTGTAAAAATCGCGCGTTTGTTGCCAAAAACATAAATTTAATATTCAGTGGTGGGGGTTCCGGGAGTTGGAACAAACCTTTTTTTTATGATCAATGTATTTAAATGGGGACATAAGGTTGGATCCCCCTCCCTGTTTTTTTCCTGGATTTGGACCTGGATCCGCCATTGATATAAATTCGATAACAATATAAATGTATCAAAAGAATGAATTTTCTACTTCCTTTGGTGAATGAAATGTTTATGAAAAAATGGATTTTGTCTTAATATTATATAAATTCAGGCATATACTTTAATTTTTTTTTTAAATTCATGCTCGTCTCTAGATCTGCAAGTGTTGATCGTGATTAACACGTGTTACATTATGATCCAATCGCAGCTTACCGCAAAAAATTGATGACATAAGTTGAATGATTTTCTTCTAGATTTGCTGCTTATTTGGACGTGTATTACATGAACACTTTTTGTTTCTAGGATCAATCATGCATTGGTGAGTTGATCGGGATTTTATCTTTTGTTAAGATTTGATTTTTATTTACTGATTTCCTGACTTATTTTTTATTGAAATATACACGTCAGTATCATCATTTCTTTACTTTCAGCATTGTCCAAAATACTATTCATGTCCACATATTGAAGAAAACATTTATTGACCGAATATTTTGCTTCATAAAAGGGGCGGTATGTTCTTTTTTTAAGTATATTAACTATTTACTTTTCAACGCCGTCACCCAAATGTTTTTGTTTAAATTAGCACTATTTATGGTATTCGGAAAGTCATAAATCATGCAAAACATTAATTTGTCATCTGCTTGATAATAATATGTTTTTCTCATAAAATTTGGAATCAAAATATCTTTTTTAGGAGAAAACCATACCCCTCCCCTTTTGAAGTTAAATGTCTAATCCCTTAGTGTACTGATATGAATAGTATTTTACTGGAAATGTTCGAAAAAAAGATACTGATGCTAACGTAAATATTTTGTTCAATACAAAGACAGGAAATAAGTCGGTGAACCAAAAAGTTCAAATCTAATTGAAAGTTAAAGTGCCCATGAGCTCACTACTCATGCACGAGTGATTCTATTCATAAAAAGTGTCCGTGTAACAACTAAAAAGAGTCCGTGTATCATCTAAAAAGAGTCCGTGTAACACCCGTTAATGTAATGTTTTACTATAGCTCTGCTGGGGGTAAAGTCGTACAAAGTATAATGATCTACAATTGGCGCATATAAGACAACACTATTTAAGGTTGGATGTTTTGACGGATGAGCATTGGAAGAATAATATTTCGATAATCCAAAACTTTCCTCTACTTAATCTTTAATTATCTTTCATAGTTGTAATATTTTCTGGAGACAACAACATGTTTTAAACTTTAACAAAACATGATTAAGGACTCGATGGCGTTGCCCAAGACTGAGTATAGCATTGTAAGTATGTGCTAACAAATAATTTTACAAATCACCTTTTTCAATAAAATGTTTACTTTATCGTTCAGCTTATTATGCGCCGCCATCTTCCTACCAGGCCCCTTGCTTACATTTGCTTATGGTAATAAAAAAACTATTTTGATGTGAAATTAACATTCTTTTCACTTCCTTTTTACAACAATAAAAGGTGGAGGGTAGATATTTTTTCCATGCAGAAATCTATATACAAACTAGGGCGTTTTTCAAAAGTCCTACAATCTTTAATAAAACCAATTATTACAGTATGTAAATTCTCCACACCTTTACGTACTTAGCAATATTTCTCACTAAATATATAAGGAAAAATGAAGAAAATAAATTAATACGAGTAAGGTACCATAAATACCTATATTAACGTCGAATTCCATGGGGTGTAGCAGTGTGGACTTTTGACTGTCGTAACAGTGATTATAAACAATCAACCTAATTTTGACAACGAAATGGAGGTCCATGCTCCCCCTTAATGAAAGACATCAACCTCTGGGTAAGTCTTAAAACTTTTCGATGTTGTCCCTGTAAGTGTTTTTTTTAGGGTATGCCTTCCCTACATCTTTAGAATAAAACTAAATTGAAAATTCAAATGCGCTTACCCCACCACCCTTTTTACCCCTCCTGACACACATATAGAAAATGTGGTTTTGCATGCTCTCTCTTCATTCTTTAATACTGTTTAAACTAACGGTTACAATTGATACCGCATGGTGTATTATAACAATTAAAAAAAAAACGTGCACGTACAGAGTAAACAAAAGAAAAATAGTACCATGATTTACATAAGTGTAAAAACTGAGTACTTTTCGGTATACATAACAACGAGATTAGGAAATAGTATATATAACTACCCACTGTTATCTCTTGATTTGTTGATTATACGTGATTTGAAGAAAATCACAATGATCGTTAATATCTAGCAATAAATAAACGAATAATAAGTATTTTATTACTGATATAGTTATTAATCAATTAACTTGTAAGTAACCTATTAATGTTCTGAAAAAAAACCGCATACTTTCGACTGATTTTTAACAATTTTCGAAAATTTAAGGTAGCTCTATAGGTACCTTGGACTTAAGTATTATCTTAGGCATTTCCTAAGTATAAGGAGTTTTATGCATACCACTTAAGTTTTGTGGGCGTGACTTAAAACAACTAAGATTTTACTGAGGAAATACTTAGTTTAAGATTTTTTATGCATACCACTTAAGTTTTGTGGGCGTGACTTAAAACAACTAAGATTTTACTGAGGAAATACTTAGTTTAAGATTTTTTTATGCATACCACTTAGATAAAAAGGGCGGAGTTTCCTTAACTTAAGTGTTTACTAAGGAAAATCTTAACTTAAGTAGCTTTATGCATACGGGCCCTGGATATTACTTATAATAAAGTTTTCGGTAGCGTTGTATGATGATGATAAATCATCGGTTTTGTCTTTCTGAAATGTCTTAGCAAAGATTTTCAAACGTCTGAACGTATTAACTAGAAATTTCCATACTCAATACGATGAGTAATTGCAAGCGTACTATCCTGTAGACCTGTTTTCATAACTTGTACGTTTGGTCGAATTTCCTTGTCCTGCTCTGTATTCAATAACGGAAAGTCGACATCAATTAAATCCTCTGATGATTCATTTAGCGTCGGTGGACTATTTAACCACATACTGTCTTGTAGTTTTTCTGGCGGAACGGATCTGGTAGCTGCATCTGCAGGATTTAATTCAGTAGGTATGTATGACCACTGGTTGGGTTGTGAAAACTTCCTTATTCTTGACACACGGTCCGTAACATACATATAGAACCTCCTTGTAGTATTGTGAATGTAACCAAGCACCACTTTCCTATCGCTGAAGGAACGAAACTAATTTCTATCAATATCGAGCTCAGTAGACACGGTTTCAGATATCTGAACTGCCAACACGGCGGCACAAAGTTCAAATCTGGGAATACAATGTCCGTGCAATAGTGCAACCTTAGCCTTGCCCATGATATATCCAATGTGAACCTCACCTTCTGAGTCTGTAGCTTTAAGAAAGGCAACAGCAGCGATTGCTTTCTCCGATGCATCACAATACACGTATACTTATCTTTGACTCATGTCTCTCCATGAGAAAGTTGCATAAGAGCGTGAAATTGACAACTGATGTAGTCCTTGTAAAGAATCTTTATTTATCTCATTTATCACGCAGAAGTTCCGGAAGAGGCTCGTGCCAATTCTTTGTACTTGTCATTAATTTACTAAGGATTAACTCTCTCAAAATCACAACTGTAGCAATGAAACCTAGTGGATCATAGAGGCTGTTAACGACGGATAAGATTCCTCGCTTGCTGAACGGCTTCTCCTCTAAAGACACACGGTAAGTAAATGAGTCATTTTGCAAGTTCCAGTACAGCCCTAGACTACGATGCATACGAGCCTCAGAAACACCAAGATCAATGTCCTTTAAATGGCTTGCTATGTCATCATGAGAAAAGGCATTCATGACGTCCTGATTGTTAGATACTATTTGATGTAATCGCAAGTTTCCTTCTTTCATCAATGTTTCCAGTGTTCTTTTCATGAGATCGATAGTTTCGGAAGCTGTCGGTAGTGACATAAGTCCATCATCAACATAGAAATTTCTGTTAACGAAATCTAAAACATCGGATCCATAAGTTTCTTCACCAGATTGTGCGGTTTTCCTTAGTCTGTATGTAGCTACTGCCGGGGATGGACTGTTCCTAAAGACGTGCACTCGCATACGATATTCGATAAGTTCATTTTGCGGGTCGTTATCTTTATACCAAAAGAAACGCAAAATATTCCTGTATTTTTCACTAACAACAAAGCAATAAAACATCTGCTGGATATCAGCGGTGATAGCGACAAGATCTTTGCGTAAACGTAACAGAACACCCACAAGACTGTTAATTAAATCTAGACCAGTAATGAGCACATCGTTCAATGAAGTATTGTCATATTTGGCCGATGAATCGAAAACTACTCCTATTTGTGTGGGTTTCCTGGAATGGTATACCCCGAAAATAGGTAAGTACCAGCTCTCTTCTCCATCTGACAAAGCAGGCGTGATTTCAGCATGGTTGTTGTCTTTTGCATGAATGCTAAAAGTGTCTCTTTTAACACCATTCTTTCGAAGTGTGAAGTCTAGGGACTTTGCTCGTCGCAGTACTTGAAGTCGATTATTCGGAAGCTTCGGCTTCGGTGATCGAAAAGGTAGGGGTGCTTCCCAGTCACCTTGCGCATCTTTAGAAATGGTTTGATCCATAATTTGTAGAAATTCCCTATCTTCGATTGACATTCCAATGGTATTATCATCATTCGTCCTTGCGAATATTTCTGACTCTGAATCGGAGAGGTAATTTCAAAATTATTTGGACACGGTTTACAAATTGACGATCTACCGTTGCGTAACAGGTAAGTTTTATTGACGGTTACTGTATCAGGACGATGAAACTGATTAAGACATGTTTCACCAACTATCACCCAACCTAAACTTAGTTTCTGGGCGTATGGAGAGTAAGTAGGACCTTTAAGCTGCTCTATCACATGATGTGCTTCTAGTAAGTAACGACCAATCAACAGTACGATAGGAGCGGTTTCATCAATTTCAGGTATGTAATCGGCAATTTCCTGGAGGTGATCGTGGTGCAGTACTACAGCTGGAGATGGGATCTCCTCTCAGATGTTCGGTATGTCGCATTCAATCAAAGTTGGAAGCTGAAGGCTTGTGCTACCATCTAATGATTCTATAACTAGGCCAGTTGCCCGTTTACCAAACGTGTTCATAGTTCCTGCACAAGATGTAAGTTTATATTCTGACGAGTGTCCTTTTAAGTGTAACAATGAGAATAGTTCAGGTCTTGTTAATGACCTATTACTTTGATCATCAAGAATAATGTAGGCCATGATCGCCTTGTCGGGTGGATTCTGTTTGTACACCTTAGCAAGAATGGTTTTTGAACATGACATGCCGTTGAAGTCCCCTCCACATACTTTAGTACAAATACTTGAAACTTCAGGTGTATGGTTCTCCTCACCGTTATTTGTTGGGTTACCTTGTTTTACTAAATGCAACGCAGACGGATGAGAATCACTTTTACATTCACCACACACAATTTTCTCCTTACAAGCTCTACAGTTGTTAAGGGTATGATTAGTTTTGTGGAGAGGACAGCGATTATCTTGTGATGCTTTCGAGTCATTGTTCGGTTAAAACTCGGTTTTCTTAGCAGAAATTCCAGGTTTATTCCAGTTATCACGGATACAGGCCTTGGATGGTGTTAACTTCCTAAAAAAAACGTGTATGGTGTAATGGTGTATGGCATATGGTGCAATGGTGTAAGGTGTATAATGCTATGGTGTATGGTGTATGGGGAATGGTGTAATGGTGTATGAGGAATGGTGTGATTGTGTAACGCGCGATCGGGAATGGTGTGAATGAACAGTGTACGACATTTCATTGGTCGAAAACGAAGTTCTTTTTATTTCAATTATTCGGAGTGTGAACATAAACAATAATAATAATCTTAATATTTGAATTTTAATTGCATTATGGGTAATTTCGTATCGTGTAGATAGAATGGGGAATGGTGTATGGTGTAATATGTAAGGTGTATGATGCAAAGGTGTAACGTGTATAGTGTAATGGTACAAGGTGTATGTTGTTATGGTGTATGATGTATGGTTTAATGGTGTGTGGTGTTAGTGGGAAGTTTACACCATCCAAGGACTGCTTTGATGATGTATTCACTGACGGTTTCTCGTACAAGAAGCTCGGGTCATTCTTGACACGACTGAATTCACGGATGAACCCAACGCAACAGCTGAAAGGAGGAAATGGAACATCGTGTTGTTTCGTGTACTTCACGGGATGATTTGTCCATTTCTCCTGAATACCATGTGGTAGTTTTTTAACAATTGGTAGTATGCCAGACGACGAATCGTAGAATGATAGAAGTTGTCGAAATTGCTTCTCTTCTTTTACTACCTCGATTTCATATAGAATGTCACATAACTCATAGAGTTTCTTATTTTCTTTAACTGTCAGTTTAGGAAAGTTTTCAATATTATTCCGAAGTGCTGGGTCTATCATTTCTGGACAGCCGTACCTCTCAAATAATCTTTCCCACAGTCTAGAGAGTCCCTTAGTAGGAGTATGTGCGTTTGCTGATCTTATACTGTGTGCATACGAAGATGATTCCGAACCTAAGTTTTTCACTAAGAGATCAAGTTCCTCGGACGGATTAACTTCGAGCTCTGACATTATGCGTTTGAAACAAGCCTTTCAGCTACAGGAAGACTCCGGTGTATCGTTAAATACGGTAAGTCTTGAAAGAAGCAAATCTTTCTTCAACAAAAAGCGTGTTAAGTCCGGGGCAAAGGTTTGTAACGGTTGATTTTCTGGTATGTACTCTGGTTTGTTTGTTTTAGTAGGATAGAACGATTTGATGTAGGATTTAACGTACGCAAATTCATGTTAATCTGAGGTTTTACAGGGTGCTGTTATTTTACCTCCTCTATATTGTTTGTATCCTTCAATTGCGATTGTTGACTTAAAAAATTTGCAGTTCTTTCAGCAGGATCTATTTTTCCATTTAGTTTTAATTTCTCTGGGGTAAGATCTGACTCATCAGATTCGGTGTCTATTTCACTTTCTAAAACTCTATATTCTGCCTCAGCCACTTCCGCCTCTTTCTGGTGTTGTAAAAGTTTGATGTTTGCTTTTGTTTCAACCTTTTTACGTTCTAACGAAGCGTTTGCTTTAGCATTAATGAGCTTTTGTTCTTCTTCCAAGCATTTTGTTGGCGCAACTCTGACTCTTTTTGTGCAAATTCCATACAAACTCTAGCTGCTGCAGCTTTTGCTTTTAATTTCAAAACTTCAGATGATATAGAATCGTTTCTAGAACGAGTTCTCAAGACGAAGATCCAGTAGTACTGCGAGATTTAGACTTTTTCTTAATTTTAACACTTTGATGAGATGCAGATTCTAGTAGTGATCGTTCAATGGCATCAATATTTGCGAATGTGTCGTTTACTGCTTTGACTCGTTGGTCAATAGTAAGTCCAAGCTTATCAAAGTCTTCTTTACTTTGTGCAGTGGTTGTCCTTACAATGAAGTCTTTCACTTCTTCTGAAATTTTACAAAATATCTCATATTGTCTAGAAAGTTCTTTTCTTGTGTTAGAAATGTCCTTCTGTTTCTGTTCACTTTTTTGTAAAGCGGTATTCATACTGTTGTCTAAACGCTTCCATGAATCTTCGAGAGAAATTATGTACTTATCTCGTGTTGTTTCGTACATTTCTACTCCCTGTTATGTATGAGTCCGGATACGTTTTTCTGAATCAGCCATGTCGATGTATTTTATCGTCACACTTTTTTACTGTTCTGTCCGATCCCGGGGGTGACAGTTAGTTTAACCGGTTGTATCCAACATGCAATGAAAAAGCACAAAGTTCTCCAAACACATCTTTATTGGATGTCAAAAGATAAAATAAACACAACCTTAAGCAATTTTACAAACACATACGTAGTCCTTGTATGGTGATTATACCTGTATAGAGGGATAATCCTTCTTTAGAGGGATAAATTTGTCCCTCTATAGAGGGGTGTTTTTGTTTACAATGGATTTAAAGCAAATTAGGGCAGAATGGCATTTTCTAGCTATATTGGCTACAATCTCTAGCATTATATGCATCAACATATGCACTTTACTAAAAATTGGGATGACCAGTTTTCTGCTAAAGTGACAAAACTTGCAATCTATTGTATACCTATCTGAACACCTGATCAACAACAAAAGGAATAGTTGACCTTAAAATTCATGTTAAATCTAACAATAGAAATTCTGTTCAGTGAGGCATAAGTGAGTTGAATTTACCTGATCATCATAGCTTTCAATCATGGTGAACAATAGATTGTATATTTAGTCAGATAAGCAGCAAACTGGGTATGTGCATATTAAATTAAGTACATCAATTGGTGCATCAACTGTTGCAGGTTACTGCCATAATAAGCAGAAAATGCCATTCTGCCCTATTTTGATCTAAATCCAGTCTAAACAAAAATACCCCTCTAAGAGGGTTAATTTTATCCCTCTATAGAAGGATTATCCCTGTATACAGGTATAATCCCCATATAGAGGGTTTGTTCCCAACCTGTACACGAGTTGTGTTGATAAAGGGAGATAATCACATTAAAAGTATGTATGGAAAGCATGTAAAATGTTCCAGAACAAGGGCACTTATGTAGTTTATGCATCCAATACAGTGATGGAAGATCTAGTTCTTCATATTTGATTGAAATTCCAAAGGAACATAGAACAGACTTATGATTATCCAGGATTTCCTCTTTGGTGTATAAACTCATCATAGATACCAGGACTAAAAGGAATAAGTTCGGTAAGGGCCATATTTGCCCCAAATTATAAAGTTTATAGTAACTAGACAATAAATGTTTTAAGTTGCTTAAAGACATGTTAGAAAGTTAAACAGAACTGTTTTTGTTAAAGTTTAATTCCGGCACGTTGATTTTTACATCTCAAAAAGGTCAAGATAAGGGATTTTGGTGAAATTTGACAAATTCAGCGGGATTTCAACCAAATTAAGGACCAGGAAACATAAAGCGTCGACAAATCTAATATTCAAATAAGACATGTGAACTGTCTTTACAAACATTATTAGGTCTTTCCACTTTTCTGTGGAAAGACCTATTGTTTTTCATCTGATTAATTTTTTTTTTCCGCCTAATTTTTTGTCTTGCGATAAATATTTGTTTCACAATATGCCGCTTAGATATTTGGTATATGATATCGAACAGTTTATGCGCTTTTGAAATTTACCCTGCGTAACCGAATACTTTTCTTTGTAGGAGTTATCTCCCCAAACACTGTTTTCCTTGTGTCCACGACTCCTTCGCAACCGTAAAAGATTACGACAAATTTGTTTTATAAAATTGCTCGTTATATCCTTCGCATGATTTTGTCCAATTTTGACCGAAGCAATATGAACGCTCCATATGACAGTTATTTCCCCTTTTGTATTTGAAATTTTGAAATGTATTTTAAACTGAAACACCATAAGTGATAGCGACCTAGGATCTTTTGATATGAGGTCCTTGGTCCAAAAAAATGAAAATTAGGTCAAGGTCAAAGGTCAAGGTCATATTCTAATTTTTAAATTTGTCTTATTTTCACTCATTTTCATTAACCTTACAAGATATCGACAAATTATTTTGTATAAATTGTTAGTTGCGACAGGAGGTAACTAAATAATTTTAGTTGAAAGGGTGCGTAAACAATGAATTGGAGTTTTCGTCCCTATCATATCTTAAATTATTTGTAAAGTGATATAACTTATTATCCATACATATTAGAGACCTAGGGTTTTTTGATTTGAGATCCTCAGTTTGTGACCTTAAAATTGAGGTCAAGGTCATAGGTTAATTTGACGTTATAGATTTTGACCTTTGACTTAAATTCATAACTATACATCATAAAGCCATATGAACTGACATTTTAGACTGATTTTTTATATTTTAATATCAAAACAGATATTAACTAGTGGAAAGACCTTCAATTGTTCTCTGAACAATTGGTTTTTAATTTTAAAATATTTTTCTTGTCGACGTATGCACTTTATGTTTCCTGTCCAATTATCTATGGAATTTTACCCATTTTCATTAAGTTTTCGTAAAAATCAAAATGAGTGCAACTTGTGACATCATAATGAAACGCAAAAACGTAAAATTTGCAACAAAATGGCGTATTTCCTATCTAATTAGCTATTATTTATTGTGATATTGGTAAAAAAATCCGAATTTGAAATTTATGCTAAACAAGGGGGCCATTTTATGACCTTACCGATCATATTCCTTACGCCAGACGCGCATTTCATCTACAAAAGACTCATCAGTGACGCTCGAATCAAAAAATGTTTAAAAGGACAAATAAATTACAAAGTTGAAGAGCATCGAGGACCAAAAATTCCTAAAACTTTTGCCAAAAACAGCTAAGGTAATCTATTCCTGAGGTAGAAAAGCCTTAGTATTCCAAAAATTCAAAGTTTTGTTAACAGTTAATTTATTATGAACATATCAATGATAACTCAAGTCAACACAGAAGTGCTGACTACTGGGCTGGTGATACCCTCGGGGGAATAAATTTAGTGTCGTCAGAGTATATGTTGAGTTTCCAATTGAATTGCCAATACATAATTCATTTATCAAGCAGTTTATGTAATGAGTTTTACACACAAAAACGATGTTGCTTAAGGTTTTATCTGCGGGGACAACAACATACTTGTCATGGAGGTAGGACAAGTGTTTTGCAACGTTTTGGTCTTTAAAGATTGACGTTGCATGGGTATTGATGGACCCATTTAGTTTCTTAATTGTGATTTGTATCGTCTACCTCACAGCCGTAATCCATTCGGAAAAAGTAGCTACGTCTTCCTTCTCGCGCTAAGTCCATTGTCTGACATAATCCGCGACTGACGTCATCAGTATTTTGAAGTTGCATTTCCAATTGATGGATTTAGGTTCACGATATTTCGGACCTTTGGATAACATTTTTCGAAGAGAAGTGTTATTGACGATGTTAAGGTAACCGATTATAACGTGGCCAGCCGTATTACATGTGAACTAGCGTATGTAAGTGCAATCAAGAGGTTTAGACTTGAAGTCGTCAATGCTGAGATCCTGCAAAACGTGTTTGTATTGAAAATTTTAGATGCAATTGGTTTGGTATAGGTATAAGAAATTATTGGTACAGACTGATCTTTGAAATAATTTATGATGAAGGATATTGTCTAAGTTGACGTCGTCGAGATCCTTGTTGGCAGAGGAGTTTTTTTTTTTTTTAGAAAATTTCTTTTCTTCTCTTTTTCATCTTTTCCAATGCGAACTGGTTTGAAAAGTCTGTGACTTGCAATAACCGAAATGATACCTGTAAGTTTGTATTGGTTTGAATGAAGGTTGGTAAGAGTGATTTCCAAACATATATTGAACAGAGAATGAAGTTTTGAAAGGGATAATAAATACAATTTTGTGAGAATGTGAAGATTACGTAACGGTTTTTTTTTTATAAATGGGAGCAATTTAGTAATAGAGACATCATGCAGAGTAGGTGATGTATAATTACGATGACAATGACTGCAAATCTTTGTTGAGGAGTAGAGTTGAAAATATTCAATACATACACCGAGCTACACGACGGACTAGATAAAATACATATACCATCAATTTTGTCATTGCAACCATATGCTGTGGCAGTTCCCATTTGTCGATGATGATTGTTAGTCCTGTGGTATATTTTTTTCGACAATGCGAACTGTCATAGAAACGATGGAATGATCAGGCTGATTAAAATGCTGATAAAGAACTTTTTTGCATTGAGGTCAATGTCTAATCTATAGCCGCTCTGTAAAACCTGTATTTAACACATCAATAATGCCCGACTTTTATGTATACTTTTAAAAAGAAGACCAGTTTCGATATCGGTACATATTGCATTTTCATCAACAAAGAAATCTACATATTTTTTTTATTATCACTAAAGCTTGTGTCTGAAGTTCGTTTTCTTATCTGAAATAAATAAAAGAATTATATTAAAAAGATAATTTGACAGATGATATCGAAAAGGTTCCAAATGACGTAACTGCAACCACGTTCCCTTTCGGGTCTTTCGAATTAAGCATAATACTTGATCTATACTAATAAGGACAACACGACAGACGCTGCATGTAAAGCAGAAAGAATCTGCGTACCATTCAGAAGGACAAGTGAACACTCTCAGCTTTTGGTGGAGTTTGTGTTGCTCATACTTTAGTTTTCTATGTTGTGTTTTGTATACTATTGTTTGTCTGTTCTATTTAAGCAATAGTGTTGTCATGTTATTTTCGACTTATGAGTACCTTTTATCCTCCGCCCGTCTTTTATTATCGTTTAAATGTTTTATGAAAAATACTGGGTGACATATTTCTTAATATTTTCATATATTTTCTTGAATGTTTCAGCAGTTTGAACAATCACAATACGGACTTGTCAAATATAAGAAAAACATAACATTTAATACTTTAACCTATGATAAAATACATGCTAACTAGTGTTTCCATTTCTTTGGATGTAACGGTGGCAACATTTTGAATACATTTAAACAACCTGCATCCTACCTATCACTCACTTACCAATTTTTAAATTCCAGACAACTATCATGTGATGTTAAAAAAAAATTAATGTGATGCAACAAAACGCTGCATACATGACTACAATCAAAACCCTCGATTTAAGCATTATGTTCTTTGTGTTTGTGTTAAAATGTTATTAAGCGAATTAAATGTTCTTTTATATTGTGAGTTTCATACAGTTAGATGTGAGCACAGTTAAATCTTAATTTCGAAAGAATGTTGGTTTACTTACCCGAAAGCCGGATCCAGAGAACCTATGAAAAGAATTAAAATTCTTTACACACCGAACAAGTAGTGCAACAATTCCATTGAAAACAATGTAAAATGAATTGATTCTAGAATGTGTATAAATTTAGTTCTACTTACTACTTTTAATCCGTTTATGGTTTAACATTGAATTCATGGCATTAACTTATTTTTCATCCAATATTAATCCTACATGGAGAGGACAGAACAGCTGCACGAAAACAGTTTTTCGCACTTTTCACAAAAGTGCAAATTTTGTAGGACTCATTTTTTCCAAAACATTGGTTCTGCAATGAACCTAATGATGTGTCTCTCTATTCTTAAGTTTGCATGAAATGTAAGCCTATAACACAAATTCAATTTCAAACCATAAACGGATTAAAAGTATTTTGTAAAACCCAAATTATACACATTCTACAATCATGGAAGTTACATTGTTTTCAATGTAAGTGTTGCAATACTTTTTTCCAGGTGTATAATTACATGCTTTACCACTTGCTACGCTAATTTAATGTCATTACATCTCTTTTGTCTGGACTGCTGTGACGTCATGCGATAAAGGAAGAATTTCCTTTACAACGTTACATGGGAGGCCCATTGAATTAAAGTATTATCTTTTTGCCACTCCGGTATAGTCGCTGGGGACAAATGTGTTCTTCAAACAGTAATCGGGTAAAGTTCTACATCTTATATTTCAAGGACATAAAACAATCATCAATGTAGAGAAATAGAGTTTTTAAAGGCACTCATTATTAAAATCGGTGTCTTTTAATTTGCATTATATATAAAAAAAAATATTGAAAGGTTCTTGTACATCATGTACTTACCTATTGAACCACACAGGTTACACGCCTTTGGACATGTGGCTAGAGCATAGTCTTTTGATGGTTGGTCTGTAGCTTTACAGAGAATACTTACCTACTGAACCACACATGTTACACGCCTTTGGACATGTGACTAGAGCATAGTCTTTTGATGGTTGGTCTGTAGCTTTACAGAGAATACTTACCTACTGAACCACACAGGTTACACGCCTTTGGACATGTTGCTAGAGCATAGTCTTTTGATGGTTGGTCTGTAGTTTTACAGAGAATACTTATCTACTGAACCACACAGGTTACACGCCTTTGGACATTTTGCTAGAGCATAGTCTTTTGATAGTTGGTCTGTAGCTTTACAGAGAATACTTACCTACTGAAACACACAGGTTACACGCCTTTGGACATGTGGCTAGAGCATAGTCTTTTGATGGTTGGTCTGTAGCATTACAGAGAATACTTACCTACTGAACCACATAGGTTACACGCCTTTGGACATGTGGCTAGAGCATAGTCTTTTGATGGTTGGTCTGTAGCTTTACAGAGAATACTTAGATACAACGTATCACTACATTTGGTTTCATGATCAATGCACTGGAATGATGCTGTTGTCGGTAATTCTAAAGTATAAGAGTTTACAATAAATGTATCAGAATTTTACAAAACAAAATGAAAAAATAATTACCGGAATACCATTCTCGTTTAGAAATGTAAAAAAAAAATTGAAAACGTGTACATTTTAATAAAATATTAAGTTTTAACCGCCTCAGAAAAAAATCCGAACACGATTTCTTTGTAGCCCAATGGCTTATATCATCTCGTCAAAGTAAACATTATAGTTTTTGTTTTCATTAATTTTGCCCTGCTCGAGCATCTCTAAAGGTTCATTTCATATGTTTATTGTCGTCGTTATTGTTTTAATTTCTTTTTATTTCTGTTTTATTGAAATGTACACGTGAATAGTATAAAGAAATATTAGATACATACAACGATTTGGGCCTATATTATAAGCGTCATTATAGTAAAACGCATTTGAAAAATTTAACATTAGCTTAAGCTTTTATAGCCATAAGCGGTATGGACTTTGCTCATTGATGAAGGCCGTACGATGAACAATAGTTGTTAATTTCTGTGTCATTCGGTTTCTTGTGGAGAGTTGTTTTATTTGCAATTATACCACCTCTGCTTTTTATTTTAACAAGCTAAATAAGCTTTACGATTTCTCTTTTCAATTGAATTACATTTTATGATCCTGGAGCCTTTACAGGTGAAATAGTTACTTATTGTTGAAGGCCGTTCGGTGACATATAATGGTGCACATCTTTATGATGTCATATTGGCAATCATACGGCATCTCAATATTTTTTTATGTTTGAAAACGATATTGAATTATCATACCTCATACCTCATACCTCAATGTCATCTCTTAATAGGTAGTATTACTTATTGGATATTAGACTCTTAGGCATTCACGTAACAATAAAATTTTCGAATTAAATCATTCCAATATGTGTTTTTTGATCCTGGTAAATATAGGTTTTAGTTCAAATATCTAAAAGTTAAGTTACTCCTGGTGACAATATAGGACCACGTACCAAATTTAACAAAACAATTGTTTTATGTCAGAAACATGAAGGCTGCAATACCCATGAAAATCGTTTCTTTTCAACTAAAATGTCAATGTTTAATTGAGGTTTAAATATTTAAATTTCAGTAGGCAATTCATTTTAGGATCAATGTGGCCTCTCATGTAGAAAATGGGGGCTTAAACCTGATTTATTTTTGCTAGCTAAACCTCTAAATTTTATGACAGTCGCATAATTTCATTATATTGACAGCAGTGTGTGAACAAACCAAAAGATATAGTGATAGGTAAAAATACATTGTGTTATAATCTTAACCACTATAAAAACAAACAAATATGTCAACAAAGAAAAACAAAATGGCACATAGACAAAGTACACAAGAAAAACTGAAAGACAAGTATACAAAAATATTTCCACAGCATAACAACACATTAGCTGGAAGCATAAATACCGAGTCAAACGATTTTTATTTTTACAGAATCTACACAGATGGAAAGCCAAATTAAATATTAAAAAAAAAACAACCAAAAATTCGGAAAAAGCTTGGCTAAATACAATTAAGACAAACCTTGAAGTAGAACAACTAAGCATTTTTGCACATTTCAATTAATTATACCAGTTTATTTATAATAAATTACCATATCAATGGTTTAATTCTTTGTAATGCGGAATCTGGTCTTGAGCGTCACATCTCTGTCACATTTTGTTAGATACAATCTGATCATTGTTGAAGCCGTACATTGTCCTATAGTAGTTACTTTTTGTGTCATTTTGGTCTTTTGTGAAGATTTGTCTCATTGACCACATCTTTTTTTTTATATTGCCATCAAAAATGTTCCTATGTGATTAGATAACATACGTTTTATACTGATAGTACTTCATGGTCAAAACTTACATAACTTTGGACCAAAGGTACCGCAGTAGAAAGATAAAAATAAATATAATACTGTTCAGTCAGATTGTCAACTCACTCTATATTGTTTTAAAAATATATATGGTATCAATAAGTAGGAAATGTGTCACACAATATTTACCTTGAGTTGTCGGAGCCATTGTTACAGGGGCTATTGTTGTTTTTGGTGCCATTGTTGTTGTTGCCATTGGTGCCATTGTTGTGACAACAGGTTGAGAGGTTTGTGGTACCATTGTTGTGACAACAGGTTGAGAAGTTTGTGGTGCCATTGTTGTAACAGGTGGCTTTGCTGTTGTGGTTACTACGGATGCTTAAAGTATAACAATAGATTTTTCATCTTTTCAAATTGAATTAATTCTATAGATTGAAAAATTATTTTATTTTGTTGTAAGATTATATTACATATCCAATGCTTATTTTTATAAAACAAATTCCGCTTGCATTTTACCTTGACAGGAATTGTGTTTAGGAAAAAGATGTAATGGATGTTTTGTTTTTTATGTTATCCGTCTATAATTTTTAACACTTGCAGATTTAGATATCTTGTAAAACTAACGAGAATGGAACTTTTAAAACGACAAATACATGTATTAATATCACAACCGAAAAATATATTGACTTCGCGTATTTTTGACAGCCGTACTGTGACTCTTGTTTACATCCTTGTTGTTTGATCTCATTGGATAGTTGCTTATTGGCAATCACACCACATCTTAAAATAATAATGCTTTGTTCTTCTTTCATTATAAGAGTCCGCCCTCCCTGACATTGCATCTGACGGAGACTTAATGTTTTTATCCTCCACATATGCAAATTGTCGTATATGGTTCTTTCTCAATCTGTGAAGTTTTGATATTGATCTGTCCTCAATTTGGCGGACAACAAGCCAGAAAATGCCTGATGTTACGTTTTACACCGGAAGCATTCATATGACGTCTCCTAGTTTAGATGTCAAATAGATAACATCATTTTGCGGTATTTTTGCAATGACTGGTTAAACCATAATGATCCCATAATAATGCCCTGTTGGTCCATAATAGGTATTGTTTCGATTTTAGTAACAAATTGGCAATTAAACTATAATTTACTTAGTTGGATAATACATAACAGTGTAATAATGAGATAACTAAGAATTTGTGAATTTTACCTAGTGTATTTATAGCAACCTGTGTAGGTGCTGCCGTTGGGTTTACCATTGGGTCAGCAGTGGTCATGTCAATAGTGACTGCAGTTGTCATCAATGCATCTGTTCATAGATAATTAATTGTTTTGGTGTTGCATATCAAAATAAAAAGTTATCGCTATTATTGATTGCCTTTATTACCCTGATGAAACGTTCTAACGAAACTTTTGTCTATTTGTTTTAGGTATTTTTGTCATATAGCTCTTCAACTGTTTCGGAACTTATACATCCCCCGGATTTCAAATATTTGGCTTTGAGCGTTCCTGATGAAGGTAAATCCAGAAAAGTGCTTCGAACGCATGAAATTATTAAACGTGTTGTTTTCCATTATTGTCTTCGAGTTTATAATCTACAGAAGTAAAGTTATTAGAATCTCTTTAGTCACTTGTAAATACATTGTAGCTCAGTGTGGTTAATTTGATCCAAGCATAATACGGCCTCATTCATTTACCAAATTATGAACGAAAAACAAATATGATAAACAACAACAAACAACAACCACTGAATTACAGGATCCTGAATTGGATGTTGTGGGGTTTAATAAGGTTGAAGGCGACAAACTTCCTCTGACACGGGACATTGGTACAACAGTCAAACATAAAAATAACTATAAAAATCAGTTGAAAGGGTTTGTATCATTGACAATCATACCACGTCCTCTATAAACTTAGCATATGGATACAAAGCAGAAATACATCCAACAAAATACAGAGTTGACGTGGCAGGGTATTTATACATCCCCCTAAGGAGATATACACGAAAATTTTAAAGTCTGAACATTTTTTATAATCACTTTTCAGTATTTAAAATCGATTAGGATCTAAATATCGTTTTATGTCAAATTTAATATACGTCTGTATGACGTTTTTTCAAACATATTTCAAGGCGTTTCTCATTTTTGAACACACATATTCACTATATTTTCGAAAGACGAAAATCAAACAAAAAACTCACATAGACGATTCATGCAAGCTTCATCATCACAATGACAATGGTCGTTAGGAGGAAATGGATCACTGCATTTTGGATGATGTCCATGCTTAAAGGTAGGAAATAAAACATTGGTTTTAGTCGATAGTAAATAAATGCAGAAAAGCAGTACAAAAGTGCAAAATATGGTTCATGAAATAGTGTGTTTACAAGTAGAAATGTTCATTTTGACAACATAAAAAGACATTAAATGGCCAATAAAAAATAAGAAATTGGAAAAAAGGAAAAGACATGTTCAAATTTAGAACGAAATAGTAAAAGTGTTTTCAGCATTAATGTATGAGACAAACTAATCTAGAAAAACAATATATATATATATTCATATATAAACCATTTGCCTAAAAAACCGAATGTTATACACGTGTATAAAAATTCCAAATCAACAAAAGAGATAATTATCACAATTTCGGATTCTTTTTCATGACCATTTAAAAATTGCACATTTTACCCCAACCTATAGAATTAAGTTTGCCTCATATCTTTAATTTTCATTTAGATATTGGCAATGAGCACCGGTTGACAACAAACCTTTGCGACAAAAGATTTCAACTTTTCAATTTATTTCTTTTTAGCAAAGTCCCAGCAGCGTCTGCACACATAGATGTCTCCAAGTTGATACAAAAGTATAAGCTTGCAATTTTATGGTTTTCAACATCGTACTTGTTTTGCCTTTTTTATTTTTTTTTATTCGAGATTCTCTGATGAGTCTCTTGTAGACAAAAGCAGCATCTGAGGTCAGACATATAATCCTGGTATTAATGATTTATACTCGTTTTGTACGATTGCTATTGAAAAGTGTATCATGTAATATTCATCAGTGTCCTAACTTGGTATAAATATACTGACAGTTCTGAAGGTCTTAAGATTTATAATGCGAATTATGATTTCAAATTCATAAGTTCATATGTATTGTTTTATTGTTATCAGCAAAATATGAAAATAAGTACAATTCTTACATGTTTTAGTAAATCTCACTCAGTTTTATCAAATGTTATTATACCGTGCACAGTTCATAATTCTATTGTTGTGTACTGTTTTAAATTCATGAAAGGTGTCCGTTGTTATTCTTCGGTTTACATGTATTATCATATAATTTATTTTATGTATTTCTGTGTCCTGAGAGTTCTTGCGTTTATCTGCACAGTTGTCAGTTGTCATGTTAACAGTATTGTTGACATTGTGGTGGGAGGTTTGGCTACCGTTTGATCCAGGTTCAACCAACCATTTTTTTAATTCTCTCCCAAGTCGGGAATATGGCAGTTGTTATCAAATAGTCCGTTTCTATAAATGTTGGCGTTTTCTTATTTAGCAGTTCAGTGTTTCTGTTTTTCTCTTATAGTTGATGTATTTCCTTCAGTATTGGTTTGTGACCTGGATTTGTTTTTGTTTAATCGATTTATGACTATTAAAAACAGTATAATACTGTTGACATTTTTGAATACTTACGGCATGAAGCCAATCACAGTGGTTGCTAGCTAGAACTCCATGATGAAACTGAAGCTTGCAAACCTAGTGGAATAATATCGTTTCAATAAGTCTTTATATATTGATTATTTTAAAAATCATGTTTGATCAGCATCTTTTGATTGAAATACAAAACATTCAATTAAAACAGAATTTGTTTTTGAAAAATAAAGATAGCGTATAGCGGGTTATTTTCGCGGCGTGTAACTTTTTCTCTTATTTTCGCCAAACTAAATTCTGCCAATTTAAAAGTGCACTTGCAATGTTTTGATAATTTTTTTGAATCCGCCAAAATAATAACCGCTAAATTGTTTTGTATACCTTATTCAATAAAAAATTGTAACATATTACACCTGTGAAATTAACCCACCCTACAGTAGTATATCATATAAACATTCATTTAAAAAAAAAATTTACTCGCATTTATTGAAATAACATAGCTATTTGATAAGGTTCAATAATTTTGATTGCCAGAGGATATTCGCAAGGCATTCTTAAATTGTTATACCCTTTTAAAAAAGATACACTCAATGACAATCGTTACAACAATGCAAACGAATACAAAACAAAACTGTATTTCTTATCTATAGTATTAACATGAGGTTATAAGGATTGAATAATTGTATTGAAATTTCGAATGGTTATAAAATGATAGCGATGATGCTTCCGCTCTAGTGTAATAAATAGTAATAAGACTCGAATGTAACAAGTTTCCTGCACAAACTTATCATAGCTTATTAAGAATGTTGTTTGCAGTAATTTAAATACAATAGTTGTGTATATATACATACATGAGTGCTGTCACATATCTGATCCACACACGAAAGAGATGTTACTGTTGGCACTGAATAAGAAAAATAATATATAACTTTCCACACAAAGTTATTGTACGATTTGTTAAAAGTGGACTTATTCGATTCTAACACCCTCATCTTTAAAAGAAAATAGACATTTCAAAGTTGGTAGATTTGTTAACATGTCATTAAGATGATGTACACAAGACATAAGTTCGAATAGCATTTGGAGGGTGTCGGCGGAATATTAAAATATATATATATATATTGTATACATAACATTTGATTTCTGGTTCTGTCTCGCATTAGTCTTATCTGTCAAATCTTAAGATGAGTTATGCAATATTATTTAATGATAAGCAGGTACTGACTTAGATACACAAATTAAATTATCAGACCAGTTGTAATTTCATTTCTCATTAAATCTGTTCTGTTCTGTGAGTTCCCTTGATTTTATTTCTTTATCTTGATATGCACGTATTGGCAGTTCCGCCATTGATGCTATTGAAAATGATTTATGCATTACAAGAAATTTTACTAAGGTTACCTAGAGGCATTCTACATTTTAAAAATTTGATATCAGAATCAAACTCTTCAAATTATACAAATTTGCTATGGGTTTGATTTCAATGATAAATTTGGTCCAACCTTGAATCTGTTTCAAACTCAAAAACGTCTCCCACAACACCAAAACCTATCTGAACTTAGCCTTTGTTTTGAAATATAAGATATACAATAAATTTAAAAACAAAAACACAACTGTTATGCAGTTTGAGAATGTTAAATAAACGGAACCATTTGGTTTGTAATTTTTCAAATGTAAGTCACGTTTATATTTATTTTATGATATTAAATACCAATCTCTTTTAAGTATAACATTCTTGTGAAGTATCTCATATAAATATAACTTATAATTTTTCACAGATATAGAATGTAATACTTACGAAGAATTACAAGTACAGATACAAGCGTTGTAAGGACACCCATTGTTGAAGTAAGTATTAACTTAAGTAAGCTGCTTACGATAAGAACCAAATAGTTTTTTTTCTGTTGATAAATAAAACGTGACTAGCTATTACTTCACTAGGTGACATGGTAAACCTTCAGATTTATCAAGAACCAAGCATTTTGGTCTCATTATATATGTTGCCACATAAATGGTTGTTATAAAACTGAGGAAATTCAGCCAAAAGAAATGTTATCAAGCATATAGAACTGCATTTATGACAACGCTTACTACGTTTTTTATTTCAAGTCATTCAATATGCAGGAGTATGCTTTAGTTTTTGCGTTTTAACTACAACATGTTAATTTTATACTCAAAATGTACACAAGGGTCCTCTTGGTTGTCTAAGTAGTTACTACTGTAATCACTAGCCAGTCGACACTGAGGTTGTGAGTTCGAACCCCGCTCGTGCGGTTGCACTCGACTCCAATCTTAAATTGACTAGGATTGTCAGTTTTCCTATCGAAGGTTTTCTCCGGGCAGTCCGGCTTCCTCCACCAATAAAAACTTGCCGCCACGAAATAGGCTAAATGTGGTGCTTAAAAGTGGCGTTAAAACATCAAAAATCAATCAAAATCACAAGCATGGCTATAAGGAAGAACTACTAAAAGTTTTTAGTGCACAAGTACTGCGGTCACAATCACCAACTCATTACAGTATCGTGATTGCTAAGTTTACTAGTGATAAATTAACCCTCTCACAATTATCATTTACATTGGCATAAGTATTGTCTTGTTCCTGGCTTCGATACTTAATGAGAATGTAACATAAAGGAATCCTCTTTGAAATAAGCCGTATCAGTAATTGTATTAAAATTTAACGATGTTAGTATGTTTACATGCCTGCTATTCTTTTATACTACATTTGTAATGTTTTATGACGATACTTGATTTCGAAAAATCTAAAGTTTTGTTAACAGTTGATTTATAAATATGACTATATCAGTGAGGGTATGATATTTTCCACTTTAATGTCGATTCACTTGACTTTAGGACGAATTACATGGACATTATACTATAGTTTCTCTTTATTAGTCTGGTGTCATTTACAAACATAAGATGTTTGTGTGTTTCTAACAACTGGAAAATTAACTTAAGGCCTTGACTGTGGAAACTTCAGGTTACTGCTGGCTGCAGTTCTGGACTGTGCAAACTTTAGGTTACTATTGGCTGCAGTTCTGGACTGTGCAAGATAATGACAAAAGTGCGAGTGGAAGATGGACCATAGACTAGACACTTTATCGAAATGGACCACAGCTGTTCGATCATGCGTTGCAAAGTGCATTTAAAAACACTACGATGTACCATGAGCAACGGGTGGATGCCCCTTTCAGTTGGTGCTGGCAATCATGGCATCTGATATGTTTTATTGAGATAACTGATAATATTAAAACTGATAGGATACATAAAATTGTGATAATTGTGAGTGTTGACACAGTAAATAATCAAGACTTCTCCCGTTTGACAATAAGACAAGCGTAGTCCAGTTGGGCTCTCGTTTTACCGATTACAAAGTCACGTCAAATAAATTCGACGGGATTTGGAAGGAAATTGCCAAACCATAAGTGCCCTCGATAAACCTTTACGAGGTATATGTATGTACCTGTTGATATTTCCGTCCCTTACTTACATAATTTCTGTATTATGTAACAGTACAAATTGATAGCCTTTGTATCTGACCTTCTATGTAGAAATCTTATCAAGAAACTGTTCTGGCAACTGCAGAGACAAACAAACAAACATAAATATAAATCAGTAACAACAGTTTACATCAGAATGCACTGAGTGTGTATATATTATGCGGGAACTTGGTCCCGACTTTGAAATTCGTGTTGTGGTCTTTCTTTCATGGTTTTATCAATTCTTTTTTGCTGGGAACTGCTCACATTGATGTTACATTATTTGGGAACTAGCTTGGACTCGGCATGACAACGGGACCTTAAAAGACAATCCAGTCTGCTAACTACATTTTAATCTGGTTCACAGTCTAATCATAATATTTACAACAGTTATAATACAGATTACATTACTTTTCTATCATAGTTATACATCAAATAATTCGCGATATAAATCGAACAATAATTCAAAACCCGACAATAGTATACGCGCCATAAATGAACAGACGTGTTATCTCCCCTTAATTTGTTTACTTTTAATATTAAATCAAATTTCAAAATAAGAATTGTGTTTTCAAAAGTTATCTATACGGAAAGTTAAATACCTATTTTATAAGTTAAGAACATTTTATTCAAATTATTTACCTTAATACTATTTCAAACTTTGCCTATAATTTATTTAAACTGTACCACGATTTTACGTGTGAATATGAATAAAATTTACTTTGGTAAACATCTTTTAAATCTTGAATTTGGTTTCTTTTAAACTTATAAAACAATTATTAAACAACACCGACATGTTAACTAACCTTAAAAGACAATCCAGTCTGCTAACATTTTATTCTGGTTCACAGTCTAATGAACCAAATAGTTTTGCACTACGTTATCAAATATGCTTAACAGATTAAACACTTACTTTTATATTTTTAGGAAATTGTTCTATAAACAAGTAAGACTTTCTTTAATTTGTTTTATTTACGTATAGTTTTCTGTCATTTAATTTTACAATTAAATGATAAATGTTCTCTTGAACTTGTGTGCATTTTTCCATTATCCAACAAAACTTTATTTGTTATTTATTAATAGATATTATCTTTAAATATCACGCATTTTTGCATCATTATATTACCCCTTTGTTTCAAAATTTTTGTCCCTAAAAATTAGTTATGTTAGTAGAACCATATGTGGTTTAATATGAGATAACACATAATATAATAATAGTTCAAAGTTTCTTGGTTATTCTGTCATCTTGTTGTGCTGCTCTTCGGCTAGATGTGTTTCACTGCTTTTAAAACAAATTGTTCTATATACATTTTTTACACAGCTTTTCTTTTTCTGTCAATTTTCACAAAGTCATCTAAAATTTGATACTGCATTACTATCGTATACGTTGTATCTATATTTCTCTTTAAACGACTTAGATTTTTCTTAGTTCAAAGATGATGAATTTTCGAGGCTGTAGTCCCGATCCAATCACCATGCAGGATACTCCGGAATATGAAACGACAAAAGAAATAGTTAGCTCGTGCATAAATAATAATAACATACTTAGTTATGAGACAATTTATGTACATCAAAGAAAATGTGTTGAGAAGAAAGAAAAACAAGGAAGGCAAATAATGAAAATTGGTCGTTGATAAATGATGAAAGTACAAAGATTCGTACATGAAAATATGAAATAGAACATTAAAGAATTTAAAATGTAATATTATTTGGAAGTTAAAGTTCAGGCGGTTTATATTCATTAAACTGTGAAGGATTAAAAGAAATGCCTCTGTTTATTTGAGACAATAAAATAATGCCTAAAATTTTAACTTACAAAAGATATAAGTACAAAATGTACATAAATTAAACATCTGATAGAAAAGTATAAATGTGAAAGTTTGGCATTGTGCGCTGCAGCGATTAATTTAATTTTAAGTTAAAATTGATAAGTAAATTTCCCTTTAAGACGAATAAAGGTTGTTTGAGTCGTAAGAATTTTTGGGTTTTCATGACACCCTTAAAATTAGTGCTATGTATGGATTCGCCATCCATATAAAAACGTGACTTAAGCTAACATAAATAGTCTAGATTAATTTTGATATAAAATGAAAAACTTAATAGGTAATCAAAATGTTGTAGAGTAATTATGCATTTTGTTAAAACTTGTCTAAAATAAGAACTAAAGCAGTCGAGTAGTAGTTGATAAAACAAGTATTTAAGTCATGTACTTTGAGGGTATGACTCACGATAGATTTGGAGTCGGAGCAAACTAACGAAGAAAACAAACTTACGCCGAAAAATTGGTATGACGCCGTGGTAGATTTGGAGTTCGAGCAATATATCAGGAATGTGGGCTTATCACCTAGTAATTTGATTTTAAAAATACATAGAGGATAAATATTAAAAAAATATAAAAAATTAACGGTACCAATTTTCTTGCACCAGATGCGCATTTCGATAATACA
The DNA here is from genome assembly GCF_965363235.1 of Mytilus galloprovincialis. Taxonomy (NCBI): domain Eukaryota; kingdom Metazoa; phylum Mollusca; class Bivalvia; order Mytilida; family Mytilidae; genus Mytilus; species Mytilus galloprovincialis. The sequence continues at coordinate 26,310,769 of NC_134839.1, read as the reverse complement.
TGTCTCTTCAGTGATGCTCGTGGCCAAAATATTTGAAATCCAAATCTTATATAAAAGATGAAGAGCTATAATCCAAAAGGTCCAAAAAGTATAGCCAAATCCGTGAAAGGAATCAGAGCTTTGCATGAGGGAGATACATTCCTTAATTTATAATAATTTCTATCATTTTGTAACAGCAAATTTTAATAACACAAAAAAATCCGTATTTTCATGCCAGTACCGAAGTACTGGCTACTGGGCTGGTGATACCCTCGGGGACTAATAGTCCAACAGCAGAGGCATCGACCCAGTGGTAGTAATAAAATTAACGGTACCAATTTTCTTGCACCAGATGCGCATTTCGACAATACATGTCTCTTCAGTGATGCTCGTGGCCAAAATATTTGAAATCCAAATCTTATATAAAAGATGAAGAGCTATAATCCAAAAGGTCCAAAAAGTATAGCCAAATCCGTGAAAGGAATCAGAGCTTTGCATGAGGGAGATACATTCCTTAATTTATAATAATTTCTATCATTTTGTAACAGCAAATTTTAATAACACAAAAAAAAATCCGTATTTTCATGCCAGTAAAAACTGCTTAGAAAAAACAACATAGAACGCTATTATGCCTGTTAGATAAATCAACACCGTTGAAAGAAAAATAAATAGAATCCATCTTTAACATAAAAAGCTTTGAAAAACCTTTTCCTTTGAATAGCGCTTTAGTATATCGTAGTAGGTATCTCGTAAATTACCTAAAACAATAAAATGAATGAAAAATTGATAATACTAAATAAACTGTAAATAAAATTGCGGGAGCAACAGGGATATATAATGATAGAAAATTGTATGTTGGAAAAGGAAAATAAAATAAAGTAAACTTAGATAAATATACTAATAGATAAATAAAATTGAATTATAATGCATTGTTAAAGCTCTAAGACAAAGTAGATGACGTAAGATTAAGTTATAAATAGTTTCGCCGTTTTGTAAATAATATAGTTAATCTCATTTCTAGAGTTCTTTTGGTCATAGCTATTAATGTGACGTTGAGAAATAAACAAAATAAACTGTCACCTTTTTAAAGAATAAAAATGTTTGTAATTTGCCGTAGGAAAATATTAAAAAGAGAATAGTTGACCAATAAAAAGTAATTTTATAAAATTTAAAATGGACGCTTAAATTTCATAGGTGTATAAAATAATTCCAATCAGCAAACGATGTTGGGGTTAAAAAGGGAAGATTGCAACCTTCCAACATCACATATCACACTCTAATTTAAATTGCTGTTTGAAATAAATAAATAAAACATCACTGTATTTTATTCACCAGGTATGCAAATTGTTTAAGTGTAAACTATTTTCACTTGAATTTTAAAAGTAAGAATTTAGCTTCTAATTTAATAACTTTGATATTTAAAATTTAACTTAGATTTATAAAAGATTTTCATTAACAGAAATAAGTCAAAACAAAGTTTACTATTTTAATCAATAAATTATGATCACATATCACACTTCAATTTAAATTGCTGTTTGAAATAAATAAATAAAACATCACTGTATTTTATTCACCAGCGCCAAGCCGCGAAAGAACAAGTGTCTGAGATGAGGGGCACGCCAGAAGAAGGCATAACACAGACCTGAACTGAGCGAGCTAGTATTCCCCAGATTCCTAGAAAGAGAGAAGAATCCCCGAATACAATAGAAAGAGAGAAAAGTCCCCAAGTGAAAGATGGCAGTCATCCAATATTTAAATGTCATAAACATTTTGTAGGGAAAGGGGAGACAACCTGACAGGTCAGCGATTCTTCCCCTTTTCCTGCATTACATGTAGTTAACGTTAATATCTTTGGTTAACGTGTTCTAGCTGAACTGTGGCGTCATTATTGTTATCGTATAGTTCGTTTCTGTGTGTGTTGCATTGTCGTTTCTTTTTTTTGTTGCACTTCAATGTTTTTGTTGTTATGTTGTTTTCCTCTTTTAGTTGATGTGTTTCCCTCAGTTTTAGTTTGTAACCCGGATTTGTTTTCTCTCAATCGATTTATTACTTTTGAACAACGGTATACTACTGTTGCCTTCGAATATAAGAGGAGAACTAACTGTCGTATCTGTGATGATTTATTCTTACTGATTGATGATGTGCAACTCTTGGTTGATTTTTGTAGAAATAATAGTTATTGCAGGAAGACTGTATTTCATTTAATTTGATTTTTAACACAATGAACGGGACGGCTAACATTTCTGAAAGACCTGTGGTGACTTGAGATTAAGGTGGAGTTCAAATCGATCTAATGTTGTTATGTCTGTTATGTTCGTAACTATTTTGTGTCTTTACATTTTTTTCCATTTCCATGTTTTATGTCCTGTTAGGTCGTATAACATTTTATTTTTCCTTCAAAAGATTTATAGTATCTCACCACATGCCAGAAACTTTTTTTGAAGTTTTGATGATAATTTTAACGTTTCGGTGTTTTGCATTTTGCATTTTGCATTTTCATTTTATTTGTTTTGTAACATTATGTTACGTACGATACAATGTGTATATATATACTTACTGCAATTGGGTCAACATAGTATTAATGAAACAAAATTAGGACATTATTTGCAAACAATTTGCTTCAATTTGAAGTACTACATGCCTTCAAATAGTTACCAAAGGTACCAGGATTATAATTAAGTACACCATACGCGCGTTTCGTCTACACAAGACTCATCAGTGACGCTCATATCAAAATATTTATAAAGCCAAACAAGTACAAAATTAGCGATTTATGTTGTTACGTTAATGTAATTTTTCAATTTAGTTTTTTACCTTAATATATCAATTACTAGTTCCGAGTTTCAAAGATTGGTAAACTAATGTCGCCAAAGGCTATCGATGTTTGATATTCCATAAACATCAATGTGTCTGTAGTTCGAAAATAGCATATACCATGCTAACTATGAAATCGTCATACATAATTCGTTTGTGGTAGTCAGCTTACATTTGTTATAAATACAAGTTGCAAGAAAGTAAACGGGACGATGAATCCGAAAGCCTTGTATCAAATAAACTCATCATAATGTATGTGCCTGTCCCAAGTCAGGAGCCTGTAATTCAGTGGTTGTCGTTTGTTTATGTGTTACATATATGTTTTTCGTTCATTGTTTTTTTTTAAATAAATGAAGCCGTTAGTTTTCTCGTTTGAATTGTTTTACATTGTCATTTCGGGGTCTGCTATAGCTGACAATGCGGTATGGCTTGCTGAAAGCCGTACAATGACCTATAGTTGTTAATTGCTGAGTCATTTGGTCTCTTGTGGAGAGTTGTCTCATTGGCAATCATACCTCATCTTCTTTTTTATAGAATCATCATATATACCAGGATTGGAATTTTGTATTTGCACTAGACGCTCGTTTCGTCTACAAATGACTCATCAGTATTACTTTTTCCATATTTTGTTAATTGCCTCCAAAAGCTTAATAGAATATAGTGCCTAAACTTTTTAAATTGTAGTGCAGACACAAAATAGATATACTCCTCGAACATGTTAAGTTTTGTTATACTTTATCTCTTAATGTTTTTCTCGAAACTTTTCTGTACATACCAAGTTTTATTGAGAAGGTATAGACGGAAGTATTAACCATAATGCATCTTGATGCACGATCTACCATTTTCTTCAGACAATACACGTAGCAAGCAAGTTTTCCCTACCTACGTTGATTGGTACTACTGTACGTATGCAGGTGCTGCTGGAATGTTGCTACATAGAAATGGAAAGCTCACAATTGGGAAGCTGAAATCATCTTTTTGTCGTAAAGTTTTGTTTTCAACCAACCCACATAGTCAACTTTAAGATGAAGTCAAGATATGAGGCAGACTTATCTGTTTCTGTTGTATCCTTTATATATAGTTCCATGAGATAGATGCGTCAACATAGTCACCAAATTTTGAATTATCTAGTGAGAGAACATCATCTGTATAGCGGAAAGTAAAGTTAAAGGATATTGCTAACTTCTTATCTTTCTTCAAAGGAAGTTCCTGTATGAAGTCATCCTCATAATAATAAAGAAACAAGTCGGCAATGAGAGGGGCACAATGTGTTCCCATTGGAATGCTGACAATTTGTTGAATAAAACGTCCTCCAAACGTAATAAATATGTTGTCAAGACATCGAATATCTTGATTATGTCAGTTTTAGAGATTTTTTTATTTGAATCAGAGTGATCCTTTACAAATTAGGATTTATCCCTCCCTAAGACAAAATACTTGTATCTATGTTGGCCATTCTCTTTTATGAAACAAAGCAATATCAACTCTTTCAAAATATCTTTTAGTATGGAATGCGGAATACTAGTGTAAAAGTAGAAAATTCAAATGTGTTAATACTATTGCAAGATGAAATTTTTTTAGATTGTATGTACTCTAAAAGATCTTTGGGATTTTTTAGTATCCACATCTGATTCATGCCATCTCTAGAATATGCAGTTCACTATGACTTTGAAGCCCGGCTTTGATTGCTGATAAAATAGATTTGTATTATATAGAAAGAGTTTTCGTATAGCACTTGGAAGACCCAGCAATATACCGTTTTTTGTAAGGACACTTATGTAGTTTCTGCATCCAATACAGTGATGGAAGATCTAGTTCATCATATTTGATTGAAATTCCAAAGGAACATAGAACAGACCTAATGTATGATTATCCAGGATTTCCTCTTTGGTGAATAAACTCATCATAGATACCAGGACTAAAAGGAGTAAGTTCGGTAAGGGCCATATTTGGCCCAAATTATAAAGTTTATAGTTACTAGACAATAAATGCTTTAAGTTGCTTTAAAGACATATGAGAAAGTTAAACAGAACTGTTTTGGTGAAAGTTTAATTCCGGCACGTTAATTTTTACATCCCAAAAAGGTCAAGATAAGGGATTTTGGTGAAATTTGACAAATTCAGCGGGATTTCAACCAAATTAAGGACCAGGAAACATAGAGCGCAGGCGTCGACAAATTTAATATTCAAATAAGACATGTGAACTGTCTTTACAAACATTATTTTAAGATATTTTTGTTGTCTACATATGCGCTCTATGTTTCCTGTCCAATTATCTATGGAAATTTACCCATTTTCATTAAGTTTTCGTGAAAAATCAATATGAGTACAACTTGTGACATCATAATGAAACGCAAAAACGTAAAATTTGGAACAAAATGGCGTATTTCCTCTCAATCACTTTATTAGCTTTTATTTATTGTGATATTGGTCAATAAATCCGAATTTGAAATTTACGCTAAACAACATGAACAAGTCATTTAAAGAGAAATATAGATACAACGTGATAGTAATGCAGTATTGAATTTTAGATGACTTTGTGAAAATTGACAGAAAAAGAAAATTTGTGTAAAATAATGTATATAGAACAATTTGTTTTAAAAGCAGTGAAACACATCTAGCCGAAGAGCAGCACATCAAGATGACAGAATAACCAAGAAACTTTGAACTATTATTATATTATGTGTTATCTCATATTAAACCACATATGGTTCTACTAACATAACTAAATTTTAGGGACAAAAATTTTGAAACAAAAAGGTAACATAATGATGCAAAAATGCGTGATATTTAAAGATAATATTTATTAATAAATAACAAATAAAGTTTTGTTGGATAATGGAAAAATGCACACAAGTTCAAGAGAATATTTATCCTTTAATTGTAAATTTTTCTGTATATTTTTCTTAATTGTATATCTTTCTTTCATTTCATTGTATAATTAAATGACAGAAAAATATACGTAAATAAAACAAATTAAAGAAAGTTTAACTTGTTTATAAAACAATTTCCTAAAAATATAAAAGTAAGTGTTTAATCTTTTAAGCATATTTGATAACGTTGTCTCAAAAATGTCCCCCAGCTAATTGATAAATATGTCAGCTTCGAAGGCATAAAGATAATTGTATATACTTTTAAGATTAATAGACTTGAACAATCAAGATTAAGTAATTCTGCCTTTATCCGATATAGTCCATTGTTTATCAAAAGAGAACAAAGAAAGCTATTGTATTGAGTAACAAAATATTACGTGTCAAATTAAGTCCAGTTCTGCTTTATGAAGTCGTGCAAAACTATTTGGTTCATTAGACTGTGAACCAGAATAAAATGTAGTTAGCAGACTGGATTGTCTTTTAAGGTTGGTAAACATGTCGGTGTTGTTTAATAGTTGTTTTATAAGTTTTAAAGAAACCAATTTAAAGATTTAAAAGATGTTTACCAAAGTAAATTTTATTCATAATCACACGCAAAATCGTGGTACGGTTTAAATAGATTATAGGCAAAGTTTGAAATAGTATTAAGGTAAATGATTTGAATAAAATTTTCTTGACTTATAAAATAGGTATTTAACTTTCAGTATAAATAACTTTTGAAAATACCATTCTTATTTTGATATTTGATTTAATATTAAAAGTAAAGAAATTAAGGGGAGATAACAGATGACACGACTGTTCATTTATGACGCGTATACTATTGTCGGGTTTTGTATTATTGTTCGATTTGTTTATATCGCGAATTATTTGATGTATAACTATGATAGAAAAGTAATGTAATCTGTATTATAACTGTTGTAAATATTATGATTAGACTGTGAACCAGATTAAAATGTAGTTAGCAGACTGGATTGTCTTTTAAGGTTCCGTTGTCATGCCGAGACCAAGCTAGTTCCCAAATAATGCAACATCAATGTGAGCAGTTCCCAGCAAAAAGAATTGATAAAACCATGAAAGAAAGACCACAACACAAATTTCAAAGTCGGGACCAAGTTCCCGCATAATATATACACACTCAGTGCATTCTGATGTAAACTGTTGTTACTGATTTATATTTATGTTTGTTTGTTTGTCTCTGCAGTTGCCAGTATATTTTTATTTCTACATAGGTCAGATACAAAGGCTATCAATTTGTATTGTTACATAGTACAGAGAATATGTAAGTAAGGGACGAAAATATTGCATATCAACAGGTACATACATCTACCTCGTAAAGGTTTATCGAGGGCACTTATTGTTTGGCAATTTCCTTCCAAATCCCGTCGAATTTATTTGACGTGACTTTGTAATCAGTAAAACGAGAGCCCAACTGGACTACGCTTGTCTTATTGACAAACGGGAGAAGTCTTGATTATTTACTAGTTATCAATTTGAATTCCTAAGTTACCCCTGTGGGGGTCAAGATAATATAAGTCACGTTTACATAAGAAATATTTCTATTTCTTATCTTAACATGACCTTAATGTATAATATAAATATAGAATGGCTAACTTTATAAGTTTTTATTTTATTCTTCTAATTTTTGGTAAGTTTTTAAAATTGTTATTTTAGTTATCCTTTTCAAGAAACTTTTTTCGTTAGAAAAGTTGTAAAACCTTGAAGCAATAGAATAAACGAACAACTTCAGTATAAATTTAGCCAAATATTAACTTAATATATATCGTTTCCTTATCAATAGATATAGTTCGTTATGTTTGTGTATCTTTGTAATTATGATAGGTTAGAAAAAATAAGTAATACGATACTATAGGATTGTCATTCACGTAACTATAATTTAGTCGTACGAAAACTTGACAATATTGCGTTTGGTGCATTTTTATATTGATTTATTGTTAACATGTAAGTTTTGTTATTCTTTACTGGCACTAACGAAATTACGGAATGTATGAATAGTAAACAAAACAAGTTTTGCAAGTAAATTTGCATATCTTCGGGGAGATGTTGTCCTTCACAATATGTACTTACTTTATTCGCAACAAAAACCAGTATTTTGTTCTGATACAGTTGGTAAAGGTTTGATTATGTAATCGATGTGTTGCACAGTTGTAACTCTTTAACAACAACCATTATCAATATTTGTATCAACCCAAATTTTCAAGACCTATGAAGGATATTCATTATAAAACCTGGGTGTAAAATACTATTTATCAAATTAATGCGTAGGTTAAAGTATTCTACAACAATATTTTTAAAAAATGCTCGATACTTGTATTTCAGTGCCAACGGTCATATCCTTCAATTGTTTCAAAGAACTATGTCGTGGGGCAGAGGTAAATTAACTTTTTCATATATGTATTGATACAATGATTCCAATATACATGCATAGAATTTGGTGTAGTTTCCACTGTATTCGTGATCAATTAGGATTAAATAATATTGTGGTTACAAATTTTTAAATGTTAATTTTAGTAAATGCTTTAGTTTAATTTCATGGTTTCCTATTTGTCCCTTTTACTCAGATTTGTTATATTTATTTTTAAAAAAAGCAAATAAGAAATTATGGTTTTAATCGAATTTGCCAGAATTCACACAGAGAGTAACGGTTTTGTAAGAGTATTTTCTACAGGATAATTGACCATGGTTCCTGCTGCTTCTAAGATATCATAGGTTCAATAAAATTGACAATGGAAATGAGGAATATGTAAAAGAGACAACAACCCGACCATAGAGCAGATAAGGCCACCAAAACCATTAACTTATATAACAATCGAAAAATAACTGAATAATTTTGATGTTTTATATTTATGCATTTTTCAAACATTGTTAATTTTGATGAATTTGAAACTTTTTCTGTTTTCAATTTCAATATAAACTTCGATCAACACGTACCCGGAGTTAACGATGGTGTGTGCGTGAGTATAGTTTTTTTACAGTAGTCTTTTATAAAATAATTTATAGCACATGTTGAAATGTTTTAGGTTTGCAAACTTGAGTTTAGAGATTCGTATATAGCAAACAGTAGTTGTGAGGAACCTCATCGTGTAAGTACTATATATAAAGCAAAATAGACTGTTTATTTCCCTGCAATATTGTAAATCCTTGATTCCATTCGTTTGACGCGGATTGCAAAAAAAAAATAATGGCTAATAAGATTTATTGCAGTTACTTGTCTCTGTCGTTAGTGTTCTTTGCAACAACTGGGTTAATAGAATTATTGCTATGATAATGTGTTTTAAAAAGGAATGACTTACCAAGTTATGGCAAAATATCATCTATCATTACTATCCCTAGAAATATGTACATTGTATAACTGTTTATATGGGTTATCTGGTTATTCCAAAAACTTAGTTTAGAAAGTTTTTAACAAAGAAGATGTGGTATGATTTTCCATTGAAACAACTTTCCCCAACCGACCAAATGGAAAGGATGTATATTACTTGCCACAATTTCGAATGCAATTTGTGGAAACTGAAGTGAAATGGTCTTTTTCCGGATAGTTTCTAGCATTTCATAATCCTTTCCATTTATCATTTAGATATAACGTTCTTAACCTTGAACTGCTAATATTGTTATAATATGGACTTATTATTTTTCAATGTATGTACAAATAAACATTACCCTGACTTACCGACAAGACAAAATTTTGGTAAGGAGTCGAAGGTCTAATGAAAGTATTTGTCACGTGACAGGCGATACATTAAATGAATTGGTTTACAACCGTTGATGGACAAACTTAACCTGAAGGTTTAACAAGTGATCAAGCGAAACTGAGTTGTATTTCAAAAACTTTAATTTGAAACGTTAATGTTGTTTTAACGAATAGAAAAAAATAAACCAGATAAAACGTTATCATCATGTTTCCTTATCATTTCAGCAAGGACATTCGGTTGATTCTAAATGTGGATTTTATTTCCCTACTAGTGGTAAATGTTTCTGTGAAGATCCAGCCTGTATGCAAAGGCTATGTAAGTGTTTATGGACATACTCAGACTGATGTTTATGTTTAGAATTTTCTTTTAAATCAATAAATGCGAATATGAAGATATGATTGACTTGATTTTACTCATATTCAGAAAGCACCAAATGTCATTCTCTTTAGTATTTACGTTTTGCATAATCTCAATTTTAATTTGTGTTTTGAATTTTTAGATTCCTTGACCACCACTCTTCGGACGAGCACTCCAACCACTGAATTAACAACAACTTTTTCAGGTAATATGAAAGAAGCTAAATAATTTCACAGGTGTCTTTTACTCAAACTCTTTAATAGATAAACCATTTTTCCTAGTGTTTTTACAAAATTTATTGAGTGAAAAACTCTAACATACTTTCAAAATGTTTTTTACCTCAATATTTTTATACCCTTTGCATTGGTATATTCAGATTTTAATGCACCGTAATAACTTATTATCATTCGAGCCTAATTATATCCAATTCCATATGCGAGCAAAAAATAAGGGAATGGTATGTTCTTTTTCTCGCCGACTTGTTCATTTATTCGTAGTATGCAGATTTTATGCTCGAGCACAAGGGGAAGAATGAAAAATAAGGATACAATAGTTCTTTAGTTTTATAAATATGTCTTCTCACTGAACAAATACAAATTTTATGACTATATTAATTGCATCTATCAAAAACTTGAAATATTGGATTGCACACATACAATTTTACATGAAGACTCGCATTCGTGGAAATCAAGACGGTTTCGCGCTAAACTACATAACGATTGAAGTTATTTTTTTTTTCATTGGAAATTTTCTGTTTTTATCAAGCAGCATATGTCTATAAAGTGTTCTTACATACTTCATTGCTTGCAGGATAAGACAAGGCAGGATACTTTTCCATTTTTAAATCTGTTGAATTTACAATCCCATTTACTTCTTTGTACGTTTTGAAAGCAACACAATATACTAGAAAATACATTTCTTGAAATTTTAATCCTTAAATTCAGCTGTCTTGGACTTTCTCATTTGCCATAAAAACTAATCTGAACACATTACACAGTACCTTGACTTCGTATATTGATTTTCAGTATTGTGGTTTTTTTTGTATTTTAAGAAAAGCCTACACAGCCAGTATGTGTTGACATTGATGTAAGATGTAACAGCAGTATTTACCAACAAATATTATGTGCTTCAAAGGATCCTTCAAGTATATCACTAGCCATTTCTAAATGTCCAAAAACCTGTAACCGTTGTGATGAATATTTTGGTAGGTAAATAACAAAACTAATTGAGAATTGGATGGTTTATTTTGTATGGTATGTTTTGGTTCTTTTTTTATTTTTTAATGTGTTTGTTTGATTATTGTTTTGTTATTGTTTCTAGGTGGTAAACTTGTAGACCAAAGCCCATTTAGTATATTAGCAGTTCCTTCGAAGAATGTGCTCGGGATAAAACAATAAAAGAATGTATCAATGTGGTGGGATTTCAAAGTAAAACAGGTGGAAGAGTGCGAAATACTTCAAGCTTCTTTGTGTTTTCTTCCATCAAATATACTCCTCCCATTTTCGTATCGTTGTTACTGTCATGCTTTCAATGATACATTTTGGCTGTAAACGTATAGTTTATCAATCAGGCAACTGTATAGAAACTATGGATGCAGCTTCCTTAGAATTGTTAGCTTTAACCGGTTTGGCATGACTTTGTGGGTTATTTTGGTTTTGCTGCTCATCAGCGTAATACTATTTTTGACTTCTCAATGGTTTGATCTACAGTGTACTTGATGAAGGTTGGTGTAGAAAACACTAATGCCAAACGTTTATATGACAAATCGAAGAATTTGCTTTTATTTTGTTTTAAACTTTGTGCAAAAAATTAATATGTCATGTGGAGTATTAACATTTCCTAAATGAAATAGAGAATGAAAATGGGGAATATGTCAAAGAGACAACCCGACCAAAGAGTGGATAAAAGCCGATTATGCTTATTTATCAAAGAAGATTCAGCATGTTTTTCTAAATACCCATTTGAATATGAAACAGTTCAAAAATAATTCAATGTTTTCCTTACTTTTTTTCGGCACAGCTAACTTTAGCTCCACAAACTGTCGTTGTTTTTACAACAAAAGGTAAAAATAAACTTAGTTCGTGTATTATTTTGTGTCATCGATCATGGATAACACATATCCTTTATTTTTCTAATTTAATTTGGTATTCAGTGAAGATATTTGCCACTTTTCTTCATCAGATTTAGACCGGTATATTCATGCAACAACCATTGCTGATTGAAATAAAGCGTAAAAATAATATATTAAATTTTATGTCAACAACAAAAAAATTATTAAAACACAGAGAAAATATATGTGCCTGTATGACAGTTGTTTTTTTCGCAGCAGTAAGGGCTTTTGAGGTTTTACGATTCCATTATATTTATGGGACGAAAGATACCAGAGCGACAGTCAAACTCATAAATTGAAAATAAACTGACAACGCCATGGCTAAAAATGAAAAGGACGAACAGACAAACAATAGTACACATGACACAACATATAAACATAAGGAATAAACAACACGAACCCCACCAAAAACTAGGGGTGATCTTATGTGCTCCGGATGGGTAAGCAGATCCTGATCCACATGTGGCATCCGTCGTGTTGCTTTTGAGATAACAAATCCGGTAAATAGTCTAATTCGGTAGGACACATTTATGAAAGGGAAGGGGGTTGTAGTTACGACGTAAGGAACATATCCGATACCATTGGTGAAACGGTTATTCCATAACGGTCAACCATATCGTGATGGCGTCCGTAAAATTGACGAAGAGATGATTTCAACTTCACTATTTGAAACTCTTGATTTAATAGCTTCCTTGTGAGTAACAACCCTCTATCAAGAAAATCATGATAGGAAATGCAAGCACGGGAATATCGTATCAATTGGGAGATATATGTGTTACAGGGAATTTGTAAAATCACTGGATTAATCAGTGATTGTGTAAAATCACGAACAGTTTCAGTGATTTTGTAAAATTGTTAGGGATTTTACAAAACCACTGAAAATAGAGCTAGGAATTTTGAAAATTCCTGATTACAATAAAGTATAACATACTATTAGAAATGTGTTTTTCTTAATATAAAAATAGACCAGATGAATGATCACTAATGATTTGGAAATATATTTGTTTAATAAACACTGTCAGCTAGAACTAGTGTATACTGATAATGACTAAAAGGCATATAAACGGATATTTAAACCTCTCTGAATTTGCTTATTTTTGCATGACAAGTTTGGGTGACATCACTACCACTATAAGCTAATGATAGGTGAATTTTCTTAACTATGCTGTACATGTCTTCAAGACATACATTATATGTTTAAAACAACTTCATCTGATGAATACCGTTTTTAACAATTTTTTGAAATCTCCACATTGAAGAACTTCATACCTTCATTTATCAACAAAATATTTACTTTATTTGGATTAAAAGAGTTGAGAAAGTTTAGAAACTTATTCAAAGTTATACCACTTTGTGATAGTATACATGTGTCTGATATATGACCAAAGTAGGTAAAACTTTGTTTATTTTTGCTTGGTTAGAACCTATTCATAATCATGCAAGTACAAAACAAAGTATTATTACCAATATTTTCTGTTGTCTTTTTTAATTATTTTTTGTGAATATAAATGTTATTTTGAAGGCAGCAAATTAATAATACAACACTAATTTGCTTTTTATACATCTATTTTCATGCAACAATAAGATGATCTTGCTGTGATATGCATGTAATATTTGCCACTGCATCACATACCCTATCCCACTCAATTTCTTATACCTTACATATGTTTTTTCTTCTCTAATGACAGCAATCAATCTAATGTTCCGTTTTTACATTTGATTTTAAAAATTTGATATAATTGGTTTTATTTTCTACAGTAATCATACAGAAAAACTATAATAAATAGTAACTTTCTTTCAAACAAGGTAGTGATAAGAGCTTGTTTTGTCTTCTTTCTGTGGCTCATTGACAAAATATTCCAAAATGTTTATCATATTTTCCCTGGTTTCATATGTTGCATTTGAATTTTACCTCAATTATTTGAAGTAACTTTTGTGTGTATGTTTGCTCTTGATTTCAAGACATTTGTGCCTTAGCCATTGTTCTACAGTATGTCCGTTGTTTTGTGCATGAAAATCGTTCACTTAATATTAAAATATATTTAATAATCTAGATTAACCGTAAACTTATTGAGTGTTACTGTTGTAGTCTTTTTTCATTTTTTTTAATAAAAATGTATGAATGTATTTTACAAATTCCCTGAATTTAATCAGTGAATCTGTAAAAAAGATCTTAATTATTTTAGGGATTTTGTAAAATCACTAGTCAAAATCTGGGAATTTATAAAATCACTAATCAGTTCAGTGATTTTACAAATTCCCTGTAGCATATACACCGTATGCAGGTGCTGCTGGAATGTTGCTACTTAAAAATGGAAAGTTCACAATTTGTCGTAAAGTTTTGTTTTCAATCGACCCTCATTGTCAATTTCTAAATGAAAGCCAAGATATGAGGCCAACTTAACTGTATCTGTTGTATCCTTAATCTCTAGTTCAATAGGATAGATGCGTTCGACATAGTCATCAAATTTTGAATTATTTAGTGAAAGAACATCATCCATATAGCGGAAAGTAAAGTTAAAGGATATTACTAACTTCTTATCTTTCTTCCTAAGAAGTTCCTGTATGAGGTTTGCTCGATTGCGACTGAATTTATGGTACTTGACCATACATCTGTATACTTTTTCATAGTATATATCAACATAATGTTTAAAATCAGAAATGTGAACGATAAAAATAAAAACAATAGATACCTGCGATGGATGTTTAAAATGAATTTGATTTTTTTAGAAATGCTTACTACGCCGGCTAAAACAGCTACAACTACTGCGACAACAACAAATTCACCAACCATCACAATGCCAACCACAGCAACTACAGCAACCAAAACGAGTTCACCGACGACAACAAATTTACCTCCGATTACAACTACTCCGACAACGACAACTACACCGACAACAACAACTACTCCTACGACAACTACTACTCCAACGCCGACGACAACAACTCCAACCACTACAACATCACCAACTTCAACTACTTCACCTACCACAACAACTTCCCCGACTACAACAACTACAATGACTAAAACAACTTTACCAACCCCTGCTTCAACAAAATTGTCAAATACTCAAGGTATTTATATATTAGAAAATTCAATGAACGAATCGTAAAATACGCAATGACAAAATAAAAAGGTATGACAATTGAATTTAGTTAAACGTTTAATAGAAAATGTGCACATCATTAATAAGCGTCATCATTTAACTGGAAAATTATTGTCCAAAACCTAATTTAAATAATAAATATTGAGTTCAAATGATGTTTGATGAACAGAAAATAAAGAATTCATAAAAAAAAATGGTTATTTATTATAACGTAGTTGACGTGTCTTCATTTCACCAAAGAAAGAATCAAAGAGATAATGCTTAACATCCTTGTAATTTGGTCTTTGTCCTTTTTGGCAACTATTTTCCATCTATCTCATTTTAAATAGATATAGGACATTAACATTTTTTTTAATTTTCTTTCATACTTCAGTAACAACAGCACAGCTTACATGTTCTGACCAGAGCGCCAAATGTATAGATCAGCTCTACACAAGTTTTCTTTGTGCAAACTCAGACCCTAAATCTTTAGAATATGCCATTGCTACATGTCCGAAGTCCTGTAATCGGTGTGTTGAATATTATGGTAAGTACTAAGGAATGCAATTATTGATACCATTAACAAGCTTGTGGAACACTTGATCTTGGATTTTACTAAAATGTCTTTTTAAAGACTTTCAGGTGCCACACTCAAACATTCTTAAATTGACTTTTTTGTAGGTCCATATAGTTATATATAAAGTCTCTAGATAGATATATATATAGATAGATATAATGATTTTAGCCCTATCTTATTAAAATGTGTAATCCGATGTAGAATGTCTAAACGTATATAAGAAAATTAATATTTGATGTGGTGGTATGATAAGTAACATTAATCCCCAAGCATAGCTGATGGAGGATAGAGGACACCAGTAGTAGGGGAAGTGGGGGTTCTGGCGACCTTTTGCTAATTTAAAACCTATGGGAGAGGATCCCTATGAGGATATTCAGTGAGGATACCCTCTGATGTAATCATTAATGTATTACGACACTTATTAATTAATTTCTTTAGATAAGGCCATTATAAAGTGTTACTTATTACGTTTTGTTTTTATTATGGATAAGTGAATATTCATTTTTTTCTCTTAATTTAATTGATGAAAATTCCCAATCTCTTAACTTCCATGCCGCATTAAGAAATTTACACAACTGTTTAGTTAGACTCTTTGAGCTAGCCTGTAAAAGATTTACAAGCTTTCTATTAGTTGGCCATGAACAATAAAATTATATATTATAGTATTATATATCTTAATATTTATGGGATGAAATGTTTTAAAGTATTTTATCTTGAATTTATAATATAATTGCTAAATCACTGAAAGCGTGCGTTAACTTGTCATTTTGGTAGATATTGTTTAATAGAAAAGTTTCCTCAGCTAGTTTTGAAAATTCTAGATTGTTTAAAATAGAATAAAGTTTCTTTTTCCGGGGGTTCTTTTTTTCAGCTAACAGAAAAACGTTGGACACAAGTGTGTTTGCAGACTTTAAAATATGATAAAAAAAACTTATTACAAGAAAATGATATTTTTTACCACAACGGTTGCCTGCATGATCATCCCCCCATGTTCTTAATCCAACCAGGTTATTGAGGTCAACAGAAAGTGTTGAAATGTCTTGTTTATCAGTTTGGTATTTTATAGTTTTAAATTGAATATGATCGAGGAAATAATAAAATAAGTTTTCAATTTATACTATATATTATATGATTAACGGAGGGATGATAGTTGGATATTAAACAAAATACAATTGTATTATAACAGTATGTATCATCGATCACATTAACATTAAGAACTTGATAAATCTCATATTTATTTATATGTTATACTATTAAATTCAACTAATATTATGATTTTCTTCTTTTAAAAGACTGCATAACGCGACAATGTTTATGATATTTTCAACATGCCGACGACTAATTTAAATCCGATTTTTGACAAGTCTAAACAAGATATTATATAGGACGACAAAGACAAGTTAACGCACGCTTTCGGTGATTTAGCAATTATATTATAAATTCACGATAAAATACTTTAAAACATTTCATTTCATAAATATTAAGATATATAATACTCTAATATATAATATTATTGTTCATGGCCAACTAATAGAAAGCTAGTATTTCTTTCACAGGCTAGCTCAAAGAGTCTAACTAAACAGTTGTGTAAATTTCTTAATACGGCATGAAAGTTAAGATCACAAATAATCATTGCATAGCAGTTGTAATTATGTGCTTATTATGACCATATGGTGTTGTTCTCTGTTTGTTTACTGTCATTATTGTAATTGTATATTATGGTATTTTGCTATAGCATTTTGTTTGCCTCTGCAATAAAATATATTCATTCAATACTAATTAGTGCCAATAATATAACGATTTAATTATTTCAAAAGACCGACGCGATTTTTCAATATGGCGGATTTATTGACCCTTATCAACATGTTAAAGATCATTACGTACAATAATGGAAAAGTTTAAACACCCTTTTAATATTGATTTAATAATCAATAATGAATAAATATTTTGTAATACCAGAGATATATTCTGTTAATTCACACTTAGATGGGGGTTACCTGTGTATCTGTTAATAGATTGGGAATTTTCATCAATTAAATTTAGAGAAAAAAATGTATATTCACTTATCCATAATAAAAACAAAACGTAATTAGTAACACTTTATAATGACCTTATCTAAAGAAATTAATTAATAAGTGTCGTAATTCTTAATGATTACGTCAGAGGGTATTTTCACTGGGTATCCTCATGGGTATCCTCTCCAATAGGTTTAACATTAGCAAAAGGTCGCCAGAACCCCCACTTCCCCTACTACTGACACCATAAACTTGCAACTATACATCATGTAATGTGTTACAACCTACGATTAATCAGACATAGAAAGAAAGAACTCGACTAAAAAAACTGTATCTGTAAAAAAAAACTTGTTAGTCGAATGGTCTAGTGCGCCGGATAAAGTGCATGCGCTGTTCTCATGGTGTCGCGAATCATGGGTTCGAATCCTACTAAAGAAAGAACAAGAATGTGCAGATCTATCATTGTTGAACTAAATTTTATAAAAATAGGATATAAATTGTTTGATTAGTCAGTTTAAATTATATATCAACACATGAAATAAAATGGACACTTTAAATTTAAATACAATTTTTTTTCAGCTTTTTTACAAGCTAAAAGTAAGTATTGCAATACCTTTTTTTTATAATTATATGCATATTGTTTTTGTAACTGCTTTAACCGTAAAATAGAGTAATAATGGGATCTTTCACCCTAAAATTCGATTCTTTATTTTACATTGATAAATAACGAAGAAGATAACAACATGTACAAAAAAGAAGATGTGGTATGATTGCCAATGAGACAACTATCCACAAAAGACCAAAATGACACAGACATTAACAACTATAGGTCACCGTACGGCCTTCAAAAATGAGCAAAGCCCATACCGCATAGTCAGCTATAATAGGCCCCGATAAGACAATGTAAAACAATTCAAACGAGAAAATTAACGGCCTTATTTATGTAAGAAAATGAACGAAAAACAAATATTTAACACATAAACAAACGACAACCACTGAATTACAGGCTCATGACTTGGGACAGGCACATACATAAATAATGTGGCGGGGTTAAACATGTTAGCGGGATCCCAACCCTCTCCCTAACCTGGGACAGTGGTATAACAGTAAAACATAAGAACGAACTATAAAAATCAGTTGAAAAAGGCTTAACTCATCAGATGGACAAAAATACAAGTGGACTTGGCCGGGTACTTATACATCCCGACACAAAAAAACACAATGAACAGATCTGAGAGTACTCGCAGTTATCCGTTATCTGACAGCTAGTTCAAAGCCACTAACAACTAATAAAAAAATCATGCATCTAAGACTAAACTATCAATCCGTACACATCCAACATCCAATGGATTTAGTGTAAAGACGTCATAAACAGAGAAAAACATGACCTTGTGCAATGCCAAGTTACAGGTATCCACAGATTGCAGATCCATGAATATGTATATGTATGTAACATACTAGTAATATTTAGTTAGCTTTTAATTTACTGATAACAAAATCAATATTTATACCAATAAAAACAATATTCAATGTTCTTATTACAGTGTGGAATAGGTAACCTTTTAGAATATCTGTATATCTGTTTTATCTTCCAAAGGATATATGAACGGCGCTTTTCATATTATTTTTATTTCTATAAGATATATTTTATTCATGGATTCAGGTCCTCCTAGTCTCATTATATAAATACTGTAGTACATAGGAAAATTGGAGAGGACATGCACAGTCCAGTGGTGAAGGAAAAAGAGCGCAAAAATCACGAAATTAAAATTTAAACCAAAGGTTAAAATCATGATTGACGACACGAACTACAATTGAATATGAATACTCGGCACAGTTAATGGCCATCGTTAAAGTTGATTTTTTTATGACCCCGCAACGAAGTTGTTGGTGCCATATAGTTTTATCCTTGTCCGTCATTCCGCCATTCCGTCATTCCGCAACAAACCATTATACGGAGTTTTATTCTAAACTCCTTCAGATATTGGGCTGTTTTTTTTTGTATGTAAGTTAACCATGATAAGTTACAGATCAAGTTTAAGTTTCGTTCCGTTCCGCTAATTTTTGCCGAAATTACGGGCTATGGACTTTGATAAATTGTTGAAAATCACAGTTATACAGACTTTTTTTTCTAAACACCTTTATATATTGGGCTGATGTTTGATATATGAGTTAACCACGATGAGATACAGGTCAAGTTTAAGTTAAGTTCCGCTCCGCTGATTTTTGCCAAAATTAAGAGTTTACGACTTTGAAAATTGTTAAAAATCACAGTTATAAAGACTTTTTTCTATACGCCTTCAGATTTTGAGCTGATTTTTGAAATGTGAGACTACCATCATGTTTGTGTCCACATGTGTTATTTAAATTGCAGATTTTTCTACTTTTTGAGACGGGGTCATTCGTGTCGTTTTGACACATCTAGTTTCAAAATGAAATAATTACGTGTTTAATGTAAAATGGTCGAGCGAATACATTTTTGTTTTATCTTAACTCTTGAACTTTTACAGCTCTTTGTAAGAACCAGGCAGATTGCGATACATGATGGTTTCAGATTTTATCTATAATTGGCCTAGTAGAAGCATTTAATGAATACTGCTAAAAAAATAATTTTAAGTGGGAAAATATGAGTGGTTGCCATGGTAACGGACACTCTATTTTTTGGTTGTTAAGCGTGGTAAAATCTTTCAAAATTCAGTTAAATCACCACAATTCAGAGCCTAATTATGAATAGAATCATGCATTTTTCATTAATGTTCATATGTAACATTGATACAACTTGGTTTAAGCTTCATTTTAGTGAAGATAGCATGTCAACCAAATTTGTAAATTCTTTGAAAAATTTTGCGAAAAAATGCATATTTTCAACTTTTCTGAAATTGGGATTTTTGCGAAATTATCAAATTTTCTCTGGTGTTTTTTCAGAAAAGTGCAAATGTGTACAGAATAGTTAGCACTGAAGTTATGAAGTTTGGATGCTACTTTACCAAATTAAATTGAAAAATGCGTTGGATGTTTTTTAGTTTTATCACCATAGCAACCGATTCTTTCCTTTGAAACGGAGTTTTTATTTGCAGAATATTGCAGTTAAAGAGCTTAAATGCTAACTATTCTGTACACATTTGCACTTTTCTGAAAAACACCAGAGAAAATTTGATAATTTCGCAAAAATCCCAATTTCAGAAAAGTTGAAAATATGCATTTTTTCGCAAACTATTTAAAAAAATATACAAATTTGGTTGACATGCCATCTTCACTAATAATGAAGCGTAAACCAAATTGTATCAATGTTACATATAAACATTAATGAAAAATGCATGATTCTATTCATAAGCAGGCTCTGAATTGTGGTGATTTAGCTGATTTTTAAAAGATTTTACCACGCTTAACAACCAAATAATAGTGTGTCCGTTACCATGACAACCACTCATATTTTCCCACTCAAAGTTTTTTAGCAGTATTCATTTATTGCTTCTATTATGCCAATTATAGATAAAAGAAAAAACCTTTTCCTTATCACGTCCATAGGAATGATCATTGTTTTAACAATTTTCAAACATTTTTTTAAAAGTTTCCTGAACTCTTATTATTTTATTTCAGCAACAACACCAGTACCTCTAACAACGACAACAGGTAATTATACAATTATTCAAAAAATTAATTGCGTTGCAAATATTACCACAATCCTATTCAATTAATAATTTGGTCACAGGAAAAAAACCACACCTGACACCTCTGACCATTTTTGTTAATGGAAGCCAACAGGGGATGAATTGTATGCTAGATCTGAAAGTTAGAAATTATGATCAGTTTGTTTTTCATTAATGAAAACTACAGTTTAAACAGATCAAGTTGATGTTGTGACACGTTCTTTTATATCAACAAGCTGAGAATAAAATCCAATATTTTTGTTCTGCTAGTGCTAAACCACTTAATGCATTGCCAAGAAGAAAAATCAGGAGATTGACAAAGCTTTTTAAAAATTTCCAAAAAAAAAAAGAAAAAAAAACATCTTTACAAAATAATTGTGTTTCTTTCAAGTACAGATGTACTAAATTGTCTATTCTTCTTACTAGCACATTTGGTACAATTAAAAACCTGATAATAAATTGTTCAAATAAGGCCTTCGAAAATAGTGGAATAAATTACTTTTGGAGTGTCAAGAACTCGTTGGAAGTACTTGATAAATTGCATGCTTATATTGGTCATTTTGAATCTGTTCAAAGTTTTGATTTTTCTACCCTGTATACCACATTGCCTCACATTTTCATTAAGAAAAAATTCACACACCTAATTAAATGGGCATTCAAAAAATCAGAATGTGAATATATATGTTCAAACTCTTTTAGGTCATTTTTTAGTAGCAATAACAAAAAAAACTATGTTAATTGGACATGCTTTGATACTATATATGCCCTTGAATTTTTACTAGATAACATTTTTGTTCGCTTTGGGGATTCCGTATATCGTCAGATTATCGGAATTCCAATGGGGACTAACTGTGCACCACTTATTGCGGACCTGTTTTTGTATTGTTATGAGTTACAATTTATGACAAAAATAAGCAAAGACCCATCGAAACAACATCTGATAAACAAATTTAATAATACTTTTATATATATATTTGGATGATATTTTGGCTCTCAATAATGACGACTTCAGTATGTATATTAATGAAATTTATCCTGTTGAACTTACTTTAAATAAAGCTAATACTAACAATGACCACTGCCCTTTTCTCGATCTTGATATCTATATCACTAATGGAAAGCTGAATACTAAAATTTATGATAAAAGGGATGATTTTTCATTTCCTATCGTTAATTATCCGTTTTTAGATGGTGACGTTCCCTTGTCACCATCTTACGGTGTTTATATATCTCAACTTGTACGATTCGCTCGTGTATGTAATAATGTTTTAGATTTTAACGAGAGAAATTTATGTATTACTGAAAAATTATTACACCAGGGTTTTCGATATCACAAACTAGTCAAAACATTTACTAAATTTTATCATCGGTATAAAGACATCATTCGTAAATATAGCTCAACATGCAGACTTCTAATACGTTCAGGTATTTCACATCCAATTTTTTATGGAAATATTCTTTATAAAGCACAAAGGTGTCAGTATTCACCTCAGAAACTTACAAAACCTTTGAATAGACTTATTAAGAAGGGATATAATTACGATACTGTTGTCAAGTCATTAAAGATTGCATATTTTGGCGTTAATATTGAGTCACTGATAAGGTCTTTGCATCGGAACTAAACACATTTATTCTAAACACAGTTGTTGGCATGACACGGGTTATGTTCTTCTCATATATGTTATGATGGTATGATACTATACTAAACCCCTAACGGGAAGGATTGTGCCTGATGTTCATATGATGAAATCATAATCTTTCAGTCAGTTTAATTGAAGTCTGGAGCTGGCATGTCAGTTAACTGCTAGTAGTCTGTTGTTATTTATGTATTATTGTCATTTTCTTTATTTTCTTTGGTTACATCTTATGACATCAGACTCGGACTTCTATTGAACTGAATTTTAATGTGCGTATTGTTATGCGTTTACTTTTCTACATTGGTTAGAGGTATAGGGGGAGGGTTGAGATCTCACAAACATGTTTAACCCCGCCGCATTTTTGCGCCTGTCCCAAGTCAGGAGCCTCTGGCCTTTGTTAATCTTGTATTATTTTAATTTTAGTTTCTTGTGTACAATTTGGAAATTAGTATGGCGTTCATTATCACTGGACTAGTATATATTTGTTTAGGGGCCAGCTGAGGGACGCCTCCAGGTGCGGGAATTTCTCGCTACATTGAAGACCTGTTGGTGACCCTCTGCTGTTGTTTTTTATTTGGTCGGGTTGTTGTCTCTTTGACACATTCCCCATTTCCATTCTCAATTTTATTGGTTGAGTGATATATATTGTTTGTCGTTTTGTGTATAATACTTGTTGAATTAATGTACCTTTTGTAATACAGTTGCCGGCACAACAACACAACTACAGTGCATAGATCGTGAACCGAAGTGCAGTGATACATTTTATCAGTCGATCCTTTGTAAAGCGACAGACAAGGTTCAAAAAGAGTATGCCTTGCAGACATGTCCTAAGGCTTGTAACTTATGCGATGAGCTACTAGGTACGTTTTATATCAAAAGTTATTCAATTGACAAATGCATAATTTTATCTAATGGCCTGTATTTTAGTGATTGTCTGTTGTTATTGTCTGTCATATTTGTTTAATTGGCTATCGTTATCACAAAAAAAGCTCTGTCCTGTACCAAGTCAGAAATATGACAGTCGTTATCAAATAGTCCGTTCTTATGAATGTTGACGCTTGTTTTTGTTGCTAGTCTGTGTTGCTGTCGTTTTCCTTTTACAGTTGATATGTTTCCCTCGGTTTTGGTTTGTAACCCATATACTACTGATGCCTTTTTGGGGGTTTTTACTTCTATATTGTTTAACATTTTTTTTATGTCGAGCGTATTCTATCTTGACATACGGTATGGATTCAAATCATTGCTGAAGGCCGTGCGATAACCTATAGTTGCTTACTTGTACGTAACATGTACTCTTGTAGATAGATATCTAATTGGCAATATTATTAAATTTTCTTATTCCTTTAAAGCAGAACATATAAGAAAACAATAAGATATTGAGATATGACGATATTACAACGATACATTTTTGAAAATTAACCAAACGTGATTTCGGAAAAATATTTCAAAAAAGTCAAAAGATATATTGGTAGTTTTCTAAAAAAAATCAAACTCGCAGTTTTCAACAAAGTTAAGAATTCATTAAATAACGTTTAATTATTTACCAGAAACTTTATCTTTTGCAGGATCAATAGGTCCAGCTTTTGGGTAAGTGTATGTCGGATTGTATAAATTATTCGGATTAAGTTATAGATAATGCATATTTTAAGGATTTTCTTGTCGTAGAACACACCGAGGGGTGTCAGGATTGATCAAATGAAATACCGACCGTAGGGAGGTCTTTCTTTGAGCAATCCTGACACCCCGAGGTGTGTTCTACGACAAGAAAAACCTTAAAATATGCATTATCTGACTTATATACCGTCAAAAAAATATTATTTTTTATAAAGATTTGCAAAATTTAGTATCCTATTTTACCGACAACACTAAAGTGGGATATTCCTTTCTAATGCGTTCATGTTTTAATACGCCCTACGGCTCATTTAGAATGTGAAATAAAACTCACTAATGAATCTAGATATAAACCTTTTAAAAAATATTATCCATACACAATAAAAATATTACTGTAACTGCATGAAGTAAAACACAAATGTATTGTTACCATCCGATAACAGTGTATGACAAATACAAGACACATAGTAAGTAATTTATTGTACCACTTAGTTTATGGAAAAGGGGGAGGGGTATGTTTTTTTTCCTATTTGTAATGTCATTTCTATCGCGGAAAAGTGGTTATTTTTTTAACAATTCTAATTGAATCGAATGAAAAATTCAGAAAGATTGTCTTTTGAAAAGCAATAAATTTTATTAACAGATAATCAGGATATAATTATATACCCTCCGCACCCGACCCTTTTCTGAGTTACGTTAATGTTATTCAATAGAATATAAGATTATCTTATTAGTTGATCATTTGATAGAGTAAAAGGTATACATAAATTTTAAAAAGTTAAGAACTGACACGAAGACGAACATAAATACATGTAGGTCACAGTATAATTTCCTATTCAGCGTTTATCGTCCTGAACATACATGAAATATTTTCCACTGGACGTTGAGCAAGCAACCAAAAATCAATCAACCTATTCAGTGTGACTCAATAAGATTTTCAAAATCTAACACATGAATATGTTAAATTTGGCTTTTTATTTATGAAAGTCTATATTAAAATTCATCTCACATATATGATAATGTTTCTTTATTGTAGCGATAAATTAACAAAACTTCACGTTATTTGTTTCTAAAATTAAAATGCGGGCAATGAAGGTTTCTTAAGGAATAACAGTACTGTAGTTGATGAGTTGCCACCGTCAAATCAAAATTGACTGTGGCAACTCTTCAACTACAGTACTGTTATTCCGATTCTAATGCATTTCCAAAAGAACTAATACGATAAAACTTGAAAAAATGTCTAAATTTGACAAATAAAAAAAAATCCGCGAAACTTCATGAATGATTTTAGCGCAAAAGACGTCATGGGTAAACGTGACGTCATACAAATATAAACTTACAAACTGGAGGTTATTACGTTACTTGTACGCTTCAAATTCGGATAAAATAACTTTAAAACGGCGAATTCGAGGTAGGTGTTGTTTTATTTTGGATGATATAGTAGTAATCGAACATTTGTTGATTCAATCATTTCAAAATGGTTGTCCCTCCTTAGTTACGCCTGGTCAACTGTGGATTTGACGGCAACTTTTAGCCAATGAAAAAAATTGTTACACACAAATTGCATTAGAATTTTACATCTATCATCGATTGAACTATATAAAATAAATTTCCAAATCGGCAACAAAAAACTATCAGACGAATAAAATTTTGAAGTAAATTATAGATTGCATTTTTATCAAGGAAATTAATGACCTCACACAGGTCATTATTTTATGCCTTTGAGCATATTTCATTGAAACATGGTATCGTCGTGGTTGATTCTGAAAAAGAATGACCTGTGGTTCTGAAAGAAAATAACTCCATATAGGTATATAATAAGGAATATAAGAAACTATAACAAAAATTAACTACTTCTGTAACAACGTTATAATAGATTAACTTTTATTATGAAAACATAAAAAAATAAATACTGACTTATGACAAATTTACAATCTTTAAAAAGAAAAGACCGTACAGAGTCGTGAATAATATATATGGTTAGATATTAATGAGTTTCCTGATAAATTATTTGTAACAATTCTAGACTGAAAAATACAGTTTTAAGATACATTTATCTTTTCTGTTACTGGATTAGAATAACAGTGTTTATCCTGTTTTCAACTGTGGTCGAAACAATCCACTAAAAAATATGAGATCAAAAGAGAATGTAACTTCGGGTTGAAAAAGATTTATATTATACAAATCTTTTATTTAAAAAAAAATATGATAATCAGTTTTCAGTGCAACTTATGGAATAAAGGCAAGAGTAGTATACCGCTGTTCAATTTAATACTTACTGAATGGAAACTAATGAAACCTAAGACATTTGTAAATGAATATCTGATCTGTTAGTACCATTTCTAAAAACCTGCAAAACAAACACTCGTATAAAACCTACAACATAAAACAGGTTTTGCTGAAATTAAATTTTCAACTTTTAGAAGTAAAATTTTAACCTACTACTTTCATATGTTTCAAACATTTTCACTTTTTAGCTTTTGATAAAATTCGATTACGACAAATATTATGGTCATAAAAATATTGCTTACTGCCAAGAGTTTAAGTAAATATTATATCTCGTATTATCTCGTCCAAAATTTTCAAAAACTTTGTCTTATTTTAAAATTGATAACCCATTGCTTACTCTACACGTCTATTTATGTGCATAGCGATCGTTTTGTTATTACTTAAATTTATGCATATAACGATATCAAAAATGATTTTAAAAAAACGTTTATGGATCGTGGGGAATGAAAATTAACATAATAATGTTTTGCCACGAAAGAAAATAATTTCTTACTATTTTTCTTCTTTTCAGGCGTTAATCTAAACAGGAGTGGTGCTTGTATGTTCGTGTTCGTTGTCTGAATAAATGGTGTTGTGTCAGTTAAGTGTGCATATTTTATTAGTTATAAAAGACCAAACAAACACTTCAAAAGTCCAAGAGTCTGAAAAACCTATTTTTCTCTGAACTTGTGTTAATTTTTTACTTCACTTCTCTTTTTGTCTGATTTTGTTGAAAAAACCTTTGCAAAATTTCAACAATAAATACTTGATTTTATTCAACATATGTCTTGACAGAATTCGTATTGTCATGAAACTTTCTAGACAATCTGAAAAATGGTTTAACTAGTCTAGACCAACTCTATAATCTTAAGTTTTTCTCGATAAGTGGATTAGCGATAAAGGGCCCCAAAATTACGAGTGTAAAACCATTCAAACAGGAAAATCAACGGACTCATCTATATATAACAAGAAACGAAAATCACTTATGGACCACGTCAACCACTGAGCAATAGGTTCCTGACTTAGGACAGGTGCAAATTTAAAAATGCAACTATTTTAAACGTTTATACAGGCACCAACCTACATCCTTTCCTGAAATTATAGTGTAACATCACAACATAGAAAGGCACCCTATAAAGTATGAAACGGCTTTACTCAATCAAAAGAAATATAAATACAAACAAGTGAACATACACTAAACGAATAAATTTTATCTATGAAACAATGTAAATACAAAATTAACAAAAAAAAAGAGAGTGAGATGTCAAACAAAATAAGAAGACAATTATTACCTTAGACAAAATGCTGTTAACAAAACCGTACAAAGGTAATCAAATGGCAAACTAAAATGATAAAACACATCAAAAAGAATGAACGACAACTGTCATTAAACAGAGAACAGTGCTACTAACAGTAGAACGACTATTTGTTAACGAGGAAATAAAAGCGACACATTATTTAAATTCAAGGTACAAAAAGTACTTCTCACAACAAGAAGATAGTTAGATATCCACAGCTGAGAGATGAATTCACACCAATAAAAAACAACATCCTTAAGAGGTTTCATGAAGTTTCATCATAAACATAACTGTAACTCGAAATATTGATATTTCTAGTAGTTTGTGTACCTCCAATTTACTGGGGGGACAAGGGGTAATTAACCGACATACTTATTTTGTATATCAAATAACAGTAAAGTTGAGATGCAAAAACCTGACTATTATTACGAGTTGAAAAAAATATCTGGTCACTGATTTTCAATGTTATAATAATATGACCGCAAAATAGGCTGCTGATGGTAGTACCATTATAGACAGTGTATATGCTATATCGGTTGTCGAAGAACTTATATTAGGCAACAAGTCAGTTATAAACAATGTAAAGAGTACCGATATATATTTGATTTTTTTTACTAATGGAGCATATCAGTTTCGATTCTCGCCATAAAAAATCATTCATATTGCACCCAACCGGATCTTCTCATCCTTTTGTGGCAACTGAAATAATCCCGATGGTTTACGATGTTTATATTGCTAAGTATTGAGTATTCTATGTTTTATGTTGTAGACCTATTAGTCTTTTAGTAACGGTGATGTTCGGGTTATTTTGCCATGGCATTGTTATATGTCTCCCCTGATATAAAATAAATAGGATAATTTGTCATTGTTTGAACATTATTTTTTAACAGAATATTCGCTCAACCTCAATTGAGTTATCACGCTGAAAGTAAGAAATAATTTCGTAAAAGATGACAACACACATCATGGCAAATAGAGGTATATATGAAAATATATGCAACATTCCCGCATAAATCTAAACAGACAATACTTTAGAGGCAAAAGTTGTTTACCTCTATTCATAACTCGTTAATCCATCTAGAGTATACTAAAGCTGAGGGAATCTATATTAAGGAAAATTGACAGCTGAGCCTACATCACCTTCTTCGCAAATCAATTATCAGTCAAAATAATATCTTGTCAGTTGAGAAACAGACACGGTCTGCTTAAAGTGGGCTAAATAAATCCGTCAAACAAACGGCGTTCGTACATGAGTGAGCAGTACACGGAGAAAGCTATCAACTACGGAGTACATTGAAACAATATAATGGAGTACACGAAATATGCCATCAGACTGTAAATGGAGCATGTGTTACACCGACATGGATAACAAGGCTGACTTTTTCAAATATTACGTTTATTAAGTACATGTGTGCCATGAATAATATCGATAGTATCACCAGACCAGTAGTCAGGACTTCGGTGTTTACATGAAAAACAATTCAATGGTAATTTCATAAATTTCCTGTTAACAAAACTAAATCTACGAAAAACTTAGGCTATTCTTATCCCAGACATAGACAAACATAGCCGTTTTTGGCACAACATTTTGGAATTTGGGTCCTCAATGCTCTTCACCTTTGTACTTGTTTCGCTTTACAATTATTTTGATCTGAGAATCACTGATTAGTATTGTGTAGACGAAACGCGCGTCTGGCGTATTAAATTATAATCCTGGTACCTTTGATAAAAGAGGGACGAAAGATACCAAAGGGACAGTCAAACTCATAAATCTAAAACAAACCGACAACGCCATGGCTAAAAATAAAAAAGACAAACAGAAAAACAACAGCACACACGACACAACATAGAAAACTAAAGAATAAACAACACGAACCCCATTCATCTTGTTACCCAGTGGGTCGATGCCACCTTGGAGGACGTTTTGCCCTCGATTGTACCAACAGCCCAGTAGTTAGGATTTTGGTGTCAATATGAATATCAATTATTTGGTCAGTGTTATAAATTGCCTGTTTACAAAACTTTGAAATTTTCGAAAAACTAAGTATTTTTTTTTTATCCCAGGCATATATTACCTTAGTCGTATTTGGCACAACTTTTCGGAATTTTGGGTTGTCAATGCTCTTCAACTTTGTACCCGTTTGGTTTTATAACTATTTTGATGTGAAGTCAGTGATGAGTCTTATTATAATCTTAATACATTTAATCACTTTTTATTCCATTTCAATGATTCCATACAGTTTCAAGGAAAATTAAGATGACATTTAAGATAATCTTCTTTTATATATTGTCCAGTTATGTACACTTGTTTGAATTTTTTCTAAAGTCTTTTGAACGAGATTTTCTCCAACGCAGCAGTAACAATTCTTTTTGTGCAATGCAGTATAGTATCACGTTCAAATTTATGTCGACATTAGTTGATAAGACAAACATAAATATTTCTGAGTGTGTGAATTTCGTTTTCTTAATGTTAACAAAATCTTAGTCGCTATCATATTAATTATTCAGTTATAACTTCAATCTGTACATAACTTTAAAGAAACAAAAAGTTAAAATTAAAATAACAAAAAAATATTAAAATATATTACATGTATTCAGAAATATTCAAATAATTAATTTTAAGCTGTCAAAAAGTTTATTCACAAAAATCCCGAACTCCGAAGAAAATTCAAATCGGAAAGTTCCTATTCCAATGGCAAAATCAAACGCTAAAACACATCAATTGAATGGATTTCAACTAACATATGTCTGACTTGGAACAGGTATTTTCTTATGTAGAAAATAGTGGATTAAACTTGGTTTTATAGCTGGCTAAACCTCTCATTTGTATGACAGTCGCATACAATTTAAATATATTTTCAACGATGTAAAATTAAAAAATAGACGTAATAGGTAAAAATGTAAAAAAAAAAATGGGTACAGCAGTCAGCGTTGTGTTATAGTCTTAATCACTATAAAAACAAAAAGTATACAACAAAGAAACACAAAAAGGCATATAGACAAAGCACATTGGCAATATTGAAAGAAAAAAAATATCAAACACTTACCACAGCCTAATAACACAATGACGGGATGTGTAAATACAGAGTCACGTCATATTTAACAAAGAAATACAAAAAGGCATATAGACAAAGCGCATTAACAAAAATGAAAGACAAGAATACCAACAGGTGATCATTTGTATATTTTGAATTGACAAATTGAAATTAACATCATTATTATCATTGTTCGTCAAAAGATGAATCAATCGCTTCGACTACTTCAGTAGATGCTGTAAAACGTTTGATATATACGTTTATCATATACTTAGACTAAATAACATATAAATTTTACCGTATGATAATAGCCTTAAATTGACGTAAATTCCATATTTTTCGAATTGGTGCTTAGCGGGCTGATATGAAAAGTTTATCACATGCTTTGTTTGTTATCACATGCCTTTCCCTAACGTTATCACATGGCATTCCGGTAATACTCGGCCAATTCCGGAAAATACACCTCAACATTATTTAGAAAGTGTCTTTAAAAAGTTGACTTTTCCAAACAATGATCATTCTGTATATTGTTAAATTATTTTTTTGTCGATTCGTCCATATTAAAATGTTGTTTTTTTTCTCTCTCTCTCTGTTGAGGCATATGATAGAAAGGTAACAATTTTTGTGTCCGACGGCCGTGAACTTTTTCACTCTTTAAACTTCGGGAACCACGTAAAAGGATCAATAAATGAATCTGTTATTTTTCTCTACTGTTGAAGCATATGATAAAAAGATCATAACATGTCATTTTTCATATCGCATGAATTATCAGCCCTCGGTCAATATCAGCCCTCGAGCCATGCGGCTCTTGGGCTGATATTGAACCTAGGGCTGATAATACATGCGATATGAAAAATGCCATGTAATAATCTGATATTAAATATAGTTTTTAAGATTCAAAGTTCAGGGTCAATATTGAAAAATGGTATGTAATAATCTATTTATCACATATTTCCAGAGTTTTTGATTGACAGGTTACCGGAAGTTAAAGTCGGGGGCACGATATGGATTTTCGGGAGGCTGATATGGATTTTCAAGGGCTGATATGGATTTTCGAGTGCTGATATCGATATTGGCCCCAAGGGCAAATAACTAACCTTAACTTCAGGCTATTATGGGCCATGCAAAAACAAACATATTACCAGTACTACAAAATGTGTGATAAATATATACATATGACATGTCTTGCTAAAATGTATAGCAAATATGTGTATGCCCATTTTAGAAAAAAAACACTTGGTTTATATTTTTTTTCTACGGAAATATGTTACTTTATTGGGAAATTCTGTGCTTTTCTTAGGGCGAAAAATAAGAACGGACATCTTCTAATATCTTATTTTAGATCAACAATCATATCATTGCACTTCTTATCAGTTTGGTTGAACCCGTTCAGAAACATGGATCTGATATGCATGTACTTGTTTCTTTTTGGTAAGACGAATTCAATTTCAAGGCATAAAATCATTCATTTTTTTTCCAAATACACAAATATTTTTTGTGTTTGATAAGTGACTCAAAATGAACTATATTTCAAGTTCAAGTTTTAATAGAATGGAGAAACATTGAAAATACTGGGTATTTTGTCTCTGTCATTTTTTTTATGTTTATACATGGTCTTTATATATATTATATCAATATCGTTGAACAAATGTTCAGACTTTTATCATTTTATGTTGTTTGGTTTTTTTTGTACAGTCACCAGACTGTCCTATATGTAAAATATTTCTATAGTCGTCGGACATATGGTAATCATATTTTGGAAAATTAAATAAAAAAAAAATAAAAAATGATTGATTGATTGTTGGTTGGTTAACGACCAGGAGCAAATATTTCATGCATGTTCAGGACGAAAATAAAAGAAAGAATAAAACATAGTGTTATGAGTTGAATTATAGACCAAGCGTGCAATAAATTGATATGGTAGATAAGTTGTAGTAGTATTTAAATGATATGTTGTGTACGTGAATAAACCATAGCTTTGCAATAAGGAAAACACGGGACGGTTAGAGGTCATCTTCAATATATGTTTCCGTATGTTTGCAATATGTAAAGCTTAATATCACCCAAACATTTGTAGATTTTTTATTTATGATTTCAAATTAAAATTTAAAACTGCACCCATTATAAGGAAGGCATCTTCCAATCTATTACGAAAAGCGTGTATATTGTATCTTATTGCAAACCACTTGTCATCAGTCCACGAAAACAAAAGCTATTGGAAAATACTCAGCTTATACAATAATTTGGATAAGTCTTTACAAAATAAATACAGAGCATACAATCCATTTTATAGCAATCAGTAAAATACTATATTTTTCGGAGATTGCGCTTTCGTTTCGTAGTTTTAGGTAGTTGGATATAAAAAGGAAGTTATTTCATTTCAATTGCAGTACCTATATTGCATGGAGTACATGGTAAGTTGCTATATCATAGGGTGTTGTGTTGTTTTAAATAAGTTGTAGAAAAATCAAACAGAAGTAACGTAGTGCATGACTTGGATTGATTGAGTAGTTGGTGGTTGCTTAACGTCCAAAGGCAAACATTTCATGCATATTTGATAACATATTAATAAAATATACAAATGATAGGTTCTGTAATGCAGGCTTCCGGAATAAGGTAGGAGAAATTTAGGCTGACACGGAAATGAGGGTATACTGGACAGGGACAGAAACTTAGCCTTGTAACAGGTCACCTACGAACCACTCAAAGAGTTATTGCGATGGTTTTTAACTAGCAAAGAGCGTAACACTTTTTTACACGAAGCATCACATTTAACGTCCCAACTCTAACCGGACGTGGCTGCAAATTTGTACATCCCGCACAGCCAAACGGACGCACCACTTTAGCGAGGGTTTTACTACCGGTCTGATCTGAGCTTGTGCAATGCACTAATTAAACTATATAGATAT
Source organism: Mytilus galloprovincialis (assembly GCF_965363235.1). Lineage (NCBI taxonomy): Eukaryota > Metazoa > Mollusca > Bivalvia > Mytilida > Mytilidae > Mytilus > Mytilus galloprovincialis. The sequence continues at coordinate 26,276,841 of NC_134839.1, read as the reverse complement.
AGATAGTATGTAGCAACAATGTCAATACCCCTAAAACAAAATTTGAAGATATGACTACAACAACATTTTTCACTGCATTATCTTTTCATATTTTCGTTAGCAATCTTATTACCATGTAAAAAGAAATAGCTGATTGAGTCCAGAAAACTCATACTTATTTTGACATGTCCGTGTTACTTAGACTATATAAGAATTTGATAGCTAGACAATTGCTGGAAGTGATTCGTCTCTGACGAATTCGGAATAAAAATAACAATGTCAAAAGATATGTTGTGTTGATTTCATTTATATGTGATTTGTCTGAATGTGTATTAATAAATGATAGATTTTATTCTCTTACCAAGGTCTACGTTGTCTTTCGTGTCAAGGTGTTATAGAACCAAGGTCATGCATCCGTAAACATTAATGTGCTGTGGGAGAAGTAAGTTATTATGTTAAGGAAAGCAATTTGACGAAAATCTCAACGTTTATTTGTTTTTTGTTTGTTTTTGTTTTTTTTCTGGGTTTTATTTGGGGGGTGGGGGTGGTGGGTATGGGGGACTTTAACTTATATATCTTAAATTGTGGAAGTTTTTTCTAATTGATTTCGTTTTCCAGTGAAACGAAGTTTTAACCTCAAAATAATTGCAACAGAAAACGTTTTAGTTCTAATCTATGTGCATTTTGCATTAAAGAAATTGCAAATTTGTGGCTTTGTGACCATTTTGAAAAATTAATGTGAAAATTTGGTGTTGTTTATATCTGTATATTATATTTTTTCAGCTTCTTACTTGTGTAAAGAAACCTTAAAACACAAAAAGAAGAATACATGCTTTATTATTTTTATTAAATTTGAGATTCTTTACCTTGACATGTTGAAAAATTCAATAAATGCTCAACTAATGAATTACAAAATCTAGATTGTAGCTTGATAAAAGATATGAAAACTATGGTGGCCGGTTCAGGCCATTTCGCGTTTTCGCGTTTTCGCCTTTCATATTCTAAAGGGCGAAAACGCAAAATCGCAAAGTCAAAAGCGCAAAATCGCGAAAAGTCGAAACGCGTTTTCGACTTCGCCTTTTCGCGTTTTCGACTTCGCCTTTTTTCGCGTTTTCGACTTCGCCTTTTAGCGATTTCGCCTTTTCACCTTTTCGCCTTTTCGCGATTTCGCCTTTTCACCTTTTCGCCTTTTCGCGATTTCGCGTTTTCGCCTTTTCACATTTTCGTGTTTTCACGATATATATGTTATCATAACATCACATTTTAAATATAATTGGAGACAAGACTACAAAATATAAGTTGTTTGTTTTACTCTATAGACGGCTAAAACATCAAGAATCAATACATTTGTGGAATAGAAGCGGTAAAGTTATAATTTTGTATCAATGTTTATAGATGTTTCTGCCTTTTTTTGCAGAGTTATCTCCCTTTTCAATGCAAATCTCCATAGGAACTTTAAATAGTGATTTTTTTATTTTCCTCAAGTAAGATTTTATGGGACTTTTTTCTGTGTACATTTGGGGTATAATGCTAAAGATTAAAACTTAAAAATCTTCTGTTGCAATTACTTTAATGTTAGGTTAAAATGTATGCTAGATAGACTGGATTATGATAGCTGATTTTGACATGTTGTAAAAGAGCATTGAAAAACTGCTCCATCGGTCCGTCCGTGTCAAAGTTATACCCGGATTACTAATGAAACAAAGACAACCCAATAAATCCATTATCAGATTGTCTGTGTATTCATATTGTAAAGAAACCTCGCCAAGCTAAGCAAGGGTTGTATTCCTAGGTATGTCAAACTTCCGGCATTAGTTTGAGTCGAACTACTGGCATCTCGAAATATTTCTCTAATTACTTCGAGTGTCTACTGTACTTCTACTAGTGTTCGGTTTATATGCTTTTCAACATACTGTTAAAGATGATTATTACCCTAGTCATAAGTTTACATAAATGTTTGAATTGTGAATATATATTGTTCTTCAGATTTGCTACACTGAACAAGTGATAGACGATAATTTAACAACATATTATAATGTTGGTTGTAGATCTAGCCTGGTGAGTTATTTACAGGTATCTTTCGGTTCAAACACAATTATTTTTTACCTTCTCTCCCATACTGATATTTATTTCTGTTGATTACGTTTTTTATTTGATTCATATTAAAAAACACACTCTTCTTTTTTTTAATAAAATCACACTTTTCATTATAGTTGATATAAGATGCCAACACGCGGTAGAGTTACATTTATAATGTTTGATTTGTGATTCTCTTTTGTCTTGGACAATATGATTATCTACTAGTTTCGATTGTCTTTGAAACAGCTTTAATAAAGCGCAAATACGTTTATTCCAGTGCGCTGTGTCTATTTTTTCTATGTTGTATTTTTTTTATATTTGTCGCGTTGTTGAAATTTTAGTGATGCCAATTAATGCAACTGCTTTGTACAGTGTATTCTTATATTGTGCCGATGCATCACTGTGCTAGATTATGGGAGGGTTGATCGCTCGCAAATATGATAAATGCCGGCAAATTCTTGATTTGCCTTCCTCAATTCAGGATCCTTGTGTGCAACAGAGGTTGTCGTTGGTTCATGTCTTACGTTTTTGTTTTTTGTTAAGAATTAGGCGGTGAGTTTCTCGTTTACTTTTAGTTTTTCTTTTTCTTGTCGTAGTCTTTTATAGCTGACTATACGGTATTGTTTTTTTTCATTACTGAAAGCCGTACGATCGCCTAAAATTGCTTTCATTTACATTTGCTTACATTAGATCAACGAAATTTATACGATATATTTGGTTTACAGTTTGAGTCAAAGAAACACCGACATAGCTAGATAATAAAATTAATTATATAATTACTACCACAATTTGATATTAATCAGTATTGTAAATTTCATTATTTATTATTAGTATATCAGTCTTACAAATCTAATCTTGAATTCTATCATATTTTTGGGGAATCTTTTAAGAAATTCAAATGTGACGTCATTTTATGCGTTGAATTGGATTCGGCTAACTCGGCAGTGCATTTTTATGTGCTTGGTCAGTTTGTTTTATGTAATGTTTCCGTTTTTATTCTGTAGTTAGTCACCACTCAGGTTTTATCATGTAAATCTATTATATGGTCATTTTATAAAATTTACTATTTGCAAAAATATGAATTATTCTGGATAATAAGAAAGTTCAACTTCATTCGTTTGTTTTATAACAGCTTGAACGTTTCGTCCCCGCGGTTATGACCAGCATAGTAATCATCCCTTTTTGTGTCGTGAATTTGAACAAGATCTCATTTCTGTAAACGTAATGTTTACCTTTGAAACATTGAGTTTAAATGCCCTTCAACTTAGGATTGTGATTTGCCCGTAAGTTGTTATGATACAGGCGTCGCTGATGAGTCTCAATCTCAATCTGGTGTATCAAATCATAAGCCTGGTATCTTTGATTTTATAATATTTTTTTAGCATATATAGTTATAATAAAAACTTTAAAAAAATGGAAATTTGAGTTATTTTACTTTTATGTGATAGTACTATCTAGATGAATAATAATGAAATTGAAGAAGTGCAAACAGGTTGAATATCATTTATAGTTATGTGATATGGCAAAGATCGCTTTTGGAAGAAGAAGAAGTGGAGAGCTACAAGTTTGTCAAAAATGTTGTAATAAAGACAACTGTAACATCCAAGCATGTCAAAATTCACAAAGTATGTATATCAATGTATATTTTTAGATAACGTATCATATTAAATCTAAAGGTTTTTAATTGCACTTCGGAGTTCCTGTTGTTACTTTGTTTTTCTCTTATACGTGACACAGTAGTATTTCCTGGCCATTAGTGATAATTATAGCCATTTTACAATATTCACCACTTTCCAACACTATCCGAAATTCTAACTGTCCAAAATTCAACATACACAGTTAACTGAAATACTGTTATTATAATATTCAGAAATTAATTTAGATATGTATCATGACCGTTATTGTTGTTGCTATCTTTCAAAACCTTAGGCCAACAGTTCTTTTAGGTCTTTTATTGTGCTATGGTAAATTTTAGTATTTATGATTTTAATGTTTGCCTATATGCTTTGTGTACATGACTTTTTGAGTTGTTTTATTACATATGACGTGACTCTGTACTTAAACATTCCCACATTGTGTTAATGTGCTATGGTAAATTCTTGTATTCTTGTCATTTTTTTTTTACTAATGTGCTTTGTCGATATGCCTATATGTCTAGTAGTGTTTTATTTGTTATATATTTCTTTGTTTTCTATTTAGTGATTGCTGTACCACAATTTTTGAAAAATTTACCAATTATAACTGTTTGTCTCGTTCACACATCGTAGTTATTATGATTGAATTTTAGGCGACTGTCATACAAGTGAGAGGTTTTGCTATCTATCAAACTAGGTTTAATACACCATTTTCTACATACGAAGATGTCTGTACCAATTCAGGAATGTGACATTTATTGTCCATTCGTTTTATTTTGCCATTTGCTTTGGGACTTTACGTTTTGAATATTCCCCGGCGTTCGGTAATTTTGTGATTTTACTTTTTATCATGCAGTAATAAACAAATTTTTAAAAATCTCAAAATTCATTTTTACCTGTATGTAAAATTCGTTCTTATTTTTAAACACCAGATTCATTCATCAGTTTGGGAAAGTATGTTCGTTTGTTCCTGTTTTTTTTATGAATAATACTGTTGATATACATTGACACAGTAGGTTACACAAAAGAGCAGCCTAAATTCCGGATTTCAAATACTACCGTGCCATCTATAGTTGATGTATTTCCCTCGGTTTTGGTTTGTAACCCGGATTTCTTTTTTTCTAAATCGATTAATGATGTTTGAACACCAATATACTACTGTTGCCTTTATTGAGTCACATTTCCATTTCAAGAATAGTGTATTGTATTAGATATTCTTCATTAGTGTAAATACATGATTATTATAGTTATAAGTAGAACCCATAAAATCGTTTACTATAACATATCCACGTCTGTTATGAGGAAAGCCTATATTAATGAGGGTAGAAAGCCTCATTGATTTATTTGATCTGGAAATCCGAGAAAAAATACCTACTATATACACCTTATGCTTGATCATAATTGAAACGCTCTGGTTCAATGTATTGCAGTCAACAATAGCGGGTATATATAGTAAACACTATTTAACAGTATGTCCGTCCTGTAATTGATTTAGGAATGGAAATAACGGCTAATTATATTGAAAATACCTGTAATAAGGACTGAAACCGTACATGGATATACATACTTTGTGAATTTTGACATGCTTGGTAGTTTCTGGATGTCCGTATCACAACATTTTTGACAAACTTGTGTCGGAGTGTTTCTGTTGGTTTTTTTCTTCTTATAGTTGATGTGTGTCCTTCCGTTTTGGTTTGTGACCCGATTTTTTTTCAATTGAATCAATTTATGACTATTGAACAGCGGTATACTATTATTGCCTTTATTATACAAACTATAATATATCTGCACTTTTTAAAGAAGTTATGGGATCAAAAATTTCATTTATGCACCCCATTACAACAAGAAATAATTTAAGACATCAAGATAGATAAGCAATTTCTTCAGCACTCTCACTCCAAGATGCTCACAGTAACTATTACAAGCACAGAAATCTGTCATTTTACCACTGCATGACTTCATCTGATGACAATGTGCATTCTTGATATTCCTGTCGGCTAATAAAAGAGGTACTAATTTAATTCAATCATGGACCTGAGTTGTCGCGTCGAGTTCTAGTGGTTGTCAAAGAAAATTCTTTTATATTTGATGGACTTAAAGATTTGCAAATTCTAAAAGGATTACTTAGTAGTAAGAAGTAGTAAGTTAGTAGTTGATATATTATCTCATGACGAAAAATATTTATAGATAAAATTCTATTTAAGGTGCTGCAAATATATGTTCAATTGTCGGGATGTTACCAGCCCACTAGAGTGCCGATCAAAAGTCGAATGTAGATCAGATGAGGTACATTAATTTAGAACTAAAAGCTATCTGTCTATGGTTCTATCAACTGATTTTAACATTCGAAACCGAAATATAAAGCATTTGCTGCCGTATCTATGTATGGAAATAGAATGCTTGAAAACTTGTAATGGTGGCTGCAAAAGTAAATGCCGTTACAACAATGGTGTTCGTTACTTGGACTTTTGACATCAAACTTGGAAATTTTATTGTAAGGAAACTTTACAATTGTCCTGACTGGATGAATAATGTATAAAAACTAACCGAAAGTATACACCGTTGCTGTTTAACAGACGGATAATTGTCGAAACAAAAATGTCGTCTATCCTCTTTTGTTCGTGTTGCATATATAAGTTCAGATGAATCTAGTTCTGTAAGTCACATTTGGGGTAAAAGGATTAGTTTTGATAGATCTTTATACACATTAACCAAACAAATATTTATATTTTAATCAAAATTTAATGCATAATTGAAGCTTATCTTAAAGCATTTGGTACCGCTCTATGTGATATAACAAAAAAAAGCTATATTTTTCAGACACACCACAAAATAATTAAACGAGGACAATATTTAAACGAAGACAATATTTTATTCAAGTTGTTTTTGTTAAAATGCCACAATTTATCACTTTGCTGTTTCATTTACATGTCAATTTCTAGAAGGTAAACAGTATGTGCAAACCCTTATCCAACAATCGAAAACATTTGTATGTTTTACTTTTAATAATCATCATTATTATTTATTCATATTTATTATTAATCAAATGTTATATAGTCTAAAAGATAGTACTCATTCCTGTTGTTACACTTTGCAGAGCCTTCCCATAAAATTTATTTGCGTCCTGAACATGCATAATAGTTATCAAAAGTATCAGGATTATAATTTAGTACGCCAGACGCGCGTTTCGTGTACATAAGACTCATCAGTGACGCTCAAACAAGTACAAAGTTGAAAAGCATTGAGGATCCAAAATTCCAAAAACTTGTGCCAAATACGGCCCAGGTAATCTATTCCTGGGACAAGAAAATTCTTAGTTTTCGAAAAATTTAAAGTTTTGTATCAGAAAATTTATAAAAATGACCACATAATTGATATTCATGTCAACACCGAAGTGCTGTCTACTAGGCTGGTGATACACTTTGGGACGAAACGTCCACCAGCAATGGCAACGACACAGTAGTGTAAATAGTTATCAAAAGTACCAGTATTATAATTTAGTACAACATTAATAAAATACTCGACGTGAAGAAACACAAATCAGGATTTATAAATAAAACATATTAATGTTGATCATTTATTTGCGTGTGAAATTAATTTTCCTCTTATCCTTATATATAATAAAATTTTATATCAAACTATTCGCTTGAGATAGAAAGTTATTGATAGAAACTAAGTATGCACGTGGCATTAAATTTCAAACATAAACTGACGTCTCAGGTAAAAAAAAAGCGATCATCAGATTACTAAAGATTATCAATGCTCTTATAAACTCAAATGTTGTATGGCTTCATTTTTTGGAATTTTGGATCCTCAATGCTTTTCAATTTTGTACTTGTTTGGCTTTATAAATATTTTGATATGAGCGTCATTGATGAGTCTTATGTAGACGAAACGCGCGTCTGGCGCACTAAATTATAATCCTGGTACCTTTGACTATTCAAACTATTCATATCATTTCAGGTCTGTCGCCCTTCAATTAGATTATAGCTGGTATTTACGTTCTTGTATGAAAAACAATCGACAATCTATAAATATTTGTAGTGCTGCCAATAGCTGCATACAAGCCTTTGGAAAATTAATTCTTCGTTGAACATTAAAATTTGATGTTAATTAATAAACTCATCATAAATACCAGGATTGAAATTTTATATTAACGCCAGACGCGCATTTCGTCTACAAAATACTCATCAGTGACGCTCGAAATTAAAGAGCATTGTGTACCAAAAATTCCTAAAAATTTTACCAAATACAGCCATAATAATCAATTCCTGAGGTAGAAATGATTTATCGAAAATTAGTTCCTCACGCATAATTATGTACATACAGTAGACTATTAGAGTTACAGGGCCTTGTGCACTGTGATGTGATATGCTACTTATCATAGTTCTTTGAATTAACGTTTAACCCACTGAAACAAGCTCAAAATAACTAGTTAGATTAAGAAATATTACTTTATTTTATTTTTATATAATCAAATCGGAAAGTCTCATTTAATACTAATCCAGTTACTTTTAAATGTTCAGTGGATAAAACTTTTTTGTTGAATCTGCTGGTAAGCTATAGTTTACCTTATTTGAACATTTATTCTATCTCAGGTATGTTTTACTCAGCAGTTTGTTAATGACAACTTTAAAAAGAGATACAATTTGGGATGTGAAAAGAAAAAGGTAATTAAAATAAAGGTCAAAGTTATATGACTTTGTAGCAAGTGCCACTCATGAGCAACATAACGAATTTCGATAGTTCGACAGATGCACAAATGTTAGGTGGTGTTGGTGGTGACCAGTTGTTTGGTATCAATATAACGATTAGTGCAGTTGCCAAAAGGACATGTAAATAACATTTTGTTGCATTATTTTGACCTTAGTTTCTTTTTTTAATTTATAACTAATCTTATGATATATGCATTTATAATTTTGAATAAAAGAGATGTGGATACACATAAACGAGATAACAGTTAATGTCTGCTCCTTAACATCTATTAATCAAAAGGTCTAATGGTTTAGTCATAAAACTCAATGTATTGAGACCTACATCACTCTCTGGAAAATAGTGTTATGAAATCATTTTTTTCGAAAGCTTCAAATTTACAAAAATAAAAGATAAAAATAAATGAAATACAGGGAGTTTTGTGATTATAATATTTAAATAGTACAATAAAAGAAATTGAATGCATTTTATAGTTTATTTACATTTCCACAACCCGCTATTTTTTATAAGTTTTATCGAATTTATTTTCTATCTTTTTTCTATTACAAGATCGTCCCCATTCAGGGAAAGATTGATCAATCACATTCCTTAAGGGACGACATCAAAAGTTCGATGAAGGATAAAAAACTTAATTCACATAGTTTTTTCTCTGAACCCTCCCATCCCCCTCTTAACTTAATTTTGGAAAAATTGATTGACCCATATAGATATATGTAAAAATCAATGTCGGATAACCACATCTTTCAGAAGTTCAACCCCCACCCCCAAACTATTTGAATTAAGTTTTTTTTTATCTTACATTGATCTTTATATGGTTGTCCCAAACCAGGACATTTGATCAAGTTAGAGTCGTTTTCAGCTGCCTTCAATAATTGCTTTTAGTTTTTTGTTTTATATTAATCGGTCTGATTTCCTCTTGTCATCTTCTGCTTCTTTTTTTGTCAACCTTTGTTTTGTACCACAAAATCGATCTTCATGAGGTATACGTTCTTTGCGTTTATGACAAAAATATCGATACAATATTTGATCTGTGCGATTTTAATCAGTGCGATTTTAATCAGTGATTTTTCTATTTAACATTACTATTGTTAAAAAACCCAAAACAACATTATTTTGTTAAAATTTGAGGGTTACTTCAAAGGGATGATCACGAAGATATGTGCAGTAAATTTTTCTTGTGTTTTGCTTAAAAGAAAATCTAAAATGAATGGTACTTTAATGAATAACATGTAGACGATGCCGAACAAATGAAATGATAGGATAATATAATTCCAGGCTAAATTTCATGTCAGGAGTTTAACAGTTGTTTTCCATTCTTTTGATGTGTTTGAGCTTTTGATTTTACCGTTTGATAAGGGACTTTCGGTTTTGAATTTTCTTGAAATTCTCGAAGTTATCATTATTTGTTAATTTAACTTTCTAAAGGCCAAAACAAGTTGTTACAAGTTAAAATTAACCAGAACAGAAAAACGATTTTACCCTACAATTTAAATATTTCAATTTTTCATTTACTTATATGAGTGTACGGAATTTAACTTGTCTTAATAAGTCAATGTGATTAAGCAACCTTAATCTATATTTAACCTTATATAAGTCCAACGTATAAAGTCAACGCATTCACATCATGCCAATTGTGACAAACGGTTGGAACGCTTTTTACTTTGTTACTTTTTTTTATGTAAAAACAGATGAAAAACCGAACCTTAATAAGACTTTCTGTCCTATTTATTTTCAGAGATGTGATTTGTTACGTCAATTAGCACCACATCATAGAAGTTTACAGCTGTGTAATCAGTGCTGCCAGAGTTCAGAGTGCAACAAAAAACTATGTAGTGGTGAGTCTTCATTTAGAAGAAAGATGATGATTGATATACGGTAGAAACATAATGACAACAGCACTCTTCCATATCTATATAGATATGCAAATTAATTACATATATAATTTTACCATTATTTATAGCATAAGTATGAAGAACCTATCTTCTTATCAAAATTTCTTTCATGTGGAAAGACTTTCAATTGTTCATTGGTTTTTAATTATCATTTTTTTTTATTTGTACCCACGACGGTTTTACGGGTCGCCGAATGGGACTCTTACGTTTATGTACTCGAAATTCATTTTTTTACGGACAAAAGTGAGTTTTGTTCAACAAAAATGAGTTCAGTTTAACGAAATTTGTAGCATACTACAAATTTAAATTTTGTCATACAAAATTATCTTTCAGTGGACAAATGTTAGTTTTGTCATGACAAAATTCATTTTTGTAACACAGACTTTACTTTTGTTACTTAATTTGAAAATTGGGCGACAGAAATCAATTTTGTATGCAAATTAGTTTAGTTTGGATTCTGTGAACTAATTTGCATTCAAAACTGAGATTTTGTCACAAAATTCAATTTTGTGTTTATATTTGTGGAGACAGAATTGAGTTTCGTTAAACAGTAGTGAAAATTTAACACAAAAGTCAATTTTGTGCCCCAAAAGTAAATTTTGTCACAAAAGTCAATTTTGTGTCACTAGAGTCAATTTTGTGTGCAAATAAGTTTATATTTGCATACCTATTTGACAAAAATGAAATATTTGTTTCATTTTTGAAATCCTTTAGGTTTTTCATAATGTCCATTTAAGAAAGAAATGTAAATGTCTGTGGAGGAAATGTTTTTAAATGATACCCGTTTTCCTTTTCTATCTTTAAATTTATATTCGGAGTCAATAGAACATATTTCTATCTTTACATGAGTTTGGGGCATAAAGGTTTACAAAAGTAAATATATTTTTATCAATTTCTATGTTGATTAAAATAATTTTTCCGTCTTGATCCACATATTTATCTATGGTATAATGTTTATTTTTTTCGTTGATATTAATCGAAACACCACTTGATTGTGTGCATCCAAAACTATGGATAATTCACCCGTAAATTCTTTATCTATAATTGGATTGTCTGAAAAATGTGTTTCTTATAGAAATTTTATGTCGCAATTCTTTTGTTTTATCCATTCTTTTAGTCAAATTATTTTTCCATATTTGTTTAACCTCTGACAATTTAAAGAACATATATGCAATGTGTTTAGTGACATCCTGGTTTTGTAAGTATTCAATTAATATTTCATAAATTGTATATTTTTAAAACACTTTTCAGAAATGGAGACGTTAACAGAAAAATTGCAGAAATGACGAGAGATTATCATCAAATACTTCCGCATGCTTATGATAAATGTGCAGACAGTATTCAACTGTTTTGTTTGCTAGGTTTCAAATTGACTTTACGTATACAGATATTAATCAAGACGAGAAGACAAAAATAGTTAAGGAGATGAATGTATCAAAACCGTACGGGGCGCCGAATGGGACTCAATTCTGTCATTACAAAATTATTTTTGTCTTACAAAACTATGTGATACAGACTTGTTTTATGAGAACTTCAATTTTATGATGACAAAATTCAATTTTGTAGACAAAATTCATTCAAATAAAATGATATATAACACTGAAATTTAAAAAAAAAGTGAATAAAGATACACTGTATATTTTCATCATTTTGTGACTTCGTGCAATAACTATATGTAATATTTCAGTCGAGTGTTATCACAACTGGATACCAGACGGAGACAGCTGTTATTTTGTAAGCGATGTCAGCGTGACATGGAAAGAAGCCGAGGGTCACTGTCATCGTTATGACAGTAGTCTAGTAGAAGTACCCGACACAAACAAGACATCTATAATAAAATCCTTACTGGAAAGCCAATACACGAACCATACAACAGACGATAAATACTTTTGGATTGGAGGTTATGGACACAACGGTGATTTCATTTGGAAATCTTCTGGAAAGCCTATCGGCTTTCAAAACTGGAATAAAGGGAACCCGTTACCAGTTCCTGGTGGACACTATGAACAATTGTGTTTAGAAATGGTCTAGAGTAGAGATTTTAAATGGAACTATGCTCTTTGTAAATCCACCAACCCGTTTGTGTGTGAACGCAAATCTTTGTAAATCCACCAACCCGTTTGTGTGTGAACGCAAAAAGAACTGACACCCTTGATTGAGTTATCACTGACGACAGTTAAATTCATACTTTTATTTATTCATTGAGATTAAGACTTGGTGTTCTTCATAATGAACAAGGGCAAAAAAAAACCATTTAAGACGAATGTAAAATATCTGTAAAATTTAAAAGATTTGATAATATCTGTCCCAAAACAGTAGTTGAATACATTACTCCACGTAATGTGTATTGTTTTACCAAGCCTATTGGTCCCCTAAAATGGACACTTTGTTTTCATTGTATCTTAACTGACGTTCAACAGCTACAATCCAAACACAATATTTGTAGTTTGTATGTTTTTCTATAAAGAATTATATTGTGTTTCGGGTAAATGAGTTTTTGTTATGGCGTACTATTTCACAATTGTATCTTCCAAGTGAAGGGTGTTGATTTCACAAACATGTGTCGCTCCCCTCCCCTTCCCCCACATCGTTCATGTTCTCTGGTATCTTTTCCCCCTCTATTATGTTCTTGATGCAAGTCAGAAGCCTGCAATTAAATGGAGTATTCATGTGGTGCAAATTTGTTTCACTAAATCATGCAGGTTCCCTCGGCTGGTAGAATCTTATTTTCTTTGCAGAATGTTGCACACAAATATGTTTTTTTCTAGTGTGATTAATTTAACTTACTTCACAATTAATTTTTTTCCAAAATTTTTGCCCTAAATGTATATAATAAAACCCATGAGACGATTTAGTGCTTGACATATAAGAATAAGAACCCGTCATTTTATAACGACACTGTATTGACTTGATTTTTTTTCTGCTTTTTGTCGTTTTGTTGCGGTCTTATTGATGCTAATCCATGGCCACGTCTCCATTTATTACAGAAGAAAATAGCCTACCTATCTCGATGTTTTACTTTTAGTTTGTCTTTGGTTAGCAATTTTGCGATTACAATTGACTGGATTATGAATATTTGGCCATGTATTGTTTTATTTCTTAATAATCAATACTAATAGATTTAATGAAATGAGACAAACGAGACGATCTTATTTCTGAAATTATTAATTTTCCCCACCTTAGAAGCAATATACCAACTTCATCTACATACGAGATATACATTTCCCAACTTATTTGGTATTCAAGAGTTTGCAGCTCATACTCAGACTTTGTAAAAAGTCACCAGTGTCTGAGCAGAAAGTTGATGAAGCAGGAGCATGTCAAAGAACGCTCATCGGAAGATACCAAGATCTTGAGTTGATGAATAGTCCGTATCAACTTCACAAATAATACACGATGGTCTTAAAGAATAGATCATGGGTACTGACAATGTTTATCATCTTAACAACGTGTTATCTTTGTTTTTATATGGAGAATACTTTTACTGTTTAAAATTGAGAATGGAAATGGGGAATGTGTCAAAGAGACAACAACCCGACCATAGAACAGACAACAGTCGAAGGCCACCAATGGGTCTTCAATACAGTCAGAAAGTCTGTTTTTGGTTGTATCCATATGACTTGACTCTGTACTTATTCATCCTATCATTGGATAATTTTTGTATTCTTGTCTTTCATTTTCGCTAATGTGCTTTGTGCTTTTTTGTTGCATACTTGTTTGTTTTCATTGTGATTATGATTATAACACAATGTTGCATGCTGTAACACTATTTTGACATTTTTACCTATTATGTCTATTTCTTTTGCTCACACATCGTTGTTAATATAATAGAATTTGATACGACTGTCGTACAAGTAATGGTTAAGCTAGCTTTAGACCAGGTTTAATCCATCATTTTCTACAAAAGAAAATGCATGTACTAAGTCTGGAATATGACAGTTGTTTTCCATTCGTTTGTTCTTTTGATTTTCCTATTTAATTAGGGACTCTCCGTTTTAAATTTAGGAGTCCAGTATTTTTGTGATTTAACATTTTAGATATATATTTACTACACTGACTACACTATCCACTAAACCTAGATCGAATAATGCCGTTAGTTGTCTCGTTTGAATTGTTTTACATTGTCATTTCGGGGCCTTTTATAGCTGACTATGAGGTATGGGCTTTGTTGAAGGCCGTACAGTGACCTATAGTTGTTAATTTCTGTGTCATTTTGGTCTCTTGTGGACGTTTGTCTCATTGGCAATCATACCACATCTTCTTTTTTGTATTGTAACGTGTAACCGGGCGGGGACGTTTAGATATTTTAATCCTCGGGTTCGTACCAGTTTCCTGGGATTTGAAAAGCAATTCAAAAGTTCTACAGTCAATAAAAAGTTTACACTATCACTATCAAATATGAAACAGATACTATACTACATAAAACAAATTTCAACACCTATCAACCTAACCCGAACCTGTTGAATTAAAACGTTTAAAACCGTTTCAGTCCGATACTGTTTAAACCAACTGTTTAAAACTATAGTCTGAAACCGAAATGTATAAAACTGGTTTGAAACCTAAATGTATGGAACGGGTCTGAAAACTAAATGTATGAAACTGGTCATACGGTTTGGAACTATTGTCTGAAACCTAAATGTTTGGAACTGGTCTGAAACCTAAATGTTTGAAACGGGTCAGACGGTTTGGAACTATTGCCTGAAACCTAAATTTTTGAAACGGCTCAGATGGTTTGGAACTACTATCTGAAACCTAAATGTTTGGAACTAGTTTGAAACCTAAAGGTTTGGAACTGATTTGAAACCTAAATGTTTGGAACTAGTTTGAAACCTAAATGTTTAAAACGGGACTAAACCTTACTGTATCAAACCGTGTATGTGTTGTTTGTCTTTTTTGTTGCGTTAGATATATCTAAACAGTCGATGGCATGATTTAAAGTAATAATGCAGATATATTAATGATTGAGTCAGATACTGAGATATACATTTCGAGAATAAATTGGGAATGGATGATGAAATGTTTGTTCTCATTTTTTATATTTAAAAAAATAGTATGTCCTGCTATTTTATTAATGTATCATAAATTTTTATCAGTCATCAATCCGACTCTGCTGATGTTCAATGATTGGGTCCCTATTTCACTATCAAATTTAAAGTACACGTATATTGTTAACGTTAATATTCTTTTTTTATAAATCACTTCACGTCTGGGTAGTACTGATGACTTGAATATCGAGTGTTAAATCATTATATTGACACGAAAAACACGTGATTGTTTAATCTGTGTTAATGTTAGTTTTTGTGGTCGTGCAGGTTTTCATATTATATTACTGCAGAAACATCACTTTTTAGAGCAATACATGTATTAATAGATACAAGAAGTCATGATTTTGACATATCAAAAGCAAATATGTACACACATTTAATACATCTACATGTATTAAACAACTATTTTAAAAAAAATCAGGTTTGAAAATGAAAGAGACCAAACATTGTCATCGCCCTTTCACTATTTTTTCCAACTCGCATGTATTTCAACAATAACCAATAATATATATACGTTCACATACGTCAATGTATCGGATACAGATACGATACGTCTTTAAATGTCCCACTTCTAACACAACAACTACTGCTATACCAACACCTTCAACTGAACAGTATGTTCCCAACTATTCCACAGCAAAATTGACAAATACTCAAGGTATTATTATATGAATAATTACATTATTAACAAAAAAGTATTCTTTTCAAAAAAATAACTTTTTTTTAACCTCATATATTAATATATAGAACGTATCACCAGCTTGCTAATTATTAGAAAAACTACGATGCACCTTGTAAAAATCATATATTAAGGGTGTAGACCTTATTTCAGGGAGATAACTCTTTAAATCATTGATGCGTTTGTAAAAGTCAAGTTTCATCAATATATTTTAAGGATTTACCTGAAACAGATTGGAAATAATCTATGTAACAAAGAAGCTTGATATATATGAATGAAAATGGTTGACACAAACGTAATGATAATTTTAAGAGTTATTTCCCTTAATTTTAGGTCTACCTCCTTAAATGCGGTTAAAAAATTAAAAACTCGTTTAAAGGTTTTCACAACAATAATGATCATCCATATAATTCATAAAATTGACAAATTTAAAATTCGAATTCAATTTGATATTATTTATTTCAATAACAAAATGGCCTTTTTAATCTGAAGAAGCAGAAGGAACGATGTACTAAACAAAAGAGCTGACAGTTTTTTTCTTCAACAATAATGTAAATTGCTATTATGAAATACTCATGAAAGTTCTTTTGGTGTAAATCTGAATGTTCATGTCGTGGTAATTAACTTTAAAAAAAAAACAATGACAAATGACAATGACAACAATATTTGGATATAACATTATTATATATGTCTAA
The DNA here is from genome assembly GCF_965363235.1 of Mytilus galloprovincialis. Classification (NCBI taxonomy): domain Eukaryota; kingdom Metazoa; phylum Mollusca; class Bivalvia; order Mytilida; family Mytilidae; genus Mytilus; species Mytilus galloprovincialis. The sequence continues at coordinate 26,260,125 of NC_134839.1, read as the reverse complement.
GGGTAACAATGGACGAATTATAAAGACATCAAGACACTTAGTGATGAAGTTGTAAAAACATTATTTTGTATCTATCATACTGTACGTGTCAAACTTTTGAAAATGATGATACACAAGACTAAGTTTTCTTAGTAAAATCACAAATTCTAAAAGTTAGTAAAATATGATAATTTAGTTTTCGCTTCCATAAAAATATGTTTTGTTTTATTCACAACTTACAAAATGATTTAATGGTGAAGTAATCCTTTCGCAAGTTTTACAGACGCCTTCATAATTTGTTTGACCGTTGTTGAATATATGTATCACGTTGACTATGAACAGGTTCACTTTATCCAAAAAAAGTAAAATAACAAAAAAAAAAAAGAACTCCTAGGAAAATCGTTAATGGAAAGTCCAGAAGTATATGATAACCACAAAAAGCCCAAACATATCTAACGAATGAATAATAACTGTCATATTACCAACTTGGTACAGACATTTTCTTATTCGAAAATGGTGGATTAAACCTGGTTTTATAGCTAGCTAAACCTCTCACTTATATAAGTCGCAATACTCTTTTCATCGATTACGTATATTACAAAACCGAATGAAACTTATAATCGTTAGATCTGCTTACCCTGTCGTTGTTTTGGTAAAAAGACTTTTTGCAAACTTAAAAACAAATACATCGTTTAATTAGGTTGAAGTTAGAAACAAATGTGGCATTTGAACTAACAAACGATGAACAGCAAACTGCAGACGCATTTTTTGCGAGTGTATAGTTTGTCAAAGTTTATGAAAACTTTGCAAACGTATGTTGGAAACAAATGATCAAAACATGTGACCGTTTAGCCCTTTGCATTGTATGTGTTAGAAAGAAATGCAATCCAGCTAACCTCGAATATATAACATGGTCAATACAGTAACTACCAGTTAAGAACACTATATTATTGTTAAGCACATACTAGTATGCAGTTTTATGGTACTACAACATGTTGATACCTTTATTTTGGCATGGCACTAGGACTGTTCATGACAAATCTACACGAAATCCATTGAATGTTGGATGTGTACGGATTGATATTGTAGTCTTAAATACATTATTAATTTAAAGTTGGTATTTTGATTTTAAATTAGCTATCAGTAAATGCATGAAAACAAACTTCGTAACAACAAATACACTGAATCGCAACAAAACCATTTTCTTAGAGACTTTTCATTTTGAATTTTCCACCGAATTTGGTATTTTTATTATTTTACTTTTATTTTTATAACACTTCCCATATTCCTGTCTTGGTCTTTCAAGAAAAATGGTTGCCTGAACCTGGTTTTATGGCTAGAAAATCTCCTTTAGAACACATTTGTAAAGGGATTTAAAGGGACACTAGCTGTCAAATTCATGTTCACTGATTTGACTCAGATTCTTATATTTTATTTATAACATTGCAAAACATTTATCTTAACTGTTAAAAGTGTAAAAGAAACAATTTATAGGGCATGGGATCGATAATATGTAGCTTCGTGTCGTGTGTATTTTTGTATAGACACCGACTAATTTACCTCCGATGGTCATATAAGAGATTTAAACATAAATGTAGATATAAATAGATAAAGCGAACTCGTGGGATTTTATATGTCTGTTTAATTTCATATTATAGATTGAAATATCTGTTAATCATCGTTTTTACCTGTGTAAGGACGATTTTTTTGTGGATCGAATAAGTCAATCAAATGATTTACCTTTGTTTCACTTTCAATATTGACAATCTTTAAATGACTGACCACGCACAATGCATACGTTATCCATCTCCAGCTAAGGGGTTAGATTGACGTTTACATGAACACGGATTCAATGAGGTCGAATTATTCAATTGTAAGTTAATAATTCATCATCAATGTTTCTCAACTTATTTCGATAAAATGGAACCATACTGGCTTCTAAAAGCAAATGATAATTTCACTGTTTCACTTTCATTAATGATTGAACAAAATAATATCTTATTATCTACCTCGAAGCTAGTTCCCTTGTAACTCATTACATCGATAAAAAAAACAAACTAACGGTGTCTGTAGTTGTTAATGTATGTGTCATTCGGTCTCTTTTGTAGAGTTGTCTCATTGGCAATCATACCACATCTTCTTTTTATATTAACATTTAACCAAAGCACAGACAAAACCGGGAAGGGTATTTATTCATCCCTAACAATATGAAATGAATGACTCTAAGTATGCATAATATCTGAGAGTACTTGCATTTACGAATAGCTTGTTCAAAGCCAATTCCAACTGATATAATAAATCAAGTATCTTAGACTAAAATATCATTCAGTGCACATCCAACATCCAATGGATATTGATGTGTTTCTCTCTGTTGTTGTTTGAGACCCAGATTTATTATCACTTAATCTTTTGATGACTATTGAACAGAGCTATACTACCGTTGCCTTACACACATGTTTAACCCAGGCACATTATGTGTGTGTCTGGCGACCAAAAGGGACATAACAGAGCAAAGACAATAAGTATTATATCTTGTTCTTATTAAAGCTCTGTGAATATGGTGACTATTTTCAGCTATACGTGTCCACGTAGACGCAGTTATGGTGATACATCATAACTCTCAATTGTGTTTCAAAAATACCCTTCTAGTTCTGTCATACATACAGAAGCCGTTGTGTATTCGACATATTCGCACTTAGATTTATTTTCTGCCCTTATCAAAATTTCATTAACTATAAAACTTGTGTTTGGAAACCTCTGTTACGAATCATATCGGATAAAGATTTTCAAACCAGACCGGATCGCATGAAATCAGAAGAAACGATTCTTTCTAAAAAGTATCCTTTAACAAAAAAGTCTCGTTGCCATCAATTTTTGGAAGAATCCTTCATCATAAATCAATGCTCTGATAAGTCTTTTGTAGACGAAAAACGCGTCTGTTGCAAATACTATTTTTTTCTTGGTATCACGGATAAGTTCATTATTCAGTTCATTCGAAGAAGAAAAAAACTGTGAACGTTAAAGATAAGTCTGCATCCATCAAAATGAGCAACTCTGATACCTTTCCCAAAATCAATTATAAACATGCTCCAGGTACTCAATATTGATGATTCAAAGTTTAAACATCCGGGCTGCACCTAAGCTAATTCCCCATGTATATATAATCCAGCTAGTTACGTTGTAAAGGGTGATCTAAAAACAACATTACTCAGAACTGCATTATTCAAAGGTTCGAAATATTGTGAGCCTAAATCCATCAATTGGAAACAACACAAAAAACAACAAAATAGTTTGAAGCTTTGTCTACAGGAATAACAATAGGATAGATTTTACACAGCTTCTTTGTCATTTAAGACGGACTTAGGTCAAACACTCAAATTTTCAACTAATTTGGGTTATCATTCATTATCGTAAAATATGTTTAATCGATATCAATCATTATCATATGATTTGTCATTAGTTCTACTTTTTTTTCTATTTAGGTGCATTTATATAGATAAATTGCATTGCTTTTTGTTTCGTACACACACATTTTATTGTTGAAAGGGACAAAAAAATGGCATATTGTAATTGTATACTTATGGGTAATGTGTATCTGGGAAAAGGGTTATGTATTCTCTAGTTTATCCAAGGTTGAATGAATCTTGAGGATGACATCTCTGATGGTACTGTTTCCTCAAGTATGGTAAGTAAGTTGGATTTTATATATTCCCATATAACATACCGGACAACCTTATAACTGTGATATGGGAATTTAAATCCAACTTACTTACCATACTTGAGGAAACAGTACCATCAAAGATGTCATCACCAAGATTCAATCAATCTTGGATAAACTAGAAAATAAATAAACTAACAAGACAGAAAACGACAAACCAAAGGACAGACGGATACCAACGACTCAAAAGCTCAACACACAAAGAATGTAGGAAGGCTGATGTAGACTACATTAACAGAATCATCAGTAGGCAAAGGCATTCGATATTATACAATTAAACTCATCATAGATACCAGGACTAAATTTAGTATAAACGCCAAACGCGCGTTTCGTCTACAAAAGACTGATCAGTGACGCTCGAATCCAAAAGAGTTAAAAAGGCCAAATAAAGTACGAAGTTGAAGAGCATTGAGGACCAAAATTCCTAAAAGTTCGCTAAATACAGCTAAGGTAATCTAAGCCTGAGGTAGAAAAGCCTTAGTATTTCAAAAAAATTCAAAAATTTGTAAACAGTAAATCTATAAATATAACCATATCAATGACAATTTATGTCAGCACAAAAAGTGCTGACTACTGGGGTTGTGATACCCTCGGGGAAATAAATCTCCACCAGCAGTGGCATCGATCCAGTGGTTGTAAATAAACTCATCATAGATACCAGGACTAAATTTAGTATAAACGCCAGACGCGCATTTCGTCTACAAAAGACTCATCAGTGACGCTAATAGAGTATTATCTCCAATGGATCATGGACGTACTAAGATCCAGATATCAGAGAGTTGTTGTGAATGGTAAAACATCTCAGACAGCACCTTTCGAAGCAGAAGTATCACAGGGCAGTATAGTTGGACCTCTCATGTTCCTTCTGTTAATCAAAGACCTACCGGATTATGTACAGTCATCAGCAGTTCGTTAATTTGCAGATAACTGCGTATTGTACAGACAGATCCAGAATGATGCAGACTCACAACAGTTATCAAAGGTACCAGGATTATAATTTAGAACGCCTGACGCGCGTTTCGTCTTCATAAAACTCGTCAGTGACGCTCATATCAAAATATTTATAGAGCCAAACAATTACAAAGTCTAAGAGCTTTGAGGATCCAAAATTCCAAAAAGTTGTGCCAAATACGGCTAAGGTAATCTTTGCCTGGGATAAGAAAATCCTTAGTTTTTCGAAAAATTCAAAGTTTTGTAAACAGGAAATTTATAAAAATGACCACATTATTGATATTCATGTCAACACCAAGTGTTGACTACTGGGCTGGTGATACCCTCGGGGACGAAACATCCACCAGCAGTGGCATCGACCCAGTGGTGTAAATAGTTATCAAAGGTACCAGGATTATAATTTAGAACGCCAGAAGCGCGTTTCGACTCCATAGGACTCATCAGTGCAAAACTAATACAAGAAGACATAAAAAACTTACTCAGATGGGAATCGGATTGGCAAATTGAATACTATCCCATCCCAAATTCCAGCTCCTACGCGTAACCAATAACCCCATCCCACATCCCACAAGTAACAACATTCATGGGCATAATTTAGAATTGGTCGACTTAGCAAAATACTTAGGCGTAACAATCCACAAAGCCATTAATTGGAATACACACATAACGAGCATATAGCGAAAAAGGAAAATTCAACCAGGGCCTTCATCCAAAGAAATATGCAGTACTGTCACCAACAACCAAAAGCAGTATGCTACACAACGCTAGAGGACACACAACACGATTTCTCAGAACATATGCCAGAACTTCAACATAAAGGCAATCCTTCTTCGAGACAAAATACGGATATGGAACAACCTACCACAACTTTTGGTGGATTGTTCCTCACAAGATGTTTTCAAGCAGGGGGTACTGAGTTGAAGCATTACGTAATCGCACCATTAAGATTGTTTTTAACTTAAATATTTTCCTGCACCTTTGTTGTCACACCTAGCATGGGCAATAGTGTGATAATACTCCATTAGAGGACTGCATTGGAAGAAAAGAGAGAACCCTTATGATTTTTTTTTTATTAACTTTGTATTTACATTGTGTCATATATCAAATTTATTCATTCAGTCCATGTCCACTAGCTTTTGTTAATATGTCTTTTGATTGACTTAAGCCATTTCAATTGATATTTCATGGTGTGTCTTTTTATGATGAGGTGGTACACTATTGTTTCAGGTTAGGATGAAGGGTGGCTATTAAAACAATTAAACCAGCTCCATTTGTTTGCACCTGTCTTAAGTCAGGAACCTGATGTTTAGTAGTTGTCGTTTGTTGATGTGGTTCATTAGTGTTTCTGTTTCTTGTTTTTTTATTTAGATTTGACCTTTGGTTTTTCTGTTTGAATCTTTGTTCACTATGAATTTGAGACCCTTTAGACCTTGCTGTTTCGTGTGATCCAATGCTCCATATTGAAAGTCGTACTTTGACCTATAATGGTTTACTTTTACAAATTGTGACTGGAGGGTTTTCTAATCGACTCTCATACCACATCTTCTTGTATATAGTAAAATCGTATTTAATGTTGCATCAATTTTTTTAGAATTTGAAAATTAAAACCCCATGTTGAAGCTATCTCATACCGTTACTTATATCAACAATTTAAAAATGGTTACACTTAAATTCAGCAAATATCATTTTTCATCAAATCCTTAGGAATTAAGAGGACTGCTTATATTAACAATACAAATAATAAAATGAAATAAATTGAAATACAGAATAAAATGTATTGCACAACAAATAAGTCATAAGAAAACACAAATATCATTCATTACTTATATATGTATATGAGTATCACAACTATTTGGTTTTTTTAGGGTTGAAATCAAAATTTCATTGAAAAATTCAGTAAATAGCCTTGATCTGCCGGCACATGATTAGTTTCCTTACAACAGTATTTTTTCATGCTTGTGAACTTTTACTGTTCCATGTATAAACCATTCAGATTGAAGCTTACAATAGTTAATTTCATGCTAATATATGGTAACAAGTTGGCTCTATTTCTACAGGAAAATTAACAAATAGGTTTCCCCATGCATGCTTTATCCCAGTTGTACAGTTGTACAAACAACCAACCTTAATAAATACAACTAACCAGACAATGTATATATCTTGGTAATCTTAAATGGCAGTCAGCAGGGTTTAATGACATCAGTTGTTCGACCTGTTAGTCAAATGTGTTTTGTTAAAATAATACTTTTCACTTTTTTGCTCTTTTGGAAAATTTTGTTTGTGCTGTATTAAGACCACTTTACCAAGAAATTTGTTTTACATGCACATGTATACAAATTGCTGTATTTATCCAACACAATAATAGGTTTGAACATTGTTTTCAATTTAGACATGTTTATATATCTTGGTAAACATATATTTGAGTACTGTTTTAGAAACTATTTTAATATCTTCATACTTGTTTTATAATGTTTATATATATAGCACTTGTATGAATCCAATAATCATAAGAAACTATGTTCACATCAGTGATATATTTATATATAACATTTTCGGCTAAATTTTCAAAGTGTGGGCATATCCAAAAATATCATAAAACTTCTTTACACATTTATTTACAAATTAATTTATTTTTAGTAAGAATTGAGTATTTTTATGTCTCAATATGATTGAGAAAGAATGCTAGCTTGGAGTATAAAATGATAAATGTCACAATAACAAAATCACAAAACATTTGATGGACTGTCAACATTGTAGCTAACAGTCCAAATGTCAACATCACTTGTTTTAACAAGTTGTGTCTATAGGAACAGTCTTATATTGCTGTCTTTTTTTTTGCAAAAACACAGCAAAACATATCACTATATATACAACATAACTACAACATTACTGATATATTGTAAACATGCAGTTTTACTCTATAAAAAAAATGTATGAAAATCCATATTGAGGGTTCCCTTCTCCAATGGAAAGCTAGGTAGTTAACTGAAGGTAAAGGTTGCTATGCAGTTGTGTCAGGGAGAATTGTGTAAGCACCTGAAAAAAACAAACATTTTATGAGTTTCTATAAAGATGGATTTATAAAGCTTGCAGTATCAACATTGTTTCTAAAACAATATAAATTTTAGATCTAAAAATTTTATCAAAATAAATTCATTGGAATTAAAAGGATAAACAACACATAAATTAACTTATTTACAGTTAAAAAAACTGCATTGTCATCACATTTTTTGAGAGAAAGGAATGACAATTTATGTTCATTGTATATTTGTATGTGTAGTTTACTCTAAACTGCTAAAGACGTACAGTAATAAAGGCTTGCTTAGTTTTAAGTTTACCCTGAAGTCTTCTTACTTTTTGTTTGAATACACTGCTTACCATCAATTTCTATCTAATGACCAATATAAAGATAGCTGCAACTTACATATTGTTCAAATTATTGCCTTCTAAACTGGTGTCATTAGGGGTTGATTAAGACAAAAAGCATCCATTGAGCTATCGGTACTTGTCAAAATATGGTACATTTCACAATATAAAAATTCCTAAATCATTCAAGCATGACTTAAGTAGTAGGCCTCATGTTTACTATCAATGAAATGAAATTGGTGTTAATCCTTTGACATATCAGAAATCGCTAATCAATTATAATCTTCAAGTAACCTGAATTATTTTTAATTGATGTTGTTGCTGTTTTAGTTAAATTGTAAGTCTCATCTACTAAGGCAAGAAAACTGGTGAGGTTTCCCTTTTTCTCATCATTTTTCCAATGACTTACAGTGGTTCATGTGAAGTTACAACATAAAAACCAAAAGATGAAAATATTAGTATATATTTAATCTGAATAATATTTCCTAACTAAAGTTGTCCCTGAGGAAATGAAGGATGTGTAATTGTCACCAAAAAATGTATGCATCATCATTGATGATAAATGGCTAGTAAAGAATGAAAATGAAAATGAAATAGCAAATTGCAAGTCACAAATCACAATCCATTGAAAAATTGATTGTTCATAAAAGTAAGTTGTTAGTCTCAGTAGTAATATTAGTAGTTGTAGAAGTATAAATGGATGGTTGTGGTGGTATATAATGGTGAACTTAGTAGTGGTCATAGTGACGACTGATGGTGGTGGTAGTGGTGGCTGATGGCAAAGCTAGAATGGTCCAGTGGCAAATATTTCATGCAGGATGGAGGATGAAGTCATGCTGTTAATGATGGTAGATGTGACTGGTGAGGTAGTTGTAAGCAATGGTTGTTAGTGATGGTAGTTAGTTATGGAAGTAGTATTAGTGGTTGGTCGTAGGATGGGTAGTGGAAGTGGTCTTTGGTTAGTTCTCATGACAGTTGGTTATGGTGGTTTAGTACTAGTCCACCAAAGCCCCAGGGCACCAAATAATAAATATTGATCATCTAGTCTGTAAAACAAAAAAAACATGGCAACTCACATTCCAAAACAGTTTAGGACCTAATATCTGCTTATGCAAAAAGTATGCAATGCAAATGTTTCAAATAAACATAACTAAAATTTCTCAATAGTGTTCCATTGGCATACATACATTAAGTCAGTTCTGACCACAACAAGAAGTTTATCAACAGATTTAAACACATATACCACTGTGAACCAATTTAAGGTGGTACCTAACACTACAGGGAGATATCTCTGTAATATCAGCTAAACGTTTTAATAACACTGTATTGTTAAGGGAATATTAAGCTTATCAATGATCCAAACTATTGTTTGTCAAACTGCTATGTAACCAATGTAATTTTTCTGATAAAATGGTTGGTACAAATTTTTTGAAATTTTTCTATTTTGTCAAAGGGTCAAAGTAAATACTTTGTCAAAATTTTATGAAAATTAAATGAGCCAAATTGATTTTAGTGAAGGTGTTGGGTACCACCTAAACAAAAATTCTCAATCAAGACATTTAATCTATCTTCATATTTTGGCAAGTAAAAAACCTAATTGGAGTATCAAAAAATCAAAAATAGAGTTATGGCATTTTTGGTTGTTTTTTTCCTGAAAACAATTTGAAAGGCAAAGACTAATATGCATTAAAATTTCGGCATCTATTTTCTTTTAAACAGTTTCCAAATAAGTGCCAAACACTTAACAGTGACTTATATCAAATAGCACAAATTTATATTAAAGAAATTTTTCAATCTGTTGATAAAATATATCTAAATTGAAACAAAATATTTTGCATCAAAAGCCTCTGTATTTCATGTGCTTGCACACTGTTTAGGACAACATAATGAGTACTGAATGTTTACTTCTAACTCATTAGTTAATTCAAAATAGATTATGATGAGGTAGCACTACGATTAAAATAACATAATGTTCAATTTGTAAATCAGTGACTGCTCAACAAAATCCTTGAAAAAAATTAATTGGAAATAAAATATTATACACCGTTTGAAGTACAACAAAACTTTCTTTGGAAATGCTGCCTTAAAATAAAATATATAGAATGCATTTTTTCTTGTTTTTTTTTGTATTTTTCTGAAAACTTCCATTCTTGGATTACCCAGACACCAATTAAATCCACCAAAATTATTACATTTGTGTATTCAACAAAAAATACAAATTCACAGAATTATTAAAGGAAGGAGACATGATTCTTACAGAGCTTTTAAATGAGGTAATAATCTAATAGTTCTAAAAATATATTAAATATGTCAATAGAATAATTAATATAACTTCTACATGTAAACATATATCTAATTTTGTACAGAATCTTTCATTGGTACATAATTACTTTGTTCAGCTTTTCTTTGGTCTCTTCTCATCAAGAACATCACAAATACAAATATAAATGCTGCATACAGATATGGCCCTGGGTACAGTATGTATAGAGCAGCTGTAAAAAAACAAAATCATCTTATACCACATAATCATCCATACAGATATGGCCCTGGGTACAGTATGTATAGAGCAGCTGTAAAAAACAAAATCATCTTTATACCACATAATCATCCATACAGATATGGCCCTGGGTACAGAATGTATAGAGCAGCTGTAAAAAACAAAATCATCTTTATACCACATAATCATCCATACAGATATGGCCCTGGGTACAGTATGTATAGAGCAGCTGTAAAAAACAACATCATCTTATACCACATAATCATCCATACAGATATGTTTTATCGCACTTTGATGGGGAAATTTTACAATGGCAAACATTTTGGGATTCCTATGAATCAACTATTCATTTCAACAGTACTTTGACCGAGATACAGAAATTTAGTTACTTGAAGGCCCAACTCCATGGCCATGCCGCCCAAACTATTGAAGGTTTCGCACTGACAAATGCCAATTACACCACTGCCGTTAATTTGCTCAAAGAGCGTTTTGGATCGCCTCAAAAGATTATTCATGCCTACATGAAAGCTTTAATGGATCTTCCTTCACTGTCAAATGATTTAAACAGCCTAAGGAGGTACGGAGACCACCTAGAAACGTACGTAAGAGGTCTTGAATGTTTGGGTCAAACACAAGAAATGTATGGCGCGCTATTAGTACCTATAATTATTAGTAAACTACCAGTAGAAACGAGAAAAAGTATTGCCCGTGAATATGATAGCGATCATATAACTCTAAACAACCTCAGAAAAGTCATCACAAAAGAAGCGAGAATTCTTGAAGCGGGACAATTTACCGACCGCGAAGGTTTACATACTACCGCAACATTTCTGACCGAAGCTCGCACATCCGACAAATAACGCTGATAGCTTTGAAATTTCACTCTTGATAGGAGCCGATTACTATTGGGATATAGTTCAAGATCACGTGATAAGAGGGAATGGACCTACAGCCGTAGCATCAAAAATTGGTTACTTGTTATCTGGACCGGTAATAAGAAACGGAGAGAAATCCTTAACTTCATCAATTCTTTTGAATGTTACTTCACACCATGCAGAGGAAAGCGAGATCGAAAAATTCTGGAATCTAGAATCGTTAGGAATACGTTTACCACAACAGGACGATGAGGAGAGTTTTGTAAAGACTTATCAACAGGACTGTATCAAATTTGAAAACGAACGTTATTCTGCCAAGTTGCCATGGAAACTGGATCATCCGGACTTACCTTCCAACATCATGATCGCTAAAGCAAGGACCAAGAGCACAATTAGAAGACTAAGTCGTGAACCACATTTACTTAGAAAATATTCAGAAATTATTGAAGACCAAATGAAGAGAGGGTTCATAGAGAAGGTAAACGATGAAAACGACAATGGTAAAAGCACTCACTATATACCACACCATGCCGTAAAAAAGGATTCGACAACAACACCAATTCGTATAGTGTACGACTGTAGCTGTAAAAAATCGCCAGATCACGCAAGTTTGAATGACTGCCTAATGTCAACCCCGCCAGATTTGAACGACTTGACAAAAATATTAATGGGATTTAGAACCAAGAAGTACGCAATAAGCACGGACATTGAAAAGGCTTTCTTACATATCGGATTAGATGAGGAAGATCGAGATTTTACACGCTTTTTTTGGTTGAGCGACACAGATAATCCCAGCAGTATTCTTACAACATATCGATTTAAATCTATTCTGTTTGGTGCAACAAGTTCACCGTTCATCCTTAATGCAACACTACTTAAACACTTGGATGCATGCAACACAAATGTATCAGCAATGATGAAGAATGACCTTTACGTGGATAATATTTTGTCCAGTTTGGAAAATGAAGATGACGCCGCAAAGTATTTTGTACAAGCCAGATCATTGATGTCGGAGGCTGGATTCAACCTTCGTTCATGGAGTTCAAATTGCTCAAAACTTACAGATTTAGCCAAACAACATGACGTATGCGAAAAAGAAACTTTTGTCAAAATACTTGGACTGAAATGGGATACAGTTAAAGATACGATCACTTTTCAAAAAGTCGACTTATTTGATATTGAACTACCAAATATTACGAAACGTGAAATTCTTAAACAGTCGTCACGTATTTACGATTCGCTAGGATTACTTAGCCCTGTATCCGTACGAGCAAAGATTTTAATGCAGACATTATGGGAACAGAAGTACGAATGGGATGAGCCACTACCATTAGAAATACAGACAACAATTTACCAGATCAGAAAACCCAACTTCACGTTTTTGTAGACGCTAGTACAACTGCATACGGAGCAACTGTTAACATATGTAACCATCATGAGTCATCATTAGTTATTGCAAAGAATAGAGTAGCACCGCTTAAACAACTGACACTACCACAGCTGGAATTAATGGCCGCATTGATTGGAGCACGACTAGCCGATCACGTAAAATCAGTTCTACACATAGAAAACATAACGTTTTGGTCAGACAGTCAGATAATACTACAGTGGTTATCAACTTCAAAGCAATTAAAAAGGTTCATACGAAATAGAGTAACGGAAATACGCAAATTGACCAATACACAAGAATGGAGATATTGCCCAACGAAAGATAATCCAGCTGACCTTCTTACTAGAGGACTCAGCGCGTCACAGTTTGAACAGAATACACTATGGTTCAAGGGACCCGAATGGATCTCTGATGCATCAAAATGGCCGTCATGGAAACCAAATGACACAACAGTACTACTTACCAGTACAGATATAGAAGATTCAAGTACAGCGGACAAAGAAATAGATAATCAACAAGGAATACACCAAATTGTGCAAATTACTAGATATAGTACATTATCAAAATTACTACGAATAACAGCTTATCTATTAAGATTTATACGAAATTGCCGTTCGCCAATATTACAGAGAAATAAGGAGAAATACGTTTCAAGAGAGGAATTGCAGGATGCAACAGAGTGTTGGATACTAAATTGCCAAAGAACTTCATTTAAGGACGAAATGTTAAACTTGAAATTAAAGGATACTAAACCTACTGTTTTAGTTAGACAACTAAGATTGTACCTGAATAACAAAGACGCAATTTGCTGTGGAGGGAGAATTCATAACGCACCTGTTTGTGAAAATACGAAATTTCCTTATTTATTACCTAGAAGTCATCATTTTACGAAATTAGTTGTTCTTGATATACACAAGTACATGAAACACTCAGGAGTTTTATCAACAGTGACTCAGATACGACAAACTTACTGGATACCCCGAATTCGCCAATACGTAAGAGGAATTTTGCGAAATTGCGTAATTTGTCGAAAAATCAACAGTAAACCATATACAGCACCCGATCCTCCGCCACTGCCAAAAGTTCGATTACTTGAAGAACCGCCTTTTACAATTACCGGCGTAGACTTTACCGGAGCGCTGTACATTAGAGATACACATGATACTGAACACAAGGTTTTTATATGCCTATTTACTTGTGCTTCAACCAGAGCCGTACACCTGGAAGTTGTACCGGACTTATCAGAAAAATCATTTTTACAAGCCTTTAGAAGATTCGCTAGTCGTAAATCTAGACCACACACCATGATATCGGATAACGCCTCGACATATTTAGCCGCCTCGGAAACATTAAAGAAATTAACCCAATCACCATCGCTAAACGATACGTTGTCAACATATGGAACAACTTGGAGATTCATACCAAAAAGAGCGCCCTGGTATGGTGGATGGTGGGAACGCTTTATAGGAATTACAAAAACTTGTTTGAAGAAAACATTAGGCAGATCTTACGTTACCATGGATACACTTCAAACAATTCTGACAGAAATAGAAGCGATCATTAATGATAGACCATTGACCTACGTATCACCGGATATTGAGGACGAGGAGCCGTTAACTCCGTCACACTTGCTGTACGGAAGAAGAATAACTTTAACGCCGTATCCACAACCGAATATTGAATACATTGCCGTGAATAGTGGAAAACAAGAACTGCATAAACATTTGAATAAACAGTCGAGTTTAATGGAGCATTTTTGGAACCGGTGGAAATCCGAGTACATAACGACTCTTAGAGAGTTTCATCGCCAAACAGGAAACAACTTACAAACTATACAAGTTGGAGATGTAGTGCAAGTCCAAGATGATAAATTACCGAAAAACCGATGGAACATTGCCGTTGTTGATGAATTGATCACCGGAAACGATGGTTTTACACGAGCAGCTATAATACGAACTAGTGCAGGACGTACTTCGCGTCCTATAGTAAAACTGTACCCGCTCGAAATCCGAACAAACATTAACAACTTAGATGACAACAATGACGATTCTTCAACAGAGAGATTGACAAGAGTTCTACCAAAACGAGAGGCATCTGTCCGAGCTCGAGAGAACATCAAGAAATGGACTACCCAAAAGTGATAGACTTCGTTAAAAGTGAATTTAATAAGTGAATTATTTGAATTTGTTTTAGAAAGACATTTTAATTATTTAATTTTCAGAAATATCTATTCGATTGACATTTAAAGTAATTAATAATTTCATATTTTAACTTTTGCCGGCCCCGAGAATGTTGGGAATTTAGCGCGAATATATACATGTTAACGTTGCTACTTGACTTATGTAATTATGACGTTACTTATATAGCAATGGCTAGACGTTACAATAAACACGATCTATACACAACGCATTTTATCTACTTTACACAACACTGGGTACAGTATGTATAGAGCAGCTGTAAAAAACAAAATCACCTTTATACCACATAATCATCCATACAGTTATGGCCCTGGGTACAGTATGCATAGAGCAGCTGTAAAAAACACATAATCATCCATACAGATATGGCCCTGGGTACAGTATGTATAGAGCATCTGTAAAAAACAACATCATCTTATACCACATAATCATCCATACAGATATGGCCCTGGGTACAGTATGTACAGAGCAGCTGTAAAAAATAAAATCATCTTTATACCACATAATCATCCATACAGATATGGCCCTGGGTACAGAATGTATAGAGCAGCTGTAAAAAACAAAATCACTTTATACCACATAATCATCCATACAGATATGGCCCTGGATACAGAATGTATAGAGCAGCTGTAAAAAACAACATCATCTTATACCACATAATCATCCATACAGATATGGCCCTGGGTACAGTATGTACAGAGCAGCTGTAAAAAATAAAATCATCTTTATACCACATAATCATCCATACAGATATGGCCCTGGGTACAGTATGTATAGAGCATCTGTAAAAAACAAAATCATCTTATACCACATAATCATCCATACAGATATGGCCCTGGGTACAGTATGTACAGAGCAGCTGTAAAAAATAAAATCATCTTTATACCACATAATCATCCATACAGATATGGCCCTGGGTACAGTATGTATAGAGCAGCTGTAAAAAACAAAATCATCTTTATAATATATATACCAACTTCTTTGTTTCTAATGTCTCTACCACCATCTTATTCCTGCACAGCCAATTTTGCTCACGTGAAATTCATGTGAATTTTAATGTGAACTTAACGTGAATTTCACAAGAACAAAATTTGCCTGTGTAGGAATATATTCCATTACTTTAAAAGATAAACAATACTTTCTCTCTCAATCTTCTTTCTTTTTCATAACTTTGCTTCTTTTTTATTGTTGTTTCATTTCTTTCATATGTTTATGAGTGTTGTTTGTTTTTGATTTTAAATTTCAAAAGGGGGTCATTTTTTTATTTTATTTAGGTCCCTTTAAGTGAGTGTTCATGATGAAGGTAAATCCAGAAATAAGTCCAGACACATAACATTTTAGCATTACTTTCATATATCTAAAAACAGAAAGTTCTTCTAAACCTTAAAATGCATTTCATCCATCACTATGCCATCTATATGTAACAGGGCCAGGTGAGCTAAAAAGTGATGATAAAACTTACTTCTAAGTGCATTTACATCTGGATATTTAGGAATGTCATGTTTATGCATTTCTTTTATATAATTCTTAATGACTGGTACAAGTAGCTGTATATTTCCACCAATGTTTGTAATTATAAATAAATAAACTGCTATTCCTGTGGTTCTTATATCAGAGGGTACCAGTTCCACCAACACTGCTATGGTGATGCCAATCCACATCTCACCTGTAAACAACAAACAACTGTCCTTAATAATTTATGTCTTAGGTAGGAACCTGATGTTCAGTGGTTGTCATTTGTTGATGTGGTTCATAAGTGTTTCTCGTTTTTATCCTGTTTGAATGGTTTTACACTTGTCATTTTTGAGGCCCTTTATAGCTTGCTGTTTGATGTGAACCAAGGCTCCGTGTTGAAGACCCTACTTTGGCCAATAATGGTTTACTTTACAAATTATGACTTGGATGAAGAGTTTTCTCATTGGCATCAATACCACATCTTCATATATCTATCTATATTAGTTCTCTCTGTACTTTCTATTATTATAATACAAATATACAAGGGGGGAGTCAAGAAGTTTGAACACAGTGACCCTTGTCCTTTGTCAAAGTGTCCATCACTTATCAGTTATTGTTTTTCCTTGCACTTTTTGTTTGGCTTCTAGAATCAAAAATCTTCATATTATCGACACTGTGATATTAGGCAGTTGTTATTGAGATATGCCATTGTGAAGGGACATCTGGATTGGGCCTTTGTTTTTTGCAGAAATTGGTGATTTACATTGTCACAACTCAGGAATTAATGAATATTTTTCTTGATCTAGAAAAAAATGCTTTTTCAGGAACTCTGGAGTCAAAGTTTTTAAATTTAGGGATGACAATCCCGCCAAACACCCTCATGTCGCTCCTGTATCTAATTGATATTTAAATTAAAAATTATAGAAATAAATAAAGTAATCAATAACATGTTGAACTAAAAATAAACCTCATCTCAGAAAAAAGTAATATCATCATCTGTCTAATCTATGAGGGGGGATGGACCTTTATTGGCTCCAGGATCATGTGTTTTTAAGATCCGGATTTCGAGATGGATCTTTTTCGAATTTACAGATTTAAATTTTATAAATTTGGGACCTCAGAATTTCATGTTTTTAAGCCCAGGATTTCAGGATCAGGACCCACCTGACCATGGCCACCCATCATCTATGGGAGTCTAACTATACTTACCAAATAGATATGTTGGTATCTGGCATAGGTAAGCATAAGGTGGCAGAAAAAATAATGTTCCTGCAGCAAATGGTGCAGCTAATGTCTGGAAAAATATGTACAGTAAAATCAGGTTTTATTAGAACTATATACAAATAACATGTATGATGGCTAATAAAACAACTATCATATTTTTTATTAATGGACACCTTTCAATTCCTGAGATTAGCAACCAGGCAATGGTTTAGTATGAATATCTAAACATCTTAAGATTCACAAAACTTAAAAAATCTATATCAGAAATTTTTTTATTGCTTCAAAAATATATTTAAAAACAAGAATGTGTCCATAGTACATGGATGCCCTTCTTTTCCATATGTTATGATTGCATATGTATGATTTATACAGAGTTTGGTAATAAATGTTTCTATCTAAAAGTCAGGACTGTCAGAACTTTTTTAATGTTTTATTTGTTGGCCAAATCTTACATTTAAATAAATAGTGACATGCTTGATATGATATCAGAGGTTAACCTTCATTCTCTTTTTTACTTAGTAGTATTTTAAACAATCTGGACGTAAATCGTAATCGAGCTTTTATTACTGTTCTTTCTAGCTGACTTTGTGAAAATTAATTAGATTTTCATGGATTAAGGAAACTGTTCACTCTCGTGGATATTTTGATTTGTAGTTTTGCTATTAAAATACTGCATAAAAGCCTATCGAAAATTTGTAATTCATGGAACATTTAAATTTATGGTTCGCCTGTACCCACAAAATCCACGTAAATTGGTATGCAACGAAAAATAATGAATCCACAGTATCTCAATAGGATAAAACCAAAAATCAATTGGAACCAATGTAAGAATCTATATTTTCAGAATTTTATTTTGTATCATTTTATAAGAAAATCTAAGTTTGACATACATGTAGTTGTGTCTATTGATTTATTTTCTTCCTTGCATATACATGTAGTTAAATCAAAAACAACTTTGCTACAGATACAATTGCTATTCTAACACCAAGAAATAAGATATACTTACCAAACTAATTATAATAACAATAACTCGAGAATATAGTCCTAATCTTTTGACAATAACATCGGACAGGAGTCCGCCAACAGTGACACTTAATATACCTCCTACAATAGGTATCCATGACATATAGTCACCTATTTGTTCTTTAGTCTGATGTAAGTCTGTAAAGTACTGTTGTGTGTTGTAGGATATTACATAGCCCGCTGAAATAGAAAATATCAATATTAAACAAAAGTAAAATCACAAAAATACTAAACTCCAAAGAATATTCAAAACTGATAGTCCCTAAATAAATGGCAAAATCAAAAGCTCAAATCACATCAAATGAATGGACAACTGTCATGTTCCTGACTTGGTACAGGCATTTTCTTATGTAAAAAATGGTGGATTAAATTTGTTTTAAAAGCTAGCTTTACTTCTCACTTGTATGACAGTTGCATAAAATTCCATTATATTGACAACAATGTGTGAACAAAACAAACAGACATAATAATATGTAAAAATGTCAAAAATATGGGAGCAGCAGTCAACATTGTGTTATTATATTAATATTGATTTATTAATAAAATGACAGTTGTCATTTACTGTAAACTCAGAAGTAATATTAGTGAAAAGTTTCAAAGGAGAAGGAATAAAAATCCAGCTTTTTGTTTCCTTAAGCCAAAAATCCAAAAGTATAAAATACCTATCAAGTAATAATATTCTTCAGATATTCATAAAACATTAGTCAGTGGATTCATTAATTTTCATGGGAACCAATTTTTGTGGATCTTATAGGTTAACCACATTTTTATGATTTTTACAAAGAATAAAAAGTAAAATCACAAAAATACTGAACTTAGAGGAAGATCAATTGGGAAAGTCCATAATCACATGGCAAAATCAAATAACAAAACGCATCAAAAACGAATGGACAAAAACTGTCATATTCCTGACTTGGTACAGGCATTTTCAAATGTAGAAAATGGTGGATTAAACCTGGTTCTATAGCGCTAACCCTCACACTTTAATGACAGTCTCATCAATTTCCGATATTTTTACATTGATGCGTTAAATAAACAGACACAATAAATATAATAGTCAAAATATGGGTACATCAGTCATCATCGTTTAACAATTTTAAAAGGAACAATTTAACAGAACACAAAAACATCTACTATCTACGAACACATTTATTGAGTGTCTGACGTCAGAAAATTTTATACGTCACATAAATTTGTCGTTCAATGTGCGTACAAACAATTTTAAAATTTTCATGGGAATGTTAGCATATAGGGTTAAAAAATCAAAAAGTATGTAAGAATAAATTTAAGAAATAGACCGAGATTTAAACTAGTCCAAAAGTTATATATAGAATTTATAATTCATCATACGGTTTTATGTAGACTTTTGTAAATCCATAAAATCAAAGATCAATGAACACACAATTTTTACTAAATCCACAAAAAATAAATGAATCAACATTATACATTTGTATGAATAAACTGTAAACATTATGCTTTCTATGTGGTTTGTTGAAATGCATTTCTGATCTTTATTTAAGAATTCCACTATTACATACAAAAGTCACATGTCACTGGATATTATTATTAACTTCATTAGTAGTCCAATGATCAATACTAATGTTAACCCAATGTCTGATTTGAGATCACTAATAAGACAAAAAGTAAAATCACAAAAAATACTGAACTGCAAGGAAAATTCAAGATGGAAAGTCCCTAATCAAATGGCAAAATCAAAAGCTCAAACAC
This sequence comes from Mytilus galloprovincialis, assembly GCF_965363235.1. NCBI lineage: Eukaryota > Metazoa > Mollusca > Bivalvia > Mytilida > Mytilidae > Mytilus > Mytilus galloprovincialis. The sequence continues at coordinate 26,239,721 of NC_134839.1, read as the reverse complement.
ACCAAACTAATGGACAACTATTACCTGCTGCATTTGTTTGCACCTGTCCTAAGACAGGAAACTGATGTTCAGTGGTTGTCATTTGTTGATGTGGTTCACAAATGTTTCTCATTTTTATAAAGATTAGACAATTTGTTTACCTGTTTGAATGGTTTTACACCAGTCATTTTTTGGGGCCCTTTATAGCTTGCTGTTCAGTATAAAGGCTTCCTGTTGAGGACCCTAAGTTGGCCTATAATGGTTTACTTTTACAAATTATGATTTGAATGAAGAATTGTCTCATTGGCACTCATACCACATGTTCTTATATTTAACAACTGTCATATTCCTAATTTGGTACAGACATTTTCTTATGTAGAAAATGACATTTCTTATGTACAAACCTGCATTCCTAATTGATGAGGCTAGCAATAACAACATCACAGATGGGTTAAAAAATCTGCTAAATACTCTTTTAGCTTTATATTTGACACTCATTGTGTTCTGTTCTTTATCTGCATCCTTATCTGGTTCACTTTGTTGTCTAGGTGGGTCTTTAACTGTTAAGAACAACAAGGCTGCTATAGCTATACCTGGAATTGCTGCTAAAAAATAACTCCATCTCCATCCCTAAAACAACAAATATTACATATAAATGGCCTAGTATAACATAAACAACCCTATAAACAACAAATTTTACATATACATGGCCTAGTATAACATACAACCCTATAAACAACAAATTTTACATATACATGGCCTAGTATAACATACAACCCTATAAACAACAAATGTTACATATACATGGCATAGTATAACATACAACCCTATAAACAACAAATGTTACATATAAATGGCCTAGTATAACATAAACAACCCTATAAACAACAAATGTTACATATATATGGCCTATCATAACATAACCAACTGTTGTGATTGTTACTTTGTCTTCATGTCCGTAATGTTGCAAAACAGTGGTAACGTTGTTTCGAGTATTTTTGACGTTGTGTGATAGTGACATGCGAGGGAGAGAGATGTTGCCGGATGAACAAAATGGTCGAATGTTTGTACTGTCAAAGTGTATGCTGTGTCTTTTGTATTTTATGTAACATCTGTATAATACATGTAGTGTGAATAAATCGTGACTGTTATTTTCTACAAAGATGGTGTTAACATAAATTATGAACGCTCGGAATTCTACGTTTACAACACCAACCCTATAAACAACAAATGTTATATATGCATGGCCTAGCATAACATAAACAACCCTATACACCAAAAATAGTATAAACATGGCCTTGTATATCATATCAAAATCTTTCACAATTATAACCACTTTCATTTTGTAACTTACTTGATTGTTTATATTAGCCTTGCTGATAAAATTCCCAAAGGCATATGACATACTGTAGCCAATGTAGATACCCCAATTATATACACCTAATGCTAATCCACGACTCTGCTTAGGGAAGTAATCTGCTATCATAGAAGCTGCAAAGGGGGTACATCCAGCCTCACTGAAATAAAAGAAGATCAAGATAAATACTGTGGACTCTTTATTATTCGTTGGATACTAATTTTAGTGGGTTTCATGTGTACTAGTGAACCAGGAATTCAAATGTTCAAGGAGTTAAAAAAAAATTATAGGCTTTGTATGCAGAGTTTGGTGAAAACCAGGAAGTCAAATATCCACGTCGGAAAACTAGGAAGTCAAATATCCATGTCGGAAAACCAGGAAATCAAATATTTACGTCCGAAAACCAAAAAATCAAATATCCACGTCGGAAAACCAGGAAATCAAATATCCACACAAATAGTCATTTTTCTCAAACCACAAAAATTGAACCTACAGTACTAAGTTATTTAACCTAAGGTCTGCAAACTTTCTCAAAAGTTATAGTTTTATAAAATAAAATGCCATTGACAATTACAATTATTGAAAACTGAAGATTGCATAGTCATTCTTATATCAAGTCAAATTATGTATTTCTTCTCTCATCATGCTCATTGCTAGACTGAAATGTTTTGTAAATGAAATGTTCAATGAAAATGTAGATAAAATTAAAGCCAGATGAGTGGAGACATGCAGTCTTCAAATTCAAAAGGCGGAAATGGAGAACTTCATGTGCTGGAATGGGAAACCTTAATTATAACTTAACTATACACGTTATATGACAATCTAAAATAACTGTCTATATATACTAATACCCTAAACAAGAACTTCGTCAAAATCTAATGTACTAATAGCTGTTCATAAATTACTTACCCTATACCCAGTCCAAATCTCAGGATGACTATCTGCCAATAACTGTTTACAAATCCTGTCAATAAGGTCATGGTTGACCAGATGACCAAACAAGAGGCCAACATGACCTTACGATTATATTTGTCTGCAGCAAAACTAATGAAGATCCCAGAAAATGTGTAAATAACTATAAAAACAGGTCCAGCTACTAACTGGTACTCTAATCCCTGACCATTGTAGTCCCATTTACACACATAGCTACCATTGCCATTTCTTATATCTAAGCATCTGAAATAAACGTTAGCAAATTTTTTATTGATGTCTGTTTTTGCATGTACAATTTCAGACCATTACCGGCGGCAACTCTAACAAATCAGAAGAACTTCAAGAAAAACAGAAATTTCAATTTTGGTTTTAATAAAATTATTTTTTAAATCATTGACATTACATGTAGCATCAAATGTACTTTTATCTTCACCATTATATAATTACATTACATGTATGTTTCATTTGCACATTTTTGGAATAAATTTGTTCCACGCTTCATATAAATGTACTTCGATCAATGGTAGACATTTTTGCATAAATAAATTCATGTTTAACTTAAAATGTTTCAACAAAGATAAATACAACACTTTTTTTTTGTTTTATAGTTACATGCTTAATGTATGCTAAATGATATAACTTGGAAAAAGAAGTATTATTCTCTCAAGATTCAATGTTGTTGACCAGAGTACATGTATTTTTTATATGATTTATTATATTCAAAACTAACGGTTTACTTTTATAAATTGTGACTTGGACGGAGAGTTGTCTCATCACATCTTCCTATATTTTAGACTTACAAGTTTTCAGCTCCAGCCTCACATTTAATATCAGTGTTGTTGGAGCCTATCAGATCACTGTCTGTGAAATAAGTACTGTTAATCATACAAGCCTGGTCCCCAAAGTGAACCTCCTGGGCCATAGACTTAGCCGTGATACCAAACAGGAACCGGTCCAACTGATTCAACAGATATGTCAACAGGAACAAAAACAAAGCCCAAACATTTGTCTTGTTAAAGGTTTGAAAAAAGCCCAACTCTGCAAAAAACAATAGACAGTTATCATTGGTTCATATCTGTAATATTTGTTTTTTGTAAATTGTTTTTATATCAATCATGTCAAATAAACCTTTAGTTTTCTCAATTGAATTGTATCATTTTCATGTCAGGGATTTTTTGTCCATTATGCAGTATGGTTTTTTTTTCTCATTGTTGAAGGCTGTTGGTCGCCTATATTTGCTTACTATAATAATCCACTTCATTTGAATTTTAATGCATAGTTTTTCCCATTGATAATTATACCACATCTCTTTATTTTTATATAAAACATTGAAAGAAATGCATTCTTTAAATAACTTATATTCAACATGAAGTTAAAAATGTACTTTTACCCTCTACATGTATACCATGTAAATTTATGTATTAAACATGTTCAATAAAGAAATCATTCTTATCTTTAAAACACACTCAACATGTTTTATGCTATGAAAAATGCAAAAATAAAGGCAACCATGACTTTTGTCCAAGTACTGTCAAATAATAAAGGGTCCTGAAGGTTGATGTGTAAAATTATGATAAAAATCAACAACGGTCTAAAAAATATGTCTGACTCACATATCAGAATTGGTGTTTTTAATATTTAAGTTAAATCTAAAGTATTGTCTTTGGAAAAGCACATTATACATAAAGGTATGTGATCTATTTAAAAAAAATGGGTCCTCTAGTTTTTGGAATAGTAAATAAAAGAAACATACCAACAGTCTCCTGTTTTTCCATTGTTCTTTGATCTGTTTTTTCTGTAGTATCTGTAGTAAATTAGCATGTGAAAATGTGAGAGATATAGCAATACTTATACTGAGGAATCACTATTATTAGTGGGATAACAATTGTCATTGATTTCCTTGTGATAGGTAAACAATACAAATTACAAATTTGCTGTCTAATTATTTGCAGAATTTTGGGAAACAACAAATTCAAATATCCATGAGAAAGCAAATTTTCCTCCATGCACGAAAAATGGTACCTAGAAAATAAAAGAAACCACCATACTTTTATGTACATGTATATAATGTACAAATTCAATAACAAACTACACATGTTCTTGGAGCATAAGCTGAATTACCTTACTCAAAAGCAAAATAAACTCACTACAAAATGTTTAATGTTATTGTTTTGTCAAACATTTTATCTACATCACTATTGCAATTAGTAAATAAGGCTAATGTAAATTGAATATGTCTTACTTGGATGATCTTGTCCTATAATGAATACATCTAGGAAGTTAGAACATATATATAACAATTACTGCTAATTATATAAGTTGGTTAAGAGCTTAAAAACACACAAACAAGTATTGAGGAAAATAAATTGGTTTACAGATCTAATATGACAGCAAACTCATAATCAAAGAGCTGAAAGCTCTGAGGAAAAATGACACCACTGCATCTAATATTGGGATATTTTTAGTCAAGTCTTGATTTTCACATACCGTAATAAGTTTAACATTGCAACATGTCTCGTAAGCATATAATTGATATTCGTATATGTGTGTACGTGAAGTAAAGATGACAACTGACTGTTTTTTTTTAGTACAAATGAATAGGTCAAAAGTCAAGACTACTTGAATGATCTACAGCATCCAATTACTACTGGCTGTTGTTTTTTGTACAAATAAATAGGTCAAGACTACCTGAATGATCTACAGTATCCAATGACTACTGGCTGTTTTTTTTGTACAAATAAGTAGGTCAAGAATACTGGAATGATCTACAATATCCAATGACTACTAGCTGTTCTTTTGTACTAATAAATAGGTCAAGACTATTTAAATGATTTTCAATATTTAATGACTACATGGCTGTTCTTTTGTACATACTAAATAAAGAGTACCTGAATGATCTAAAGTATACTAAGTAATGTGTAATTTTTTTCTTGCAATTACATTTTTCTACATCAAGAATCATTGACAGACTACTAGTATCCTTTTTAAACCTAATGGTTATGAAGAGCCTGTTGTAACAAGCTCTTATACGCCGCCAGTCCTATAACTTATGACTTAGCATTCTTATTCATTTTTTAACATTTTTATACTGATATTTTTTTTTAATTTTTTGAATGCGAAGTGTGGCATATTGTCAGATAGTAAAAAAAAAATTATCAGAACAGTAAATAGAAATAGTAAATAATGCTCCCGAAGTCATATGTTATAGGACTAATTACATACATACTCGTTAAATAAGTTACTAGTGACATAGTTAAGTTATTTCTGTTACTTGAAGCAAATTCTATTTCTGTAGATTTGCACAATAGCACAATATTGTTATACTAGTTTAATTTCACCTTGAAGATTGGACAAATAGGGATACTCCTTTGATTTTGTTATTTCATGTCAGTCAGGTCGCTTTATATGAAACTAGAAACCACTTCTCTGCCATATTGATATTTTATAACAACTCTGCCCATGACCCATATGATTGATATTCATTCTTTAACCATATATCATAGTAAGCTATCTTTTTTTATTTTGCACTAATCCACAATCTTTCATGTCAAATTTCTGTCTCCATTTAAGTTTATGCTATTGAACCATCATGGTATTAAACACAATTCCAAGTAATTATGCTGTTATAGTGGGTCACCATATATTCAACTTGGGTGGCATTCCACTTATTGAAATTTGTGTCAGATTAGAACAATGAACTAGACCTTTAGGAATGGATCTCATAATTTGATATGGAGCCATAGTATGCAACCCCTGCTCGGTAACAAAAATAAAGAAGCTTGAAAGGATACATGTCAAGTGGCAAAATGTATCACCAGAGATTACAAGTCAAGAGAGGATGGATACGTCTCAAAAATGCTTGCCAAAATGAAACTACAACAAGATCTCCAGACAGGAACGAACAAGCGTGAAGCCAAAATTAGTTTTTATGTAAAAAGTTTCACGCTATTAAACCAGCAGACGAATTCCTCAAAAAAGCATGTCCGAAGAGCACTAAAACTGCTGAGAAATTCACAGAATACCACGCAACAATTATTGTGGAAAAGCAAGTGAAGAATAACTCTGACATCAACATTAACTGTGAGTGTATTGACACTCCACCAAGTAAAACACCGTACAATATTCAAACTCATTCTTTGTAAGATAGTGATCGCGTCAAATCAGCTAGACAACACTATTGTGCATGCATCAAACATAGAGAGCTTCAAATCTAGCTGTTCTCACGCCCCGCCAATAAATCGGTGGCACTCTCTCAAAGCCAGCATCAATATCGACAATTTATTCACATGTCATACAGATACAGTCTGTTACAGACTCTGCTGCTGTAACTTTGTAAACAAAGATTGAGTCGGAGTCCAGTCTGCGTTGTTAACCACTAGCCCGATGCCACAGACTAGTATTAAATTTTCAGCTCAGACTAGTAAATTTTAATTATCGCTAGCCCAACCGGACTTACGGATTAGTAAGAAATATAACATCCTTTCTATGTTATTTGAACATATTTGAAGTTTAGATTGACAAGTAATGCAGAAAAGATCGTCAAATTAATGCGTTAGAACGTAATGAAGTCTAAACTATCGAGATCGATAATTAAACATTTATTCTAAGAAAGTGAAACAGAAACGTAAACAAGTCGCAATATTTCGATCTGTCTTATAACCAGTAGAAAGTGGACCAACATGGGCACATTATATTTTCTTATAATAAAAGCAGTTGTTTGTAAAACGAAAATACTATCAAGTTTTCCCCCCATTAATTATATATCTTTATTGTTCTAACAATCTTTTAATTTTACTTCACATAATCAATAAAGTTATAAAAATAGATTTATGAGTATCTTAAGGTAGATAGAGTGTCTTCCTCCATCTTGGATTTTGAAATACCAGAAAACAAGGTCTAGATCGTTGATAAAATGTGCATATTTTGAGAGTAGTAGGTAATTCATGTGTAAGAATTTTCATTGTAATATAAAAAATACCATGTTTATCCTCTTTATTGTTGTATTTCACAAAAACTCAAATACTTTTACTTTATTCAATTTTTTCCAACTATGCCAAATAAGGGGAGGCAACTCAAATACAAGGGCAGATAATTCAGATAGCATTACTTTTACAATAGAATATGTTAGGAATTTACCCATTTTATTATGTATCAAGAAAACGAGTCCGGTGACCCAATTTTTTCTTTTTCTTATCTGAAAGCATAATATTGGAGCTATGTTCTCATGTTTTATCTCAAAATTCTATGGTGCAGTTTTTGTTTTATGGCGGAAAATTGGGTTTTCCATGCATAATCTATACAAAATCTGTCAATTTTGCACAACCTGTAGTGTGAAAATGAGTCTGGTGACCCATTCTTTTTATTAATGTTTTTAAACAAGCAGGATACAAACTACATTTTGGCAAATTATTAAAAAATTCTATGGATTATAGTTTAGACACCCCATCTACCTTAAGAACATTATGTTGGTACACTTCGATCTATTTGGTAAAAAGAAGGACCGGAGACCAAGTGTCATCAGACGATTCATACGCACCATGTTTACTAATTTCCGATTATTCAAAACTTCGTAAATCTGGATAAAGTCCAGTATCTATCCAAAAGATGGCAGGATAATTCCGATTAATACTTTTTTAATGGTTGTTAAGGTGAAATGGTAAGAAAGGCTGACATTATTTAGGAGAACTATTTTGTCTAGCGATTGCTGATCATTAGTGTGTGAAAAGTCCAGAACCATGTCAAAACGGATCTATTTGTTTATTACGTAGATAAAAGTGAAAGCTAGAATAAATATGAGAAATATAACAAAGTGAAAGCTCAAAATACCATTGGGGTGATACCATTTAATAACAATAAACATATGAACAGGTCAAAATGTTTTATTCTGTGAATAAAGTATGTAAACTGGTTCCCGGTTGATTACTTCACATTAATGATAATACAAACAGATTCCAGTCTGTATGTAAAATAGTAAATACGAACCCAAGCACGGTAGATGGAGAAATGTAATTGAAAGTAAATACGAACCAAGCGCGGCAGGCAGAGTAATGTAATGGAAGTTCAGGTCAGAAGTATTGGAAACATGCCGCTGAAAGCATCATTTTCCAAAAATGAAGTATATGTTACAAAATGGCTGCATGCATTACAGGTTATTTTCAGTCTTTCACTCTATCAACAATTCAAATCAGACAACTTTTATGGCAAGCCAAATTGGACAAAAAGAGCAATTTTTTTAATATTATTTTTTGTCCATTTTGGCTTGCCATAAATTAAAATTCTCTCAAAATTAACTGAAAAAAATCTGCAGAGCTAAGTTTGGACTTTGGTGTTATTCTATTCCACAGTTAACAGTGATAGTACTTTAAATCTATTGTGTACCTCTACTTCTAAATAGTAAAGAAAATAGTGACTTATCTCCCCTTCTATAGGGTTAAACTAACACTGCAATGTATATATGTTCCAGACCATATGAGTATTTGGACCGTACGCGTACGGTCCGGACCGTATACGTATACTCGTACGGTCCGACCATACACGTACGGTCGGACCGTATGAGTATACGCGTATGGTCCAGTATGAGCTGACCATACATGTTATTGGATAATATGAGTTACATCTATACAAACATTTATCAAAATCTTTATTTTTAGTTTTACAAATTGTTATTATTACATAAGATGGATAAAATGAACTACCTAACAATTTAAATTAGATATGTGTTTAATTGTATATCTAAATCCTATTTTGAAACTCTCGCCAAAGGTGACACTCGCTACCAAAAGTATATTTTTAATATTTACATTTTTTCAGTTCATGCATGTTCCTTTCGATTAGCATTTTTTTGAAAAGTTGCTAAATATTCTAAAGCAATTGTCCTCCCACATTATTCGCATTCAATTTCAGTGAGAATAATTGTCATAATTCAATTAGTGTATTATATATTACTGATCTACATTTTGTACATGCTAAATACTAGAGATTTACAGATTTAATTAGCGTGAATTTTTTAAATAGTTAAAATGTAAAGTTTTTATTTCAATTACAATTGATTTTTTTTCTATTTATTTGAGAGTTAAGTTATGTTGATCTGTTATATGTATTTGTATCTAGTACAATTGACCAACTCCTTGATATTAGTCAGACCGTACGCGTACGGTCCGACCGTATGAGTATTTCGAAAAAGTACGCATACGGTCCAGACCGTACGCATACGGTCCAAATACTCATACGGTCTGGAACATATATATTGCAAATTAAACCATATCTCATACCTAAAAAATTTAGACTGTCAGAAAATAAAAAATTCTATTGTTACTATAATTTAAAATTCTGAACATTAATGGAAACAGACTGACAGATGCACATACAACATAAAAGGAACATTACAAACCAGATGCTCCGCAGGGCGCAGCTTTATACGACCGCAGAGGTTGAACCCTGAACGGTTGGGGCAAGTATGGACACAACATTCAAGCTGGATTCAGCTCTAAATTTGGATTGTGATTAAATAGTTGATACAGCATAGGTTTCTGACACAGAATGAATGTGGTCTAATGATCTTTGAGCAATTCACTATGCTGTTGAATATTAATCCTCTCAAAAAAATGTTTGAAGAAATTTTCTTTTTATTTATGAAATCTGAAATGAAAAAAATTGACCCTCCAATTTTTTTTTTCACATCCCCCTTTCCCTTATTTCAAAACTGATCTCAATTCAAATTTCTAATGAAGTTTGCAACAATAACTACTCATTTAAATACATCATAAAATATTAAAATGTAAAAAAAGTGCTTGTTATCACTGAATGGTAAAGATTGTTTTAATCTATCAGTTGGTAGTAAAAGTAAATATACATTGTATATTGTATAAAACAATGATTTAAGTTGATTCAACTACTATTCTGGACAAAGAAAGATAACTCCAATTGAAATCCAATTGGAATTTCTTGCTATTGCACAATATTGTGCAATTAGATATTTCTTGCTATTGTGCAATACTGTGCAATTGAAAATATTTGCTATTGCACAATACTGTGCAATTGAAGATTTCTTGCTATTGCACAATACTGTGCAATTGAAGATTTCTTGCTATTGCTGAATACTGTGCAATTGAAAATTTCTTGCTATTGCACAATACTTAATATAATAATTTTGGATCCCTATTTGGACAAACTTGAAAACTGGGCCCATAATCAAAAATCTAAGTACATGTTTAGATTCAGCATATCAAAGAGGCCCAAGAATTCAATTTTTGTTAAAATCAAACTTAGTTTAATTTTGGACCCTTTGGACGTTAATGTAAACCAATTTTAAAACGGGACCAAAAATTAAGAATCTACATACACAGTTAGATTTGGCATATCAAAGAACCCCAATTATTCAATTTTTGATGAAATCAAACAACATGAACAAAGTTTAATTTTGGACCCCGATTTGGACCAACTTGAAAACTGGGCCAATAATAAAAAATCTAAGTACATTTTTAGATTCAGCATATCAAAGAACCCCAAGGATTCAATTTTTGTTAAAATCAAACTAAGTTTAATTTTGGACCCTTTGGACCTTAATGTAGACCAATTTGAAAACGGGACCAAAAATTAAGAATCTACATACACAGTTAGATTCGGCATATCAAAGAACCCCAATTATTCAATTTTTGATAAAATCAAACAAAGTTTAAATCTGGACCCTTTGGGCCCTTTATTCCTAAACTGTTGGGACCAAAACTCCCAAAATCAATACCAACTTTCCTTTTATGGTCATAAACCTTGTGTTTAAATTTCATAGATTTTTATTTACTTATACTTAAGTTATGGTGCGAAAACCAAGAAAAATGCTTATTTGGGTCCCTTTTTGGCCCCTAATTCCTAAACTGTTGGGACCAAAACTCCCAAAATCAATACCAACCTTCCTTTTATGGTCATAAACCTTGTGTTTAAATTTCATAGATTTTTATTTACTTATACTTAAGTTATGGTGCGAAAACCAAGAAAAATGCTTATTTGGGTCCCTTTTTGGCCCCTAATTCCTAAACTGTTGGGACCTAAACTCCCAAAATCAATACCAACCTTCCTTTTGTGGTCATAAACATTGTGTTTAAATTTCATTGATTTCTATTCACTTAAACTAAAGTTATTGTGCGAAAACCAAGAATAATGCTTATTTGGGCCCTTTTTTGGCCCCTAATTCCTAAACTGTTGGAACCAAAACTCCCAAAATCAATCCCAACCTTTCTTTTGTGGTCATAAACCTTATGTCAAAATTTCATAGATTACTATTTACTTAAAACTAAAGTTATAGTGCGAAAACCAAAAAAATGCTTATTTGGGCCCTTTTTGGCCCCTAATTCCTAAAATGTTGGGACTAAAACTCCCAAAATCAATCCCAACCTTCCTTTTGTGGTCATAAACCTTGTGTTAAAATTTCATAGATTTCTATTCACTTTTACTAAAGTTAGAGTGCGAAAACTAAAAGTATTCGGACGACGACGACGACGACGACGACGACGACGATGCAGACGACAACGCCAACGTGATAGCAATATACGACGAAAAATTTTTCAAATTTTGCGGTCATATAAAAATAAATGTACATGTATACAAATATTCAACAGTGAAATTTGAAACTTGAAATAATACAAAATCACCCAAAAACTTGGAACGATATCTGGTTCCATGAAATTACTAACCTATAGTCAATTCTCTTTTTCCTTTCCTAATAATAAGAATGTAGTGAGTTGAATCAGGAAAATGAATCTCGAATCAAGGTCTTTTCTAATGAATGTTTTGAATTGAATCAGGAAAAAGAACCTTGATCAAGGCCTTTTCTAAGGAGTGTTTGTGAGTTGAAATTTTGTGAGCTGAATAAGGAAAAGGAACCTCGGATCAATGTCTTTTCTAATGAAAGTTGAGTTGATCAGGAAAAAGAACCTCGGATCAAGGCCTTTTCTAATGAATGTTGTAGATTGAACAAGGACATCAAATCTCCGATAACTTTTTATAATAGTTATAATGACTTTTATAAATACTAAGCGTATAAGTCAATTGAAAACTAAAATAAACAATAACAAAAATAACATGCAAATCAGAAAAAAACAAGCAACAGACTGTTAGTAAACTAAAGCATTAAAAATGTTAAATAAAAACGAAATAAAAGATTGAGTTAGTATAATTCACAACACCATGTGTTAACAAACCTTCATTCCTGATAGAATCATATCCCCTGTGTCTAACAGCTTCTTTAATAGATGCCATTCTGTGTCAGAAAATATACAACTCACATTGAATTATATTCGTTTTCTTGGAATTTAAACAGACTGCATGACTGAACATTGTTATGTTAACTTTGAAGGGCTTTAATTCTTTAAATTTAAAGGTCTTATACAAATAGTCATTGTTGATTTTAGAGTTAAATAATTTATTAATTTAACCTTTTCTTAGCATACAGGTCAGTACTTATACAGTTTAAATAAATCCTTATGTTTATGATTCCTCATTAGTTGGTCTTCTCTAGCATTAAATCATAATTTTTTTTTACTTTAATATGCAATACACATGCTTTTCTCTCAAGATACATTATACAGATTAAACAATGTGTCCATAGTACATGGATGCCCCACTCAAACTATCATTTTCTATGTGGACTGTGAAAGTGAAGTCAAAAATCTAATTTGGCACTAAATTTAGAAAGATTATATCATATTATAAGGAACATGTGTACTAAGTTTCAAGTTGATTGGACTTCAATTCATCAAATACTACCTTGACCAAAACTTAACCAAAAACTTTAACCTGTAGCAGGACAGACAGACAAACAGATGCACAGATCAAAAAATGTAATGCCCTTAGATGGGGCATAAAAATCTGTTGATTTCACCGATTAATAATATTTTTAATTTTAAGTGTTACATGGTCAATGTTTTCTTTTTTCAATGACGTCACAAATATGTCAGAGTAATATGACATTATTCAAGATTCCCAACCTATTAAAACATATAGGCAAGCAGATTAATTCAAATCAAACAACTAGTAGAATTAGTCCATTAAAAACTAGCAAGACAAATTAGTTATTAACTGACGCAGAATTAGAGAAAAATATAGTTCTCCAAAAATTCACTCAAAGAAATCATTATTAAACAATTTTCTGAGAAGAACATGCATTACCTTAAATTATAAAGCTGAAATTCTTCTGAATATCAGGATTATCGAACTGTTATTTTCACAATGTTTCTGTATAATCTCTAAAATATATACATGTACATTCTTTAATATCATTTTCATCAAATTACTGAAATAAAATATAAATGGATATCAATATATAAGCACTGTACATAACAATCATAATATGCAGCCCAGAAAGAAGGGTTATCATGGTTACTCCTTCTCAAAACTTTGTACATTATATTCTGTTATTGTAAGTCAGAATTATGGGGAAACATGAATCAGATTTTCAAAAATGGTTTCACAAAGTTAATGAATTACTTTATCTGCATTTGGATTTATTTCCATGACTTCCACATCTTCAGATAGCAATGTTGGTGAATCTCATTGTCCAAAACCTAGGAATTCAAATCTCACCTCATGCAAGTAGTTTTTAGAAAAAAAATCAAACTTTGTGTTGGAATGAGTAGGAAATGTTTATGGCCAGAATAGCACAAAATCATACTGTTTTTGTTGTAAAATGATGTTGCTGTAGTCAACTGTAGTAATAGTAGCGTCTCATAACTAATTGAACTACTAGAGTAGATGACTAGTACAAATTGTACTGTGAGCTTTATCCCATGATCTCAGTATTTTCTCTTTTCCTGTTGTTATTTTGGTCATACTGATATTGTTGCATTTTTTAAGTGTTTTTTTTTGTTTTATTATTATCATAAAATTGAGAATGGAAATGGGGAATGTGCCAAAGAGACAACAACCCGACCATAGAGCAGACAACAGCAGAAGGTCACCAACAGGTCTTCAATGTAGCGAGAAATTCCCGCACCCGGAGGCATACATCAGCTGGCCCCTAAACAAATATATACTATTGATAATGAACGCCATACTAATTTCCAAATTGTACACAAGAAACTAAAAGTTAAAATAATACAAGAGTAACAAGGGCCAGAGGCTCCTGACTTGGGATAGGCGCAAAAATGTGGCGGGGTTAAACATGTTTGTGAGATCTCAACCCTCCCCCTATACCTCTAGCCAATGTAGAAAAGTAAACGCATAACAATACGCACATTAAAATTCAGTTCAAGAGAAGTCCGAGTCTGATGTCAGAAGATGTAACCAAAGAAAATAAACACAATGACAATAATACATAAATAACAATAGACTACTAGCAGTTAACTGACATGCCAGCTCCAGACTTCAAGTAAATTGACTGAAAGATTATGATTTCATCATATGAACATCAGGCACAATCCTCCCCGTTAGGGGTTTAGTATCATACCATCATAACATATATGAGAAGAACATAACCCGTGTCATGCCAACAACTGGTTTTTGAATAAATGTTTTTAGTTCCGATGCAAAGACCCTATAAGTGAATCAATATTAACATCAAAATATGCAATCTTTAATGACCTGACAACAGTATCGTAACTATTATAGTATATCCCTTCTTAATAAGTCTATTTAAAGGTTTTGTTACCTTCTGAGGTGAATACTGACATTTTTGTGCTTTATAAACAATATTTCTATAAAATATTGGATGTGAAATAACTAAACGTATAAGAAGTCTGCATGTTGAGCTATATTTACGAATGATGTCCTTATACCGATGATAAAATTTAGTAAATGTTTTGACTAGTTTGTGATATCGAAAACCCTGGTGTAATAATTTTTCAGTAATACATAAATTTCTCTCGTTAAAATCTAAAACATTGTTACATACATGAGCAAATCGTACAAGTTGAAATATATAAACACCGTAAGATGGTGACAAGGGAACGTCACCATCTAAAAATGGATAATTAACGATAGGAAATGAAAAATCATCTCTTTTATCATAAATTTTAGTATTCAGCTTTCTGATAGTGATATAGATATCAAGATCGAGGAAAGAGCAGTGGTCATTGTTAGTATTAGCTTTATTTAAAGTAAGTTCAACAGTATAAATTTCTTTAATATACATACTGAAGTCGTCATTATTGAGAGCCAAAATATCATCCAAATATCTAAAAGTATTATTAAATTTGTTTATCAGATGTTGTTATGATGGGTCTTTGCTAATTTTTGTCATAAATTGTAACTCATAGCAATACAAAAACAGGTCCGAAATAAGTGGTGCACAGTTAGTCCCCATTGGAATTCCGATAATCTGACGATATACGGAATCCCCAAAGCGAACAAAAATGTTATCTAGTAAAAATTCAAGGGCATATATAGTATCAAAGCATGTCCAATTGACACAGTTTTTTTTGTTTATTGCTACTAAAAAATGACCTAAAAGAGTTTGAACATATATATTCACATTCTGACTTTTTAAATACCCATTTAATTAGGTGTGTGAATTTTTTCTTAATGAGAATGTGAGGCAATGTGGTATACAGGGTAGAAAAATCAAAACTTTGAACAGATTCAAAATCACCAATATAAGCATGCAATTTATCAAGAACTTCCAACGAGTTCTTGACACTCCAAAAGTAAATAATTCCACTATTTTCGAAGGCCTTATTTGAACAATTTATTATCAGGTTTTTAATTGTACCAAGTGTGCTGGTAAGAAGAATAGACAATTTAGTAGTGGAACAATGGCTTGAAGACGAAATAAATCTATATTTATAAGGTGTTTTGTGTAGCTTCGGAAGCCAGTACATAGTTGGGACTTTCATTGAATTTGGCTCTGCTTGTAAAGCGGTAGCTAATAGTTTATGTTTGTTACAGATGTTGTTTTCTGAAAATGGAGTCAGTTGGAATGTTGGTGAATTGGTGATTTCTTTTTTCAGAACCTCAATGTAAAATTTACGTCAAATATTCAATTGCAGTGTATATTTTCAACTGGATCCCATAAATTGAACAGCTGAGCCTGTATCTTTGCTACAGGATAACTTTGTCATTCAGTTGACATTTGAACAATTTTAAACATGTATCCCCCAACATCCCCTCATTCTTCGATCTTATTATGCATGGATCAGCATAAAGTTATCAAAGTCAATTACCATAATAAGTCTTACATTTTTTTGTATATTAAGCTTTAAATCTCCTTTTTATATATATATACAAAATGTATATACATGTATATATATAGAGAGAGACAATTTGTGAAAGATTTAAACAGAAATTACTTTAGCATTATATTGGTAAGATGTGCAATCACAATCTAATGTCTTCATGGGTGCACATGTATCTATTTAATTCTTCATGTTCTTGCCATTAAGGTTTATGACCCCTTCTGTAGCCATTTTTGTACGAATTTTTCAAACTTCAATTGTATCAAAACTACAGATATAATGAATAATGGAGATAGGCCCATTAAGTACATATACCAAGGGGAAACTTGATGGAAAGCATAATTATTTACTGTTTCATTGCATTTACTAGAAAAAGAGTACTTTGTAGCAAATAAACCAAGATTTTTATAGAAAATCCACAGCCTTTAATAAAAAGATTTTTGTTATAAAATTTGAAATAAAGATTTCTCACTTGCTTTTCTATGATGTGCTAGTGTTTATTTTCTATAAAAAGTTCTAACCAACCTGCCAATACCAAAATACCTCGTGCTGAGTCACTAAAGTCAAGCGCACCGTAAAAGGTGTACTTGATTTGGTCCATATTTTTATTTGTTTTAATCAATAACTACTTTAATAAACTTGTTTTAAGGAAATCAATGCTAGCACTGCATGCAATAATCCTTTTTCTATCAGTCAACAAATTGCCAAATATAAGAGTACAAAGATAAAGGCTGTGGATTTTCTATAAAATTTCCATATGTTTAGCATTGAATCAACAAAAGGGTACATAATCCTTAAAGTGATATTACAATGCACATACAATTTTCATTTATCTTCTTTGATGTTAATAGCTCATCATGCAGAAATTGACATTCTAAATGATATTTGAACATAATATATATATGTAGGTGTACAGCCATTAGCATGATTAGGAATTATAAGATTATATGAATACTTACAGCCATCAAAGATTACTTTCACACTTTAAACAATGTTTTATTTTCTTAGTTCAATCAAGGATGTATATACAGTAAAACAAATCCTTTGTTCAATCTGATAATAGTATATATTTTGCTTGCTGAATGCTTAAAAGTCCAGTGGCAAATATTTTAAATTCATGCATTCAAGATCAGGACCACTAGTATATTAAAATATATAAAACTTTTTTTGTATATTATGCCACAGATTCAATATAGAATCTGGGACTACTGTATGTGTTATCACAAGGTTGTAGTATAGTTCATGTAGTCTCATGTACAATTCTATACAAGGATCCTTGTTCTATCCGTCTATATTTTATAGCATTTTGTGTGCATTGTTTACATTTTAAAAACATCCTGTTATCAATTTCTTTTCCAAGTTGCTTTCAATTATAGTATCTCTGCGCTGAAATTAACCAATGGATAAAAATACCTTTTCAGACAGACTTCACATCTTTAAACATCCCCAATTGCTCAATTGTCAAATTTGTATTATATAAGTCATATAACCAAATCACGTGTGGCTGGTCACATGTGTGTGTGACACGAGTTATAAAACATGAATAAACCTTTCTATTTGGAAAAGTGCTAGATCAAAGTGGCAGGATAAGTAAATTTGAAGTTTATTGCGCTCTCGAATCCAGCTTTGGCATGTAAAACAATCAAACTTCTGTGTTTCTTGTGAGCGAGTTTGTTTATATTTTAGGGCTATACTATTATTGAAATCTAGTACCGACATGGCACCTATATTCCGGAAATGTGGTACCTTTAATTTCTGACAGGTGGGATGGATGGGGAGAATTTTTTTTCTACGTATCAGAAAAGACATCATGAAAAACTACCTATCAGATCTTAGAATTAAGACCTATCAGATGTAGAGTTTCTGTCACAGTCATATTGGGTGGATGGGCTTTCATGGGAAAAAAACTGCAAGGATTGTACCCATCTCAGAATTTTAAATACCATACCAGATAATGCATGATACGTAACTGTCTACATTAAAAACCACCCCTAAGATCTGACATAGGCATTTTTATAACCCCTAAGATGTAATTATTTTAAATTATTTACTGCTGCAAGACCCTCAGAAGTTTTTTGCGTATAAGCAAGGACGTATAACTAATATACGTCCTTGGTATAAGTGTATACGTGTCAGATGAAAAAAACAAAATCTTCACCATAAGATGTATAAATTTTACACCCCTCAGAAAGGACCATCCAACCCCCTTTAGCAGATATTAACTGGAATGGCCCATTAGGTTCCGGACCATGAGTATTTGGTATATATGGTCCGTGTAATTATACGATAAATGTTGAAACTAACTTATACTGTAAAATACATGAGTATGACCATTCCAGGTGCCACTCGCAGGCACTTGCTTTGATTATTTGGAATATCTTCTAATTTTCACTTCTTCTTACTACATTTGTATAAATTTCAAGATTTACCTGTATTATTAAAACCGGGTTTTTTTTAAAGTAATTATTTTCGAAGGGTTAAATATTACGCAGTGGTGTCTTGCCATGGCTTTGTTTGGACTTGTTTGTTTGCTTTTTGGCCCTGAATGTTTGTCCCTAATATTTTATTAATAGTGCATTTGCATTCAGATATCGCAGATCAAATTTATTCGCTCATAGTGTATTAATTTACGTTTTTTTATTGAGTTAAGCCTGCCAATTGATATTTTATCGTGAGTTTTTCTATGTTGTGATGTTATGCTATTGTTTCAGAAAAAGGGAGAAGGTTTGGTACCATTAAAACGTTTAATCCCGCTGCAAATGTTTGCACCTGTCCTAAGTCAGGAATCTGATGTACAGTAGTTGTCGTTTGTTTATGTAATTTATACGTGTTTCTCGTTTCTCGTTTTTTTTTTATATAGACTAGACCGTTGGTTTTCCCGTTTGAATGGTTTTACACTAGTAATTTTAAGGCTCTTTAAAACTTGTTGTTCGGTGTGAGCCAAGGCTCCGTGTTGAAGGCCGTACATTGACCTATAATGGTTTACTTTTTTAAATTGTTATTTGGATGGAGAGTTGTCTCATTGGCACTCACACCACATCTTCCTATATCTACTTGGGACATTGAACCTACTTCCTTTTTCATTATTATTGTAGTGTATATAATTTGATTTAAGTGAAATTCAAATTTCATATTAAAAATAAAAAATAAAAAAAAGTTTCTGAGTGAAGAATAAACTAATAAATAAACGAGGTCCACAAGATATCCAACGAAGTAAAGATTGCGTGAGTACCATGCAAAGAGAGGGTACTGATGTCAAAATGACTGGCACAAGCACAGGCACTTGTCTCAGATTTTCCCCCCTATATACCTTAATATATTAAGTTTTTTTCCTATATACCTTGATATATTAAGGATTTTTTATCCCTATATACCTTAATATATTATGGTATATAAGGGAAAAAAACATGATGCCTCGTTCACAAGGACATTTAATTCGAATTGGATTCGAATCGAATGCGAATCGAATTCGCTTATAGCGTTCACACACTCTTCTTTTTTAATTCAAATTAGTCAATTCGCATTAAAAAATACGTTTTTGTTAATACGAATTAAAAGCTAACGTCGTTTGGAGAGTAAAGCGAATTTGACGCGCATTGCAATTCGAATTAAAATTGACGTTAGGACGTAAAACGTTTCGAATGCGAATTAAACTGATTCGAATTAGTTAATGCGAATCGAATTCGAATTACGTGTAAACTCAGCATGAGATGTGCCTGTGGGAACAAAACCGGGTGTTATGACGAGCTGTAGGGTAACTTGCAGTTATCGCAAGCATTAAGTTGCTTCACTTTAAATATAAAAAAAATCTACCGATTTTACTTTTATGCATATACCTTTGCATATAGGGACTAAAACATTACTTTACAAATCCTTGGTGACCCTTAAACCATGAAAAAAAAACAGATGCTCCGCAGGGCGCAGCTTTATATTATCGAACCCTGAACAGTTGGGGCAAGTATGGACACAATATTCAAGCTTGATACAGCTCTGAATTTGGATTGGGATTAAATAGTTGACACAGCATAGGTTTCTGACACAGAATGAATGTTGTATAAAAACTTATTTTTTTTTAATTATTTAGTTATTATGGTCCAATATCCAAAATCTAAATACATGGTAATGGATTGATTCAGCATATCAAAGAATCCCAAGAATTAAATTTTTGATGAAATCAAACAAAGTTTAATGTTGGACCCTTTTGACCTCAATGTGGACAAATTTGATAACAGGGTCCAACAATCAAAAATCTAAATACACGGTTTAGATTTAGTATACCAAAGAACCCCATACATTTAATTTTTGTTGAAATCAAACAAATTTAAATGTTGGACTAAATTGAAAACTGGGCCCATAAACACATGTTTAGATTCAGCATATTAATGAACCCCAAGAATTCAATTTTTGTTAAAATCTAACTAAGTTTTATTTTGGACCCTTCGGACCATAATGTAGACCAATTTGAAAATGGGACCCAAAATTAAAAAGTACAGTTAGATTTGGCATATCAAAGAACCTCAATAATTCAATTTTTGCTGAAATCAAACAAAGTTTAATTTTGGACCCTTTGAACCTCATGTGGACCAATTTAAAAAAACGAGGACCAAATTCCAAAACCTTAATACACGGTTAGATTCAGCATATTTAAGAAACCAAGAATTCAAGAATAAAACCCCATTGAAATTGGTCAAGAAATAAGCAATTTAAACAAAGTATTAGAAGTTTTTTTTTTGGCCCCTAATTCCTAAACAATTTGGGCCATTACCCCCAAAATCAATCCCAACCTTCCTCTTTTGAAATGGAAACTTATGGTTCAATTTCAGAAAGATCCATACACTTACACACAAGTTATTGTCTCGAAACTAGAAACAATACTTATTTCGACCCCTTTTGGGCCCCTTGTTCTTAAACTGTTGGGACCCCCTCCCCCCCCCCCCCCCAATCAATCCCAACCTTCCTTTAGTGGTTATAAAGCTTATGTTAAAATTTTATTGATTTCGATTCACTTATACTAAAGTTATTATCCGGAAACCATCCGTCTTTGGACGACGCTGACGACGCTGACGACGCTGACGACGACGAAGACGACACGACGTGATACCAATATACGACCAAAAACTTTTAATTTTTGCGGTCATATAAAAACTATCCCAACTTCAAAAGAAACTAATGGAAGAAAATTTATGATATTTGTCTTTCTTTTGATGAAGTTTGCTGTCGTAAATACAATCCCGTTCCCTTTTCTCGAATGAGACCTACCGAATTAGACTTATTATCGGTGTTGTACTAACACGAGAAACACGACGGGTGCAACACGTGGAGCAGGATCGGCCTTTACCCTTTGGGAGCACATGATATCCCCCTAGTTTTTGGTTCTTGTTGGTTTGTCTTTTTTTCTATGTTAAGTTTTGTGTACTATTATTTGTCTGCTTGTCTTTTTCTTTAAAAGTCATGGCGTTTTCATTTTTTTTCAATTTATGAGTTTAAATGTCCCTCTGGAATCTTTCGCCCCTCTTGTATGTGGACGTCACCACAACCTTTATTAGTTTTCGTTGATTTGATTTTTTTTTCATTTCAAAGAGAATCACACATCTCTCTAATCTTTCCACTTGTCAAGTCTATCCACCCAATATATTGCTGCTGGTCAAAATATAAGGTTTAGACAATCTCTCCGAGCAAATCCAATAGATTTGGCTAAGATTTTCTTAACACGTCTACAAGTAAAATTGTAAACTTTTAAGTTTCAAATATTATTAAATTGACACTTACCAACACTTAAGATCATCGGATATAATACTTTCCTACTAGCTTGTGATTAAGAACATCGTGTAGGGGATTCATGGCAAACAATTTAGTCAGTGTCACACAGTACTGAATAGGACATCGAAAGATAGTCCACCGTTCCTTAACAACGTTTGCCACTAAGTTGTTGCGACAGGATAAAAATTAGAACATGTTACCCGTTATCTCTGGTTTATATGTATAATGACATCGTTAAATACTTTAAATTCTGTGGACACATTTACCTATCTTAAAAATAGAAAAATAAATAAATTGAGTTATGAAAATCTAGAAAAAAAACCAATTAAGTTACGTCGATCAACACTGCTCAATACTATTCTCAGATTGAGAAGACAAATTCGCTTCATTTACTACGGAACTTAAATCTTTAAAGAACACGGCTGTTCCACAAAAGATGCAAAACGCCCTTTTAAAACACAAACTTAAATCCGGCGATGGCTTAAAAATGTGTACGTCGGGCGTGTTGAAAAATCATGAACAGTAAGATGGCTAGATGGATGGTGGCAAATTAAACGCATATTTATGACGAGAACATGTTAGTCAATTAGTGCTACGCATACTAACCTTTCTTCGTTTTTGACCGAAACCCTTATCGAGCCATATTTTTACTGTGCAAGTTTATAAGGTAACAGACGACAGGAAGACATGTCACCGTACTCTGACACATTATTCTGAAAACAAACTGACTATAGTCTTTGCTCTTACTCCGTAATGCTTAGTGCTTTGTAGAGAAGCAACAGATGCCCCTTTTTATAGTCGTTGGTTTGACCCGACCAGATTCAACCCACCACCTCAACCGTGAGACAACCGAAGCAGTTCTAATATAAAAGAACATGTTAATATTCTTATATCATAGCAAAAACCTTACGATAAAATGAAATATGCATTCTGCCAATCTATCCTCGTTGACTTTTATCGCATTTTTTACTTTTTAGTATATGGCAAGGCGTTTGACTATTTATTCGAATTTCAAGATATATCCTATAATATATAAGATATCTTATATAATATTTAAGATATCTCCTTTAATATATAAGATATCTTCTATAATTTCATTTTTATAAGATATCTCATATATTATATAAGGTATATTTAATGTTATATAAGATATCTCATAAAGTTTATATATCTTATATACTTTATAAGACATCTTCTAAAGTTTATGAGATATCTTATAAACAATTTTTATATAAGATATCTTATATAATTTATAAGATATCTAATATAGTTTATAAGATATCTTATATAGTTTATAAGATATCTCATATAGTTCATAAGATATCTTATATAGTTTATAAGATATCTTATATAGTTTATGAGATATCTTATATAGTTTATGAGATATCTTATAAAGACAATTATATAAGATATCTGATAAATTATATAAGATATCTGATAAATTATATGATGTATATCTTATAAACTTTAGGAGATATCTTGTAAACTTTAGGAGATATCACATAAACTATATAAGATGTCTTATAAACTAAATAAGATATCTCCTATAATATATAAGATATCTTATATCATTTTATTTTTATGAGATATCATATATTTTATATGAGATATCTTTAATGTTATATAAGATATCTCCTAAAATTTATAAGACATCTTATATACTTTATAAGATATCTTATATAATTTATAAGAAATCTTATAAAGTATATGAGATATCTTATAAACAATTTTTATTTAAGATATCTTATATAGTTTATGAGATATCTTATAAAGACAATTATATAAGATATCTGATAAATTGTATGATATATATCTTATAAACTTTAGGAGATATCTTGTAAACTTTAGGAGATATCATATAAACTATATAAGATATCTTATAAACTAAATAAGATATCTCCTATAATATATAAGATATCTTATATCATTTTATTTTTATGAGATATCATATATTTTATATGAGATATCTTTAATGTTATATAAGATATCTCCTAAAATTTATAAGACATCTTATATACTTTATAAGATATCTTATATAATTTATAAGAAATATTATAAAGTATATGAGATATCTTATAAACAATTTTTATTTAAGATATCTTATATAGTTTATGAGATATCTTATAAAGACAATTATATAAGATATCTGATAAACTATATGAGATATCTTATAAACTATATAAGATATCTTATAAACTATATGAGATATCTTATAAAGTTTATGAGATATCTTGAAGTAAGAATAAATAGCAAAACGGCTTGCCATATTAGTATGTTTATATACGAGTTTCCGAAAACAGATGTAATAAACAGCTGCGCCATGAGCGCATGATACGCCCGACGTCTTGTGTGGAAGTTTTATGCAATAATCATAAATTGTTTCTGAGGAAGTTTTAAGCAATAACCATTTATTGTTTTTGAAACACGGCGGGACATGTGAACCCCCCCCCCCCCCCAACCCCCACCCTGTTTTGTTTTTACAAATATCACTAAAATAAAATTTTGAATCAAACCCAAAAGTATACAGATCTTTAAATTAGTATAACAAAGAAATGTGTACAGTTTCAAGCAATAATCATAAATTGTTTTTGAGATACGGCACGACATGTAACAAACCCCTCCCCCTTTTTTACAAAATACTCAATAACTCAAAAATGAAATTATGAATCATCACCAAAAACTATACAGATCATTAGATTAATATAACAAAGAAGAGTGTAAAGTTTTAGGCAATAATCATAAATCGTTTTTGAGATACGGCGCGACATGTAAAAAAACCCTCCCCCTTTTTAACAAAATACACAAAAACTCAAAAATGAAATTTTGAATCATCACCAAAAAGTATACAGATATTAAAATTAATATAACTAAGAAGTGTGTAAAGTTTTAAGCAATAATCAAGAAACGTTTTTGAGATACGGTGCGACATGTGAAAAAAAACACACCCATGTTTTAGTTACAAAGTGCCGTAACTCAAAAAGTTTAAATCTTATTTTCACCAAAAAGTATCCGAAACATTTGACTATCAAAAGAAACAACTATATTAAGTTTCATGAAATTTGGATAAGTCGTTCTCAAGTTACGGTGCGACATGTTTACGCCGGACAGACGGACGGACGGACACCGGACATTTATATACCATAATACGTCCCGTCAAAATTTTGACGGGCGTATAAAAACTGAGGTTTTAATTTTTAAAACAGGTTCAAAGTTATATGTGAACTTAGGTTCTCCGGAAGGGTGAACAATTCCTGCTATAACAGTGGCATTCAGCATATTATGACTCCATAACGAGTAAAAATCCACTGATAACTAGCGTTCAGTGACAAATCATAAATGAGGAAATCAGAACAGACCAAGAAAAATGATCTGGGACCTTTGCCATTTTTGACAAGATAATTCGTAAGTCAATAGGATATTAAAAATATAACTTCAACTATCATAAACCCCTTACTTATAAGGAGCAATCTCTAACCAGTAAAGCCTGATGGGAAGCGTATGCTCTGTTTTAGTATGTTTATAAACGAGTTTCCAACAGGTGTAAAACTAGGGTTTTAGTTCTTAAAACACAGGTTTAAAGTTATATGACAGTGGCGGATCCAGCCATTTTAAAAAGGGGAGTCCAAACCCAGAACAAAGGGGGTTCCAACTATATGTCCCAATTCAAATGCATTGATCGGCAAAAAAGGGGGGTTCAAACCCCCGCCCCCTGGATCTGCCACTGTATGAGAACTTAGCTTCTCCAGAAGGGTAAACAATTCCTGCTACACTAGTGACATACAGTATATTGATCACGACTCCATAATGTGTTAAAATCCACTAATAAATAGATTGCATTGACAACTCCTATACAAGAGGAAAGGAGAGTGTGATCAAGAAAAATATATTGGGCCCATTGCCATCTCTGACAAGATAATCTGTTAGCCAATTAGATTCTAAAAATACGACTTCAACTATCATAAACTTCTTACTTATAATGAGTAGTATCTAACCAGTCAAGTCTGATGGGGAAACGTATGCTCTGGAATAAAATCAAGTTGGAGACAAATACTCCATTTGCACGTTCTGCATCTTTGAATTATTTGTATGTTAATGAGTAATGTCAGCTTCTTGCAATTTTTCGTAGAATTCCTTGTATGCAACAAACAAAAAAAGGACCAATCCAGGGATAATTGCAGCTTGTTCTCTTAAGAGTCTAGTTGATACACATCAGTGACATACACAATGTGTGGCTAATGTTTCCCAAAGCCAGTGTACTGCCTGACTAATAGCATTCAATATTTTACACATTCAAAATATGCTACAATTTACCAAAGCAATAACAACTGAAGGGATATGTTTTCAACTTTCTTGTACAATGCATACTGACATTGATCTCACACCCCCATGAGTAATGAATGACTTGTACAATGTATACTGACAGTAATCTCACGTCCCCATGAGTAATGAATGACTTGTACAATGTATACTGACAGTAATCTCACGTCCCCATAAGTAATGAATGACTTGTACAATGTATAGTGACAGTAATCTCACGTCCCCATGAGTAATGGATTACTTGAACAATGTATACTGACAGTAATCTCACGTCCCCATGAGTAATGGATTACTTGAACAATGTATACTGGCATTAATCTTACGTCCCCATGAGTAATAGATGACTTTTAAAATGTATACTGACAGTAATCTCACGTCCCCATGAGAAATAAATGGATTACTTGAACAATGTATACTGACATTAATCTCACGTCCCCATGAGTAATGGATGACTTGTACAATGTATACCGACATTAATCTCACGTCCCCATGAGTAATGGATTACTTGAACAATGTATACTGACATTAATCTTACGTCCCCATGAGAAATAGATGACTTTTAAAATGTATACTGACAGTAATCTCACATCCCCATGAGTAATGGATGACTTGTACAATGTATACTGACAGTAATCTCACATCCCCATGAGTAATGGATGACTTGTACAATGTATACTGACAGTAATCTCACGTCCCCATGAGTAATGGATGACTTGTACAATGTATACTGACAGTAATCTCACGTCCCCATGAGTAATAGATGACTTGTACAATGTATACTGACAGTAATCTCACGTCCACATGAGTAATGGATGACTTGTACAATGTATACTGACAGTAATCTCACGTCCCCATGAGTAATGGATGACTTTTAAAATATATACTGACAGTAATCTCACGTCCCCATGAGTAATGAATGACTTAAAATGTATAATGACAGTAATCTCACGTCCCCATGAGTAATGGATGACTTGTACAATGTATACTGACAGTAATCTCACGTCCCCATGAGTAATGGATGACTTGTACAATGTATACTGACAGTAATCTCACGTCCCCATGAGTAATGGATGACTTGTACAATGTATACTGACAGTAATCTCACGTCCCCATGAGTAATGAATGACTTAAAATGTATACTGACAGTAATCTCACGTCCCCATGAGTAATAGATGACTTTTAAAATGTATACTGACAGTAATCTCACGTCCCCATGAGTAATGGATGACTTGTACAATGTATACTGACAGTAATCTCACGTCCCCATGAGTAATGGATGACTTGTACAATGTATACTGACAGTAATCTCACGTCCCCATGAGTAATGGATGACTTGTACAATGTATACTGACAGTAATCTCACGTCCCCATGAGTAATGGATGACTTGTACAATGTATACTGACAGTAATTCCCGTCCCCATGAGTAATGGATGACTTTCAAAATGTATACTGACAGTAATCTCACGTCCCCATGAGTAATGGATGACTTTTAAAATGTATACTGACAGTAATCTCACGTCCCCATGAGTAATAGATGACTTTTAAAATGTATACTGACAGTAATCTCACGTCCCCATGAGTAATAGATGACTTTTAAAATGTATACTGACAGTAATCTCACGTCCCCATGAGTAATGGATTACTTGTACAATGTATACTGACAGTAATCTCACGTCCCCATGAGTATTGGATGACTTGTACAATGTATACTGACAGTAATCTCACGTCCCAGTGAGTAATGGATGACTTTTAAAATGTATACTGACAGTAATCTCACGTCCCCATGAGTAACGGATTACTTGAACAATGTATACTGACAGTAATCTCACGTCCCCATGAGTAATGGATTACTTGAACAATGTATAGTGACAGTAATCTCACGTCCCCATGAGTACTGGATGACTTGTACAATGTATACTGACAGTAATCTCACGTCCCCATGAGTAATGGATGACTTGTACAATATATACTGACTGTAATCTCACATCCCCATGAGTAATGGATGACTTTTAAAATGTATACTGACAGTAATCTCACGTCCCCATGAGTAATGGATGACTTTTAAAATGTATACTGACAGTAATCTCACGTCCCCATGAGTAATGAATGACTTAAAATGTATACTGACAGTAATCTCACGTCCCCATGAGTAATGGATGACTTTTAAAATATATACTGACAATAATCTCACGTCCCCATGAGTAATGGATGACTTTAAAAATGTATACTGACAGTAATCTCACGTCCCCATAGTAATGAATGACTTAAAATGTATACTGACAGTAATCTCACGTCCCCATAAGTAATAAATGACTTGTACAATGTATACTGACAGTAATCTCACGTCCCCATGAGTAATGGATGACTTGTACAATGTATACTGACAGTAATCTCACGTCCCCATGAGTAATGGATGACTTTTGAAATATATACTGACAATAATCTCACGTCCCCATGAGTAATGGATGACTTTAAAAATGTATACTGACAGTAATCTCACGTCCCCATAAGTAATGGATGACTTGTACAATGTATACCGACTAATCTCACGTCCCCATGAGTAATGGATTACTTGAACAATGTATACTGACAGTAATCTCACGTCCCCATAAGTATTGGATGACTTTACAATGTATACTGACAGTAATCTCACGTCCCCATGAGTAATGGATGACTTTTAAAATGTATACTGACAGTAATCTCACGTCCCCATGAGTAATGGATTACTTGAACAATGTATACCGACATTAATCTCACGTCCCCATGAGTAATGGATTACTTGTACAATGTATACTGACATTAATCTTACGTCCCCCTGAGAAATAGATGACTTTTAAAATGTATACTGACAGTAATCTCACGTCCCCATGAGTAATGAATGACTTAAAATGTATACTGACAGTAATCTCACGTCCGCATGAGTAATGGATTACTTGAACAATGTATACTGACATTAATCTTACGTCCCCATGAGAAATAGATGACTTTTAAAATGTATACTGACAGTAATCTCACGTCCCCATGAGTAATGAATGACTTGTACAATGTATACTGACAGTAATCTCACGTCCCCATGAGTAATGGATGACTTGTACAATGTATACCGACATTAATCTCACGTCCGCATGAGTAATGGATTACTTGAACAAGGTATACTGACATTAATCTTACGTCCCCATGAGAAATAGATGACTTTTAAAATGTATACTGACAGTAATCTCACGTCCCCATGAGTAATGAATGACTTGTACAATGTATACTGACAGTAATCTCACGTCTCCATGAGTAATGGATGACTTGTACAATGTATACTGACAGTAATCTCACGTCCCCATGAGTAATGGATGACTTTTAAAATGTATACTGACAGTAATCTCACGTCCCCATAAGTAATGGATGACTTGTACAATGTATACTGACAGTAATCTCACGTCCCATGAGTAATGGATGACTTGTACAATGTATACTGACAGTAATCTCACGTCCCATGAGTAATGGATGACTTGTACAATGTATACTGACAGTAATCTCACGTCCCCATGAGTAATGGATTACTTGAACAATGTTTACTGACATTAATCTCACGTCCCCATGAGTAATGGATTACTTGAACAATGTATACCGACATTAATCTCACGTCCCCATGAGTAATGGATGACTTGACCAATGTATACTGACATTAATCTTACGTCCCCATGAGTAATAGATGACTTTTAAAATGTATACTGACAGTAATCTCACGTCCCCATGAGTAATGAATGACTTGTTTAATGTATACTAACAGTAATCTCACGTCCCCATGAGTAATGGATGACTTGTACAATGTATACTGACAGTAATCTCACGTCGCCATGAGTAATGGATGACTTGTACAATATATACTTACAGTAATCTCACGTCCCCATGAGTAATGGATGACTTTTAAAATGTATACTGACAGTAATCTCACGTCCCCATGAGTAATGGATGACTTGTACAATATATACTGACAGTAATCTCACGTCCCCATGAGTAATGGATGACTTTTAAAATGTATACTGACAGTAATCTCACGTCCCCATGAGTAATGGATGACTTGTACAATGTATACCGACTAATCTCACGTCCCCATGAGTAATGGATTACTTGAACAATGTATACTGACAGTAATCTCACGTCCCCATGAGTATTGGATGACTTTACAATGTATACTGACAGTAATCTCACGTCCACATGAGTAATGGATGACTTTTAAAATGTATACTGACAGTAATCTCACGTCCCCATGAGTAATGGATGACTTGTACAATGTATACTGACAGTTATCTCACGTCCCCATGAGTAATGGATGACTTGTACAATGTATGCTGACATAAATCTCACGTCCCCATGAGTAATGGATGACTTGTACAATGTATACTGACATTGATCTCACGTCCCCATAAATGACTATACGGTTCTATTGATTCCCGGAATCATGTTGCGTGGTAAACTTGATTTCTTACATTTAAATAATTAAGGTGTTCCTGGTTTGCTTTATTCAGGGAGGCATTACTTACAAGTTAATGGTATAGGTACCATGGACGGAGAGTGAAGTGAAAACGAAACAGTGGTAGTGAATAAAGGAGACTTAAAATTGAGAGAAAAACTGTAGGAATGTCACTCAGAGTGGTGAACATTGAGAAAAATTAATGTTTTTTTATCGTTCAGAAAACTTCACGATGGCTGTAGTACAAAAAAGAGGTATTATCAACATATTTACCACATTCCCTCATGAAAGAATGGGAAAGTTCAGTTCTATACTGACCATGATTCTTTGTCAAGACAGGCTTATCCAAAATTGTCATAAGATATACATTTTGTACTACCATTGTATGAAGTTTCATTAAAATCCATATCCCATGTAGAAGTACTTTTCTTTATAACGTACCTCCACCCCACCACTTCTTGTAAGGACATAAAATACATCTTATATTACTATTAATTATGTAGACCAGGAATACATTCCATCAATCACATCTGCATGTTATATACTGATTCTTGTCTACTATTATTAGTCTGTTTGTCTTTCATTTTCAGCCATGGCGTTGTGAGTTTATATTTGATTTATGAGTTTGACTGTCCCTCTGGTATCTTTTCGTCCCTCTTTTATATATAACTATTGTGCACAGTTTTATTATAATTACTCCAATACTGAATTTTTATGGAGTTGTACAGTTTCTGGAAGTCAGATGGACAAGGCAATTCATAGATGGGTAAAATCAACAAAAGTCTTAAGTGAATAAGCACGATTTATTTGAAATATATACAATATAAAGATAGATTATCTTAACAAAAAAAATGAGTTTGTTATGTATAAATTATAAGAAAATTGAAAATTATTCAAAAGATAATCACAGAAAACAAACAAAAAATGTATTATTTGGTACTTCTTGAAAAAAATATATTAAATGGAATCAAAGCTGTTAACAATGTAAATACAGTAAAAATTTGGAAAACTATAAGCATTTTTAATAGATATTTCACTCTCATTCAATAAAGGAACATTTTTGAAACAAAAAAGACAATATAACCTCTAGCAATCAACCCATAAAACAGGTCTTATTAGTACATAGTTATTTAAAAATTCACAATGAACTTTCTCACATTATTTGCATTCCAGCATTTTCAGGCAGCAAAACAAAGTACATTTCCAGTAAAGGATGCTCAACAATAAAGATTTATATTATTTTGCCATCAAAGTATAACAGGGATGCATATAATTTGACAAAATTTACAAAAAGTTACATTGTATACATTAACCATGTACAAAAAATCTTCTATCAGGTTAACATGACTGTAAATAAACATAATTTTACAATTTATTTACCATGAATAAAATCATGATTGAGGCATCATGGAATGAATATAAGCTGACTTTTAACGCATTGAGTGTAAGCTGTAGAAACACTCACAATATATCATTGTCTACGGAACTGGCCAAAACTTCAATTAATAATATTATAATGTCAATCCTTATATAAAAAATAGATAAGTCATACTACATATATTTGGAATGCAACGCAAAATATTTCAGTGCCATAGCTGTTTGTAAAATGATTCGAAGAGAATGCTGAAATATTTCTTTTTATTCAGCCTTTCACAAAATCTTACTTATGTTAAAACAGCAGTGTAAAAGACAATGACTACATAGTACATTCCTAGTAGCTGAACTAATAACCTATACAAATGTATATCTATTATCATTGATTTACCAGTATTTTCATTGCAATATTTACAACAAACCTAAATGTCATATGGAGAAGTTTCTTATTAAATGAGTTCTATTTTTTCACCATAACTGTGATCTCTTAACTTTTGGAATGAGTAATAAATCATGTCTGAATTGAAAATATGTCTACATTAAACTACACATTATCAATGTAAGAAATCAATTGTGACAAAACTCCATCCTGCAAATACAAGTCAACTATTCTTTGTAATACATGTAATAGAATAAATTACTGTAAATTAACTATTTCTAACAGTCTACTTTTGAGACAGTCGGTTATCTATGAGGATTTCTATATTCCTTTTAATACTTACAAATCAAATACCTACAATAGCATTCTCTCCATGAAAAATATCTTGATTTTCCATCCCATACAATATTGTCATTTGAAAATCTTAATATGGTAAATTCTAAGAAAGGTTTCTCAATTGTACACAGAATTCTGACGTATTGATAGCTAAATAATGTGTCATTGATATGAAATCATACTAAATTCTTGTAATCAATGACAAAAATAGATTCTTTTACAAAATTTGTAAATGCATGCACTAAATTAGCAGTAACAACTAAATGTTTTCAGTGTCAGTCTTCTAGGTAATTAACCTAATTCAGATTTGGCCAACTATTCAACATTAAAACTTGTGTACTGAGTGTAGACACATGTATCATTTTAAGATTAATGAGTACCAGTTCAGATGAAAAATTCTTAATCAAAATCAAATATCTTTATCATTTTTGGAATGCAAAATAAAATTCACAATTATGTCAAGTTAAGTTACAAAATGTTTACACCTGTTATGTCAAAGGCATAAACTAATATAGTGCTAGTGAATTAATCAATTATATACAATATAATTAACTGATGGCAATGTAGTACACAAATATATTAAATGTAACACATGTATTACAATAATACACATTGTAATACACTTATAAACAATGTAATTAATTGAGGCACAATGTAGTACACTAATATAAAATGTAGCACACTGATACACAATATTGAATGTTATTTTACACTAGATTTCCACTATTGCATACTAGTAATTAAGTATTGATTGCATATATACCCTGTGTTAAATTAAATTAAATTAAATTTTCAATCATTAGTGTTTTATTCTACAAATTTAATCACATGATATAATGGAAGAAAGTAAAAAATCTTGTGACAATGTTAAAATGTATGCAGGAAGACTAGACTAATACAAATAGTATAGATCTTAGTACTGGGTTACAAGCTTTGCAAATTTTTAAAATATATTTTCAAATTTGAAGCTTTGACTCATTATGATGATAAAAATCATCATTTATTATAAACCTAATTTAATAAAATGATAAACAAATAATCCTATTTAACTTGTACAGGATTGTAATCTTTGACAATGGTTGAATATTTTTAAAAAAGACAATTGTAACCATTCAATCCTAAATGTTTTACTAACATCATCCCTGCTAGATAATCTGCATTTTAAATCTGCATTTCATGCTGAACATTATGTCTAAGACTATCTTAAACTTATTTGAATCTGTTTCTGAAGTTTGTCAATTCAAACATTCAAACTTTTAGAACTTTTTTTATCAAAGGTAAAGCTAACCTATGATACTTATAAAAACATATTTGAATTTGTCTCCCTGCATATCTTCAACATCAAACAAGCAATTCTCAAATGGAATGATATTGTACAAATGGATGTAAAAAAAAATACAATTATGCTACCTAAAATATGAATGATTTAATCTTTTACAAGTTGAATAAAAAAAGTTAAACAGTTTTTCTCATCAACTAACTCTATTCATTTTAAATTTTCTCTATCACTAAATTTTTGTTTATGTTAACAATTTGAAATTTAAGGGGGAAAACACACCATATATATGGGAAAAAAGTATGTTATTGAGGTATGAATATGAAACTGCATTGCACTAGACCTACATGCAAAGCCAAAATTTCAACATTCTCATATCTTTTATTGAATCATAGCAAAGTATGTCATCAATTTTTTTTAAATCCATAAAATTAATATAAAGTGTAATTTGTTTGTTGTATATGTTGGTTTTTTTTTGAGACAGGTTAAAATTATGAGTGATTTTAGATAAGAAGAACCTAGTTTTCATATAAATTCTATAGTAATCAATTGATAACATTCTAACTCTTTTAATGAAAATACCAAGCCGATTAGTAAATTTCTATTTTAGCAGGGATCATATCATATATGCAATAATTATTTAAAAAATTTACCAAAAACAAATGAAATTCAGCATAATATAAAATGAGCACAGCTGGTATTAAATAATGTATACAAAGGAATAGTTCTTGCCATTTTACATTTTTTATGGAATGAAAAGTCTTTCCAATAGCATACATTTTCACAATAATAATAAATCTAATTTCCTTGCAATTCACATTAAGCTTGCTTACTGAATATAAATATATCAATGTAACATTTCTAGAGTCATGGATTTTTAACAATGGAATGTAAAAGTTACAAATTATTTGGAGTTATTTCCCTTTGATAACTAACATGGAGGCCAGCTCCAATCAAACTAGTTACTACTAAATTTGGACAAAATTCAACAGCAAAAACATAAAGACTACTAAAATGATTGTTTGAATTAAAGTTTTTTTTAATTTAGGCAATACTTTGTATTTCTTTGAAAACAATTAAAAAAAATGCTGATGAGTTTGTATTAAACACTACTAAACTGTTTATGAATTAAAAGTTTTTGAAGTTGGGTAATACTTAACAGAAAATGCTGATTAGTTTGATAAAGAAGATTTCTATTTATCAGGAAACACAACATTATAGAATTTATGGTGTTCATGAATATTTCACAGTTGTATCATAATTAAATAAAATTTTAACACCAGTATTATGACATGATTATACACATAAATGTGTCTTTGGTTGTCTCTTTGTCAAATAGTCAACAAGTAAAGCTTAGAAATGGTTCATTGTAATGAACACATGTGACCTTTCAAAAATATAATAGTTCTGTTAAAAATGCGAATATCTGGAATATTAATCAGAGAGATCAATGAACGCCATTTTAAGATTTTTGCCAGATCAATTGGTAAGATCAGAATGAGACATATTCAAATAGTGGTTACTGTCAAATAAACTGTCAGTTTCTGTCCGTCACCTTCGTTTACTACACTACTTTCCACTCAAAAATGGAGAAAATTGTGCAGATAAACCTGATTTTTCAGACTGACTATCCAAAAAATCCCATTAATTTCCTTCTGACCTTATGTTTGATTTCACTAGCCTATACTTTGGATATTTCTTATTGAGACATTATAGATCATATTTAACTTTGCTAAACACTGCAGATTATAATTTTATGTATACTTATATTCTTTTAAAATAGTGATACAGTAACAATTTTTTTTTTATCAAAATAAAACAATATATTAAATTTACAAACATTTATAAACACAACAAATCTACATCTATCAAAAATATAACAAATACCATTACAACAAGCAGCCGCTTTAACAATTACCATGACAACCATCTATCATGACAACAGATACCATGACAGTAAGGAGCCATATTAATATTATGCTTCAAATCTACCTTTTCCTTAGAAATAGTGAACAAAATAAAACTTAAAATATATTTCAAATTGGAAGTAACCCAATTTATTTTTGAGCATTTCAATGTGATTTTGAAAAAAACTTTACTTATCCAAAATTCTCATGCTCTTGTAATAGCAGGAACAGTGTGAAATTGTAATTCTATGTGAGAAATCATACAATATCAATACTTCCAATGCAACCAACATTGGTAAATTTTAAAAAGGGCCTCAAAACTATATTTGTGTCATTTTAAATATTCATATATGAGGTAATTGTATAAGCTGGAAATGTTCTTATAATTCTTCAAGCTTACAGCAGCACTTTTTCTGAACAAACAAATTAAATCAATTCATTCTGGTCAGTATTATTAAATGCAATACCAACATAATATAGGAGTTTTCTGGTAGTTTTAAAATAAGATATCAAGATAAAAATAAGGTCTGATTTGTGTGGGGGGGGGGGGGGTCTTCATTTCAGTTTCCCTTAATTTACAAGATCATTTTCTCTTTTTTTTCTTTTCTATCTTTGCCTTTCATTCTCCATTCCTTATATTTCAGTATTTTTGCCATTTATTCACATTTCTTGCCCATCTGTTAACCCCATCGAGACCCTCATTGTTACAAACAAAATTTAAGTCATTGTGAAAAATACATTTTTATGTGAACTGGAAAACAAATCCAACAAAAATGGCTGCATCGTTTTATGCTCATACAATACAAAAAATAGTTGTAAAACAATAAGAAAAGTTAATCAAACAATAGCTGGAATGAACTGATTATCTGTTTTATACTTCACACAACACACAGAGACAGAAAGACGTTTAGCAATGACAATGGTAAGACAGTATGAGCTGATGAAAACAAAAGTAAATAAATAAATAAATAACTGTATGTTAAAATAACATGTCTGTTATACTAGAATCTGTATAGTTAATTGTACTGTCTTCGTCAGCTGGTTGTATATCCATGTTCTCGTAATCCTCAATTTCAACTTCTTCTTTCTTTGGTTCTGGTTCAGGTTCACTGAATGACATTCCAAACTGGAAATCTTCTGTTTGGTATTTAGATCTGTAATTCGTCAGTTCACCTGCAAATAACAATGTTAAAAAAGTTAAGGATGTATCCACATAGTCAATATAATAAATAAGGTTTGACAATAACCTATCTTCAACGAATGTAATGCTACAAAGTCAATGGTAAAGAAGAAAATCCCTTGCAGTAGTGAATACCATGCTTCCAATCCCTTAAGTTTGTTCATATTAGTGAGGGTTAAATTTCTTTGCTAGCAAAATACCCAAAAAATAACTTTAAAGCATATATACTGTGGATTAATTTATTTTCGTGGATTGTCCATTAATAAATGATGACTTTCCTTCTTTCAGCGCTAGAATTAAAATGGTTTTTCATTCATATAAAAGATGTGTCAAAAGGTTGCTGTCCACTGATACTTCATGTCATATTAATTTAAATAATTGGAAACTTTGTGTATCTTAAAAATATGTTTTTAATTAAATTTGTCATTTGATAAATCAAAGTCAAATTGAATAATTTATAATTTTGTTATTCAATCAATCGGGTCATAAATGTCATTAAATTAAATAATTGTTTTTAATACAGAACTTTATTTTGAATGTTTTCAGCCCTATTATATAATCAGAATCCTTGTGAAAGTGCGATATAAATAGATTTCAAGTCATTTCATGAATCTTAAAACATGTAGTTATAGGAAAATAGTCATAGAAATAGTTATTGCACAGTAGATCGTTATTCGTATGCTACCAATATTCTCGTCAATGAGATCCTTAGTTGAAAGGATTCCTTATTGAATATCCACAAAAACAAGATGGAAATTGTGTCATGCAGATACAAAACTCTGAAAGGAACAAGCTGTGGACTGTTGCTTAGAAAGTAATGCATCCAGACAAAAAAGTGAGCACTGATATATTATAAAGCACAATATAGTGCTGTAAAAGAAAGGACATTTATCATCATTCTGGTATAATCTGACAAGATGCTATAAGCTGTATTTGCATTATAGTTTAGTTTAAACTGTATCATTTATACAACATGCATATTCAATAGTCTTTCAGTTTTGGCCAAGTGGTATATATATATATAATTTTCAAAACCTGAACTGGTAGGTAAAATAAATGAAGCTTTATAGATATAGGAAGATGAGGTATGAGTGCCAATGAGACAACTCTATATACATGTATAAGAGACAAAGTAAGTTTTTAACATCATAACAAAGAATGTAGAATTAATTTACCCTCTTTATCTTCGCTGATCCCTTAACTAAAGATAAAATTCAAATACTATATTATATCACTGCTTATTGGATTGAGAGCACACAATTATATTCTTTTGGAGGGAGAACAATCAATATGTATACATCAAAATCCTTAATAATCAAGGAGACCTGACTTCACTGTACACTGAAAAACCCTGGGAGGAGAGCCTTAAACTGAACCCTAAATATATAAATGAGCACCTGTTTAAATTTGGGAAAATTCTTCAGTTCCAAAGAAATTCAAATGAACCTTTTCTGCTGTATATTTTAATTTATTACAAGGGAATGACACCTATACATTTCACAAACAAGAATGTGTCCATAGTACATGGATGTCCCAGTCACACTACCATTTTCTATGTTCAGTGAAAACTATAATTTGGCATTAAAATTAGAAATATCATATCATAGGGAACATGTGTACTAAGTTTCAAGTTGATTGGACTTCAACTTCATCAAAAACAAACTTGACCAAAAACTTTAACCTGAAGCTGGACAGTCACTGACGAACGAATGAACAGATGGACGAAAAGATGGAGGAACGGATGCACAGACCAGAAAACATAAATGGTAGTACACTTATCAGTAATCTTCTTTATTTTACTTCATTCTATGACCAAAGCAAATTTTAGACCTCTTTATCTTTTTATTCTGCATAGTTCAAAGTTTAATGCAGATGAAGTATTATTAAGTAATAATAGACCAAGTCTTGAAATGTGCTGTCACTGAAGTGTAGTTAATTGGTATTTATAGTATTGAGTATTGGTTCATAAACTAGCTAATTATGGACGTTTCTTGCTCCAGGCTAAAACCTATTAGATAAAACATAATTATGATCACCTAAAGATGACAAGTACATGTACCTAGACATTATAAACAATTAATTTCTCATCTATGATTTAATAATAAATGGTGGTAATACATCTTCATTAAAACACTTATTTTGTTGGATAATACAATTTTTTTAATTACAGACATAAACATGTGTGACGTTGTCCTGGTGTAAGATGATATCACAACATGTTCCAAAGGCTATCAATTTTGGTTACTCTACTTGCGAAATTCCTCTCCTTAATTTTTAAAACAAAATAAATTATCTGAATTACTAATTGTTTATTATAGCAATGTACTGAAACACCATTGTTTGAAGGAATATTTTTTGAGGAAACAGACAATCCTTCTTAAGGCAAGCTACCATATTACAACAAGTCTCCAGGAATATTATACAGAAACCATTTGAGGAATTTCTCTTGAAGGATTTATTCTCCATAATTGAACAGCGCAGATGAAGCCAAACTATTTAGAAACAACTTGTGATTACGTTCCATACTGATTAAAACTATTAATAGCATTGAGACGGGACACATAAACATATGTGACGTTGTCCTGATGTAAGATGATATCACTACATGTTCTGAAGGCTATAAATGTTGGTTACGTCACTTGCCAAATTCCTCCCATTCATTTAAACAAATTAAACTACGTGAATTCTAATATTTTATTGAAATGTACTAAAAGACCATTGTTTGATGGTATTCTTTTTAGGAAACAGACAATCCTTCATTAGACAATCTACTAAACTTCAAAATGAGTCTACACATACTGAACCCCTTCGAGGACAATATCTTTGATCTTTTTCAAATAAGAATGAACCAGGTTTTTCAGCACAGATGCCAGTGGCTGATCTAGAGAGAGGGTTCTAGGTTTGGAACCCACCCTTTTTTTTGAGAATCAATGCATTCGAATGGGTACATATGGTTGGAACCCCCCTTTGAAAATGACTGGGCACACCCCTGGATGATGCCCAAATATCTAGAAACCACTTGTGATTAAGGTCCATACCTGTAGTCAAACTATTAACACCATTGAGATATGAGTCACATGACAATAAGTTATTCCTCTAACCTATAGATAACATTTTAGGCAATATTTTATCAATGATCATTGTTATACTGTCAAATAACTTCAATCAAAACAATCAACTTCTCAAACATGATGAGTTGTATTTCACAGGGGAAATAAGAGAATAAAAAAAAAACATAAAAATTAAAAGCATATATTTATGATAGTCATTAGTTCTCAAACTATTTAATACACACATATATAACTAGACTTTTTATGACAACATATTGTAGGTTTTATCGTTTGAAAATTGAAATAGTGCATGCCAAAAAATCTTAAATTTATGAATAAGAAGATGGTTAATCTAGTTTAAAATATCTAAGTTTCATCATAACACGATAAATGTATGTTGTCATATTTTCTGGTAGCAGATGCTTTGTACATCTAACATGTATCACCTGTTTTGTTATTAACATTAAGGAATGTATTCTTAATATAGATTGAATTTTGATTATTTTTGAAACTATGTCTATATTTGTAAAATTATCTTTAAATTCTATTTCTCTTTTTGTTTATGAAATTGGTCAATATCTTTTCATGCTTACTAATACTGATTTAATTTTGTAACTTTATAAATATAACATGTATTTTCCAGTTCACAATTTACTTATTCTTAACGGAGTACATTTAACAATTGATATTTTAAGCATTGTAAAAAGTAAAAAATTAAATCCAATATCTTCAATTTATATGGTAATTTGACAGGACAGTAGAGCATATTTATCAAGGTCCAAACTAATAAACCATACATTTTTAACATACCAATAGATTTCTTATCGATGTACAGTGTACATGTCTTAATCTGATCCATTATCTTACATATTTGTAGTCACTAACTTATGTTTATCAGAAAGACTAAAATGTCACCTGCTTTCACCAAAACATATAACTTTCCAAATATGTGCTTTGCTTTATCGTCCTGTAGAACATTATATGTTACCACTACACATTCAAGTTTTTTCTTTTTTTTTTTAAATATATATAGAAATTTATGTATTACTGAAAAATTATTACACCAGGGTTTTCGATATCACAAACTAGTCAAAACATTTACTAAATTTTATCATCGGTATAAGGACATAATTCGTAAATATAGCTCAACATGCAGACTTCTTATACTTTTAGGTATTTCACATCCAATATTTTACGGAAATATACTTTATAAAGCACAAAAATGTCAGTATTCACCTTAGAAGCTAACAAAACCTTTAAATAGACTTATTAAGAAGGGATATAGTTACGATATTGTTGTCAGGTCATTAAAGATTGTATATTTTGGCGTTAATATTGATTCACTTATAGGGTCTTTGCATCGGAACTAAACACATT
This sequence comes from Mytilus galloprovincialis, assembly GCF_965363235.1. Taxonomy (NCBI): domain Eukaryota; kingdom Metazoa; phylum Mollusca; class Bivalvia; order Mytilida; family Mytilidae; genus Mytilus; species Mytilus galloprovincialis. The sequence continues at coordinate 26,197,868 of NC_134839.1, read as the reverse complement.
TATTATTAATAAACCAGTTGTTGGCATGACACGGGTTATGTTCTTCTCATATATGTTATGATGGTATGACACTAAACCCCTCATGGGGAGGATTGTGCCTGATATTCATATGATGAAGACATAATTTTTCAATCAGTTTAATTGAAGTCCGGAGCTGGCATGTCAGTTAACTGCTAGTAGTCTGATGTTATTTATGTATTATTGTCATTTTGTTTATTTTCTTTGGTTACATCTTCTGACATCAGACTCAGACTTCTCTTGAACTGAATTTTAATGTGCGTATTTATGCGTTTACTTTTCTGCATTGGCTAGAGGTACCGGTATAGGGGAAGGGTTGAGATCTCACAAACATGTTTAACCCCGCCGTAATTTTGCGCCTGTCCCAAGTCAGGAGCCTCTGGCCTTTGTTAGTCTTGTATTATTTTAACTTTTAGTTTCTTGTGAACAATTTGGAGTTTAGTATGGTGTTCATTATCACTGAACCAATATATATTTGTTTAGGGGAACGCCTGAAGGACGCCTCCGGGTGCAAGAATTTCTTGTTGCATTGAAGACCTGTTGGTGACCTTTTGCTGTTGTCTGCTCTTTGGTCGGGTTGTTGTCTCTTTAGCACATTCCCCATTTCCATTCTCAATTTTACACCTAATACATGTAATAAATGCTCAGAATTTCAAAATTATAACTAACCATACCAATGAGCTAGCTGTCTATCAAATTTCAGATTTGCGACTAACCAGGCCAATGAGCTAGCTGTGTATTAAATTTCAGAATATAACTAACCAGAACAATGCGCTAGCTGTGTATTAAATTTCAGATTTGCAACTAAGCAGCCCAATCTGGTGTGTAAGCTGTGTACATCATATACTGTGGAATTGATGCTGTACAGTTTGGTGTGTACATCATATACTGGGGGGAATTGATGCTGTACAGTTTGGTGTGTACATCACATACTGTGGAATTGATGCTGAACAGTTTGGTGTGTACATCATATACTGTGGAATTGATGCTGTACAGTTTGGTGTGTACATCATATACTGTGGAATTGATGCTGTACAGTTTTGTGTGTACATCATATACTGTGGAATTGATGCTGTACAGTTTGGTGTGTACATCATATACTGTGGATTCATTTATTTCGTCGTGTGGGTCTCAATTTTCATGGATTGATGAAAACTTGCATTTTTGTGGATATTTGATTTTTTTTTGTTTTGCCAAACTCTACATACATTACAAGGTCTACAGAAAATAAGTAATTCCTTAAACATTTAAATTAGTAGTTCACCTGTAACCACGAAACCCACCAAAATTGTTATCCAACAAATAATACTGACTCCTCAGTACTACTTAGATCAGTGTGTTCCTTGGTGTAGCAGATAAAGTTCTGCAACTATGATAATACTTTATGTAGATTAGTGTGGTAGCCGTGTGTAAGTTTGAATTCAGAATTACATGTTCTCTAGTTGTGAACAAATGTGCTGCACTCAGTTTATCAAATTAAAGTTAAGAATGAACACTAACCAGCTGAGAGTCGACCTAAGGGTGTATTAGATTTAAGTTTAGCATTAATACTAACCAGCTGAGAGTCCCCCTAAGGGTGTATTAGATTTAATGGTACTATCTTCTCTTGGAGTAGTAGGTTCATCCACATCATCAGAAGATTCATCCCCTAATGAGCCTCCCAGGGACATGGTCACGGCTGTTTCCTCGTGTTGTTTTTTAGCGTCCACCTCCTCATGGGGATTCTGAGCGAGGTAATCATGAAGGGCAGCACCCTCTGACTGATATTCATGTAGTCTAGGATCTTCATGGAATTTTATCTTTCCCTAAAAAAAAATCAGATATTGTTGTATATATAAATATCAGTAGATGGCAATAACCTTAAAACATAATGTCATTAAATGTGATAGGATATCCTCCATTTATCAACCTTTATCCTACAATAAGGTCCAAGTATGCAGTTATCGTCCTTTGATTTTCGTTGTCCACGAATGTAGTCTCTGAGTGGACAGTGTGTTACTTGCCAATTTTGTTTATACCCCTTCCAAATGTATTTCTCCATGTTTTATGCCTCAAATAGTAAGTAAAGGGATCAAATGACACTGTCAAAAAATTTGGGTAATGAATTTTAAAGTAAAGTAGTGATTTGGTCCAGTTGCAAAAGGTTAAAAATAAGCACTTCGGAAGCTGTCAAAAGATTTCAAGACCCCCTTAACATAAAATTGTCCATATTTTGAGTTAGAGCCAATGAAGTTTTCTATAATTTTGATATAATTTGTCCCAAAAGTAGTACATAACATTGTTAAATTATATTTGAGAAAGTGCAGGTGGGATTTTTTTTATTTCCATTTATTGTCTAAAAGAAATGCACTACGAAATAACTGTGTACTCGGACCATAAGAGCAAATTCTTGCACTATCATTTAGTATAAACCATAATATCTAATGTAAATTGGATATAACCTCTTGCGGATAACACCCTTATCTATTCCTTATAATCTTAGGCATCTCTAAATATGGCTGCTTAAAAAATTATGAACTAAAACAAGTATTGAACACATTAAATCATTTTGCTCAGTACATTGTGCAAAAACACATCATCTTCATATTTTACATTTTATATAATGTAGGGTTACAACTAAAGTACTCTTATTTATGTTATTTATGTTTTTCAATTATTTGTGATACTGCCAATTTTACCAACACCTCAACTTTTCTATTTTATAAACCTAAACAAGGTGACCAACCCCACCCGACTTAATATTAAATATGATCAAATTTTATCAGATCTCTAAAACACCATTAAACATGCACTTCTATGAATGCAATGCAGCAAACATAAATGCAATACTGAGTAAACAGCCATAAATTGATATGCAACTACAATATAATAACCTTATATAAAACAATTTTGCGACCTTGAGTTGTAAATATAAGCCTGTATAGGATATACAATCTCTGAACTATTCAGTGTATACACAAACTAAGTATTAAAAAGAAATCAAATATTCACAAGTGAGAATTTACAATCCTTCAATATCCATGGGCAAACATTTTAAACATATTTATGGCTTGGACTTTAGTATCCAAATCACCATCCATGTAAAAATTACTGCTTATCTTGATGTTCGCTGTTTCCTGTGTTTATATATCAATTTGCCCACAGCATAAAAAATATTTTTAATTTGTAAACAAAATTCATGTGAATGAGTGACTTAAATTATAGTATTTATAATTTCAAACTTCCCCTAATAGCATTGACATTTGTATTCTATGTATTTGTATGATGACATGCCATATTACATAATTCTCTCACTTCCTATATATTGAATTTCAAATTGTTTCTTGCAAATATTTTCCCTATACTTTTTAGGTATACAAAATTGTAGTGTTTCAGGATTGAGCACAATCACATATCTTAATATTATACCAAGCTTTTATAGGACATGTGCATAGTTCTTCTATAAATCTTTTAATATCCAATTTTGGCAATTTTTTGTTTATGATAATTGATTTTCTAATTCTTTTGTTTGTTTTTATTATAATTTTCAAACGTGAGCAAACTATATGCATACCCAGTACAACCAAAAATGGCCATTGTAACATCAAGCAAATTCAAAATGATGACAATATAAGACTGAAGTACTACAGCAACCCCCCCCCCCCCCCCCCCCAAAAAAAAAAAAAAAATTCCAATTAGAAAAAGACAGACTAGCAGATTACAATTCAATAACAAGACACATCCTTGTGTAGATAACACACACATGAAATGCTTTAAGGTCACAATGAATCAAATAAATATACTTTTGTCAACTATTTTAATGGTTCCATAAAATGCCTATAAAGTGGCGCTTCCAGAAATTTTCACAAGTGGGAGGCCGCTCCGGTCATACTTCAGTGATTCCCTAAATCAGCAACCAAATTTTTCCCAGAAAAAGGGGGGCCCCCTCTAAATCCACGTCTGCTTTAGATTATGGACATGTTGACTTTAAGACTTGTGGTTTTACAGAACATGTACAATGATTTCCAGGTTTTACAATATTTAGTGTAATCAGTTTACACTGAAAGACCACCACATTGAAATACATTTAAGGTAAACATATGTCCACCTTTTTTAAATGTTTTTCCTTGATTTATCATCTTTTAAACTATCTTCCCACATTATTTGCTGTGTCACCATTTTTGCCCCAAAATAGCTTTAAATTTTGTGATTTAAAGGTACAGTTTCTGAACTTTCACCCTTTTTAATCCAATACTTTAAACGTTCATTCACTATTTTAAGTAGTAGGGTCTTCCTTACAGCAACCCATGCTAAAGTAGAAATAATAAAACAAGATATGGATTCACAAACATTACCATAAATTTTCAAAACAGGGAGCTTAAAGCTAAATAATTTTAGATTCAACATTTTTAAAATTTATTCAGATTATTTGATACTTTAATTTGTAAACCTTGTGTATTTGGCATATATATTTCTAGAATTTGGTGTTGGCAAAACTTTCAACAGATTTCTTTATATTGATATCTCAAGTTTATCTACATCAGTTCTTTTATAAAACATAATTTGCAAAAAGAAACCCAAAAATATTAATAGTAACTAGATATCATTGAGATGGGAGCCATCTCTGTGGGCCCCGCTGTGAATAATGTGCATTAAAAAATTGTATCTTTACCATAGGACATGGGTTTGTCAACTGAAATCAAAGTTTTTGACCTTGACCTTTGACCTATGAAGTTGTAAATAAATTATGACACACCCTTTGGTGTTGGTTTATAAACATGTCAAGTATAAACTTTGAAATGATAAAGGTTCTCAAGATATAGAGCGGACACGATCTTTACCATAGGACATGGGGTTGTCAACTGAAACCAAAGTTTTTGACCTTGACCTTTGACCTAGGAAGTTGCACATAAATTATGACACACCCTTTGGTGTTGGTTTATATACATGTCAAGTATAAACTTTGAAATGATAACGGTTCTCAAGATATAGAGCGGACACAATCTTTACCATAGGACATGGGGTTGTCAACTGAAACCAAAGTTTTTGAACTATGCCCTAGGCAGTCGTTCATAAATTATTACACACCCTCTGGTGTTGGTTCATATACATGTCAAGCATAAACTTTGAAATCATAACGGATCTCAAGATATAGAGCGGACATGATCTTCACCACAGGACACAGGGTTGTCAACTGAAACCAAAGTTTTTTTACCTTGACCTTTGACCTAGGAAGTTGTACATACATCATGACACGCCCTCTGGTGGTGGTTAATAGACATGTAAAGTATAAAGTATGAAATCATAATGGTTCTCTAGATATGGAGCGGACACAAAGTGTTACGGACGGACGGACGGACAGACTGATCACTATAGGGGACCGCCTTTGGCGGGACCCTAATTATGAATCTGCCAATATATTGGATCTATATATATCACACATAAATGTATATCAAACATAGTTGTGATTTCAATCTTCTGACTTATTTGACAGTCAATTGTTTCATGATCATGACAACATGAACTTATTAAAACATACTGATCAAATTAAGTCTTTGGATTATGAACACAGGCACTTGTCTCAGAAATTTTTTTTCTGAGACAAGTGCCTGTGATTATGAATCCAGGAAAACCTCAGTATTAGTTTTAAATAAATGGAGAATGTGTCCATAGGAAACAGATGAAGTCCCCCCTTACATAAAACACTATACAGAGACATAACGAGAACTGAAAAAAGTCACAAAACCCAAATTTGAACTTGATCTGTGTTTTATAGTTATTATCATTGTATATAAGATTCATAAAATTGGTAGAGGCCAACTAAAGTAAGAGCACTGAACCAAACAATTATAAAGGTGCGCAACTCAGGAGTGGTAAAAATGATGCCACACAAATTTGAAAGTTGATCTGTGTTTAGTGCAAGCCCTGTGTATAACTTTCATAACATTTGGTTGAGGCAATTTAAAGTCAGAGAAGGGAAACCAATTTCGGGAGGTACAGACAGACATACAGAATGAAAAGGGTTAAACTTAATACCCCCTCAACTATGACAGGGGCATAAAAATAATGAATGACCTTGCGTAAATATTGGTTTACTTGATTAGAAAATTTGCTGCCATCAAAAACTTCTTTATTAAACCACATTACCATGGTCATTATAATAATAAAAAAAAAAAAGCAGAGGAAACAGTGAAATCCTTTTTGTGAAATTCTGAATTTTCCATAATTTCAATTAGGATGGATTAAAAAGGTGTTAAATAACAGGACAAAATGTACAATATAGCCTTAAGCTTTGAATGCTTCATTGGTGATAAGAAGCCAGCAACCAAAAAAATTGACCACATACTGTAGAGATGAATGGGGTTTGTTCAAGTAGACATTAATCTCTTATCAGATTACCAAAACATCTAATCAAGATTGTCTTCATATGTCCCCATTGTTTCCCAATATTACAATAGCACCCCATTTGTCACCTCTTTATAAACACCCTTGTAAACAATCACATGCAACACACTATAAAGAAGAATATATACCCACTCTTCAGACTACATGTATATAGTGACAGAGGTATTCAGATCTGAATGAGGAAGAATTTTATTATAAAACTCTGTTGTCATATATAAATTAGATCTAGGATATCGATTTATCTATCAGACTTCGCCACAAAAAATATCTACTGTTTAATCACTTAACAATAATGGCCACAACAAAAAAATCTAGTTTACCGTTAATTTATGAAAAATAACTTGTGATTCATGTCAAAGGCAAGATTATGCAGACCTTATGTATCAAAATCAATACTATATACAACTGTTATAAAACTATAACCAGTGCAATCTATCCCAGGAAAACAAATAATGTGACTAAAGCAATGTGTATAAAAACATGTTTCCTTATTTGACTTGGATTCAATTGCCAATGTGATTAGCTCTGAGCTCTATTACTTGCCTTTTTCCATATAACATTTAACTAAACCTATTTGATCATTGTGAGAATCACAAGACACCATACATCTACCAGTACATAATAAAGTCAACACCCATCCAAGGAAATATCATATTTGTTCATCAACACTGAAAGTCTGCCACCCAGGATGTGGTTACAACAACCAGTTTTCAGTAACGATCATAGCATCATAAAAAATTTGATTGGTCTTGACAGAGCAGTTCTACAGAAAAATAATATCTATCTACCCAATTGTTGAACCACTGTTTAATTCATCAGGTAGCAATCCCAACCCCAAACCCCTTTTCGTGTATTTTAAAGCTTATTCCATCAACAGAGGGGGGATTAAAAAGTAAATCTTTAGAAATTTTGTCAAATTCATATTCAAAACATATAGTTTGGCTAATTGAAGTGACAATACATGTATATCATGAATAAACATACACATGAATATCAATCACTCACTATGGGCATTATTCAGTCAGAGAGTTTATTTACCTTCTTTTTCACAGTACATGTGTAATGTTCATAAAATGATATCCTTTTTGTGATAGTTTTTTGTGTAAATCCAACAAAATAAGTCCTATTATCAACCGGTCCCATAGATTCAGACTTCCAAATTAAGTGACATTTTGGCTTCCAATACTCCATACCATCCGACTGAACACCCATACCAAACGGACGTTAAAACTCCCAAGATACTTCCGACAGGTGACAAAGAAAACTTTTAAAATTGGAGCTATCAACAGCAAGGTAGCACTTATCTCTTCAGAAAACTGATAATTTGCAGTTTCACCTGTCTGTCCCCAAACTATTTGTCACATAATTGCTAAAAACTCTTACCACTAGTTTACATAATCAATCGTTTTATCTTGTTTCGACAAATTTTGTTTGGCTGGAAGGGGAAGCGATGGGCTGACTTTGTCTTGTACTCAAAAGTAAGATATTAGATAATTTTTCCGGCTAATTAAACAAAGAACAACTTTGGTGTTTTTATGTCCAGCAGACATAGACAGACCAGTAATGGTCAGTTAATTCAGTTAATAGGTAGTCTCAACTATTTTAATTTATGTAATTTAAATACTTATCATGCATGCTATGTTTACAATTTCATAATATAAATGTTTTTACCGATTTTCTGGCAAGTGGTCATTTCAATTTTAATTTCATCAAGACTTTTTCTTTTTAATTTTTAGTTGTTGATATTGTTCAGGCAGATCATGTAAATTTTAGACAAAACAAAGATTAGGTTACCTGAGAAATATTGATATAATTATGAGGGGAGGTTGGAGGGGTCCTGATCCCGAAATCTCGGGCTTAAAAACATGAAATTCAGAGGTCGCGAAAATGGTCCTGACCCTCCTCAATTATCCAATATCAACAGTTATCTAAATAATGTTAGAATAAATTGAAATGACCATTTGTAGGCAAAAAATTAAGAACACGTCTATAAATTAATTTTAGATTTAACTTGTAATACATGCATACTTATGTAAATCTCTGTCAATCACTTCTAAAAAAATTAACCATACATATACAAAATCATACATACCATTAGAAAAATGAAATTTTAATTAAATGCACATATTTGACAAAAATGAGATAAAGAAAACAGGAAAACCTAGAAAAAGGGATGATCTGATGATTTTGAAAGCCAAATCTTGCAAAGGACCTAAGAATGGAAGTAAAGTGCAATCTACCATTATAAAAAAATCTGAATCTGAGCTGTCTTGTAAAACAGAAATGGTAATATTATCATGTTTTGAGCATCTCCATAATTGTTTTATACTTTTACCAATATCATGTAAACTATGTATATAACTTTGTTAGTCTTGTATTATTTTAATTTTAGTTTCTTGAGTACAATTTGGAAATTAGTATGGTGTTCATTATCACTGGACTAGTATATATTTGTTTAGGGGCCAGCTGAAGGACGCCTCCGGGTGCGGGAATTTCTCGCTACATTGAAGACCTGTTGGTCACCCTCTGCTGTTGTTTTTTATTTGGTCGGGTTGTTGTCTCTTTGACACATTCCCCATTTCCATTCTCAATTTTATATGAATGAATCATCCTTATGACTTACCAGATTATCCTATAGAAATACTATATCTACTTTGTCTGGATTTGAATGATTATGGTCACAATTAAAAATATATCAATCTTTTCATAATTGTGAACAGAAATTTTTATTTTCCTTTGAAAATGTATACAACTTAGTTCAATAATCCCTCTTTCAGATGGAGAAATACAAATTATTTACAAATAACTAAAGATTTAATAGAGAGGCATTCTGCTTGTCAGCATCAAAATAAATGCTTTTATTTCAATGCCACTGATAATTTTTTTTTATAAACAAATATTATGTTTTTGAAATGTGCATACATGTATGAAATTATCATTCTTGTTGGAGAACTTTTACTGGAAAAAGTTTAAAACTATGTGTTGACCCTTAAACCTATTTACAAGAATCGAGACACAGCATTTCCATAAATAGTAAGCAAAAGGCCAAACATAGACCCACTGTCCAGAAAGTTTTATTTCCCCAATATGTCACCTCTTCTAATTTATGTACATATAATAACAGTTTAATCGGGCTCATTAAAATAACAATATATACATCTATGGGTATATGTCACCTATACATATATAACATGGATCATCACACCTGTTCTTACCTGTCAGGTAAATCTACAGGACAATGCAATCAATTGACAAGACCAACCAACTTTTAGAACATAGATATCAGACATGTACCATACTGGTATCTTACAAAGTGCACTGTGTAAACTAGGGACATGATGGTCATGTCTTACAATCTAGATGCATTAGACGTAACCGTACATAGTACTTTTGACATGGAACATTTTTTTACTTATATGGAAAGACTCATCAAGATGGAAATATATAGCAACAAGCATGTTTTAAAATGTACCAGTACATCAGACATGTGACCACATAAAAGGTCAATTATAAAAAATTATAAAAATAAATTGTACAAATGTTAACTTGTTTTTTTTGGTGGCTCTCAGCTGTGCAGGTGTTTTGTTGCATTAGTTTTACTTTTATGACATTTGGTCTCCATAGGTAAAGCAGGGAAGTTTGTGAGCATCTAAATCTGGTTAAACTCACTTTACATTTTTAATCTGTACCAATTTGGGTCAGAATATTTGGAACATGAGTTGTCCCTCATTTATGTCTTTGTTTGTATGACTATTTGCTTGTAGTTGTTTGTTAAGTTCACTGTTGGTGTGAACTTTAGTACTGTCTATTTTTCTATTTACTGGTACTATTTACAGTTTTTACATGCCACATCCTATTTTGGTGTTAGGTGTTAGCATAGTTTCTTCTTTAATGTCAATGTCTGGTCCCCTTTACACCATTCATATTCATTTCTTTAGACTATCCTTTAGAAAGATGGAGTGTATGATGATCCTGTTCTTACTTTTACTTGTGGCCCCTAATAAACTTAGATACAGGTCTAAATAAAACTGGTAGACAGTCATTTTGAACACTGAGTAACTTGATGTTTAATATCTTATACTGTGACCATGACCTTCATCAAAACGTATTTCATAGATTATTCAAATTTTCCACAATGACATTAGAAATCTCTCAAGTTTGACAAATACTCTTCACTAATTTCTTTGGAAAACTCATAAAATGTATAAAGATGTAAATTTCACTTTAATATAAATTCATTTAAATTCAATCACTGGACTGAGTCAACTATGATTTGACTTTTGATATTTGACAACAATTGTATGCAACAACTATAAGTTTTCCTCATTGACGAAAGCTGTTATGATGTTATCCATGTCCTCTGGTCTCTAATGAATTATACTGTCTCATTGGCAAGCGTACCATACCTCCTTATTTTCATATCATGAGTAATATTATACAGATACACTTTTATAATGTAAATGCATTTGCTTTTTGGTCAGGTCATTGCCTCTTTGACATATTCCATACACCCTTTTTTTTTTGGTACATGTATATGATATATATACAATTTTGTACAGGAAATTAAAGCACTATTAGGAAGAGCCTATTGTAAAACAGTCAAGTAAACAATATTTTGGTCTCAGATCATGTGTACTCAATATTGTCATAATTGTTATTAATCCACTTGCCATGACTTGATTACTGTTATCAAGTTTCCTTCATAGCCTTTAAACTAATTAATATTTTTTAGCCTATATCATATCCCTATACATGTATTTATAATTCTAATGTCTCAATTACATTTTTACATATGATATAAATTTTCTTTACAAACTTTATTTTCTCCAAATATGACTAATTTTTTCAGTCGTTATTTTGTCTGAACAATTCATATAAATTTTTCTTAATTACCTTAATAATCAGAAGTAATGTTTGACAGATGATGCAGAAGAATTCAAGATCAGACAGGGAGTACAGTTGGAATAAATAAAAGGAAATAACCTGTTACCTATTATGTAACAAAAACATTTTTTTTTTTATTTCATTGCTCAATTTCATAAAAACAAATAATAACTGGTCTCCCATGTGTCCCAATGCAATCATCCAGTTCAACAAACTTTCATTAAGGGAACTTGGCTATAGAAGATTGGGAAATGGTCTCTATAATTAATAAAATGAAAGTAACTGCTAATAATCCATTTATATTCATCATGTTCATAGTTGGAAGAAATACTACAAGTTGTCCAAATATTGAAATTTCAATTTTTATTAAATGCCAAGTTCAAATGTATTATTTCAAATCATTGATTTTAATACCATGAACAAATATACAAGTCATATATCGGAATAAAAATATTTAAAATCCAGACAGGCTTTGTGAGTCACTTGCAAGAAAAATGTTGCAATTGTGTTAAAAATAACAATCCTATAAGAATAGGTGTAAGAATGTGTGTATAGGTCTGAATATCCTAAGGGATGATTTAAACAAGGGTAGGAATGTCCAGTTGAATACACAATGTGATCATTTAAAGTCAATTTAAGACCTTTAAACACATGTGTTTATGTGTACTGGGTGGTTACGTACTTATGTGTAATAGAAAAGACAAACTTACAAATTATAAAGTGATAGTTTCTTACACTTAGTCAAGATCAGTCACAAGACATCTGTCAAAATAAAACTATTTTGGGCTTTAACGAAAATATACTCTGACTTGTACTAGGACAAACACTGTCTTCTGATAGGAAAAATAATTTTAATTAAAGGGAAACTTCGCAAAAAAATGAAAATTTTATATTATGTTTATTTGATATAAATAATCATAAATTCATTAAAATGATTGTTCAATTCTTCTAGATAAGTGAGTAAAATAAAAATTAAAATCCCACTATCACTTCTCGACTTATCGCCATTTTGACGGCATCTCCGATACAAATTGTCACGTGATGAGTATATTTGAATAAAATATCTGAATACCACAAAGCAAAAAAACAAGCATGGCATATCGTATATTCAGTATCAAAATGACTTGTCAAGCGTACGGATGTTCAACTCGAAGTTCACATGGCATAAGCTTACACACTTTCCAAGATCCTGCAAAAAAGAAAGAGTTGTACCAGACGTGGATGATTAACCTTGACATAACACCAACCAACTCACAACAAGTTCAAGAAAGTGTGTGCAGACCATTTTGAAGCATCTTGTTCGATGGAAATTTGATAGTAATTATGATTTTTTTCTCATGAATGTTTTTATTGCCATTTCGTTCCAAGCCTGGTTGAAAGGAAATTGTCAGATTAATATAGTTCAGTATTTCTGCATTCATGCATTAGTAACAGATTTTGTTGTTTACAAGTAGAAGTTTAGTACACGGATAAAAAGTCACAGACAAAAAATTTGTTGAATATATACGGGAAAAACATCTTCAAATATTATATTATTTATTACATTTATTACATTTTAAGTTTATGAACTTGTTTACAAGCCTTAAAAATAAAAAAGATATTTGATGTCAATCATGCAAAGATATATATTTCTAGGGACAATGAAGCCATTTAAGGTACCTACCCACTTTGGCATTTTGATTTTATAACAATTATTTGATGTCATTGATATTTATTTAATAAATTCTGTTTAAAACTTGCTTTAAAAATAATATTTCAAGAACAAACCAAAAATGAATTAATTAATTTACGTTTTCTCGTTTAAAGAAAAATAAACTCGAAACTGAATTATGACGTTTTTTCTGTGTCTTTCTGTCGTAAATTCACAAGTTCAATGAAGTATATATTTTTTAGGTGCAAAAAAACTTATGTATACATCAAAAATTACGTAAAACATTTAAAGGGTCATTTGTTTAATATAATAATGGTTTAAAAATAAGACTTTATTTATTTACATGTAGTATAATTACAGGTGCTAATTAACCCCCCCCCCCTTCCTTTTCCGCCATATAAAAGGTTGAAGAGGTGATAGGTAGATGGGAGCATATGTCTTCCCCGATTCGTGTGGAAACTTAATAGATCTTACCGCCCCTTGTTATGCTTTATAGCTGTCTACTAGGTCAACACGCAGTTGCGTAGTCCTACAAGTTAAGGCTGAGCAGTTTCGGGATATAAAATGTCGACAGCTAGGCTAGCGAAGTTTGTATTGATTTATGGCCAATCGTAATAGGAGTATTTTTTCTTTCTAAATTTATGATAACAAGATAATAGATAGGAATACATCTAGTGGGGCGGACACTAATTTGGAAGTTGTAAAAGCATAAATATATTCTTAATGAGATTAAAAGGTATCTGTAGCGGCTTTAGACTTTTCGAAATGCTTGCCAAAAAAAACCCACCTTTTATATGTAATAGATTTTATTCATTTCGGGTACTTCTAATATGAAAACGGACGATCTTTTGAATTATTGCCAGAGGTCATGTAATAGTGTCACATTCAGGTATTCTAGTGACTTCCTGCGGGCTAATAAACTGGTGACATTACGCAATTCAGGTACATGCATCGCTTCCCAGCTGTTTGACCCAGGTGTGCACAGGTAAAAGTGCCATCGAAAATGCTGTCAGGTGTATTATACATCCTGTTTACAATGTATGTCCCTAACCTGATTGAAATACACAAAGCCGTCCAAACATGAAATTAAGAGTTTAAAATTTATATCTACAGGCTGATTAATTCTGACATGTGCAAAGACAGAAATAATAAGACCGTAAATTATTAATTTTGACTTCTGTTTCAAAATTCATGTGTAGAAGATTATCTGGTACTGTACCATGCAAAATGATTTTTTTTCTTCAAATTTCAATTTTACGAATACCACTATGTAATGGAATGCAGCAGTCTCTTGACAGATAGAACACTACTTATTGACAAGAAATACCTAACGAACTTGAATGTTTTAAAATTTAATGCTATTATGAACCAAAAACAGAAATCTAAACTTCGAAAATTGTGCCAATTTATTAGAATTATAAATGACAAACTGGATTCTCTCTGATGTTAACCTGTCGGCTATACTGATCATACCGTTGTAAAAAACTCATATTTAATGCTTCCTCAACAAATGTACATATATGCAATGTAATGTAAACTAATGTGTTTTTCTGTATACCTTTGTCCAACTTAGGTGATACCAGAATAAAATGATATATATAACTTTTCGGGGGCGGATCCAGCCATATTAAAAAAGGGGGGTTCCAACTATATGTCCCACTTCAAATGCATTGATCGGCAAAAAAAAAACGGGGTTCCAACACCCGGAACCACTCCCCCTGGATCCGCCAATGCTTTTGTACACAATAGCTAAAATATTGTTTTGTCAGTTTGTTTTATTTGCTTGAAGCAAATGTTTAATTTGCCGTATGCGGTCTAGAGTTGTGATGAATAATTTAAGAAAGAAAAAACATACTGCATCATTTTACAACATTGTTTGGAGTAAATCCTAGAGAATTTAACCGATAGATTACGGATGACTATCTTTCATACTTTCTTGTCCTATTTCCGATATGAGCGGGCGCATTAACGAAATATTTTGCCTATTAGAAAATTTGCGTTTACTTGTATGTGAAGAGACAAGCATGCGCAATTATGACACGAAGATGATACTTAGTTCGTGGCATGTCTCTAGAACGTGCGGTAATCGTTTGTCTTCCTGTACATGTACATTCAATTATTTAAAGGAGATCAGTGTCATTTTAATCAATATAAGTTTTTGAGAACACTAAAACACTCCCGCGAAATCGCTGGCAATTCAAGCTTTTAAGCTGTGGTATGATGATTTATTGTAAAAGATTTTATGTCTGGAGAAAAGGTATCAAAGCCCTCTACATTTTTGCCAAAGTCCGTTATTTGTTTCCTTTTCTGTTAAATTCCATTATTTTCGAGTATCTGACACTAGACCACAATTACTCTACCCCTTTGCTACAATGCATTTCTTGGTAAAAGTCAAATTAAATTTTAAAAAATGCACCGCTTCAAACATGAAATAAATGTAACTGCTTATAGACCATTATTATTCTCATAAAATATGCTTCTAGGACAATCCATCAGTGCTTTTTCTTTTGTAGTAGCATGATACATTTTCAATATTCAGTTTCATGGTCTTGTTTGTAAAAAGGCAGAAGGTACCAATACGGATACTCTTATTCAGTACACTGAAAACGTCATAGCAAAAAATAACCAATAAACGATCGAAAGACAAACAAAGAGATAAAAAACACATCATAGAAAACTGGTTTAGGTTGCACAACAAGAACCCCAACAACATCTCGGGAGGATCTCGGGTCAAATCATATCAACGCTCCGTGGTACTGTGGTAGACCAAACCTTCATGTTAATACAACATGCAATCTATAAAATTATACTTCAAAGTGAAATAATTCATAAATAGGTTTATTAATACACAAATAATGAAATGAATCTGAAACATTCGGTGAAAAATTGTATTGGTTAATCGTTTAAATGATTTTAGAACTATTCAGTCTGAAGTGTCACTTTCACATTCTTTGAATCATTCGTATACCCCATCCAACGATGGAAACTCTTTTCTAATTAGGTTTACTACACAAGCGGTAGGATTATTCTGTGTTTCTTGCCAAGTGGTTGACCTTTCCTGACCTAGCACACAAACTGACGATAATCCATAAGCCTGCTTTGTCTGTTAATAAGTACGTCTGGAGCTCTCCCTCCCTTCCAGTAAGACAAAGTTGACCTTTAAATTTTCTGTCAACATTTTTGATATTTTCGTTCAAATAGCTGAAGAATTAGTACGTGGTGAGAATTAAATTATTTTGATAAGGACATTACTTCCTGAATATTAAAAAAAAAAGAAGATCGCTTTGAACGACCCACTTATATAACTGCAATTGGTAATTACTATCTATTTCAAAAATTCAAGGTCACCGATTCTTATTTAGAATTTTTAATTCATTTACTCGTGTTTATAAGGACTTCATTATTCATAAATTTATTCAATTAAATTAATTCAGTATTTCTGTTTTTTTTTACAAAAAATATTCAGCGTCAATAATATATTTAATTAAACTGAGCTCATGGAAAATATTAAGATTCCCCCGTTTATCTTTCATACGAAATGTTGTTCACACCTAGAAAAGTGAACCGTGACGGCTTAAATTCACTGAGTAAAGATCAAAAGATACAAAATGCTAATCTTTTAATTAACTTGAATTTAACCACGCATTCAACAGGTAGTCACTATGTGTCAAAGTACAATACACATTGTATTTGCGGGGCCGTATTTGCACACTACAAATGTATTAGCAGCACATATTTACTAGCCTGACGTAAAAGGTAAAAAGTACAAACATACATTTTTAAAACACTACCAGTTATACATGTTAGTTCAAAATATCCGTCGGGAAAAAAAATCATAAAAAATATTTTATGATTTACTTGTATCACTATAATCATTTCAGAAAATATTAAAATATAAATCGTACATTCTACTTTCAAGCTGAGCGCTGTTCCATCTTAATTATTAGTTGGTTAATAGCTACACCAAACGTCGTCTATGCGCTTTAAATAGCGTTATAAGATGATTAACGATTAAGATTTAAAATGAGATTATTTCCACTCCCGGCATGCTTAAAGACTTAAACTACGTCACATAAGTCAGGAAGTTCGAAGAAATAAAATTATTAATTCTTAATTTTCTCCTTTATTGCTGTTCATATCCAGATAAAACTTGGTGAATATGTTTTTTATGGTATTATGGACATAATTAGCTGATAAGTAAAAATTCGCGAATTATCCCTTTAAAAGTTGATTTGAGAAATCAGAATGCAAGCTATTTTTCACCTAAAAATTGTTAAAATTACATTCTTACCAATAAATAAAACTGTATACAAAAGTGTTTAACTTGTGTTTAAAGTCTTTATTTAGATTAGGGTGTTGTTATTTTATAAATCAATTCTGTTATTTTTTCCCACTGATGTTTATCATAGAACAACATATGGTCATGTAAACTTGACAAAACATAAATTATATATATTAATTATTTCTAATATTTACTGATTTTAAATGAACCTATGTTTTTACTGACATGAATGAATACAACAAAATCAATTACTCATTTATGTAAATCTTAGTGTCTACTATGTGTTTTCATAGAAGCAGAATAAATTACATATATTTTAACTTGAATCTGAAATAATTTTTTTAAATTGATTTAATTTTTTGAAAGGAAATAGTGTGTAAAAAAAACTCTTCAAAATTGATAAATATTAAATTAAGGAATAAACAGACTACCACTCAGTGTAGGAATAAGTCAAAGCAAATTTAGACTGTTCAGAAAAAATATGACATAAAAAATATCAACTTTTCCATTAAAACTCTTTTGATAATCCTATTTCAGTAACAGATTCTTCATAAATCAGAAAATATTTCTGTAATAACGATTGAAAATGAAAACAAATATTGATTGATAAAGAATAAAACTATCAATTTTTCCTCACAAGTCATAGACTATATACCTACTTTTAAATTTATACATTCTTATGAAAATCATAGAGTTATCTCCCTTCATCAATTCTAAAATTTTATCATGTTTTTGAAAGTAGTCAAACTTATACATTTAAGAGGCTTGATAACATACTACATTTGTATGCACATTTTTATTCAATATTTCCATAAAATTTAAACACATAATTTATGACTATCCCTAAATATGAACTTCCTTTTTTCCTTTCATTTCATTTCTAAATTTAATATTTTCTTAAAAAGACATTTCAATCTTACACACTATTACTGACACTATCCTACACAGACACCCTTACTGTCACCCTCATTTGACATTGTGTTATTATTGAAGTTGTAAGTAAAATTTTCACATATCATGCATATGAAATTATTGAATTTCATAGCAATCAATGTATGGCCTTAAAAATTTGCCAACTACAGTTACAAATCAAAGGGGTTTTATCAATATTAAGTAAATACGGTAATCACGTGTATATTGAGTTAATAACTAACAGTAAAATAAGTATTATCATGGTTAGATACCCTGTACAAAGGGGACTACTTGTAAAGTCCTTCCTGTTAATTCATACATGTATATTGAGGGTGTAACCTTACATTGATAATATATCAGATATAACATGACCTCTTTTACTTAACTTTATAAAAACATTACTGTTTTGTTTTTATGATAAAGCCTGTAATGTTTTACTGAACAATAAACTTTTTAATATTGAAACAAACATTACAACTTCCAATCGACAAGAACTAATCCAACCTTAATTTCATTACTTTCCACTTTGAAACTTAAGTTTATTTGGAAACATTATTACCTTTCTTTAACTTTCCATTGTTTTCTCTATGTTAATATAATAACAGATAATATATGATTGCTGTCATCTTTTGATAACCTGATCAATATCACATCTTTGGAAATAAATTCTTTTCTACTTAATTAAAGAATTATAATCAATTAAAATATACTTTGTAAATAGGTGTCCTTAATACAATCAAAGTTTATTATGTTTCATGATTATGCTAAATCTGGATTAATCTTTAAACTTTTTTAAAGTTATAGTCCCTGAGAATTTGCTTCTCTGCTAGATATACTACTTTTAATATTTTATAGATTTAGAATAAAATATTTTCATCAAGAGAAGTCTTGTACTATTGTATAATGACAATTCTCTAAACTGACTAAATTTAAAAAATCTGATAAAATTTCTATGAGTGGTAGAACCTTTGAATTACAATGTCTACCATTTCAACCATGACCAATATTTTTGTTTTGTATTGGACTACTCAAGTGTAAAAATACAGAAATGGACAAATCAGTGGAAAAGTTTCAGTATACATGTTTCCATTGATATACTGCTTCCACAGAACATTTGGATGTTGAGCTGAATTAAAGCCATGATTGTTGTCCTTATAAGTCCAAAAAGAATGCTAACAGATGATTTTCTCCAGCTATGAAAAATCTGTGTAAAATAAAATGTTTTGATATTTCTAATTAACATTTGACAACGGTTAACTTTCTAGAATATCTTGCCATGTACAGTTCCAAATTTAAAGAAAACAAAAATTTGACATAATGAACAACTCTTGTATGTTGCTCTTGATAATTGTTTATATTAATTTCAGAAAATATTTCGCTATCAGAAATACTAAAATGCAACTTGTCAAATATAGTTCAATAGTTGTATTTAAAGAAAAACACTTGTTTGGCAATATGGAAAACACTTGTACTAACTTGCAGTATCCTTAAGTGTTCTTAGTTATTTCAGAAATGGTTTCACTATCAAAAATGCTCATTTTATTTCTGTCTTGGTTCACCTCATCTGAATCCTATACATTCTGATATGATTCAATATATATCAACCAAACAGCTTTTGGTAGTATTTTGTGACTTCAACCCAGTCATTTGGTTAACTTAGTCACTCAGAAGAATTTTGCATTTGTCCCCAGATTTGGCAAAAACAAAAATTAATGTGATTTAAATAATCACATCTTTCAAAACAAAATTGAATCAAAATTCAAAGTAATTGTTTAAAATAAACACATTTCAATTTTGTGTAGCATATTCTTGCATAAGATACTAACTCTATGCTATATATTTATATTATTCTGGCTGGTAATATGGAAATTGAAAAGTGAATAATTACCATCAATTCCGAGGTTAAAATCACATGCATTCGGAAAACCTTCCTGCATATAGATAATACACAACTTGACTTTGACCAGACTAGATTTTTGTAACTTTATGCTTATAATGAGCAAAAATAAAAAAATAAACAGTGACATTTTAATATTTAGGTATAATATTAAGAAAATGTCTCGCATTTGATTTGATATAATCATGGAATTATCATACTATATTTTACTTCCATGTACTATTCTTAGACTATTGAAAGCTATTTGCTAACTATTAATCAGTCTTTTAAATAAATTGCTTTTCCTACATTTTGCTGTTAGATTAACTGCTTCTACACTGGTGCTAAAATTTGAGAACCAATTGAAATGTATATATATTATATGTTTATATTGGTACATCATGTGTTACTCCAAAAAAAAAAAACCTCTTCTTTTTTTCTGCATCTCGTAAAGACTGACTAAATAAAAGGTTTATATAAAGAGCTGTATAATAGATAGTTTCAAATCTTGAAAACTACTTCAATTTCCTAGACCATGTCTAGCATTTTAAATAAATCCTGCATCCACAATGCTTTAAATCTTATTTATTTATTTACCAATATTTTACTAATTTTTTTACAAGATCTAAATTAATGATAATCTTGTTTCTATAAATCAGCATATTTGAGTCCTCTATACTTCAGAATTCTGAATCAATATTTAACTCTAGGAAAAACAATGTGTAGCCATTGCATAAACTGTTGGGTTCTACCAATCTCACATTAAGAATAAAAACAGACTCAATGAATGAATCCTTATAGCAGAAACTTGCCCATCTGTTGGCATTGCTTAGAAAACTTAAGATGTAAATTAAGGCATAACTTTCTATCTTAAAAAGAACATCCAAACTCCTTTTGCTTTCATGATTGGAAGATATATGTATAATTTGACAGTGATTCCCATATAGTGAGGGTAAGATAGTCTCTTAAGTCTTACGTTATCACCTCTTTTTTGTGTACTCAAAACAAAACAGAATTAGTCAGAATCAGAATCAGAATAATTTATTATAGTGTCACATACCAATATAAAACACAATGAATACATATAATTACATATTATATTTAATAAATGCATTGGCAATGTACACTCTGAATTATGTAATCAATATATAAGCCATTACCTTGAATGAGTCTTTGTGAAATGCATCATGGCATCCCCTAAACTCTTTATTCAATAGACAATCTAATGTTTACATAAAAACATATAAAAGCCTTTGTTTCCTTACTGCCGACAAAAACAAACAATTGGTTATAGCAGTTCATACTTATAATATTCATGTTCTTCTTGTCATAAGTAAACTGACCATGAAATTTAATATTAGTAAAAAGAGTTGTCACAAGCTATCAACTGTATTTAGAACAGTTCTCCATTCTTACTGTCTCCATGTCTTTTAGAGCATTGGAGAATTATTTATCAGTAAAAAAAAAAAATAATTAAATATTTACAGCAATTTGCTGTTCTGGAAAAATATTTCAGGCTTCTAGAAATACTGTCCTGATTTAAACTGGACATATTTAAAAGAAGTATGTATTGGTATGCTTAAACTACAATCACATTTGTATTGTACTAGATAACAATGTATCATTTTAGTGTCTTTAATATCTGTCTTGACTATTTCCAGACACTTGTTCAATATATTTTCAATATGAGCAAATATGTTAATTGACTAAACTGTTGGTTCATCACAAAAACAATGTGCAACCAAATATTAGCTATGCTTGTGTTGTTTTAAAATATAATAAAAGTAGACATAATGTTCCCTGGGTGGAAGGATGTCTAGAAAAGTCAGATAGACCTGGACTTAAATTCACTAGTCTGATTCTAATTTATTTTATTTGCAACAATCATCCACGTGCAATTCTATGCTCCATAAATATCAATGTGCAATCAATAAATAGTTATGATTTAATTTTATGTAAAATATCAAATCTGTATTTTATTAGAATGAATGCAACTTATAGATTCTAAATCATGCATGTTGTTCTAGTTCCTATGTTTCCTGTATGAAACATGTCAACATTAATCAAATAGACTTGGGCAAAATCCCTATTCTATTTTAAGTCTATAGTGATCCATTGAGCACGTTTTATTTTCAATAAATATGGTTTATTTTCCCTGAATGGAAGGTTAACCAAAAAAAACATCATCAGTTGTGGGCAAAATCCCTATTCTGATTGTGCTGTATTTATCAACTGTTAAAACAGTATCACTGTTGGTCTACGCTCCCTGTATGGAACGTTTTCCAAATAAAACAATCAGAAATGGGCAGATTCCCTTTTCTGATTGAAATTTATTGAACCAATTGAGGTTCTAGTCACAATAGTGGTATACGCTCCCATACAGACGTTATCCACATTAAAATAATCAGATCTGGTCAAAATACCTATTCTGATTTAATAGTTATGTGTTTACACAGTCTCGTGTACCAGGTGTACACGTAACAGACTGCAAATTGTAAACAATCGAACCAATTGAGGTTCTAGTGACAATAGTGGTATACGCTCCCATACGGACGTTTTCCACATGAAAAACAATCAGATCTGGTCAAAATACCAATTCTGATTTTAATATAGTGATGTGTTTACACAGTCTCGTGTACAGACTGCAAATTGTAAACAATCGACTTTATCCAAACTTTACACTCGACCCGTTTCGTAGCATTGCTCTAATGCAGTGAAAAATCCAGTCAGCTGAGCGTGAAAAAAGAAATAAACATCCGTTTAAAAATATATCTTTTTTAAAAACGTAGCACTCACGTAACATGTCCGATTTTGACAGCTAAATTCTGCCTTTCCTCGGACCCGATTTAATGTTTGAAAATGGCGGCTAAACAAAGGTCATTTTCTATGTCGTCGTATTTCCAGACTCGTAAGCTGTAAAAATGACGAAAACGTGCATATCAGAAACTTGGCAGAAGCGCTGTATTCTGATTCACATTAAATTAATCGTATACCGATATTCCGAAAACAAATAATGTCTTTTATAAAACATAAGGATTTTCAACAGTAAACTGTTAAAAATCCTTGCCGACGAGAAACATGCGTTCTCTTGAACGCAAAAATTAAAACTAAAGCTAGTGTATGTTACACAGGTGAACTATGACGTAGGTGAGTACATCTCATGGATGTAATTTTTAATCACCTAGTTAATTGCGATGAGAACATGTTGTGAAAGCAAACATATTCTATATAATATAAATGTAATTTCATGGTAAGTATATTTAACCAAATTCATATAAAATTACAATTCTTAGTGAAATACAAGTTACGTAAACATATGAATAATTAGAAATTTGGCGTATTTATCAACTTTAAAGAAATACCAGTTTCAATATAAATATCTTCCCCCATTTCAGTGTTGCTCTAATTAAATTATTTTTATTGACCTTTTGGTATTCAGATTGCAGAAGATCACTAAACAATAGACAACTTTCGAGTTCGGTGCATTTCCGTCAAAAACTCTGGTTTTAGTGAACGTTATTTGTGCGTTTAGGGGCGTCGTCACTTCCGTTTTAATGTTGAGCGAGTGGTTGGAAAACTATAATTCTATATTGTACGAATTATTCAGCAAATTAAATTCTCAAAACTGACAATCAGCACTTCTGTCATTAGGGAATTGTCATAAAGTACCTACAAAACAACCATTATTTCTAGTTTATCCTGTACAATGACGATCACCAAGACGCTTGATGAACGTAAATAGTGCAGGGATACAGGCGATCCCCTCTATCTGGTAAATGACGTCATAATGGCGCGCATAATTGA
The DNA here is from genome assembly GCF_965363235.1 of Mytilus galloprovincialis. Classification (NCBI taxonomy): domain Eukaryota; kingdom Metazoa; phylum Mollusca; class Bivalvia; order Mytilida; family Mytilidae; genus Mytilus; species Mytilus galloprovincialis. The sequence goes on along the minus strand of NC_134839.1, from coordinate 26,174,057 downwards.
CGAGTTTTTGCCGGTGACGGATGAACTCGAAAGTGGTCTATTAGATAATCCAGAATGCACAAAAATCTTTTCAAACTAGGTACAAATGTACAAGGGCAATACTGAGACTTAATATTCCTTAAGTGTCTAAAAGTTTAGCAAAATTTGATTTAGTCGGTAACAAATTTTAATAGTCTGGGGGTCATCAGACTTTAGTGGCCAACAGTGCCCAGTGGTGGATCCAGAAATTATTATAAGGAGGGGGAATTACTGACTGCCTAAGATGGGACTGCTCCAGTCATGCTTGAATGATTCCCTGTAAAAGCAATCGATTTTTTTCTCACAAAAAGGGGGGGGGCATGGGCGGGCCCACTGGTTCTCCCCTCTTTAATTTCCTGCTCTTGTGATGGCTGGGTATGAAATAACTATTTTTAACATGTTTAAAATTTTTAATAACTGAAATTTACTTATTGAAATGATATATCTAAACTACCGGTACATGTGCACACATTTGGATCCAGGATTTTTGAAAAGGGGAGATCAATCTTAATAGTACCCTCCTATTGGGCTTATCCATGGCAATATTCACATTTTTGTTTATCATATATCATTTATTATATTCATATTAATGGAAAAAATGCCAATGAGATAACACTAGTAAAGTGAATTTCCACTATCATAGCCCTCTTAATGAGCAAATCCATGGTTTCCTAAAAATACAATTCATATATAATCAATTTGATCTTTCAAAGTCTTAACTGACAATCTCAGTAACTATCAGATAAGTGAACTTTTATCCAGGTCACCAAACTATATGTTTACCCAGGAACAGAATATGAAACTAAAGATGACCTTGTTTTGGTACAATCATCATGTATTATATAATCTATACCAATTATATGTGATACAGTAGCTACATTGTTAGACACAACCTGAGTGTATAGTCATGATATTCCAGATCTCACCCTTTCTACATGGGCACCATATTTATGAAACATTTTTAATTCTGAACAACCACTGATACCTGCACATAGATATACAGATAAAAAAAAAGAATATGTGGTACACAAATGTATGATTGCCAATGAGACAACTCAGTTACTCTCCACACGAGAATAAATGACGTAGCAATTAACAAACTGAAATATAGGTCATGTACAGCCTTCCACAATGAGCAAAACCCATACTGCATAGTCAGCTATAAAAGAACTCAAAATGACAAATGTAAAACAATTCAAACGAGAAAAAAAATGGCCTGATTTATGTACAAAACAATGAACAAACATTACCAATATGATATACAGCAACATTTTATAATATGGTCAGCATATTACATGTACAAAATGTATGTTCAGTAATCTAATATTAGGTTTAATCAATTGATATTGAATACAATCATAAATCTTATAACATACCACTATTTACTCAATATATTTATGATGTGCAACTTAGTACAGGAAGTAACTGCATATATATACCAGTATATGCACCAAAATATTTTCCAACTACTTGTCAGAAGACAAACATACAGACATTTTCCTTATGTGTCTAAAGTTTTGCAAACATTTACTAGTCCAAATTTTTATAAAAATTTACTAGTCTGGGACATTAGACTAGTCGTTGCAGACTGGCATATTATCATGATTATAGTTTGAATTTTTTACAAATTTTTTTTTTCTCAACCTAGTCCTCCCTTTCAGAACCTTTTTAACTGAATAAAGACTCAACAAGAATGTTTGCAACTGGACATTTACAAAATGTATGGGAAAACTACTTCCAAGGTGTACAGCATTTGGACATTCTTACCAAACTCATTTGCAAAAGAGATTTTGATAATTTGGCTCATGGGAAAGCAATAAATTACATTTCAAATCATGAACATGATGACTGTAACTGATTCTCAAATGTTAGAGAAAAAAAACATGACGGAAAATATTAAAATTACTATGCTACATTATTCGTCATGATTATGACATAGATTGAGACCACATTTAATTGTCTCTCCCTAATAATTACAGCATAACAATCTTAATCATTTATCAAAAGTTTGTTTTTTCTCTCCTTTTTATAGATGATCAATAATTTCACCAATACATATGACTCATTTCCCTTTTCCTTCTTTTTGTTTCATAATTTTTGATAATTTAGGATGTACATTTGTACATATGTGATTATCTCAGTACATTTGTACATATATGATTATATCAGTACATTGAAAAACAATCTATAATATTTAACTACATTTTTTGTTTGCAAAGAACATGTACATGTAACTATAGTACACATAAATTGTACACATGTTCTCCCAGCCAATGTAAGGGTAATTTACTAAATGATTACTGTTTACATAATAAAATAATAAGCCTTCTACAACACAATAGGAGACACTTTATAGAATCTAGACATCAGGGATGGGGTAATCGTAATCTGTAATCGTAATCGATTGTAATTGATTACATTTTTTCCAGTAATTGACAGTAATCTGTAATCGAAGACATTTTCGATTACATGTAATCGTAATTTAATCGATTACAGCAAAAATTATGATGTAATCATCGATTACTTTTCGATTACATTTGATTACTTTAGTAAAATAGTTTCATGAAATATAACCTTTTTTTAATGAAAATATGTATGTATTCATCACTTTGTAGTACAGATAAAATATAATGTATTAATATGACTTAATTTCTATCTATTGTCTCGTGCTGCATTATGATCAACCAGATCCCCTACCCAATTTTACTTTTTAACTAGCTTTTGAAACAAATGGATTTATGTGCTTTTCAATAATTCAAAACCTTTTAGAATGAAATTCAAAACAGTGTGGCTGTGGTCATTGATTGACACATTAAATTCATCCATTGACTGGGACAATTTACGTGAACGTTTGTCTGTAACGACCACTGTTCACGACGTACCTACGATAGACATTTAAACTGTGGGGTCACCAAAGGTTTCTTAACGCCTTTAATTATAAAATAATTAGAAAAATTAATCAGGAATAACCTTTAGGTTTTGATTTATACAATTGATATAAATCAAAACATTGTGTTATTCCTGATTAATTTTTCGAATTACTTTATTAAGGTGTTGAGGACCTTTGGTGACCCCATAGTTTAAGTGTATTTAAAAAGTACATAGTGAGCAGTGGTCGTTACATACAAACGTTCACCTAAATTGTCCCAGTCAATGGATGAATTTAATGTGTCAATCAATGGCCACAGCCACACTGTTTTGAATTTCATTCTATATATAGAATAAGAATATAGATTTTAAGTTAAGTTCTGTTCTACATTAAAGTAGTAAGCTTGTATTAAAATTCATTAAAGCATAATTTTTAATAAGATTTCTGTACAACATTAGAGTAGTAAGTTCCATTGTATTAAAATTCCCTTAAAACACAATTTTCATTTAGAGTTTGGATTTAAGCTCAAAATAGACAAACAGTTGATTCCTTATAAAGTTATGATATATTATATATATAAATTAAGAAAGTACACAAAATCATTTTGACAATGAACCAATGGCTATCCATTGAAATTCTTTTCAGAAACAGATACATGTATCCCATTTTGACACTATAAATATATATTGTTTATAATTTGATTAAAGAATACAAAAATCTGAACAAACTTCTTGTCTTCACTAATCAGATGATCAATAAGTCTTCTAATCAATACTATACAGACTTTGTTTTCATTTCAATTATGTCTTATTAAGAAAGAGATTTACATAATTTTGCCCCAGGTTATATATTGTACTCCATTGACAGTTTTATAACCTGTAAATAGGGTGGTTATCCAAACAAAAGGATTAATTCAATATAATTATAAATTTTGATCTTTAAAATTAGCTGAACAAATTAATTATTCTACTTTTTTGTATTTTTTTTCCATAGAAAACTTCCAACATTGTAATTGCCTATGTAAATATATAACTGTTTTAATGCATGAAAACAAAAAAAGCTAATTTAAGTCAGTACGAAAGCATTTTTTTTTTATGAATAATTGATTGATGCAACGTGATGTCATCTCTCATTCATGTTGAAATTCAAAATGTCAAGATTTTTTTTAATATTTCTGATCCTCAGTAAGAGATTCCATCTACAAAACAACTGTCAACTTATAATTTGGAAACAATGCTTTAAATGCTGTATTTGGTTAAGTTCTAAATTTCCACTATACAAACGTTGAGCAACACAATTGTGTTTAAACTTACTTTATTAATTAAAAAAAAAATTTAAGCATGTAATTAACAGTAATCGAAAAGTAATGTAATTACTTTTAATAAAGTAATCGATTGCAATCGATTACATACAAAAATCAGAGTAATCAATTAATAATCGATTACACAGAAATCCTTCATGTAATCGATTATTAATCGATTACATTTGTCAGTAATCGATTATTAATCGATTACATTTGTCAGTAATCGTGCCCATCCCTGCTAGACATGAATAATTAAAAGCCCACTAACAAGAGGGATTAAATTACCCAGGAACACCAGGATGTCAATATACTATTGATGGTCAAACCATGTTTATAAATACTACTCTATTCATAAATATATACATGTTTATCCATGAAATAATAAATAATTGCTGTAAAGGACATTACAAAAGAAATATGAGTGTTAAGGTTCTATCTTTGTGAAATGAAGACCTTTTTTTAAGTTGCCTATTAATGCTATTTTACATTATAAAATTTAGTCCCACCATGCATCCATGAAAAGTATCAGTTCTATTGGTTTCAAAAATATGTTTTTTCTATAATTATAATATTATCGAGAAATTTGATTAGTTCAAGTCTCTTCAGTAGTTACATGTATGCTTTAATTTGCTGCTGGTGGATATATTGCTTGATTTTCATTTTTTAGTTTTGTTTTTATTTCATATATATAAATAATTATATAAGGACTGGTTTTTTTTCTTTATATTGTTGCCCATTGTGTCATACTGGGTCCTCTAATACATGTAATAGCTGTATAGCTAAATACAAATGAATGTCGAACATACAGCCTGGGTTTGGACATAATTGAAGGCAGTATGGTAATATTCAGGTACAATGACCTTTACCTGGTTACATCGATCCTCATCCTTTTATCTCTGTTTGATACTTGTCTTATTTGAAAATATATAATTACACATTTCTCAAGGTTCTCTTTTGAAATTTTTGAAAGCAAGTACTTGGACTCATCATTTGAGGTCATTGTAAGTTCAATAGAAAGAAGAAATGATATTGCTTAAACATTTACCTCAGCTGGCATAACATTTTCAGCTTATTGTAGACGAGTTTGAATGTCCTTTTGGTCTGGAAGTGGCACTTATCTAGAATAATCTTTACCTGAATTAACATTAACAATCTATATAGCTCACCTTATCTGTTCTTCTTTTCACCAATGGAGTTGTCTTTAACTTAACGCCAGCTCCCTCAAACACATAATTACAAGGTGCAATTTTCGTTGCAATGTATCCCTCTTGATATGGGTGACCTAATGGTTTATCGTTGACTAAATCTGACAAATTTAATGGAGGAACACCATTGGTGGCCGGTGATACAGCTATATTGCTAGAGTCGAACACAGCAGATGGCTTTTTATTCTTTCGCCCACCTATTAAATCATCAATGTTTGTTTGTGGCACTTGATTGTTTTTAGATGATTTAAGAACATTTTTAAAATTCAAAGTTTCTGAGCTGTTTTCTTCATTGTTTTTATTTGGCACATTAGGTAAAGATGATTTTGTTGAACGTAGATGACTTGGTTTTACAAGTCTTGGTTCTTCTTCTTCTTCTTCAGAACTTTCGTCTTTAGTACTAGAAAGGGGAATAATTCCTTTTCCTATATTAACATTGTTGTCTGTTTTGTTAAGTCTATTTGCTATTATTGATGGCAATCCCCTTGTTGGAGTATCATTATTTTTGCTGTCTTCATCTTTTGGTATATTTGAAATCTGTCTGGTATTTTCAACTTTAACTGATTTCTGTGAAATTTTCTGCAAATGTTTTTCTGCTTCCAACTGCTTTTGTTTATTTCGTTCGTTAATTTCTTCTACAGAAAAAACATTCCTTGAACTGACAGGCTTTTCTTGTTCATTTCCATCTTTCAGTTTTATAATGTCTGTTTGTTTTTGCGATTGTGATGAAATTGTTTTATTTTTTTCAGCATCCTCTATACTGGGTGCTTGTTTCTTTGATTTCTGACCTTTGACTCTTGGTGGAGCTACAGGTGTAGAGACAGTTTCTGTGATGAAAGATGAATCAAATATTTGTTTTCTTTTGGGGAATAATGTTGCAGAATCTTCAGGTTTTTTCTCCTCTGCATTTAGGTTTACCTCCTTACTTGATCTCTTCACTTCTTCTATTGAAGTCTGAGATGATACAATAGGCTTACTTATTTTATATGACTTCTCTTCCACAGATGATTGGGGTGATATTTTTGGTCTATTTACTCTCTCTGGTTTCTTTCTCGGATGAGTAGGCTTATCAATGGTACCCAATCTTGGAGATAAATCTTTATTATCTTCTTTTAATGATATTATTATATCGTCTTCTTTGACTCCATTTCTAACAGGAGTAATAACACTTGAATCAAATATTGCTTTCTTTTCTGGAGACCTTCTTTTTGTTTTAGGAGACTCAAATGGGCGATCAGGCTTTTGTTTAAACATCTGAGATAAGTCTTTAACAGTTTGTGCAGGTGTTGGCTCAATCATGTCTGAAGATTTCTTTATAGAAATATCTTTTTCACATTCACTTTCTATTTTTTCATCAGGAATTGTTTCCTTTTCTACTTTTGAGGATGTTTCAATAGCTGATTGAGATACCCTTCGTGGAGGGACAGCTGGTTTAGGTGGCAGTTTTCCTTTGGGTAAGTTAAATTTTGATGCATAAAAATCAGGCAGTTTTGGAGTATTTGTCACTCTTTTCTCAAACAGAGATCTGAATGTTATCACAGTATTAGGTTTCGGCAAGTCAGTTTTTGCTTTTCCGTCTTTGAGGGAATGTACACTGCCAGCTTCCGGAATATCTTTAGTTTTTTTCACCCTGGTAGGTTTATCTTTTACTTCATGCTCAATGATAACTATATCATTCCTTCCTTTCATAAAATCTGATGACACATGTTGTTCATTTTTTGTAACTACAACATCGTTTGTTGTCGATCCTGTACTTGATACCCGTGGACGATGTACTGGAGGAGGAGGAGCACTCCTCAGTTTAGTTCTAATATTATAGTCTGTTGTTTTTTTAATGTTATCATGCATATGCTGCCTTTGATTTTTATCATCAGCTTTCTCAAATGTTGATTTTACGTCATGCTTTGATTTTCCAACATCAACCAAACTCTCTAAACTGGCAAACCGTCGCGATGATTTGAAATTACTCTTCTCAGACTTCTCTTTCAATTTGGAAAATTTTAGACGCAATTTATCAACAAAACCTGAATTTGGAGCATATTCTTCATTCGTATCATTATCATCGCCTGTAATTCCATTTGTCATGTCACTTTGAACACTGTCATTATATATATGGCCGTGTGGATGATCAACTCCAAGTCTCTCAAAAAATGGATTACTATGAACGTGTTTAAGATGTGATGTTTCAATACTATTTCTTATTGGTTCATCCTTATAATCCTTTTCCTCATAAGATTTAGCATTTGTGCTCATTTTAGAGTTGGAGGAAATCACACTACTAGTACTTGTACATGTTGTATCCGATTTTACAGGATAAACATTATTAACCTTTTCCTGAAGCTTTGAAGGTTCGTGTGGGGATTTAATACCATTACTATTTGTGTCAATAACCGGCGAAATAGAAGAAGAATCAAACACACAAGTTTTCTTACTTTCTTGGATCACATTTTTAGTTTTCTTTGACATCAATTCTCGTTTCCAGGTTGGAATGTCAAGCATTTCGTTCATGTGAGTGTTGTCGGAATGATTTCTATCTATTTCATTAAAGTCCTCAAAATCCCCATTACCATTTGATAGACCGAGCTTCCATGGCGGAACGGAAGCCATTTCGACGAGGCCTGTCATTAATGTTTCTCTTCTCGGGACATAATTTAGTCATGAAGCTCTAGTGGATCACCTTTTCCGGGTACCTCCTTTGATGAACAAGTGCCCCTACGTCACTTTCACTGCGGAACTTTTATTTAGGAATCCAAGGTGAAGGTCATTTTCAAAAACGTTAAAAACATTTGTTATATGACTTTCTCCTATTTAACTGAAGACAAATTTCCAAACTACAAATAAAAAAGTATTAAGTTATCGAAACAGACATTGAGGAAATTATATACATTTATTTTTTCTTAGCTTTCAGTTACCCTCTACTGTTCCCCTTTTGATAAAATAAAGGAAACTTCGATTGTTTCTGGTAAAGGTTTCAGAAAGACCTTAAAATACTTGTATGATACATTTATCAAATTTAAGTCTATTATATTCGTTTTAAAATTCAATTTTAACGAATCAAACGCAAAATGGTTGTTCCGGAAGTCACGGAAAACCGGAAGTTGCCATGAAGTTTGTTTCCAAGAGCAACCTTTCAAAGTGGACGACGCCATAGGATTTACAACTTCACACTTTCAATCTTTGACAGTGCCTGTGGCAATTTTTTGTCGTCCATAAAGTTAGCGTATGCAACAGTCACAAATTTAACTACATAAAAATGTTAGGAACAAAAGCTGCCACAGCAATAGGACCAGAATCCTGGAGAAATTCTACATTGAAAGGAATAAAACTTTCTAACACTATTGTCAACAAAAGTGATAAATCATGTGATGTTGGAAGGTCCCTGGACCCTTTACCTCATCTTCGAGACACAGTTTCTCAGTTGAGTAATGATGAAATCCACAGGTACACTCGTGAGGTTAGAGCTGTTGTTGCTAAGCTCAGGGAAAGTCTTCTAGAGACAAATGAGGAAATCAAGTCACTAACAAGGGGGAGAGAAGCTATCGAAAAAGCACTTGAACACACCAGAAAAGACATCAGACTTAACAAAGACAGTCAAGAGGTCAGGATGTCAAGACCCCCAAGAGAAAAGGTAACACAAACAAGAACAGAAGAGAATTTTTCAGTTTATCTATGTGCATTTACATGATTTAGGGGTTATAATACTGAAATGTTAGCTAGGGTATATGATACAAATTTAGCTTAGGGTAAGTGAATGAATTGGGTATAAGTTGGGGGATGTTAAGTCTTGTTAGTATAGCTCTAAGTCTTGGACTTTCGCATCTTCTTCTTTATTGACTAAATACATTCGTGTGATGAGTCAACCGACTCTTTACGGATTACCCATGTAGATGTAGATGTAGACTAAGTTTTCCAGTTTTCCATCTGAATAAAGATGATGAAGCTACACTAAATAATATATTCCTAAACACAAACAATAAAAAAAATTTTGAGGGCCAAGCTCTAGATGAAAATTTTGAAATACAACTACTCTGTCATGTACATGTATGGTAAACTATGAGATGTTTAGTTTATGTTCTTTTTTTTTTGGAAGTGTAGTTAAACTTGATGGACAAACTTTCACATGACAAAACCAAATGTGTCATGCTCATGATGATCAAGAATATTTCATTCATCCATTTTATTGTAATGGATATTGTATAGATTGATATATTGTTTACTACTGTACATGAATATCATTATAGAATAACCAATGTTTTAATTGACTGTCCTGAAACTCTATTTTGGTCAGTTTGCTAAGACATAAAAATTGGAATCATTTTTTTTTCAAATCAGAAGTCACAAACCCATATCAACAATTTGCAGCAACAACAACAAGTCTTGTTGTACACATTTTTAGTGTTTACCCTATCACACAAAAAGGGCATGGTAACTTAATTGAAAAAAGGCATTTAGAGTGTTTAAAATATCTATAAAAAGAGCACCTAGAGTGCATGGAAAATTAACACAAAAAAAAAAAATATTATGCAAATCATTGTATTTAATTAGCTTTAAGACACTCATCATTCTGTATTGGCTCAACATGCTCAGTGGATGAGACCATTTTGAAACACTTTTATTTTGTTAAAAATGAAGAAAAGCAATATATATTGTAGATAAATAACATTAATTATGTTAAAAAGTATAAAAGTTGTTTTATTTTTTTTTTCATGTGGAATTATTTCCTATTTGAGTGAACTTTGGTACATTGTACATGTAGCTGAACTAAGTGTCCCATTTATATAAATATGCTCCTCTGTCGTCAATTTCTAACTAGGACTTTCTTACAGTGTATGTGTTGTACTTTTTTGTTTGGTAATAATTATAATCTGTATTTAGTAGACAAATTCACAATTACAAATTTAAGCACTGAAGGGCTATTAAAACTGACAAGACAAAAGAACATATCAAGTCATGAGAGTTCATGCATACATAAAACATAAAAGTTCCATTAAGTAGCTTGAAAAGTATAACAAAAGAAGATGTGGAATGATTGCCAATGAGACAACTATTCACCAGCATTCAAATGATGTGAACATAGTCATGATGGTGAATATCAGCAGTTTTAGGTCATGGTTAAACTTTCAAGAACAGACACTACCCAAAATGTTTGGTCTGCTATAACAAAAACTTAGAATAACTTTATATATTTATACGACTGTCACACAAGTGAGAGGTTTAGCTAGCTATAAAACCAGGTTCAATCCGCCATTTTCTACATTTGAAAATGCCTGTACCAAGTCAGGAATATGACAGTTCTTGTCCATTCGTTTTTGATGCGTTTTGTTATTTGATTTTGCCATGTGATTATGGACTTTCCGATTTGATTTTCCTCTGAGTTCAGTATTTTTGTGATTTTACTTTTTAGACATGAAAAGTGTCAAACGAGAAAACAAATTGTCTCATTTAATTTCAATTTTCAAAATTTATGATTTTTTTGTTGCTCTTATATCTATCTTTCATTGATAAATAAAAAAGTAATCTTATAAATTGATCAATACAATATAGCTTACCACTTCATTAATTATTGAATTGGTACCATATACAATTACAGAATCCATAGCTTTCTAGTTAGGACATATGTTGTCTTATTGACTTTCTACTTGAAGGATGAAATTAACCATTCTAGATAATGTTTAGGATTCCCTTGGCAGTTAATTTAAACCTTTAGGAAATAGTTTTTATATTTTTTTCTTAATGAGTAAAACCATGGTAAAATTTAAACATTAGATTTTTTTTCAATTAAAGCTTATAACCAACTTCACATGTTTTAAGATTAAAGTTTATATTAGGAATTGTATGCCCTAACCAGGAGTAATAAAATATTTATTGGTCACCAGGTCTTGTAGTACAACCATTGCTAAGCAAGTAATTGTTTGACTGTGGAATGTATATAACTACATGTACAGATGTTGAATTTAGAACATTAAATCCAATGCCTTAACGTGTTTGGAGGGTGCCTTTTTCTCTGCTCAAAAAAAAAGAACATTGTTTTCCGTTACAAAGAAAGTTATGACATACTGGCCATGGGTACATACATGTTTCAGCACAATGATGAACCCTGTACATTTTTGTTCAGCTATTATGTTTGATAACCAATTATAACCTAAAAATTAGCAACATAATATTATCTATTCTCTATGCTAAACCAATTTATTTACCCAAAGAGGATTGGGAATTAAACATGACCAATTATGCAGGAATCGTGCCCCTAGTCAAACTGAGTTGAACAATTTTTATGTTAAAAAGTTGATATTTAATTTGTGATGCAGGGAAAAGAGAACTTTACTACATGTAGTTTCTTAAAATTTTCTGAAAAGCATGAAAACTGCCAAAAAAACATTTAAAATTTATTGAAATTACAAAAATAACCACTTATTAGATAAAGGATGTAAAGAACCTTGTAAACTTTATTGATTATTAACAGCTCCTTGTCATCTTTGTTGTTTGAAGAAATAAAATGAGATGTGTGGTATCACTGATTTGGTCTTGTATTTGTTCCTCAGTAAATAAAATCTAATTACACAGATAACAGTTTGTATTATAAATGTAAGATTTCGAAAATCTTCATTTTAAAGAAATCATTAAACTTCTGTAAGCCTTTTTAAATGAATACACAAGCAATATTATTGAGGAGGGATTTACTTTTGATATGAGTTAAAGCAATCAGTTCCATTTTTTGATTTTGAAAATACAATTTAGCAAATTTTGGTGACATTAAAAATTGTACTTAGGTTAGAAAAAGAGAGGATCTATTTAAATTTTTTGTAAGATATCTAATCTAATTAGGATTCCCAATGTATTATGTACTCCATTAGTGGCTGATCCAGAACTTTTCATTAGGGAGGCCTGCTGACTGACGGAGGGGGGGCAGTCATGCTTCAGTGATTCCTGATATAATCAACCAGTTTTTTTCCGGGCCATGGATCCACCTATGTCCATAATTAATGATTATAGAAAAAAATAAAAAATTATGCAGTTATAAAATTATGGTAAAGTTTGAATCTTTTTGATGTCTTCAAGCAGCATCAACATTCATTTTTGCCTATTCTTTCCAATAATAAATTGCAAATATTGGGATACTTAATCAGTTACTGTATCATTCTTGGTGACACTTTTAATTTTTTTTGAATAATTATAAATCAATCAACCGGCAATAAACATGTATCCTACATATGGTTAGAAGGGGGAAGGGGGGTATCTGTATGTAAAAATGTACATGTCTTCACTACAGGTATTTTAATAATATCAATATATCAAAGACTAGATTTGAATGTACTGTTTTAGTTAACAGTGTGTTTTTAGTAATTTGATATATTTTTTTATAGCTTTAAACATGTTAAAGAAATCATGTACTGAAACGGGTGTGACTATTTAAAAATAGGAAGATGTGTTACATACAATGTAGCTCTGTTTCAGCTGTGAATGACCCACACAGATCTTTTTATTGGATAAAAGTTTGTAACAACTATATGATAGCTCTTGTGTGATAGAAATATGATAGGCTTTAAATGGAACATATATTTTTTGACTGGGTTCCAAAATGTTAAAGTTGAGAAGGGTTCTTGTTGCTATTATTTTTGTTATTCTTTTTATGTGTTTATTGATAGTAGTTGGGTAATATTAAATATCTTATGTCATTTTTGTATTTTAAGGTGGCATGTCAATATATTTTATTGCATTCTTGAGTTGTTGAACTTAGCAGGAGAATATACTTGTAGATATTTTGTAAACATTGAATCAAAATGCTTATTGGATTTTTTTTTTTAACTGGTAGTTTTTATACGATTTATTTATTTAAACAAACTGTTAAATTTGAGAAGATAAAAATCCTGATGAAGCTTGTCATTGGTGTTATATAGATCTTTAAAGACCTGTATTTTTCAGTATTTTTGTGAATATTGACAATCCGTATATTTTGAAATGAGTTTTATAACCATGTTTTGAATGTAGATCAGAAAATATGTAAATGTTCGCTCATATTTAATTTGGTTTCTCTTCCACTATATTATAAATTCAAAGCCTAATGTTCACAGCATCCTTTAAGCTGGATATTTCATGTCAGTTGTTTTGTTAAAAAGCTGCAGTGGAAGATTAAAAGAATACTATATTAGTTAGGTCTGTAATACACCATTGCTTTATTGCTATATCACATGAAGGATATGGATTTTCAGTTGTTTGTAACACTGACACCTAATTATAAAACCAATACATTATTATATTAAACGAAAGTCTTTAAACATTTCACAAGTAAAACTGGTATTAAATAGAATGTTATATAGAACTTATTGCCATTAATTAAAGAAATATTGAATTTTGACACCAAATATTTACTACCATTTTACCCTTAATTTAAATGTCTACACAACAAAGACAAGATTTGGTTACCTATTGATGAATGTACAAAGTAATCTTTATACATGACACCTTTTACCTTTTAGGAGAAATTTTAAGTTACTTTAATTCAATACACATTCCATTCAAGTTCATCTGTAACTTTCTATACAAATGCACACTTAATATGAAACTGACATATATTTTATGGTTTAATGGTAATTCAGAAGTTTTATTGTGTTATAATACTGTTAACTTCTGATAGAAATGCTGTCATGCTGAGGATAGTTTAAACTTTACCAAAAAATAAGATGTTTTGTAAACTGACACTAAAATAGTCAATTCTGAACATTTTAGTTTTGTGTCTGACAAAAAGGTTGTCTGGTAAGCTCTCTACAAATGAATTAGACTTAGGTCACTGAGTTGTTAAATACTCTTTTACAGCTGAAATAAAGTAGCTTGACAATAATTATTTGTACAGCGTTTTTTTTTCATAATACATGTATTAAACTTGAAAAACGAGGTTTGAATGAAGCTGCGTTACATATTTTTACCGTAGACTTATCTATAACCACATCATTCTTGTTTTTTTTCAGGGACATGATGGTGCAGATGATTTATTAAATGCAGAAAAAGCACATTTAATCAATTGTAAAAAGGCATTAGAAGCTCAGCTTAGATCTGTTCAGCAACAATTATTAGTAAGTAAACAAACACAATCAATCCTGCTACATGTATAAACAGTCACCTCTATTATAAAGTATCCATCTTTCTTTTCTAGTCATCCTCATCTTATCTGACTGTAAAACCTATGCATTTTGAGCCAAAATCCAAAGGTCACCATTTCTTACAAGGTCAGCTTTAATTGACCTTTATACTCAGGTTTATATTTATGTTTATATTATATTTCTAAGTAAATTATTTCTCTCTAATATTTTTAAAGGAAAACAACTGCTTCTAAGAACAAACAACTGTCCCTGTCTAAAAAAGAAAGCGGCATGAACATTGTGTGTTAATGCAAATGAGAATTATAAATGCATGCAACATTTCTGAATTTACTGCATCTTTATAATATACTGCTTTAGAAATTGTGTGTCAGTGGATTTTCATCAGAATTACAGAACTTCTTAATTATTCTTATTATAACACCTCTCTTTTGACATTTCTTGGGCTTTTTCTGGATTTGATAAGCTAAACAGAACTTCCTAATTACTCTACATAGAATATCTTTCTCCTGAAGGTAAAGTAAGAAAACTTTACAGTATCTTTATTCCATATCGATTTAGAAATTTTGTTTCCGTGGATTGATCAGAATTACAGAACTTAATTTCTCTTATCATAATACCTCTCTTTTGATATTTTCTTGAGCTTTTTCTGGATGTTGTTAGCTATACAGAACTTCTTAATTACTCTTTATCATACCTCTCTTTTGACATTTCTTGAAGCTTTTTGTGAATTTGATAACCTATACAGAACTTTATGTTATCTCTTACGTACATATAATACCTTTCTTTTGACATGTAACTAATAGAACATTACAGGAAATGTTTGTCTAAGGTAAGTCACTAATACATGGTAGAAACAAGTTCTAAAACTGAACAAGGAAATGAAGAGTTATCTCCCTTACTATATGATTATACTATCTTAGTTTCAATGAAGGACATATGGTTGATATAATGATGGAATAACAAGTAAATACATTCACTCAAGTAGTTTACTACATAATCATTCATATATTTTTTTTTCTCCACACACAAGATATTTAATTTTAACACTTTCTCAAAAATGTGAAATATCCTAAAATTGATGTCATATTACATTATCATCTTACAAAAAAACTCAAAACTAAGTAACATTGAAGGTGATATTATTTCTGAATGTACCATTTAGTTTGGTTTGAAATACTTTGACATTTTACTATATAACATAGGAAATGGCAGGTCTTTTTATACTGAAAAGATCATGTTTACTAAACACTAAGTAATGACAGAGTAATTTTACAGGTATTAGATGCTGCCAGAAAACGTTTATTTGGTGTGTTACAAGAAAGGTCCCGTGTCCTTGACCTCCTTAACCACTCATTGTCGTCTATCACAAATGTCAACAGTGCCATGTCCAACATGTCCAGCTCAGGTATGCGCCGTAGTAAGAGTGTCCAAGATGGCAGATATTCACGTATGAATTATTCCAATTTACCTGATCCATTGGGGCCATTCACTCCTGAAGCTGATCAGGCATTGGCTGATGCTGATGATGCTAGGGCTAGATCTGCCTACCTTAGAAGGGAACTTAGGGAAGCCATCGATAGAACTGATAAATTACAGAAGGCTGCACACAAGTCTGTAAACGATGGATTGACACAGAAACTATCAGAGACTGTCACACTCAAGGTACATAACTGTTATACAAGATAAACTTATAGGTCATTTGTCAAATAAAGTGAAAGGTATACAATTCACATATATACATCATATTTTGCATCTTATAATTTCGTCTTAAATGCTTTCTGAATCGGTATGGTGCCCTCTCCATTTTGTCTTGGTCAATTTTTTTGATGAGTTGCTGTTGACTCCACATCCCGCTTATTGTGTCAAAGTTGGCAATGTTAAAATGATATCACATGACATAATTGGCTGGTTTTAATAGGAAGAGTTATTGGTTGCCAAGTAATTGTTTTATACTAACAACCCTTATGACTGCAATTTCTCTTGTTTTTGTAGAAAAATTTTGTAAGGAATTATATTCATTATAAATCTTTCAACAAGGTACTTTAAAACTTGATTTTCGTCTAAAATAAATAACCACCAGCTGAATATTACATAACTCAAATAAATGTTATAAGTGTTATTTATTATCAGGTAATTTTCAATCACGAACAATAACCGCACAATATTATATAACTGTAATTTTAAGACACATTATTTATGACATAGAAAAATAATGAGATATGGTATGATTGCCAATGAAACAACTCTCCATAAAGAGCAACAAAAGGTCTCAGTACGACATTCAACAATATAAAAAGCCCATTACTAACAGTTAGCTATAAAAGGCCCTGGTATGATATAATGTGAAATAATTCTAAAGAAAATATATTCATGTTGTTAATTTAATTATTAAATGGGTGTATGCATTTTCATCTCAAAGATCAGTCATTAAATCATTTAAAAAATATTTAAAAGGCTATATGGCTGAGTGAAAAAGATCATTTATTTTATCATTTGAAATTACTCATAATTATTAGTAAATGTAATTTTTTAAACGATATAAAGTACTGCAAATTGACAATTATATGTTTTATATATAATGATTTTAACCAGTTTGTTCCTGCTCATTTTAATGTCACCACGGTTTCCTTTCTTTTTTGTTGGATTCTGTTATATTTTGATGTGTTTGATTATCAGAAAAATTAAAATTAGATATATACTATTAATTTTTTCAAGAGCACTTGTTAAAATAACTCAAATTATTTCCTGTTCCTGTATTAGCACCTACATTATATGTCAGTTCATCTTCAAATTTTTAATGGAAGGTATCCAATCAACATGGCAACAGATATGTTTTAGAATAAGAAAAGTCAGAAATGGGAAACCCTTTTTGGGGGTTGTGAACAAACAAAAATAACCCAATTTATTATCTGTGCAATCTATTTATCTTTTGACTTAAAATATTTTTCATGCAGTAAAAATTTGTTCCCGGAAAACAAATATGGATAGAAAAATATACAGTTTTGAAGTTTTCAACAGAAATTACAAAATGGTGTTTTAAAGATTGAATATATTATAAAAATGTTTAATATATATGGTAACTTTTAATTGTATATTAATATTGCAGCAACATCTTGGTGTGAGCTTTGGAGAGAATCGTCATGGTATGCACAGAGCACAGAGATGGTACGATGCTACAGATAAGGCTAGGAGTTATACATTGGTAGGTGCCATAATGAACTTTAAACTTTAGTTATTTTTTTCTTGAAAATACAAATTACCTTAGAAATGAAAATAACATTTTATGAATAAAGTGCATTAAAAGCACTTTTCTGGATTAACCTTTATCAGGAACAAGCAAATCGAAAAGTTTGAAAATTTAAGGATCTATATAACCAAAAGGGCTTATTTCACCTAACTTCAGCTATGTCTGAGGTAGTCAGAAACTTTTGTTTCTCATCTTAATAATTTCGATTTTTTTGAGAATTTTAAGAACGGATGCTAATAACCATGTCAGTACTGAGCTGACCTTTGCAATAGACAAAAAAGTTTTAAAGATTTGTTGAAAAAAAATTGTCTGCTTGATTGTAGGTATTGGTATTTCCTACTTGTCTTTTAAACATTATTATCGGAATATCCTCATGTTTTGAAAGCTGCGATAAAAACAAAAAATGCAAACATATTACCCAATATTTTATGCAAATTTTGGACCAAGGCTTCGATTTAAACAAAAAAGATTTGAAACAATTGCACTAAATACAATATTCTTAAATTAACGAATCTATAATATGTAATTTACAAGGAATGTTACTTATTTTTTAATCAACAGGAAAATAAACTCTTGATGAATATAATAAAGGTTCTTACAACTGTATTTAATTTGTTGATTTGATTATCGATCTGTTTATTTATGTTGTTAATGTTTGTAAGAGTCAGGTGGTATTTGCTATAAAAAATGATAAAAGATGAAAAACTTGTCAAAATTATGTTTTTTATAAATTTTACCTACATGACCATATATATAGTCCATCTAAGTAAAGTTAGAAAGGTGGTTTAGCCCTGTGAATGATAAAGTTACTTGAATTGGTTGGTGTTTTTTTTTTATTCATACTGTGTTTAAAAATTTAACACAGTAATTATCATTTAACTTTTAACAATATTTACTGCTTTTAAATGTGATTTTTTTTGTAAAGTTTTGTCCAGTAACTGCCTGATTCTTACAAATGTATTTCATAGTGTTTATGTAACATTATTGTTTCATTTGTAATTAACTGTTATTACATTAATAATTTACTGTTTAGAATATTTATATGATGTTAAATTGTTTAAGCAATTACTGTCTCACCAGATTTTATCAAAACTAACTTTAATATCAGAATCTTAAAATTCTGAAAGGGGATATTTGCAGTCATGGAAGAAATAATTCATCAGTAAATGTTATACTGTTATAAACTGTTTTTACTAGTTTAAGTATCTTATGTCTAATTTATAAATCAATAATTTAATTTTGGATGTAACGCATCTTCTGATTGGCTGACGTTATTTTGTTATGAGCCCATAGACATAATTTAGTAATGTGATCGTGAGGTCATCAACGTTTTTTCATGGTTTTCTTCGGTTTAAAATGGAATTTAGAATTAAATTATAAGAAATGACTGTAATATTTTTTCTGTCTATTCGAAATAACATAAAACATGTGGTGCACACTGTTTAATAACCCGCTACGCGCGTTATTCAGTGTGCACCAAATTTATGTTATTTCTTCATAGACAGAAAAATATTACAGTCATTCCTTAATTATGTTTATGATAAGGTTTACTTTGTAATGTGTTTACATTATCAATATCTGATCACTACACTAAGTGTTATCATATATATTATATGGTGAAACAGACATAATTTTCCCAATATAATGTTGGCATCATAAAGTTGCTGTCTTCCGTATCAAAAAGCTGTACTTAATTGTATGTGGTTACCTTTTAAGAAGTTTTAACATATATATCATTCCATTATTTAGGGTCCAGTTGCTAGTTCAGACTTATCAACAAGAGAAAGATTAGACCGTCCAATGGTCAAAGTATTCCAGAGACATCCTGGCACACAGCTACCAGAAGCACAGGAAATCATAAGGGTAAGTGTGCATGTAATACGCAACAAGTGTGTAACATCCTGGTTTGTCTAGATAATTCATCTACAATAGTCACTATAACCATTCCAGTTGTGAGTTTGAATCTCACTTGTTGCATGGTGTGTTTTACTTCAATCTTGGCAATGATAGCCTGATTTCTTGTGGAAGGTCGTAAATCTGCTAGGTTACTCCTTCAACCTCTACCAAAAAAATTTGTCTGCCATGATATAGCCAAGAGGACTGAAAGTGGCCAATAAACACCAAAAATCAATCAATCAAACTATTTTCTACAGGTACATATTCAGTTATTTATGTTCAAAATGCTTGCGCTTTGTTAAAAGACATGCTTTCCATTTATTAAACTGTCATAGTAACATACAGCTTCTAGTGAATAGTATGCCAGTCAAAGTCATTTACCACAGATTGCAGTTACTTATATTATCTGCCATGAATAAGTACGGGTATGTCCATATATGATTGCTGATGAGACAAACCTCCACAAGAGACCAAATGGCACAACACAAAATTAACAACTATAGGTCGCTGTACAACCTTCAACAATGAGTAAAACTAATACAGCATATAGTCAACAATGAAAAGTTATGAAATCACAAAATGTGAAACTATTCAAACAAGAAAACTAATGGCCTGGTTTATGTAAAAAAAACAATGAACAAGATATGTTAGTTTGTTTATGTTTTTCAGGGAGGTGATGGATTACTACAGTCACTCACAGCTACCAGTAGAAATATTGGTCTTTTAAGACTAACACAGCTGAAATTACGTAACGATATAAAGAGTAAGAGTGCTGCTGCTGGCATTGACGGAAGTATTATTAGAATGAGACGAAGCAAAAGTAACCATAGATGGACACTTGGAGAGGCATTCTAGTGCAAAAACTGTTTCATTTTGTTATAGAACTTTTAAATGCTAAATATTTGCTTCAAATATTATAAACACTATTTTTATGCATGATGCGTTTGTTGTTATGAAATCAAAATTTTAGTAATTGTTATTTTTTAAATGATTCCGTCCAAGTACTAATTATGATATACTGTGAGTTCATTATTGTTCAGAAGCTTCTAGTATTAAATGACATGGATGATATTGGTATGGATACAACATGAATTTTTTTTGTCAACAAAATACAAAATCGTTATAGGATTTTATGTTGAGGATATATTTCAAAGCCACCAAATTTGAGTATCCATGAAAATACAATTTTTTCATCATTCACTAAAATTGGTGACCATGAAAATTAAATGAATTGACAGTATATGGACTGATATTTTAGTTTATAAATGTGTATTTGAAGACATTTAATATTTAAAGAGTTTTGTTAAATGTTTGTTAATAAGAGCACAGTTTGAATTTTTCCCACAATATTTCATTAAAACTTACAATGTTCATTTTTTTTTTAAATCTATTAAATTATGTGTAATAAAAATACTAAAGGATACACACAATATGATAACTGTTTGTTTGTTTCAAGAAGGGTGAAGATTATGTTGACATGAGTTTTAACACGGGGATCAGGGACTTGAAGTATTATTTTTCTATCATTTGAAGCATGATAACATTTAGCACATCTATACATCAGTATTCTTCATCTTATAAAACCATTTTGCTCAAAAACTCACGCTGATAGTCTTGAAGTAAAATTTTTGTCACATGTTGGAATTTTCTTTTTAATCGTAGATTTTATTATCTGTATTATGTATTTTGTATGATCAAGTTGTAATGTAATGAACATTGTAATATATTGATTAGTGTTAACAGTATACCATTCAAGTCTTTAGAGAAGAAATTGTGGTAAATTTTACAATTTTAGTGTAAAATTGTTGGATTTTTACGAAATCTGAGAAAATGGTACAAATACATGTATAGTTAATCCAAAATTCCAAAATGTAACAAAAAAATATATAGCTTGTTGTTCGTTGTTTATTGTTGCTGTGATAAAATGTATATTTGTTACAGTATTTTATTTGTTTTGTTATTTGTTAGTTTTTACATGTTTTATGTAGATAAACTGCTGATTATTTTTTGTAATTAGCTGACTTAAGAACAGTATTCCTGAAGAAAACCATATGAATGTTAGCTGTGGTCTGTTTTACATTTCTTTATTGTATTTTTTTTTTTGGCTCTCTGTGATATTTTTTTCTTTTTTTAGATCTGTTGCACAGACATTTGGTGTCATGGTTTATATCAGCACACCTTAAAACACTATTTGTTTTCTGTTGAACAGGCATATTGTGTCATGGTTTATGTCAGCACAACAAAGAACAGTATTTTTTTCTGTTGAACAGACATTTTGTGTCATGGTTTATATTAGCACAAAGTAGAACAGTATTTATCTTTTGTTGAATAGTCCTATTTCGTCACGGTTTAAAACAACACACCTTAGGACAGTATTATACAAATGACTCAACCGGTAAATTGAAATCCACTTCAGCATTAGTCATAGACTTCAAATTTTTCCAACAAACCTAACGAATTATTAAAGCTTTTTTTTAATATTTACAAGCATTATATATATAAATGTTCATATTGAAACAAACATTATTATTGCTTTAGTACTTATGATTAGCTTTATACACGCTTTGCATACATGATTTAATACATATGCACCTTTTACATTTCATTGTCATTTAATAAAATATAACAAAACACCTTTTTATCAGTAAAAAATTAAAACATTGAAAAATTAAATCTTTCCAAAATATTATTAAAACTCAAATATATCTATTACTTTGGTATCTCATATTACTTTTTAATTCAAAGTTTTTTACTTTTTTTTTCGAATAAAGGAGGGAAATATTAACAATTTAAGTCTTGTTAGTAACTGGAGTAGATTAAGAGAGAGTTTTGAACTGTTAGTAACTGGTATTAGAGAGAATTAGAAACCCTGTTGTAAGAAATTACTGAAGATTTAGAGGGGATTTGAGTTACAGACTCCCTTAAATGAGTTTGAATAAAAAAAAATTGTTTTCAATTAAATATATATGCAAATTTTGAATTGATAACTATAAATTGATGTGCTGTGTACATATTTGAAGTACAACTAAGTGAAAAACTGATTTACACAGTTTATTATTAGAAAACAGATATGTGATCTGCTCAATTCCTTTTATTGAACAATAATGTTAGTTATGAAAGTTATAGTTTGGAAATTGTTAAGGACTTAATGTCTCTCCTTATTGATAAGCAAAAGTTAAATTGTAACATGAAGATTTAAACAGGGTAGATAACTTAATAACTGCAGCCTTTTGTCTTGCCTAATTTAATACTTGATTTTAATAGATGTTTCTATAATGATAAGTAATAATCTGGTTTCATATAAAGTAAATCAAATATTTATATAACGTTGGTTTTTTATATTGGAACAAAGTATTGAGACCTTTAAAAATATATATTTTATTATTCTTATATTTTCCCCAAGTGACCCCACTTAGAATCTCAGAAATAATCAAAAGAAATACATGTAGATTAAAGAAACAGTATTTTTGTCAGTATAGGAAATGTTATACTGGGCATTGTTTATTTAGTAGTGAAGACATGTACAGTTTTTATGGCTCAGTATATAATGTTTGACTGTAGGTTCTGATTCACAATATATTTTTATACATATACACTAAGAAATCTCTGTTTGAGTCTGTTACCATCAAGTGTCAATCTTCTGAATAAGTAATAAGGTGACATGTATGAGACAGTAGAAGTCAACAATCAGTTCATTACCAAATTAGTACTGAACTGTTGAGAATTTTGATTCCTAATCTTGAACAGTATACCATTGTTTCAGAAACTATTTCCTTCTGAATTGTTGAGTATTTTGATAGCCTAATCTTGAATATTATACATCTGTTTCAGAACCTACAGTCCATTGCTAGATTATTGATCAGTATTAGTTTGTCTTTCATTGTCTTGTATGTTCACCAGATCTGTTGTTTGAGATAGATATTTTATGCACACAAATATTGTTATCATGAGTGCTAAATAAAAAATAAAGCATCAACCACTGTTTTAATAGTGTTATAGTTTTTTTCTGCCTGTATTCACACAGCTGATAGATAGTTTTGCTCTTGGCTTCATTAATTTTCCATCTGTTGTCACTTTGCCAAATGTCATTTTCATTGTAGCCAAAACTGTAGAAGCTTTATGGTTTTTTTAACACCTACAGATCTTGTGGATTTTTTATGAAATTTCAGCAAAATTTCTTGGGTTCAACTTGTTTAAAACACAGGATTTTTTGTCTAATTGCATATGATAACAGAACTAATTAAGTCTTTTTACTTCTGCAAAGGAGTTGGTTCACTTACTGCATCCTTGCATTATTTGTCAAAATTTATGAGAGTTTTCTGCAACATTGTCTCTGGAATTGCCCTCGCTCACAAATATGTTTTGCTGGAATATTCCTTATGTACCATGTTCTTGAATTTTGAACCCAAATTTTTATTGGGGAAAGGGTTGTGCCACATATGAAATCATGATACAAGGCTGATGAGTCGAAACATGTCGTGAAAAATTGACTCACATGAAGTCTGACTATTTCAGGCTATTATGTTTTTATTTATGAAGCAGATATACAATTTATATGCCCCATTTATGGGCAATATGTTTTCTGGTTTGTATGTCCGTCTGCCCTCCTTCAGGTTAAAGTTTTGGATCAAGGTACTTTTTGATGAAGTTGAAGTCTAATAAACTTGAAACTTAGTATACATGTTCCTTATGATATTATATTTCTTATTTTAATGCCAAATTAGAGATTTTTCCCAATTTTCACGGTCCATAAAACATAGAAAATGATAGTGCGGATGGGGCATCCATGTACAAGGGACACATAAAGTCACACATTCATGTTGTTATCATATTTTCAACTATAATATGTTGAGCAATACATACATACTAGATTGACTCAAAGAACTGAAGTATGACAAGCTTGATAGTTTTTTACAAGTTGTAAATCTTTATGATTCTGTTATTATTTCAGGTTTCTTTAATATTGTTTATATGAAATATCATGACAGTGTAAACTGTTTATAATATATGAAACACACCTGTAGAAACAGTTGAATACATTTCATTTTTCATGCATGTATAAAATTATAAATACAAATCTCCTTTGAATTTAAGTACTCCCAAGTTTTAGGATTAAATCATTAATCCTAAGTAGATGGTTGTTAATAATCCTTTAATCTTGGTTAATATTAAAGTAATATGTTGTCTTACATTACTTTTTATTAAAGTTGGATAATCAGCATAGAATACGACTAATGATTTCATACCTTTTGAAAGCCACATTATAAAATGCAAAGCAACAAAATTTGTGAAAACCTACCAGACTAGAACTAATCTTCAAGACAAAAAATGTCCTTAAAATCTGTACAAAGAAATGATATAAGAATCAAAAATTTAATTATTAATCATTTAAACAGTTGAAGTTAACTGCCTGTACCTTTGGAGGAACCATTTATTGGATTGAAACAAAACTTAGTATGGTAGATGTTTTAAAAGGTTTGCAGGCTCTTTCTTTGTAACTTTTCTTTTAAGGCTAATTTTTAGTAGGAACCATTCATCCAGATGCATTAAATGCCAGTAAAACAGATTTTGATTATTAATCAACAAGTATTGCATCAGTATTAGATTGATTTTCATTATAAATGATTTAGACATTTATGGAATTAAACTTAATAGTTTTACTACCCATGCAGTGATATTTCTGGTGACAATTGTCTCCCCTGAGTCCTCTGATGGAACACTTCGAGATTTTCTTGGTAATTATTAAAAGTATACTAGTATCTAAACACATGACAACACTTATAATTTTGTGGTTTTACAAATTTTTTTTACATCCCATGCACCAAACAAGAGTGCACACGCTGAAATGTCTCGCCTTCTATACTAATCATTGATATTATGTTGATAGTCCTAAATATAAAGCTAAGCTTTATTACAACTGTCACATAAACTTAACATTAACCAAGATAACTAAACAAAGACCAATGAACTAAATGAAAATGGAGTCAAGGTCAGATGAGCCATGCCAGGCAGACATGTACAGCTAACAATTCCCCTATGCAACATATATAGTTGACCTATTACTTATAGTTTAAGAAAAAATAGACCAAAACACAAAAACTTATCACTGTGCAATGAACCGTGAAAATGAGGTCACAGTCAAATAAAACCTGCACGACTGACATAAAGATCATAAAATATTTCCATACACCAAATATAGTTGACCTGTGGCATATAGTATTAGAAAAAAGACAAAAACTCAAAAACTTAACTTTGACCACTGAACCATGATAATGAGGTCAAGGTCACATGACATCTGCCCGCTAGACATCTACACCTTACAATCATTCCATACAACAAATATAGTAGACCTATTGCATATAGTACGAGAAAAACAGACCAAAACACAAAAATTTAACTATAACCACTGAACAATGAAAATGAGGTCAGATGACACCTGCCAGTTGGACATGTACATCTTACAGTCCTTCCCTACACCGAATATACTAGCCCTATTGCTTATAGTATCTGAGATATGGACTTGACCACCAAAACTTAACCTTGTTCACTCATCCATGAAATGAGGTCGAGGTCAAGTGAAAACTGTCTGACAGACATGAGGACCTTGCAAGGTACGCACATATCAAATATAGTTATCCTATTACTTATAATAAGAGAGAATTCAACATTACAAAAAATCTGAACTTTTTTTTCAAGTGGTCACTGAACCATGAAAATGAGGTCAAGGACATTGGACATGTGAGTCGATGTGACTGACAGAAACTTCGTAACATGAGGCATCTATGTACAAAGTATGAAGCATCCAGGTCTTCCAACTTCTAAAATATATAGCTTTTAAGAAGTGAGCTAACGCCGCCGCCGCCGCCGCCACCGCCGGATCACTATCCCTATGTCGAGCTTTCTGCAACAAAAGTTGCAGGCTCGACAAAAATACAGTACATTACTGTTTATAGAACTTAAGTATATGGGAAATAGACCAAACTACACAAACTAAATATTGTCCAATGAACCATGAAATTGAGATAAACCTGCAAGTCAGATATGTACACCTTATAACCATTCCATACACAAAATAAACTTGACCTACTCAGGCTACTGTTTTAAGAATCTGTGACAAAGAGTTGACCATGTAACTTTATCCTTGATAACCGATCCATGAAATGAAGTTGAGGTCAGGTGAACCCTAACTGATGGACATGTACACCTTGCAAGGAATGCATATAATATAGTTATCCTATTTCTATTAACAAGAGAGTATTTCGCTCTTAAAAAATATAATTACTGGTACAATAAAGTAGTAGACAATGAACATATGACAAATGTAAACTTTGTAACATAAGGTACCTGCATATAAATTATACAAGGTATGAAGTATCAAAGTCTTCTTACTTCTTAAATATAAAGCTTTAAACAAAAAGTTTACTTTGTTGCCCAATGCCAGTCTCTCATTCTGGGACTTTTGTTGTAGTTGACACAAAAACACAAATGTTTTTAAAGGACTGAGGCTTTTCTGTTCAGTACTATTGAATTTTTAAAGTTTGAAAATCATTTAAAGTGAAAGTACAGTGGATGATGTAAAAACAAACTAAGGTGTCAATGAAGCAACAAATGACTGAAGAAAAATAGTGTATACTCATTCAAATTGGCCAAAATAAAAAAGAAGTTGTGGTATGAATCCCAATGAGACAACTGTCCACAAGAGACCAAAATGAAAAAGAAATAAACAACTATAGGGCATAGTACAGCCTTCAACGATGACCAAAGCCATACCGCATAGTCAGCCATAAAAGGCCCCGGTTTGACAATGCCCTGATATGTCCATGCCATATTGTATGTTTCTATTATTTTCACATCATTTGAACCTTTAAAACTTCTTTTATAAATATATACAATCTATGTTGGTACCAGTATCCTTACTCAAAGCATACTTTAGCTGTTTCTGCTTTTCAGGCAATATAAAAGCAGGTGCTCCTCAGGGGGCAGCTTTATACGACTACAGAGGTCGTACCCTGAAAAGTTAGGGCAAGTATGGACACAACATTCAAGATTGATACAGCACTGAATTTGGATTGTGATCAAATTTTTGACATAATATGGGTTTCTGACACAAAACAAATGTGAAGATCTTACAAATCTATTGCCCAATATTGTGCAATTAAAGATTTCTTCTTCAAACCACCCCCCTTTTTTGCAATTAGTTTAAAGCCTGACATTTCTTTATACATAATTTACAAGAAGTGTAGGGGAGGTTAATCCCAACATTCCCAATGTTGTATGTTAAATTTTTTTGAATCACCTCCTTTAACCTGCTTTTAAACTGTCTTTATTATTAACCAGAAAAACCTAGTTTTTCCCCTTTTTTTGCCCCTAATTACAAAACATTTTGAGCCATAACTCCTCAAAGTCAATACTAACCATTCCTTCGTGGTATGGAAACTTGTGGTATAATATCAGAGAGATTCATACACTTTAACACAAGTTATTGTTTGAAAACTACAAAAATGCTATTTTGGGCCCCTAATTCCTAAACTATGGGAACCATAACCCCCAAAATCAATCCTTTGTTTAAGTGGTATTTAACCTTCTGGTAAAAATTTATAGAGATCCATTCACTAAAACTAAAGTTATTGTTGGGACGACCACTACACGATAGCATTATACAACGCAAATTTTTTTTTTGCGGTCGTATTAAAAGAAGATGTTGTATGATTGCCGATGTGACAACTCTCCACAAGAGACCAAAATGACATAGAAATTGATAACTATAGGGGACCGTATGGCCTTCAACAATGAACAAAGACCATACCTCATTGTCAGCTATAAAAGACCCTGAAATGACAATGTAAAACAATTCAAACGAGAAAATGTATAGTTTTTCTCACATGTATCAAATGTTTTTGCTTGTGTGACCTTTTGGAAAACTAGTTAAGTTAATATTTAACTCTGTCATTCTGTATGTTTTTCAGTCTTTGCGTTCTTTCCTTGGCTTCTATGAAATGGAATTATTTTATATACAATCTGCAGCTTCATAATATTGAGTTGTAGCATGTAAGCAATCATTACATCCACAATGCAGTCACTTCCTATTTGCAGATACATGTACATGTAGTTTGAAATTTTACTGCATTCATTGCATCAAGAATTTTTTTGTAAACTCTTCTTGTCCTCTATGGAAGGGGATAATGTTATTTTTGATGTGCAGCTTGATAATGATGATCTGTAGTGTGTAAGCTATTATGATATCTGCAGCTTATAGATTCCTTTAGATTAAGAATCTGGCATATTGTTTATAACATTTAGTGTACAATATTCTGTTAGCTTCAGGTAAAAAGGTGCCAGATCCAAAAGTAATATCAGATTATACAATGCAATAAAGTACTGGATATTCTCAAAAAGATTTTCTGAAATCTAGTCATCGGTATAGAAATCCAATCATTATTAGACTAATATATAAAGGGTGGATTGACACAAAAAAACAGTCAAATGATTAAAACATACGCCTGACTCCAATAAGCAGGTAATAATATGAACTGAAGATTTTTTGTATAATTTATTTGTCAATATCATTATTTACACAGTATTCTTGACATTAAAATTTTCATATTGTGAACATATGATGATCATGATAAAGTGTATTGTATAGAATCATGATTACATGTGTATACAATCATGATTACAGTTGCTGACTACTCATTACTACAAATCATTATTCTGAGATGTTTCTACTATCAGTTTTTGCCAAAGCTAGTTTATTTCTAAGGCTCTATCATTTTAGCATAGAGAAAGCAAGTAGAAAATTAATCTAAACAATAATAAAATTTTGGGTGTAATTCTTTTTTATTTCAAGGATTAGATTTGGTTTGTCTACTAAGTAACATTAAATTATCTGCAACAACCACCAGGTTGAAGATAGTATTGTAAGGGAGACAACTAACCTAGAGTGTATGTCAGTTTTATCACATGTTGTACACATAACTGCACATGAATATCTAAGATAATGATAAAATTATATAATAAATAATGTGATACAATTAGTACACTTTATCTACATGTTGCAACAAATAATATAACAACAGAACTAGAAAACAACGAATTTATGTTAAATATAGCACTGATGCAATACATTCATTGTTCATACATACTTTAAACAAACAAGTTCCCATGTAATAATGACTTCTTGAAGCAAACCTGTCTACTGAAGCACATATAAAAATATTTCCTATATAAACATGAAGGACAGAACAAATGCTCAAAGCTTCTTATCTAGCAATAAAAATATATTACTTTATTGGTCCCTGTCGTATATTCAAATACTGTGGATTCATTTTATCTACTATATAGACATTATTCATGAGTTGAAGTGTTCCAAACTTTCTGGTCAATCCTAAATATATGTTAAATTTGTATGTTTTATTATCCGACCAACACACTAAATTGGGCATGCCTGCATTTATCTTTTTTAAGGGTGTATTAAAAGAGTACATTCTACTAATATTCACTGATTGACAAAGAGCTGCCGTTACTAAGATTATTTCTGGTTTATAATTTGTGTCTGCTTCCAGTGAGCAAATCAATTAATTTCTACAGTCAATGGAATTCATAAAATATTGGATCAACTTCAAAAAACAGATTTATAATGAGAATAATTTCATTTGAAAGATATAATCCCCAGGATAGACACCTTTCCTTTTTCTCGCCAAGTAAAAATTCTGACTGCAATAAAATATGTTTTGACTTGCTGGGTATAGGTGTTTATGAGGCATTTTTTAGAAGATATATAAATTCTTTTAGCTGACAATATTTTCTGTAGTTTCAATTATTTTGTACCATAAGGAACAATTCATGTCTATGAAATAGCAATTTTTTTATGTTCAGTCAATTTAGGTCCATTATTTTACCTTCCCTTAATGCACGAACAGTGCCAGAAAAATACAGGGAAAAGTCTAGAAAAGGAAATTTGACATAAAAAAAAAAACCTTGCATAAAAATAAATAGGCCAATAAACAGGACAGTCATCAGATAACATGACATCCTTTCAAAATTTAAAAAATCCGACAAGCAAGTAAAGAAACTAAAGAAATTGTTTTGAAAGCAGATTTTTTTTGTGTTCTCGATGGGAAGGTCATTAAATAGACAAGAGGGAACCAATTGCTAACATATTCCATCTAAATTTATGTAAAATGAAGCAAATTTCATAGATATATTGCAGAACAAAATCATGGCAGATCACATGTTATTCTGGGTAATAAAATAAAAAATAATCTCTCGACAATTCATTAATTACAAATGATTAACAAAGGAAAATATTGCTGAGCCCACAATAATTCTATATTTACCTTCTATGTCATGTGATCTCACAAACACTTGAAAAATGCAGAAATTACAACTATTCACACATCCCTATCTAGAAGATATTATACAGTGAAACCTGTCTTAAGAAACCACTTAGGAGAGAGCAAAAAGAGTGTTTTTTTTAATACAGGTTCAATCTGTATGAAATGCACTACAGAGGGACCTATAAATAATGGTCTTACAACACAGGTTTTTGCTTAAAACAGGTGGTCTCTTAAGCAGGTTTTACTGTAATTTCTTTTTCGAACTCACACAACAATAAACAATTATTTTGTGTAGGTAAGTGTACTCTTTGTGTAATTTTCAATTTAAACAGATTTTAAAGTTTCGATGTGTTTTTTAAACATAAATATATATCAGTGTCATTGTCATTATTATTTTTTAATTGCAATACAGATTTTTATTCAACAAATGCTTTTGTTTTCAGGAACTTTATAGTTTGTTCAAGTCTCAACAAATCACTTTAAAAACAAAATGGTTATCACAATGATTAAGTGTAATCCATTCACTCACACATTCACAAAAGCTCAAAAAAATACATCAGCATACCATATCATCAGACTGACATGTGACCAATACTTACTTGGTCATCACATTAGCAAAATGTTTCTCACAAACTTTATTAAATATGTTTTATTTTTTTACTTTTTTTTTTTTTTTAATAAAGACGGATTTCCAGCTCTTTTTATTTATAATAGATGTTTTATCTTAACAAGTTTATCATCCAGGGAAAATACATGAATAAATAATAGCAACCAACAGAATTCTAATATCGGATATTGTGAAAGAGGTATTAGGTATAAGGTATTTTATCAATTGCATTTATTTCAGTGTACCTTACCTGGATGAAATTTATAAAGCAATCCTTAACATTCATTTTTTAGCAATTTATTTTCTTACAAAATCATCTTTTTCAGTCCTGCTGAAACTATATTGTAATTCTTAAAACTGAATACAATACAATATTTATTATTAAACTAAAAATCTGAAAATTTGTTATAAAATTTGTGAGAAGCATTCTCTACTTCAAAATGATTACTGGTAAATCTATCAAATTATCTTAAAACTTAAATAAAACTCACATCAAGAATAGCAATAAAAGATAGGACTAATGCTGTCAAAACAAATTGTTGCTTTACAGACAACCCTCTATGGGATAGGTGCAGTTAGGGTCTTATTTGACCCCAAAAATAAATTCCATTATCTTTAGTTGATGAATAAACTTCCAAAAAAGTGATCTATGACAATTTTTGACACACTTTTATAATGAAACACCTGAATAGGCCTATATTACAGATTTGATAAAAATTTGACTAATTCCCAGGTTTCAACAAAAATTTAGGTTGGAGAAACAAAGACTACATGGTTCAACAAATTAAAAATTCAAGTCAGACACAATGTTTGTTAAACAAACATATGTTTGTTATAACAAACATATATAATGCTACCATATTATTTGTCTCCAATCCTAAAAACCAATGGATATTTCATTTAATTTGGTTTAACTAGAAACTGATGTTCATTGATATTTCCTATATTAATAAATTAACATGGATACATAAATTTGAAAAATAAAAATTTTTCTATCTTCTAAGACTTATTGTGATAATGGCATTTAAATCCAAATAAGAATTTTAACTAGAAATAGGGGCCTTATTGAACCTGCTCCTTCTGAAACATTAAAATTCCTCTTTCCAAGCAAAATACAAAGATACAAGTACCTACCCTGTTTAAATTAACAGCAATCATAAAGTCACAACTGATAAATAGTTTGAAACATCTTTAACGTACAATTCATTCTCGATTCTATATTTTATATGTTTATATAAATACAACCTTCTGGAGAATATTGGGTCTTCTGAATTACAAATATTAACAGTAGGGTCAACATTTCTTAAGAAAATATGCAAAAAGTGACAGAGATAGTTGAATGCTGTTTAGGCTTTATTACTATAAAGTTCTGCAGAGATGAAAACTAAACAGGAATAGAAATTTGATATAATTTGTAGATGGTCTAACCTAATATCCTTTCCTGTTATAAATTCTCATTACTTATCAATAAATCTTTTAACTTATTTATGGACTTGCAGATTGCAAATCAAAATATAAACATTCCTACCAAATGCAAAAATAATAAAAATAACCCTCATAAACCAATCACTTCTATGATGCAATCAATTTAGTGGGAATGTTTATGATTTTGCAATCAGTAAGAGTAGAAAGACTTTAAAGCTGATATTTTGAAAAGCAAAAAACTATTTCTGGTATTTCAGGTATGTTTTATTCAGGGGAGACAATTAAAATTAAAAACCCCTAAACTACTTTCATCTCCGTATTGTACCTTGGTTAGACAAGTAACTTACTTTGATTTTTCCAAGATAGAAGGTTTTAAAAATTATAATATTAACATGTCTACACAAATCATATCACAACTGAAATTTGTTTGATAAAGTCACAATATTTGATATTTCTGTCATGAAGTACCAGTTTAAATATTTCTCCTTCAGAACCAGTTTCTAATTCTCTCATACAGTACCAGTTTTGTAACAGTATATTTTCCATGAACATATAAACATTGATTAAGAATGACTTGTCTTGATAGATCCACCAGTAACCATAGGATTTGGAATGGATTAATATGTCCATACAATGATAAAATCTCCTCCTAGACTAGCATGCACATCCTTTATCATTAGGTGTCTGGTCCGTACTAATTGCATTCCTAGGTGTGGCTGGTTTATGTTGTACACCTGACTCCGCCGCATTCAAGTCCAAGCTGATAAAATAAAGCAAGTCAAGAATGAAATGGGATATGTCTTTTTCATATATTTTTATAGAATTGATCTTTATCAGATCTTTATAGCTTATCTTAGTAATCACGTTTGAGGTTAATGACGATGAATGTTTGAATCTTTATGTGCCTGTCACAAGTATGGACCCCAGGGTTTCCCCTGGGTCAATTATTTTTTTCGCCACCTCTTTCGCCAAAACAATATATTTTTCGCCACTTTATTATTTTTTTCGCCAAGTAACATAAATATATTTTTCATTTAAAATTTACCTTTTTTCTACACCCCCCCCCCCCCCGATTTTGCCACATTGTGTCTATGTTTATTCTCTACATTTTAATGAATAAACACTAAACATTTACTTTAAAACAACAGATTTTCTTTTAACTTAAAAGGGAAAAATATTCATTGTATTTTAAACAACTTTTCTAAATGAGGGGGCCACTATACTTTTATTAATAAAGAAGATATAAGTCCTTAAATATAACAAAATTGATGGACATGTTTTGATCATATGATACCAGTACAGTTCGTAGGGAATTCAAAGTTTCTTTAAAGAAAAATACTAATTTGCCCTTTTGTACTAAGAAGTGATTTTTACAACAAAACAAAATTTTTATCACATGAAATTGATCCCTCATTTCGTGTGTAGTCATTACATTGAAGGGTTACTCTCATTTTCGAGGGGTTGTTCCCAACCTTTTTGATAGATTTCTTCATAACAACAGTTTTCTTTTCTTGACCATCGTAAATGAAAAAATATGCTTGAAACACGTGTGTCACTCAAATGACTTTAAAGTAGGGTGTGGTCACGTTTCTCCAACATTTGGTAATTAGACTAAAACAACATTAGGGATTATGGGGTCCTCTTAAGGACTGGATCTTGATATCTACCTGTAATTCACCTGTTCTTGACCAAAATATTGTTAAAAAAGGTATACATTTTTTAACGATATATATATATTTTTAATAGTCTCCCAAAATTGTAAAAGTCCATATAGTCTAACACAGTCACTCAGTGATGTAATATTTTATTTTATATAAAAAAAAAAGATGTGCATGGTATGATAGACAATGAGACAACTCTCTACAAGAGACCAAATGAAACAGAAGTAAACAATTATACATAAAAAAGAAGATGTGGTATGATTGCCAATGAAACAACTATTCACAAGAGACCAAATGACACATACATTAACAAATATAGATCACCGTACGGCCTTCAACAATGACCAAAGTCATACCGCATAGTCAGCTTTAAAAGGACCCGAGAAAACAAATGTTTAACAATTCAAACGAGAAAACAAACGGCCTAATTTATGAACAAAAAACAAACATATTACACAGCAACGACAACCACCGAATTGCATGCTCCAACACTCCCCTTATCTTGAGACATTGGTGCAACAGAACAATAAAAAACTGTACAAAAACATACATAAACAAGCAATAAATAATCAAAGACTAAATTATCAATCACTACACATCCATTACAATGTTGCAATCTTGAATAAAAATTATCATTTTATATTTTGATAGCTATTAAGAGTTTATATATCGTGAGTCATTAATCTTATATAAAAGTACAAAACGCAGCTTATTATCACCGATACAGTTTATTCAAAATTCTTAGGCAACTTGCATTAATTGTCCAAAGCTTAAGTAACAAATCGAAAATACTAGTAGTGCACAATATTCACCAAGCCAGTTCCCAACACTATACTAAATCACGACGCAACGTGATGTACCCAATTTGTATCAGCTCCGTTTTCGTTGAAAAAGTGGACAGATATACAACTGACTATTTCATCTGCTAAGACAGCATACCACGAAAACTGGCTTCGGCTTTAGTGATATACAGACAGAATGACTAGGTAGATATATGGTTCTTCGCACTAGAAGACAATCGCTTTTCGTGACTTTTTACATAAATAAAACTTGGCTGTTTTGCATCGGTTTAGATTTTAACATCTACATGTAACACAAATACAAAAATATATCAAGTAATAGAATAAATTACTAAAATGAGGTACAGTCAGTGAACATTTCGATTTTTCATGTTACTTCTAATAAAAAAATAATTTCGAGATTATTTCTGACTTCATAATTTTTTATCAAATTTACAGTTTGATTAAAATTTCCCTTGTTTATTTAAGGATTTTTTTGTTGAATAACCTTTTTAATTTTGTTAATCAAATACTGATGAAAATAATTACGTAACCGTTTCGGGTTATACTCGACCAAAAATATATGGTTTGTTAATGTTTTGATATAAATATTTTTTTTAAAATATCCCTTTTTACAATATTTCAGTTAAGTCTGAAGACCTGATAAAGGTGAATTACAGGTAATTATCACGCTGCAAGTCCTGATGAGGATCCCCTAATCCCTTATGTTGTTTTAGTCTAATTATCAAATGTTGGAGAAACGTGACTAAACCTAAAGTAGTCTACCTAGCAATCACCTATATTGAAGTCAAAGGATAATTAAAGTTTTAAATCTGAGATTTTTCTTGCTTTTGAACATTTTTTTGTCACAACAACAGCTTTCTTCTTTCTTTGCTAAACAGTCTTTAAAAGGAGAGGAGACGTCAAAAGTTTGCTTCAAACACGTGCGTCACAAAGTGGTAAATAAATTCTGTATGTGACATTTAGCGGAATCCATTTAACCATATCATTTTGTCAAAGAATTCAATCAACACCTTTATTAATTAGTTCTTTGTTGTTGATAGCAATAAAATGCAATCAGCTGTTTATTGATTTTCTGTCCAAATCTTAATGAGGTCAAGGTGAATTCCGAGTATTGTCTGATCCGGTTAAGTCCGAGAATCTCGAAAAAAGTAAAGAAACAAGATGGAGGAAAATAAATCGTTATATATATTTCTTTCGCCAAATTCTTTCGCAAATGACGAATTTTTATCGCCACAATTATTATTTTTTCGCAAATTGCGAAAATGGCGACCGCCAGTGGAAACCCTGATGGACCCTGTAGTTCAGTGGTTGTCACTGGTTCATGTCTGTGCTACATTTATTCGTTTTTGGTTCACTTTTTTGTTTGCATTGTTTCAGGGCCTTTTATAGTTGACTATATTGTATGTGGGTTTTTTTCATTGTTGATGACTTAAAAGCCAACTTCAAATTCATTTTCAGCATCAGAAAAAAACTAAAACAAGATTAAGTAACTATGTTGATAGCAGGTCCTTGATTATGTCAGATCAAAATGATGTCTAATTTTTTATACACGTTGCAAGGTAAACTCAATTTGCGACAGTAAAATATAAGTTTTACTAAGGCCAAGCTAAAAATACAATACAGTTAGCTCCATTCTAATGCAGCTTATTAAAATAAATACTATTTAACAAATATTTTGGCGTAAAATGACATAAATGAAAAAGTTCATGAAACTTTAGCAATTAAACAATGTGACGTCATATGTATAATCACGATGTCAAACATAAAACTCTAGCCCTATTTAATCCTTTCTTACCCTTCAGAATGGTTTCAATGTTTTCAAAATGTGACTTTTGTTTTTATTTTGTGAGAAATTGCATACCAAAAAAAATTAGAATTCAAAATGGTGGTTTCGGACTGGTAGGATGTTGAATTTACCCCTTCAAACTGTTTGTCAATGTCCAATAAAAAGTATCGTTACAAACAAATTGCATTAGTATAAGGCCTTTTTGGCCCTAAAATTGAGGTATGTTGTACAACCAAATTAGGTGATTTTAGCCTACAGATAATATATATACATTTGCAAAGATTAACTGTAAAGATTCCAAATATTATGAATACTTTATGAGGTTTTGCAGTACCTAATAAATATTCACTTGAGAGACATTATTTATATAGGCAAACATTGTGGTGAATTATTAGTTAATATTTGCATGTGCATTTTCTTGTTGGTCAAAACAGTGAAAATTGACAAAAATCTATAACTTTTTCACAAAAACACATAGAAGTGCCTATTCAACATCAGATAAACCCAACTATATTTACTTGACTTCATTGGTAGTTAGCTCCAGAAATTTTATCTTATTAAATGCAGTAAAGATGAATATAGTTTTGACGTCTGATGGTGAAACACTAGATGGAATAAGGTATTCATGTTAGGCAGTTCTTTATTCACAGCTTGTTTACAGCCGATTTCAATGAGTATATAGCTAAAGGTAAAATCTTTGTTTAGCTTGCTTGCTAGCTGAACCTGGAAGTCTTAGGTTAGGTTAGGAAAAACTACCCTCTTTTAAGAGCAGACTAGTCTGACAGATAACCAATCTATCTGTCTGTAGGACTAGGCTACTGTGAAAGGAGGGTGGTATACCTTACCTATCAAAGGATTTCATGGTTCAGCTAGCAAGCATGCTAATTAAAGATATTATTTTTAGCTACATACTCATTGAAATCATCTGTAAGACTTCTCGGGCTTTAATATAGTTTAAGTATTTGCCTTTATGAAGAAAACCCTTAGTGAACCTCTAGATGCTTTTTTCATTTCACTGTAAAGTATTTTACTGGCACACAGTAATATGTACAAACCTTCCATCTTGTATATTTTGATAAATTTTCTTTGCTGTATCTAAAAATGCATCTTCTACGTTATCTCCCCTGAAAAGATTGAAGAAAAGTTGTAATATTCTATATCTAATGACAAAATGTTTAAATCATACCATGTAGTTTTAAAGATCAAAGCACATTTTATAAATTGATGTTAAAAAAACCTAGAGTGAATGTCGTAAAAATTTCCTTTTAAGTTTTTAACTTTATATACATATATAAAATGTTTTTTGTTTGTTTTTAATACTGGCTTATCAGTGTGAGGATCAATCATGTTTTTAATAATGACCAGTGTTCTCCCTAGGCCGATATGACGCTGCGGTGCCGCAGCGCCTTCATAATATTTTCGTAGATCCCGCAGCGTCTTAATTGGCCGCTGTCCCTTAATACTTGATCCCGCAGCATGTAAATTTTCACATTTTCATTATAAATGTTGGTTAAAATTGTCAAGTTGCTGATCACCGCTGAGAGGTCGGTCAGTGTTACGCAATAACTGATAATTAGTTTTACCTAAGCCACGCTTATCTCAGCCTTATCGGACTATGTTATCATGTAATAGCGTAAATGATCATCAAGAAAATCGGTATTTTCAGAAGAGAATTAAAAAAATTAAAAACTTCAGTGCAGAAATTGAAGAAATAGATCGCAAATACATTGTATTTACACATCGTGTGTGTGATTACTTGACCATAACGAATTTTTTCATTGGTCGAGAAGAAGAATCTATTTATACATGATCAATGAACGTATTGAATACACGTGATAAATTTGAATACACATTGCTAAAGATATTTACGATGAAAATTATGAATGAGAGTATTTGTAGTTGAAAAAATTAAAATAAACTTTGAATAAAGATAACGAGGAGTGATTTAAATTAAAAGAAAGTGAAAAATGTTGATTGCAAGCTCAAATCGTCTCAAACTGTCATGTTTTTAGAAATAAAATGATCATTGATCGCGAATCAATCCGTTGGGAAATATGTGACAAATTCCAATCAACATGGGTAGAATCGCCGCAGCTTCTGTTTAATGTCATAAGTAAATAATTTCAATGGTCTTAACTTTAACGAATTTGTAAAGTTTTGTTTATATCTACCTGTCAAAGATAGGTTTTAACAATAATACACACGGAAGCGTAATGTCAAACTACGGAAACTGTTCAGCTGTTCATTAAAATATTTTAATAAAGACTTTTTTATTTAAAAATTTGTATACCAAATATCTAAACCATATTCGATTTTAATAATTCTGAATAAACATGTTCTCTGCAAATAACAAAGGGTGACTTCTAAGCAAAAGGCAGATGATGGAAGTAAAAGTTTTGTTTTTCAGACCAATGATTTCTAATGAAAAGGGGAATACGTGTACATCACCGTCAGTATTATAAGCAGATGGCATTGCTTCTCCCAATTCCAACCGAGCTTAAGTTATGGCAAGTGATAACAGCAAGCACCATGTTTCTGGTTTCAGTGACAAGTGGCTCACTGAGTTTTCATGGCTTAGAAATGTTAAAGGGGGTATAAGCAAAAGTTATTATGAGAGGGGGTTTTCAACCCTAAAGAGGATAAAGACAATGTTGAGGAACAGATTCTTCAACAAAATAACACTATCTTGAACCAATATCCCTAGAAGGAGCAGAGAGTACAGAGATGAATATTTATATTTTGACTTCTTTAATTGACTGAATATAAATAACTTTTGTGTTTAAAATCAATTTATTTCATATATTCTTGTAATTCATTGGTACTCTGCATTATTAAATACATAACACAATGCATTAAAATTTATATTGCATGTCATGATTTATGACTAATTGCTTAAGATCACAAAAGTTCACTCTAAAAAAAGAGATACGTGCCCTTGAATTTTGCGCCTTAAAAAAATCCTGGGGAGAACACTGATGACTTATCAGTTTGAGGATCAGGCAAACCCTGAATGAGGTCATGTGCTATATAATTTCATTGATAAATTAATGTGAATGGACATGAACATGTGCCATTACTCCACTGTTGTGCGACGTCATTGTTTAATATTTTGGAGTATTTTGTCCTGTCTATGATATCGACAATATTAGGTAGTATAATGAAAGGGATAAATCAACTGATTTATAATTTAACTAAATATACAATGTGTACTTACTAATATACAATGTAGTAACTAAATGACTGTACTTACGTTTTGGCACTACATTCCAAAAACATTAAACCTGAAAAACAGAGTTAAATGTTTAATATTGGCCATTAATATAAGTAAACGAGAAATCCTACACCCAGAGACGTACTTCAGCTGAACATATTCGTTTTTGTTCATTTTTGTACATTATTTAAGCAGTTAGTTCCTTGTTTAAATTGTTTTACATTTGTCTTTTTGGGGTCTTTTAAAGCTGACTATGCAGTATTGGCTTTGCTCATTGTTTTAGGCCTTACAGTGACCTATAGTTTTTAATTTCTGTGTCATTTGGTCTCCTGTGGAGGGTTGTCTCATTTACAATACCACATCTTATTTTTATATTTACAACATAAATTACCCTTTTTTCAAATAAATTTCTTTAAAGAATCTTTCTTTTCATTATTTCCTCTATTTTTCCTTATACATAAACATTTTGATTTCTATAATATTTTAATCATGATCTCTTTCTGTTGTACACTTATAAATAAATGAATACTTTACCATTTTCATCAGCAAATTGTTTTGCTTCTTCATAAGTTACATCTCTCTGTGCTTCTAAATCAGATTTATTTCCAATTAAAAATATAACCTGAAAATGATAAAACATGGATCAAAGTGTCTGATTACCCCTTGTACACATACAATTGACTTTCCTTCAGAGTAATACATTCGGTTTTTCATGTCAGTTGTGTTTTACAATGTTTCTCATACCATGGTTAACAATAAAATTAGCCACTTCAAGTTGTATTATAAAGGAAAAAGGTAATTTCTAAAAGGAAAAAGGAAAATTGTTTACATAACAAAACATAAAAAAAAACACAAAAGCCACAAACAAAGGACAACCAAAGAACAAAACAAGGATCAGATAACCTGACTTGGTATAGGCATAAAATGTGGTTATTTGGAGTCAGTTGGACATGGACACAAATACTTGTGTATTTTTGTTTTTTCTTACAAAATGTCATTCTAAACATGCTAAAGTTCAAATATTTGTAATTTGAATTCATTTATTCTATTAACATACAGATTCAGTTGAAAGCAAAAAAATGCATGAATCAATGCTTGAGGATAAAATAATGTTAAAACATAAATTTTGTATGGAAGAAATAAAATATGGGAAAATGAAATTCTGCAAGTTGTATTAGAACAGGAAGCAAATATGTTGTTATCATATTTTCTTACTATTAATAATCACATATACATGTATCATAACAGGATGCAAATATGATGTTTTATCACATAAACAAAAATATGTTTCATTTTGCATTAGGTAATATATCCAGAAGTAAACATCCCATATCAGCACTCAACAGTTGATTTAAGCCTACATAAAGTTCCCCTCTTGTGATTAGAGCAGATAACCATTAATCATTGGCATTTCAGTGCCCCCTTTTAACCCAAGCTTGGTCATCTAATCAAATTGAACAAGAATGTGTCCCCAGTACACGGATGCCCCACTCGCACTATCATTTTCTATGTTCAGTGAACCGTGAAATTGGGGTCAAAACTCTTATTTGGCATTAAAGTTAGAAAGATCATATCATAAGGAACATGTGTACTAAGTTTCAAGTTGATTGGACTTCAACTTCATCAAAAACTACCTTAACCAAAAACTTTAACCCGAAGTGGGACGAACGGATGTACGGACGTACAGACCAGAAAACATAATGCCCCTCTACTATCCTAAGTGGGGCATAAAAATAATATATGCCTTTATGTTAGAATAAAATTGCTTCTGTAAAGTCTGGTATTGTAGATAACATGTTAGCACTGTTTAATTAGGCACTAAGTATAAGATTGTCCGTTGATAGTCAATAATGTGAATACTTACTGTATTTGGATTTGTTAAATTTCTGGCATCTGTTAACCAACTACTTAAATGATTATATGTACTTCTCCTGTAAAGATTAAATATAAAATGTTAATGGCTAGCATAGGATATCTCCCTCCTCAAAATACAAATCCCAATAAGAATATCTTTAAACAACATTTATATACACAAACATTGTTTCACCATTAACGATGGAAATTGAGAGCAAGAAAAAAGTTATAGAGTGGGGTGCTCATATTCGCCAGGAACACAATTTCGCTGTTTTATGATTTTGAGGTGTAAAAACTTCAAAGGATGGCTGAAATGGAAGGAATATGCTGGTTTATTATATTTTTACAACAAATATGGTTATTTTTAAAATTTAGACAAATTTCGGCACTTTCCGCAGAGGACCGAAAAACGGACTAGGATTTTCAGACAATTTCCTGAATAAAACATGATTTCAAAGAAATTTTTCTCAGTAATTCTTTGAATGATTGCCCTATAAATTTCAGTTGTTTACACCTTTGAAATGTCTGTTATCCATCTATAATGAAATTGATTTGATAAATATTGTTTAAAGCTGCATTTATTTGGTTTTAAATAGATGTGTTCAAACGGCAAATATGTGTCCCCCTTTGACAAAAAATCAGGAATTTATATACAGCCTTTGATTTAACTTTTCAAATGATTTTTTTTAAAAGAAACACGTTTTCAAGCTAAGAATATTTTGATTTTGATGTTATTTTCATATAGAAATATCAGTATACTTCAAAAACATAAAGACCTAAACATAAAGTGCAGAAAACATGGAAACTTGTGGCGAAAATGAGCACCCCACTCTATACTTACAGAAAGAGCAAACCTCAACCAGATAATTTTTTGAATCATTTTAGTAATATCTACATTTTAGTCTTATCATTTTTATCCCATGTTATGATCTAGGAGATAAGCCTAAATTTTCAAATTATTCAAAGCACAAAAGTACTTGTCACGAAGGTAGATAATTTAACATTGTCACATTCTTTATGTGCCTGTCCCTGTAATTCAGTGGTTGTAATGTTACATATTAGGTTTTTTTGTTAATTGATTTGTACACAAATTAGGCTGTTACTTTTCTCTTATGATTTTTTTAAATTTGTCATTTCAGGGCCTTTTAAAGCTGAGCATGCAGTATTGGCTTTGTTGAAGGCTGTAAGCTGACCTATAGTTTTAAATTTCTGCATCACTTAATTTGGTCTATTGTCTAGAGTTGTGGCAATCAAACAACATCTTTATTTCTATATTATACATAGTACCCAAGTTTTCTAAATATTATGACTTAAAAAGGTTTCCTTGTAGGGAAAAGGTTATAAAAATAATATCTATTTATATACAACAAACTGATATCCTTCAATGTTGACCTGAGTGGTAGGTCATTGTAATTTGATCAGAGTCCTTCAATTACACTATGTCAGATAAATGGAAAGAACCTTTAGATGATTTTTAAATATTGATCTGGCATCTCTTGAACTACCTCTTCAATAATCAACACTGAATCTGTCTTACCGTGTTATATCGTAAACCATTAATGCACCTGCAGCTCCCCTGTAATAACTTCGTGTGACAGCACGAAATCTTTCTTGGCCAGCTGTATCCCATATCTGTAATTTTATCTTTTGTCCAGAGACTTCAATTATTCTGAAATGAACATGATCAATGTGAAAAAGTCTAGCTGTAAAATTGTCATTAAAATCTGTAAAGAAATATTAGGGATTTGGGCTTTTTCATCATCATTATTTGTTTAGCATGTTTGAACATTCCATGCTAAAAATAGTCCTATTGTTTCAAAATGGTTCTACAATGTACAAACTAACAGAGATAACCCAAAATTTTAGAAGACTATTAAGACATTCTATATTGACATTATAGAATCATGTTTATCACAATTCAAATTATAATAAATAATTGATTTATCTGGTGTATCTCGCCTAACTCACATCTTCAGATCATAAGATTTATTTTAACTAAAGCATGAAAACTTTTTTCAACCCTCTGAGTCAAAGGTTAACTAACAGTGACAAGTTTGAATTCAACAAATAACTGTAGGTTGCATTTCTGTAAATATTGACAATGCATTTTCCC
This sequence comes from Mytilus galloprovincialis, assembly GCF_965363235.1. Lineage (NCBI taxonomy): Eukaryota > Metazoa > Mollusca > Bivalvia > Mytilida > Mytilidae > Mytilus > Mytilus galloprovincialis. The sequence continues at coordinate 26,129,625 of NC_134839.1, read as the reverse complement.
ATAGGAACTCCTTTTTCAGCTAAAACTGTACCACTTTTACTATGAAGTTTTGAAAAAAATCTTATTCTAGAATTGAAACTTCATATGCACTACAATTTTTTTCAAGGGTCAAAATATAGGGCTGTGCGGCATATTTTCAACGTTTATATGCCCTGAGGCCTGAACTTTTCAGAGTTTAAACTAACACTAATTTTCTTAACTACCCCTACCTCGAATGAAGGGTTACCACAGATTTCAATGTAAACAATATGCACATGTATATTAACTGGTAACATTCCCAAGTTATGTCTCTGTGAGATGGAACACAGAGAGCATAACTGGGAACCAGTATGAAAACAAAATTAATAATTTTCTTTGAATATTCTAAATCTCCCCAAAAGAGGCATGGTTTGAAAAACAGCTGTATTTACAATATGCAACCTGTACTTTTGAGAAAAAAATATCACCTGTCCATTGAAAGGCAGAGTAAAATAAGAGTTTCATTCATCAAACATACACCAGGGACACATCTAGTTGCATAAAAGGAACCTTTAAGTGTTTGTCTTCATTTTTCACTCAACTATTTGTAAAATACTTTATGTAAGTAATCTTTTGTGCATTTTATTTTTCCTGAATCAGTTGCCACATTGATAACAGCAAAATCGTTTCTTGTTTATAGCTTATACTTATCAATATAAACATATCTCTATAACATCTAATACACACAAGGTGAATAAGATACAATATTTTCCTGTTAACTTATCTTCATATTAAATATCTATATTATATATTCTTCCTGTTTACATGGCTTATAGCTTTTACTTATCTCAATACATAGTACAAAGATCAACAAGAATTTCCTGTAGGCTTGATTGGAAACATTTAAAACAAAACATGAAATCAAGTATCAACAAACATACCACTTTTCTTCTATCCACTTATATTGGTATCACAAATATGAATGAATCCATAGTATCTACAGTTAACTGAGAGTCAATCAAGCACACCCATTAACACTTACTGTGTTTATTGACCTCAGGTGTAGAAATGTACATATTTCTTGTCATTCATGTTTATATATGGCTGAAATTTTTGCTTACTTAAAAGTTTTACATTTATTTTAGTTATTCTAATGCCAAAAATAAAAAGCTTACCGTGTACCAAATTCTACTCCTATAGTGTGTGGACAATCTGCCATGACTGAAAAACAATGAAAGCAAATTATTATTTTTTACACTTTTGAGGTCAATTTCAATTCTATACAAAATATTTTCAACATTGTTCAATAAGCCTTGTCATATGCAATATGTATCATTTAATTAAAGTTAAGGTTGTTTAACATTTCTCCTAACTGCTATTTCCCAAATAAGTACATTTCAATGGGAAAGTCAGTTTTCACCCTTATAACCACAAGTGCTATTTACACCATGGCTTGTAAAATTCTTCTCTACAAGTGAACAGAAACCAACCAAAATTTCAAAATCTTGGAGTTTCAGGCTTTAGGACTGAAATATTTATAGCGAAGGCCTGGAAAGTACCTTATGTGAATGACATTTGGTTAAAGACAACATTTCAACTAATTTTCACAGTGTATTCTTATGTTGTGCTGTTAAACAACTGTTGATTGCATTTTTTTAAGCTTAAAAGCATTGTTACATGTATGTGAACATAAAGCAGAGTAAAAGCTATTTTCATTGTAAATGTGAAAACCACACTCATTGGAAGGCTATATGTCACATCAACCTGGAGAAAAGAAGACTGATGTGTAGAGACTTACATCAGATATATACACAGCTACATACTGTATGTGTATTTTACTCACATTTTTTCTCTGTAAACTGATGTAATAAACATGATTTTCCAACTCCCATATCTCCTATTATGATATATTTAAATATATACGAATAATTATAAGGGCCTGCCGCCATCTTTGTACTGAAAAAAATAGTAAAACTTATTTTATTCTTTCTCATAGAACATTCAGTTTACATGTGTTAAGGGAATTGTAATTGTAAATTTGCTTGGGTTTGTGTTGCTCAGTCTTTAGTAAAATGTTTTCTATGTTGTAATTTTTGTACTATTGCTTGTCTTTTTTTTTATAGCCATGGTGCCATGGTGGTGTCTGTTTAATTTAATTTGAATTTTCCTCTGGAATCTCTTTGACTAGCTGATCAGAGTTGCAAAAAAATCATGCGAATATATTGGCATGGCTTTAGTTAATCTTATTACATGTACATGTATAACAACTGTAAGGCCTATTTATATTTTGTCCAAACAATAACTAGAATTCTGCTCTGAAGATGCAGGGACTAAACTTAACTTGTTTCCTCAAGGGAATAGCTTGGCCCCAAAAATATTTCTTTCAGGGACCAAACCAATTTTTATACTAATTTAAAATTTTCATAAACAAATATAACCCTTTTAGATAATCCTATTTGAAGCTTTTGAGTCTTGTCAAGGTTATGTGTGATAACTTGATTCTTGAATTATTGCTGCCAGAAAATATATCACAAGATAAAATGTTACAATTGTAATACATGTAAATCTCCTTTTTGTTGACATTTTGTTAATATGGCTGTTTCCATGGATCATTAAATGCTATTTCAAATTTAAATGATCCTATTATACAATGTAGTGTTGATAAAAAAATTATTCAATGACTTTTTATTGAAGATTGGATACCAATATAGACATGATAGATATTTTGATATTTATTTACAAGATATGTTTCATTTTTTCGATGGGAATTTAGTTAATAGTGATACATGGACAATTTATGCCAAATACAGGCTTGTTAAGATTCCTAGGACAAGTACAACTGGAGATCCAATGCATTAGTTTAGACGAAAACACAAAACAATAATCGTGGAAGCTTTAAAAGAGAAATAGGAATAATTGTTCAGAGAATGGGTATATTATATGTATATGCATGTCAAATCATGACTTTGCATGGAAAACTTAGTTGTTTGGCCAGATTTTTGTAATCAAAATGAAATACATGTGTATCTGGTTTCAAAAAATTCTATCTTTAATTTACTCGCTTACTCCGTTTAGGAACAGTTTTTGTTTATATCAGAAAGGAAAGGGTAGAAATGGGATTCACTACAAAATATTTTACTATAGCCAGCTGGGCAGTCAGAATAATAAAGTCATTCACCCATCCCCAAATTAAGTTGTCTTGGACCAATGCTTAGCATTTTATTTAGTCCCTGAAGTTGACAATCTGGTGCAAAAACTACTATTATGACCCATTGATGCATCTATATAATATATACCTAGATGTATAGGTTGCCTGCATGGACCCCTGTGAACATCTAAACTACAAAAGGGCTTCTACTACATTTTAGATCTTATTGTAACTGGTCTTGCTACATGAATCAGGGTGTTAAAGGGGGTACCTTCAAGACGAATAAGGATAAAAATTCTTGCCAAAAGACGTTAACAGTAATTTTTAACGATAAGATTGTATACTTTCTTTTAAAACGATAAAAGAATAAGACTGATTTTTGATTTTGATGAAACACATTTATTTTTCAAAAATGACGAATCATGATAAGAATATTTTGACCAATCATGATCAGGATATTTTCTTGAATCACAAAAAGGATAATTTGACTAATCACGATAAGCATATTATGACCAATCACTGTTAAATTTTATCCAATTTTGATGCTACATGTAACAGTAGCTGAAAATGACCGTTTGGCATCTGGCGGTAAAGGGCATTACTACCCTTATGTATTGCAGTCTTAGGCAATTTCAATTAAAATCCTGTTCCTTTAATAATTCTTTTAAAATATAAACTCTGTCAGTATATATTCCTATAGGTTAACACTGTCTTATGAAGATCAAAACTATTGTGTGCGATGAATCGATGATGCTATGCTGATTTTAATGTTTTGTTGTATTTTTACACATAGACAATCAGTAAAACCTGGAGTCTATAAATGATCTGGCACAAACTTCTTTCTTCAAAAAATATCATGACATTAACTAAACTCTTTGAGACTGAACTACTTTGACAAGTCATCAAGTAATATAGCACTTTAGCAGCCACTGGTTACCCCTTTCTACTGGTCAGCTGCACTGAAATAACGACCAGTACATTCAGATAGGAAGAACAAAATGGTGTTTGTTTTTATGTCATATGATTATTGTATCGTTTCGTTTTAGATACATCGTAATGACAGGTTGGAAGGGGAGGGGTGACTGTCAAACCGTCTGTTCTCTGTGTTTATCTGCGATTTTCGGTTCGTATCTATGTTTAACAGAAAAGAAATACAGGCTATAATAATTGAATATGTAGACTCATTCTGCCTTTCATTTTTAGACATCATTGGATGATGTTCTATACCTAAATTTGTATGAAACCCAGAAATTGTGTTTCTGAATCAGCAACAATATGGCGGAATAAATAGGCGATCCATACGCCCCCTATCTGTCAAGAGAAATTAACTCTAAATCCCACAGATCCAGAAATACTTTTCTTGTAAACTTAGAAATTCACTACAAACAATAAAAAAATAACGATCAAATATTTTTTTCACAGTATTTAAAATCTACAAAGACCTAGACAAACCACAGGTGCGCTCAGTAAATAGTCCCCCTTTTTTTTGTATGACTTTTTTCATTAGGCAGCAACCATTTGATTTTCTGGGGGGGGGAAGGGGGGGGGGCTATGTTTTTTTTTTTTCTGTGCAAACTTTTTTTTCGCCTGAGGCGAAAAACACTCTATTTTTTTCACGACAAGTCGAAAACAGTTTTTTTCTTTCAATTTTAGCATTACATCTAGTGGCAGCTGAGGGTGAAACAAACATTTTTTTTTCTCAGAATCAAAAACAAATTATTTTTTTTCTCCAAAAACTGGAAACAAACTTTTTGTTCCAATAAAAAGTTTAAACCATAGCCCCCCCCCCCACCCCGACCCCCCAGAAAATCAAATGTTTGCTGCCTTACTGTACTAAGTATTTTATATATATATTTGTTATCTTACGGAAAAAGTATTGGTGTGTCAGAGGCGGATTTAGGGGGGGCAGGGGGCCCGGGCCCCCCTTTTTGGGAAAAAAATTGGTTGCTTATATAGGGAATCACTGAAGCGTGACTGGAGCGGGCCCCCTTTTAGGTCAGTCAGTGGGCCCCCACCGTTATGAAAATTTCTGGATCCGCCACTGTGTGTGGCATCCTGGGTTAGCCACTGCAGCTCACTAAGTACGTACAACTAGCATATTTAAATACGTCCTTGGGTTCATCAAGAAAACTAGTTACCATACAGCATGATACGTTAATAATAAATGCCTCCTTGATTTCCGTGACTCTTTTTACACTATTGTAAAAAAAAACCCATTTATACGGCAGCGGTAGATGTCATTCAATTTACCAATGAAATTGAGTTTAGCCGTATGGGTACTGAGTTTGTAAGCTGTGATTCATAACCACATAGTAACACATCTTTTATTACAGTCAGAGGCGCAACTTGTGCCTATAGGAACACCAACAGTATGCCTACTAATCTTACTTTAACATTATCATTATTGTCCCTTTTCTCAGTTTATTACAAAATTATCCTTTATATGAATATCGGGCAGCAAATATATAGCTGTAATCAGATGTCTCAATATACCATTTTAAAATTCAATAAGAAAACATCTACGACTACTATGTAATATTGTAGTCTCAACGTAAACCAATGTTTTTATTTCCCCTTTCTGAGTAGTGTAAACTTATTGACAGATATGCCGAATTTTCCGCAGGGACGATCAATACGGAAGCATTAACCCGTACCATCCTATTAACTCAGTTTACAGAAAAAAAATGAACAGAGGGAAAGTACCTTAAATAAATGAAACGTGTTTTAAACACTTAATTGTTGGTGTGTTTTGTGTAGATTGTTTTTCAAATATAAAGAAGCTGACGGTATGATTGCGAAAACTCTCCACAAAAGACCAGATGACACAGAAATTCAGATATTTCAAAGTGGACTTGAAAAATACTTTACAAATATGATATTCAAATGACCCATGCAGTTCAATCTGATTATTTGATTTTATAAGGATGTATGTATGTTAGCCAGTGTAGATACAGTTATGACAAGCAAACATCGGCAAGACGATCTTTTGTCAAAATAGTCAAAGATTTGTTTTCTATATTAAAAAAAATCAAATTCACTACTGAATATTTCTGGGCATTAATTTACAGAAAAGGAACACAAAAACAATCAAGCAGCAACCGTAATATGTACATGCATGTATAAAAAGTAAAATCACAAAAATACTGAACTCCGAGGAAAATTCAAAACGGAAAGTCCGTAATAAATGACAAAATCAAATGATAAAACACATCAAACGAATGGACAGCAACTGTCATATTCCTGACTTAGTACAGGCATTTTCAAATGTAGAAACTGGTGGATTGAACCTGGTTTTGTAGCGCTAAACCTCTCACTTGTACGACAGTCGCATCACATTTAATAATATTGATAATAATGCGTGAACAAAACAAACAGACACAATACACGGTGGGTATGGTTGTCCTGCGAGAGAACGTTCTGTGCTGGTGATTCGGTCCTGACGGGTGCTGGTGATCAATGAAAAAATGTAAACAAAGACGAAAATGAGGATTTTTGACGTTTTCACTCATAAAAAATGGAAGAAAACAGTTGAGATTTTTCAATTTTGTTTCTTATTGGTTCATATGTAAACCTTTAAAAAGTTGACCCTCTAAACTGTTTCAGTAAGCGTAACACAAAAATGCTCATTTTCAGAAAATCTAGAACTTAAAAAATAAAACAAAAATGCTCATAGAGTCCGCTTTCTATACCGCAAACCACACGACAAAACTATTTTGTGAAAAAAACATTGCAATTTATTAAAATTTAGCATTTTCTCAATTTATTCATGTCCTGATACTGTGCTGGTGGGTCCTGTCATTGTGCTGGTGGGTCCTGATACGGTGCTGGTGATTTTGGATAAGAAGTTGGTCATATTTGAAACAAATGTTACAAAATCAATAAAATTGGGCAGATAATTGTTGTCAATAGGATCTATATGACTCCTATTTTAGCTCTTGTGCATCCATTTGGCTGTTTAATATGTGTTTTCAAATGATCGTAACTTGTATTACATAATTACATAAAAGGGCAACATCTTTCGTCCAATATCAGATAACAATATATAGTATCTAAAATAAGAATAGTTTTATTAAGATATTAAATGCCTCTTACATTGATGCTTCAACAATTATCAAAGCCCATGCCGCATAGACATGTTTGTTAGCGCTCCGCATACCCCTCCCACCCAACCAACCCTCCTCATTTCCTCCTTCATTGTTACAGTGGCGTACTAACACAACAACTTATCACATAAAATAATAACACAAAGACACACATTATTGAACAACGAATGCTCGCAGGTACTGAAAGCTAGTTCAAAGCCGCATTTTCAACTAATAGATAAACCATGTTCTCATACAATAATCCAAATCGTGTCGATTAAAAAAGTCTCAAAACTTAAGTTCACATTTTAATGTTTGATGAAGCAGAACTTGTGTGCAGTGAATGTTGTGCTCACAACAGTTATTGTCATAATTATGTTTACATAAGACTTATAAAGGAATTAAGAAGGTACCAAGAAATATTTTACAGTTCAATATAATGATCATGAATGGAAGGAAATGGTACGGAAGTTTACATAGGACAAAAAGAAATTGATAGTATTTTTTGGCGACAGACTTAAACGATTCTTTGCATTATATAGTACAGCTCTTCTATAAAAGCATGCAAAAAAAAAAACTTTGATTGACTTGCTTGCTATGTTTTCTTGGATGTTTTCAAACAATAGGTAGGCGGAGTTTCAATACATACTGGGATTTGATTGGACAAATATAAACTGACAGGAATTGAAGTTAATGTTTATTGTCCAAACAAATTCTAGTATATAGTAAACAGACTACTTACCTGTAGTTTACAAACATCCAAACAATCATAGCAAGCAATTTGATCAATGGTTTGCTTTGCATATATTTATAGAAGAGCTGTAAATTCTAAAAAGAAAATTCTTGTTGTCGTAGATGCTTAAATCCTCAACAAAATCTCAATAACTTTGTTGGAACAAATAAAGGTTTTAAATCAAATTTTCGTGGACTTTTTAGCTTCCACCCTGACGAGGCATGTTAGCTGTTCGTATGCTGTTGCACCTGACGCACGGAAACTTTCACATTTCCATTTTCTTTTCTGAAATATTTTACCCAGCTCATACTTGACAGGATTGTTATCCTAGTAAAAGGTGTAACCAATGAATTGAACACAAGTTAAAAATTCCACAATACTATATAATTCATTTTATGTGTCAATTTGTTAAAAAAAGTCGAAAAGAAGAGAGTATTTTTAATGTCAGGATTATCTGTTGCTTTCTAGATCTATGCTTAGCATTTATTTCAAATGACATGGACTCCTCACCCTGGTGACCCTGCTGCCTTTCATAACTTTATCCGTATACATATATTAATACATAAACAAAAGGCTGCAACTGGTATTTTTGTATTTAAAATGATTCGTTGTAACGAGAATATTTGTGGTGAATGGAAACTGTGAGGGTCAAAATCTTAAATTGCTTAAAAATGTTGCTGGACCCAGTTTCGTTATCTGATCTGAATTTTCTGAAATGTGCAAGGTAGATAGACATTGGCCTTTTGATTTTTTTTACTCGGTAAGTTTTGTCCTAATTGCTTGAACTTTTGCAATATTAAAGCCGATTTCAATGAGTGTGTAGACAAAGTGAATATCTTTGGTTATCTTGCTTGCTGAACAGAAAAGTCATTGTTAGGTTATGTAAACTACCCTACTTTAAGAGTAGACTAGACCGACAAATGACACATCTTTCTGTCTGTAGGACCAGGCTACTTCGAAAGGAGGGTAGTACACCTTACCGAACAATGACTTCACGGTTTAGCTAACAAGCAAGCTAACCAAAAATATTACCTTTGCCTACATACTCAATGGAATCGGCTGTAACTAAAAACTCGAATACATTTTAACAGACAGTGGTCATGTTTGTTGATGAATATTGTTTTTCCTAGATTCACTCTTGAAAAATCATTTGGTAACATTTGGTCAAGTAATTTTAGAAAAGATCTTTTTGTAATTGCGGACTCCAAGACAATACATGAACCTCACACGACCCTCGACACAGGTGAGCTTATATATGATCTTGCAAAATGATCGTAATCCCGAAAATCGTAAACATTATTTTCTTATCTTAAAAGGGGGCAAGAAGGGTTTCATTAACAGGCCAATAAATAAGATTACAGTTAATTTGAAAAAAAAAAAAAAAAAAATAGGGGTATTTTTTCTCTCATAATAACATTAAACAGATTCACAACAATGTCAATTTCAAGAAAGCAGACAACAGTTAATTAGTCAATAACAGTACAGCATCAATGATCTTGAATATATGCCACTTTTAACTAAAATATAAAGGTACAGAACCAGGACATAGGAGCACAGAACCAAGACCGTTTTTCTTATCACCAGCACAACGTCAGGACAATTCCGTTTAACGAACTTGCACGACTTTTGCAGTATAATATTGTTGTAATATACTTTGCATGGTACTTATGACGCATCAGAGAAAAATTAAGCAACAAAACAGTCGTTTTATTGTCGTTCTGATACAATGTAAACAAACCCACCAGCACAGAATCAGGACCCACCAGCACCTGACAGGATTAAATCACCAGCACAGAACGTTCTCTCGCAGGACAACCATACCCACCGTGCAATAGATAAAAATGTCACAAATAAAGAAAAAAGTCTAATTCGGTAGATCACGTTCGTGAAAAGGCAACGAGATTGTAGTTACGAATCAAATACACAAGCCTACAGATTTGTAGTAAACTTACAAGAGGAAGTTACAACATAAAGAAGAAAAAATATTTCGGCACAGGAAATTACCTTCGTCGATGATGATTTAAAAAAAAATATGAAAATCCCTTTTGCAATAAGTACAATTTCTTTTGGAATAAACAATGATATCATTTCATTATGATAGAAGAACAATACTGAAACATGTATTTTTTTGCAACGAAATATTCAGTCTTTTAATAGGCTTATTTTAATATTTTTCGCGGATATTTTATATTTCTTATCGACATTGTTGCATGCAGTTTTAGACTTCTATATATATGTTCCCAATTGTGTTTGGCATCGTCATTTCCAAAGCGACTTCAATTATGTTTGAAATTTGCTGATTATTTTTTGGATATACGTTGAAAGGGAGAATGTAGATACCAAAGAGATAATCAAACAGAAATGCAGAAAATAAACTGACATGAATAGAAAACGAAAAAACAAGACATAAATTTAAGCAACACTTTAACAAAACACACCATATAAAACAAAGACTTTTAAAGAAACAACACCAATCTGAATAAAATATAGATCTCTGATTTCGTTATACTACATATGTGGTATAACGAAATCAGAGATCTATATTTTGATTAGATAGTAACCCCACATAAAACAAGGGTTGAGCTCATATCTTCAGGAAGGGTTAGCATAGGCAGCTCCGCATGTCACACCCGTCATCGGATTACTCTTATAAAAAGCCGTATCAATTAAGTGAAGCGGAAAGACAACACACAATAACGGATTGATAATCAACTCTAACCCGATGGCATCAACAAAGTTGTAAATCGTCGGTAATATCATTTACCCTGAAACTTGACCGAATGTGATTTTTTTTAATTTGAAACGGTGTTTATAGTTCTCCCATATTCATGCCATTATACACCATTTACCGTTTGTTACAATCCTATGTTAATGGTCTTGGGCACTAGACGTATATTGAATAAAGTACATGCAGGTTGTGTTGTCACAGAAACATGGGATTAAATTCCGATGCAGGAAAGACTACAATACTGTTGTTTTGCTAATTTCTAGACGAAGAATACGTAACAAATAACGTAAGCCCTGGCCTTGCGGTCATAAAACTTTCAAGCACGATGTTTGTACTCAGACTCAAGAATCAACCAATCAAAATGCTGGATTTCATGTTTCGAGCATGATTTTTGTGCTCCGAGGACTGAGCAAAGTTTTATGACTTCAACCCCTGGTTTAACCATAATTCAATAGCAAATCTCTAAATAATGTTTTAGCAATTGGTCGTAAACACATGTATAAACTCTGTACGAACGTTATGTGTCGAAATATGTACTTTAATCATAGTGCTAAGGGGTCGATCTTATTGCCTTATATAATTTTCTTTAGAAAAACCATTATTCTGCAGTAGTAGAAAGCTGCCACTTTTAGCAATATTTATTTCATTTTGATACTACGTTTGTGTAATTAATTTGAGAAGGGTTAATGAGATTAATAGAACTTGCGGTAACAAAGCTATATAACTCAATGATAATTTTTATTCCTTTCTTCGTAATTCATTAACTTTTGGGATCGTAAACTCCAGTGAGTATTTATTCTTTATCTGGTGATGAACTATAAAATAAATCAAAGTAAAACTCTTGTAAAAAGGGTTTCTGTTGTAGTTCAGGTGATGACGGCAGAATATTTTTGTAAGCATTAACATATTGCTATTCAGCGATGTCTGAGAGTGTTAAAGTATAAGGTACGTTTATCATAATTTGCTTAAAACTAAAATACAAGAAACAGAACCAGACGACGTCACGATCAAAAGGTAAAATCAGAACAGACAAAATAGTAATTCACAAAACACTACAGTACACAAAAAAAGATTGGACAACATGAACCCCTACCAAAACCCGCCCGAGGCTCTATAAACGTCAGAGGTTTCTGTTTGTGACCAATCGACTATAGTCCACCAGTAAGATGTATTGAACACTTCGACAGGAACAAAACTCAAACACACTACATCACTGAAAACAAAAACAAAAAACCCTTTAAAACTAAATCTAGAAATGAATACAGATTCGAAATTAGGTAATCTGATGAGAACTCTGATCTAAGATACGAAACGAACAAGAACACAATATACAGCAGGGAAAACTGGACCCTTGGCAACACTAGCCCGCCAATAACAATGAGTTATATCAGAAGCCGTGGAAGATGACTTTTTACAAGTGCACATTTGTTTATGATTAGCGAGTCGGAGATACTCTGACGTCCGGCGGCTGCTTTGCCAGACAAGCTGGGCCCATTCGCATTCGGTGTTGTCACAATCGAGGAAAATAGTATTTTAGTGCGGCTAAGACAATTGGGACACCGTTATGGTGATTTTTTTTTAACATAGACATTCGATAAAGGGCAATCAAATCCTGATGGAGTCACTGATAAAATTTCAAAGAGATAATTTTAACTTTACCATTAAGGGCTCTTAATTGGTTAAATAAGCAGCAACACTCTATCAAGGGAATCATGATAGGAAACGCAAGATCTGGAATAGTGTATTAAATAGGGGGTGAATACTTCATATATACAGGCACTGCTTTTAATGTTTCAGCCAAAACGCGATCAAAATCAGTTTGCCAAATACTTTTTCAACCTGGTTTCTATAGGCTATATTTATGTTATTTTTTCATTCTATACTTGTCACTTAAAACTATATTTCAGACTTCTTAATCTATGCATGCAGTTTGTTTTATTTATACACCTTCGTAATCATAAAATAGTTTGTATTAAGCGCTGAAATATAGCTGTGTGATTTTCTGATTTATGCATTGTTAATCAAAGTGTAATTATAAGATAAATTTACAAACCGGACTATAGTTTGAGACATATATTTTAAAATATCGCTATTTTTAACTCATTGATGCACATTTGACTTAGTTCTATTGATATTATGGTTACATTTGCATATGCATCTATCGAAAATATTTGTATAAAAACCCGTAAATCAAGTCATTTAGTAACTAAATAATGCGGCTTTAGCATAATTTTTATCAAGCATTAATTCCATGCGAATTCTTTTGAAATATGGCTGAACTTTACTATACGTTATACATGTACTTCCAAGAATCTTTAATTTACAAACAACAGCGTGAACTTGTAGATCAGTGCCTTGATGGAAAAGCTTTTTTGTACATTTTCAAAATGCTTTTGAAAAATTCCGAAGTACATTTTGTATATGTTTCATTATAATATTTTATTCTAATTGGCTAACTGCACATCACGTGTTATTCCGTAAGCAGTTGCATTGCTCAATACAACTTTTCATTCATGATAACACGTGCTCCAACAATAAAGTGCACAGGTGAATTAAATAATAAAATATATAAAATTCATGTTTTCATAATCATAGCTAAAAAATGTAATTATAAGAATTGCATACGCCAGACGCGAGGTTCCTCTTTATGATACGCTTCAATGACGCTCGAGTCAAACTTGGGAGGCAAAACAAAATACGGAGCTGAAGAGCATAAAAAACTTAAAAACCATCAATTTCTGTCAGACAGTCAAAGTTCTGTTTAAAAGAAACAATCGCCCTAGTAACAGTATCACCCATTTTCTCCTTATGTATTATAAGTTAACTCAAATAATTACTTCAGATAGTACTAATTTTCTCATAATTTAAGCATTAAATGTGTAAATTTAATTGGAATGTGCATTAACTGTAAAGAAAAAGAAAATATGATATGGCACATTAATTCTGATGCGGATCAACGAGTTTACATCTAGTAATTCTAAGTTTGCTCATGTTTTCATTTATCATATTATTGATGAAGTATTTTATATTGAAAATATTGCATAACGTGGCGCGACACGTCAGGGTAGACAATTACATTTTTACATTGTATACTGAAAAGGGCAATTGGCTTTGAAAAAAAGATAAGTACCACTAGCTTATAAATAGATCATAAAGCTTCGTCAGGGAAGTTGACAGTTCTGTGCTAAGGGAATATTGGTGTGGAGTTCTGTTTTCAAATAGTTTTATTTATTGATTATACAGCGTCAAGCTATCTGTTGCCTTTGTTAAGCCACAATTCACAAGAGCATTATACCAAGACGTGTTCAAGAGATGTTTAATTTCAGATTGAGGGGTAAAGTATATTTCATTTATATTTATTAATTTATTAATTCGTTTATTTATTTATCAATTAATTAGATGTTACTTGAGTTTTTCCCCTTCAGCGGTGATGGATCAGAAGCTAAATTGTGTCATGTAGATATTGGAATAATGTAGTTTATGAATGGATTTTATTGTAGGTGATAAGAAAAGGAATAGATCAAATATACGAGATTCTAACAATAAGTAATTCCATATATATCACGTGGGTATGACCTTTTTAAAAGCACATGGCATTTTATCCTAATGTTTCATTAATTCAAAAGAACAAATGGCGTTATGAGGTCATCTTCGACAGCGACTGAACAATGAAACTGATTAACAAATAAAAACTAGATCACATTACTTATTTTTTTTTAGCAAAAAACTAAATTACTATATATATTGAATCGATGTACTTCTATGAAAAGGGCGTGCATTTTGTCATTATAGTACGTATTTTTGCAACTGAAACTGGAACCGACATATATATTAACTTTATTCTATAACAGTTTCAGAGGTATAAAATATCCGTGACAATATTGAATAACTACAGGATCATCATTTATTCATTAAAGTGCACACAATTTCATTAAAATCCAATTACGGGATATAAGATATAACAGATTTATTACGTTGATGCTTATTATAGTGATCAATGATGATTGCTTTGGACTAAAGCACGCAAGTACACACCCGAACATTGTGGGGAATCATTTCGTTCGTGAAGGCTCCGCTATCACCCACTGCACGTCGTTTAATTGTTCTGTTTGAACACGATCCTGTCTATCTCTAGCATTGATTAGGGTGGATAGAACAGACAAAAAAAAACTGCTTGCGACAATAACAAATTGTTTTAACAGACTTTTCTTTTTGACGACGATCATGAGTAAATAAATATCCACGATAAATTTCCACGCTGTCAGCTTTATATGCAAAATTATAAATTTCCAATCAAATTTGTATCCTCTTTATCATTCACAGAATAACAGATTTAGCATATAACCACGAAGCATACCTTAAAATATTTGTTTGAACTCGAATGTATACTTTTATATTCATGACAAAAATTTAGTAGTCATTATCACATAAATTAAAATTTTTAAATATTAAGATAAGGCATCTTTTATTATAAATAATGAAGTTTTATAAAACACTATAATTCTTCAGTCTCAATTCAAAACCTGGCAGTAACCTGGAAGGGAATCTAGACTGTAGAATTATTCATGGACAGAGAACTATTAACATACTCCCCCAGGGGAGACAACTTTACAAAAATATGTCCAATTCAGAGGGGAATATAACTACGTATGCATTGATATTAATTTCACTTTCTCTCAGGAAATTAAAGATATACATCAATTAATTGTCTATCTACTTTCAAACATGTAATTAGTATTTTCAACACACTTTGCGCACGTCTTGCGTTTATTGAGCAAGTCTTCTAATTGTAACCAATTAGGAAATCTAAGTTAGCTGATAGACTGAATTACTTTACTTATGGTGAAACATTTTCTTACCTAAAAATGAAAGCTGGTCAGGGAACTGTAATTGAAAAAGACAAATTCAATAAATGCAGATACAGACTTTGTAATTGAAAGAAATTACTGATTGACAATGTCAAGGGTATATAAATGTCAAGAATAATAACAGCCAAAAAAATTGACAAATGTAATTTTGACGCAACACTTTTTTTTAAAAGCACAACTTTCAGAGCATCAATGTTACGATTGATCGTCTGTAGTTGAGCGTGACAGCACAGATGTGATGCAAACCAGTTTTAAATGTATGTTTAAAGATGTTTTCTTTATGTTGTATTATAAATAAAATAACTGTATTGTAGTTGATCATTTGTGGACAATTTTTAATTTGAAGATTGAAAATAGAGTTTACTGACTCTGAAGACGGATAGTTTATAAACACCAATCAAACATTGCGACAGGATAGGTTTTGCAAAAAATAAATCACAGCATATCGCAATAATTAATCGCATATATGTGTCCATTGTTCAGCATTCGTAAGAGAAATTGAGTTTAATTTGCAACTAAATTTCAGTGTATAATTGAATAGATATGTAATTGTATACACATCTGACTTGTCAAATCAAACTGCTGCGGGGAAAGATATATACAGCATGAATAATTGTACGAGAATCCATGGCATTTAGACCCAGAAAATTACCTCGAAATTGTCATATTGGAGAAATATGATAGTTTTGAATGTAAAGGTATTTTAGTCATATAGTTTGTGGGTTTCTTAGAAAATCAATAAAGACAATCGGAGACATTATTTCATGTGGGCGACTTTATCGATGTCTGTGACACTTAATGAGGGAAGTAACAACATTATTGCTATATTTTTAGTTTAAGGAAAAGTACAAATCCTTGACATGATAAACAACTTTGAGATTTAATTGAAAACTGCAGAAGGGTTGTAGGTGGTTTATACGGCCACTTTTGAAAGATTAACTCACGCCATCATTCTATAATTGAATGTTATGGAATATCTGAGTCACAGATGACCTTGGATATGTTCCATTGTTCGCAACCTCGATTCCGTCCTTTTTCTTGAGTGCAGCAGTACCGAACGCGACTTGTTTGCGGATTTAACTTGCATGACCAACACGACGGGTTGCATTAGTAGAACAAGAACTGCTTACCACTACCAGAGCACATGAGTTCATCCCCAGATTTAAACGGGTTTCGGGTTTCTTCATATTTATTTTCTGTGTCATGTTTAGGTTCTGTTGTTTGTTTTTTCGTCGTTTATATATTTGGTCATGGTGGTGTCTGTTTTGGAATTGGAATTGTAAAAAGTCAAATCACAAAAATACCGAACCCCCCACAAAAATTCAAAACGGAAATTCCCTAATCAAATAGCAAAATCAAAAGCTCAAACACATCAAACGAAAGGATAACAAATGTTATATTCCTGACGTCGTACAACCAATTTCTTATGTACAAAATGGTGGATGAAACCAATGTAAGTTATGTTTGTCTTATGGTATAATTTCTCTCCATTTGCACTAATCAAGTATAAGAGTAGCAAAGTTGTACGAAAAAATAATTTAAGCCACTTTTCAGCTATCACGTTGGAATTGTGATTTCACAACTTTGCAATTATATTTAATTGATTTATTTTAGAAACATAAAACTAGATCATTTGGCACCCAGTACTTTGAATATGATCGTTTTCAAGTCCGGCACAGATATTAATCATTGCCACCATACACATTGAATTGGATGAATTTTAAATACTTAATCATTGTCACTTTGAATAGGATTATTGTGTTACATTTCAATTTTAGTTCCTTTAGGAACGAATAACTGTGTTGTATTTCAAATTTGGTCCTTTTAAGAACGGATTATTGTGTTGCATTAAATTTTGGTCCTTTTTGGAACGAATTATTGTATTGCATATCAATTTTGGTCCCTTTAGGAACGGATTATTGTGTTATGTTTTAATCTCAGTCCCTTTAGGAACATATCATTGTGGTGCATTTTAATTTTGGTCCCTAAAGGAACGGATTATTGTCGGTCTTTTAAAAACTATGTCGATGAAATAACCTACAGTACTTACAAAAATTGAAAACGATATTGGTTGTGTGGACTTTTATTTTCGTCTTTTTGTCATGGTGATGTCTGTCTTTCTTAATCTTGTGATTATGCCATTATTCCCTTGGTTTAAAAAAAAGAAGTGTTTTCGATCATTCTAGGCGATGTATTATGATTCATTTCTGTATCGAGTTTTTTGTCATCAACAATCAATTCGATACATAAATTCACTTTAAATACTAACTAACGCGTAGGTCCTTTTCATTTTTTAAATAAAGTTGACAATGATAAATGAATATTAAAAGCAAAATGGACAAGTAATAAGTTATAAAATTAAAGTTCAATTCTTCTTGAATAATTGATAGGTCTTTCCTTCCATTTTCTTTTAATTATACTGTCATAAATAAATATATCATATATATATTGATTGATAAATTTATTGATTAGTTGGTTGGTTGGTTGGTTGGTTTATTAGTTAAACACTTGATACAGGGTCTCTTGTAACAAGCGAAAAAAAGAGACCTTGGAATCCGTATTAAACACATGAAACGGAAACATGTATTGAATGATTGATTGATTGATTGGTTGGTTGGTTAAACATGTCGGTTAAATATGCTGGTTAAACACGTTGGTTGGTTAAACACGTTTAATAGGCTCATTTAAAACAAGCAAAAAAAAACCACCTTGGATCCCTTATGAAACACATTAAACGGAAACCTTGATTGATTGATTGATTGATTGATTGATTGATTGATTGATTAATTGATTGAATGATTGATTGGTTGGTTGGTTGGTTTGGATTCAAACACACATAAAACTGTTTAAATAGTGCCAAAAACCACATAATTTGATGACCTTGACCTTTGACCTTGTGACCTTCGTCAAGGTCATTGCTCCACAAGGTCATTGCAAAAGACCCTATGGGTCAAGGACCTTTTGTTTAAGAGTTTTGCCTAAAAATGGCTTTTTAAAAACCATTAGTGGGAGTTATGTCCCTTACATGATGGTAAAATCAATATAGTCATAATGTTAAAAAGTTGCCCCTTAAAGTACCAATCATTTTTCACTGCTTAAATTTTCTGTATCTATAACCGTTCAATAGTTATAGGGAAATGAAAAACTTTTGAAAATCTAAAATATGACCTTGACCTTTGACCTTGACCTATATTTTTAAGTTTTGGTCCAATGAACTCAAATCTGAAGACCCACAGTCTTTACGACTTACGGTTCATGAGATTTATATGCATATCGAAAATTAAAATATTCAAGGGGAAATAACTCCTATAATAAGTCACTGGATCGCTTCGGTTAAAATTATTTGAACTTCTATCATTTGGCAAGGAACATTTAAAAAAAAACCATTTGCCGCTAAGTCTTATAGTTCATGAGTTATAGCGATAACAGTGTTTTTTGTAATTGGGGAGATAACTCCTATAACGTAAATAGTACACTTCGGTGCCCTTAATACAAGATAGCTTTTATTGATCCGATACTTGGTACCAAAGATTATTTTGATATCTTGCGTACTTTTCTTGGGGATTGACTTTGAAAACGGCGGAAGAAAAAGAATAATAATTAAACTGTCAATTGTTCTTGAACAATTGAGAGGTCTTTCCTTTGTAATGTAAAATACATGTTCCAATACACGTAGAATGTATTGAAAGGTCAAGGTCAACTTTAAAAAGGTTAAAAACACACTAAAAATCCTTTAAATAAGGTCAAAAACACATAATTCGCTATCTGGGACATGACCTTGACCTTTGACCTTGTGACCTTTGTCAAGGTCATTAGTCCCCAATGTCATTGGTGAAGACCCCACGGGTCTAGGACCTTTGGTTATATAGTAAAAGCTGATTTTGTCTTTTCAGAAACCTAAATCAGGGGTTATGCCCCTTACAGAAAGGTCAAATCTCTTCGGTCAAAATGTAACAAAGTTGCGCCATAATGACCCAAATATTTTCCACTATTTAAAACTTCTGTAAGTATAATGGTTTCTGAGATTATCCCATAACAAGGTGTTAGGTCAAAGGTCAAGGTCAACATACAAATTTGACCTTGAGGTATTTTTCAAAGATACATGAATTGATGATGAATGGTGAAGATCCTAGGTGTCTACGACTTACGGTTTCTGAGTTTTGGTGGCCAACCGACACCAGTTAATTTTCAGAGGGGCATAACCCTACCAATGAGTCGTTGAATCTTTTCGATCCAAATGTAACGAAGAACCGGGGTCTGGTCCTGAACAAATTTCACCCTTTGTTTTTTTTCTACCTATTACGGTTACGGTGTTGGAACGATAACAAGGTTTTTGGGTTTCGGAGGGATTACTCCGAACCGACAAAATATTTCGACTCACAGGGTGAGTTCCGGATAGGTATTCATGACACCGATACAAAGTGTGAACATGAAAGCGACACGTCTTACGGTTACGGAGGGAAATTTTGTCAAAGTTTGGCGGAACAAGAAGAATAATAATAATAATCAGAAGAAATACAGTAAGGTCTTTCCCTTTAGTAAAAGGAAAGACCTTAATAAACAAACGAAATACAGTAAGGTCTTTCCATTTAAGAAAGGAAAGACCTTAATAAATAAGGAATTGGTAATGAAATAAATAAGGAATTAATAATGAAATAAATAAGGAATTAATAATGAAATAAATAAGGAATTAATAATGAAATAAATAATGAATAAGGTATTGAAGATGTATTCAACATAAAAAAAGGTCGGTACGAACATTTTGGCAACACACTAAGTATTTTTTCAAGACTAGAAAAATAAAAATTTACAGCTACTATGCAGAAAAAAATAATCATTGCGTTCAGGAGGAACTATTGTACATAACACCTGATTTTTATTGCTATTCTGAAATGGTGATATGCTAGGATTACACTCGGCTACATGTAACAATGTAATCGGGCGTCTTCATGCGGGATATCTAGTTGACGTCGACCAACTACTCAACGGTCGTAAAGAACAATTTAACGCCTTTGGCAGATATAAAATTGGCAGATATAAAATCAAACTGGATCATTTCATTTTCACATTTTCAGATGTGACTGGCAATGCATCACTATTGCAACCAACGAATGGTATATCCGAGTTTTCCAGCTACGTAATCAAACTATTAGTCTATTACAGTATCTGATGCTGTTGGTATCCCAGGTGAAAGGAAAATAATTTTTTTTCGAGGATAACCCCTTCTGGTATCTCTCGTTCCTCTTCTTTATCGAAAATCAGCAGCCGGGAAATCCTCTTTTGCAACTTATATAAACTAAGGCGTCAGGAATTTACCGCCGTTCAAATGTCGAGACTATACCCCTGCGTATTGTGTTTAAATATCTCCTAATACAGAAACTGGTCCAACAAAGTTAAGATGAGGACAGATTAAAAATGACACCATCACGAATTGGTTGATCCATACGATGTATCTTTGTCCAAACTAACTTCGGACATATTTACCACGTGTTAAATTGTGGTTTGTAATTACGTCGTCTGATCTTTTAATTACAGAACGTGACGTATTCCCGATGGTGACTGTTTTGCTGAGTGAGAATTCGCATTGCTGTAAGATGTGTCTAGGTACTCTTCTATTTCAATTCATGTATTTAGTTTTGATATTATATTTGTTACTCTCATCGAATTTTGTCAAATGTCTAATCTTTTGTAGTTGTAAATCTTATTTTTTTCTGTTGAATTCGAGTGTTATGATAGAGATAATTAATCACCTAGTTCAGTTATTAAATTGTAGTACATTCGACTTTTGAATGTTCATAATGGCTGCTGTTTTCCTGGCAATGGGGGAACGAGGGTGCCATCCGTTATTGCTAGCAATAATAATTCTAGTTTTCATTGTTATCATTAAGGTGGCACCCAATACCTTAATTAAAACTAATTTGGCTCGTTTAATTTTCTTAAAATTTTGACAAAGTATATACTTTGTCCCTTTAACAAAAATATAAAAATTTCAAAAAATTTGAACCAATCGTTTAATCAGAAAAATTACACTGGTTATACAGCAGTTTGACAAACATTTATTTTGATCATTGAAAAGCTTTATATTCTCTTAACAACACAACGTAATTAAAACGTTTTGCTGATTTTACAGAGTTATCTCCCTGTAGTGTTAGGTACCACCTTAAATGTAATATCAGTATTACAAACCTAAACTTGAATTCTATCCTTATTCTATTCTATGTTTTGGAAATTTTTAGAAATTCAAATATGACGTCAATTTGTGCATTGATCTCTTCTAACTCGGCTGTGATTTGTTATGCATGTGCTGGTTTAGATTGTATTATGTAAACGTTTTTATTCTGTAGTTAGTCACTACTTCGGTGTTATCATGTCATTTTATGCAAAAGTATAAATTATTCTAAATTATAAGGATGTTCTTATCCCAGGCAGATAACCCTACCCTATTAGGCACAACCTTTTGGAACTTTTGGTCTCAATGCTCTTCAACTTTGTATTTGTTTTGGCGTGCGAACTTTTTTATCTGAGCGTCACTGTTTAGTCTTGTGTAGACGAAACGCGCATCTGGCGTATTAAATTATAAACCTGGTACCTTTTGATAGCTATTATTTATGTGTTTCTTGGTCCTATATGTTATTTATTTTGTATTATTAACCAACTAAGTACATTATTGCCAAAAATGACTGGTTATTAAAAATAACATATTTTCTGTAATGGCCCTGTTTTTCTGTAATGGCCCTGTTTTTTCTGTAATGGCCCTGTTTTTCTGTAATGGCCCTGTATTAATGCCCGGTTTGTCTGTATAAAGCACAGTTAGGGTTTTTAATAAAGTTAATAAAATTAAGTTGTAAAGAGTATAATACTTTTTTGTATTTTATTTAATTTAGTAACCAGCAACCAACATTAAAGAACCATATATAGGGATCACTGTTCCTCCTGTTTTTCAACACATAACTTCTGTCAACTTAATATCTTGGATATTTGATATATTAACACACACACTTTTATTCAGTTGGTTAATAAATGTATTAAGAAATGGGTGTTTTTATAATGGCTCTGTTATATGTCCTCGGGTCAGTAATAATGGCCTCGGGTGTCTGTAATGGCCCTCGGCATTGCCTCGGGCCATTACAGACTTCCTCGACCATTATAACCGACCTTGGGCATATAACAGGGCCATCATAAAAACACCCATTCATTAATACTATAGTATGTTGTGTGATGTATATTGTCGTTTTAATTATATTTAACATCGCCATAAAAGCGGGAGGTTTGGCTAGCCACAAAAGCAGGTTCAACCCACCGTTTTTTCTTGAAATGTCCTGTACCAAGTCAGGAAAATTGCCATTGTTATATTATAGTTCGTTTCTGTGTGTGTTACTTTTGAGTGTTGTGTTTCTGTTATGCCGTTGTTTCCTCTTATATTTGATTATTTCCCTCAGTTTAAGTTTGTAACCCGGTTTGTTTTTTCTCAATCAATTTATGAATTTAGAAAAGCGGTATACTACTGTTGCCTTTATTCTTCCAGTATTTTAATTTGACTTCGCATATATATGTTCCAGTGCGTCTATTTGTGCGTGCTTTACAAGAAGTGTGGATATTTTTATCACTCATGTGGTTGCTCAACAAGGAAGTAAATAACAATTATTATAAATATCATTTTAATGAGAAAGTTCTACATTTTTGTATCAGTTTATCTTATATGTTTACAGAAATTTAACGTATGATGATTCAATACAGATTTCATTAATCGGAATCATTTTTAAAAACTAGATATTGAAAAATGTTCAAATAACAAACACATCTTGTTACTAAAATTAAGGGCAATAAAATTTGAAAGAAAACCCTTGACTAGTGTGGCATTTTCAATCGACATAAATATAAATGATGTTAAATTTCATTTTTTTGCTCCATTGAAACTGAAACACAATTTAAATTTCCATGGTAACAATTAAGTGCCTGAAGAACTAATTCAATAAGCGTTTAAATTTTGCGACAGTAGAAGTTTATAGAAATACAGTTTTATTGGATTATATCTGAATATCAAATTATCTATGGTTATAGTGATGATTATGTGTCATTTCTTAAGATGTACGAACTACAATTAAGATTCTTGTTAACAGCAAATAAAATTACATTTAATACTTTCATGAATTCTGTAAATTATCATGATGACTTCCTTATTCCTTCTCCCTAATGCCCAAAGCAACCTGCGCGAATGAATGTCTGATGTCTCTCTGTATAGTACAAATGATAGAATGTTTAGAATCCCGTCATATTCGAACAGTATTGAGGAATTAGTTCATTTTTTGCATTTTTCAGCTGCCAGTGCAAAATGGGGAATCGTTTTCAAGTATTTAATATTATTAAGTCCTCAATCCCTGGTGGTCGACATAGACATATTGACTTAACTATCGCCTTATTTGGCAGACAAGATCAACAGTACGTCGGCAGGTATTTCCCGCTATACATCGAGACAGGATTAAGAAAAGATAAATAAGTGTTCCCGCATTGAAAAAAAAGAACACGGCTCAGAAATGATTTATGTTAACTTATTGTTTATTGGAGAATTCAACGTTTTATGCACATCATTTGTTCCCAAGAGATGTATGGCTAATTTTTCTGAATTTATTTCGTGTCATTGTAATTTTAATTGCTTAAATAATGGTAATCAATCTAAACGGAAAAAACAACGGTTTGATGTATGACAAAACAATGATCAAAAAACAATACGAAAGACGGCAACCGGATGCAATCAATGAAAATTATGCTGCTTACTTTGGACACAGGTACATATGGAATGTAGCGAGGTTAGAAATGTATGTGAATAGTCAACCCCTAATTTATACCCAATAGGAACACATACAACCTGTCGACCAACTGTAAATTTACATCCAAATTGAAAGAACCAAGGCATGTAATTGTACCTATAAAAATATTGTACTGTAAAGTTATTTTTACATTTTTTGTTACAAATAATAACTTCCTTAATGTCAGTTAGTCAACTAGCTTTAATCAGAGAAGGTTGAGTAGTATAACACTTATTACTATTATCTGTCATGAAACGATATTTAGTATATAAGTAATCAGTACTTCGATATCGACATGAAACTTAACCAACATTTCTAAAATTCTTCGTTGAAAATTTAAGAAATAATTAAAAAACTAACGTTCCGACTCACTCATGCAGAGATGCCCTTTGATGATTTTGGCTATTTTTTAGTTTGTCATAAATGGTTCTACGTGTGTGCGTTGATGTATTGTACGTCCTTGGCTCGATAATAATTTGATTGAGCATTCATGTTGATGGTAAATTCAGAAAAGCTCTACGAACGCTTACCATTAATAAAATGCTATTTTCATTAACGGGATTCAGTGTAGTTTAGGTAGGTAGTACATAGAGGGACATTGAATTGTTCAAAGGATGACTAAAACAGAGATGAAATAATGCCATTTATATTACTTATTGACTTTCTTTGGGGGTATGACTTTGAATATAGAAAATAAAGGTAACAGTATTTTTTCGCTGTTCAATAATAAAATTTGATAATTACGAACTTCCGTGTAGTATTTTCGTCATGCCAAAGCTACAATATAAAAAAGAATATGTGGTATGATTGCCAATGAGATAACTGTCCTCAAAAGACAAAAATGACAATGTTGACTGCTTTCCGGCCGTTACGAATAACAAAAGCTTTGTCATATCTTGAATTTAATTTTTAATCCTTGATATGGGCATTTAACTTACACTTTTTATTCACTGCTGAATTATTTGTGAAATATTTTTCCGCTATACTCAGACACATTAATAATAGCATTACATAAACAAGACGAAGTAAACACGATAATATAGATATAACAATAATATACAAATATGTTTTCCAACATTTTCCAACATATATGCAATGTTTTTGGTCTTTTTTATAACGTTTTTGGATTCGAGCGTAACTGATGAGTCCTCTGTAGACAAAACGCGTGTCTGGCGTGAATACAGACTTATTAAATAAAAATTTAATCCTGGTATCTATGATAAGTTTATTTGATAAATACAGAAGGTCGTTTATACAGTTGGACATTACATTTTGAAAGAAAACCTTCCATTTCTTTTTAGATTAGGATTTACTGATTTTTGGGAAAATTTTCCTTTTACACCAATTTTTACAATAGGATGAAAGAACATATTTAATGACCTGACGACACGCGTTCAAATCTATCATTGAAATAGATCGGTCTTTTTTCCCCTTGTTTGGGAAGTTTATAACCTCTTGGTTCTAAATTATTTTGAGGTTCCCTGTAGTAACATGAACATATAGCCATAACTTTACTTCGATATGGTACCTTTGATAACTATTTACACCACTGGGTCGATGCCACTGCTGGTGGATGTTTCGTCCCCAAGGGTATCACCAGCCCAGTAGTCAACATTTCGGTGTTGACATGAATATCAATAATGTGGTCATTTTTATAAATTTCCTG
The DNA here is from genome assembly GCF_965363235.1 of Mytilus galloprovincialis. Taxonomy (NCBI): domain Eukaryota; kingdom Metazoa; phylum Mollusca; class Bivalvia; order Mytilida; family Mytilidae; genus Mytilus; species Mytilus galloprovincialis. The sequence goes on along the minus strand of NC_134839.1, from coordinate 26,103,635 downwards.
TTTACAGAACTTTTAAATTTTTCGAAAAATTAAGGATTTTCTTATCCCAGGCATAAATTACCTTAGCCGTATTTGGCACAACTTTTTGGAATTTTTAATCCTCAATGCTCTTCAACTTTCTACTAGTTTGGCTTTATAAATATTTTGATATGAGCGTCACTGATGAGTCTTATGTAGACGAAACGCGTGTCTGGCGTACTAAATTATAATCCTAGTACCTTTGATAACTATTTACACCACTGGGTCGATGCCACTGCTGGTGGATGTTTCGTCCCCGAGGGTATCACCAGCCTAGTAGTCAACACTTCGGTGTTGACATGAATATCAATCATGTGGTCATTTTTATAAATTTCCTGTTTACAAAACTTTGAATTTTTCGAAAAATTAAGGATTTTCTTATCCCAGGCATAGATTACCTTACTATTAATTTTAAACCTGATGCCTTTTGTTATCTATTATTCATGTGTTTCTATGCATAATACGTTCTGCTATTTATTTGTATTGTAGTCCTGTATTATTATGTTGTCATTTTAATGTTATATTTAACAATGCCATCAAAGTGCGAGGTTTAGCATGCCAAAAAACCAGGTTCAACCCACCATTTTTTTCTTTAAAAATGTCCTGTACCAAGTCAGGAAAATGGCCATTGTTATATCATAGTTCGTTTCTGTGTGTGTAACATTTTTACGTTGTGTTTCCGTTGTGTCGTTTGTTTTCTCCTATTTTTGAGTGTGAATTCACATTACTATAAGACGTGTCACGGTACTGTTCTATCCCAAATTCATGTATTTGGTTTTGATGTTATATTGGTTATTCTCATTGGATGTTTTCTAATGCTTAGTCCGTTGCTGTGTGTGTTACATTTTAATGTTGTGTCGTTGTTCTCCTCTAATATTTAATGCGTTTACCTCAGTTTTAGTTTCTTAACCCGATTTTGTTTTTTGTCCATAGATTTATGAGTTTTGAACAGCGGTATACTACTGATGCCTGTATTTACCTTAGCCGTATTTGGCACAACTTTTTGGAATTTTGGATCCTCAATGCTCTTCAACTTTTTACTAGTTTGGCTTTATAAATATTTTGATATGAGCGTCACTGATGAGTCTTATGTAGACGAAACGAGCGTCTGGTGACTAAATTATAATCCTGGCTATTGGCTATCCTTTGTCATGTATGTACTATCATTCAAAGTTCGATAACCTTAGCAATTTAACTTTCATGGAATTTTGGGTCCTCAATGCTCTCCAACTTTGTACTTTGTTTGGCCTTTTTTTACTTTTTTTTCAAGCGTCACTAATGATTGTTTTCCTAGAAGAAACGTGCTTTTGACGTAACATCATTTAATTATGAGTTTATTCATGTTTGCTTCTCAAATCATTTTATAAAAGCATAATTTAATGTCTGCCATGCATTGAATTTAAGTATACTAAGTTATTTCATATTTGCTTCTCAGCGCAATGCATTAAAGTATCATTTTGTGTTAGAAATATATAAAACTGTTATTTCATGTTAGCTTCTGATTGTATTGCATAACAGTAGCATTCCATGTTTGATACATTGTACTGTGAATGTATCATTACCTGTTTTAAAACCATAGCAATGAATGGACCTATCATTAGAATTTAGAATGGAAACGAGAATGAGTCAAACAACCCGACCAAACAAAAGAACATATCTCATTACTAAGCAATACTAACAATAGGTCTTCAATGCAGCAGAGTCAACATGTTTTATAAAACCTACACCCCTTTTTTACCTATAGCTAATGTGGAATGAATAAACATATACTGATACGTATATTAAAAACTTAGTTAAAAAAATTCCAATGTAAGAATAGGTTACAAAAAAAATAAACAAAATGACAATTGTCATCATAAACTAATACAGGACTACTATCAGCAACAGACGACCTCAATTATATTGATCGAAAAAATATGAAAATCGTGCAAAATCCCATCCATGACGTCTTACATGTTTCATTTCCATACCAATGTATGAAGGCATCATTTCGTGTTGAATACCTTTATCAATTCGTGAACGTTTCATTCATGGTTTAACTCCGTAGCAATGTATGGACGTTTCATTCATGTTTTAACCCCATAGTAATGCACAGACGTTTCATTGATGTTTTAACCCCATAACAATGTATGGACGTTTCATTCATGTTTTAATCCCATATTAATGCATGGACGTGTCATTTATGTCTTAACCCCATAGCAATGCATGGACGTATCATTTATGTCTTAACCCCATACCAGTGTATGGACGTTTCAATCTCTTTTTTATTTTATCCCATAGCAATGTATGGACGTTTCATTCATGCTTAACCCCATAGCAATGTATGGACGTTTTATTCATGTTTAACCCCATAGCAATGCGTGGATGTTTCATTCTTTACCCCATAGCAATGCATTGACGTTTCATTGTGTTTTAACCCAACAACGACGTATGAACGTTCCATTCATGTTTTAATTGCATAGCAATGTGTAGGCGTTTCTTTACATGTTATAATTTCATAGCAATGTATGGGCGTTTCATGCATGCTTTAACCGAATAGCGATGTATGAACTTTCCGTTCATGTTTTTACCGCGTAGCAATGTGTAGACGTTTTTTACTCGTTGTAATCCCATAACAATGTAGGGGCGTTTCATTCATGTTTTCACTCAATAGCGATATATGAACTTTCCGTTCACGTTTTTACCGCATAGTAATGTGTAGACGTTTTTTACGTGTTTCAACCCCATAGCCATGTATGGACGTAACATTGCATATTTATACTCAGAGCAATGTTTGGGTGTATCATTACATGCTTTGCTACCAAAAACAATGAATGAAATAGTCGTTTTCTTTTCTACGTTTATTTTAAATATATTAAAACCACGCTTTCTTTAAATGTTAGTATTGTTGAAATGCAGAACAGTAATATTAATCCTATACTCTATGAATTAGTATGAAAGAAAGATGCTTTTGTTAGTTAAACGTCAATAAAACGCTAACCAGACAATTAAATGAAACCATACAAATATACGTAAGTCAAAATATGGTCTTAAATAAAAACAAGTGTCTACACTATATATTCTAAAAGTTACAAATAGACCGGAATCTTGGCATAATGTGAATAAATAAAAATATATTGTTGTTTCGTTATTATAATAATTCAAACACGTTTCATATGCGCAGCCATCTTATGAAATGAACATGACATGTTGAGATTTAAGACAGCCCACTATTTGTGATTATCAGTAGTTGCTCTTATTATCAATCTGATTAAAATTCTGATCCATATAAACTATCGTGCTCGTATATTTTATACGGATAAGGAAATAATAGGTCTATATTAAATAGATTGTCTTAACATTTATTATGTTCCTTCTTTGATCATCATGAAAACACAAATTCATGAACAGAGGGATTAATTGTTTCAGTTTCGATCAAAATTGGGATGAACTTCATATGGAGGGGCTAATGAATGTTGAAAAATATATGTTTACCTTGAAACGTAATGGGACGACACTAAAAATTCCAACACATATTTCAGAGAAGAATGATAATTGTCTTATATTTCTATCTTATGCACCATTTCCGAAAATAAACCGTTTTCTAAAATTTGAATTGTCGGCATTTGAGCCGAACTTTATATATGTACATTCTCAAAGGATACAAGTGGTTGGTTACACGAATGGCTGTCAAAACAAAGGAATAATTGAACTTTTTTTTTCAAAAAGTACCTGTTATGGAACTTATGCGACTGTCATACAAGTGAGTGGTTTAGCTAGCTATAGAACTAGGTTCAATCCACCATTTTCTACTTGAAATCAGGAAAATGATAGTTGCTGTCCATTCGTTTGATGTGTTTGAGCTTTTGATTTTGGACTTTCCATTTTAATTTTTCCTTGGAGTTCACTTTATTTGTGATTATACTTTTTAGATTACGGCTGTTGTGCTTTCTTTTTGTTTTTCCCCTTTTATCTATTGGTATGTTTTCTAATATCTTTTATACTGGAATATAGTCCATCTTCCCTATACCTACGTTCTGTGGTTGAGTTTTTCTTGAATGAACATGAAAATTATTAGAAAATATGCAGCCCTTATTCAAAGGAAACTCAACATTAGTAATGATTCATAATTCTTATATCATTTGCATATCTTTAAATACTTGAATTGGATTGGTCAAGTAGAGTTTTTCTCTTGGTTTACACTTCGATAAACCATGTTTCCGAAACTACTTTTGTAATCTATTCATGCGCGATACACATTCTTGCAGGGATACTTGGATTCTCTGCAAGTTGAGATTATAAAACAATTGCATAACAGTTGTTTATATTCTAATGCATATATAACCAAAAGCAAAAAATAAAATAAATGCACTAAAGCTTCGAAAATGAATAAAAATAAAATTTAAATAAAATTCCGGGAAATTTCCCGAATGATTTGACGAACTCACGTCATGGCAAAACACGACGTCATACGATTGAAAACTTTCAGACGGAAGATTATTTCGTTACTTGTACGCTTCAATTTCAAGAAGTCAAGATGGCGGCGTACTCCTTAGTTACGACATGCCATTGTTCTTCTGATGGTACATGTAGTAGCCATCAAAGTAATCATGTAAATTAATAATCGCGTATGTTTGGCCGAAGAATTATAAGGATTAAACATATTTTTTCTAGAGGTTATTGATGTGTAAACCGGGTCTCTAACTCACAAACTTGACATAAAAGTCCTTCGGACTTTTATTCAGTTTGTGAGTTAACCGCCCCGGTTTACACATCAACAACCTCTAGAAAAAATGTGTTTAATCCTATAATAACTAGTACGCAATTAAGTTCATGCTTTGGGTTCCCTATACCAAGACCATTTCAATATTTATTTTCAAATTGTTTGAATATACTTCAAAACAGTTTTTCAAATAATTCCGATATTTGACAGTTAAAATGGTATGTAAGAAAATAAACCAATTTGAATTAAACTTGGCCATGTTCAAATACAATAAGTAGCATTTAATGCATCTATAGTATTTAAGCTTTGTATCCTGTTTATCTGCCACTTGTTTCAGCTGCTTAATCTAAAAACATTGATTACTTCGTTTTTGTAGTTTTACTCTGCAGCTGCATATAAAGGTCGATGCGAAGTCTTAAAAATTATACTTTAGGGTAAAGTAATGGAAATTTATGAAGAATGATTTAGAAACCTGTAAATATCGTACAGTTGTCAGACAAAATCTAAGTGAAATATACATTAATGGTAAATAAGTAGAAAACTGCCACCAACCAATCCGTCATTAAACAATACAAAAGTATTGAAAACTTGAAAATTCTCAAAAGTGCAAAATATTGTCGACTTCATGGTAAGTGATTAATGAATTGTTTTTACGAGCCTGTTCATCCTCACACAACAGATACTTTCATTTCAGTTCAAAATATACACAGAAATCTTAGTGAGGTAACCAACATATATTTTCCGTTGTATTGATGAGTGATAAAGACTGCCATGAGCCATATAAAACTTTTATTTCAGTAATTCCTTTTTTTTACCTCTGTTTTGGTCTCATGGCTATTTTAATTACATTTTACATTTTCGACATGTCTAAGTTTATTTTCTTACATAAACGGGAGGATGCATATGGTTTTGTTTTGTTAAGACAAATAAATAAAAAAACATATCTAAACTAGCAAATTGAGCTTTATTTGGTACATATTGCCGATTGTAATATTTTCACAGAATCATTTCTTAAGATTTCCAACCTTAATCAGCATGCCATATTTAGAACACTGTGCTAAAAGCAGGAAGTTTTTTCTCTGTATTTTGACAGGTTTCTTGAAGACAATTTGATAGCTAAATCATTTGGTTACATTGAGAAAAGAATGGTATAATTGTTCTCTTATATTGGAATGTAACTTAGAAGCATACGATGTTATACAATATTTGTATTGAATTAATTGAGGTCTCACTGAGGACACGACTACAAGTATAACAGTACATCAATAGCGAACATATTGTACATGCATACATTGTTTGATATTGTATACATTAGATCTACTGTAGGGTATTTTAAACGACATCCTTTATGATTATTTTCCATTAGCGTTTGTCTGTTAGTTCTTAAATAAACGCATCATAGATACCAGGAGTAAAACTTTATATATACGCCAGACGCGCGTTTAGTCTACAAAAGACTCATCAGTGACGCTCGAATAAAAAAACTGTTTAAAATGCAAAATAAAGTACGAAGTTGAAGAACATTGAGGACAAAAAATTCCTAAAAGTTTTGCCAAATACAGCTAAGGTAATCTATTCCTGAGGTAGAAAAGCCTTAGTGTTTCAAAAATTTCAAAGTTTTGTTAACAGTTAATTTATTATTATGATAAACTTTTAACATTAAAGCATATCGGAATTTTACTAACTCTGATCATTTTAAACTGAACTGCCCGTTAATTAAGAAATAATTCATGGGGGCTTGAATATATCGTGATTTTACCACGGGTTGACCCTTTATGACAAATATTTTACCCTGAGCGATTTACTAAACACTTATCCCAGGTGTATATTTTCAATGAAATAGTGAGACGAGATATAACACAAAACAAGCAAACATTAAATAACAAAAACACTCGTATTTCTATTAGTTCTATAGTTTTCTATGTTCTAATTGTTGACTTCTGTAGTGTTTTCTGGTCTTTGGTCGGGTTGTTGTCTCTTTGACTCACCTTCCCATTCCCATTCTCAATTTTACTATTTGTCTTTTCGTATTTTATTTCGTTTTTCCATGGTTTTATCAGTTTGTCTTCAAATTAGAATATCCCATTGCTATCTCTGGCTTCTATTTTTATGCCGTGACTTGTGTCATCGCCGTTTGCCGCCCTCTTCAGATTTCAAATCCACTATGGATTCATTATTATTCGTTGGATACCAATTTTAGTGGTTTTCCTAGGTACAGATAAACCACGAATTTGAATGTTCAACGAATGAAAAATTTTGCATCAGGTTGTATGTAGATTTTGGCAAATTCACGAAATCAAATATCCACGAAAATCGGTACCCACGAAAATAAATGACAGTATATAAATAACCAGAACAGCAACGGTATTTTTATCGGATTGAATTTGTAGTTATATAAATTCCTGGTTAAACTATAAAATAAAAAGATTTTTTTAGAAATGAGTTGTTAAATTTGTTAACAGTGCTTCGTTAAAGGTTAGAAGGTATGCATTTAAGATGCCTGATCCTAGGGTTTACGGTCACGATAATAAGAATAACCAAGGAGGTTTCACAACTCCTTGATAGAAGTGATTTTATTTTCTGTTGACTTGCAAAGAAATGACTATTTGCTATTAGTTTGGCTTAAAACGAAACATTTGAGGGAAAGATCTCTGTGATAAGATATGTTTATGTGCAAAATCAACCAAGGAGTGTTTATCATTCAAGCTATGTACGTCCGGAATTATAAGTACCCATAAAAATGCCATTTTACTTTAAAGAAGGAAAGAAAGAAAGAAAAAGAAAGAAAGAAAAGCTGTAGCACCATATGTGATATGCAGGTCTATTCACACCATTTGTTTTAAAAATGCAAAATTTGACAGAATCTTTTATAGTAAAAACGCAGAACCCCAAAAGGTTATCATTGTCACCTACGTAAATAATCTAAATGCGTTTAGATTCAAAGAAAAGTAAAATTCTAAGTTGAGATTATTTCTTATTAGCGGGAGATAACTAGAATTTAACACATAGATCGATTGATATTGTCAACCTATATGTTTGTTCCTACTAAAAGCAGTATAGCTCGAAACAATGTTATATAACGAATACCATGTAATATGTCTTTCTGTTGGATAAATTGTCTATACCCTTTATTCCGTGAACTAATGTTCCACACTTTTTTCTCTGTTAGGAATCTGTATAATGAAGAAGCGTCTATTTCATGACAATATAACGTAAAAAGCGGCTATACTACACTTGCTATATTTTTATGCATGTCATATGATAAACAATATACATAAAAACAAACGAACTCTGGGTGAAATTAAAAAAGTTCCCAATCAAACGGCATAATACAAAAATCTCAAACACATCAAACGAATGGACAACAACTATTATATTTATTATATTCCAACGATGTGTGAACAAAACTCACAGATATAATAGGTAAAAATGTTAAAAAAATAATATTGGGTTATTATCTTAACACTATAAAAAAAATATGTCAACAAACATTTACCATGGCACTATAACACAATGATGGGATAAGAGCCATGTCATATGTAACAAATAAGCACAAAAAGTCATATAGACAAAGCATATTAGCAAAAATGAAATAAAAAAATACAAAAATTATCATAGAACAATAACACAATGACGGGATGTATGAGTATACAGCCACGTCAAATGGATACCAAAACAACAGACTAAAAAGTAAGAGTAATGTTCATAAAGACAAGTAAAAGAATATTATAACACGTTATTAATATGACAAACAACGAAACCAAAAGAAAACGAATTATATTACGTCATATCAAAAGAACACATGAAACTATTTAAATGTATGAACAAACGTGAGATCTGCTCACACCTTTCCGAGACACTTATGATCACCCCTTATGTAGGGTGTTGCTCAGTCTTTAGTTTCTATGTGTTTTTTGGACAGCTGTTTGTCTTGTCATTTTCTGTCTTATTGAGGTCCTGCTTTTCTGCGAGGTTTGAGTGTCTCATTGGTATCGGCAACATTTTTTTTCTAAAAGTTAACACGTTTTCAAAATAAACATTCTAATAGCTAAAATGTGTTGTCCTCCGGGAACTAATTATTGACAATGAAAAAGATACTAGCACAAGGGGTTATCCTCCGGGAACTGGTTGTTGACAATGACAAAGATACTTGCACAAGGGGTTATCCTGTGGGAACTGGTTGTTGACGATGGCAGAAATACGCAAACTATTCTATGTAGTTATCCATCGGGAACTGGTCGATGGCAGAGATACGGGAACTAGGGGTTATCCTCCGGGAACTGGTTGTTGACAATGGCAGAGATACGCGAACCATGCTATGCAGTTATCCTCCGGGAACTGGTCGATGATAGAGATATGGGAACTAGGGGTTATCCTCCTGGAACTGGTTGTTGACAATGACAGAGATACGCGAACGATGCTATGCAGTTATCCTCCGGAAACTGGTCGATGGTAGAGATATGGGAACTAGGGTTTATCCTCAGGGAACTAGTTGTTGACAATTGCAGAGATACACAAACTAGTGGTTTTCTTCATTTAACTGGTTGTTGACAATGACAAAGCAATAAACCGGTATCCCATTGATGAAACATCATATACATATAAAAACTTTATCACGTCATGCTAATATCGATACTCCTATAGTTTGTTTTGATTTCAGTGCATGCATTTTGAGCGTTATATTTCTAAGAAAATTTCAAATCTTTGTATAAATTGCAGTCGATTCATTTGCTAACCATGCAGGACTATGACATATTTCGGTTAACTTATCAATCTTAATTAACAGTGTTGGTTGTCTGTCACATAATGACATCCATAGATACAATAGTCCTGCTTAATATGCGTCACTATATGGTTTACACTGTAAGCATTCTATCAACTGACGGGTCATTATTATGTAACATGCGAGACAACCGTGCATGGAGAGTTGTCTTATTGGTAATCATACCACATCTTCTTATTTTTGTCTGCTTTTAGTACTTTAACTATAGCTGTAAATTTTTGTGTGTAATTAAAGTAAAACACAGTGAATTAAGTCCATGTTTAACCCCAAGTGTAATCTAGCAGTCTATAAATTGATTTCAGTATTTGAATGTATGCACAAACATTAGACCTGTTTATACCTTTCCAAAGTAGTCTGAGTCACTCTTTATTTTTCATTGAGTTCGTTTTGCTAAGTCGTTAATATTGATGTGTTTTGTAGACGGTTTGTTTTGTTTTTGTTTTTGTTTTTTTATTTTGGTCGGTTGAATTTTTAGTGTTTCATTGGTATCACACACCTCCTTTTCTGTAAATAAACACATTTTCATAATAACCATCCAAATTGACAAAAATATTGGTATAGAAGAAGGGTGAAGATGCGCTATTAAGTGGTTGACCTCAGGGAACTGATTATTGACAATAACAGAGATACGCAAACTATGGGTTATCATCAGGGAATTGGTTGTTGACAATGGCAGATATACGAAAACAAAGTGTATTCCTCAAGGATCTGGTTGATGACAATGACAAAGATACTCGACATAAGGGTTCTCCTCTGGATCTGGTTGTGGATAATTGCAGAGATACGCGATATATGGGTTATCCTCCAGGAAATAGTTGTTGACAATGGAAGAGATACCAAACAAGGATTTTTACATCGGGACCGGGTTGTGGACAGTAGCAGAGATACACGATCTAGAGCTTGTCCGGCGGAAACTAGTTGTTGACAATGACAGAGACAGCGAACAATGGGTTATCCTTCGGGAACTGGTTGTTGACAATGGCAGAGATGTGAGGGCCCCTCTTCTTGCCAACTTGTTTCTTTATTGATATGAGGCTGACTTCATGCAGAAACTTCTTAGGAAGAAAGATAAGAAATTTGCAATATCCTTTTATCCTCTACTTTCCGCTATATATGATGTCCTTTCACTAAATAATTCAAAATTTGGTGACTAAGTTGAACGCATCTATCCCATTGAACTAGAAATAAAGGATACAACAGATACAGTTAAGCCGCCTCATATCTTGACTTACATCTAGAAATTGACAATGAGGGTCGGTTGGAAAACAAAACTTTACGACAAAGGAGATGATTTCAGCTTTCCAATTGTGAACTTTCAATTTCTAAAAAGCAACATTCCAGCAGCACATGCATACGGTGTATACATATCTCCCAATTGATATGTATTCCCGTGCTTGCATTTCCTATCATGATTTTCTTGATATAGAGTTATTGCTCACAATGAAGCTATTAAATCAAGAGTTCCAAATGGTGAAGTTGAAATCATCACTTCGTAAATTTTACGGACGCCATCACGAGTTTGTTGACCGTTATGTAATAACCGTTTCACAAATGATTTCGGATATGTTCCTTACGTCGTAACTACAATCACCTTCCCTTTCATGAATGTGACCTACCGAATTAGACTATTTACCGGATTTGTTATCACATAAGCAACACGACGGGTACCACATGTGGAGCAGGATCTGCTTACCCTTCCGGAGCACCTGAGATCACCCCTAGTTTTGGTGGGGTTTCTGTTGTTAATTCTTTAGTTTTCTATGTTGTGATTTTGTGTACTATTGTCTGTCTGTTTGTCTTTTTCATTTTTTAGCCATGGCGTTGTCAGTTTATTTTAGATTTATGAGTTTGACTGTCCCTCTGGTATCTTTCGTCCCTCTTTTATGGATTATTCTCATGGAACTGATTGTTGACAATGGCAGAGATACACGAACAAGGGTTAAACCTCAAGAAACTTGTGGTTGACAATGGCAGAAATATGTGAACTATGGGTTATCCTCGGGAACTGGCAGATATACCGAATTAGGGGTTATCTTAAAGGAAATTGCGGTTGACAATGGTAGACATACGTGAGCTTTGGGTTATCAACGGGAACTGATTGTTAAAAACGACAAAGATACTCGATCTTAATGTTATATCATCAGGGCACTGGTTGTTGACAATGAAAGAGACAGAGATGCCGAACTAGGGGTAATCCTCAGGAAACTTCTGGTTGACAATGGCAGACATACGTGAACTAGAGGTTAACCTTAGGGAACTTGTTGTTGACAAAGACAGAGATGCCGAACTATGGTTGTACCTCAGGAAACTTGCAGTTGACTATGGCAGGCATACGTGAACTATGGGTGATCCACAGGAAACTTGTGGTTGACAAAGACAGAGATGCCGAACTAGGGGTTTACCTCAGGAAGCTTGCGGTTGACAATGACAGGCATACGTGAACTAGGGGTGATCCACAGGAAACTTGTGGTTGACAAAGACAGAGATGCCGAACTAGGGGTGATCCTGAGGAAACTTCTGGTTGACAATGGCAGACATATGTGAACTAGTGGTGATTCACAGGAAACTTGTGGTTGACAAAGACAGAGATGCTGAACTAGAGGTGATCCTAAGGAAACTTCTGGTTGACAATGGCAGATATACGTGAACTAAAGTTAACCTTAGGGAACTTGTGGTTGACAAAGACTATTGTTTTTTTTTACTCTCATTGAACTGGTTGTTGACAATGACAAAGCTATATATCACTTTGAGGAAACTACATATCATCAACATATAAATACATTTCAGACTTGAGAAGGTTAAATTATCACATGCTTAAATCGAAATGCCTTGTCTGTTTTCATTCAGGTGCACGAATTTTGTGCGCATATCTAAGAAAATTGCAAACCTCTTTATAAATTGTAGTCGAGTAATTTGCTAACCATGCAGAACTATGACATATTTCGGTTAACTTATCAAAATTAATAGTGTTAGCTGTCTGTCACATAATGACATCTCATAGATACAATCATCCTGCTTAATAAGCGTCACTATATAGTTTACACTGTAAGCATTCTATCAACTGACGGGGCATTATTATGTAATATACGAAATAACCGTGCATGGAGAGTTGTATCATTGGTAATCATACCACATCTTCTTATTTCTATTTGCTTTTAGTACTATCACTCTCGCTATGACTCTGTGTATGTAATTAAAGTAAAACATATTGAGTTAGTTAGGTCGCTGTTGATCCCGAAGTGGAATCTAGCAGTTCTATAAATTGATTTCAGTAAGTATGACACGTATTAATGGAATAGCCTTCATCGTATATACACGAAATCAAAAGATTATATAAAACCCAAACGAATGGGAACATAAACACCACGTGATCGTCTTACATGAAGTTGCTTGAATTTTTGTAACGTATCACGATACAACCATTATCCAAAAAAGGATGTTCCCCAAATACTTCTTATAAAGCGTAACATCAGATATGTTTACACAGTAAATGGTCATGAATTTACAATTATAAAATGGGAATGAAATGTAATATAATATCTTTATCTTTATTTGTTACCTTATAAATAAATAGATGATGACATTTAGCTGTGGTATTCTAAAGAAACGAGTTTATATTCGAGACACTCAATTTGATATGATTAATTCTTTAAAGTGTCAGATTTAAATATCTAATTGATATTTTTAACGTTTAATAACAAACTTCACCACACTTTTTTGGGATATCATAGGGTTTTCTATCAATAATAATTTGTTTAACAATTGCGTACGAGACCTCTGGGTTAGATTTTGGCATTTGTGTTGAATAGCGTAAAACCGGTGTATTGTAAAGAGTGTTGTATTGCCTTCTGTGGGTGAGTGAGTGCATCTCATTCGATGTATTTATATCTAAGAATGTGTACTGACTCAGCCTTACTTCGTAACATGATATAACTGTATAGAGGATTTCTCACGCTATATATCAAGCAGTTTCTTTTAAAATATCATTTTTGCGCTTCTTACCTATTAAGAATGCATGTTTTATTTCTAATCAAACAGAAACAAAGTATTAAAATGTCAACATTTATTTTTTTCTTCTCTTATTCTAATTTTTTGCTGTGATCGAAATAGAAAACAGCAAGATTCGACTTCATACAGTACTTGTACTGTTTGACCTCGAGTCAAAGCTAACCAATGAAAACATCCAGATATGTTTCTTAACTGTTTTTTTTCCTTCTGTCTATTCGGGGAATTTTCGGATGATAGTTAATACTTGAGTAGTTGTTTTATGAAACCGCAAAATAATATGGTGGCGAATTTTAAATCAACCGAGACTGAAAGTAGTTTGTATGGGTTATATATCCCCTCGATCACAGGTCAGTATCATCATTGTTAATACATATATATATTTCTTGTACTAGATACACCCTACTATTGTAGTTGCCACCAGATGTCACAGGATGGCATATTGAAATCAATTAAGTTTTTACTTTTATTCAATTTACAAAGTGAGAAACAATTTGAAATTGTTTTCAATCTCATCCAGATAAACTTTAAATTATAAGAAAAATAAAAGCCCTGACGCGTTCAAATGCAATAATATATATGTTATTTTATTGATATATTACATAGGGTATGTGGCAAGATATAGCAAGAAAACCTACTGTTGACCCAAGAATTTTTTCTCATTTTGTATGATTCTCATGTAAACTTTATTTTCAATTTTATGTCCATAAACTTAAACTGTTTTGACAATTCCAAAAGTTCATTATAGTGGGTACATGGGAAGTTCACATGTGATCTCAATAACATTGTAACTTAAGCTTTACCCGTGTAAACTGTAATAATATTTCACAGATTTCTATACTAGATAATTATAAAATAAAACTACTACTACTAATAATAATTAAAATAAAAATGAAAATGATTGACTCACTCTTCAGTCATGTTAGTTGAGTTGTTGAATCTTTGACACGTTCCCCATTTCCATTCCGAATTTTTATATTTTGACTAATTGAAAAGGGTAATAATGATAACGAAAAGAACTTAACTTTATATATTGTCTAAACATTAATTTCACAAAGATCTATGCTGGTATGTAATTATCATTTAAAATGTTGTAAAGTTTCATTAAAGGGTATATTGGTCCTAAATGCTCCCCAACTTTGTATTTCATTTGGACTTTTAATTTTTAAAGCGTTGCTGGTACGTTTCTAAGGACAAAACGAGCGTCTGGTGCATTAAATTATCAACCTCGTAATTTTGGTTGCAAGGGATTCATTGCCTCCCATTTTGCTTAAATACTGCATTTTTTTTTATTATTTATTTATTTATTTATTTATTTATTTATTTATTTACAGGTATTATCGTTTATATAAATATACAAAGTTGTTTTCAGATTCTGTTGCTTTATGGATCTGATATAACTGATTTCATTTATGTTCAAGATTAATGAAAGTCAACAATATTAAGGTGATCTACAACTTATATTATTGTTTATCAGATAGTTTCTTAAAATAATTCATGTATTCATTCATTTATTTTTATTTATTTATTTATGTTTTTAATCAAAAAAATATCATGCAATAATCATGATATTAATGTTACACATATTTAATATATTCTGATATATGTATTATATGTCTCTGATATGTTTTATACAAAATTCTAGTTGAATAATTCAATTGAAAAAAATGCCTCCGCAATACATGATTCCAATATGCTTGATATGATTGTCGCACCAAATTTTAAAAATAGAAATGCTTACAGATTAACGAGCTCACTGAAATATATCTAAAAATATATCTCGGTTAAGAGCAAGCTGATTGAATAAAGAACCGCATCATTTGTAGAAGTCATGTCGGAAGTACGTGTTTTTATTGCAGCCTCAATATACTGTAACTTGATATTTCCGTATTTTTTAATAGGCGTTTAAATTTTTTGTTCATAATTTAAAATCATGTAATGAAATAAAGTGCCAAAATTGTAGAAGAATGACCTTTCATATGGGTTTAATCTTATTGATATAAATCACTTACAAGTTATTGGAGTACTTTAATTTTGTAATATAACCTATCTGAAAATATGTTAGTTGGTGCAGTTTATAAAAAAAGAAACCAGAGTTTGGTAGTATGATGTTTAGGAGAATTTAAGATATAATATTTATAGAAACCGCTGAAGAAAAATTTTCATAGTTAAACTTTGAGATACTAATTTTATACATATTCTTTGTTACATTTATGCTATTTATTTCGATTCTATTAAACTTTAACTGTGTACAGGGTTTGAAAACGCAATATTATTACGCTCTACGCGGAGCAGATCAAATTCTTTTTTGATTATGAATAATTCAAAATGTCATTTAATTTTCAATGCAATTTATTTGTCAACTTTTGTTTTGCCTACTCCTAAAATGTGTCAGTTTGGTCTTACTTACTTTTTGCCTTGTCTTAACTAAGACCAGGTTTTCTCTGTTCAGTCTATTTGTATTGTAAGTTTTCCCATATATGCCTTATCTTTTCTACGGATCATTGATTGGCTGGGGGGTATAGAATTATGGTCATCCTTTGACACTGTAAAACTCTAGATAAAGTGATGCGTCTGTTTAGCTATGCGGGCTGTATAAATGCGCAGCCATGTCCGGTCGGAATGGGGTCGGAAAAGTATGTAAGTGTCTGGTAGTTGTCACTAAGTATCTGTTACGGGTGTACCAAGTCAGGAAAATGACAGTTAATTGTTGTCCATTCGTTTGATGTCTTTTATTATTTGATTTTGCATTTGATTAGGGACTTTCCGTTTTGAATATTTCTCGGAGCTCAGTATTTTTGTGATTTTACTTTTTTTCCAGCTGATTGTTAATGGTTGAATCAGAATGTGTCTTGGTTTCTATCATCATTTGACTCAGTTGAGTCTTGATGACGTTTGTGGGTTTGCTCAGCTGTGTCGTAGTGTCTATTGTGAGTTGACTTAGTTGTGTCTAAGTGTTATGTCTTGTAACTCCATTATCCCTCCCTATTTGTTGACGTAGCTGTGTCTTAATGTCTAATTCTTTTTGATTTAGGTGTTTGTAAATGAATATTATGGGTTGAATCCGCTGTGTCTAATAGTGTTTAGCTATATGGATAAACTAAATGAAACTTATCAAGGATACCAGACTTATATGTTTTGTTTCCGCTAGACGTGTTTTTAATTTTATAAAAGACTGGTCAGTACGACGAGCAGCTGTGATTTAATGCTTAATAGGGTTCTCCATCTGTGTGTTATTAACCAATGTCTCCTGTTCTTTGCTTAAATCATAAGAAAATTGATTCAACTACGTAGATGTCTACGTTAATTTTCTTTTCTTCATTGTCTTTCGCTGGTTGTCTCAGACTTATTGAAGTCTTGTGCCATACTTTGAATTTTCTGTGAACTTAGATGCTGAATATTTGTCTGTAATTATGATTTTATAACTTATAATCAAATTTTTAAAGATTGTATTCAAATAAACTAACATCCAATGCTTGAAATTTTGTTGGAAAAATATGTGTTATAATTGCTGGATGTTTCCTTCAGGAGAAAGTCGGTCTTACTATGGGAACCAACTGCATTTCTTCTTGTCTGTTATTTCCTTTATTCGTATCAGACAGACTTCATACAGGAGCTTCAAAAGAAAAAGAAGTTAGCGATACCCATATAGAAATATCTTTTCATCCTCTCGTTTAATATCACCGAATGCGGCTCGTCCCCTGTATTTTTCTTTCTTCTACGATTGGCAACACGACGAATGACCCAAGGGAGCAGAACCTGATAATCTTTCCATGATACCTGTATTCACTCGTCGTTTAAAATGAAAATTATCTTGTTAGTGTTAGACATGAGTCTTGTGCAAGTCTGATTTGGTGTGATTACTAACCACATGATATTTCCATCTCTTGAGTTTAGCAGTAATAACAAGTCTTGTATCACTATATAGGGCACCAAAGTCTACTCCTTGTTATTATATATATAGGATTCGTTGTGCTCATCCTCAAGTTTTATGTGAAGATATTGTGGAATATCGTTTGTCTTTTAGAATGTAGCTATGGTGTTTTTTTTTGTTTTATTTGACATAATTTTTTTATGGTCCCAATTATTTCCCCCTTTTTAAACAAACTATGAATATATGTGTGTACAGTATTAAATTCGCAGTAGATGGCTATTTTTATTTAAATTGATTCAATTAACTACATGTTTGTGTAAAAATAGCGTACAATCCAACACATATCTGAATATCTCATTCTGAACTAAATTAAGCTTTCAAACCCACTGATCAACCATGATAAATAATTCCACACCTAAAATAGAAAAATAAATTCAATTTTATAGCAATTGTATGCATTTTTTTACGCCGTGCATACAACAGCTTGTTTATATTGCATAAAAATTATATATCTTTCATTTATCAATGCGGAAATCCAAATTATTTGTTGGTACTTTATAAATATTTGTCATATTTCATAAAATGTATTGTATAATCGAGATTTAGTATGGAGTTTATAAGCCCGTGTATAATTAAAGATATGATAAGAAAAAGTAAGAACATTTATTAATAATTCTATTCTGCAAGCTTTACAAAACAAGTTATAAGGAGATTTCAATTGAATTAGAAACATTATACATTTAAGCAATAATACTAATGATAGATGCGTTGCCTTCACAAATTTCACATTCGATGGGTAAAAATTTGATTTTTAAAAATTTTAATGTATAATGAAAGTTTCTCTATCTAAATTTTTGTTATAAGCGCTTTAATGCCAAGGGTAAAAACTCATTACATTTGACCGATTGATTTTTTGTTGTGTTTAACTCACTTTGCTGGAGTAAGCCGGAGCGCTCTGAGAAAACTAGCAATTCTTGTAAATTAAGATAGAAGCTCTACGCACCTTCAAACATGCGTAGTTTCGAATTCAAAACCTCAATTGTAATAGGCTAGTGATACAGTGTGTGAACTACTTAGTCCACTTGATCTCCGAGACCCTTCATTAATGACAAAGGACTTGACTTGAAATTGGGTATACCAGATACACTTTCAGTTTGTCAACAAAATACTCATCAGTGACGCTCGAATCAAAACAGTTCAAATTAAATAAAATACGAAGTTCAAATGTATCGATTCTTTACTCATCGTCTTTCAAATATTCGGCTTTGAGCGATGCCAATAAAAGTATATCAGAAAAGCGCTCCGGACGCAACGAATTTATAAAGTGTTGGGTTTTTATTTTTTAAGAACATTAAAACCGAAAATACCAAATACTGCTAAAGCTATCTATGCCTGGGGTAGACAAATATAAATGTTTCGAATAATAAATAAAAAGCAAAAAAGTTGTTTGCCCGTTCTGTTGAATGTGTGCGATCAACGTAGCCAATCAACAAACAACTAAAATACAAAATATTATTCATTGAGAAACGACATCTATGTAGCGGAATGTAAGTGTTTTAGGAAATGCAAACATCTTTTCAAATTACGAGGGGTTTAGTCAATAATGTTGAAATGAACAAAATATCCGATGAATATTTTCTTTAGAAACACACGTTCAAAACATTTGTATATTAAGTACGAATTCTTCTTATAAATTATGTTTGCTGTTTTTTAGACTATTTGTGTTCCAGTTTTTTGTTATTTTGTGTGTGTTTTTTTAATAGTGTCGCCGAAGGTGGATAAATGTTTTGTAATCGCTCGACTCTGTCCGTCTGTCCGTCCGTCCGTCCGAAGGAACACTTTCTTGACTTCTATGAAAGGTAATGAAGTACTAATTGGTATGACGCTTGATAAAGCTGATTTGTAGCGAGAAAAGAATTTTTACATCTATTGTGTAGTCACTTCCTATTTATCGATGGTTTGAAATTTTACAGCACTAGTTGTACAAGAAAAAAAATCGTCACAGTTTTCTTGGCTTTTATGAAAGGGAATGATTTGATATTTGGTCTGCAGCTTTGACAATGTTCAATTGTAGTGAGTAAACATTTTTTCGACATCAGCCGTATAGCCATTTCCTTCTTGCCAATAGTTTGAAATTTTACGATAGTCATTGTACAAGGGAAAGTTTCGTCACATTTTCTTGGCTCCTATTGAAGTGATGGTCTGAACGTGATCAGTCTTGCTTCTTTATACATGTTACCTCATTCCAATGTATGCATCGACACAGTTTCAGACCCGGTATTTGTCTAGTTTACATGCGGGTCTTTCGGATTAAAATTAGATGGAACATATCAAGGGGTTATTCAAAACTCAAATGAGGCACTCATGGGGGGTCCTAGTAATCACATAATCACCATTTTTTTGCCAATATAATCACATAATCATTAAATATTTGCTTATCTTTAGTAATCAAATAATCATAAACTAAAAATACAGTCCTAGGTAATCAAATAATCATGAAATATTTGGCTTAATAATCAAATAATCATTAAAAAAACGGCCAAGTAATCACATAATCAAAAACCCCATGAGGGCCCTCTCAAATGCTTTTATGTGTTTTTGTGTATATTTCGTAAGTTGTGTTATGACTTACATTTGTTCGTGTGTGGGTTTTTTTTTTCTTTCCAATTAATTGTGTGCGAGAATTGTACACCTGTATAGGAAAGTTTCTTTTTGGTTAATTGTGTGTCTGTCTTTTTAAAAGAGAGGCAAAAAATACCAGAAGTATATTCAGACTCGTTGGTTGAAAACAAATTGAAAACCCAATGGTAACAGTGGTCCTGGCTCTGCAATACATAGAATTGAATTTCTCGTCAAAGAGACGTGCTTTGTCATATAATCAGTACTTTAGCTATTAACCTAATATGGTGAAATATACTTATATGGATAGATTTGATGAATGCTGCAGATTAAAAGGACAATGGCATAAGGAAACTAATTAACACCTTTTATTTTAACGTACTGTTACATGCAAACAGAATTTTAACACATATAAAACAGAAGATGTGGTATGATTGCCAATGAGACAACTCTCCACAAGAGAACAAAATGACACAGAAATTAACAGTTATAGGTCATCGTACGGCCCCAGTCAACAATGAGCAAAGCACCTACCGCATAGTCAGCTATAAAAGGCCCCGAAATGACAATGTAAAACAATTCAAACGAAAAAACTAACGGCCTTATTTTTATAAAATAATGAACATGTCTTTTTTTTTTATCTCAACTATCTGTATTTTAATAATATTTTTTATTTAAATTGTAATTTTTTTGTTACATATAATTTTTTGTTGAAATTTAAATCTTTCATTTTATTCCTATGAGTTGAGGGATTAAAATGAAGATTATATGTTGTTTCCAAAAGCTACATTCGCCTCGGTGCTCTCTTTGTAACAGGCTCGTCATGAGGACAGGGTGTCGTGGTTCTGTACCCGATCTGGACAAACCAAAGACTTGAAAATTTAAAACACTGGTTGAATTAGAGTCAGAATAACGTGTTCGGAAATCTACAGACTCGTGTTATTTTGCGAACTACTTGTATATAAAAACAAAAGGATGTAGCACGTTAAAATCCGAATCA
Source organism: Mytilus galloprovincialis (assembly GCF_965363235.1). Lineage (NCBI taxonomy): Eukaryota > Metazoa > Mollusca > Bivalvia > Mytilida > Mytilidae > Mytilus > Mytilus galloprovincialis. Next base: position 26,082,634 of record NC_134839.1, on the reverse strand, counting down.
GCTTTTCTGTAATTTCAACAGATTTTGTTATAAGATTATGTTTATTTACATGCATTTGATGTGTTATTGAATTGGGTGGCTAAAGTCATTATACATTGACCTTAACCTTTGTTAGTCATATCAATGTCATTTACAACGAAATGTCATTTCCTACCATCTTCGCACCTCATCATCAGATTTTAATAACATTAAAATTATCACATTAGCTAAATTTCATGACATATATCATTTTATGGCTATATTTGGTAAAATAGATAACGGTTATGACGTAGTTCTTACTACTGACACCTTATAGTCGTACTCATGTTATATTGTCATTACCCTAAACATGAATGTTTTTCATCGTCACGTCTTCAAAGAAAATATTCCTGTCTTGAAAAGTCCTGACAGAAAATATCAAATTCAATTCTCCAGTCGTTTAATTGCACAAGAAAGGGACGAGATGAGAAGTGTATATGGTATGTAGTATTTTTGTCATGTTCTTTCACTTGGAGAGATATGTTTTAAGAATACTGAGTTCATGTATGTACGATGTTGATGTTTCTTCCGGTCGCAATTTATGTGTATCAACTATCCCACTTTTGCTCCTTTTTAAATATTTATGATTTCTGTCCCTCTATAGTAATAATGGTTCACAAGGTTGTTTTTATTCTTTCAGTGATTATCGGTTTGTAATTATTTTGTTTTTTTTCGGTGCCTTTTGCAATGATCATTGTTCTCCCACCAATGTTGACTACGGTGTCATGGTTATATACTTGTAAGGTCAGCGGTCTTTAATGTTTGACTTCATTCATGAATATATGCTCGTTAAGGCAACGGTCTCCAATGTTTGACTACGGTCATGAGTTTGTCTGTGCCTTTATGATCAGCGGTCTCGAATGTTTGACTATGGTCATGAGTTTGTCTGTGCCTAAATGATCAACGGTCTCGAATGTTTGACTACGCTAATGAGTTTGTCTGTGCCTAGATGATCAACGGTCTCGAATGCTTGACTACGGTCATGAGTTTGGCAGTGCATAGATGATCAGCGGTCTCGAATGTTTGACTATGGTCATGAGTTTGTCTGTGTCTAAATGATCAGCTATATCTAATGTTTGACTACGGTCATGAGTTTGTCTGTGTCTATATGATCAGCGGTCTCTAATGTTCGACTATGGTCATGAGTTTTTCAGTGCCTACACGATCAGCGGTCTCGAATGTTTGACTATGGTCATGAGTTTGTCTGTGCCTGAATGATCAGCTATATCTAATATTTGACTACGGTCATGAGTGTGTCTGTGTCTAGATGATCAGCGGTCTCTAATGTTCGACTATGGTCATGAGTTTGTCAGTGCCTACACGATCAGCGGTCTCGAATGTTTAACTATGGTCATGAGTTTGTCTGTGCCTAGATGATCAGCTATATCTAATGTTTGACTACGGTCATGATTTTGTCTATATCTAGATGATCAGCGGTCTCTAATATTTGACTGGGGTAATGATTCTGTACGTGTCTAGATGATCAGCGGTCTCGAATGTTTAACTATGGTCATGATTTTGTCTGTGCCTAGATGATCAGCGGTCTCGAATGTTTGACTATGGTCATGATTTTGTCTGTGTCTAGATGATCAGCGGTCTCGAATATTTGACTACGGTCATGATTTTGTCTGTGCCTAGATGATCAGCGGTCTCGAATGTTTGACTACGGTCATGATTTTGTCTGTGTCTAGATGATCAGCGGTCTAAAATATTTGACTACGGTCATGATTTTGTCTGTGCCTAGATGATCAGCGGTCTCGAATATTTGACTACGGTCATGATTTTGTCTGTGCCTAGATGATCAGCTATATCTAATGTTTGACTACGGTCATGATTTTGTCTGTGTCTAAATGATCAGCGGTCTCTAATATTTGACTGGGGTAATGATTTTGTATGTGTCTAGATGATCAGCGGTCTCGTATGTTTGACTATGGTCATGATTTTGTCTGTGCCTAGATGATCAATGGTCTCGAATATTTGACTACGGTCATGATTTTGTCTGTGCCTAGATGATCAGCGGTCTCGAATGTTTGACTATGGTCATGATTTTGTCTGTGCCTAGGTGATCAGCGGTCTCGAATGTTTGACTACGGTCATGATTTTGTCTGTGTCTAGATGATCAGCGGTCTAAAATATTTGACTACGGTCATGATTTTGTCTGTGCCTAGATGATCAGCGGTCTCGAATATTTGACTACGGTCATGATTTTGTCTGTGCCTAGATGATCAAAGGTCTCGAATGTTTGACTATGGTCATGAGTATGTCTGTGCCTATATGATCAGCTATATCTAATGTTTGACTACGGTCATGATTTTGTCTGTGTCTAAATGATCAGCGGTCTCTAATATTTGACTGGGGTAATGATTTTGTATGTGTCTAGATGATCAGCGGTCTCGTATGTTTGACTATGGTCATGATTTTGTCTGTGCCTAGATGATCAATGGTCTCGAATATTTGACTAAAGTCATGATTTTGTCTGTGCCTAGATGATCAGCGGTCTCGAATGTTTGACTATGGTCATGATTTTGTCTGTGCCTAGGTGATCAGCGGTCTCGAATGTTTGACTACGGTCACGATTTTGTCTGTGTCTAGATGATCAGCGGTCTAAAATATTTGACTACGGTCATGATTTTGTCTGTGCCTAGATGATCAGCGGTCTCGAATATTTGACTACAATCATGATTTTGTTTGTGCCTAGATGATCAAAGGTCTCGAATATTTGACTACGGTTATGATTTTGTCTGTGCCTAGAGGATCAGCGGTCTCGAATATTTGACTACGGTCATGAGTTTGGCAGTGTCTAGATGATCAGCGGTCTCGAATGTTTGACTATGGTCATGATTTTGTCTGTGCCTAGGTGATCAGCGGTCTCGAATGTTTGACTACGGTCATGATTTTGTCTGTGTCTAGATGATCAGCGGTCTAAAATATTTGACTACGGTCATGATTTTGTCTGTGCCTAGATGATCAGCGGTCTCCAATATTTGACTACGGTCATGATTTTGTCTGTGCCTAGATGATCAAAGGTCTCGAATGTTTGACTATGGTCATGATTTTGTCTGTGCCTAGGTGATCAGCGGTCTCGAATGTTTGACTACGGTCATGATTTTGTCTGTGTCTAGATGATCAGCGGTCTAAAATATTTGACTACGGTCATGATTTTGTCCGTGCCTAGATGATCAGCGGTCTCGAATATTTGACTACGGTCATGATTTTGTCTGTGCCTAGATGATCAAAGGTCTCGAATGTTTGACTATGGTCATGAGTATGTCTGTGCCTAGATGATCAGCTATATCTAATGTTTGACTACGGTCATGATTTTGTCTGTGTCTAAATGATCAGCGGTCTCGAATATTTGACTACGGTCATGATTTTGTCTGTGCCTAGATGATCAGCGGTCTCGAATGTTTGACTATGGTCATGATTTTGTCTGTGCCTAGGTGATCAGCGGTCTCGAATGTTTGACTACGGTCATGATTTTGTCTGTGTCTAGATGATCAGCGGTCTAAAATATTTGACTACGGTCATGATTTTGTCTGTGCCTAGATGATCAGCGGTCTCGAATATTTGACTACAATCATGATTTTGTTTGTGCCTAGATGATCAAAGGTCTCGAATATTTGACTACGGTTATGATTTTGTCTGTGCCTAGAGGATCAGAGGTCTCGAATATTTGACTACGGTCATGAGTTTGGCAGTGTCTAGATGATCAGCGGTCTCGAATGTTTGACTATGGTCATGATTTTGTCTGTGCCTAGGTGATCAGCGGTCTCGAATGTTTGACTACGGTCATGATTTTGTCTGTGTCTAGATGATCAGCGGTCTAAAATATTTGACTACGGTCATGATTTTGTCTGTGCCTAGATGATCAGCGGTCTCCAATATTTGACTACGGTCATGATTTTGTCTGTGCCTAGATGATCAAAGGTCTCGAATGTTTGACTATGGTCATGAGTATGTCTGTGCCTAGATGATCAGCTATATCTAATGTTTGACTACGGTCATGATTTTGTCTGTGTCTAAATGATCAGCGGTCTCTAATATTTGACTGGGGTAATGATTTTGTATGTGTCTAGATGATCAGCGGTCTCGTATGTTTGACTATGGTCATGATTTTGTCTGTGCCTAGATGATCAATGGTCTCGAATATTTGACTACGGTCATGATTTTGTCTGTGCCTAGATGATCAGCGGTCTCGAATGTTTGACTATGGTCATGATTTTGTCTGTGCCTAGGTGATCAGCGGTCTCGAATGTTTGACTACGGTCATGATTTTGTCTGTGTCTAGATGATCAGCGGTCTAAAATATTTGATTACGGTCATGATTTTGTCTGTGCCTAGATGATCAGCGGTCTCGAATATTTGACTACGGTCATGATTTTGTCTGTGCCTAGATGATCAAAGGTCTCGAATGTTTGACTACGGTCATGATTTTGTCTGTGTCTAGATGATCAGCGGTCTAAAATATTTGACTACGGTCATGATTTTGTCTGTGCCTAGATGATCAGCGGTCTCCAATATTTGACTACGGTCATGATTTTGTCTGTGCCTAGATGATCAAAGGTCTCGAATGTTTGATTATGGTCATGAGTATGTCTGTGCCTAGATGATCAGCTATATCTAATGTTTGACTACGGTCATGATTTTGTCTGTGTCTAAATGATCAGCGGTCTCTAATATTTGACTGGGGTAATGATTTTGTATGTGTCTAGGTGATCAGCGGTCTCGTATGTTTGACTATGGTCATGATTTTGTCTGTGCCTAGATGATCAATGGTCTCGAATATTTGACTACGGTCATGATTTTGTCTGTGCCTAGATGATCAGCGGTCTCGAATGTTTGACTATGGTCATGATTTTGTCTGTGCCTAGGTGATCAGCGGTCTCGAATGTTTGACTACGGTCATGATTTTGTCTGTGTCTAGATGATCAGCGGTCTAAAATATTTGACTACGGTCATGATTTTGTCTGTGCCTAGATGATCAGCGGTCTCGAATATTTGACTACGGTCATGATTTTGTCTGTGCCTAGATGATCAAAGGTCTCGAATATTTGACTACGGTTATGATTTTGTCTGTGCCTAGAGGATCAGCGATCTCGAATATTTGACTACGGTCATGAGTTTGGCAGTGTCTAGATGATCAGCGGTCTCGAATGTTTGACTATGGTCATGAGGTTGGCAATGCCTAGATGATCAGCGGTCTCGAATATTTGACTACGGTCATGATTTTGTCTGTGCCTAGATGATCACCGGTATTGAATATTTGACTACGGTCATGCTTTTGTATGTTCCTATATGATCAGTGGTCTTTAATATTTGACTGGGGTAATGATTTTGTCTGTACCTAGATGATAAGCGATCTCTAATGTTCGACTACGGTCATGACTTTGTCTCTGCGTATATAAACAATAGTCTATCTTGTCTCTGCCTATATGACCAATGGTCTGGTTTGTCTCTGCCTAGAGGATCAGCTGTCTCCGACGTTTGTCTACGAAAATGTTTTTGTCTGTGCTTATATGATCATGTAGCCGTTTCCAATGGTTGACAATAATTGGTTATGATTTTTTTTGGATTTATGATCGATGGTATCTAATGTTTGAATACGATTTTGCTTTTGTATGTGTCAGCGGTCTCTTTTCTTTTAACGGCGGTTATAATTTTTGTATGAGCGGTCTGTGATGTTTGACTATACTCAGGATTTGGTATGTTCCTAAATGTTCAGCGATCCCTTGTATATTTAGGAGCACTTATCTCTTATGTTTGATTAAGGTTATGATATATGGCTGTGCCTATATGATCAGCGCTCTCAAATGTTTGACAACAGATATGATTTGTCTGTGTCTTTTAAAATGATCAGTGGTCTCTTATTTTTGATAATAGCCATGATTATGTTTTAGCCGATATGATTAGCGGACTCTAATGATGACTATGATCATGATTTTGACTGTCCATTTATGAAAGGTTATTTGTAATCGTGGTTGTTGTGTTTTGTCCCTGGAGTTTTTTATTAGTAATCATGATTGTGTCTTGTCCTTGTATGTATAAAAAAGAATATGTGGTATGATTGCCAATGAGACAACTTTCCACAAGAGACCAAATGACACAGAAATTAACAACCATAGGTCACCGTACGGCCTTCAACAATGTACAATTAATGAACGGTTTGTTATTGGTTATTATGATGCTTTTTTGTCCGAGTATAGTTTTTTTATTTGTAATCATAATTGTGTTTTGTCCTCGTATGATTTGTAAATTGTATTCAAGATTTTGGTTTCTTTATATATGAAAGTAGCGCTTTGTTGTGGTTCCCAATTCCACAGGCATAATTTGCTGTGTGTGATAATACGTTTATTTCATGGGTTTTGTTTATTTCTACATCTCATATTTTCTAACAGTTGTACATGTTTTTCTAAAAAAAACATTAATTTTTTTATGTTTGTCTAGTGTGTGTTATGTCATTCTGCAGATAGTGCAGATAGGAAACGGGCTTATTTCAGATTTTTCTATTTTTAGACAATAAATATATCAAAGCAGGCTTTGAGTATGAAGATATATTTTACGTTAATCTTCAACTGGAAATCAATTACATAGTTCTCTTGGTTCCCGCTTTTGGCTTTTGGACATCATCGTCTTCAAGTTTCACCTATATATTTTCAATTATGTGGTTTAAGTAAGTTCTTCAATATTCAACTGTTTAGCATGTAACCCCATTATATGCAAATTGCCTGAAAGCGCTCAAAATGCTTTTGATTGCCCCCTCCCAACAAGTACATTTGTATTTATCAAACAATTAAATGTCTAACATTTGAAATAAAAGCAGGTGAAAAAACTAGTCATGTCTCTGTTTTGCTTGACATTAATTCAGTTGTTACGCTTCTTCGTCAATGAACATAAAAATGTAATCACTTCCAAACGCATCCATCCATGTACCCGGAGGTAATCCTCTTTTGCATACCGTATTGTACTTATTGTTCGCCGTTCATTTCATATGCAACAGGTTGCAGTGATATTTCTTTAATATATGATTTTACAGATGAATAAGTATTCGTCTGTCATTACTTTAAGGTTTTTTTTTTCCTTTCTTTAAAGTTCTTAAACCAGTCTTCCGTTAACAAGGAATACATTAGTACATTTATACTCATTTTTTGCTGACAATTTCTTAACCCTAATTGGATATGTGAATATTATTCGGCTATTTTGAATTTCTACTCTCTTCACAAACTGATAGATTAGTTCATCAATTTGAGACATCATTTGAATATTATATTTGAAGTACAGATACAAACACTTAGTAGTGTATAATGGTTTGTCAATCATCTAAGGCTTGCAAACTGTGCGTCATTGTATTTTATGTACTTCGAAAATTGTATACGATATGTACGGGGCGCCGAATGGGACTCTTGTGGTTTTGTATAAAATTCAATTCTGTCATAACAAAATCATTTTTGTCTTACAAAACTATGTGCTACAGACTTGTTTTGTGATAACTTCAATTTTGTGATGACAAAATTCATTTGTGTAGACAAAATTAATTTTTGTCATGACAAAATTCATTTTTGTAGACAAAATTCATATTTGTCATGACAAAAGTCAATTTTGTCTAAAAGGTATGCAAATATAAACATATTTGCATTCAAAATTGACTGTTGTTACCTGATATGGAAATTAAATCACAAAAGTCAATTGTGTGAGGTAAGATTCAATTTTGTGAGACAAAATTGACTTTTGTGAGACAAAATTAACTTTTGTGAGACAAAATTGACTTTTGTGAGACAAAATTGATTTTTGTGAGACAAAATTCAATTTTGTCAATTTTGTTGAGACAAAAGTTAATTTTGTTAATTTTGTTGAGACAAAAGTCAATTCTGTCAATTTTGTTGAGACAAAAATCATTTTTGTTGAGACAAAAGTCAATTTTGTTAATTTTGTTGAGACAAAAGTCAATTTTGTTAATTTTGTTGAGACAAAAGTCAATTTTGTCAATTTTGTTGAGACAAAAGTCAATTTTGTGACGACAAAATTCATTTTTGTGACGACAAAATTCAATTTTGTAACAACAAAATTGACTTTTATGAGACAAAATTGACTTTCGTGAGACAAAATTGACTTTCGTGAGACAAAAATCAATTTTGTCAATTTTGTTGAGATAAAAGTCAATTTTGTCTCACAAAAATCAATTTTGTCAATTTTGTTGAGACAAAAGTCAATTTTGTCAATTTTGTCAATTCTGTTGAGACAAAATTCAATTTTGTCAATTTTGTTGAGACAAAAGTCAATTTTGTCAATTTTGTTGAGACAAAATTCATTTTTGTCAATTTTGTGTAACAAAAGTCGATTTTGTATGCAAATTAGTTTACAGAAACCAAACTAAACTAATTTGAATACAAAATTGACTTTTGTCGCCCAATTTTCAAATTAGGTAACAAAATTCAAGTCTGTGTAACAAAAATGAATTTTGTCATGACAAAAGTGACTTTTGTCCGCTGATAGATAATTTTGTATGACAAAATTTTAAATTTGTAGTATGATACAAATTTTGTTAAACTGAACTTATTTTTGTTGAACAAAAGTCACTTTTGTCCGTACAAAATTGAATTTTGAGTACAAAACCACAAGAGTCCCATTCGGCGCCCCGTAATATGTACATGTATCTCCCAAATATATTTCCTCCAAAACATATTTCCTCCAAAACAAAATTCATATCTTACAAATTTATATTTGAAATTATGTACTTCAATTGCTTTGAAACAGAGATCACTGTTGTACTAAAACAAATCAAACTTCCAAATGTGCTTTTAAAATACGTTCATATGCTTTAATTTCTATATAACAGTGATAATGTATTTACTTAAAAACAAAAATAACTTCCCACTCAATTTTTTAATTTTTTTTTAATTTCAATTGCTATATAACATGGATAAGTTTATGTTATTAAATTGAAACTAACTTCCCAAAGCGCTTATTTTCTATTAAAAGAGAACATTATATAGATTAGACCGTTGGTTTTCGCGTTTGAATGGTTTTACGCTAGTAATTTTGGGGCCCTTTATAGTTTTTTGTTCGGTGTGAGCCAAGGCTCCGTTTTGAAGGCCGTACCTTGACATATAATGGTTTTACTTTTATAAATTGTTATTTGGATGGAAAGTTGTCTAATTTGCACTCATGCCACATCTTCCTATACCTAATTACAATGGCTATACAACAGGTAACACTTTTGGACCTAAAACAGTATAATTTCCAGCCTGGCTTTTGTTTCTATAGAAGTTGAATACATTGCACGTTAATTAGTAAACGTTAGTGATCATAGTCCTAGAATTAAAACCGACTAAACTTCCCTGCCTGATTTTTTGTTTTTGTTTCTTTGGAAGTTGAATACGTTAGTTAATAAACGTTAGTGATCATAGTCCTAGATTTAAAACCGACTAAACTTCCCTGCTTGATTTTTTGTTTTTGTTTCTTTGAAAGTTGAATACGTTAGTTAATAAACGATAAGGATCATAGTCCTAGAATTAAAATCGACTAAACTTCCCTGCCTGATTTTTTGTTTTTGTTTCTTTGGAAGTTGAATACGTTAGTTGGTAAACGATAAGGATCATAGTCCTAGAATTAAAACCGACTAAACTTCCCTGCCTGATTTTTTGTTTTTGTTTCTTTGGAAGTTGAATACGTTAGTTGGTAAACGATAAGGATCATAGTCCTATAATTAAAACTGACAAAACTTCCCTGCCTGTTTTTTTGTTTTTAGCTTCTTTGGAAGTTGAATACGTTAGTTGGTAAACGATAAGGGTCATAGTCGTATACTTAAAATAAAGTTGAATACGTTAATCGGTATATGACAGAGATCATAACCGTACATTGGTGGCCTTCGGCTGTTGTCTGTTCTATGGTCGGGTTGTTGTCTCTTTGACACATTTCCCATTTCTATTCTCAATTTTATTAAAACACACTTAACTTCGAATCTTGCTTTTGTTTCTTTTGGGTTACTGAATCGCTAACGTTTACCCAATCTCGTTTAATTAAGTCATAGACATGAAAAGAATTGATGTATCAATCTCGTCGATATAAGGTCTCGAAGTTAGGAGACAAAATAAGTAGTAGGATCTTATACCAGCAGAGAAACTCACTGTTTCCAAACTGTGTTCATGTCGTCGATATAAGTTTCGAAGTAAGGAGACATACTCAATGTTTCCAAACTGTGTTCATGTCGTCGATATAATTTTCGAAGTTAGGAGACATACTCAATGTTACCAAACTGTGTTCATGTCGTCGATATAAGTTTCGAAGTTAGGAGACATACTCAATGTTACCAAACTGTGTTCATGTCGTCGATATAATTTTCGAACTTAGGAGACATACTAGTAGTAGGATCTGATACCAACAGAGAAACTCAATGTTACCAAACTGTGTTCATGACGGCGCCATGTGTCCAATCAAATAGAACTCATAAAAACTCGATACCTCCATAATGTTTTAATTTTTGTACTAACAATTGGTATACATTAATAATAAATATTCATATTTGTGACAGTTATTGTTGAGTTAAGAATTTGTGCACCCAGGTGCACCTTTAGTTTAGATGTAACACGTTGAGTTGTACTTAAAGAACATTTAATTAAAAATATGCAAATTTAAAGATTCTAATGTGATAAAACCAGGACTTACAAAGTGACAGATATTTCTTATGGATATTGAGAAACTCATGTTGCCTTATTTATAAAACAATATTTGCTTTTGCATACATTATAATACGTCACGTGTATTTAAAAAGCTTGTATCAAGTGTTAAACAAATTTCTAAATACTTTCGGATTGTATTTGATATTACTTTTTCGTCTTAACTCGTTCCCTCCCTCCCTCTTTCTTTAAAAGTATGTTTAACACTTGATACAATTAAAAATAAGTCTAAATTTAAAAACTTATACAAATTGACTATCGTTGGAACTGTTTGAAACGTAGTCTTTTATTTAGTATAATATTTAACCGCATTATGTAATATTAGCAATAAAAGCACTGTTCAAAGAAAACAGATTTGATATTTATTCATTTTATTTCTATTTATTATTTGTATTAAATGTGTGTTCTTTTTTATCGGCATTTGTCTCTTTATATGACACACATTTTGCAGTTGTATGAATGTACTCATATAATTGCATTTTAAAAGTTAAAAGTTTTTATTTTTGATTCCAGTAATAATAATGTAATGACCGTATTTTTTGCATTTGAACATTATTGTTACTGGAATCAAATAAAAACCTTACCACGTTTCAAAGTTAATGATGGGATATCCAAATAACTTTGCTTTTGGTCAGATATTATAGATGGTTGTGATTCGTAAACTATTTGTAGTATTAAATAACTTCCAGCAATGTAGACGTTTGGCAAGAGGACACTTTTTCCTGAACATTTTGTATTCTTTCAATTTCTTTTTAAGTTCATATTCTGTGTATATATTTTAAGTTATTTTCACTTATTTAATGTGTTTTCTTGCTCGGTAGGTCATAATTTTTTACCCTCTTTTATTATTGTCTCCATAATAATATTGTGTCAATTTGTTATATCGTTTGGAATATCATGATATAAATATTTCCTGTTTACAATTATCACATGTATGACTCCTTAAGCATTAACCTATTGTCCTTTAATGATGTTTTTTGGCTAATTTTCTTGTTTTCCGCATATTTTATTTTCCGAAAAACGTTATTAGGGAGCTACCATTTGATTTTTAGGGGGGGGGGGGGGGGGAGGCTAGGATGAAAATTTTGTCCTGCATTTTTTTTTAGCTGTAATCTCTGTCCTGTCTTTTTATTTTTCACTCTAATCGGTCCTGCCTTTTTTTTTTTGAGATTATCCTGACTTTTTTTTACCTAAATTGTCGTCCTGATTTTTTTGCAAGTGTCACATCCTGCCTTTTTTTTACTCAAAACTACTGTCCAGCCTATTTTTTTTTTCAAATTTCAAATTTCATTCCCCCCCCCCCCCATAAAAATCAAATGGTTGCTCCCTTAGATAGAACATGTAATGGGCAAAATTGATCGGCAATATAATTTCTACAAAAATTCCGGTAAAAACCGAAACAATTCGATGACCGTGCATCTGTGGAAACTGTATAGATTATACACAAATAAGAATAATCAGAAAACAGGATCTACAAAAATGAAAAGGGGGAGGGGGAGAAACGAATGGATGACCAATTTTAGAGTTACTTAAATGACGATTTTTTACTTATTTTTCTTGTTCATTTTTTAATATTGTTTTCAAAGATAGATCTTCTCCTCTGTACTAAACCAATTTCAACCAAAGTACGGGTTAGTGATTTATAGTGTATGTAGTATAAAGTTTGTCAGTTAACACATTTAGTTGTCATTGCTAAAATATGGCATACTGGTAACCTCCATCAGTTGTCTTATATCTCGAAAACAAAAATTGAGAAAATTTGAGCAAACACGCTCAAAATGTTAACATCAAATACTTCCTGTTTCCGTAATTAGATGATTCATGAAAGATTTTTTTGTCTTTAAAAGATGTTTTATACATCAAATTTCAAGTTTTTGTCTATCATCTCGATTACTTTAATAGAAATGTAGACACCTTAAATGACAAAAATTATCAGCAATACCAGATATCCAGTCGGATCCCATTGCCCTTAAATTACGAATTTACTTTTACTTATTTAAGTATTCTTGTCTATTATCAAAAATAATGATAGATAGTTAGAAACTGTAAACAGAAAAATAATTAGGAATACACAATCTAAGAAATGACAAACAACCAAAACCATCAGACGACTCCTTATAAGAGTTATTGTCCTAATTGGTGACTAATTGGCAATATTTTACCTTTTATCTTGAAAACTATAAAATAGGACGTAAGGCATATAAGTAGAAATTACAAACAGCTAAACAAAACGACAGTACAAGACCTTTTTCAACTAATTAGTATCCGAAAACATTAGATAACCTCAGATGTTTTGCTAATTTACACGAGTTTTTGCTTATGACCCTGAAATCTATAATAGATCAAAATGATCAACAAATCAACACCTTTTCATCCTTACATAAATTTGATGACACCAAAGGAGTTAATGTCTTAAAAGACGATGTTTCTATTACCTTGAAATTTATTATTAATGATAGAAAAGGTAAAACTGTGAACAACAAAAATAACCAGCTGCACATGATCTACAAAAATGCCAACGTGACCTTATATTCATATTGTCATAATATTGTTGTCAAACGATGCCCTGTATGGGTTCTTGATAAGATTAATCTTATCTTATCTTATCTTATCTTATCTTATCTTATCTTATCTTATCTTATCTTATCTTATCTTATTTATCTTATCTTATCTTATCTTATCTTATCTTATCTTATCTTATCTTATCTTATCTTATCTTATATGAGTCGTTACAATAACAAACGATTTTTTTAATAACTAATGTCCGATCATTTGCCTCTAATCTCGAAAAATATAAATTTTGATAGTAAAACTATTAACACAATAACGATTGACTGTAATACAAGATCTATAAGAATGCCAATATGACAGAAACCATTGGCTGGTTCTTTATAATACACATTATCGCTATTTGTCCGCCATTACTGGACATCACATGTATAAGTTACAGTAAAATGTTAAAGCCATATAAGAAAATATCTTACGCCACAGTGGAAAAGTGATTGTTGTATAACGTCAAAATTGTAAGCAGAACAGATTCTTGAGACAAGCGGAACATATTTGCAAATAGCGATAATGTATGAATATTTACGAACTTTTATGTTTGACTTGTATTTCTATTTGAAGCAAGTGAGCGATTCAGACTGTTAGTGAGGCGCTCTTGTATAGTTGTTATTCTGGTTTTTTTTATCTCCGATTCTTAGATGTTTTGGCAAATGCACTTGCCCTTCTAGTAGTAAGAAACTGATAAAGAAGTATACTATAAAATGATAAACAGAGCCAATATGTTATGTAACATTCTAAAACCAGCCTTGCATATCATAGTAAGCCAACATCGTAATATTAGTCACATAAAAAGTAAACACGTGTCACATGATAATTACAAATAAGTACATGAACTCAGTAAACTAAGTAAAAAGGGGTTTCGAGGGGGAGGGGTGTTAATTGCATGGTACAAATGTATTTTTGTTTATGATTGATTCAGCAATGATGTTTTACAAAATTCGTCCAAACAAAATGCTTTCAAAATGAATGGCGAAAGCAAACAACCATCTGTAACGCAGACAAGTGTAGTGGATAAATTGAATTTTCTGATCAATTTGCCTGTTTAAGTTGTATAAACCTTTTGAAATATATAAGAGTAAATGAACGAGCGGCAATTTAATAATTTCTATTACACATGAGTAACCTTTTTGTCAGACATTAGAATAGTTTTTATATTTAACGCCCATTAATATCTTAATATTAACAATTATTGATTTCTGAAAATAATAATAATATACGATTATTTATAAAATGGCAAGTCACGAGTATTTTATTGTGAGAGCTATAAAATAAAAGGCGAGCTAGTTCAGTTACTTTATATGAACTTTCTTTCATAAGTAGGACACACACTGAATTATTCATTCTCGTTTGAGGAAGTCTTAGCTAGTAAAATTGTCTTCCTACTACATGACTTTCCTCTGTCATGGAGTTGTGTTGTTGAAGTCGAGGAGTTTGTCTGTGTTCATAACAGAACGAACAGGGTGGTGAAAAATGAACAAAATCACCAATTTTTACCAATACTCTTACATCTACCGAATTGATAATAAAGTTTAAAAACTTCCGGTTGATTATAATGCTTAAAGGATTAAACCAGTTCCATTTTCTTTTTAAAATATCCCTCTGGTATGGCCTTCTAATGTGTGATCTTTTTTACCGACTTCCCTACAGTGAGTACTCTTCTTACTCCTGGATTGAAATATCGGTTTGTTTCAAATGTCATCTTAAAGTTTATCTTTTAGCGACAATAAATAAAGTACGACTAGGCATATAAACTGGTATCTGTACAGTCTGATTCAATCTGACAACACTAAATTCAGGAGGATAGTTGGTGCTGGTTTAAGTCAGACTGGTTGATATCTATGACTATGAGGGTTTTATGTTGTACTTCCCGGTACAAACTCGTATATGTTTACTATAGCATTTTTTATTATTTTTATTTAGATATATGTAACATTTCCAATTATGAACAAACAATGGGCATTAGCATACATTTAAAGGAAAAGGTTATCTTTATTATCATAAACACATAACAAATAAATACCTATTACATCGACAGCTAGACTGTTTCAATGGCCCAGTCATGTATGATACGTAGCCATTTACTAATCAGTTACAATGTAATCTAAGGGGTACCCAACATTTTGACAAAGAAAGTTTTTTGATATATATATATATATATATGTTGAATCTAACGATGCATTTAGATTTTGGATGTTGGATTATAATATGTAATTGTCCAATTTAAGATTTTAAATTTCTTAGACAGCATTCATTCTGTATCAACTATTAATCACAATCCAAATTCAGAGCTGTATGGAGATTGAACGTAGTATTCTTATTTGCCTCTATCTCTGAGGTCGTATCAAGGTGTGTCCTTATTTGCCTCTATCTCTGAGGTCGAATCAAGGTGTGTCCGTATTTGCCTCTATCTCTGAGGTCGTATCAAGGTGTGTCCTTATTTGCCTCTATCTCTGAGGTCGTATCAAGGTGTGTCCTTATTTGCCTCTATCTCTGAGGTCGTATCAAGGTGTGTCCTTATTTGCCTCTATCTCTGAGGTCGAATCAAGGTGTGTCCGTATTTGCCTCTATCTCTGAGGTCGTATCAAGGTGTGTCCTTATTTGCCTCTATCTCTGAGGTCGTATCAAGGTGTGTCCTTATTTGCCTCTATCTCTGAGGTCGAATCAAGGTGTGTCCGTATTTGCCTCTATCTCTGAGGTCGTATCAAGGTGTGTCCTTATTAGCCTCTATCTCTGAGGTCGTATCAAGGTGTGTCCGGAAGAGCATTTTATTAAGATAACTATAGGGTTTATGTTTTAACTTATTGTCGATTGCCGTACAGGTCCCTATAACTGGTTATATAATCGTCATTTGGTCTCCGAGGAAATTTTTCTCGTTGGCAATCATACCACATCCCCTTATGTTAATGATATATTGCAAGTCTTTCATTTTGCGCTTTAGAAAGAATCAACTATAGATAAAATCAAGATCAACTTTTTACACTACAAATATGAAATATATATAAGCGATTGTACTTAAAAGAATCATCCAAGCAAAACTTCGATGATTTTGAAGTTTATAGTTATTGTACATTAATAAAAGGAAACTTTAAATTAATAACTCGTGCAAACTTTTGATAATAATAATATACGTATTAACGTTACTTAGTTAAATTCAGATTTTTTTTATTAAATTTTGCGTTTTGGAAGCAATCACTAAAATGTAATTGGAAACCTATGGTCACGTGTTTCTTTTCCATTGTCCCACAATATTTTATATTCCAATCGTAAAATTAAGATTTTATTTCGGTAATATCAAATCGCATCAAATTTCAGTCAACTATGATATCCAACTTAGAGAACAAATATTGCAAATCTATGTAATGTGTTGATAAGTCTACAGAAAAGGTGAATGATCTCTAAAATATGGTCAATTACTGTGAGTACATAAACAGATTGTCCTAACATCAATAACTGTGAGTAATTACACAGATTGTCTTAATATCTATTACTGTGAATACTATCAGATTGTCTTAGTATCAATTACTGTGATATCTTACGCAGATTGTCTAAGTATCAATTACTGTGAGTACGTGTACAGACTGTCTTAGTATCAATTGCTATTAGTACTTACAAAGATTCTCTTAATATCAATTACTGTGAGTACTTTATCAGATTGTCTTAATATCAATTATTGTGAGCATTTATACAGCTTGTCTTAATATCAATTACTGTGAGTACTTACACAGATTGTCTTAATATCAATTACTGAGAGTACTTACACAGTTCTTAATATAAATTACTGTGAGTACTTTATCAGATTGTCTTAATATCAATTATTGTGAGCATTTATACAGCTTGTCTTAATATCAATTACTGTGAGTACTTACACAGATTGTCTTAATATCAATTACTGAGAGTACTTACACAGATTGTCTTAATATAAATTACTGTGAGTACTTAAACAGATTGTCTTAATATAAATTAATGAGAGAACTTACACAGATAGTCTTAATATCAATTAATGTAAGTACTCTCACAGATTGTCTTAATATCAAATACTGCGAGAAATTACACAGATTGTCTTAATATCAATTACTGTGAGTACTTACACAGATTGTTTAAATATAAATTACTAAGAGTACTTACACAGATAGTCTTAATATCAATTATTGTGAGTACTTACACAGATTATCTTAATATAATTTACTGTGAGTACTTACACAGATTATCTTAATGTCAATTACTGCAACTACTCTCACAGATTGTCCTAATATCAAATACTGTGAGAAATTACACAGATTGTCTTAATATCAATTACTATGAGTACTTACACAGATTGTCTTAATATAAATTACTGAGAGTACTTACACAGATAGTCTTAACATCAATTACTGTGAGTACTTAAACAGATTGTCTTAATATAAAATACTGTGAGAAATTACACAGATTGTCTTAATATAATTTACTGTGAGTACTTATACAGATTGTCTTAAAATAAATTACTATGAGTACTGACACAGATTGTCTTAATATCAATTACTGTGAATACTTACATAGATTGTCTCAATATCAATAACTGTGAGAACTTACACAGATTGTCTTAATATTATCAATTACTGTGAGTACTTAAACAGATTGTCTTAGTATCCATTACTCTGAGTACTTACACAGATTGTCTTAATATAAATTAATGTTAGTACTTATACAGATTGTCTTAATACACTTGATGAGACAATTATTTCATCTTAACACATCTATATGTAAGAGGTACGACAACAAAGTACGCCTTGTCCAATTTTCGAAATAACATGATATAATAGGTTACCTTGAGTAGTGGGAATACAATTTCACGGCCGACACTCGGCTAACCGAGAGATTGGTCGGTTAATCTATATTGAGTATGCGGCTATATCGGCGGTTGGTCTGTTAATCGGGTTGGCTAAAGTCTGTTAATCAGGTGTTATCGAGAAAATCATAGAAAGTTCAGCATGTTTCATTGTATAACTTTCTAAATATAGTTTCATCATAAAAAGTATTCATGTCTAACAAAACAATTCAATGTACTGAATTCAGTGGTGTAATTATTATTTTTCTAGCTTCGATGTACGATCTATAAAATGAAAAGGCGGGTTACTCATCAATAAATTTATACACATTGTACACACATAAAATGTACACAAAATGACACATTGGTTAGATTTACTTGCATTCAATATTTTGAACATCGAAAAAAGAAAGGCATTATGTTTGTTAACCATATTGATATCATTGTGTGAAAAATCTACACGAAAATCTGTATTTTAGTGACATAAATCAATCTTTATTTAAAACCTGGTCTGTTAATGGGTCGGATGTATAAAACCCGGTTTGTTAATTGGTCTGTTAAGAATTATGAATGGCAATAAAAGTATAATTTTATTGCTATATGGGGTGTTATCGGATCAAATGAGAAGGCTCAACACGATCGGCTAAAATATTTCGAAAACAACACATGAGCAACGAAACATAACATATACGGAAACAACACATGAAATTGAAAATTGATAAAAATGGTTTCAAAAAGTGTAATATTAAAGTAATATTAATTTCATCCAAGAATGATCGCATATATCATGTTGATTCTGTTTAATTGTCATGAATGACACAAATTTGTCATCTACATTTGAAAAGTAAAAAAAAATAATGAGTAAGATAAATAAAATGTAGAAAAAAAATGACATAACAATTTAAAAAATACAGAAATAAACAATACCCCCAATCCGGACCCTCATGGTATACACGAGAATCTGGATGGAAACTCAGAATATAGAATAATATATAAGGACAGTAGAGAGTGATACATTGCTAGATACGAGAGAAAAATAATACTTGTTAAAGAATACACACATGAAACACTGATGGCTGTTGAAACAGTAACGGATTGCAATGTACTTATATTGGTGACAAATTCTAGAAGTTTACATGCGGACAACTATGGTGGCAGGTTAATGCCATTTTGCGTTTTAGCGCTTTAGCGTTTTCGCCTTACATATTGTATATGGCGAAAATGCGAAATTGCGAAGTCGAAAACGCGAAACCGATTTCTCGTTTTAGACTTCGCGTTTTCGCGTTTTCGACTTCGCGATTTCGCCTTTTCGTGATTTCGCGTGTTTTGCCCTATATAATATGAAAGGTGAAATCGCGAAAACGCGAAATGGACTTCACCGGCCACCATAAACAACTGTAGTTCTCCTCTGCACTTAAGTAGAAAGGAACTAAACGGAATAAAATGAATTTAAACTTAAAATAACCAAATGTAGCTGCGTTCGCTCCTTTCCGTTTACTTCTTTAGAGTGATCTGTAAACAACATATGATTAAGTAATAGAAGAAAAGAACCAATTGGATGATGCTGACGAATTAGGGTTTAACGTCCAGTGACAAATATCATGTTCATACGTGAACGAGAACACGTTATATGTACCCTGTGTTGTGTTAGAAAGACACGTTCAGTCGGAATTGGGAACGTGCGACTTCGAACAGACACAAAAATTAAGGCTGATTGTAAACGTCAATAAAAAATGCATGCATATTCCAGAGGCCAATCCATATCACGCTATATCGAAGTGACACACCCTTCAATAAAATGCAAAGAAAGTCAAAATAAAAAATTTAGGATACTGTGGCACCGTATTGTCATTTTTGTTTACTCAGGAACATCTCATTCTTAAATTTTTCAAGGGGAAAATATAAAGGTAGCAAAATTATTGTCGTGGCTGATAGCTCTTAACTGACACAATTTCAATTGTCCAACCCATTAACATAATTTATTCCAATAATTTTCACTAAAACGTGGTATTGTTCACGTTATTTTACAATTATGAAATATTTACTAATGTCAATTTATTTTTTAGAACCACGGTACTATTTTTTGTCCTTTAAATGCTATCTAAATTTGTTTTTTTCGCCTTTGATTAAAAAATTGCTATGCGTATAAGCATAAATACTACATACTTGCGCGACGCCTTTTAGTTTTACTGAAAACTGCGCAGACTAAGAAATGTTTTTACAAGTGCAAAATGTTCTATGATAGATATCATTTTGTCAGACACTTTTCTTTTTTTGATTTGGTTCTTATAATATGCCAAAAATCTGTATATTTAGTAGAGTTTAACATTAAATTAAGCGTTTTACTCTTAACAGACGTATAACCAACCCGATTAACAGACCGATCGCCCATATAGCCGCATACTCAATATAGATTAACCGACCAATCTCTCGGTTAGCCGAGTGTCGGCCGTGAATTTAACGGGTTCAAAAGTCAAGGAAAGTATATAAACTACTACGTCTTGAAATTATTTATTATAGCTTACATAACTAAATATTCAATAAAAATAATGGTTAAATGAACCAATGAATCAATCAACATTTTTAGTTATATAACCTACTCTCACATGTACCACATGATGTGGTCCTCGAAACAACACAAACAAAAATATACAGACAGACCGAATTAATATTCAAATCAAACGTCATAACAATTATTTTATAATATGCATTGTCATTATACATGCACATGTATTAAATTATGTCAATTAAATCACCTTTGACGCTTGGATAATTCCAGAATAAAGGAATCTTATTTCAGAAAATTTTATTTTGATATTGGAAGTTCTAGTCATTATTTTTAAGACCGTATGTAATATTAACAATGTTTAACGTGTGTATAAAATATTCTTTTATTTATGTTAATCCACGTTTGTTTCAATTGATTTGTAAACTATAATATAGCTTTTTGTAAACCGCGCAAGATATTTTTGTCTGAATATAAGAATCACAGATACCCATTTATAGAGCCATTCCATTTTCATAGTATAACCATGCAATGTGTTTACAGCCGATTTCAATGAGTATGTAGCTAAAGGTAATATCTTTGGTTAGCTTGCTTGAAAGCTGAACCGTGAAGTCACTGTTATGTTAGCTAAACTACCCTCCTTTAAAATTGTCCGACAGATAACCGATCATCTGTCTATAGGACTAGGCTACTTCGAAAGGAGGGTAGTGTACCTTTCATAACAATGATTTCACGGTTCAGCTAGCAAGCAAGCTTACTAAAGATATTACCTTTTGATTCATACTCATTGAAATCGGCTGTAACACAAAATGCAGCTCTTCTATCCTATGTTTGTTATGGGTTCGGTGATGACGCATCTGCATACAAATCTGTATAAAAAGATTATGCTTATAGGTAAAGCATAAATAAAATAGGACCTAAAATTGAGCTTTGTTGAGCAACCTGCTCAACAATTTTATAATGAAATAATATCTTCTATTATATGCCATTGCTTTATCAGGTTTTGATTTATGAGCTAGAACGTCCCTTTGCCTTTCTTTTGCAACTTGAGTTCTGTTAATCACAAACGAGCTAAACCATTTATTTTTCGGAAAATCTTTAAATACAAATGAATATGCAGTTTAAGCACCAATATGAATATATAATCAGCAACTAAATCTAAAGCATACAAATGTATATACAAACGGGTGGAACCAGAATTTGAATTCATTGACCGGATCCTCATAGATTTGGCGAGTGGATAGAGACGAATCTTTTTTTTCACAGATCTTACGCCACATAAAATGATATTTTCATCAAATTGAAGGTGTACACTCTTTAATCTGCCATTGAATGTAACGCCCCTTAACCATTCGAATAGAGCCATGATCATATATATATAGTTCTCATTTGTGTTGTTGGAAACCCGTCTGAAGAATCTTGAAAAATACAAAAGAAAAATTGCCATCTCTAGGTATGTATTATACTTTACTTATCATTACAGCATATCCACACGCTCCATTTACCTACGAGGTATTTTTGCAAGATATGATGTCATATTTTTTTTAGAAACGATCAGAATTTTGACCCGAACACTTTATTGAATGCAATTTCAAGATGTGCCTTAAGAAATTTTATGGACATTAATTGAACATAGCAAAGCTTTTAAGTCTCGTTTCGGGTCAGTGATGATGTTATTGTTACCTTAAGGTTATTAAATAGGGTTTGTTCGTCTTTAAATTTCATTTATCGGAAGGATAGTTCAGTTTACCTTAACATGGACTATTCATGCAATTACAAGTGACTTTTTACATGACATACCAGATTATACAGAAATGTAACGGTATGAAGAAGCATGTTGACCCTGACAAACTCAAATACAAATGGCGGGTATCTTTTTTAAACACACAATCCAATTCAAAGGGACTTTTAAAAAATATAACACCCTCAAGCCTTCTTTTATATTCTTTGGAAATAATCGATCAATTGTACATCAAATACTACCCAAGAATCACAAGTGAAAGGATACTGACCTTCCGGTGTGTTTATTCGCTGGACATAGCCCACGCATACGGGTAGGTTAATGTCCGTCATCAGCAAGTGGAAACACTGAGAGACCTTCAAGTGTCAAACATGATGTAGTGTTACAAAACTAGTATAGTTATTTCATATAAGGTAGGTAAATATTTCCTGGTCTTTAATTCCGAAAGTTCTTCTGTATATCGCACCCGTCGGAATGATGATGGATCAATTTTATCACTATGGACAAAGGTTTGAAAATTGTAAGTAGTAATTAACTCGGTATATAATTTTTTTATTTCCGATAGAGGACGCATTATAGGCATAATCAGTACATAGATATTTTTATCGCACAATTGCAATAGACAATACACAAGAACAAAATAAAAAAAAATATGTAACTAGTGTTATTTCATTAACTCTTTTTCTTTATTTTTTTCTGTAATTATCTTTTTTGTGTTTTTTATGTTAAATATGGTAATCAACTGCATGTTTATTCATCTAATTTTCCGAGGCAAAAATCAGTTGCGAATGCGCTAGCTTTGATATAGTTCTTCACAATTAAATGATTTAGGTGGAAAAAATATAAATGAATATTTTTATATACGGTATGTAATACCCTTTCTTGGAGTTGTAAAGTGCCACATGATTTTGCCTTCTGTTCCTATAGAGTTGTGTTATTTTTGGAGACATTGACTACTTCCCAATTATCACACAAATATACACTTTAATTGCTGACCTTATTTATTAAATCGCCAGTCTGTTTGAACTCCCCTGTGGGCAACTGTCCATCCGAAGCACAAGTCGCTAATGACGTAGATTTCACTGTGATATATGTGTATCTATATACGGTTAGGTTTAAATCTCAGCCGTCCTGTTAAACCAGAAATTAATTCCGAGGATTCCATTGTGTCTGTTTTTGTGAAATCCGAGAAAATTGTTGCAATAAACAATATATCTCCGGATACTTGTATGCTTGTCTTTGTGAAATCCAATATACATGTTTCACTTGACTTAACATCGACGAGTGTTTGCATGCTTGCCTTTGTGAAATACCATTAACCTGTGGCACCACACTTCTTCTGCGGGTGCTGGCCTAGACCTGCTTATGTGAAATCCCATTTGCCTTGCACTAGACCATACTTCTGTGAGTGCTTACAGACCTGCCTATGTGAAATCTCATTTTACCTGTGGTACTAGACCTCACTTCTGCGGGGGCTTTCAGACCTGCCTATGTGAAATACCATTTGCATGTGGTACTAGATCTTACTTCTGCGGTTGCTTACAGACCTGCCTATGTGAAATCCCATTTACCTGTGGCACTAGACCTTACTTCTACGGGTGCTTACAGACCTGCCTATGTGAAATATCATTTACCTGTGGTTCTAGACCTTACTTCTGCGGGTGCTTACAGACCTGCCTATGTGAAATCCCATTTACCTGTAGCACTAGACCTTACTTCTGTGGTTGCTTACAGACCTGCCTATGTGAAATCCCATTTACCTGTGGCACTATACCTTACTTCTGTGGTTGCTTACAGACCTGCCTATGTCAAATCCCATTTACCTTGCACCAGACCTTACTTCTGCGGTTGTTTACAGACCTGCCTATGTGAAATCCCATTTACCTGTTGCACTAGACCTTACTTTTGCAGTTGTTTACAGACCTGCCTATGTGAAATCCCATTTACCTGTGGCACTATCCTTACTTCTGCGGTTGTTTACAGCCCAGCCTATGTGAAATACCATTTACCTGTGGCACTATCCTTACTTCTGCGGGTGCTTACAGACCTGCATATGTGAAATACCATTTACCTGTGGTACTAGACCTTACTTTTGCGGTTGCTTACAGACATGCCTATGTGAAATACCATTTACCTGCGGCATTAGCCTTTTCTTTTGCGGGTGCTTACAAACCTGGCTATGTGACAACTCATTTATCTGTAGTCTTGCCTATGTGAAATATCATTTACCTATGGCACTAGACCTTACTTCTGCGGGTGCTTATAGACCTGTCTATGTGAAATACCATTTACCTGTGGTACTAGACCTTACTTCTGCGGGTGTTTATAGAACAGCCTATGTGAAATCCTAAATTTAGCTGATGCATCATAGAGTCATCATACTGTACATCTGATTCTTTGTGCGTCTGTAAAACTGTTTGTGTGAAATCCCAATTACATATTGCATCACTTTTTTCTACTTCAGCAGGTGATTTTATGTTTACCTTTGTGAAATCCTCGTTACCTAATCCACCAGACTTTATTGCTGTAACTACTTGTGTGTTTGCCTTTAATCTGAAATCACAATTACTGTTGCACCAGACTTTACTTCTGCGGGTGCTTGTATGTCTGCCTTTGTTAAATTCCAGATATCTTCTGTACTAAATTATGTAAACATCAAATGATTTTGTTTAGACTCCAAATTATTAAACAAATCATACTCCCAGTTCTGTCATCATTTAATTTGTTGCAATCAAAAAGAAAATGAGCCTCATCTTCGACACCACTGATGAACACTTGTATATGATTTGGATATGCTTCTCAAATTTGTTACAGGCGGAACTTGAGTTTTTACATGTACTTCAATTTCCCAGTAGTACTGATTCAATCGGGCATGTTGTCAGATTTCTTTCCAAAATATTTACTACCGATATCATCATTTTCAAGTTCAAGCACCAGTGTAATTAGAACTTCATATATTGATTATGTATCAAATTAAAACACATTTAAATGAATATTAAACATAGTTTGGCAAGTAAAACCCAACCATTGAGAAGTGACAAAAAAACTCCTGCAGCGTACCGGTGAGATTTTTGAGGGGGTGGAGGTTGGGGGTTGGGGTGAAGTCACTTTTTTCTATACTACGTGCACTTTATAATTTTTACATTGGGCTTATAAGTATGATTAAATATTCGACTAGATGACCAGAACTTGCTTAATACCAACACAATTATATAAAACAAGCTGATTGTTTCTTGAACAACAAAACGCCGGAAAGAAGAAATAAAAAGAAAAATCTTTGAAAAGTTGTTACTTATTTCCCCCCGTCAATCCCCGGTAATATCAGACCCCCCTCACCCCTAAAAAGATTATAAAATTCGAGCATTCAAACAAACAACAGACACACAAACAAACAAACATAAACCATCACAAACAAACCCAATAAACGCAATCATATAAAATGAGTTGTATTAGGGCGTTTTTCAATAAAAGCGTTCCTTTCAGACCTAAAAAAAATGGAAAATCAACTAGTCTAAAATTTATTTTCAAGAGTTATTTTAAATACCTCTATTATAGACCTGTTTGAAAACAAAAAGTACAATCTTAAATACTCTTTAAAATGATATTATTTTCATAATTTGTGTACTGTTTCGTAGGGGACTTTTGTCCCCTACGAAACTGCTTCTAAACACACATATTTTTGCAATTTTAAATGTTTCCTATAGTCATTCCAGTTTGTTTACTTTATATACTAGAAAAATCTCATTTTTTTCTGAATTGGAGAACCATTTTTATCGATAAAGATTAGACAGTACTTCACATATGAAGGTTCAACTCATGTTACGTAGTGGACATTTTGATGCGTTTCGTAGTTGACAAAACCGTTTCGTAGTGGACAAAAAGTTTCGTAGTTGACATCAACACTATTCTATGTTAATAAAAACATAATAAAAATTACATGAAATGCATGGTAGTGGTAGTGTCCACTACGAAACGTTTTTCTCCCAAACTTGTTTCGTAGGTGACCGTTTCGTAGGGGACGTATTCACATGTTTTATTTTTTTCTCACAACCCCTATATTGCAATAGTAACAAGACTGACTGTATTCATCAAAGCATTATTAAGCTGTACACTGATATTTTTTTCATAATTTTAAAACCAGTTACTGAAGGAGATTTGACCCGTTTCGTAGTGGACATTTACAAAAATACGGTATCACTCTGGTCCATTTGATGTGCTCAATTTTTCTTATCAACAATTTAATTGCCGTTGAAAAAGCATCACTTCTTTTGTAAGACCCTTATGTTTATATCTCTTGCAAACAAAAAATTACATTGATTTTATAAAACTGTTTATTAGCAAGTTTTAATGACCGTTTCGTAGTGGACATTGTGTTAGGGACACACCTTCTGAAATAAGAAATCCGATGTTAAAAGCTGTTTATTAAAATATGTTGCCTCTAAACATACTTTTGAATTATTAAAGAACTTATATTAAGTAAAATTAATATTTATTTCTACATTTTTTTAACGATATTTTAGAGTATGAATGTTGAACAGGCGGTCTAGGGACATGCCATTTTGGTTGTTTTGGACCATTCAGGAATCAATATCTTATCAATCCCTCTAAAAAATAATCTGTTTCTTTGCTTAAAAATGCTATATCTAATTCAATGTACTGACTGCACAAAAATTACTTGAAAAGATCAAACACATTTTTTTAAAGTGGCTGGGACAAGAAAGTACGTTTTTATTGAAAAACGCCCATTAATGCCTTTCTAAATTAGGTGCCACATATCTAGCTATACATTATAAATATGTCATTATCAATTTGATCTTTAAAATTGCCTTTTACAGTTAATCTGTGACTTATTTGTCATCTAGACATTATTTTATAGTTTATGTATGAAATCAAATAATATGTTGTTGGATCTAATTATGCAGACCGCGTTAATTTGTCGCTTATCAAAAATTTCTATTTATTGACCTGTTACGTCATAATTCCCTACGTCAAGCAATACTAGCCGCTCGGTCCTTGATCTCAAGTCTGTGAACTTTTGACCTTTTAATTGTTGACCTCAATCTATATTTAAGAAATAAACAAAACAAACTTATATAAAAAGTAAAATTTAATTCTCTAAAAAGTCAGAATAAAATGAAAAGGATGAACACATTATGTCATATTGAATGATCGTAATCATCGTTGTACAGCTCGAAAATCATACAAGAAAAAAGATTGGCGCAAGGAATTGTGGGTAAACCTTCGTAAAGGTGAAAAAATTTGTAAGTAGGGCAACTAACCCTGTGTTTACAAATCACCTCGTTGGCACCATTTCTGGTGAAACAACCAGTATGGACCATTCGGAGATGGGTAAGGATAAAAAAATATTTTCTCATCGTCCCCCACTAATGCATATTTCGATTTTTAGTGTATGTTAATCAATGGAATGCGTACTCGAATATTCAACATGTTGTGTATTGGTCGCCATCTTGTTAGGTTGAACGTACTGAAAATTGGGTTCATTTCGGAGGAGTTACATGTACTTTCCTGATTCTGTAACAAATTGGAAGGTTTTTATAGTAATTAATAAGGACAGGTAAGGAAGTTACTTGTAAATAAAGAATATATTTTGTTTTAAACAGGAAAAATAGCTTTCATTGAATACCTAAAACATAGAACAAAATTTTTATTAGATAATCTTATAATTTCATTAATTAACAACTTAGACATTACTTTTGTTATAATTTGACATTAGATTTGTGACACAGACTGTCAACATGCAGAAGAATGGGAAGAAAATTAAGAAGACTAAATGAGTTGCACATAAGAATTGTATTATAATTAAATAGACTGTACACGTATTCATGATCAAATATATGTAATAGTGATTATAAAACATTTTTGCTGGTGCATACAAATGTATAGCTTGGATCATTACTTGATGAATTTATTTACGAATTCTGCTGGGGTCAACTATTTAACTAAAGGAGTTGCGACTTCTAAGTTCTAAGTCTACGATAAAAAGGTACACAAGCCATGGATTAACAAAGAATGCTGGAAAACAAGAAAATGTTTCCGTATCACAAAAAGAATGTATAAATCCATTAAGACAGAAAATAATCGAAAACAAATGAAAAAAATCAGAGAGAGATTATAAGAGACAACTAGATAGATCCATTAAAAAACATAAAAAAGAAATCAAACCGAAGATGAACACGTTAAAAAACAGCAAAGCAAAGGAATTTTGGAAGATCTTGAATACAAACAGGGGGGTAAAAACAGCTAATATTTCTGTTGATGTTCTTGACAAATTTTTTAAGAGTCTTATATCTTCAAGTTCTGAAGATGAAAACATACCTATTTCAGAAGAATTGCAAGAATTGAATGAAATTATTAACAGTAGTATTACTGTACTGAGGTAGAAATTTTTACATGTATAAAAAAACTAAAAAATGGAAAAGCATGTGGTGATGATTTGATTATAAATGAATATATAAAGTCTACATGTAATATTTTTATGCCTGTTTATGTTAAACTTTTTAATGTTATATTTAGTTCGGGAAATGTACCAGAATCTTGGCTTATTGGAAATACTATACCTTTTTACAAGAATAAAGGAGATCAGTGTGATCCACAAAATTATAGACCCATCACTATTTTAAGCTGCTTGGGTAAACTCTTTACTTCAGTACTCAATCTTAGAGTAAGCTCATTTTTAAAGAATTTCTTATTGCTTAGCTTAAAGAAAACCAGTTTGGATTTAGGAAAAACTATTCTACTACTGATAGCATGTTTGTACTTCATCTATTATTTGAACTGTTAAAACAGAAAAAGAAAAAACTTTATTGTGCCTTTATTGATTTTGCAAAGGCCTTTGATACTGTTTGGCATGCAGGCTTTGGTCAAAATTACTTAAATACTCTGTGAATGGTATAATGTTTAATACTATTACAAATATGTACAGTAACATAAAATCTAGAATTTGTTATAGTAATGAATTTTCCGAATTTTTCCCATGTAATGTTGGTGTTAGGCTAGGGGAAAATTTATCTCCTATACTTTTTTCTTTATATGTAAATGATTTAGAAGATTTTCTAATAGAAAAGAACATAGATGGTTTGAAAACTCTATCAGATGAATAAGAAACTGAACTAGATTGTTATCTTAAACTTTTTATTATATATTATATGCAGACGATACAGTTTTGTTATCAGAGTCACAAGTTGACTTTGGCCAAATAAAAATATATGTGTGGTTCCAGTAACCCGACCGACCCTTGTTAAAACCCCCCGACCCTAGAACTTTTTTTTCATTTCTTAAAAATAAATTTTCAAATGATTAAATTTTGAGGATTGTGAATTAAAATAAAATAAATTCACAGATTTCTGTCATCTGAATTTCCATCACAAGTATCTGTTATGAC
Organism: Mytilus galloprovincialis; assembly: GCF_965363235.1. Lineage (NCBI taxonomy): Eukaryota > Metazoa > Mollusca > Bivalvia > Mytilida > Mytilidae > Mytilus > Mytilus galloprovincialis. The sequence goes on along the minus strand of NC_134839.1, from coordinate 26,052,925 downwards.
TAAAATGCAAGAATTCATAACAGAATGCAACAAAATTAACTAAAAACGTATCATGGCTGTTTATTTTACAACCACACACATGTAAAAATGTCGGACTTCCGGTTGGGGCGTGTATAATAAGGGAAACAATTTTAGTAAACACACGATTCTTTTCCGGATTTTGACATTAAAAAAAAAATTAAAAAAAAAAAAAAAAAAATTGCCGACCTACCGACCCTATTTTTTAAAAGTATGTAACTGGAACCACACATATATTTTTATTTGGCCTTACAAAACCAACTGGATACTTTACTGAATACTGTGAATTGTGGAAGCTGAAGTATAAAAAAGAAGATGTGGTATAATCAATGAGACAACTATCCACAAAAGACCAAAATGAAACAGACACTAACAACTATAGGTCACCGTACGGCCTTCAACAATGAGCAAAGCCCATACCACATAGTCAGCTATAAAAGGTCCCGATAAGACAATGTAAAACAATTCAAACCAGAAAACTAACTAACTTTGAATATTATTTTAAAAATTTAGATGATAGAAATATTATTACATTATGTAGATTGAGAACAGGAAATCATAGATTTCCTATTGAGACTGGTAGATAGCAAAATGTTGCAAGAGAAAATAGAAAATGCATACTTTGTAATTCTGGCGACATCAGAGATAAATTTCATTATATTTTTATGTGTTCTGTATTCAATGATGATCGTAAACAGTTTTTGAGAAAAAGATATATAGAAATCCACCAAATTCATTGAAATTTAATGAACTGATGAATAGTAAAAATCTTTCTGATCTTAACAACTTGTGCAAATTTATAAGACATGTAAATGTTCATTCAGGCTCTCCTGGGTAATTCATGTACTTAATATCATTTAGGCTCTCCTAGGTAATTCATGTACTTGATATCATTAATTCATGTACTTGATATCATTCAGGCTCTCCTGGGTAATTCATGTACTTGATATCATTTAGGCTCTCCTGGGTAATTCATGTACTTGATATCATTTAGGCTCTCCTGGGTAATTCATGTACTTGATATCATTTAGGCTCTCCTGGGTAATTCATGTACTTGATATCATTTAGGCTCTCCTGGGTAATTCATGTACTTGATATCATTCAGGCTCTCCTGGGTAATTCATGTACTTAATATCATTTAGTTTAATATGTACACCATAATTTATGATATGTACATTTTGTACCTCCCTCTTGCTTTCGTATAATTTTTGTATGTCTGTACATATACTCTATGTAATTATTGTGTGTATCTTTATACCATTGTAATTTGGTTTGTTGAGAAATAAAGATATATAAGTTCTAGTATAACTACCTAAAATATATTTTTCTTTTTTTTTTCTTTTAAAAATAAATCATGACAATGTAAAATTTCTAAATGTCAGTAATAAGGTCATTTCTGATGATTTCATATCATTACGAAAATTTTCTTGTTACTTTCTCTGATTAACAAGTTATTATGCTCAGGTTTGTTTTATTATGTATATATCATTTATTTATTCTAAACATGTAAAATGTCAAAATGGAAGTTTTTGAAGCAAATAACAGATGCAATTTATTTAGAATGTGTCTTTCCTGGTCCATCTAATACATTGAATTATACCTAAATTGCTTCGTTTGACATCTTTAGTTGCTAGACAAACATGTGCCTAAAAGAAGAAAATAAATTTTTGCATAAACATATAAAGACAATAAATGGACCAATTACAACAATCATCATCTGTTTCTCTCTAGGATTTTATCATTACATGTACTGTTATTGCAAGCAATGATTGAAATTAAAAGTCAATTAATTGCAAAAATATTTCAAGGATCATGTTTTGGAATACCCTTTTAGCAGTCAAAAGATGATCTTGATGATGGATAGGAATCCGCTTCAGCGTTTAGTTCAAAGAAACGATGTTCGACTGATTGGAATAAGTTGATTAGTCTCAGCAATGTCTATTATCATAATTATCCTTTGGGATTTGTAAAAATTGATTGTGGCTTTTTTCACTAGCATTTTTGACGCCACCCCCTTTACTCCATAATGACGCCTTTTGACGCCTGTATAGTACCTCAGTTGAAATGCTTTGACTACAAAATGTCTGCATCAGACTTAAAAAAAATTTGTATCCAATATGAAAAGGATATTCATGAGAATATATACCTAACTTGAATTTCATTGATGAAATATTCATTTTCACAATGCACTAATACTTAAACCTGATGATTTTTTTTTGTAAAAAAAATCCTATATGAATCAAGTAAAAAAAATCCTATATGAATCAAGTATGTGAGAAAAAAAAATCTATGGAGGAAAGAGTTAAGCATATCTACATGTACATTTTACTTCAAGTCTGTTTCTGGTTTGCATCAACCATCTTACACACATGACATATGCAGCCATACAAATTGCAACAAAAATATCAGCAAATGACAACAACAATTTGAAACCTCCAATGATCAGAGACATAAACAATTTCTTTCTTCAGAAACAAGGGTGAAATCATAAACTTAAGATTCATTGTATGTTCATGCTGGGAACAGTATATCTAACGGGAATTAGGTAGTGTCAAGTCCCGTTAATATATATGTTCCTGGTTCATGATGTTATTTCAAAGAAACAACTCTTTATGTTGCTTTTCTCCCTTTGATGACCAGTTCTTGTTACTGGAGCATTTATATTAAACATTCTAACTTCAAAAGGAATTTGTTACTTCATCATGTTAATTAGAAGGTAATAAAATTTCCTTAAGTTCTTGTTTCAATTTCAAACATTTATTACATTTAAAACATTAAATTCCTTTCCGAATTGCTTGACAGCCATTGTTTATTTTTGTGCCATTGACAACAGGTACATCTATGTCAAACCAACTATGACCAAAATCCATATTCTTAAGAATTAATTAGACTATCAAATTGCACTGCTTAATACAGCATGTTCAGCAGAAAAATGATCCCAAAAGTGAAAAAGGCATACATTCCTCATACATTAACAAACATTTGATTGGATCCCCTTAGGTCAATATGTTAATATATATTGTCAATAAAGTAAATCATTTTTATGATATCAGGCAATCAATAACTTCAGCATTTTATTTTCGTTATAGATTCACTTGACAGCAGTGTTGGGAGTTCCGTTGGAATGTCATCAGGGGGCATGGCTGGACAAATGGGGTCCATGAACTCTATGGGTGGGTTAGATTCTCCTCCTGATATTAAACCAGACATTGGACAGTTACAAATGCCTGGTCACAACTTCTTCAGTGGATTTCCTCCAGGATTACAGATGCCAATGCCTTCCACTCAGCCATCACCTGGATCTGCTCCCATGCAGTCACCAGGTTTATTGTCCCCCTCATCATCAGTTACATCCCCATCGTCTATGATGTCTGTAGGCTCACCTGGATCTATTGGATCTCCAACCAATGCATTTTCTACTAAACATATATGTGCTATATGTGGAGACAGAGCTTCTGGAAAACATTATGGAGTTTATAGGTAAGTTGTACATGCATGTGTGGCAACAAGAGCTTCTGGAAAACATTATGGAGTTTATAGGTAAGTTGTACATACATGTGTGGCAACAAGAGCTTCTGGAAAACATTATGGAGTTTATAGGTAAGTTGTACATGCATGTGTGGCAACAAGAGCTTATGGAAAACATTATGGAGTTTATAGGTAAGTTGTACATGCATGTGTGGCAACAAGAGCTTCTGGAAAACATTATGGAGTTTATAGGTAAGTTGTACATGCATGTGTGGCAACAAGAGCTTCTGGAAAACATTATGGAGTTTATAGGTAAGTTGTACATGCATGTGTGGCAACAAGAGCTTCTGGAAAACATTATGGAGTTTATAGGTAAGTTGTATATGCATGTGTGGCGACAAGAGCTTCTGGAAAACATTATGGAGTTTATAGGTAAGTTGTACATGCATGTGTGGCAACAAGAGCTTCTGGAAAACATTATGGAGTTTATAGGTAAGTTGTACATGCATGTGTGGCAACAAGAGCTTCTGGAAAACATTATGGAGTTTATAGGTAAGTTGTATATGCATGTGTGGCAACAAGAGCTTCTGGAAAACATTATGGAGTTTATAGGTAAGTTGTATATGCATGTGTGGCAACAAGAGCTTCTGGAAAACATTATGGAGTTTATAGGTAAGTTGTATATGCAAGTGTGGTGACAAGAGCTTCTGGAAAACATTATGGAGTTTATAGGTAAGTTGTATATGCAAGTGTGGTGACAAGAGCTTCTGGAAAACATTATGGAGTTTATAGGTAAGTTGTATATGCATGTGTGGCGACAAGAGCTTCTGGAAAACATTATGGAGTTTATAGGTAAGTTGTATATGCAAGTGTGACAACAAGAGCTTCTGGAAAACATTATGGAGTTTATAGGTAAGTTGTATATGCAAGTGTGGCAACAAGAGCTTCTGGAAAACATTATGGAGTTTATAGGTAAGTTGTATATGCATGTGTGGCAACAAGAGCTTCTGGAAAACATTATGGAGTTTATAGGTAAGTTGTATATGCAAGTGTGGCAACAAGAGCTTCTGGAAAACATTATGGAGTTTATAGGTAAGTTGTATATGCATGTGTGGTGACAAGAGCTTCTGGAAAACATTATGGAGTTTATAGGTAAGTTGTACATGCATGTGTGGCAACAAGAGCTTCTGGAAAACATTATGGAGTTTATAGGTAAGTTGTATATGCAAGTGTGGTGACAAGAGCTTCTGGAAAACATTATGGAGTTTATAGGTAAGTTGTATATGCATGTGTGGCAACAAGAGCTTCTGGAAAACATTATGGAGTTTATAGGTAAGTTGTATATGCAAGTGTGGTGACAAGAGCTTCTGGAAAACATTATGGAGTTTATAGGTAAGTTGTATATGCAAGTGTGACAACAAGAGCTTCTGGAAAACATTATGGAGTTTATAGGTAAGTTGTATATGCAAGTGTGGCAACAAGAGCTTCTGGAAAACATTATGGAGTTTATAGGTAAGTTGTATATGCATGTGTGGCAACAAGAGCTTCTGGAAAACATTATGGAGTTTATAGGTAAGTTGTATATGCAAGTGTGGCAACAAGAGCTTCTGGAAAACATTATGGAGTTTATAGGTAAGTTGTATATGCATGTGTGGTGACAAGAGCTTCTGGAAAACATTATGGAGTTTATAGGTAAGTTGTACATGCATGTGTGGCAACAAGAGCTTCTGGAAAACATTATGGAGTTTATAGGTAAGTTGTATATGCAAGTGTGGTGACAAGAGCTTCTGGAAAACATTATGGAGTTTATAGGTAAGTTGTATATGCATGTGTGGCAACAAGAGCTTCTGGAAAACATTATGGAGTTTATAGGTAAGTTGTATATGCAAGTGTGGTGACAAGAGCTTCTGGAAAACATTATGGAGTTTATAGGTAAGTTGTATATGCAAGTGTGGTGACAAGAGCTTCTGGAAAACATTATGGAGTTTATAGGTAAGTTGTATATGCAAGTGTGGTGACAAGAGCTTCTTAAAAATTATTATGCCTATGTATGTCTATTGTTAACAATTGAATTTGATTTATTTTTGCAATGAAACATGTGCTGTAAAATGAGATGGTTTTCAATCCTTCCTTAAGTTCCTACATTAGTCGTGGGTGATCCAGGGTAGTTTTAATGACATGTTACAAGATTGCACCCTTGGGTAGAAAGTTGTCACATATATTGCATAGCATGTACACTTAAAATCCTAAAGAACTACAAGAATCTAGCATTTATCATGTACAAGTTTAACTTTTAAGAATGGTCTAAAGTATCAGGCATATGCCTAGAAATGAGGAAGCAAGTACATGGTAAAATGACCCCTAAAAATCCCAGGGTCCAGTAAATGAAATGAAAAAAATAAATTTAGCTTGTACAAATGTTTAAACAATTTAAAAGTGTGTGTACATTGTACTGTATGGGATGACCTGTTTGAACATTTTTGTTCTGGGCTATATTTTTACACCAACACTTCTTCCTGTTCTAGTGATAGTCCGCCATTTTGATCAACTCACTTTCACCAGGTTGCACCACCAAAATGTATTTGAAGGAAAAACACAATTTTGGTATATTTCAATAGAAAGAAAACTGAAGGCCAGTAGATTTTCTTAATGGACCACCAGGGAAAAAAGATGTTGAGAAGTCTGCAATGTTTAACGAATCAATCTATTGGACTAGTTGTTAAATTGTCCTTGTCCTGGATCTGCATGAATGTATTTTCCACTTTATATCTTTTTGCAAATAACAACCAATATATCAAACCAATTTACAAGTGTTTTTTTTATAAAAATTAAGAGAATGTAATTTTATGTGAAAATACGACAAGTATCTTAACTAAATGCAGGTGTACATGTAGTGTACATACATGTACATGTTTTATTCTAGAAACAGAATAGTTTTGATTTTTACAAAATATTGAATTGCTTATGTATGCTCAACATGCTCCAGAGCAAATAAAAAAATAATTGAGTAGATATATGATTTATAATTGTATAATTAATTGTAAAATAAAAAAACATAATTCTTCTTAGAATGCCTGCCCCCTTCCAAAGTCCAACTAAGAATTTTCAGCATGGGTTTCCAAATATCTGATTTAAATGCTCTAATTATTGCAAACAATGTTAACTTCAACCAACACATATGCACTTGTGTATGTGGTGTAAAATATATGTTGAATAATCAGTTTTCCAATGAACATCTGGTTATTGATTTATGTCAATACAACATGCCTTTAGGTGGATCCAGTTGTTTCCATTCAATAAATTAGAACCTGTTCAATCATAGAATACTTTCAAATTTTTAGTATGATATTGATGATGACAAAATTGAAGTCAAATTCTAAATGGACAATTGTCACTTTTGCTTTGCAGGAGTTATGCCCCTTCATTGTGTTAACCATCATTGACCATGTTAGCAATGACACAAAATTCATTAATATTGATAAATATAATGAAAACCAGGTTTGCACGTATTATATCCTTCAGGCCTGATCTATAATCCACTTATTTAAAGAGTTTTTCAGATATAATTGTGCTGATAAGTAGCAGATACTGTTCAATTATAAATTTCTGACCTGTTGCTTTCTCACAATATGACTACAATTTAGGAAATCTCTTTTCACTCAGGTCAGTAGACTGCAGTAGTGTACATAAATTTATACCACATCTTGTTTAAACAATGGACCAATAAAATATATACATTATATGGACCTATAACACATGTCATGGACCAATAATATATGTATGGACCAATAACACATGTATGGACCAATAACACATATGTTGAGATAACCACATTTTAATTTTAATCTTCAGGAATTAGACGAATTTTAAGAAAAAGTCTTTTTTTACGTTTACAGTTGTGAAGGTTGTAAAGGATTTTTCAAGAGAACAGTGAGGAAAGATTTGACATATGCCTGTCGCGATGACAGAAATTGTATCATTGATAAACGACAGCGAAACCGATGTCAGTACTGCCGCTACATGAAATGTTTAACCATGGGAATGAAAAGAGAAGGTAAACTCATCAACACTGTAGTAATGTTATTATTTTTTATATTTGAACTCTTATTTCTTTAAAGCCAAATAAAATAATACATGTGTTTATTTTGCTTACCCTACCTACCCTAATTTTTGGTAGCTACCCTAACACTTTTTATGCCATTTTGGAACAAACACCGTCTAAGTCAGACTGATTCAATAGTAGTAACCAGCTTAAAAATGTTTGTAAAATGAAAGGATAATGTCTAACTACCTACCCTAATCTTTTTCAGCCGTTAGTAGAAACATGTATTATTTTTTTTGGTGTAAAATTAATTTTTATTAGAATTATTTGGAATTCATTTTGAACCTATACTGATATAATTTTTTTGGGACACATTTTATGGTGTTTTTCTTTTTTTTTTTTTTTTTATTATCAAATCTGACTCTTTTTAAAGTGCTTCAGGTTTTTTTTACATTTGGCAAATTCCCATAATTGTCCTTCTTCAAAGAATAAAAAGATACAATATGTTTTCCTGAGATAACTGGTTGTGTGACTATCTATATTATGTTGTGTGTTGGAACACTTTCTATTAGCTGTAAGTTTACCCACATTTAAACTCATGTTTATTGAAATAGTCTCATTTATAAAAATCTAATGTTAAGATATGCAGGGGTAAGACATAAAAGTTGGTCAGAAAACCCTTCTGATATTTTTTTCTTCAGAAGGCGTGTTAAATGTTTACATCAACTGTGAACTTGGGTTGCTGTTTCGTTAATAATCTTTGTTATCTGACTGACTGATTCTTTAACTTATTTTGGATATATAAGCAAAAGTAAAATCTGAAAATCTGGGGACAAATCATAACAGAAGAAAATAGACAAGTATAATGGTTTGATTTCATCTGAATTGATTTATTGAACATGCTGAAGAGTTGAATCTATATGGTACAAAAGATGATCAATTTTGAAACAAAGAAACGTTGATCATGTTGATTGGTTGGTTTCTACATGTACACCCGAACAATAGAATACATGGCTTCTTTGATTGGTTAGTTTCTACATGTACACCTGAACAATAGAATACATGTCTTCTTTGATTGGTTAGTTTCTACATGTACACCTGAACAATAGAATACATGTCTTCTTTGATTGGTTAGTTTCTACATGTACACCTGAACAATAGAATACATGTCTTCTTTGATTGGTTAGTTTCTACATGTACACCTGAACAATAGAATACATGTCTTCTTTGATTGGTTGGTTTCTACATGTACACCTGAACAATAGAATACATGTCTTCTTTGATTGGTTAGTTTCTACATGTACACCTGAACAATAGAATACATGTCTTCTTTGATTGGTTAGTTTCTACATGTACACCTGAACAATAGAATACATGGCTTCTTTGATTGGTTAGTTTCTACATGTACACCTGAACAATAGAATACATGTCTTCTTTGATTGGTTAGTTTCTACATGTACACCTGAACAATAGAATACATGTCTTCTTTGATTGGTTGGTTTCTACATGTACACCTGAACAATAGAATACATGGCTTCTTTGATTGGTTGGTTTTTACATGTACACCTGAACAATAGAATACATGGCTCCTTTAATTGGTTAGTTTCTACATGTACACCCGAACAATAGAATACATGTCTTCTTTGATTGGTTAGTTTCTACATGTACACCTGAACAATAGAATACATGGCTCCTTTGACATTAAAGTTAAATTTTATATAAACTTAGTTTACCCCCTATATTTTAGATTTCAGTGATGTTGTCCTGACTACACCAAGATACATTTTTATGTACCTTTTAAAACGAATCATCTCTCCATGTACAATTTTTTTACACGCAAAATATCTACTTCTTTTTAGACAAAAAATATATGCACATTTTTACGATAAACAATGATTAATTGTCCTGGCTTAACACTTCATTTCATGCCTATACTTGATATTATTCAATAAATGTTTCATTTCAGAAACTGAAAGAAACATAATTGATTTGTTTTAGTTCAGAAAAGTAGAAAATTAAATTGATTTTGAAAATCTCAGCAATGTTTTTGTTGTAAATGCCTTTGGAAAAAATCAATCTGTGACAGTTATTTGTGGTTTATAAGACGTAATTTATGTTAACTATAGTTTTTCATTGTGATTTTTTAGCGGAATTGGATATGCACTTGCATATGTCTTTTTATATGAAATTGACATTATTCTGACAGCTCAGTTTTCTTCACATTTAAATTTCCTGTCAAATCAATCAAGTTTGAATTATTGATGACATATACTTAAGAGATTTCCATGATACTGGTAGTTGATGATGTTGAACACTTCCTGGATGCTTCATTCCATCACATTCATGTTGATAGATAAGACAGTCAGTTACCAAAGGTAATGTTATTGAACTGACACATGGAAAATCCAGCTCAGCTCAATAATTGTACTTGTAGCTTGACAGTCTTCAGGTATCTTCAGGCATACCTGGTCAGAGAAAATTTAAGAACAATATCAAACAAGCAAAATTTCCAGTGCCATTTAAAAGAATGATTGCACTGATTGATTAACAAATAGTGATAAAAGAATGGGTTCCTTCTAAGGTCCTTAGGCGAGTTCATGAGTCATGTGATTCATGTCTGGGACTTGAGTCATGAGTCAAAAGATGCATCCAGATTGTAAAATATTGTATCATTTGAGCACATGTATATCTATCAAAATTTGTATTGCTTAATTTGATAATGATCATGATGATTTAAATTTATTATCTTTTTCTTACTCTACTTTGTCATGGAGCCTGAAATTTTATATTAGATAGCAATATAATTTTATCTTCATGCTGTTGGACTCCCAATGACTAAATTGGCATCTCTCTGCAACAATCCTTAGTGAGAACCCTGTACAAATTAAAATCACAACCTGAAACAAGGACTTGATGATGAAGATTAGTTTTTGAACAATTCAAGTTCACAGTGGTGCAAATGTTGTATATTGTTAGCATTCAGTATAATTGTTTATCATTTACAGATGTGAAAAGTGTAGCTCCTCCTGCAGATAACAGCGGATCATCATGGGGTGGTAAATAGGACCAATAAATCTAAATATTTCACACAAAAATGGCATGGTCTGCAAATAGTATCGAGTATTTAGTTATTCCTATACCTGCCACTGGCTTGGCTTTTAGATTGCTGTGCCTCGAAACGAAAATTGAATTACTGTGAAAATTAATATCCATGAAGTTTTATTTTAGCGCAATTTAAATTTTTCTTCAACATGTTTAGGTACATCTGTACATTATACTTTTTAACTGGCTTAAAACATGCATGTAGAATGTTTGCTATTCGTGTATTTAATTCATAGAATATTTATAAATTCAATATTTCATTTAAATGTAATTCATATACAAACTTTTAGAATTTTTTATAGAAATTAGAAAAGAAAATCAAGTCAAAAAATAATTTATAAATAGAAATACATGTATGTTAATTTTTGAAATAGAAAACTTCTCTACAAAAAAAAAAATCAATGTAGTTTTTTTAATGGAAATATCTCCTTTTTTTAAGTGATTTTATAAGGAAAAATTAAATACTCTTTACTGTTTCATATATTGTACAAAAATTGTGTATATAATAAATAGCTCATTAGAAAGCATTTGCGAGTGAAATATTTTCTATTGCTAGTTACATTAGATTTCTTGGGTAACCCTTTTAATCAGAAATCAATCCACACATATCCAGATTCAAATTACTTTGTATGTCAGCTTCATTATGAAGTTAGACTTTTTAACATTTTCTGGAGTTTTTGTTACATCTGGGAAAGGGTTACCATGACAACTCAATCAGTGTTTCCTAATTTGATTATCAAGATGGTCTTTTATTTACCTCCTCATGTGACTATTTTTGTGATTAACATTTTAATAAATAGGTCATGCTTTATTTCAGTCATTAAGTAAATTAATTATTATTTTACTGTTGTTTACATGTACGTTGATGACATACTTTTTTACTCTTTCCAAATATTTGATTGTAAAAAATAATAATTACAGCTTCTGCTTTTACTTGGTGTACGCACACTATTTTGATACATTTTATGTTATTCAGATTTATAATTCGGTAATTTTTGGGATTTTCATTTCATTTTCAGAGAATGAGTGAATGTATTTGGACTTTGTCTATCAAGGTTCCTTGTTCTCTTTGATAAGATTACCAGTGGCCAATTTTCAGTCGGGTGGGAATAAATAAATTGGTGTGACAAAGAACAAAAAAAAAAAAAAAACCTGAAGATTATAACATTTTTTCATTTGTCTATTGGAATCAAATGGTACCATATAATATCAAGGGATTTAGCAAGAGATAGGGAAGGATAAAAGCAAGATTTGAAATAAGAAGGGAAGGATAAAAGCAAGATTTGAAATAAGAATAGCAAGCTTTGATAATCAATTACAGGTTTCACTGTTTGTGAAGTCAACCTCTAGACTTTCTGTCCCTCCTGTGTATAACAATTGTGTCTCTTCTAACTTTATTGTTTATTATTACACTGTTTGACATTCAAATAAGATGGAAAAATTTGACATTTCACTAGGATGAAAATGTTCATTTCAAATCAAGTACAATCATGAGAATTTGCAAATTGGATAAAGAAATTTTAATTTTGTTTCTGTAATAAGTGAAATAAAATATTTTGGAATTGAATTTTTAAAACTTAATGATTGCATGCTAATTGATTTGAATGTAGCAATGCTTTTATAATTAGATGAACTTGGCAAGACAATGTGTACTATTCTGTAGAGATCAAAGCTTGCTATCTCTTATTGTTTACTTTAATGTTCAGTTATATGTTTCTTAGTTAAGGAACAAATTAACCAGTTTTTCCATTTTTTTTTAGTTCTGCACAAAACGATGTAATTGATCTTTAAAAGCTGTAAATTTCTTGAAGTAATGACGACGAAGCATCTCTACCAGTGTTGTGTATTGTTAATTAGGCTTTTGATTTGTATTTGTTTGTAGAAGTATTCATTCAGCTGTTATAGTCCAGTATAATCAATATCGGATAACAGAATTATTTATATTGTCAATTGTTACTATTGATTATAAATCTGAGAATACACCAACTTATTTATCATGTTTATTAGATTACTGAAATGTTATTATGAAACAAGATTTCAGAGATGTGACTGGTAGGATATATATTGTCTGACTTTCTTTTTCTATTCTTTCATGACATACAAAGTGTAAAAAAAATCTTTATGTACCATTGATAATTACATTTAAAAAAAATTCAAATTGGATTTCTTAACTTTTCGCCATGAATATTTATTAGCTCTGTTGCTTTATATTTAAAATTTTGAACTTCATCTTCAAGTTTATTCAGCATTGAAGCGTTGAATTCTTCTTTTTGAAAAGAAAGAAATGTTTCAATTTTTTAAAACTTTTATAAGGGACATTGTAAGCTTTTGTTAAAGTTTAGTCAGCATGATGAATAAATCAGAGTCTAAAATGCAAAGAAGTTAAGACTATTCAAATTACGAATCTTGTACTTACACAAAATGACAAAAAGACACTATTATTCACTCTGAATTTACTGCATGTATTTTTAATACCAAAATCAATAAGCAAGCAATATCTAGGGTCTGTAAAAAGAAAGAAGTATGAAAGGAGTATGTTCGATAAGGCTCTAAAATGGCCCAGATTTCTAGCTAAATGTCAAATTAGGATTAATTGATTGATATCACAATGAATCATTTGCTAAAAACAACAATAAAAAGATAGTTTATATGTCTATTTGTTGAAATTTTACATATTGGCTTTCTTTTTATGACAGTCAGAAATAAGACAGATTTTAATTTTCCTAGAAATTCAATAAAAACAGATAATTTCCATTGATTTTTTGGACTGAAATCATAACTGAATTTGTCTACAAATAAGATTTTATCATATAATGTTTTTTTATAACATTTTACATACTTGACTTTAATCTCTAGCTTGTGAAAGCCTGGGCTCTATGTTTCCTAGGCATGAATCTGGTTGAAATCCTTGCAATTTTGTCAAATTTAACCAAAATATCTATGTAAGGCCTATTTGGGTTGTAAATTAAAATGCCTTATAAAGAAAGATAAAAAAAAAATAGCTCTGTTTCACTTTCTTTTATGTATTTCGATCAACTTGAAATCTTTTATATTACAACAATTGACTTGATTTTGGATCCAATATGGCCCTAACCGAACCTACTCCTTTGTGTACTTTCAGAGGTTGATGCAGAACTCTATCAGTATTATGAGGACGATGAGGACTCCGAGGAAGATAGTAATAATTATTGTTGCTTTTTTTTTTACAGTTCTGTTTACTTTGTTACAATGGTTACTAGTTAAAAAATTGAAGTTTTAGTATTGGTCATTTGTCATGATTCAGAAAAAGGAGAAACAAAATATTGAAATATCTGACGAACAGTGTAACTATCTTGTTTCAGTGTAGCGTGTATGAAACACATTCATGACAGACAGTAAGGTCTAAAGAGCTGTGCAAAGAAAATTAAAAGTCCCTTACAAATTAAGCCATGAAGACATTATTCAAATCCTTTATTCTGATTGTCAAATTGGCTAATGGTTCGAATTCATTACAGTATCTGTTTCTATGGAGAGTATTCTGTCAAAATCACAATGTTTTTTTCTATTTTTGATTTATTTGAGTATGATAATGCTGCCATGCTGTATTTATGTTTTATGTTATGTTTTGAATGATTATGCACAAGTTTTATCTTTCCTTACAATTAACACAGTGTTTTTAATGAAAATACAATGTCTTTTTTCTCATTTTTAGCTCACCTGGCCCGAAGGGCCAAGTGAGCTTTTCTCATCACTTGGCGTCCGGCGTCCGTCGTCGTCGTCGTCGTCCGTCGTCCGTCGTCGTCCGTCGTCGTCCGTCGTCGTTAACTTTTACAAAAATCTTCTCCTCTGAAACTACTGGGCCAAATCAAACCAAACTTGGCCACAATCATCATTGGGGTATCTAGTTTAAAAAATGTGTGGCATGACCCGGTCAACCAACCAAGATGGCCGCCACGGCTAAAAATAGAACATAGGGGTAAAATGCAGTTTTTGGCTTATAACTCAAAAACCAAAGCATTTAGAGCAAATCTGATAAAGGGTAAAAATGTTTATCAGGTCAAGATCTATCTGCCCTGAAATTTTCAGATGAATCGGTCAATCGGTTGTTGGGTTGCTGCCCCTGAATTGGTAATTTTGAGGAAATTTTGCTGTTTTTGGTTATTATCTTGAATATTATTATAGATAGAGATAAATTGTAAACAGCAATAATGTTCAGCAAAGTAAGATCTACAAATAAGTCAACATGACCAAAATGGTCAGTTGACCCGTTTAGGAGTTATTGCCCTTTATAGTCAATTTTTAACCATTTTTCGTTAATTAAAGTAATCTTTTACAAAAATCTTCTCCTCTGAAACTACTGGGCCAAATTAATCCAAACTTGGCCACAATCATCTTTGGGGTATCTAGTTTAAAAAATGTGTGGCGTGACCTGGTCAACCAACCAAGATGGCCGCCACGGCTAAAAATAGAACAAAGGGGTAAAATGCAGTTTTTGGCTTATAACTCAAAAACCAAAGCATTTTGAGGAAATCTGACAGGGTAAAAATGTTTATCAGGTCAAGATCTGTCTGCCCTGAAATTTTCAGATGAATCGGTCAATCGGTTGTTGGGTTGCTGCCCCTGAATTGGTAATTTTGAGGAAATTTTGCTGTTTTTGGTTATTATCTTGAATATTATTATAGATTGAGATAAACTGTAAACAGCAATAATGTTCAACAAAGTAAGATCTACAAATAAGTCAACATGACCAAAATGGTCAGTTGACCCGTTTAGGAGTTATTGCCCTTTATAGTCAATTTTTAACCATTTTTCGTAAATTAAAGTAATCTTTTACAAAAATCTTCTCCTCTGAAACTACTGGGCCAAATTAATCCAAACTTGGCCACAATCATCTTTGGGGTATCTAGTTTAAAAAATGTGTGGCGTGACCTGGTCAACCAACCAAGATGGCCGCCACCGCTAAAAATAGAACATAGGGGTAAAATGCAGTTTTTGGCTTATAACTCAAAAACCAAAGCATTTTGAGGAAATCTGACATGGGATAAAAATGTTTATCAGGTCAAGATCTATCTGCCCTGAAATTTTCAGATGAATCGGTCAATCGGTTGTTGGGTTGCTGCCCCTGAATTGGTAATTTTGAGGAAATTTTGCTGTTTTTGGTTATTATCTTGAATATTATTATAGATAGAGATAAACTGTAAACAGCAATAATGTTCAGCAAAGTAAGATCTACAAATAAGTCAACATGACCAAAATGGTCAGTTGACCCCTTTAGGAGTTATTGCCCTTTATAGTCAATCTTTAACCATTTTTCATAAATCTAAGTAATCTTTTACAAAATCTCCACTGAAACTACTAGGCCACAATCATCTTTGGGGTATCTAGTTTGAAAAATGTGTCCGATGACCTGGCCATTCAACCAAGATGGCCGCCACGGCTAAAAATAGAACATAGGGGTAAAATGCAGTTTTTGGCTTATAACTATGAAACCAAAGCATCTAGAGCAAATCTGACAAGAAGTTAAATTGTTAATCAAGTCAATATCTATCTGCCCTGAAATTTTCAGATGAATTGGACAACTGGTTGTTGGGTTGCTGCCCTCCAATTGGTAATTTTTAAAGAAATTTTGCCGTTTTTGGTTATCTTGAATACTATTATAGATAGCGATAAACTGTAAACAGCAATAATGTTCAGCAAAGTAAGATCTACAAATAAGTCAACATGACCTAAATGGTCAATTGACCCCTTAAGGAGTTATTGCCCTTTATAGTCAATTTTTAACAATTTTCATTAATTTGGTAAATTTATGTAAATTTTTACCAAATATAGTTCTCTGTTACTAATGGGCAAAGTTCATTATAGATATAATTGTAAGAAGCAAAATCGTTCAGTAAAGTAAGAACTTCAAACACATCACCATCACCAAAATACAATTTTGTCATGAATCCATTTGTGTCCTTTGTTTAATATGCACATAGACCAAGGTGAGCGACACAGGCTCTTTAGAGCCTCTAGTTGCTTTATATCTTTGAAACTAAGACATTTAGGGCAAATCTTTCAAGATTTAAATGTCCATCAGAATAAGATATATCCCCTCACAAATTTTGAGTTGAATCGGACAACCTGTTGTTGGGTTGCTGCCCTAAAATTGGTGATTTTAAGGAAATTTTGCAGTTTTTGGTTATTATCTTGAATACTATTATAGATAGAGATAAACTGTAAACAGCAATAATGTTCAGCAAAGTAAGATCTACAAATAAGTCGGCATGATCAAAATTGTTAGAGGACCCCTTAAGGAGTTATTGCCCTTTATAGTCAATATTGAACAACTTTTCGTCATTTTTGTAACTTGTATAAAAATCTTTTCTAAAACGACTTGGCCAAATTTAACCAAACTTGGCCACAATCATAATACTAGGGTATCTATTTTAAAAAAAAGTGTCTAATGACCCCGCCTACCAACGAAGATGGCCGACATCAGTAAACACATTAACAGGTGAGCGACACAGGCTCTTGAGAGCCTCTAGTTTTTTTTTTTTATGAAAACTAAATCTCTATGTCTTTCATTAATTTACATGTATATATGTCTCTTTATTTGCATATAAGAGTGAAAGTGATAGCTCCCTTCAATACTGAAATATTTTAATGAAACAGAAACAAAAATGAATTCTCCCTTCATGTCTAATGTTTGATGAAGCTTGAGCAACTTAATATTTTATATTCACAGACATTGAGAATTTAGATTTAGTTTTTTTTATTTATTTGCAGATGGAAATGAGAACATTTAAAGGTGTAACCGCTTATTTATATGTTTAAAGAGTATCATTGATTAGTGGTCCTTTAAATTTAAATGTTTTATTTATTTTGCAGCTGTTCAGGAAGAAAGACAGAGGAATAAAGAGAAAGGGGAGGGAGAAGTAGAGAGTACAAGTGGGGCTAACAATGATATGCCCGTAGAGAAAATCTTAGAGGCAGAGCTAGCGGTTGATCCTAATACAGATACATATATTGATACTCAGGTGGGTAAAAAAATTGAGAATGAAAATTGGGAATTTGTCAAAGAGACACCAACCCGACCATAGAGCAGACAACATCTGAGGCCACCAATGGGTCTTCAATGCAGTAAGAAACTCTGGCACCTGGAGGTGTGCATCAGCTAGCCTCTAAACAGAAAAATGTATACTAGTTCAATGATAATTGACATCATTAATTTATATGGAAGAGGTGGGAAGTTCATATCATTAAATGATACTTGAATATTTTGAGTCAGATAAGTAAAATCATGTACTTATCAAATTGTGGAAAAAACAATCAAAGATATCTGTCTTATAATTTTAGACGCCAGACACGTGTTTTGTCTAGATCAGTGATGCTTGAATCAAAAACATTGAAAAGACCAAATAAAGTGTGAAGTTAAAGCAAACAATGTAGTCATGATAGTATGATTAGTCTTTGACATAAAAGATGGTGGAAAAAGGTATTTTTCTCTTTGACATAAGTAATGGTGGAAAAAGGTATTTTTCTCTTTGACAAAGGGCATTGAGTTTATTGTGATAACTTTTTAAAAGTTTTCTGAAAAACAAAGGTGCTAATAGACTTTGACTTAAATAGTAAATGTTTTTGAAAATGTGTGATTTCTGAATGTTGTATGTAGGCTGAAATGGGATAATGAATTTTATATTAAAACTTAGTTCATGAGTGTTAATTTATAAAAGCATATTTTTAAATGTTTCAAAGGCTACATTACTTAGATGATTTTTTTTTCTGTAAAACTGTTAATTCATATGTTTAATGATTTTTGTACTTGTCAATGATTCATAGATGTCATTGTCCTGTTGATTTTAATAGAACTCTATTATTAAGTGCTATTATGTGTTTGTGTTGTCAATAAGTTAAAAAAGATATAGATCAAGGTGGGGGGGGGGACCCATCTTACACAAGTTTGGTGTTCTGCTCTGTCCAGAGCCCCCTATCTCAGCTCAACTTTTAATCCCCTATTAGCAGAAATGTTGAATTATATATGTTAGTATCAATTGATTACACCTAACTTATCAGGTTCTCTACACATTGATATCGTAAAATATCAGCCTTAATTAAGCCTCAATATGAACCTATTGACAAGTAAGCACAGCGAATGAGCAAAAAAACCTCATGTTTTGATGAGTGGCTTATTTTTATACAACCGCAAAAATTGAAAATTTTTTGGTCATAGATTGGTATCACGTTGGCGTTGGCGTCGTCATCGTCATCGTCCGAAGACATTTGGTTTTCGCACTCCCACTTTAGTCAAAGTAAACAGAAATCTATGAAATTTACACACAAGGTTTGTCAAAATCCGGAAAAAAATCGTGTTAACCGAATTGTTTCCGGTATTATACACGTCAAAACCGGCAGTCAGCCATTTTAAAAGTTTTTGGTTGCAAAAGAAAGACAGTCATTTACCTTTTTAGTTAATTTTGTTGCATTTTGACAACAAATTGTTATGAATTCTTCCATTTATTCAATAACAGATACTTCTGATGGAAATTCAGTTGACAGAATTCTACGAATTTTATTATTTTAATTCACAATCTTCAAAATTTTATCGTTTGAAAATTTATTTTTCCGAAATGAAAAAATAGTTCTAGGGTCGGTCGGGTTACTGGAACTACACATATGTTTTTATTTGGCCTTAGTTTTTTTTATTATGGGCCCAGTTTTCAAGTAAGTCCAAATCGGGGTCCAAAATTAAACTTTGTTTGATTTCAACACAAATTCAATATATGGAGGTTCTTCAATATGCTGAATCTAACCATGTATTTAGATTTTTAATATTTAGGACCAGTTATCAGATTGGTCCACATTGAGGTCTAAAGGGTCCAAAATTGAACTTTATTTGATTTCATCAAAATTTGAATTCTTGGGGTTCTTTGATATGATGAATCTTACCATGTATTTAGATTTTGGATAATGGACCATAATAGATGTCCAATTTAAAATTTTAAAGTTTTTAAGTTTAAGTTCTTAGACCGCATTCATTCTGTGTCAGAAACCTATGTTGTGTCAACTATTTAATCACAATCCAAATTCAGAGCTGTATCAACATGATCAAGCTTAAATGCTGTGTCCATACTTGCCCCAACTGTTCAGGGTTCGACCTCTGCGGTCGTATAAAGCTGCCCCCTGCAGAGCATCTGGTTATGATATCAATACTCAGAAAACTATGTAATCTATTTAGCTTTCTATCACTGGTCTTTTCCCCTGTCCCTAAGACAAGTTTTATGCTTAACAAACATAAGTTTAATAACGTCGCTTCACTGACCACTTATCCTCAGACATTGTGACAATGCAGATAGTGTGGGCTCTTGTCTCAAAGCAGTGATACTAGAATTACGGTTTCTTAGCAGGGTGATATAGTTCAAGAAAAGTCTTTATAATGTCATTAATCAGAGGAATGATTACAAATTTTGCAAACTTCTTGACTTCTAGACTGTTTGATAATTTGTCATTTAGTTACATATTAAATATGACAACATATGGTTTATGAATTATTAAATTCCTGACAAGGCTGAATGACATCATGGAGAGTTTATGTTGAAACACCTGACACAACCTTAAAAAGACATCAAAATGTCGCCTGGTAAAAATCTCTTATTCATTGGAAAAGTGTTTTATGATTCATTTAGTGCTAAATGTAGTATGGTGTAAAATAAAAACAACTATGTGAATGACATGTCAGAGTAAAAGAGCAGAATAAATCCAATTTTTCTCCAAGACCCTAATTCAAAAATGGAAGAGTCTTTATTAGTTATGAATCCATATGAGCGTCTGTTGATAGCATCAGAATAAGAAATTAATGATTTTGAAAATTTGATTGCAGAAAGACGCAGTTACCAACATATGTCAGGCTGCAGACAAACAGCTGATTACATTAGTAGAATGGGCCAAGAGAATTCCACACTTTGTTGAACTACCATTGGAGGATCAAGTGATACTGCTGAGAGCTGGTATACCTTCTTATCAAGTGTCCACCATCAATAATGAGCAAGATAAATGGGAGGGGCAATATTTAAATAACATACGGTTTTTAATAGTAAAAAAAAAATGTCAAACTATTAAAATACTTATCTAAATGGCCAACTACAATAATGATATTCATCTGTTATTTAAGGTAGCACAATACAAAGATTTTTCATCCCCAATCAGACATCTTTAAACTGATGTAATTCCACTCATCTTTCTTCAAATTTTATAAATGAGGTATCAAAAGAAAGGAGAAGGATTAATCTTTCAAATTGTGATAATTTAATTATGACATAATTATTACATAATTACTTGTTATGTAATTATTTGCCATTCTGTGATGTCCATACTTGAATGAATTTAGCTTCTTTGTTCTTCATAGCATCCTAAAAAATTTTATAGATTCTTGCACAACACAGTTTGACCTCCAAAACTGTGTCTCAGATTTTTCCTATTGTATTTCATTCTCTCATAAATCTTCAATGAAGTTTGCAACATCAATTCATTAGAGACCACTAAGTTCAATTGGATATAAAATTTGTTCTATTGATGTTTTTGGAAATCTGAGACATAGTTTTGGAGGTCAAGCTGTGTTGTACAAGAATCTATAAAATATTTTGGGATGCTATAAAAAACAAAGACGGTAAATTCATTCAAGTGTGGACATCACAATATAGCGACTAATTACATAATAATCAATTATGTAATAATTATGTCATAATGAAATTATCACAATTTGAAAGACTAATCTTTCTTCTTTCTTTTGGTACCATATTTATAAAATATAAAGAAGGATGAAATGAATTACATCAGTTTAAAGTTGTCTGATTGGGAGTGAAAAAATCTTTGTATTGTGCTACCTTAAGAATATGTTTTATAAAAATGTATAAAAACATAAATAAATTTATGTGGGCTGCTGAATACCATCTATGTACACACTTATGGACTTTAGTGATGTAGATTGTGAGACCAACACCTGGTCAGGTCAAATTAATGACTGGTTTTTGCTGCTCCTTCTCACAGCACGTATCATTAAGTAGTAAGAGCAAAGATTGAACGGGCCAAAATGAAAATAATCAGTGACCAACAACAAAAAAAAGACTGTAAAAGGATCATCTTGGCTATAACAACTGAAGTCTAGTCAAACATAAATGCTTGAATTACGATTACAAATGTAGAAATATCTATTGTTTTGTTTATTGTGTTTTTTGTAAGATGAATCAGATTATTAATTTATTTTTAGGCAATGAAATCACTTATTTTATTATTATTTTTACCATTTGTATGGGGAAATATTTTGATGTTTATTTTGTTCGTCTCATTGTAGGCTGGAATGAATTGTTAATTGCTGCATTTTCCCACCGTTCTACTGTAGTTAAGGATGGTATATTACTAGCTACAGGTTTACATGTACATAGAAGTAGTGCTCACCAGGCTGGTGTAGGAACCATATTTGATAGAGTCCTCACAGAATTAGTGGCCAAAATGAGGGAAATGAAAATGGACAAGACAGAAGTTGGCTGTCTTAGGGCTATAGTCCTGTACAACCCAGGTATGAAACAGACTTTAAACTAAAATTATCAGGGAGTAGGTATGAAAGGGCTTACTTGACTAAAAGGTTAGTTACATTGTGGTCTTCAGGGGAATTCCCTAATAGAATTTATTAATTTTCTCTTTTAATCCAATCATAAGGATACTGTAAACAAGTTTATTTGGCTAGCAATTGATATCTGTGACTGTAAGAATAACACTAATATAAGTCTTAGAAGAGGATTTTTCCTATAAATAAACAGAAAATAAAAATATTGCGGAAAACAAGTAGCTGCCAAGTCAGCAGGGAATGGCTAAACACAAGAAAAATTATCTGTTAACAGTATTTTACTCCATATCCCCTTACGTGCCTCTGATTATTCTTACTGAAAGCCTGAAGTAAAGTGAAGCAATGTATATATACCAAGCATTTGACTAATCATATAAAGAGATATATTCTGTGCCTTATTCAATTAAAACATGTTGAAGTTGCAGCATAATGTTTTTTTTACGTGTAAAGTTATGTACACAATTTTTCAAAATTTGGTTTTAAACTAATTGCAATTTTCTTTTTGCATTAAATGATGATAAAGATTATCATTGATAGTACATACACCTTATGGCTTTTTGTCCGCCATTACAGATTTCCAAATAGTGATAAAGTGTATTGTCACTGCTTTAAGAATTAAAGGACAAGGATTATTTATATTTTCAAGCAATCAAATTCCTATAGTCACTGAATAGTCAGCTATAAGTTTCCCCTTTCTCTTAACATGTTTTGTTAGTACTAAGAACAAAAGGCAGCAAGGAAAACATTCTTTTAGTTAGAATCTATTTACATTGATATTATAGTGTATTAACTGGCTGTTTCTGTATTGGTACTGGTATAGATTCAAGGTTTGCTGTATTGGCCTCAAGACCCGTAGGGTGGAGGGCCAATACAGCTGACCTTGAATCTATACCAGTAGCAATACAGAAACAGCCAGTTTATACAGTTTTATTAAATAATCCAACTTTTTCAGTACATACATCAAATGTGAATATAGGGTCAATATTTCCAATATTTCCAATACAGACTGGCAATGATTTGAATATAGGGCCAATATTTCCAATACGGACTGGCAATGAATCCTGAATAACATGCACAATATATGTTTACATGTAATTCAGGATTTATTGCCAGTTCATATTGGAAATATTGGACTGGTCCGAAAAGCAATATAGATGACATGATTTATATGACCAGGACGACGTCACCAGTATGACACATGCCGTTTTGGTAGTATTAGGAATGTTTTAATCGTATTATTTAACAAATGCCCATATCAAGTGATTTATAAATCATATATACACATATGTTAGATTTGCTAAAATAGTATGTGTTACTATTATAGTCAAATGAAAATTATACATGTTCTGAAGTTCTTTTTCTCACTACTATTCAATGGACAAAGGGAAATAACTCAATTCACACTAACAAGAACATGTTCTTTAAAAGAAAACACCAATTTTTTTGTACAGCAATATTCTCAGACCTTCTCAGTGTCTATATTCTTTCCTATTAACTGCTGACTTAGAATTTTTATGATCCGTCATTTAAGTTATTTATATTTCCATATGTTTAACATACTTTTTTTTCTAAATGTAAAATATTTTGATTTGTTCAATAGATGCTAAAGGACTTACTGCTACCCATGAAGTGGAACAGTTGCGTGAGAAAGTTTACGCTTCATTGGAGGAATACTGTAAAACCCGATATCCAGAAGAACCAGGCCGATTCGCCAAGTTACTGCTCAGACTTCCTGCCTTACGAAGTATTGGACTAAAGTGCCTGGAACATTTGTTTTTCTTTAAATTGATTGGTGATACACCAATAGACACGTTCCTCATGGAGATGTTAGAAAGCCCAACGAATACCTGAGAACCACATATGTGTGATTTATTGGAACTGTATCGGTCACCCTTGATTGACATTAAGACTGGCTTTCACCCAGTGTGGTCACAATTTGGGCTGTATCATGATGGTCTTGTATAAAACTTTCATCATTTCCTCTCATTTTTCAGTTACAATTCTAGTTTTATTATGTCCACCTAACCTGTGTAATAAGACCACCTGTAGATTGCAGTTCAGCTGAAATTGTTTTTGTTTGTTGTTAAACTATATTGTTCTGAAATGATATGATACTTGAATCCTTGTCAGAAAATTAGTTCCTACAGATTACAAAAAATGGCCTGTATACAGATATTTTTTTCTAAATCATCGGTAATTTAAAAAAAAAATCAATCAGTTTCAAAGTTGACCTGTAGTACTAGTTACTTTGATTTTCCAGAACACCCCAATCTCCCCAAGACACTAATCTATGGATATGCCTATTGAATTTAATTTCTGCTTGACAGGATTTATCATGCTGCTGTATTTTGAATATGTTCCATTTTGTCCCAGATAAGTGATGTCTGACTTTAATTGCCAGTAATATACTCTTGATTAATCAACTGTACTTTTTTGAGAGATACTTATTATTCTGGAAAAAAGGGTAGCATTTAATCTCCCTTTATCAATCAAAACAGGATGTAAATCTGAAATTCAGTACATTTTACACTTAGTAAAAATAAAAATACAAACATGAAATTTAAAATAAAAATACAAACATGAAAAATTTCTTCAAACTAAAACATTTAATGGCAGACAACACCTACATTCAGATAAACATATGTCCTCAAGAGGTTTTGTAATGTTTATAGTTTTATATGTAATATTTGTATGTATTTGTACTCAGTTATGGCAGACAAAATGTAAGAAGTCGTGTTGAATGTTCAAGATGGCACTTCTTGTTCACATTGATATTTTTGTTTCATTATAATGTACCCTTGGTTTACATTGATAATTTTTTTCTGCATATGATATATCAGGGGGTAAAATGATTTTCCTTGTGACTAAATCCACATAATTATACTGTAGGAATAACATTGTTAATATCTACACAAGGTAAATATCTACTTTATTTGGCCTTTTTAACCTTTTTGATTCAAGTATCACTGATGAGTCTTGAAACAAAAGGCTAGTCTGGTGTACCAAATTTTTACTTAGAGTATTTATGATGAGTATTGAGAAAAAAAAAATCACTGTTTGAGAGGTGATAAATATATAGGAGGCCATCCATTAACAATAATTATGGAAATCTAACCCTTCATTTACCGGCCATTTCCAGACACTAGGCATTTGAAAGTATTAATACTTTTGACAAACAGTTTATAATCCTACTGTTAGTGTAAAATTATGTAAAGATCTTCCATAAAAGATCCTACTTTTTTTTTCGTGATGATGATTATTAGTTTCGATTCCAAGTTATCCCTAGTGTCTGATTTGATATATATCATATGTTAAAAAAGAGTATCTAGTAAAACTTGGTAATTTCATTAAATCATAAACATTGGCCAAATGTAGTCCCAATTATTATTATATGATGTAAATACTATCTGTTACAATGAGTAAATGGCTATTTTAACTTTGAACATAATTACACAATTTTTGTAACCTGTTCAGACATTTTCCATGTTACATGTTTAGAATATCAAAACCAGATTTTGTGCCACCATTTAGTTAAGGTTAATTTTTGCTTCAAGGATACACTTCATATTTATATCAAAAGTTCCATTTCTAGAAAGAGTGCACTAAGTACTATCAAAGTCAGTTGTTTTAAATTCAATACTATTGTTAATTTATAAGTTTTAATATTATACTTATATTTAAAATGAAGGGAGTAATCATCAGAATCAACACATAGATGTGTATTGTCTCCCCAGGTAACTTAGCCCAGTGTAGATAACTAACATTTCTTATTTTATGTATAATACTGTGATATGGTTATAAAGTGCTTGGGTAATATGTACTAGTATGCAAGGATTTGTTTATTTGTTATATTGTTGATGGCATTGAAGTGATTTAGGTAAATAACAGTGTTGATGAAAATGTGATGAGGAAAATAGATGTTAATTGTGATGAAAGACTTTTAATGAATATATTTTGAAATACAGGGTATATTCTAAGCTTGCTGGTTTACATAGAAGGAAGACCTACACATTTGTTTAAATATAAAAATACAGGCTTATCTTTGTTTGATCTCCATTACACAAAGTTGCATTTTTCCTGGTTAAAGTAATATAATTGAGTGTTATTTGACACCAAATCTATCAAGGCATTTGTCTCTATGTTTCTTTTTCTGTTTTTCTTTTTAATGGTTGTTCTTGTTAAACAATTTAGGTTGGTTTTTGTATACAACTACAACTGATGTGTCAATTCTGTGATTGTCTCATGTTTTATAAGTGCTTTTAAAAAATTGTGAACAGTTTTAATTTTTGAAAGGATAATTAACTAAATAATATATATATATTAGGGTTTTTAATGGATAGATTGTATACAGATAAATCCAGTGGTTGCATGCTTAGACAAATCTTTATTTAAAAGTTGATGAAAATCTTACCGACACATTTCATTGTGTATGTTCTTATTTAATGGATGTTAGTGCAGCTATTGATTCATATGAATTTAATGCTCAATTTCACTGTACACATACAGTATCCACTGTGATTTAACTGTACAGATACAGTATCCACTGTGATTTAACTGTGCACATACGGTATCCACTGTGTTTTCACTATACACAAATGGTATTAACTGTGATTTCACTGTACAAAAATGGTTTACACTGTGATTTCACTGTACAGATACGGTATCCACTGTGATTTCACTGTACAGATACAGTATTCACTGATTTCACTACAAATACAGTATCCCATATGAATGCACTGTAAAGATATCAATCCACTGTGATTTCACTGTACAGATACATTTTCCACTTTGGTTTCACTACAGATTCAGTATCCACTTGGTTTTTACTGTACAGATTACTTATTAACATATTTAAAGTAATTTGTCAACACAAGGTTTTCTTGGAGAAATAAAAATGAAACTATCTATTAGAAATAGTATATCAGTGTAAAAATGTACAGGTCTTTAAAATGAACATTTTTCTCAGCTGTACATATGTTTTTAGTGAAAAAATAAGATTATCAAAAATTACTAACATACTTACAAAATAACTCAAAAAAGATTTTTATGTGTAAATTGAACTATCCTGGTTCTGTCTCAACTGACCAGTGAGTGTCTTTTTTTTTATGGTTTATGTGTAAATAACCAATGGGTATCTTTATTTGTATGGTTTCCACTGACCAGTGGATATTTTTATTTGTATGGTTTCAACTTACCATTGGGTACCTTTATTTGTATGGTTGCAACTGACCAGTGGGTCTCTTTATTTGCATGGTTTTTACTAACCAGTGGGTACGGTACCTTTATTTGTACGGTTTCTGTATATATTTGATTTTTCAGTTGTGATTCATAAAGAGGTGTAAATTGTATATTTATGGTTGTAGATTGGTTGCTAGGTTACCAGAATTTGCTACATATATATGGATTTCAGTTTTGTTTTGACATTACCATGTATATAATTTAACAGGCACATACGAAAATCATCAGCGATAGACTTTGTATTGCATTGTAAATTAGTAATTTAGATAACCAGTTTCAAACATTAAAAAATTATGTGAGTACTATTTTGAATATATTTCACATAAATATAGCAACGAAAATTTCAACGCAAAATTGATTATCAGCCTAATCTGAAAGAAATCCCCTTTTGAATCCGTGAACTGGTTGAAAGTTGCTAGATGACGCCATGAATTGTCTAAAATTAACCATATTATATCATCATTATTGATTTATTCAACATCTGATTGTTTTAGTAATATTATGAATTGGTTTTACTGATTTATGAGGGATTTCATGAATAAAGGCAAAACCTTTTTAATGTTTTAACTACTACATACTTCCTTTAGGCTGTTATCCTCAAAAATTTCCCTCAGAATCAGGCAATTAAATATATTCGCTGTTCTTTCATTGGCATTTATTAATTTTGAATTAAAATTTTGACATCAAGCTCTAAATTTATGATTAAATTTTAGAGATTAATTTTTCATTTTTAGATCAAGAATAATTTCATCTTATTTATAATTTCATCTTATTTTGAATTCCACTATTTTGGGTATTTTATAATCTAAACAGCTGATATTGATCATCTCTATTTAATTAAGGAAAGAAAGTCGACATGTTTTCTTATTTAACACCACTACACAAATAATGGCATATCCCAGATGAAACATTATAGATATTGTTAGTGATATTATTGAAGCCATGTTCATTGCTTTGATAGTCCAGTGCTATGTACATAAAATGTATAATGTATGTTGAAAAAATTGTTTTACACAACTGTAGAAATATATATTTTATCATTGTATATATATCATGAAATGTTGGTTTTATTGTGGTAGGCTTATTTCATCAACTATTGGGGAGTGCTATATTTGTCTTATGTCATGAATCCAGTAAAATATATATATATCAGACATTGCTAGAATAAACGATAACAGAATTTATGTTGTTTTTTTATTTGATAGTCTTTATTACATACTAAACATTATAACACCTGCAATATCTGATAGCATGTGCTCATCTCATCCTGTTTTGATAAATTAATTTTGTACTTTTCAGACTGGCAAAGTGGTTACTTTTTAGCTCACCTGGCCCAAAGGGCCAAGTGAGCTTTTCTCATCACTTGTCGTTCGTCGTTCGTCGTCCGTCGTTAGCTTTTACAAAAATCTTCTCCTCTGAAACTACTGGGCAAATTTTACCAAACTTGGCCACAATCATCATTGGGGTATCTAGTTTTAAAAATGTGTCTGGTGACCCGGTCAACCAACCAAGATGGCCACCAGGGCTAAAAATAGAACATAGGGGTAAAATGCGGTTTTTGGCTTTTAACTCAAAAACCAAAACATTTAGAGCAAATCTGACGTGGGTTAAATCGTTCATCAGGTCAAGATCTATCTGCCTTGAAATTTTCAGATGAATCGGACAACCCGTTGTTGGGTTGCTGCCCCTGAATTGGTAATTTTACGGAAATTTTACTGTTTTTGGTTATTATCTTGAATATTATTAGCTCACCTGGCCCGAAGGGCCAAGTGAGCTTTTCTCATCACTTGGCGTCCGGCGTCCGGCGTCGTCGTCGTCCGTTGTTAACTTTTACAAAAATCTTCTCCTCTGAAACTACTGGGCTAATTTCAACCAAACTTGGTTACAATCATCATTGGGGTATCTAGTTTAAAAATTGTGTCCGGTGACCCTGCCAACCAACCAAGATGGCCGCCATGGCTAAAAATAGAACAAAGGGGTAAAATGCAGTTTTTGGCTTATAACTCAAAAACCAAAGCATCTAGAGCAAATCTGACATGGGGTAAAACTGTTTATCAGGTCAAGATCTATCTGCCCTGAAATTTTCAGACAAATCGGACAACCCGTTGTTGGGTTGCTGCCCCTGAATTAGTTATTTTATGGAAATTTTGCAGTTTTTGCTTATTATCTTGAATATTATTATAGATAGAGATAAACTGTAAACAGCAATAATGTTCAGCAAAGTAAGATTTACAAATAAGTCAACATGACCGAAATGGTCAATTGACCACTTTAGGAGTTATTGCCCTTTATAGTCAATTTTTAACCATTTTTCGTAAATCTTAGTTATCTTTTACAAAAATCTTCTCCTCTGAAACTACTGGACCAAATTTATCCAAACTCGGCCACAATTATCTTTGGGGTATTTTGTTTAAAAAATGTGTCCGGTGACCCGGCCAACCAACCAAGATGGCCGCCACGGCTAAAAATAGAACATAGGGATAAAATGCAGTTTTTGGCTTATAACTTAAAAACCAAAGCATTTAGAGCAAATCTGACATTGGTAAAATTGTTTATCAGGTCAAGATCTATCTACCCTGAAATTTTCAGATGAATCTGACAACCTGTTGTTGGGTTGCTGCCCCTGAATTGGTAATTTTAAGGAAATTTTGCTGTTTTTGGTTATTATCTTGTATATTATTATAGATAGAGATAAACTGTAAACAGCCATTATGTTCAGCAAAGTAAGATTTACAAATAAGTCAACATGACCGAAATGGTCAGTTGACCCCTTTAGGAGTTATTGCCCTTTATAGTCAATTTTTAACCATTTTTCGTAAATCTTAGTAATCTTTTACAAAAATCTTCTCCTCTGAAACTACTGGGCCAAATTAATCCAAACTTATCCACAATCATCTTTGGGGTATCTAGTTTAAAAAATGTGTCCGATGACCTGGCCATTCAACCAAGATGGCCACCATGGCTAAAAATAGAACAAAGGGGTAAAATGCAGTTTTTGGCTTATAACTCAAAAACCAAAGCATTAAGAGCAAATCTGACATAGGGTTAAACTATTTATCAGGTCAAGATCTATCTGCCCCGAAATTTTCAGATGAATTGGACAACCCGTTGTTGGGTTGCTGCCCCTGAATTGGTAATTTTAAGGAAATTTTGCTGTTTTTGGTTATTGTCTCGAATATTATTATAGATAGAGATAAACTGTAAACAGCAATAATGTTCAGCAAAGTAAGATTTACAAATAAGTCAACATGAACGAAATGGTCAGTTGACCCCCTAAGGAGTTATTGTCCTTTATAGTCAATTAATTTTCAACAATTTTTATAAAATTTGTAAATTTTTACTAACATTTTCCACTGAAACTACTGGGCCAAGTTCATTATAGATAGAGATAATTGTAAGCAGCAAGGATGTTCAGTAAAGTAAGATGTACAAACACATCACCATCACCAAAATACAATTTTGTCATGAATCCAATTCTGCTTCCTTTGTTTAATAGTCACATAGACCAAGGTGAGCGACACAGGCTCTTTAGAGCCTCTAGTTATAGATAGAGATCAACTGTAAACAGCAATAATGTTCAGCTAAGTAAGATTTACAAATAAGTCAACATGACCGAAATGGTCAGTTGACCCCTTTAGGAGTTATTGCCCTTTATAGTCAATTTTGAACCATTTTTCGTAAATCTTACAAAAATCTTCTCCTCTGAAACTACTGGGCCAAATTAATCCAAACTTGTCCACAATCATCATTGGGGTATCTAGTTTAAAAAATATGTTCATTGACCTGGCCAACCAACCAAGATGGCCGCCATGGCTAAAACTAGAACATAGGGGTAAAATGCAGTTTTTGACTTATAACTCAAAAACCAAAGCATTTAGAGCAAATCTGATGAAGGGTAAAATTGTTTATTAGGTCAAGATCTATCTGGCCTTAAATTTTCAGATGAATCGGACAACCCGTTGTTGGGTTGCTGCCCCTAAATTGGTAATTTTAAGGAAATTTTGCTGATTTTAGCTCACCTTTCCTAAGTCGTCGTCGTAAACTATTTCAAAGATGTTCTCCTCTGAAACTACTGAACCAATTACAACCAAACTTTAGCTGAATGATCGTTAGGGTATCTAGAATAAAGACTGTGTTTTATTTTCCATTTTGTGAAAAAACATGGCTGCCATGGTTAAAAATAGAACTTCGGAGTAAAATGCAGTTTTTGGCTTATATCTCAAAAACGAAAGCATTTAGAGCAAATCTGACATGGGGGTAAAAATGTTCATTAGGTCAAAATGTATCAGCCCTGAAATTTTCAGATGAATCAAACAACCCATTGTTGGGTTGCTGCCACTTAATTGGTAATTTTAAGGAAATTTTGCTGTTTTTGTTTATTATCTTGAATATTATTATAGATAAAGATAAACTGTAAACAGCAAAAAATGATCAGCAAAGTAAGATCTACAAATAAGTTAATATGACCAAAATTGTCAATTGACCCCTTAAGGGGTTCTTGTCCTTTAATGACAATTTTTCACAATTTGTTCATCATATTTGCTAACTTTAAAAAATCTTCTTCTCTAAAACTACGCAACCAAATTCAGCCGAACTTCAACTGGATGATCAGTAGGGTGTATAAAATAAAGTTTGTGTTTTATTTTCCATTTCGTCAAAAAACTTGGCCGTCATGGCTAAAAATAGAACACAGAGTAAAATGCAGTTTTTGGCTTATATCTCAAAAACTCCAGCATTTAGAGCAAATAAGACAAGAAGTTAAAGTATTTATTAGGTCAAGGTCTACCTGTCCTGAAATTTTCAGCCGAATTGGGTAACTGGTTTTTCAGGTATAATGCCCCTGAATTGATGATTTTAAAGAAATTTTGCAGTTTTTGGTTATTATCTTGAATACTATTATAGATACAGATAAACTGTTAATAGCAAAAATTTTAAGCAAAGTAAGATCTACAAATAAGTCAATTTGACCAAAATTGTCAATTGACCCCTTAAGGAGTTATTGCCCTTTAAAGACTTTTTTCACAATTTGTTCATCATGTTGACTTGCTTTAAAAAAATCTTCTCCTTTGAAACTGCTGTATCAATTTCAGCCAAACTTACGCTAAATGAGTTTCAGAGTATCTAGTATAAATTTTATATTTTATTTCCTTGTATGTCAAGAAACATAGCTCCCATGGTTGAAATAGAACATAGGAGAAAATGATTTATTTTTTGCTTTTGAAGAAAATAGGATGATTCAAAGAACATTTAAATAAATTGAAAAGCCAAAATAATCATTGATGAGAGATTTAAACAAAAAAATTAAGGTGAGCGATTTAGGCTTTAGAGAGCCTCTTGTTGGTTATTCTCTTGAATACTATTATAGATAGAGATAACCTGTAAAAGGCAATAATGTTCAGCAAAGTAAGATTTACAAATAAGTCAACATGATTGAAATGGTCAATTGACCCCCTAAGGAGTTAATGTCCTTTATAGTCAATTTTTAACAATTTTCATTGGGCCAAGTTCATTATAGATAAAGATAATTGTAAGCAGCAAGAATGTTCAGTAAAGTAAGATGTACAAACACATCACCATCACCAAAACACAATTTTGTCATGAATCCATCTGTTTCTTTTGTTTAATATTCACATATACCAAGGTGAGCGACACAGGCTCTTTAGAGCCTCTAGTTTGGTCTTGCTTTGGAGGAAAGTCGGGGAAAGCATGACATATGGATTGCTTTTCGGCGACATTGCCCCGTAAGTCATGGTTCAGTAACTAATTAATGAGCAATTTTTAGCTCACCTGGCCCAGAGGGCCAAGTGAGCTTTTCTCATCACTTGGCGTCCTTTGTCCGTCGTCCGTCGTCGTCGTCGTCCGTCGTGAGCTTTTACAAAAATCTTCTCCTCTGAAACTACAGTGCCAAATTTTACCAAACTTTGCCACAATCATCATTGGGGTATCTAGTTTAAAAAATGTGTCCAGTGACTCGGTCAACCAACCAAGATGGCCACCAGGGCTAAAAATAGAACATAGGGGTAAAATGCGGTTTTTGGCTTTTAACTCAAAAACCAAAGCATTTAAAGCAAATCTGACATGGGGGTTAAATCGTTCATCAGTTTAAGATCTATCTGCCCTAAAATTTTCAGATGAATCAGACAACCCGTTGTTGGGTTGCTGCCCCTGAATTGGTAATTTTATGGAAATTTTACTGTTTTTGGTTATTTTCTTGATTATTATAATAGATAGAGATAAACTGTAAAAAGCAATAATGTTCAGCTAAGTAAGATTTACAAATAAGTCAAACATGACCGAAATGTTCAGTTGACCCCTTTAGGAGTTATTGCCCTTTATAGTCAATTTTAACCATTTTTCTTAAATCTTAGTAATCTTTTACAAAAATCTTCTCCTCTGAAACTACTGGGCCAAATTAATCCAAACTTGTCCACAAGCATCATTTGGGTATCTAGTTTGAAAAATGTGTCCGATGACCCGGCCATTCAACCAAGATGGCCGCCACAGCTAAACATAGAACATAGGGGTAAAATGCGGTTTTTGGCTTATAACTCAAAAACCAAAGCATTTAGAGCAAATCTGATGAGGGTAAAATTGTTTATTAGGTCAAGATCTATCTGGCCTTAAATTTTCAGTTAAATCGGACAACCCGTTGTTGGGTTGCTGCCCCTAAATTGGTTTTTAAGGAAATTTTGCTGTTTTTGGTTATTATCTTGAATACTATTATAGATAGAGATAACCTGTAAAAAGCAATAATGTTCAGCAAAGTAATATTTACAAATAAGTCAACATGACTGAAATGGTCAATGGACCCCCTAAGGAGTTAATGTCCTTTATATAGTCAATTTTTAACAATTTTCATTGGGCCAAGTTCATTAAAGATGGAGATAATTGTAAGCAGCAAGATTGTTCAGTAAAGTAAGACCTGTTTTTAGCCTAAAAAAACATAAAATAAGTGTAAAATACACTTTTTAAACGGTTTTTGACGTGGGGCATGTATATTTTATAGTTGCTGTAAAGTGTAAGGGTAGGACATTTTTGATGCTTTATTCTCCCTGAGACTATAGTAGTATCAGATTCTCCCTGTTAACTGTCTATCATAAAATGATAGTATAGATTCAAAGCTATTTACTGATATATTGATTTGAGACTTGTCAGTAATAAATAGACCTGGGCAATTCTCGTTTGTTGTATGTCAAGTTAGCACAACCTCGTTAGATTTCTTGTTGTAAACACGATATACGCCGGGCTATTCGATGAAATACAATACGACCGACACGAGTTAAAACAGATGAACACGCAATTTTATTCAAGTGTTTGGTTGATATGTTTCACCAAACAAAATGAAGGGAAGTGAGGGGTTTCAAATCAACAAAAGGCTACGAATGAGTCTGAAATGACAACGAATTAATGATCGACGGTCGAGAAAAGGAGACATAAAGGCCACACCCAGCAGGCAGGTTGCAGTCTGGCCTTGAGAAAAAAAGATAATATATCAGTTCGGCGAAACAAGCATTCAGGTCAGACATGCAAACCTCCGGCCCCCCAAAAAATACGCCCGCTTTATATTCATCATGTTCATTTAATGCTAAATGATTCTGTTGGAAATTTTCTTTTCTAATAGCAAAAATCAGAGTCAGATTTTGTTCACTCATATATCTCAGACGGACCCCTTAAATCAAATGTTTCGTACCTTAGACTTAAAATATATTTAGAGCTACAGGTATGTTATTTTAGACCACGTGAAAACTTCGACTCATCCGAAATTTCGAGTCAACCGATTTCGATACAACGAGAGTAAAATAGGCTGGGGTGTTTGGGGTTAAACTTAAACATGCTTAATCCTGTGTCACTTTGAAGGTGTCATGATTGTCAGTCTCAGCTTAAGCAATGTGTTACTGTAATTTGAATTCCAAAATGACTGAGTGACGTTTTTTCGACCCACTCGTCAACTCCACCTTAGCGAATCACATGACTTTGACATGATAAGTAAATACCAGCGAAAAATATCTTAATAAATAAAGAATTGTCACATGAAAATTAAAGACACGGGAAATGGCAAAATTCACGAAGTCTAGTCTGATTAATCATTTTACAAAAAAAAAAGTCCGAGCAAAAGGGGGGGGGGGCGTACGCCCTCTACGCCCCCCTCTGGATCCGCCACTGTGAATCCATCTGTTTCTTTTGTTTACTATTCACATATACCAAGGTGAGCGACACAGGCTCTTTAGAGCCTCTAGTTAATGTTAAGTATTTTTGCTTAAGTTATATATTATTATATTGGTATCATGTGCATGCCATTTTGGTCCACAACCAAAAATGAGGACACAAGGTTTTCGTTCTGTAGTTCTTTCAAGATCAAGTATGTGTTTGCTATATTTCACATTGGAAATCAATTTGAATACATTGAACAGTCCTCAAAGGCAATATTTAAATGGATTGCTATTTGTAATCACTTCAATCAAATATGATTTGCGAAAAGTTATTTAAGGAATTGGGTTTATTGGTGTTTCTTGCAATATCTAATTAATTCAATTGCATAATGTTTGTTTTTAGAAAAATCACTACTGAAATTATGATACTATGCATTTTTCGCATTTCTAAAACATTTCAATAACTTATGTCAGCAAATTATGGATTATATACATTGACAGGATTCTTCTCGTTCATTTTGAGCCAAAGAAAGATAATTGCCAATTTTTTAGGTGATAGTAAAAAGCTGTTTTGTGAAATCGAGCAGGTCACTGATTTAAAATCTGGACACTATAAGAGCGAATTTATATTTCACCAATTTATCAACTTAGACAGATTGTGGAATAGTCTTTGGATTTTTAAGAAGTGTTTAATCTTTCTTATAACTACAATGAAATTGAGAATGGAAATGGGGAATGTGTCAAAGAAACAACAACCCGACTATAGAGAAGACAACAGCAGAAGGTCACCAACAGGTCTTCAATGCAACGAGAAATTCCCGCACCCGGAGGCGTCCTTCAGCTGGCCCCTAAACAAATATATATACTAGTTCAGTGATAATGAACGCCATACTAAACTCCAAATTGTACACAAGAAATTAAAATTAAAAATAAGACAAGACTAACAAAGGCCAGAGGCTCCTGATTTGGGACAGGCGCAAAAATGCGGCGGGGTTAAACATGTTTATGAGATCTCAACCCTCCCCTATACCTCTAGCCAATGCAGAAAAGTAAACGACACTGATACGAAAACTGTCGGTAGGTCTTACCTATAACATAAAAGGTCTCACTGGGGAACAAGACTTTTTAAAGATTATTTTTTATTGGTTGAAATTCCAAAATTATAGGACTTTCACCAAGCCAATAAACATTAGCTATACATAAACATACAAACATAATTAAATCTGACCACATTAATAAACATTGTATTTTTATTTAGTTTTATATCCCCTTCAATATTAAAAGAAAGTGTACAATAGAGTTTGGCTACAGACTAAAAAGACACTTAACGTTCCCAGTGTATGTGCTTATTAAGACAGTTAAAACAATAACATAACTATTAAAAACCAGATTTCGATTGGAGTTTGACCTATTTAAAATTTGTATGTAAATATGAAAAAAGTAATATCACAAAAATACTGAACTCTGGGGAAATTTTAAAACGGAAAGTCTCTAATGAAATGACAAAATCAAAATCTCAAACACATCAACTAAATAGACAACAACTGTCATATTCCTGACTTTGAACCTGCATTCTGTAATGTAGAAAATGGTGGATTAAACAGAAGTATATTGACAACGATGTGTGAACAAAACACACAGACATAATAGGTAAAAATGTCAAACATAAGGGTTCACCAGTCAACGTTGTGTTATTATCTTAATTCCTATAACTACAAACAGATATATACTAGTAAACAAACATTTAACCTGACACAATAACACAATGACACGAAGAACAGACAAACGTCACATGCAAGAAAGAAGCATAAAAAGGTCATAGACAAAGCACATCAAAAACGAAAGACAAAAATACAGAAATTATCATTGAACAATAACAGAATGACGGGATGTATATAAATACAGAGCCTGTTCATATGTAACCGAGAAAACCCCGGTTGTAAAAAAAAATTCAACTTAACATTAAACCATAAAACGTCATACCCCGTCCCGAAGAACAAAAAAATAACACGTGAGGAGACAGGTAACCATGATGAATTTAAACAATCAACAATATGTCAATATATAATCTATAGCCAAGATCTTTGCCAAAACTCATTGAGATACGAGGCTTGGAGGATATTTACACTCAGTAGTAGAAACATGCCTATGTCATGGCATGTAACTCTGCCAAATATTTTGATAGGGGATTATTTAATTTCTTGTATAGAGACCTATAAAACATACTATGTCTTGCTGTCCCGGACTTCATTTTAAAGTAAAGTTTCTGACTAAGGTCAGTTTCCAAGTCACTATGCGATAACTTCATTCGGTATTCAGAATATTTGAAATGTTCACCAGTCATCTAATTAGGAGGGCTCATCTGATCTTGATTTCATTTCATGATTCGCTGACCACATTCAACAACTCGTTGTTCACGCTGATTCAAATACATTGAAGTGGCAAGGTATTTCTGGATTTTGTGACTAATTAATATTTTAAATGTTAAAAAGCACACGTCCCATGGAAATATTTTTATAAAACCAACTCAATTTTAAAATTCGACTGAGTATGATGATAGGCAACACTCATTATCAATTTGGGTTCTTGAAAGTTCTTTGTAAGCCTTACGGCACTTACTTTAGTTTAGAGGTTTTTCAAGCCTGTTCAGTTTTGTACAAAATTAAATGCAAGAACACTCAAGACAGAGAAATACATAAATAATTTAAAAAAATTAAAAGTACATTTCGACATTTTAACCAAAGAATAACAACGAATAACTATAATCAATTTAGAACAGTACATAAAACAGCTTAAAAGAATTTAGAACTGTATGTCTGTCACACGAATGCATCAACACCACAAAAAGCGTATATTTAAATTTCTAAACAAATAGATATAAATCAAGATTAGTTTTCTTATGTTATTTGATATATTTTATGAAAATAACAAGAATATTAATATATAGCATATTGTGTTAGTAATAGTACAACTAAATATGTCGACCTTACTTCCAAATGAAATTGTGTAAAACAAATAAATCCTGTGCACATCGTTGCTTTAAAATCATTTTGAATTAGGGATAACTTCCATTATAGTTTTGAGTAGTAAGGCATATACCAAATTCTTCTAGCGAATAAATAAATAAAAAAAAAACAGGATTCTAAGTGTCATTTAGGAAGATAAATAAAAAGTTATCAAAGGTACCAGGCTTATAATTCGATACGCTCAGATCAAAATAGTTAGAAAGCCAAAACAAATACAATGTTGAAGAGCACCGAGTACAAAAGGTTATTAACAAATTACATTTATTCATCATAACCGAGAGTCATTGGTGAGTCTTTCGTAGACTAAACGCGGTTCTGGTGCAAATACAAAGTTTCAATCCTGATATCTATGGG
Source organism: Mytilus galloprovincialis (assembly GCF_965363235.1). Classification (NCBI taxonomy): domain Eukaryota; kingdom Metazoa; phylum Mollusca; class Bivalvia; order Mytilida; family Mytilidae; genus Mytilus; species Mytilus galloprovincialis. The sequence goes on along the minus strand of NC_134839.1, from coordinate 26,013,946 downwards.
TTTATTTAAAGTAAACGAAGACAACCATCCTTTATTTATCTCTATTTAGTTTATAGGACATGGTGGACAAACAAATTTTATCTCGATAACTACAGTGTATTTAATATACACACGTAGAAATCATCACGTAACATAACAAAATATGTCGTCTAAATCTTATTCTGGTCATGTTGATGAAGAAAACCCAGAACTATTTGACATTCGGGCGATGCCACCACAACCAACGGAGCTTAAATTAGGTCAGCTTCCTGCAGAGACTATAAAACGATTCTTTGAAGACGTAAGTAATTTAAGAAAAGCATTTATTTCTGATTTGAGGTGATAGATTCAAACATTCAACAACAGATTTTTGTTTATGATTAGATAGGAATACGGTACAATATCGACACCATACTTACTGAAACAAAGAAAAGTAATGTATCTTACTTACTGGAGTTTAGAATTGCAATATATGTTTAGTCAGAAAATGTAAAGACATTATCCACAGAGCGCAGTGATAGAATATACCAATTGCATCTTTGTGATAAGCCTTACATGTGTTGTTTTCTTTTTTTCCAGGGTTTTATAATTATAAAAGACTTTTTTAAGCCGAAAGAATTAAATCCAGTTAGGGATGCAATAGATGGGCTTGTTGAAGATCTGGCACAAAAACTTTACAAAGCAGGCAAGATAAAAGGTTCGGATATCTATATGTATATATACACAAAAACGTCATGTTAATTTTGAAAGAAATGTTTGCTTTATTAAGTTATCAAACTAAACTTCAAATATCAAATAATTCTAAATCAACGTATCCAATGATATTTGAGTACATGCTATCCTGTTTAAACAAATGGGTTTAGTATTTTATTATTAGTGGCAATTCCTTTTAAGGACAGTTGATATAAATAAACAATTCTTGTTATTAGTAGTTAACGTTTGATTTAATGAGTTTGAATGGGTTTCCCTTTTTTTGAATTTACCTAGGAGCTCGGTATTTTTGTTATACTTTTTCCATGTTTTAAAATACACGAGAAAACAATTTTACATGTGAAAAGAATTGTCGCATTTGTATTTTTTGTAGAATTATTCAGTGAATATGGATTATTTCAGCGTCTAATAAAAATAGACGAAGCTTTTCCTGGTGCAAACATTATACTTCACAAAACAGGCAATCTTCCCCAGGTAAACTCTCATTGTGTATAATTCATATGTAGCAAATCCGTAATTTAGTTAAAGATATTTTGTTATGACAGAATGAAAAACGCCATAATTTCGATATATCGATTGCTCCAAAATAAAAATTGATTTAGTTCGCTATGTAGCGACTACATATCCTTAGAAACTTGAAATGGCAACGCAAAAAAAATGGAAACTTAAAAAATAACAAACATAACATACTAGTATTTCATGATAATAAAACCTTAGAGGAACATGGAAAATACTGACCAAAAAGGAAACAAAGGATTGGATACACAACTAACAGAAAACATAACAGAAACTGAAGACAGTACACTACATGTTGCTTTTCAAATACAACAGATTTTAAAACAGTTAAAACATATTTTAGTTGGTATCACAATGTAAACGTTATGTACAAACACACAATGCAGATACTTCACAAGGTCATTCCCATAACAGTAATGTTGTCACAGGTTAATATCATTTAAAAAAGAAGTTATTTGTAAAAATGTATTATTTTTAGGCTTTCCGAGACTTATGGTCCAATGAACGCTTACTCAATATAATAGAGCAGTTGATTGGTCCAAACATTGCTGGTTCCCCGGTTTGGAACCTTAGGACAAAGACACCGAAGAATGAAGCAACGCTAGTTCCTTGGCATCAAGGTTATTTAAATTTGATAACAAATAACATACAAATTTTAGATACCTATTTCCCACTGTAGTGTCTCTTCAACACTAAAAAATGGAAAACATATGTCTAATCTCATATTAGTTCTTACATCTACCAACAACAAGGACTCCAGGCGTGATTTACTAAACTCGTTTCTTATCACTGTTATTTTTGTCAATAGTTTACCGATTTAAACACTCAGAAGCATATTTTAGTGTACACCTAATACATTGCGATTTTATCAACGTTCGTATCATAAAACAAACGTAAAAAATCATTTGGTGGACCAAAACCTTATTATTTTAAAATAAAACGGTAATTCCTGAAAATCTATTCTGTTAAATGTACTTTCAATGTTAGTCTTTTCTTATCTTTCCAGACAGTGCGTATTTTGACAATGACTCGTACAAAGTGTTAATACCTTCAGCTTGGATACCTTTACTAGATACTAATGAATTCAATGGTGGCATGGAGGTAACTCATAACTATGGCACAACCATTCAGAAATTTGCTAAACTATCAGAGCCTAATTATTTGCTGAAAAGTTAAGGACGTTCTGTTTAGAAGCACCGTTTGACACAATCTTCCAAATAATGTTTAACTTTCCTAACCAATACATCAGAATACCTGAAGAATTTATTCCATAAACCTAATTACACGATCAAGTAATGATAATTTGCTATGTTCTTTTACAAAAAGATAAATCATAGAAACTTTTAAATATTTCACAATATATATTAAAACAAATAATAATGGCGTCTTGTCATTGATAAACAAGGAGACTGTTGAACCCGATTCCCTACCTACCATGTGTATCTGTATGATATTTCCAAAATTCCGCATGAAAACAAGATGTAAACAAAATCAAAGATGACAACATTAATAATTGAAATCAGAAATCAAGAGTCCAATATAAGGATGAGTAACATGACTGCCAATTAAATATTGGACAGATGCAACATGATTCTGCTCGATAATTCTGGTATTTCAATGTCCTTTCAGTAGTTGATTGGATAAAAACTTTCCAAAATAAAATAATAGGTAGACATTTTTAGGGTCCAGGACAAGGAATAATATGCCATGCACTAAAACATTTTTCTAATAACTTTACAGATGATAAAGAAGGCACATGCTAAAGGAAAAGTAGGAAATCATACGTGTTGCTATGGAAACACGTGGTATGTGATGATGGAGGAAGAAGAAATGTCCAAGACACTAGGTCAGAAACCGTTCAAGTTGCTGTACATCAAAATGTTTGTTTGTTGTGTTCTAAATTTTAATTATCGAGGACACACTTGTTTAGTTTAAACATCTCATTTGCATAAACACCAATTGTATGAGATACAAGTCAAACAGACTTATGAAGTCTTCTCTGTGACACACCGGTATCAAGTGTCAAACACATCTTACTGTACAAGGTTGAATATTGCTTCTAATGCTTTGATCTTTCATCTAGAAAGATGAGTGAAAAACAGTAGGGAAAAAAATCATGGAAGCATATAAGTGCAGATAATAGCAGAATATAAAAGAAAATGACTTTCATTTCTTCACTAGATTAAAACTATGTTATCACTGTATTGTAACAACAAATCTTGAAAAGAGAACGGTTTGTAGAAGCATATGTGAAGATTTTAAATAGTGATATATTTCCCAGTGGGTGACATTAGATCTGGCTTCATTAATGTTAATGTTAGTTTTCCTATTATTAATTTTAAACGAAACATTATATTTTAATAGATGTTGATATAGAGAAAGAGTCACAGAAATGCGAAGTACCTTATGGTGGTTTGATACTTTTTAACAATATGACTCCTCATCGCAGGTAAGTGTTGTTCTGTTAATGTCTAACTAACCATCATACATCAGGAAGTCTTTCCATTCTGAATTGTTTTATATTTATGTTTCCATCTGTGCTTCGTACAATGTATTTGATTCCGCAGATTGCGAATCAAGTTTTATACATGTGCATGTATAAAATTTGATTTGCTTTTCAATTCAGAATATTTGTTCAAATGGGCAATAACTGTCAAATTTTATGTTAATCGATTTGACTCAAATGCTCTCATTCTAAATATTACATACTTCAACGTATATCTATATTTCAATAAGTCTAAAAACAATTAACCATGCATAATACATATATCAGTATTTTGTGTGTGTTTTAGTCAAGACGCCAACTAGTAAACCATCGAAATGGCTTCCGAAGACTTCTGACGGAAGATACATAACCCGATATAAATATAAAGAACAAGGTAGCAACCATATGCAGTTTGATCTGTCTATGTCTGTAGATAATCCTTGTTCAACCTGTATAAGAATGTGATTTTTGTAGATCATTGTGTCGAATTAATCACTTGCAAGTTCATAATACATCAGCAGTGTTTTTGAGCTTTTTTTTTGGCAAATTTGAATCAAACGAAGTTACTGCCATGGTGTTGTCATTTTTAATTTCGACTTATGAGTTTAAATGTCCCGTATATTTCGTCTCGTTTTTATACAGAATTATTAATTCAAAATGCTGCTTTCATAACAGATTCAAATTGGTTTCTTTTTCTTAATCGTAGTTTATGTCGCTTTAAGAATATAAGTACCAATCATAGAGATTTGCAATTGAAAACAACATTCCAACGTTTTTGGTGATTAGAATATTTTACTTTAAAAAAACACTAGATCCAGGTAAACACTTTATCATTATTAAATAAAAATCTGTTATGAATAAGTTTACAACACAAAATACGACTCCCAAAGATTTTTTAAACAATTTTACCCCCGAGCACCCATGTGTCTTCTTTAAAATATTTCAACTTTATTTGTTGATGATTTGTATTATTCTTGGTATAGTGCTTAAAATATGACAAAGGAATTTTGTAAAAAGTGAATTATAGACAAAAAATGCTCAGAAGGGAAAGCAAAATGCAGATTTACTGATGTAAAAACCGTTTTCCAGATACATCTTTCTAGCTCAAAATTGAAATTTTAGAATGACAAAAATGTACAAGACCCTAATGATGGGTGGCAATTTCCTCATTTGTGGTAAATTAAACCACAAGCAGTTTATCGATGTTCAATATCGTTAATCGAATGACCTCTAAAAGGAGTGAGATCGGTTCGTCGACAGGGTAAGAATCTCTCTCTCTTTGCATGTATCAACCGTGCGAATCATTACTAAGTCAAAATATCACAATCCGATATAGGACACTTTCGGTAAAATATCGGACAACATTATTGGTATCTAAAGATCTAAAATCACGAAAGCCGCTAGTGAGTTGAGATATACACTATACACATAGTATTGGTCAACCGATACCGTTAAACGTTTGTATTGTTGAATCCAGAGGTCTTTCTCAGAAATCTGTTTGGTTTCTTTTTGTGTGAAGAAAACAATCCTATTAACGAAGTCCGTATAGAATTAACTGCACAAGGGTCACGTTTTAACCGTGATATGTTAGTGTTATACGACAGAGAAGAGGATATTATAAACATACTACGGTCATCTTAATCTTTCTATTTTATGTTATAAATACGGCTCCTTCTTGTTGGAAATGCCAGCTTTAGGGACAACTCAAATTCTGTTTTCAATTTAAATTTCTTTTTATTTAGCCTTCCAAATGTATCAAAAGATATAAGATGGAGTTTGGATTTACGTTGGCAGCGACCAGATGAACCTTTTGGGCTATGGAATTTGAAACCAGGAGTTGTTATGAGATCATCGACTGATCCGAAACTGAAACCAGACTGGGAAACATTTTGTTCTATAGATAGAACAGCAGCACAAAAAGAGTCTATAAAAGATTTTGTTGAGGTAAGATAAATGATTCAGCTAGTGCTTCAATAAGTCTTTATACAAGTTTAGCATCTACATGCATGATTTCGACCAGTGTTTCTAGTCCTGTCAATCTGCGCAAAAAATAGCCTGACCGAGAACTAATTGCAACAGATCTTTACAATAGAAGGCTACTGAGGAAGTTGAGGAGGGACGTGAAAATATAGATACATCACTGTGAGAAAACTCGTTTTGAACTTTCGATAAGAAAAATAATTATAACTGCTTTAGAACCCTGAATCGGCTTTGTTGAATGTATTGAGCGGATAAAAATCGTTTGATCCCAATAAATTAGAAATATAACGACCAAGTCATGAATATTTTCCGTTTTTGGCTAATAACGTCTGATTGTTCAATTATTATGAATTCCCCCATTTAAATATACCTTTGAGTTGGGTCTTTTTGTTATACTTTTTTTTTTAAACCATTTTAAAACAAATGTAAAATAGATGTGGTATGACTGCTAATGAAACAACTCTCCACAAGAGACCAAATGATATAAAATTAACAACTTTTGGTTACCGTACGGCTTTCAACAATGAGCAAAGCCCATACCGCACAGTCAGCTATAAAAGACCCCGAATCCGAAGTTTAAAACATTTCAAACGGTCCTAACTAATGTAAAAAAAATGAACAAAAACAAATATGTAACTGACCACTGAAATGCAGGCTCCTGGCTTGGGACAGGTACATACATACAGAAAGATGAGGTGTTAAACATGTCAGCGGGATCCAAAACCTCCCCTTACCTGGGACAGAGGTGTAACAGTACAACATAAAAACGATGACCGCTTATCAGAATACAATTATTTTCTTTAAGCTTAGAAAGTAAAAGAAACGTTATTAAGCAGATTGAAAACATCTCCTATGTTATAACCTTTTTACTTTATAAAAGAATATATATCAGCAAATGTGCTCTATGATTTCTTCAAATTTAAACAAAAAACTATCATTGTTGTTATTTTGTGTTAGTCCCGCAGCTTTAATTAGTCATGGCTAAAACCATGAAAGCCATTTCCAATCTTGTATAAGATATGTACCTTTTCATAATAAACTATTATACCAAATGTCACATTACTATCTAAAAAGTTTGAACAGCGGTATACTACTTTTGCCTTTATTTAATGACATTTGAACAAATTTGTTAGGTCCAATGACAGTTTGTTCAAACAGACACGTTTTGGTATCATTCAATATTCAAAAACATTTATTTTAACAGACGTAAACGGACAAAGGACGGATCCTAAAAATCAATACCTCACACTCACTAATCGGTAAAGTAAGATAAAATAACTTTATATTTGTTTATATACCAAACGATGTTGTCACATATTTCTTACTTTGTTTGTTATTAAACTGACATATATATATAATTTAATTTTGGATGTAACGCGTCTTCTGATTGGCTGACGTTATTTTGTTATGAGCCCATAGACATAATTAAGTCATGTGACCGTGACGTCATCAACGTTTTTTCATGGTTTTCTACGGTTTAAAATGGAATTTAGAATTAAATTATAAGAAATGACTGTAATATTTTTTCTGTCTATTCGAAATAACATAAAAAATGTGGTGCACACTGTTAAATAACTCGCTACGCGCGTTATTCAGTGTGCACCAAATTTTTTATGTTATTTCTTCATAGACAGAAAAAATATTACAGTCATTCCTTAAATGTAAAATATATTCTAAAGAGAGATGCAATATCTTTAATCACCTAAGCACTTATCTCGGTTTTTAAATGTTTATTTGTTTAATCTATAAGTGAACTATTGCTTTGAAGGTTCCGGACGATGAGTTTGATACAACTATTCAGGGGCCATGGATGAAAAAATGGGAAATAGTTCATATGAATGCCCACACTGATAAACATGAGGAGGTAGAGCGAACAAAGAGCTAACAATACAAACGTATGACTATTACATAGAACAAGAATGTTTGTACACTATGACTTTTATAAAGATCAGAACTGTATTACGCTATACAGATGTGTAAATAAATAAAGTTGTTTTGTTCTTTGACTAACTTTGAAAAAAATGAAGATGCAGGATATACGACGTCAAAGAGGTAGAAGTATAAAACGTAGAGGCAAAGCCGTGCAAAGAATCGGAGCTTTGCACGAACGACTTATTCTGAAAGGTGCATTAACGTGAAATATCATTGATATGTTCATTTTCTGTAAACAAGGTATTAAACAAAACTGGAAATCAACATCAAGTTTAGAAAACCTGCATCTTATCGCTTAATTTCATGATGTTAGTTCGATATTTTTTTAATTTGATGTTACTAACATGTTTTTCTTCTTAGTTGATTTTTTCATATTCAACCATGTTTATTGTGTTTGAAAGATATATTGTGCATACTAATTTACATTAAGAAATAAATTGCAAACATTATGACTAAACCTTTTCATGTTATTTAAACATGAGAACTAAGCTTACTCCATGCATGCATGAACGAAGGCAACTAACTAGGTCTGTTGTGTCAGTCCATGCAAGCATGGACTAAGTAAACTTTAGTTGCCTTCGTCCATGCATACATGGAATAAGTATTTTGTGTTAGTCCATGCAATCCTGGACTAATTTAGCGATAGTTGCCTTCGTCCATGATGCATCGAATAAGCCTAATTAGTTCCGAGTTTTCAGGTTTACATAACATGAAAAGATTTAGCCATACTATCAAGTGTGTGCAATTTATTTCTTAATGTGAGATATAATGCACAATATGTCTTTAAATCATAATAAATTGGTTGAACATGAAAAACATATAGTCACATAAATTAAAAAATAATCTAACTAACACCATGATATTAAGCAGTAAGTAGAAATGGAGGTTTTCTAAACTTGATGTTGATTTCCAGTTTTATTTAATACCTTGTGTGTACTAAATTTACTGTTTGCATGACTTTAAAATATTGGAAACATTGATGATGTTCTACACACATTTGTACATTTTCACAGCCGTATCTGGTGAAACATTCGGAATTTTCGTGTGTTGAAAGTCTTTTAACCCCTTATTTACTAGTTCTTTCGACTATTTTGATTTAGACTACAGTGTTTAATCTTATGTAGAGACTGTCGTATAAAAAAAGTAAAATCACAAAAATACTGAACTCCGAGAAAAATGCAATCGGAAAGTTCCTAATCACATGGCAAAATCAAATGATAAAACATATAAAAACGAATTGACAACAACTGTCATATTCCTGACTTGGTACAGACATTTTCAATTTGTTTTTGTATTTCTTATTAATATTTAACATCAACTTGATCGATGCCATTGTTGGGGAATGCTTCGTCGCCCAAGGATATCATTTGCTAAGTAGTTATCACTTTTGAATTGTCATGAACTATCATTGATTATTACATTTGTGAAAACTGCAGTTTATAAAATATCTTATCACGTTTGAAAAACTAATATAAGGTTTGTCTAACCCAAGATATATAAGCAGTATAAGGCAAAACTTTTGGGAATTTTCGTTTTGAATACTATTCACCTTTGTATTTGATTCGTATTTAAACTGTTTTAATGCAAACGGAACTGATGATTACTATGAAGACGAGCTTCGCAAATGTACCAAAATATAAGCATGATATCTTTGATGAGTGATTTCATTAATAAAGGCAACAGTAGTATACCGCTGTTCAAAACTCATAAATCCATGGACAAAAAACAAAATCGGGGTAACAAACTAAAACCGAGGGAAACGCATTAAATATAAGAGGAGAACAACGACATAACACCGAAACGTAACACACACAGAAACGGACCAAGCATCAGACAAAACACCACGAGAATAACAAATATAACATGAAAACCAAATACATGAATTTGGGATAGACAAGTACCGTGCCACGTCTTATCTCAATTTCTCAAAAATAAGAGAAAACACAAACGACTCAACGTTAAAATGCAACACACACAGAAACGAACAATAATATAACAATGGCCATCTTCCTGACTTGGTACAGGACACTTTTAAAGGGGAATAAAAGTGGTGGGTTGAACCTGGTTTTGTGGCATGCCAAACCTCGCACTTTAATGGCAAAGTTAAATATAACATTGAAATGACAACATTAAGTGTGAGGATTATTTTCTACGTTTTTGTTTTTTGTTAGGGTTTTATTTATTCCTAGTGCTGATGTGATGAGATGTACCCTTTCTTACTGAATATTTTAACTTTATGTTCAAATATTCGTTGTTTTATGTGCTTTTAAACTACAGATTATTGTTCTGAAATGGTTCCGCTCTCACAATATAAAAATAAGGACAAGTTTCCAGTAGAGACCAAAATGACGTAGATGTGAACAAAGGTTAATTCCCACACAGCATTCCACAATGAAAAAAAACACAAAAAAAACCAGACATAACAAAATGTTAAACGACTTGAATTGCTAAACAAACAGCCTGAATTTACAAAACAAACACGAGTAACACAGCATGATTTTGTATGTGCTGTCTAGGTCAGGAGCCTGTAATTCTGTGATATATGGTTGTTTCTTACTGTCATAGTTGTTGTTCGTTTATTGTTAATTTTTGTAAATTGCTTCATATTTAGTAATGCAGGGGCCTTTAACAGATTTTCATAGGGTATAGGGTTTGCTTATGATACGATGATCTATATGTGTTTACATCACCTTCCTCTTATCTCTGGTGGAAAGTCGGGTCATTGGCAGTCATACCAATATCTTCTTGTTTTTATATTGTTGGTTCGCGGTGCAATTTTACTTGTATTTACTCTCAGTATTTAAGTCTCCAAGTAGATATTGTATATCATAGTATTTTCTTTCAGAGAAGAATTATTTTCGTATATACCTATTGTTTTCGAAAAAAACCAATGGCGTTTTGCTCTTTCAAATTGTTGACGATTTAATGGCATACATCAGTCAATATAATACACAATTACACGTTTTATTTAACACTTGTTGTTACTCCAGCAGATATACAATGCCGTGCGCCATCAACATATAAAATCTGACCAGAAATGAACGACGCTTCATCGGAAGCCAAGAAAGAAATTGCTGATGCCACATCTTCTGGTACGCCTACTCTTCCTAGAGGGTGTTTTGCTGCTTGTGCAACTAAGAACTGAAATGAAAATATGTTGCAACTTAATATTTTGCATACTTTTTCTACCACTGAAGTCAAGAATAAACTTTCAGACAATTACAAAACAGTTAGACGTACAAATATTCATGTAGATGAAACATAATCCAACAAGTAGGAAACCGATTTCTTTGTTACCACATGTGTTCTTTTCAAAAATTGAAGTTACACTTTATGAATGTGAAGACTTCGAATAATATTTCTTCAGAATTTAACTTCATCAGGTTCTCTCAACCGCAAACAATCGAAAGGACTAGATGTACACATATATGAATAAATGACGAACTACATAACTCATAATCCAAAAATATTAAACCTTAGAGTAAAACATAAAACACAAAACAGAATAGTTCAATCTCCAGCTTTGACTGATGAAGAATCATTTTAACTTTTCAAACAATTTATAAATTAAGAGATGGATATTAATGAAGTGTATAATTGAAGTTATACCAGTAACAAATCAGTGGGTACTTAACAAATGGTATCGTCTGAGACTTATTGATTATCGATTGTTTTTTTTCAAACGAAAGGGCGTTTCTGAGATACAAACTCATAGAAAGTAGATAGCCGGGAGATGATATGTGGCCGAGAAACATCCTCGACTTTGAAAGACCAAAATTTATCTGTTTATCGCTATTTTGTAATGTTCGTAATGACAACGTTGTGTGTGCCTTTAGATTCTAGCGATGATTTTGTATCGCAAACCAGTAGCATATGAAAAATTATCAAAAAAAGAGGTCAAAGGAAAAATACACAAAATAGTGACTTATCGTTTATACCATATAAAAATTATAAATTGAACTTTTGGTACGAATTTGACAAAAACATGCATGTGGCATTCATACAATTAATATCGTTGAAGATTGGGAATTGGAGATTTTCGAATGAAAAGATAACTGTAACACCAAGTTTTGACACAATATAAATTAAAACCAGATGCTCCGCATGGCGCAGCTTTATACGACCACAGAGTTCGAACCCTGAACAGTTGGGGCAAGTATGGACACAACTTTCAAGCTTGATACAGCTCTGAATTTGGATTGTAATTAAATAGTTGACACACAACATAGGTTTCTGACACAGAATGAATGTGGTCTAAGAACTTAAACTTAAAAACTTAAAATTTTTATATTGGACATTTACCTATTATGGTCCAATATCCAAAATCTAAATACATGGTTAGATTCAGAATATCAAAGAACCCCAAGAATTAAATTTTTAATGAAAACAAATAAAGTTCAATTTTGGACCCTTTAGACCTCAATGTGGACCAATTTGATAACCGGGCCCAAATATCAAAAATCTAAAAACATGGTTAGATTCAGCATATATCAAAGAACCCCATATATTCAATTTTTGTTGAAATCAAACAAAGTTTCATTGGACCCCGATTTGGACCAACTTGAAAACTGGGCCTATAATCAAAAATCTAAATACATGTTTAGATTCAGAATATCAAAGAACCACAAGGATTCAATTTTTGTTAAAATCAAACAAAGTTTAATTTTGAACCCCGATTTGGACCAACTTGAAAACTGGGCCCATAATCAAAAAACTAAGTACATGTTTAGATTCAGCATATCAAAGAACCCCAAGAATTAAATTTTTGTTAAAATCAAACGAAGATTAATTTTGGACCCTTTGGACCTTAATGTAGACCAATTTGAAAACGGGACCAAAAATTAAGAATATGCATACACAGTTAGATTCGGCATATCAAAGAATCCCAATAATTCAATTTTTGATGAAATCAAACAAAGTTTAATTTTAGACCCTTTTGGACCCTAATTCCTAAAATGATAGGACCAAAACTCCAAAAATCAATCCCAACCTTCCTATTATGGTCATAAACCTTGTGTTTAAATTTCATAGATTTCATTTACTTATACTAAAGTCATGGTGCGAAAACCAAGAAAAATGCTTATTTGGGCCCCTTTTTAGCCCCTTATTCCTAAACTGTTGGGACCAAAACTCCGAAATCAATCCCAACCTTCCTTTTGTGGTCATAAACCTTGTAATTAAATTTCATAGATTTCTATTTACTTATACTAAAGTTATAGTGCGAAAACCAAATGTCTTCGGACGACGACGACGACGACGCCAACGTCATACCAATATACGACCAAAAAATTTTCAATTTTTGCGGTCGTATAAAAATCTGAATAAAGGTACCTTTTGATAGTCTTCATCAGAATGATATCCTCTTTCTCCACGTCTAGCTATCTTCGACACTATTGTACCTGGACTAAATAGAAAACACATTTTTAACAAATCAGTCAGGCCTTATATTTAGTAAAAGAGGGACAAAAAATACTAGAGAGACATTCAAACTCATAGATCGTACTAACTAACAACGCCCAGCTAAAAAAGAAAAAAAAAACAAAACAAAAAGACAGACAGACAGACAAACAGACACCGAATAAGAGTTATTATCAGGTTTGTACTTACATGAGTAACATGACGAGTACCACATGTGGAGCAGGTTATGTTTACCTATCCGGAGCACCTGAGATTAACAGAAAAAAAAACATGTGTGTATGATGCTTTTCAATAGATTGTTAAACAATCGAATCTTGCTGTCGTGTTGTTTTTTCCTAAAAGATACTAACTAAAAAAATGACTTACTTTACAGAGTTTACTCTGACACCAAATGGAGCCAATTCTGAAATGATCATAACAAAGCATCTTAATTATATATATATATTTGATAAATCTCTTAATGTTCATATCTATAAAAAGGCAAGGGAATACAAACATTCAAAAATCTTTGTTAAGCAGTTTTCCCATCAAAAGTAAAATAACAAACATACCGAACTCCGAGGAAAATTCCTAATCAAATGACAAAAGCTCAAACGCATCAAACGAACTGAAACATTCCTAACTTTGTACAGACATTTTTCTAATGTAATAATGATTGATTAAACCTGTTTTTTTTAGCTCACTTGATGGAATATGTTCGTTGTTATTCTGCGGTTTGCATGTTGACTATACTATTATATTATTTGTTAGGGCGTTTCTCAGTGGTGAGCGTTCTTGCGTGTTCGTGTTGTCTTTCTGTTATGTGGTGTTGTCATTAAAACGATATTTTGTTAACATTGTCATAAAGCACGAGTATTTGCTAGCCATTAAACAAGGTTTAACCCCATCATTTTTGTCTTAAAATGTCCTGTACCAAGTCAAGAATATGGTTGTTGTTTTTAATTTCCAATAATTCGTTTCTGTGTGTGTTGGCGTTTGTTTTTGTTGCACTTAAGTGTTTCTATTGTTCCCTTGTTTTCCTCTTATAGTTGATGTGATTTCCTCGATTTTTGTCTAACTCGATTTTTTTCTCTCAATCGATTTATGACTTTTAAACACCGGTATACTACTGTTGCCTTTTGATTATGACAGTCGGATTAAATTCCAAGATATTGATAACAACGTATGAACAAAACAAACAGACATAAGAGAGGAAATCTTGATATGAAACACACGTGAATGAATAAGTCATCAATTTAAAGGCATTATTTAAACTCATAAAATATGAAGGTTATGTATATATATACCCAATATGACGATCAAGTTTAACGCAGTTACATAAACATAGAATTTTGGATTGAATAAAGTATATAAAATATCATAACAGCATTATCATGACAGTTGTTCCCAAAATAACCTCAACTGTCTACGATCATCAATTCTTAACATGGGCAGAAGATATTAATCTGGGATTTGGATGCACTGGGTATTGATTAACTCATCATATCCGAAAGGCTTTTTTGTTAGTGCATTAACGGCAGTTTCAAATGTCCTGCTGTTTTACAAAATGAAATCACATTGATAAATAGAAGTTGTTTTATATGAAACAAAGTGCACCCCACCTTCTACAATTTAATTCATTTCAGTTACATTGGAAAACAGGAAATGTAAGTTGATCTGATTTTAATGTCGCATTTTAAAGGAAAGTGTACTAAAACCATGGTTATATAAAAACTGCGGCTAGTTCAACAACCGCACAATCCCAAACCAAATGCTGATGAACCCTGTAATATTGCCCTCTTTTTCAAAGTGTCCGTTACATCTGAAACGTGCTTAGAACATATCTAACGTAAGTTGTTCAAATACCTTAAAATTCCTCAAAAGCTATAAATTATACTGACCTAAAGCAAGACATTGTGTAAACATATCAATAGCTGCTTTACTCATACAATACACAGGCAGCTCTCCCATCTGTAAAGACAAGGTATAATTACTCATTCAAACCATCAACATGATATACACATGCTTCACCTCTACACTTTATTCAAATGTAAAATATTTTACAAACTAGACAACCTTAACATAATTTCGATAGATTTTCCATCTGATTTACTGGAAAAAAGGAAAATATGAATCAATTTCAAATTAAGTTTTGATTTTTTTTTTTGCTCAATGTACGTATTTGCGAGAAATATTGATTCCATTATTTTTCGTAGACATTAAACCATAGGGACGATCTTTATTTTGTGGATAAAAAAGAAACTTTATTGATACACAGTGGTGTTATTTAGTTTTATCGACTTCTGTTAATCAAAGACAAACGCGTGAATAGATTCTTGTTTTATATGTATTCCACGAAATAGTATGAAATGTGATATCCAGTTTAATTGTCTCCATAAATTGAACTTGTTTGTTCGCAGGTATTTTGCAAAATCACAGATATATGTTCGTCGAGCACCACATACATTTTGGACACATGATATAGAAAAAAGTAAAATACCAAAAATACCAATGTCCGAGAAAACTTCAAAATGGGACGTCCTTTATCAAATGGCAAAATCAAAAGCTCGAACACATCAAACGAATTAAAAACAACGAAATTGAACTAACCGGTCTGACACCACCTTAACTTGCCACATATTACAGGAGTTGAACTTACCGGTCTACCGCCACAAATACTTGAAACAAATACAATATTTCCTGTAGAAAGAAGGAAGAAATAATAGTCAACTGTGAAAACAAAAATTCAAACCAGTGCATGTTAACTAAAATTTCAATGCATTTGCCCCTTTCCATTTGCTTGAAATATAGTCAATTCTGTCATTTTGGTCTTTTGTGGATAGTTGTCTCATTGGCAATCATACCACATCTTCTTTTTTATATGATAGTGTTGTATTTGTTTAATATCTATTAGTTGCGGGTTGACATAATAATTAGCTTTCTAGTCAAGACGAAAACATTGTCATTGCGGAAGAAAACTTAATACAAAAGTGATATAGGAATGCCCATTTTTTGTTCAGTTCAGGAAAGTGCCAAAATGTGTGTAACATATTACTCAAACATTGGAATTGTCAATTATGTACTGTCTATAGAGACAAATTCAAAGAGACAAACATTTGTTTTTGACCTATACTTTAACTGTGAAGGTCAACTTAATATAAACCATCGTTACTATAGTAACTATACACATTCCTCAATTAGAGTTAGAAGAAAACACTCCGACTTAGCATCTTAATTGCAGATAAGAACAACAAGTTCTAAACATTATTGTCAGTTCTTATCAAGTATTATACTTGTAATTGCTAAATGTCAAAATTATTTTCATATCGTTAGTGTAGATCCTTGGTTAGAACGACTATAACCTTATTTTAAGTAACTACCTTTTGTTTGTTTTATATATTCCATGGCGGCTTTAGTTAGCATGAATTGTGCCTTGACATTTGTGTCAAACATTTCATCATACTCTTCATCTGATGTATCACCGGTTTTCAGGTAATGCACCATTCCTGCATTATTAACCTAATTCAAAATCACACATAAATAACATTAAATAGCAAAAAAGTTTAATAAGAACCTCTAGGTGCTATCCATTCATCTTTTGTGATGGACGAGGTTTTTTTCTGGGGACAAACTCGTTTGTCAACTTTAATCAAAACCCTTGTTTTCCATACTAAACAGAAACACATTTTTTTTAATCAATCTTATTTTTTAATTTAACATTTTTTTTAATTTCAATAATGAAAAAAATACGTTTTTTACTTCCCTACTGTTCTGAAACAAATTGTTATAATTAATAACAATCTAGAGACAAACAATTTATCTTAAAAAACATGCCACACAAACGAAAAATGTTCTGTAACTTATTATTTATAAAGACAGATAATGTATAACTGCTCCTACATTAAAATAACAATGACACGGCACTTTAAATTTTATTTGTCCCGTTTCTGTGTGCATCCGTATGGTTTTGTTTTTGTTTTTTTTATATATGTTCAAATTGTTTCGCATTGTTTTGGTTGTTTATTTTAACAATAAAGATGTATCATATGAGTTGTTGTTTTGATTATTTATTAAAATAAAATTGGCATTAAATATATTTTAAGTCGTTCATACATTGTCATTATACATTCACACCTAACATGAATAATAAAATTATTACTCAATAAAAATTATAAAACATGAATGTAGATACAGCACTATTAAACAATTGCATGAACGCTTAAGCAACTTGCACTCTTAGACACTCATCAAAACATAAATCTCAGATATTCTAATACATTTCATTTTCACAGTTCTGATGTCCAATGAAACACAGTTGTCTATCCAAACATTTCATCAATATAACAGTAATAATTAATTTAAAGTCAAACCATTGTTCATAAATTTCCTAACACAGAGAGTTGATTCTTCTGTCTTTGACTTTAAAAAAACTGGGTAACTTTAGGTTGAAGTAAGTCAGCAAATATTGTATCAAAGTTCAGTTTTACATTTAGCAGTTGGTTTAATATTCTTGTCTTCATGCTGTTTCGATGACTGGTCTTACCTGTGAGAATACACTCTCCACCTCTGCTGTACTAAGTGGAAGTGTGGTGGCCACACTTAGAAGTCTATATACCAAGTGATACATGTCCTGTGACTGTAGGGTTGTGAAGAAGTTGTAGTAGTTTTGTCATTGTCCTCTCCTGTGCCGTCAGGGTGTTTAGTAGTTGAATGAAGTCTTGTTATTGTGTCTGTAGTTCTTCTGGTCCATGGAGAAGTGGTCTGCTTGTCATGTTGAACATGTCATTGAACCAATAAAGTGTTTGGAGTCCACCAGGTGTAACACTCAAATCAAGGACTAAAAGCTGGTGAATGATGTCTCTGTCAACAAATCTGTCTTGAATGTTGTTGATCAAATTGGTCAGGAATGGTTCTTTTACTTTTGTGTTGAACCAGAGCTTGATGATGTTGTTAGCTGTAAATCTGATGACATCTGTGAGTACTTTTAAAGCTGCCATGGCCCATCTTGAGTTTGTCTGGTTTCCAGCATCCTAATGGTTTTTCTAAGTATAGTTTTAACCATGCCAATGTTCATATCTCTACGTTGAAATACCAGTGATAGGGTAGATACGTGTGGTAAAGTGTCTGCACGTAGCAACACGGATCTCAGTGTGGTTTGGTCTTAAAGGCTTATCAGGATGCCATTACCAACTGGGTCAGTGCTGATTTCTGATGTCTCTATGTTGATAACATCAGACTTGTAGAATCGGACTATGCTGGAACTGCCTGGTCGTTGGATAACCATCTGCGATGTTTGGCTTGTTCGATAGAGAGCAGCGCTTGGTTGAAAGCAGCTTGAACCATATTAAGACTGGCTGTGTGGACAGAACAATACTTGTAATAGTTTCGTCATGTTTTTTTCATGAGTGGTACAACCTGTTTGTACAAGCCAGTGCTAGTCGATAATCTCTGCAGTTGTAATCAATGATGGGTTGTGGTTTTTTAGTTTTTTTGCTATACCATTCTTTCTAACTAAAAATACTGCTGCACCCTCGGAGGCAAAACCAGACATGTCACTCATAAGAAGTTCTATTTTGTTGATCTCGGTGATGATTGAGTATAATGTAACTGTCTCTGCTGTTGCATTTGGTAACTCTGTATCGACTAAAAGATGCTGTCTGCATTTGTTCGGTTTGGTTGATGTATGCGGAACAGACTGCTCGATGTTTAATAGATCGGTTGTCGGATACGTCGTCTACCATTAATGAAAAAAAAAGGGAATTGATTTTACGTTGTTTGTTACCGTGTCGGGGACTTGCTTTCTGAGAAAGTTAATTCCATAAAAAAGAATGGCAAACGTAGATACAAGTATCTTGTCTTAGAGAGGGATACATTCGTCTATGTAAAGATTCACTCTGATTCAAACAAAACATTCTCAACAGACTGTCGACCCTCTTCTTGCCGACTTGTTTCTTTATTATTATGAGGCTGACTACATACAGGAACTTCTTAGGAATAAAGATATTCTTTCACTTTACGTTCCGCTATATAGACGATGTTCTCTCACTAAATAATTCAAAAATTGGTAACTATGTTGAACACATCTATCCCATCGAACTAGAGATAAAGGATACTACAGATACAGTCTGCCTCATATCTTGACTTACATCATTGTACATCTAGAAATTGACACTGAGGGTCGGTTAAAAAAAACCTTTACGACAAAAGAGATGAGTTCAGCTTCCCAATTGTGAACTTTCCATATCTATGTAGCAACATTCCAGCAGCACCTGCATACGGAGTATCTATCTCCCAATTGATACCATATTCCTAGTCTTGAATTTCCTATCATGATTCTTTGATAGAGGGTTGCTGCTCACAAGGAAGCTATTAAACCAAGCGTTCCAAATGGTGAAGTTTAAATCCTCCCTTCGTAAATTTTACGTACGCCATCAGGAGTTGGTTGCCCGTTATGGAATAACCGTTTCACAGATGATATCGGATATGTTCCTTATGTCATGTATGTCGTAACTACAATCCCCTTCCCTTTTCACGAATGTGACTACCAGACTACCGAATTAGGCTATTTACCGGATTTGTAATAAGCAACACGACGGGTGCCACATGTGGAGCAAGATCTGCTTACCCTTCCACCTGAGATCACTCCCAGTTTTTGGTGGGTTGTTCGTGTTGCTTAGTCCTTAGTTTCTATGTTGTGTCTTGTGTACACTTATTTGTCTTTTTGTGTTTATCGTTTATAGCTATGGCGTTTTCGGTTTATTTTCGATCTATAAGTTTGACTGTCCCTTTGGTATCTTTCGCCCCTCCTTTAAGTAGTTCGTGTACTATTTAACTTTAGAATGTGGCATTCTTTGCTAACCCTAGGTTTGGTAAGTTGGTAGCACAAAGTTCAATGCAAAGATCTATCATGCTGTAGAAGTGGTTAAATGTTTAGAAGTTTTTGCTTATTAAGGAGTGCATAACTTTGAGTACACAACAATGGTTTCTGGTCAAAAGACGTAATATTGTTGGACATGTCGTTAACAGTCGGATTTAGAGAGTGAGTGTTAGTGACTGATTACATGTGTCTCTGTCAAGTAACGTTGGAAAACTCATTTGTTAAGTGTAATTGATATAAAAAAAATGAACTTACAAGTACATCTATTTTCCCGTATTTCTCTAAAGCACCAGATAATATTTTTGACTGAACAGTTTTATCTGTAATATCTCCGACGACCGAACCAATCTGGAAATAATAAAATAATCTGAGTAGAATTGTTATAACACAGTATGCTTTCATTCATTGTTTATACTTTTTACTGAAATATTTACAGAACAGTTCTATACTGTAACTTTATATATAAAATATAACTTTTACATTTTGAAGATCATTTGCTCTTCAACTTCATACTTTATTTGGCCTTTTAAACATTTTTTGATTCGAGCGTCACTGATGAGTCTTTTGTAGACGAAACGCGAGTCTGGCGTAATATAATTTTAATCCTGTTATCTATGATGAGTTTATTGGTTTTGCTTTTAATAATTTCTGTTGGAAGGGATATTTTTACTGCACTACATGTATTGAAAATGATCATAAACTGCATATATCCATTGAAAGAAATACATGTCAGTTTTATCCATCCGATAATTTTTAACTTATTTAGTGGTAAATAATGTATAATTTACAACCAAAGAATTGAATAGGGTCACACAATCTTCGGCGATTAGCTTTTAATTTTGACTTGCAAATGGATAATAATACATGCAATTTTACAAATAAATGTAGGTTGAACTTGATGAATTCATTCGCATAAGTTAACAAACATTTTAAACCATGTTGCTCACGTCCTTAAATATTTCAAGTGAAAAGATAACACTATATGATAATGTTTTTCAACATTCATTCATCAGTCACGTCTCAGTCATTACAGCTGAACGGACGTGCTGGGCCAGCTCTCCTTTACCCGCTATGATGAGGGTTTACAGTTAAGATGATCAACGAATTACTACTTTAGATGAAAGTAACCAATCCAACGCCGTACAAGTAAACGCAATGGTTGGGCCGTCTCCCGCGTTAACATGCACTCCAAAACCATTGTATCATGGGGAGTGTTATGCCGATTAACGTCCGAGGGTTGTATCCTAGGTGTTGGGTGATTGACCCTCATTTCACTGCCTCACGGCTTTGGTCCTGATAACGCTTCCTGTCATCTTTAGAACTACGTCCACGACTCATCTACCGGTACTCCATCATCGAGGGTAGCGGGCTGCCAAGCTGACACACTGGCCCTGAAAGCAGCCGTTGTGAAGAATGTAACACCAAATTAGTAAAAAACCAAACCAAAACAGCTCACAAAACCAAGATGGCGACCTCCAAAATGGCGACCACCACTCGTTCCCGACCGATAGCAAAAATTATTGAAACGCTCACCAAACGCCTTCGGGCACCGAGCCGACCGTGCGAGGGCTGTATGGCCAGTCAAGGTCGTTAAACACTTCCATTTGATAATGTTTTTACATTTTTTTTTCATTAAAAGTATTTAGCTAAAAAACGTGCCAAATATGTAAAGAGTTCTTATTTCATACTGACTAAAATCCCTAGTAAAAAAATATGGAAAATTCCCAGACTAATTCGATTATAGCAGGGACGCATCTTCACCAAGGGTGTTTCTGGGAATTTATAGATCTGGGCTGTAGAGGGAATTGATTTAAAAAAGTAATTAAGAAACCTACGCATAACCAACCGCTCGATATCACCATACTATAACCCTAAAAACAGGACTTCATTTGTCAAAAATCCATGTCGGTGAATGAGATGCTATTTTTTGGAGGTCTGACTCTTATCATGTTTTCAAAACTTACATTTTCATCAGGTAACCCTAACTGCACACATTGGTCTTTTGTCTTTTGTAAATTATCGCTATTTCGACCAGTAAGAAATAGTTTAGCCCCGAATTTAGCGAAGTGTAGCGCTGTCCCTTCCCCAATGCCTGCACTAGCACCTACAAAAAAATACACGTATGTAAATATTACTAGTACATCTAGAAAAATTAAAAGGGGACTGATTAAGACTGAATAATCTGATTCTATAAACTATTGAATAATATTATTAATTTACAGCGCTATGTCAATCGAAATTATAAAGTTCCAGATCAATATTGGCGATATAAAGCATGCATAATGATACAATTAATCAAGTCAATATTGGCGATATAAAGCATGCATAATGATACAATTAATCAAGTCAATATTGGCGATATAAAGCATGCATAATGATACAATTAATTAAGTCAATATTGGCGATATAAAGCATGCATAATGATACAATTAATCAAGTCAATATTGGCGATATAAAGCATGCATAATGATACAATTAATCAAGTCAATATTGGCGATATAAAGCATGCATAGTGATACAATAAATCAAGTTTGCGAAAAAGGTAAATGTCAAATACTGATTAATATCTTTACTATAGTGCTTCTGCTGCTTTTGTGCTAATTTTAGAAACTTAATGTGCTTTTATGCTTTTTATGTGCAAACCATTTCATTTGTGCTTTTGTGTTTTTATCTCATAATTGCATGTACCAGTATGTGTTAAACTTGTAAGATGCTTAAAGAACTTTTGTGCTGCATGTTTATATACTGATTGAACTGTTGCTTTATATGTTTAATGTTGTGTGCATGACTCGATATGTATGTTTTGTTTTATTTGTTGTTATGTCGGTTTTAAAAGCTCTGAAAAAAGCTCTTCAGAGCTTATGTTTGTAATTGCTTGCTTATACCGACTCTGAATAAAGCTTTATGTCTTATGTCTTTATAAAATTCGCATCGTTAAGTGAATTTACGGTTGACCAGACACCGATATATTGACGATAATCATGATGTTCTCGAATGGGTTGAAGACCCATTGGTGGCCATGGACTGTTTTCTGCTCTTCCGTGGAGTTGTTGTCTATTTCACACATTCCTCATTTCGATTCTCAATTTTAGATTCCGGAAATCTCCAGAGAAGGATGAGATTATAATACTTTTATTTGTTTTAATTACCATTTAATTCAACTTTCAAGTAACCTGAAGAAAATTTATTGACTTTTACCAGAAAGGCTAAAGATAAGGTACATGGTATGGACAAATAAAGGATTGCTTTAATGCTATGATTTTGTATTATAACTTGACGGATACTTCTAACCATATTCTACATTTACGAAAAAATAATATTTTTACTTTGAATTTTTCGAAAAACTAAGGATTTTCTCATCCCAGGCATAGATTACCTTAGCCGTATTTGGCACAACTTTTTGGAATTTTGGATCCTCAATGCTCTTCAACTTTGTACTTGTTTGGCTTTATAAATATTTTGATATGAGCGTCACTGGTGAGTCTTATGTAGACGAAACGCGCGTCTGGCGTACTAAATTATAATCCTGGTACCTTTACTAACTATTTATTTGATCATATATCCAGTTAGACTGCTGAATTTATTCAAACCCTTCTAGACGTGACATATTCATATTTGTTGTAATAATAATAATAAGGGAAAAGTTGTCAACATTGGCGTTCCATATATATGATATATATGTATTAATGAACTTCAATCATCCTCGGTTCACTTGAAAAATACAATTTATAAATACTCTTCAGATGACTATAGAGGCCCCTCATGGGGGGGGGGGGGTCCTAGTAATCACATAATCACCATTTTTTTGCCAATATAATCACATAATCATTAAATATTTGCTTATCTTTAGTAATCAAATAATCATAAACTAAAAATACAGTCCTAGGTAATCAAATAATCATGAAATATTTGGCTTAATAATCAAATAATCATTAAAAAAACGGCCAAGTAATCACATAATCAAAAACCCCATGAGGGCCCTCACTATATTACATATAAAAATAAATAAATGTTTTGTTTTGGTATCACTTTTATTATTATCGTTATGATGGTGCTGTTGTTATTGGTGTTTAACTTTTATAAAACTCTCCCTGATTTTTCTGTAATTTTTTCCCAGGACTGTGTTATACGAAGATAATTTGCCATGTACACATTGTGTTTTTCACTGCACTGCAACACATGCAGTGTTTTGCACTAAGTATACTATTGATATTAGATATCATACCTGTGATTACTATGACTTTTTGTTTCCAGTTCGTCATGGTGAAATAACTGAGAACTGACGACAATTTTTATATCAACGAAGTGATACTGATAACACAACCGGTGTTAGTATAACTTGAATCTAGGTCATTTAAACCCGGACTCAGTTTGATAAAGTTAATTTGTTCACACCATGTCAATTTTATACGCCCGTTTACGGGATGTATTGTGGTACGTTGTCCGTCTGTCCGTCCGTCCGTCGTCACTGACATGTCGAACATTAACTAAGAAACGCTTTTACCAATTTGCATTAAACTTTGGTAGTTGTTTATATATGTTGACGTGAGCTCCCTTTCGTTTTTCAAAATTTTAGATTTTATGTTTCCGAGTTACAAGGTTTTATTCAGAAAAAAGTTTTTTTTTCCAGTTTTCGGACAATAACTCAAAAATGTTTTCAGCAGTTCTCATGAAATTTTGATACGTAACCCTGAAGTCAAAATATTTTTTTTCTACTGTCTGTTTGCTGTTTTTACTAGGCCACACCACTTCCAAGAAACATGATATCCTTCCATTTTCCTGGATTAATATCCCCCAACAGATGCAAGATTTTTAAAAATCTATATATATGTTTCAACTCAGCATAAACTTTTATATATAAACATAAACGACATTTTTTTTAATTGAGTAGTGGTATTAACCATTTGTGAATTCCTAGAAATTCTACAGAACTTCTGGACAATTTTAAATCTCGGTCTATTTCTGAAACTAATTCTAACATACTTTTGATTTTTTAACCCTGTATGCTTACATTCCGGGAATCCCCATGTGAAATTATAAAATTGTTTTGTGTAAATATTGAACGACAAAATTTCTTCCTATGTGACGTATAATTTTCTGACGTCAGACACGCGAAGCAGTGAATGTGTTTTTAATTTGATAGATGCTTAATTTTGTGCTTTTTTGTAAAATTGTTTTAAGATTGTAACACAGTGATGACTACTTTCAGGGGCGGGTCCAGGATTTTGGAAAGGGGGGGGGCGAAGTTTTAAAAATTCACCGAGCGTAGCGAGGCGAAACATTTTTGGGACCTGTTTTTAGCCTAAAAAAACATAAAATAAGTGTAAAATACACTTTTTAAACGGTTTCTGACGTGGGGCATGTATATTTTATAGTTGCTGTAAAGTGTAAGGGTAGGACATTTTTGATGCTTTATTCTCCCTGAGACTATAGTAGTATCAGATTCTCCCTGTTAACTGTCTATCATAAAATGATAGTATAGATTCAAAGCTATGTACTGATATATTGATTTGAGACTTGTCAGTAATAAATAGACCTGGGCAATTCTCGTTTGTTGTATGTTAAGTTAGCACAACCTCGTTAGATTTCTTGTTGTAAACAAGATATACGCCGGGCTATTCGATGGAATACAATACGACCGACACGAGTTAAAACAGATGAACACGCAATTTTATTCAAGTGTTTGGTTGATATGTTTCACCAAACAAAATGAAGGGAAGTGAGGGGTTCCAAATCAACAAAAGGCTACGAATGAGTCTGAAATGACAACGAATTAATGATCGACGGTCGAGAAAAGGAGACATAAAGGCCACACCCAGCAGGCAGCATGCAGTCTGGCCTTGAGAAAAAAAGATAATATATCAGTTCGGCGAAACAAGCATTCAGGTCAGACATGCAAACCTCCGGCCCCCCAAAAAATACGCCCGCTTTATATTCATCATGTTCATTTAATGCTAAATGATTCTGTTGGAAATTTTCTTTTCTAATAGCAAAAACCAGAGTCAGATTTTGTTCACTCATATATCTCAGACGGACCCCTTAAATCAAATGTTTCGTACCTTAGACTTAAAATATATTTAGAGCTACAGGTATGTTATTTTAGACCACGTGAAAACTTCGACTCATCCGAAATTTCGAGTCAACCGATTTCGATACAACGAGAGTAAAATAGGCTGGGGTGTTTGGGGTTAAACATGCTTAATCCTGTGTCACTTTGAAGGTGTCATGATTGTCAGTCTCAGCTTAAGCAATGTGGTACTGTAATTTGAATTCCAAAATGACTGAGTGACGTTTTTTCGACCCACTCGTTCATAATTTTTGTTATTTTACTTTTTAATTAAACAGAAAAAATAGAGCCCAGAAAAAAAATCAGAAAAAATGGACAATTTCAGTTCCCTCCATGTTGAAACGGAAGTTGTAATACAAGACTGATACCCAAAGGTAAATTCTCCAATTTTGTAAAGAGGGATTTCATTGTTTTCCCTAGAGAAATATAAGCCCTTGCATGACCAAATTCGTATGTCTGCTGCTGTTTTTCCATTTAATTGATAGCAACACTATAAAAACGAAAGAAGCATTTTTCTGTACCTTCATCAGAAACTCTCACACGAGAAAAAATCAAATTCATATAAGGTCAACTTTCCCTGAGAGAGTTGAAACCCGAGGTTCGTGATATTTCTTAAATTTAATTTAAATCCTGACACCGAAGTACTTACACATAAGTCTATAATAACCTCAGGTACTAAGAGCCCACAAAAATGGGGTATCGACTCAGTTTTAGTAAATGGAAATAGTACTAAAAAAATACAAATGTCGTGCGTCCGAAGCGCTTTCTGGATTTACCTTCCATGCAACAGGAACATTCAAATAGTCAATCATCGGAGGGTCAATGATGTATAAATGTGTAAATGTTTTATTTTAGGAGTAATGTCTTCTTTTCTTAATCAATGTAAACAAGATGACGGCGATAATGACACAATCTGGATCGACGTTACCAAATCTATTTTCACTTCGCTTTAATCGTTAAATCAAATAATAAACACAAAACAATTGTTCGAATAAGAGTTTTGTAGTTTATTTTTTATCAGATTGTGAATTTCATTGAGTACATATGTTTGCGTTAACCAAAAAATATATTCATGCACCAGACCTATTCAATGACACAAATATACAGTTTACGTGTGATAGATGTTACGAGTGTGAAAAATAAATTCCTTTAATGTCTATAATTTTAAAAAATGATAAGAATTAAACGCCAGTTTGATATAGTTAATTCTTTTAGACCTTGTCATTTTTGTTTATAGTTCACAAACAAGAAACAAATACATTAAACCGCATATTCTTTGTACATTTAGTCAAAAATATAAAACAGTACTCCGTTAATTCAAATGTTTTTCAATTATGAGACATCAAAAATGAAATACTGGCTTCAGCACATAAAAATAAACTCGACCAATTCACTCACAAACAAACACAAATCCGAAGGACCTTTATAGTATGTTTGTTAGTGACTTGGTACAGTTTATAAACCAATAAATTCCTATAAAAACTACACTCATGGGGCACACTATTTATATTCATATCCACGATCGGACGGTTCATGGAAGATTTTTTTTTCAAAGTGTTTCCTCATGGCGTCATCATGTCATGTCATAACAAATAAAAATCCGATTTTAAGCCATATATTAGTTGATAAGTAATGCATAACGAAAATAGGACGACAAACGACCTATATAGAGGCTATCTCAGTATCTGCTGTAAATTACATGTTGCCTTGTTTGTGTATCTTTTCTCTTGTGAGTATATTGTTTCTTTGTTGTGTTTGCGTGTTTGTTCTCTTGTAAGTTACGTGTTTCTTTGCCTTGTTTGTGTGTCCGTTCTCCTGTAAGTTAAGTATTTCCTCGTCTTGTTTGTGTGATTGTTCTTCTGAAAGTTACGTGTTTTTT
The DNA here is from genome assembly GCF_965363235.1 of Mytilus galloprovincialis. Taxonomy (NCBI): domain Eukaryota; kingdom Metazoa; phylum Mollusca; class Bivalvia; order Mytilida; family Mytilidae; genus Mytilus; species Mytilus galloprovincialis. The sequence continues at coordinate 25,986,123 of NC_134839.1, read as the reverse complement.
TTTGCCTTGTTTTTGTGTCTGATCTCCTTCAAGTTATGTGTTTCTTTGTCTTTTTGTGTAATTGTTCTCCTTCAAGTTACATGTTTTTTTGTCTTGTTTCTGTATTTGTACTCGTTTAAGTTACGTGGTGTTTTTTCCTTGTTCGTGTGTTCGTTCTACTGTAAGTAATATGCTGTTCTAGTGTTGCCTTGAATATATATTATCCTCTAGATTAATATTGTGATTTGTAATTTTTTGTTGGAGAAAGTAAATCTGGTATTGTTGACTTAATACTTACTTATGATACATATGCATTTTCGTTTCACAATTTTTGTTTAAACCATTACAGATATCAATGTATCAATTAATAAATCTGATCTATTTGTTAGTTTTCCATAGTCTCTATTATATTGCAAATGGTTTTCTTCTTTTGCATTCTGTATGCTATAAAAATGAGAATGGAAATGGGGAATGTTAAAAAAAAACCGACCAAAGAGCAGAAAACAGCGATAGAATGTAATGTGTATATGCAAATTAAACTGTACACTTTATGTTTTTTTAATGAGATGCAGTATTCCACCGAGTCTGTTTAAATCACCATCCTTTAGCTGGTTTCCACATGTCAGTTATCTTGTTCCCAGAATGTACATAGAAAACTGTGTGTTGACAAGCGGTGGCACAGGACTAAAACAGATCGAAAACACAGAAAATAAAATATACATACTGCTCACACGCTTTAAACGAGTTAATTTTACATAGAGTTTATTGACAGATTTTCGACTAAACGTTACAACAAAAAGATGATAATGGCATCATTCCAGCAGAGTATACCTATGAAGTATATATCTTCAAGTTGGTGATATATTCCAGGGCTTTCCAATCATGACTTTTCTTGATAGAGAGTTTCTTACAAGAAAGATATATGTTCATATGTTGTCTTAAGCATATTTCAGTCTTTTTTCATCAACTGCTACACCAGCGAATGTTTAATATCTTTTGATTTACGCAAATAACGAGGTGGAGCAAGAAAATCTTACTAATCCAGAGCAGCACATGTGTTCATCCCCGGTTTTTTTGTTGGGTTCCTGTTGCTTAATTTTTAGATTGCATAGTTGGAATCCTGTGTTTTTCAGTGGTAGTCTTTTACTCCAGTTGTGGCTGAAAAGTGTTTATCTGTTAATCAATTTTTGAGATTTAAAAAAAATAAATTGTATAAACACATTGTAATAGGTGATATCTATTTTGAGTATTTAAGTAAAAGTACTCACACCAAACAACGACAACTTTGTAAGCTGCCATGTCAGCGGTTACAAACACAGAACGATTTCCGTGAATATGTAATAACTTTTTTTAAGCATGTCGGTTATTCAGATGTTTTCTATAACTTTGCTGTAACTTACATGCCATGGAAAGATAAACAACTGTGATCCAATAGGATATTTATCATAATTGAGTTTATCGCCGGATTTTGTAGTTACTTTTCCAATTTCTTGTGAAAATCCAATTACTCTGAAATATTGAAAAAATCTTTTTTTCAAGATTTGAATTTTTATGTATAAATAAGTAAACACATTTTGAGAAGTCTTTTTGAATACTTTACAACAGTTTAAATTAAGCTTGAACAATGGATTTACAACCACCATCGTTATAAATAATGTCAAAATTTTCTATACAAGACAGCCTTAAAATATGTAATAATGATTCTTTTGGATTTTCGATTCATGGGACCCAAAAAGTGACATTTTTACAACTTTTATGTCCGCAGAAAAGATATAAGCATAAAGATGTATTCGTGTTTTAAACTGTAAACATTGGATTAAGCAAACAAATATTGATCCCCATGAAATATATTACAAGACTGAATAATTTCTCAACACTTATCAATAAGTTATTTTTGAAGCAAAAGAGAAAACGTCTTCAAAGGCTTTTTAGGACAATTCTATTACTATATTTCCGTTGTAAATAATACCACCATTCAGGTACTACGCAAGATGCTACAGCACCTGTCACCTGTAATAACACACAGACACTGCCCTTACTTTAAATCAGGATTGTCCACAAAGGTCGAAAATTCATCTGGATGTTCCTTCATTCCGTCATAACTAAGAGCCAAGAATCCACAATCTACCAGGAAGATATTATGGCTTGGTTTATGTCCAATAATTCGTGTTGTCAAACGACAAGCTATGTCATCTTCGCTACAACTACCAATGGTGACCTGCTGCATATCTAAAACAATGATCATAGGTTTAGAACTATAGTCAGGAGAAAACGCGATTTCATGGCATAGGACAATAAACCGAAAAATTCCAAATACATTGTACTCGTATTTACATGGTTGTAGCAGAAAAATGTAATTATGAGAATTTAATGCTCCTTTTGGATCTTTATAGAGTTGTAAAAGCATCTGCACTTATATAAGGTGTGCTTCGGTAAACGTTTGAACACCCCAACAAAATATCAAAAAGAAGCATTTAATTCTTGAATAAAATACATATATATAATGTTTAGTACCCCTTTTGAAGATATTGAAAATTTGTGCATTGCATGAGTGATGATACTGGTAAACAATGCTTCCTATCTTAATCTATTAATCAATGTTGTGATTATAGTTATAAAATTAATGTACAATGTGTTTGGTGCATGTTCGCTAAAAAATGTAAATTAGAAAGGAAAAAAAATAACATCAAATATTTAACAAAAAACCTCAAAATACGAACCATAGAAAATGTAATTTCCCGGATGGAATTCAGTCAGTACATTCATACTCTCGTGTGGACGAGAACAACTTGGAGTATTACCAATGGCTAAAGTTCTGCATTCCATATTGTTGTCAGTAAACCTATAACAATTTTGAAATGTAAAAACAAACAAAAATATGTATGTATATTATTACAATTTTGTAAGGCTTAATGCTATCGTTGATATTGATACTATCCGAGGAGATAGTCAAATTTAGATTTAAAACTAATAGAATAATGGAGTTATCATACTAGTATTAAGAGGAAACTATTCGATCATTTCACAAATGTTATTTTCAAATCATACACAACCGTTATCCTTCCATTTGTTGTTACAAAATGCGTTCACCACATCGTCTTATTTTGTAGGGAAAACAGGATGACGAAGTTTAATACCATACCTTTTATGTAGAGATGTCAGTAGATCAGTTCCTTCCTTGTTTGCGTTTTCTATTCCTTTCGTCCCTTTTGCTTCATACGTTCTACCATTAAACAAATACAATCCTTGTAAGTCTATATGAGGAGATTCGGAGGCTTCTTTCGCAAGTTTAATAACGTCATCACTATCCCATGGTACACCACCTAATCAAAATAAGAATACGATTCAATTTAGCATGTTGTGGATGTAGTATATTTTATAAGTTTTTTGTAAACACCAAAGATCTTCTATCAAGAAAAAAATAAAAGAGCAACACATATTGAGATAGCACTACTCCTTTTTTGAATGTTTAATCTTAAATAAACTTCAAAAGAAAGCTATTCAAGTGAATATGCTTTCAGAAAAAAGTTCGGTTTTCCATAAACGTTTTACTGTAACATAATAAGATATATAAATTTGCTGTACAACCTTTAAAAAAATAATTAAATAACTGAGTTAAATATCCTGATATTACAAAGTTTTATTTTATGGAATCGATGATTTTTTTTCTGATTTTTTTTGTCAAAACTTATGTTAAAATCTTACACACTTCTTCATTTGAAAGAATAGTCTCTCAAATAAATATCATTTCTGCAACAAAGATGCTAATGCACTAAAAGTCTAGACCGATAATTTTCAGCTGTTTGCATAATCTCCGACTCTGAGTTCATAATCTTTCTGTTTTTGCTCCGTAACATTCAACTTAATACGCGAAAAATGGTATCGCAGAGTATATTTTTAGTTCAGTTTTAAATAGAATGAAACAGGATATATATGAATTCTTTACCGGAGATTGCTTTCAGCAATACAAAAATCAATTTAGACCCTTGACTTCAGTATGAAGATTTTGTTTTGTGTCTCTAAATTAGTTATAAAAGTAAAAAGACTAACTTCTGCCACTACCGTCGTCGATCTCTAGATATACAGACCACTTCTTGCCGTTCTCTAACGGACAACTCAACAAAGCATTCAATCCATGAAAACTTTCTATCATCACATGGAAAGCTTTTAATCTGTAAGCTAACTGTTTGCATCTGAAACAATGTATTAGTATGAATTTGTTATGTCATATCAAATATTTTGAAGCGATATATCATTAATAATCTAAAGGAAAAAGAAGATATGCACAGAATTGTACTTATGTAAATAGATAGATTATATTAAACTCAATCAGTTTTACAACTACAAAAAACTTGGTACAAAAATAAAACCACAATGAGGGGCGTTTGACACTTTTACTTGGGGAGAATAATTCTATTTTAGTCTACCGCCCTCATTAAGACATAATACAGACAAAATAAGACAGTAAAAAGAAATATCGTCTTCTACAAACTTTTGTAATTCCTCTATGTAACGCATGTTTGTTAACCTCTAGATGTCTTTTTTTATTTAATGGTGTTGTGTTACATATCATTAATGTGTAATCTACATTTCTTAGCTTTCCTGTTTATAAAAACAAACCTTTCAACACGGGTAGCTATCAATGGATGAGCATAGAGAATATCATCAAATCCATTATTAGCATAAAATTCCGCTTCTTCTAAAGTTGACACTTCTATCCTTTTATTTGTACCGTTGGTCATTAAGGTACCGAGCTCACTGAAATAAAGCATGGTTTATTTTATCTTTAGAGCGGAATTTCTATGTTATTTCATTTTGTCATATCCAAAGTCGTATAGTATAGGATTAAACGCCTTTTTAAAGTAATTTATTAGTGTATAAACTCGACCAATTAACTCACAAACAAATAAAAGTCCGAAGGACGTTTTTGGATTTTTATGATATGTTTGTGAGTGACTTGGTTCAGTTTATTATAGGATTAAACGCCTTTTTAAAGGAATTTATTGGTGTATAATCTTGACCAATTCACTCACAAACAAATAAAAGTCCAAAGCTGCTAGAATGTTGAGGAAAATATTCAGTGATCTAATAAACCAAAAGGAGGCTTCTTTTGCTTTGGAAATTGATAAAAAGACCATCATCAATAACGAATTTTCAAGCTTCAAAAATAAGACATTGATTTAGGAGCATAATATTATCATTGGGTTGACGTGACGTCAAAAGCAAAACCGATGTCAGGAATATTATACAATTATTGTCTTTTGATGAGGTAAATGTGTGGTTTTATTGACTTTTGAAAAACTGATATTCACTGAGGCCAACGGCCGAAGTGAATATCAGTTTTTCAAAAGTCATTTAAACCACATATCTACTGAAGCAAAAGACAGTAAATGTTTTATTCCATATTCCGAGAGAAATGAATGTAATGGAAAATATTTACCAAAATCAATTGTACATCAAACGTTTTTTACCAAAATTATACACGTAAAAGCACGCGACGTTTTGCGCGGTGAATATCCTTTTTCCGCAGGTGAATATGCTTATTTATTCAAAATCCAATTCATATAGAAAAACCTACTAATATTTTATCAATATGGAATAATATAGGGTTATTGTATGAATATTGGGGAATATTGTCCAGAGTAAAATTTTATATTGCACGAGCATGCGAGTGCAATATATGTTCTTAGAGAGACAATATTCACCAATATTCATGCAATAACCACAAATATTCATGCAATAACTCTTTGATTGTATAGCAATATAATATTTAATGAATGGCTGTTATTTATTTTGAATTTATTGAACCATAAAATTAATTTTTGACTCTTCACATTGAATAATCCGCGAAGCGGATTATGTTAAATGTGAAGAGTCAAAAATTAATTTTATGGTTCAATAAATTCAAAATAAATTATTGCCATTCATTATAAATAAATTTCTATCAAAAATAAGGCTCAAAGATATATATTAATACAAATAACAACGTACACAGATGTTTGCGTATGAATACACAAGGTTAGAGTGGGCGTGTCGCCATAAAAATTGATAACATTGAAAATAAAGCTAATTATTTTAACCAATCAGAAGACAGTAAATACACCAAATTTATTTATTTGAAAGTAAAAATTGGTTTACACTAAGATTTTTGAAGTTGATGATTGACGTCATGAATTTTGAAGATTTATTGCACGCTTACTTTTGGTTACTTTCTGTGGGAAAGATTATATTGCTATGCAATAAATCAGCATATTGTATCATATAATTACAATTATATATTTTATTTTAAACGCAAAAATATTTGCATGTCACGTATTTTCCCTAAAATGAAGATGGTAAATAAATACTACAAAATAATACCATTTCCCTTTCTATGAAACATACGAATATTTTATTCTATATCTTAATTTACAAACGTAGAACGAAAATATGTTTTATGTGTTCCTACTACAGTATTTAATACAAACACAGTTTTATGCGTCTTCATATGTGGACGTAGCTGAACTCCAAGTCTCTGACAAGTATCTACCATATTCTGTGCATTCTTCTTAACTTTGTCAAAGTCTACTAAGAAACTTGGTGTCGGAACATCTGAAATTGTTGCTGGCATTTTCGTATCCTCCATTTTTTCTAAATACACTGAATATGTAGATTTGAGAAATCATTAGTTGTTTTCTGTTTCAAGATGTGTAATTCTAAGTCATGAAAATAAAGTCTATTCGTTCAGTTTTGGCTGTGCGGCTTACCTGCAATAGAACCCTTCCCAAAGTGGGGCGTCCGTTTTGCAGTGCAGGAATGAGGATGTAAATGTACGCAGCCACATCAGTTGAGAATGGGGACGTTTAATACGATGACTCATTTAATTCCCACGTTCCCTGCACGATAAGAACCCTCTCAACAACTCTGTGAGGTGTCAGTGAGTGCTCTGTTGAAAGGCAAAATGTCGGTGGCTTTCTAATATAACTTCATTTTCCAGTGGCAGTCAAAATTTCGCCGACCTTCATTCCGCTTTATGTTTATTATTAAGATATTCTCGTTCTGTAAATGCATGACATATTTGCCACTGGACGTTAATCAACCAATATGACCAAGAATCAATCACAATATCAATAAGATTTGGTCCATCAAGGATTTGTGTATAGGTAAAATTAATTTACATGTATATTGGGTTACCTGTCATTAAAGGTTGAATTTATCATTGTAAAATTTACTACCACACATGTACAGCTGGTATGCGTTCACGTATATATATTTAAGACACATGTATTAGGTTTCACTTTAGTGGTCAAACAAAGAAGGCTGTTTATGTGTACGTGTCTATTGATTTAGGATATAATTTTAAAGTGAGTTTCAAAAAAGACATTTATAATATCAAAACCTCTGTTTAATATTACAATCAAAACCGTATAAAGAATGATAGAATACAATCATAAGAAATACACGTACGAACAAAATGTGTACGGCAAATTCCAGTTAAGTTATGAATTTTCTAAATTATGCAATGCATTTGAATTTTATTTATTTAGGGCATGCTATGTCTTAAAACGTTTCCAGATTCACAGGTTTGCCTGTACTCATAGTAAATTTTGAGGTGAAAATACGGCTATTTTAGCCATAGGGTCCACATGAACCTTAATTAAAACTGTATATGTAAACATACACAATGAATACACTCATGTATAAACTTGCTAGCCACTTCAAGTTCTATCCATAGACATACATAACATAACAAATAATACCGTTTATGATTTGACCGTTGCAAGGGCATTAATTAACACAGCCAAATCTATCTATAAATACTATAAAGAGTATTATGACATGATATATGATAGGTTATTTGTACAACATACCTGCCTGTGTAGAAGGAGATCAAGAAACACAGGTCACAGAAAAGTGATAAGAAATTGTCAACTTTACACAGAATATCTGAACGTTATTAAACATGTTAAACCTAACAAATTTTCTATCCGTGTCTTTTTATAGTCTTTTTTAAGGATTATGTACCCTTGTGTTGATTCAATGCTAACTATATGGAAATTTTTATAGAAAATCCGCAGCCTTTATCCTTGTACTCTCATATTTGGCAATTTGTTTACTGATAGATATAGACCGCGCTGAAGTACGTCCATTATTCATAGTTCATTATTCATTATTCAATAATGAATAATGAAATAGTTCACTATTCACTATTCACTATTGAAAAATGAATAATGAATAATGAAATGGTTTATGTTTCATTATTCAAATTGAAGCGGTGAATAGTGAAAAAAATATAGAAAAAAATTGACTGTGACACAATAGCTATATTTTGATTCGAAATGACCATAAGAGGGTTTACGGAGGACCTAAATGCCACAAAATGCATAAAAATGAGGAAATTTCAAAAAGAAGATGTGGTATGATTGCCAATGAGACAAATATCCAGAAAGACCACAATGACACAGACATTAACAACTATAGCTCACCGTACAGCCTTCAACAATGAGCAAAGCCCATACCGCATAGTCAGCTATTAAAGGTTCCGCAACGAATATTAGAAGACCTAAATGCCTAATTACGCGTGAAAATTAAGAAATAGTCAATTTTGAATAATGGAATGGACTGTGGCGACCCTTTAGCTCCTAATTATAGATAAACCTTATACCTCATTCGAAAGCTGATTACAAGACGAACAAAATGAATATATTGTCAATATGTTCCGCAACGAATATTAGAAGACCTTAATGCCAAAATACGCGTGAAAATTAAGAAATAGCCAATTTTGAATAATGAAATGGATATTTTGAATAATGGAATGGAGTGCGGCGACCCTTTAGACCCTAATTATAGATAAACCTTATACCTCATTCGAAAGCTGATTACAAGACGAACAAAATGTATATAGTCAATATGTTCTGCAACGAATATTAGAAGACCTAAATGCCTAATTACGCGTGAAAATTAAGAAATAGTCAATTTTGAATAATGGAATGGACTGTGGCGACCCTTTAGCTCCTAATTATAGATAAACCTTATACCTCATTCGAAAGCTGATTACAAGACGAACAAAATGAATATATTGTCAATATGTTCCGCAACGAATATTAGAAGACCTTAATGCCAAAATACGCGTGAAAATTAAGAAATAGCCAATTTTGAATAATGAAATGGATATTTTGAATAATGGAATGGAGTGCGGCGACCCTTTAGACCCTAATTATAGATAAACCTTATACCTCATTCGAAAGCTGATTACAAGACGAACAAAATGTATATAGTCAATATGTTCCGCAACGAATATTAGAAGACGTAAATGCCTAATTACGCGTGAAAATTAAGAGATAGTCAATTTTGAATAATGAAATGGATATTTTGAATAATGGAATGGACTGTGGCGACCCTTTAGCCCCTAATTATAGATAAACCTTATACCTCATTCGAAAGGTGATTACAAGACGAACAAATGTATATAGTCAATATGTTCCGCAACGAATATTAGAAGACCTAAATGCCAAAATACGCGTGAAGATTAAGAAACAGCCAATTTTGAATAATGAAATGGATATTTTGAATAATGGAATGGACTGTGGCGACCCTTTAGCCCCTATTATAGATAAACCTTATACCTCATTCGAAAGCTGATTACAAGACGAACAAAATGTATATAGTCAATATGTTCCGCAACGAATATTTGAAGACCTAAATGCCGAAATACGCATGAAAATTAAGAAATAGCCAATTTTGAATAATGAAATGGATATTTCGAATAATGGAATGGAGTGCGGCGACCCTTTAGCCCCTAATTATAGATAAATCTTATACCTCATTCGAAAGCTGATTACAAGACGAACAAAATGTATATAGTCAACATGTTCCGCAACGAATATTTGAAGACCTAAATGCCGAAATACGCGTGAAAATTAAGAAATAGCCAATTTTGAATAATGAAATGGATATTTTGAATAATGGAATGGTCTGGCAGGACCCTTCAGCCCCTAATTACAGATATATATTGTACCTCAATCGAAAGTTTATCAAGAGAGGAACAAAAGGTATATAGTCAATTTGTTCCGCAACGCATATTAGAGGAGTAACAAAGGACTTAAAGATCGAATTACGCGTGAACATTGAGAAATCGGCAATTTATAATGAAATGGATATTTTGAATAATGGAATGGACTGGCAGGACCCTTCAGTCCCTAATTACAGATATATATTATACCTTGATCGAAAGCTTATTAATAGTGGAACAAAATGTATATAGTCAATATGTTCCGCAACGCATATTAGAGGAGAACGAAGGACTCAAATATCGAAATACGCGTGAACATTGATAAAAAGCCAATTTTGAATAATGGAAGGGACTGGCAGGACCATTCAGCTCCTAATTACAGATATATATTATACCTTGATCGAAAGCTTATTAATAGAGGAACAAAATGTATATAGTCAATATGTTCCGCCCTATTAGAGGAGTAACGAATGACTTAAATATCGAAATACGCGTCAACATTGAGAAACAGCCAATTTTGAATAATGAAATGGAAATTTTGAATAATGGAATGGACTGGCAGGACCCTTCAGCCCCTAATTATAGATATATATTATACCTCAATCGAAAGCTTATCAAGAAAGGAACAACGGTATATAGTCAATATGTTCCGTAACGCATATTAGAGGAGAAATGAATGACTTAAATATCGAAATACGCGTGAGCATTGAGAAATAGCCAAATTTGAATAATGAAATGGAAATTTTGAATAATGGAATGGACTGGCAGGACCCTTCAGCCCCTAATTACAGATATATATTATAACTCGATCGAAAGCTTATTAATAGAGGAACAGAATGTATATAGTCAATATGTTCTGCAACGCATATTAGAGAAGTAACGAAGGACTAAAATAACGAACTACGCGTGAACATCGAGAAATAGCCAATTTTGAATAATGGAAGGGACTGGCAGGACCCTTCAGCCCCTAATTACAGATATATAATATACCTCAATCGAAAGCTTATCAAAAGAGGAACAAAATGTATCAAGTCAATATGTTCCGCAACGCATATTAGAGGAGTAACGAAGGACTTAAATATCGAAATACGCGTGAACATTGAGAAATCGGCAATTTTGAATAATGAAATGGAAATTTTGAATAATGGAATGGACTGGCAGGACCCTTCAGCTCCTTATTACAAATATATATTATACCTCGATCGAAAGCTTATTAATAGAGGAACAAAATGTATATAGTCAATATGTTCCGCCCTATTAGAGGAGTAACGAATGACTTAAATATCGAAATACGCGTCAACATTGAGAAACAGCCAATTTTGAATAATGAAATGGAAATTTTGAATAATGGAATGGACTGGCAGGACCCTTCAGCCCCTAATTATAGATATATATTATACCTCAATCGAAAGCTTATCAAGAAAGGAACAAACGGTATATAGTCAATATGTTCCGTAACGCATATTAGAGTAGAAATGAAGGACTTAAATATCGAAATACGCGTGAGCATTGAGAAATAGCCAAATTTGAATAATGAAATGGAAATTTTGAATAATGGAATGGACTGACAGGACCCTTCAGCCCCTAATTACAGATATATATTATAACTAGATCGAAAGCTTATTAATAGAGGAACAAAATGTATATAGTCAATATGTTCTGCAACGCATATTAGAGGAGTAAAGAAGGACTTAAATATCGAACTACGCGTGAACATCGAGAAATAGCCAATTTTGAATAATGAAATGGATATTTTGAATAAGGAAATGGTTATTTTGAATAATGGAATGGACTGCTATGACCCTTTAGCCCCTAATTACAGATATATATTATACCTCAATCGAAAGCTTATCAAGAGAGGAACAAAAGGTATATAGTCAATATGTTCCGCAACGGATTTTACAGGAGTACCAAAGGACTTAAATTTCGAAATACGCGTGAACATTGAAAAATAACTTATTTTGAATAATGTAATGGACTGCTGCAACCCTTCAGTCCCTAATCAAGGCAAAATTTATACACTAAATTAAAGCTTATTGATAGAGGAATAAACTGAGTATAAACGATATGTGCCGCAATGACCATTAGAGGGTTTACGGAGGATCAAATGCCAAAATACGCGTGAAAATTAAGAAATAGCCAATTTTGAATAATGAAATAGATATTTTGAATAATGTAATGGAATGCTGTGACCCTTTAGCCTTTAATAATAGATAAACCTTACACCTCATTAGAAAGCTCATTACGAGAGGAACAAAATATATATAGCCTAAATATTAAAATACGCTTGAACATTAAGAAATAGCTTATTTTGAATAATGGAGTGGACTGCTGCAACCATTCGATCCCTAATCAAGACATTCTTTGTGGAAGAAAGAAACACACACACACACACACACAAACAAGAGTGCACACGCTGAAATGTCTCGCCTTCTTTACTAATCATTGATATTATTTTGATAGTCTTAAATATAAAGCTTTATTACAACTGTCACATAAACTCAACATAAACCAAGAAAATGAAACATTGATCAATTAACCATGAAAATAAGGTCAAGGTCAGATGAACCATGCCAGGTAGACATGTACATCTAACAATTCTTCAATACAACAAATATAGTTGACCTATTGCTTATAAATTAAGAAAAACCGACCAAAACACAAACACATAGCACTTAGCAATGAACCGTGAATATAAGGTCAATCAAATAAAACCTGCGCGACTGACATAATTTTATTATAGATAAGTATGTAAATAATTTCCATACACCAAATATAGTTGACTAAATGCATATAGTATTAGAAAATAGACCAAAACTCAAAAACTTAACTTTGACCACTGAACCATGAAAATGAGGTCAGGGTCAGATGACACCTGTCAGCTAGACATGTACACCTAATAATCAATCCATGCACCAAATATAGTAAACATATTGCATATAGTATGAGAAAAATAGACCAAAATTCAAAAACTTAACTTTGACCACTGAACCATGAAAATGAGGTCAAGGTCAGATGACACCTGTCAGCTAGATATGTACACCTTACAATCATTCCATACACCAAATATAGTAGACCTTTTGTATATAGTATAAGAAAAACAGACCAAAACACAAAAAACTTAACTATAACCACTGAACCATGAAAATGAGGTCAAGGTCAGATGACACCTGCCAGTTGGACATGTACACCTTACAGTCCTTCCATACACGAAATATACTAGACCTATTGCTTATAGTATCTGAGATATAGACTTGAACACCAAAACTTAAACCTTGTTCACCGATCCATGAAATAAGGTTGAGGTCAAGTGAAAACTGTCTGACGGACATGAGGACCTTGCAAGGTATGCACATACCAAATATAGTTATCTTATTACTAATAATAAGAGAGAATTTAACATTACAAAAAATCTTAACTGTTTTTTCAAGTAGTCACTGAACCATGAAAGTGAGGTCAATGACATTGGACATGTGACTGATGGAAAGTTCGTAACATGAGGCATCTATATATAAAGTTTGAAGCATCCAGATCTTCTACCTTCTAAAATATAAAGTTTTTAAAAAGTAATCTAACACCGCCGCCGCCGCCGCCGGATCACTATCCCTATGTCGAGCTTTCTGCAACAAAAGATGCAGGCTCGACAATAAAAATTCAAAATAGAATAAACACAATAGATTTTACGATTAAAAATATGTCTGATCAGAGATAGAATACGGCGAAAGAGGTATAAATTCTGAAAAAAAAGTGGACGCTGTTAAGGCCAATCGAGAACAGCGCTGCAATGACGAGGAAATTCTCAAATGGCAAGGATTAAGGCCGGACTCAACATGGATTGTCAAAGACATTAAAGATGTTGACACGAAGTAAAAGTCTGCAAAATTGTAACCTTGTGCTCGAAAGGGGAAACTATTCGCACATGGGAATGTGAGAGATTAAACAAGCAGCTTTCTACCGTCTTGGCAAAGAGAGAGACCGATGGAGCTGTGCAAATTTTGAGCTATGGGATTAAAAAATCCAGACACACCGGATACGTTTCAAGACTTTCTGATTTTTCATAAGGATGTAGGATCGAGAGTGTTAGGATAGGTTTTGTAGGTCCCAAAACTGGGTCTGAAAAACAGTGAACTGGGGATGGTGTTTTTGGGGTGACCTAAATTGATTTTTTATTGTTAGGATAAAGACATAAATCCAATAGTGAACATGGAGTTAGTAGTTGAAAACGTGAAAGCCCTGAGAGGTATAGTCAAAATGAACCACCTTCGAGGGTATTCCCGGTTGAGGAAAGATCAGTTGGTTGAGAGGTGATAGAAACGAAGACAAATCTTAAATTTCATCGTCGTCCCAAACCCCACACGAGGAAGGAGATTATCACCCAGACAAAACAACTTGGGTTGAAAGGGGTTAGCAGGCTGTCGATAGATCGACTGCTAAAGAAGGTGCAGGAAAAGATTTGGGAAGATAGGAAGGCCACTGGGGATAACATTGAGGTACATTTGCCGTAGAAAGCCTTTAAAGATGTATTTACTACCTGGAATATGACCCCATCATGGCATGGATGTGCAGACCCCCCTTGAGGTCTCTCGGGTGTCACGTGGGGAACTTATAGAATATGGGCATTGTAAGGGGCAAACCAATGTGATCATGCACTGTACCTTTGAAAAGATTAATCCAACAGGTAAGGCGGATGATGAGAACGAGAGATACTTTCACTCTGGAAACTAGATTTTCACCGCGGCCAAGGACTTGGTTGAAACCCTTGAGAAGATAGATGAAAAGATCGTAGAAAAGATTGCCCGGTTGACCTCTGACAAAACTAGGGAAATGGTGAATACTTCCTCGGTCCAGTCGGGGGTGTAATTCTATTAGCTATAAATGGTTTTTGTATTTTTGACGAATACAACCAACTCAGAACGATTTGGCTATCACACCAAAATGTAATTTCTGTAATTCCTATATTTGACACATGTTTAGCTAATTTCGCTCCAACTACGGCGCCCATCAACTCCAATCGCGGCAAAGTAATTACTTTCAGCGGTGCAACTCTGTTTTTAGCCATAACTAATTGCGAATGTTTTCCTTGTACAATGTAGGCGCATGCTCCATAAGCTTGTTTGCTAGCATCGGTAAAAATGTGTAATCTTGCTGTTTGTGGCGATAATCCATCGTTGTTAAGTAGTCTGGTAAATTCAACTGATTTTGTATCTTTAAGATCTGTAGATAAAGTAGTCCATTGCGTAGTTACATCTTCAGGTAAGCGTTCGTCCCATCCAAAATTACGTTTCCATAGTGACTGCATTAGTATCTTAGCTTTCACTGTCACGGGACTAAGTATGCCAAGCGGATCAAAGATTTTAGACGACTGTCGTAATATTTCTCTTTTGGTTACATCTACCATGGTTGAATCTATGTCTACTTCGGCAAATAAAAGTTTGTCGTCCGCAACATTCCAGCACATTCCAAGTATGTTGACCTCGTTACTGGAATCTAGTACGTTTTCTGTTTCAGCAAGTTCTCGTAGTCTGTTAGAATTAGAGTTCCATGATCTGAGGTTAAAGCCTCCTTTCTGTAATAAACACCTGGAATCACGGTAAAATTGCATTAAGTCGTCTTCGGCAGTAAAACTAGTTAAAACATTATCTACAAACAAGTCTTGTGTAATTCTTGAAGCTGTTGGACTAGGATTCTCTTCAAAGTGTTTTAATAAAGTTGCATTCAGTATAAATGGTGAGCATGTAGCTCCGAATAAGACTGACTTGAAACGATATGTTGTAAACGGACTGGTTGAATCTGTTGGGTCACTTAACCAAAAAAAGCGAGTTACATCACGGTCAGATTTATGAAGTCCAACTTGCAGAAATGCCTTTTTGATATTTGTTGTCACTGCAAACTTCGTGACATCGGCTCTATTTCCAGCTCGAATACACTTGATTCTCGACGAATCCATCTTTTATCCTGGTCACGGCACCAATCTCGTGATCGTATAATTGTAGTTTGCGTTGTGTTGTATGAATAGAGAAAAAGACGTCTATACAAATGGATGATTTAATGCTGGAATACAATGACGTTTATATATAGCAACCATGACGTTACATATAGAGAGCGGTAACGCGTATAAGTATATGTATGAATCCCGCGTAATGTGATTGTCTCTATTTATCCTCGACAGGGGTGTATCCCTTCTCGAATGTACCTTTCATCTTGGTGATTCGGAAAATCGCGGTGGTTTAATGGGAGGTATGCTGCCGTAAAGATTCCAATACAACTTGTTTTCATTCTCCTTATGACTTGCGGCAACAGGGACCATCTTGATAGCGGTGCTTGGTGGTATTGCACTGGCGATCAAGATCGTCCAGGACATCGATATAGGTGCGTGTGGAGTTGGCTGAAAAGTATTTGAACATTTTCTCTTTCATGGTGCGGTTTCAACGTTTGACAATACTCGATTTATCTTCGTTCCCGGTGGAGTAGAGATCGATACCATGCTTTTGAAGCAGCTGATTTACATGTGTGTTGTAAAACTCAGTGCCTTTGTCTGTACATAGCTTCTTGGGCACACCGCTTGGAAGGCATCCCGCACCATCAGCCCCTTCCTGTTCTTGAGTGGTATCAGCCAGTCATATTTCGAGAAGACATCGATAATGCTCAGGATAAATTTATTTCCCTTGATGTCCCTAGAGAAGTCACTCATATCAATGAGGTCGGCCGCCCAGGTCTCATCCACACCACCCACCGCTACACAGCGTTTATGAAACTAACGTCAAACTGGTTTGTGCAACTCCTCAGCTAGCTCATCAGTCCAGCGAACAGTTTTTTAACACCCAGACGGAATCGAACTTTGGTACCGATGATTGGTCCGACGATACTGCAGTCCAAGCGTTCCTGTGTGGTACAGTTGGGAATGGTGTTAAGCGAGGCTAGCATAGCTTCGTCACATATGGTGTTGCGTGCGGTTGCATCCTTGTGCTGGGCATAACAAAGATCGTGGAGATATTTGGTCAACTTGAATAATGGGTTTTGACCAAGCCTTCGGGTGCCATCGGGAAGTAGTAGCTTTCTAAGTCTAGTCCCTCGCCCGGTGAAGTTGTGTCCGGGTACATGCAATTCCATGGGTAATCGGTTGATTAGTTTGTTCATGAACCCTGTACCGGTTGTGGCAACGAACTGAGACTTCTTGGCATCGCACACCTTGCAGTTGCCAACCTTTCTTCGTCGCCCGTTGCTGGTCATTACCTCGCTAGCGCTTGTGTTAACTGTGTCCGTCTTTCTATGACTTTCACGCAGAAAATCATCTCTATGTTATTTTAATAAATGAACGTTGAAGACATTTCCTACAGTGCCAACGCCCCCGCGAGGAGTAATCACTACCTCCTACTTCAGCGATCGATAAGTCAGTTGATCATTGGGAAATCGGACTGTGGTAAGACGACGCTGCTGAACAACCTATTCCAGCGCGATTGATGGCTCCGACTAAAATCGATTGTACGTCTACGGTAATTGCACCACCTACAGAAACAGTCCTTGGAGCTCGAGCACAGCAGCATTTGCAGCTCAGTATGACTACATCCGCCGACCACACCTTTTGATTGCGATCTGAAAACGATGGTATCTTCATCAGAAGCTGACCAGTTACTTTTGACGGCGATAATTTGTTCATGGATAGTGTAAAGTACAAAGGAACCCTTGGCCTCTGGGAAGTTATGGTGAAAAAGAAACCAGAATCGTTCGAGCACGACGACCTTGACGACTATGCAGAGATCCTGAAAAGTTCCGGTGATATGTTTAAAGTAGGGATGGCAACGAGTACTCGAGTACTCGGGTACTCGCTCGGAAGGCCGAGTACTCGAGTACAGTTTTAGTACTCGGATACTCGCTTGCCTGTTATACATGTTGAGATATTTTCTCTTCACATTTCCACTCACTTTAGTTCCGTTGAAATATCCCCTTCGTAATATTAAATAAAATCAATTAAGATTATAAATATGATTATCCTGAGGCTACTATTTGTTAAAGTAGTATCAGCAACGTCCTTTCCTTCCGAGGGAATGTTTTCATGTGCACTACTTGTAACAAAAAATAGAAAGTCAAACAGTCTTTCGTCTGAAATTGTTGACCAGATCATATTTCTAAATAAGAACAAAATCAAAGTGACCGGCGGTGAACCCTACGCAACAGATTAGGGACATTTTTAACGGTGTTTGTATACGGATCAACACTTTCATGGATTAATAATTAACTCGTCACAAGCCATAAAACTCACCTTTGTTTGTTAATCAAGACTTCTATGTAAACGTGATTGGTATGAGATGTACAATTAAATTAATTTAATCACTCTATATTTTAAACTTAACTATAATTGTTTAATATTAAAAAAAACAAAAGTCGAAAATAAACTGACAACGTCATGGCTTTAAAAAAAAAAGAAAATCAGATAAACGATGGTGCAAAAGGGGAAGACTAAGCAACACAAAACAGTTATTTGAAGTCCAATATTATTGTTGCCAAATTAATGGACAAGTTCTATCATAAAAGATACCAACTCCTCATGAATAGATGATACATGTATTGGCTACTTTGTCGGACTTTATATGCAAATATTTTTGGTTTTTTTTATTGTAATTTGGTTCATGAACACGTACATAAACTGCTATTATGATAGGTTATTTGTAGAAAACGGCAGTCGGTAATTCATTGCTTAATTGACACAAAAACAGAAGAGCAATGTTTATAGTACGTTAGTTTTATATGTAACAAAACACTGCATCCCACCTTAAATCTCAACTTTTCAATAGACGTTTAAGATTCATCCGAGTACTCGAGTATCTTGACCGAGTATCCGAGTATTAAATTTCAGATCTTTTGACATCCCTAGTATAAAGGCAATTCCATCTTTTCAAGAACCCCGAAAGCGAGTAAGAATTACAAGTGAATGGGAATCGTGTCCCACATCTACCAGAAATATAAGTTTGGCAGTGAGCTGCAAACCGTGTTTTTTTCCAACTTCAAGCAGCTTCTAGATCGCTTGGAACTGTGTGCTGCAGCATACCAAGCAGGAAATAATGGTGTGTGCAACGAAATTGTGTCGATTATCCATGCTATGAAAAAGGGTAGATATATCAGCATCGAAGAATATATGGCGCTTCATCATAGTATCCTATACTAAATGTTGCAAATCAAGAAAGGTTACGCCTGAAAGTAGGCATACAGTGGTAGAGGACTGTTTGGCACAATTAACAGTTTGGCTGGACGCATGTTTACTTCCTCTGCCACCAAAACCATAGGAAGTAAGACCGTGAGTGCAAACACCAATGAAGCCTTGAGAGGTGTTGAAAAAGGGGCCCCAAAGCCGTCGACCATGTGGTTGATAAAGAGACCCGCCCCCGAAAATGCAGAATGTCCACTCAACAGTCCAATGGTCAACCAGCAAACCGCAGCAAATCCAGTTGAACAACCTGATCTCCGGTTCTGGCATTGCTACCAGCCACGACTTTGCGCTATAAATAAATACATAATGTCCAACATCCTTATAATCACCGAAGGGTTGATCTACGACGTAAGTCTATAAAAATATAAGGTTCACGAATACGAACCTCAAGCTGGTGCCAACCTGAATAATTCAGGTGAGATCCTAATCAACATCGAAACCCAAGACTTGTTCCTCCATCCCGCTGAAAGTTATCTCTTGGTAAAGGGGCGACTGTAAAAGAACCACGGTAGTTCATATGCTAATGCAGATCTAGTGTCTCTCATTCACAATGGAATCATGTTTCTCTTCAAGACTATCAGTTACAATTAATGCAAGCTCTCATGCCAGCTGATCGAACATATCAACGACCCAGTCGTTGATATCACTATGCTGGGAATGTTGATTTATCCCAACAATTTCTCCAAATCCCAAGGCCTTAACTAGCTGTGGTACAAAGATTCATCTACCGAAGCCGAGGCCGAAAACACAGGCTTTGCAGCACGTCATGGGTATATTATCACCAAGCCCGCCAATAAAAGGATCGTTTTCATTCACCACACCCCTGAGACATATTTTCGGCTTTGCAGACGATTACAACAAGATTGTGTATGGATTCAAGCACGAATTGTCACTCGTGCGCGACTCGGACGACAATGCCATCCTGCTGCTGCCGTCAACGACGTGGCGAAAATCATCCTGAGTAAGATCTCTTGGTTTGTTCCTCACGTCCTTCCTTCCTTCCGATAAAAAAAAACTGCGGTTGTAAAAGACCATCCAAAGCAAGAGTAAGATCGATTTTGGTTCCGAATACGACAGTGTGATTCTACAAGTGCTACCGAAACCTTACAGTTCCACTGGCGTTTGTCTGCCAAGAGCGGTCGGGAGAAACTGAGATACATCATCGTAGCCTTTCAGACCGGTAAAAGTACGATCGGACTTAAAATGAAGCCGTGTTCGACCACTGCCGGTTGCGAACTATCTACGTCACCCTCAACGCAGAACGCTACCTGGCGGTAGACTTCAATGCCAGTTTCACACAAACCAAGATCGCCAGAGAGTACAAGAATGTCGCAGAGTTCTAACTACTTCAACATTGACCGTTTTATCAGCAACTGCAACATTAACCCCTCCGATTTCAACGATCTGTATCTACTGTTTGTCATTGATGTGAGTCACCAGTCCATTTGAATCCGATAGTCAGAAGATTAACGTCGTGTACAAAAAGTACAAAAATGGATAAAATTCACCTACAAGTAACTCCTCTTTGCCAGCCGCCCTGTCGAAGTCTATGCGATCGTTGTGACCAACAACTGAGAAGTATGACGGTATCGAAGAGTGGAAGTAAAAATATGTGATAATGGTGTACCATAAATAAATGGATAACACATGGTTTCAGCAATTGCTAAAATCACCAACCCCAAGCATGGGTTTTCCTTCATCGTTTCTGGAAACGATAGCCAAATTCTTTCCCGGTTCAACCTCCACTGCAACTCAAGGAATCAAAGACCTACGAGATGGCATTGGTAAATCTGAAAACCAATAATTCCACCCCTAACATTCATATGTATACAGGAAACCATTCAATCTGCTACTCTCCCGATGATGGTGCCAACTGGTTTTCCATCGCACTGAGCACAGGTTCCTATGACATCGAAGACATCAACAATGAAATCCAGCGACAGCTACGGCTCAACAAACACAAAACGAAGATCATCATCGATGCCAACCAAGCGACCCTAAAGCAACGCTGACCCTCGCCAAACTCTATCAAGTAGACTTCAAAGTTGTCAATAACATCAACACCGTCTTTGGATCCAAGTGGCAGATTTACACGTTCGGTATGATCACAAACGGTTATACAGAAGGGGAGCACATTGTAAATATCATCAGAATCAACAGCATTCTGGTGAATGGTGATATCAACCATGAAGTTATGTAAATGGTACACAACAGTCTTCAATCTACAGCTTTTTTTTTCCCGCAGACGGTCCTGGTATGAAAATCATTCAAACCCCCAAGCACCTTTTGGTAGTATACTTGCTAGTGATCTTGCGAACCAGCAATCGCATGCAAACATATATCAACGATCAAGACGGTAGGCTCATCGATCTCAGAGGTGAACATCTCACTATCCGTTTTCATCTTCTTGCGTTTACACAGTGAATCCCAGTGGCAACGGTCTCTACCTCAAATCCCCAAACGCCAGGATTACCTATGGGTATGGACTCTACTTGGAGCGTGGTCAGCAATTCCATGACGGAGCCGTTCTGATCTTATATTTAGATGCTTACAGTCCCTTCAAAAACATTGTCCTCCTCGGTATGCTCCTATAAAATAAATGAACGATTTAGATTCTTGGTACCGACAATGTGTGTCGAATCAACTCGATGCAGAAATTTGAAGGTATCAAACTACCTTGAATGCCTATAAACGTCTGGACAAAGCTGTATATGTAGCACTGGGTGCTTGTTCTGTGGTTAGTTTGATGTTAACCAGCAGTACCCTGGGTTCAGCTTTGACCGGTACAGGTCTTATAGCCACCCTTCCTCTGGGGTTTCTAGCTTGCTTGAATGCTACCACCGTAATGGATCTCACACTAATTTCTAGGCATGTAACAAAAACAAAACCAAAAAAACACCACGATACCTTGCGATTGCCCCAGTCCAAAGAGTCCTTGGTTGAGCAATGTATCAGATCTGATTTAGCTAATGATGAACTGATCTATGATGCCGAGTTTGGGAAAGTCGTCACCTGCCTCAAAAACTCAATTCAATGGTTTTATACCCGATTTTCAGGCTTAAACAACATATCCTAACACTTCCAATTATACCGTCCTTATCAAAAATATAAAAGCCGTGGTAATCATAGCCGGTGCGCCTGGTTTTTTTCCATCCAATAGCTCACGATTTGCACTGCTCCATCGGTCTCTCTCTTTGCCCCGACGGTGGTCAGCTGATTGTTTAGTCTTTCACATCCCCGGATATTTTTCCCTTTCCAGCACAAGGTTATGATTTTTGCGAACCCACATTTCGTGTCAACTTCGTGTCAACATCTTTAATGTCTTTGACAATCCAGGGTGAGTACTGACTAACTTCTCGCCATTTGAGGGTTTCCTCAGCAGTATTTTCCAAAATTTCGACCTCTTGCGCCATATTCTCTCTCTGATCAGACATATTTGTAATCTCACAATCCATTGTGTTTATTATCTGTGGATTTTTCTTGGTGTGTTTTCTTTCTTCCACAAAGATACATTTTCCCACGACCCCAGCCCCCACTTTTTCTCCTCTTAACCTCGTCAACGAGCGTGCAAGATTTTCGAATTTTTCAGTCCGGTCCCAGCAGAACTCCCCTCAAAATGTTCACGCATATTTCGATATTTAAGTCCTTCGTTACTCCGCGGAATAAATTGACTATATACCATGTGTTCCTCTTTTTATAAGCTTCCGAATGAGGTATTAGGTCGATCTGTAATAAAGGGCTGAAGGGTCACAGTATTCCATTCCATTATTCAAAATATCCATTTCATTATGCAAATTGGCTATTTCTTAATTTTCACGCGTATTTTGGCATTTAAGTCCCCCGTAACCCCTAAAATGGTCATTGCGGTACATATTGGTTTTTTTCTCAATTTATTCACGTATTATTTCGACATTTAAGTCCGTCGTTACTCCTCTAATATGCGTTGCCAAACATATTGACTATATACCTTTTGTTCCTCTCGTAATAAGCTTTCGAATGAGGTATAAAGTATATCTATAATTAGGGGATAAATGGTCGCAGCATTCCATTCCATTATTCAAAATACCCAATCATTATTTAAAATTTGCTATTTCTTAATTTTCAAGCGTAATTTGGCATTTAGGTCCTCTTTAATCCCTGTAATGGTCATTGCGGCACATAATGTTTATTCTCAGTTTATTCTTCTATTAATAAGCTTTGATTTGGTGTAAAAAAATCCTGAATAAGAGGCGACGGGTTGCAGCAGTCCAATCCATTATTCAAAATATCCATTTCATTATTCAAAATTGGCTATTTCTCAATGTTCACGCGTAATTTGATCTTTAAGTCCTTCGTTACTCCTCTAATATGCGTTGCGGAACAAATTGACTATATACCTTTTGTTCCTCTTTTAATAAGGTTTCGATTGAGGTATAATAAATAAATCTGTTATTACGGGTTGAAGGGTCCTGTCAGTCCATTCCATTATTCAAAATACCCATTTCATTATTCAAAATTGGCTATTTCTTAATGTTCAGGTGTATTTCGATATTTAAGTCCTTCGTTACTCCTCTAATATGCGTTGCGGAACATATTGACTATATACCTTTTGTTCCTCTCTGAAAAAGCTTTTGATTGAGGTATAATATATATCTGTAATTAGGGCCTGAAGGGTCCTGCTAGTCCATTCCATTATTCAAAATATCCATTTCATTATTCAAAATTGCCTATTTCTTAATGTTCATGCGTAATTCGATCTTTAAGTCCTTCGTTACTTCTCTAATATGCGTTGCAGGACATATTGACTATATACCTTTTGTTCCTCTTTTGATAAGCTTTCGATTGAGGTATAATATATATATCTGTAATTAGGGGCTGAAGGGTCTGCCAGTCCATTCCAATATTCAAAATATCCATTTCATTATTCAAAATTGGCTATTTCTTAATTTTCACGCGTATTTTGGTATTTAGCTCTTCTAATATTCGTTGCAGAACATATTGACTATAAGCATGTTGTTCCTCTTGTAATCAGCTTTCGAATGAGGTATAAGGTTTATCTATAATTAGGGACTAAAGGGTCGCCGCAGTCCATTCCATTATTCAAAATATCCATTTCATTATTCAAAATTGGCTATTTCTTAATTTTCACGCGTATTTTGGCAGTTAGCTCTTCTAATTTTCGTGAACATATTGACTTTATACATTTTGTTCCTCTTGTAATCAGCTTTAGAATGAGGTATAAGGTTTATCTATAATTAGGGGCTAAAGGGTCGCCGCACTCCATTCCATTATTCAAAATATCCATTTCATTATTCAAAATTGGCTATTCCTTAATTTTCACGCGTATTTTGGCATTTAGGTCTTCTTGTATTCGTTGCGGAACATAAAGACTATATACATTTTGTTCCTCTTGTAATCAGCTTTCGAATGAGGTATAAGATTTATCTATAATTGAGGATAAAGGGTCGACGCAGTCCATTCCATTATTCAAAATATCCATTTCATTATTCAAAATTGTCTTTTTCTTCATTTTCACGCGTTTTTTGGCTATTAGGTCTTCTAATATTCATTGCGGAACATATTGACTATATATATTTTGTTCCTCTTGTAATCAGCTTTAGAATGAGGTATAAGGTTTATCTATAATTAGGGGCTAAACGGTCGCCGCACTCCATTCCATTATTCAAAATATCCATTTCATTATTCAAAATTGGCTATTCCTCAATTTTCACGCGTATTTTGGCATTTAGGTCTTCTTATATTCGTTGCGGAACATATTGACTATATACATTTTGTTCCTCTTGTAATCAGCTTTCGAATGAGGTATAAGATTTATCTATAATTGAGGCTAAAGGGTCGACGCAGTCCATTCCATTATTCAAAATATCCATTTCATTATTCAAAATTGACTATTTCTTAATTTTCACGCGTAATTAGGCATTTAGGTCTTCTAATATTCGTTGCGGAACGTATTGACTATATACATTTTGTTCGTCTTGTAATCAGCTTTCGAATGAGGTATAAGGTTTATCTATAATAGGGGCTAAAGGGTCGCCACAGTCCATTCCATTATTCAAAATATCCATTTCATTATTCAAAATTGGCTGTTTCTTAATTTTCACGCGTATTTTGGCATTTAGGTCTTCTAATATTTGTTGCGGAACATATTGACTATATACATTTTGTTCGTCTTGTAATCACCTTTCGAATGAGGTATAAGGTTTATCTATAATTAGGGGCTAAAGGGTCGCCACAGTCCATTCCATTATTCAAAATATCCATTTCATTATTCAAAATTGACTATTTCTTAATTTTCACGCGTAATTAGGCATTTAGGTCTTCTAATATTCGTTGTGGAACATATTGACTATATACATTTTGTTCGTCACGTAATCAGCTTTCGAATGAGGTATAAGGTTTATCTATAATTAGGGTCTAAAGGGTCGCCGCACTCCATTCCATTATTCAAAATATCCATTTCATTATTCAAAATTGACTATTTCTTAATTTTCACGCGTAATTAGGCATTTAGGTCTTCTAATATTCGTTGCGGAACGTATTGACTATATACATTTTGTTCGTCTTGTAATCAGCTTTCGAATGAGGTATAAGGTTTATCTATAATAGGGGCTAAAGGGTCGCCACAGTCCATTCCATTATTCAAAATATCCATTTCATTATTCAAAATTGGCTGTTTCTTAATTTTCACGCGTATTTTGGCATTTAAGGTCTTCTAATATTTGTTGCGGAACATATTGACTATATACATTTTGTTCGTCTTGTAATCACCTTTCGAATGAGGTATAAGGTTTATCTATAATTAGGGGCTAAAGGGTCGCCACAGTCCATTCCATTATTCAAAATATCCATTTCATTGTTCAAAATTGACTATTTCTTAATTTTCACGCGTAATAGGCATTTAGGTCTTCTAATATTCGTTGCGAAACATATTGACTATAAACATTTTGTTCGTTTTGTAATCAGCTTTCGAATGAGGTATAAGGTTTATCTATAATAGGGGCTAAAGGGTCGCCACAGTCCATTCCATTATTCAAAATATCCATTTCATTATTCAAAATTGGCTGTTTCTTAATCTTCACGGGTTTTTTGGCATTTAGGTCTTCTAATATTCGTTGGGGAACATATTGACTATATACATTTTTTTCGTCTTGTAATCAGCTTTCGAATGAGGTATAAGGTTTATCTATAATTGGGGGCTATAGGGTCGCCGCACTCCATTCCATTATTCAAAATATCCATTTCATTATTCAAAATTGGCTATTTCTTGATTTTCACGCGTATTTCGGCATTTAGGACTTCTAATATTCTTTGCGGAACATATTGACTATATACATTTTGTTCGTCTTGTAATCAGCTGTCGAATGAGGTATAAGGTTTATCTATAATTAGGGTCTAAAGGGTCGCCGCACTCCATTCCATTATTCAAAATATCCATTTCATTATTCAAAATTGACTATTTCTTAATTTTCACGCGTAATTAGGCATTTAGGTCTTCTAATATTCGTTGCGGAACGTATTGACTATATACATTTTGTTCGTCTTGTAATCAGCTTTCGAATGAGGTATAAGGTTTATCTATAATAGGAGCTAAAGGGTCGCCACAGTCCATTCCATTATTCAAAATATCCATTTCATTATTCAAAATTGGCTGTTTCTTAATTTTCACGCGTATTTTGGCATTTAAGGTCTTCTAATATTTGTTGCGGAACATATTGACTATATACATTTTGTTCGTCTTGTAATCACCTTTCGAATGAGGTATAAGGTTTATCTATAATTAGGGGCTAAAGGGTCGCCACAGTCCATTCCATTATTCAAAATATCCATTTCATTGTTCAAAATTGACTGTTTCTTAATTTTCACGCGTAATTAGGCATTTAGGTCTTCTAATATTCGTTGCGGAACATATTGACTATAAACATTTTGTTCGTCTTGTAATCAGCTTTCGAATGAGGTATAAGGTTTATCTATAATAGGGGCTAAAGGGTCGCCACAGTCCATTCCATTATTCAAAATATCCATTTCATTATTCAAAATTGGCTGTTTCTTAATCTTCACGGGTTTTTTGGCATTGAGGTCTTCTAATATTCGTTGGGGAACATATTGACTATATACATTTTGTTCGTCTTGTGATCAGCTTTCGAATGAGGTATAAGGTTTATCTATAATTGGGGGCTATAGGGTCGCCGCACTCCATTCCATTATTCAAAATATCCATTTCATTATTCAAAATTGGCTATTTCTTGATTTTCACGCGTATTTCGGCATTTAGGACTTCTAATATTCTTTGCGGAACCTTTAATAGCAGACTGTGCGGTATGGGCTTTGCTCATTGTTGAAGGCTGTACGGTGAGCTATAGTTGTTAATGTCTGTGTCATTGTGGTCTTTCTGGATAGTTGTCTCATTGGCAATCATACCACATCTTCTATTTTAAATTTCCTCATTTTTATGCATTTTGTGGCATTTAGGTCCTCCGTAAACCCTCTTATGGTCATTTCGAATCAAAATATAGCTATTGTGTCACAGTCAATTTTTTCTATATTTTTTTTCACTATTCACCGCTTCAATTTGAATAATGAAACATAAACCATTTCATTATTCATTATTCATTTTTCAATAGTGAATAGTGAATAGTGAACTATTTCATTATTCATTATTGAATAATGAATAATGAACTATGAATAATGGACGTACTTCAGCGCGGTTAGATATAGGATTATTGCATGCCGTGCTAGCAATGATTTCCTTAAAACAAGTTTATTCATGTAGTAATTGATAAACCAAATTTAAATATGGATCAAATCAAGTACACCTTTTAAGGTGCACTCGACTTTAGTGACTTTAGATTTAAAAGGTTTCTTAGAACTTTTTATAAAAGATAAATGCTAGCATATCATAGAAAGGCAGGTGAGTAATCTATGATTTAAATTTTATAACAAAAATCTCTGTATTGAAGGCTGTGGATTTTCTATAAAAATTTTGATTTATTTGCCACAAAGTCCTCTTTTTCTATTAAATACAATGAAAAAGTAAATAATAATGCTTTGGATCAAGTTACCCCTTGGTATATGTACAAAATGGCCTATCTGTATTATTCATTATATCTGTAGTTTTGATACTATTGAAGTTTGAAAAGTTCGTACAAAAATGGAAGGAGTCATAAACCTTAAAAACACTAATGAATGGGTTATATCTGAAAGCAAAGGAAATGCACTATTGTCATTCTACAGACACGCCAAATAATAATTTAGGATTTATTACAAAGTTTTAGTTGAGATTGAATTCAAATTCTAGTCGTGGTAGAAGAAATAATAACAGGGGATTCAATGTCATTTCTGAATCTGGATATTTATCGATACATATGATTGTCAGTGTGTAATATGTTGAACTTATGTTTTTAATTTTGAATTTGGATCTATTAGAAGTATTTTCAATCAGACTTGCTGCATTCGATTTGTATTAATCTTCATTGGTCAAAGGCGAAAAATTGGGGAACCAAGGCGAAATTACGATTTTCATCTACAAGTTAAAAGATAAGTAATAACAAACAAAATTGATGACTTTATCTGTTTATTTTCAAAATGTATCTTAAAGTCTCCAGTCTATGTCTAACTTTGCTAAGCTGTATTGCTTTGTACTTTATATTCCTTATAATCATTTGCCATATTCCTTAGTATTGAACTAATCGGTATATAGGGTGTTAAATTTGGAGGAGTATTTCAGGAGCGACTGTTTCTTGTAAAATGGCAAGGATATGGAGATTGTAAATGGAAACCCCACCGTCATATTCCAAAATATCTTTAACAGGACTATCTTACATCATATTCTTCTGAAGAGTGTTCTTCTATTTTTGAGGAAGCCGTCCGGTAAAAAAAAAGCGCGCCATTAGGTATTTTTTTTTATAACATTTCGACTGACGCTTTATAGATACACGTTTGGAATGATCAAATAATCACTAGTAACAAAGACCAGTTTAATGGACTGAAATAGCGAATTGACCGGCCCAATGGTGTAAATGTAGGACTGAAATCCCCTGTTAAATTACAATCAGCACTTACTTTTATTAAAAACTTCCTTTCCGTTGCTGGTAAGATAGTGAACAAGAAGATTGAAGTCGTGAACCTAAGAATGCTTCATCAACAAGTGTAACATCTGCAGAAACATCCTTTTGTTGGTCTCAACATATCAATTGCCCTTTTCCCAGAATGTACATAGAAAACAGTGTGTTGACAAGCGGTGGTACATGACTCCAATAGAATATTCATGTAATAATGTAAGGAAATAGATTTTTGCAGCAATATGTTGATGAAGAAATATGTTTTTCAGATAATTATATATTAGAAGCATCATGATAGTAACGTTCGTTCATATAAAAACCTGAAGATTTCCCTTTGACTTCTGACATCATCAGATAGTAAAGTCTAGGAGCTTAATTTCATATAAATAAAAGTTAGTAAATTCATTATAGATATACTATTTCGTACCTCATGGAATTATATATATATATATATAATACCGTTTTGATCCCTAACATCACTGAAGAGACATTGATCTGCTTACCCTTCCGGAGCACCTGAGATCACGCCTAGTTTTTTGGTGGGGTTCGTGTTGTTTATTCTTTGGTTTTCTATGTTGTGTCGTGTATGCTGTTGTTTGTTTGTCTTTTTCGTTTTTAGCCATGGCGTTGTCAGTTGTTTTGGATTTATGAGTTTGACTGTCCCTTTGGTATCTTTCGTCCCTCTTTTATTGTCGAAATCCGGATCTGGTGTACTAAAAAAAAATTGACACCGTATGTTTGTGGCATAACATCGTGGCCACAAGTTAATTTTTTTTCTGTTTAGTATTAAACTTATATTAAGATCCATTTTGTTACATCTTGTGATCAATTTTATTTGGCAATCGCCAATGGCATCCTGAGTCAGCAGGGTTAAAGAACATCAGTTGTTCGACCTGTTAGTCAATTGCGTTTTGTTTTAATATACCTTTTCACTTTTTTGGTCTTTTGGAAAATGTTGTTTGTGCTGTTTTTAAACCCTTCTACAACGAAATTTGTTTTACATGCACACGTATAAAAATTGCAGTTTTTATCCAACGCAATCAAAGGTTTGAACGTAATTTTCAATTTATATATATGCCATTTCGTACCTAATGAAAGATTTTTAAAATATATAAAACTTTGAACCTCATGGAAGATTTGTATATGTACCATTTTGTACCTCATATACATTTTAGCTATAGCTTTAGTAAAAGGTAGGTCACATTTCTGTTAATACCATTGATTTTGATGCTTTTATATAAACCTGCTACTAGCGTGTTGTTTTAAAAAGGTAGCATTCTGTTTTTTGAAATTGCGACGTGTGCCTTAACATTGAGATATACTCAATTGATTCTCGTAATGTGTAGTTGAACCTTACCTATATTTTATATGCAAGAATGTTTTTTTTTAATTATTCTTTTGAAAAATATGTTATACACTAAAAAAAATATATGTACAAAACGTTTTTGAAATTTAGAAGATTAGATAAATCAAGGATAGTTTATGAATCTAATATAATGTTTAAAAACTTTAACTGCAAACTGAATTTAATGTTAACTGGAAGAGAAAAAATCCTTCTAGATACTAGCATTTGATCATAACAAGCTTCTGTTCAAGTTTGGTACAAATCCAAAATAGTATAAGAAAGTTATTAAAACTTTAAAAAGTTTAACCGCATAGTGAATGTGTTGTTTTCTGGCAGAAAATCTAAGCCCATTTAAAAGTAAAATACGGAAAAAATAGATTTATTTTTTACCAAATTTCCTTCTAGATATTAGCTTTTGATCATAAAAAAGCTTCTGTCCAAGTTTGGTACAAATCCAAATAATATGAAAAAGATATTAAATTATTTTATTTAAAGTTTAACCACAGAGTGATTGTGTTGTTTTCTTGCAAAAAATATAAGTCCATTTAAAAGTAAAATAAGGAAAAAATGGATTTATTTTTTAACAAATTTACTTCTGGATACTATGTTATGATCATAACCAAACTTCTGTTCAAGTTTGGTACAAACCCCGGATAGTTTAAGAAAGGTATTAAGATTTTAAAAACTTTAACCACAAGTGGGTGTAATGTTTCCCCAGCAGAAAAACTAAGTCCATTTATAAGTAAAATACGGAAACATTGGAATTTTATTTTTACAAAATTTACTTCTGGATACTATCTTATGATCATAAACAAGCTTCTGTAAGTAAGTAAGTAAGTAAGTAAGTAAGTATATCATTTATTATAGTGACATGTGTAGTATAGATAATATTACATAATAATAATACAATAGTTAAATAAATTTACACCCGGCCCGTTGGACATATAAGTCACTTTAAACTTAATGTTCAAATTTTCAATACGCAATGTGATGGTTACTTATAAAGAAGTTCCTTACTTTTACAGAAAAATAAATTTAAATATTTGGCAGTTTGTCTTTGATGAAGTTTCATTAAATTAGCAAATGTTCTATTGATTCAAATAATAATTGTCTTAAATTATGGTAAGCTTTACAGTACAACAAGAAATGTTTTTCATCTTCTACAGATTCGTCATCACAGAAAGTGCAAAATCATTCATCAGGAGCCTCATTTCTGAATCGTCCAGTTTCAATGCGTAAAGGTAGAATACCACAGCGAAATTGTGCCATAACTGATCGTTCTTGTTTCTTGATGTTCATTTTGACGTAAAGTTCAGTCTCGTACCTCTGTTTAATAGTAATGCAAGTCCTTAATTTGGGGAGAGTATTGATTTTTACCAGTCCAATCGTTTTCACAGTATTCCATAATCTTTGTTTTAAAAAGTTCAATGTTTCTTAAATTTACATATTCATAGCAACTGTCCATGTCCACTTTGTGAAGAATTTCCTTCATCTGAGAGCTCCACTGACCCGATTTATTATAGTTCCAAAGAAAAGCTCTTTCGTTAGTCTATTATTGTCCATTTTAACTAGCCGATTCCATCTTCTAACCATAGAAATCCACCACCTTAAAGTTGGTTGTAACCATCCTAGTTCACTATTCAGAGAAACAACTAGTGTAAATCTGTGTAATCCCAAAATATATCTAATAGCACGGTTTTGTATAGCTTCAGTTGAGTGGTATGTTTTATATCCACAAACACCTGCACAATAATCAATGACTGGTACATTACACGACTCGAAAAGTGTTTCAAATGTTTTAAATGCAACATCCTTAAAATTGTGAATCTTTGATATCATCCCTCCTACTGCCCGTCCTCCAGCTTTTTCTAATGTTTCGGTGGCAACACTAAAATCCATTTTATCATTGAAAATAATGCCAAGATATTTGTATTGACTTACATATTGTAAACTAATTGGTCCAATCTTGAAATTATAGTTGCTTTGTGGGACACGCTGTTTTCAAAAATGCATGACATTTGATTTTGAACAGTTAACACTAAGTCTCAATCGTTGGCACCAGCTGTATAAAACATCTAAGTAACGTTGCATATCATTTTCGTTCTCTGTTAGAATAACAATGTCGTCAGCATACAATAGAAGACTGATTTTCTCATTATCACAAGATATTCCAGTTTCTAGATCTTTAATTTCAGTAGCTAAATCGTTGACAAATAAAGCAAACAGGCGATAAATTATCCCCTTGGCGGACCCCATTTGAATGCTGGAACCAATTTGTACGATGATCATTTACGCAGACACATGATTCTGTGTCAATATATAAGCTAGAAATAACATTATATACATGTTTCCGTCAATTCCGTTTAAGGGAACAGTCATTATTTATCAACTGAGGGGGTCGGTGCATTTTAGGGGGGGGGGGGGGTGTCATTGCCAAAAATATTATATCACTGGGGGGGGGGGGGTACCATTAAAAAATATTTTTACTGGCGGGAGTCACACAATAAAGGTTTTTATGTCTGACTTGTACAGATAAATTGTTGACAAAATTGAAGTGAGTGTGCAATCTGTGAAATAATGTCTGTTTATTAAATCTTTGATAGTGTAAACTGTAAAGCACCATGCAGCAGGATATGGCTAAATTCTCAAGGGCAGTGAATCTGATCACTCCTTATCACAGTTTTGTAAATTTACAATCAATTCTAGTTTTGACCACAATACACTATATGATTTGGAAAAAGAACAAATATATTCAGCTGGGGCCCAAAACAAAAATGTGTACTTGTTCAGGGAAAATTGATAACACAATAAACTCTTAAAACATACATCTGTACAAAACAAAGAAAGGTCAGAGGTTCCTGGCTTGGTTGTATATTTCTTTATCTCAAATAAATCATTTACATATTTAATCAAGAAAGGACAAGAACCATTTAATCGATGCTATTTTATTTGCACTTCCTAATCATTTGTAAATGTGAATCCTGACCCCCCCCCCCCATTCATAACTAGATATTTTTAAGTTCAAAGGTTAAAAAAAATAAGATACAAGGGACTGTGATTTGGATTAAAATAACAGTCAGTATTGAAAGTTTATCTACCAGTATACTGACAAAATTTGTAGAACTATAGGTTGCAGTAAAATAAATTAATAAATTGGAACATACAATTTTCTGTATATTTTTTCTATTTTTCTACATGCACTTGTCAGATATTCCTTTCTGAAAAAAAACAAGAAAAAAAGCTGTTTGTTATACTCAGAGCTTCTCTAAGCCAGTTACTATGTAGCTGGTCATCATCTCCTCAACACAACTGGGAATTCTTTTTTTTTTGGGGGGGGGGGTCAAACTTTTGAAATTATGTTCTTAGGGGGGGTCATTATGTGGTTTTATAAAATAGGGGGGGGTCAAACTTTTGAAATTATGTTCTTAGGGGGGGTCATTATGTGGTTTTATAAAATAATGGGGGGGGGGGTTCCCAACATAAAATTTTATATCAAAAATATGAACCGACCCCCTCAGCTGATAAATAATGACCATTCCCTAATTGCAGTTTGTATTGTAATAAATTCCTATCTACATAATCAAAGGCTTTTTTTCAGATCCTCAAAGGTATCAAATGTTGATTTCCTATCCTGAATAAGGCAATTCTAAGAAAACACGTGATCGTCACATGACCTATCTCTTCTGAAACCGCTTTGTTCGTCAACAATTAATCCGTTATCTTCTAAAAATTGTTGCACTCGTTATTTAAAGTAGAACTGTAACATTTCGCAATTACCGAGACTAAACAGATCTCTTCCTGTAGTTCAGTGGAATTATTGGGTCAATAGAACAACCTATCGGAATTGGTCGAATAAGTGCTTTCCTCCATAACAACGGAACTTTTCCTGTGTCGAAACAGAACTGAAATAACACCTGCAATAGTTTAATAATTGGTTCATCTTTTAAGCACTTCATTATAAATTCCATCTATTCCAGGATCTTTTTTCTCTTTCAAATGTAGAACAACTTTTTGTATTTCGTCTTTATGAATTTTCTGATTCAGTATATCATTTGGTATATACAACGGAAGAAGCATATTATCTTTCAAAAGTCGTTTATGTCGTAATGCGTTTTCATAAAATTCATCATCGTAATCGTTATTGTTGTTCATGTACACATTTTTAAAATTCCCATTTGTTTATCACTGTTTTCTCATCGAATGACATAGAACCATCGTCATTAACACATTCCGTTGGAATAACATTCTTCTTCTAAGGACCAAGTTTTTGTAATTCTGCTCAAATTTTTTTCGGATCTTCTGTATTCAGAGTTTCTTTTTGTAAAGTACAATCCTGCTTATATTTCCGTTCATGAAATCGTAAACGCTTATCGAATTTCTTTTGTGCCATAACAAATTTGTCTCGTGTCTCACGTTTCCCTTTACTGGTTTTAGACCAGAGAATAACTGGCAATAAGTTCAAAATAAGGAGGAACAAAATGAAAAATAGGCAAAAGAAAAAGAAAAGAATACAGAATAATGGGGAGGTAAAATATAAAGTAAGGAGAGTAATCAATGGACAAAGTGAGTAAAGAATAGAGAAAATTGGTCTAGAAAAATAAAGAAATGAAGAAATGAAGTAAGAAATCAATACTCTCCTATAATGAACTCTGGAAAGTTAAATACTAGTATGTAATATGTATGGATTCTTCTTTTTTTATTATTTGATAAGTTTATTGTCATATCGAAAATTGCTCCCTCGAGTCTGGAACAATTACACTAGCCCCAGTATAATAGTCCAAGATCGAGTGTTTTTATTTTTAAATATTTAAATAAAGGACTATATTAAAGTACTTTTAGCTAGTTTATTTCATTTGTTCTCATGACAAGTAAAAGTCCGATGTTAAGTTATATATTCGTTGATAATTTATACATAACGAACATAAGACGAAGAGTTACTGCGGCAAACGACCTATATAGAGGCTATCTGCTGTAAAATACGTGTTTGTGTATCTTTTCTCTTGTGATTATTTGTGTATCTGTGTCTGTTCTCTTGGAATTGAAGTATTTCTTTGATTTGTTTGTGTGTCTGTGCGTATGTTAGTAAAGTGTTTGTGAGTCCGTTCTCCTATAAGATAAGTGTTTCTTTTTCTTGTTCGTATGTCCGATCTGTAAGTTACGTGTTTCTTTGGCTTGTTTGTGTGTTTGTTCTCCTTTAAGTAATGTTGTTTTCCGTCTTGTTCGTGTGTCCGTTCTACTATAATTCAAGTGTTTCTTTCATCTTGGCGTGTCTGTTCTTTTGATAGAAATAAGCTGTTCTAGTTTTCTTTGTCTTGTATATCTCTAGATTGTCATTTGTAATTTTCTGTTGGGGAAAGTAAAGTTGGTATTGTTAATACTTACTTATGATATATATCCATTTTCGTTTCATAAGTTTTTGTTTATACCATTACATATATCAATGTATTATACTAGGATACATTCTATCAAGGGCTATTCGAATGTCATAAATATGCACATTACTTTGGGAAATGTCAAAAGCAATATCAACGCTTATTCCATATTTCGGTATGCATGATATTAATTTCAGGAATAAACTAATCAGATATGCACGTGACAAATAATGCATAAACTGTTCGTTCACAATCATACCAAATGACAAAAAAATAACATAACAACCAAACTCCACTTATGGCACAGGTCCAAATGGTGAAGTAAAAATCATCCCTTTGTAAATTTTACGGACGCCATCACGAGTTGGTTGACCGTTTAGAATAACCGTTTCACAGAGGATATCGGATATGTTCCTAATTTCGTAACTACAATATTCTTCTCTTTTCACGAATGTGACATACCGATTTAGAATATTTACCGGATTTGTAAAAACGTAAGCAACACGACGGGTGCCGCATGTGGAGCAGGGTCTGCTTACCCTTCCGGAGAACCTGAGATCAACCCTAGTTTTTGGTGGGGTTCGTGTTGCTTAGTCTATGTTGTCTTCTATACTATTATTTGTCTGTTTGTCTTTTTATTTTTAGCCATGGCGTTGTCAGTTTATTTTCCATCTATGAGTTTGACTGTCCCTCTGGTATCTTTCGTCCCTCCTTTGCCGAACGGGCTTCAACGTCATGATTAATGCTATAATGCTATAATTGCATGATTTATGATTTGAAAATTTACAATGCAAGTTAAATGAACTAACTTTTTTTTGGATAGAGTTAAGCCTTCCGACTGACATTTTATCGTGTGTTTTTCTATGTTGT
Source organism: Mytilus galloprovincialis (assembly GCF_965363235.1). Lineage (NCBI taxonomy): Eukaryota > Metazoa > Mollusca > Bivalvia > Mytilida > Mytilidae > Mytilus > Mytilus galloprovincialis. Next base: position 25,949,303 of record NC_134839.1, on the reverse strand, counting down.
AATGTTATAATATTGTTTCAGAAAAAAGAAGAAGGTTTGGTACCATTAAAATGTTTAATTCCGCTGCAAATGTTTGCACCTGCCCTAAGTCAGGAATCTAATGTACAGTAGTTGTCATTTGTTTATGTAATTTATACGCGTTTCTCGTTTTTCGTTTTTTGTATAGACTAGACCGTTGGTTTCCCGTTTGAATGGTTTTACACTAGTAATTTTGAGGCCCTTTATAGCTTGTTGTTCGGTGTAAGCCAAGGCTCCGTGTTGAAGGCCTTAAATTGACCTATCATGGTTTACTTTTATAAATTGTTATTTGGATGGAGAGTTGTCTCATTGGCACTCTCACCACATCTTCCTATATCTATAAATGTATTTGATCATTGCCAAAACCGAAACGCTTGCTACTTGACAATGGTATTAACGGTCACTTACAAAACTAACAACGGTATTGCATATTTATTATTCTGGTGTCGTGCTATTTTCATGACCTTTAAATGAATGTAATTTATAAACCTGATATATGTGTTAGTTTTCAATAGTCTCAATTATATGTCAAATGGTTTCCTCATTTTTCATTTTGTATGCTAGAATTTAATGTGTAAAGACATAATGAACGGTATACGCAATGTTTCTTAAATGAGACTCCTTATTCCACTGAGTCAGTTTGAATCACCACCCTTTGGCTGGTTTCCACATGTCAGTTATCGTGTTCCCAGAATGTACATAGAAAACAGTGTGTTGACAAGCGGTGGCACATGACTACAACAGATCAAAAACACAGAAAATGAAATATACAGATTAGTTTCTCGTATCAAACATAAACTAAAAGAACTAGCCAAGAAATTTGTTTTTGTCCCGGCCGATAAAGCTGCTAATAATATTATTATTGTTTGACGGAAATTTTACATTGAGGTTCTGAAAAAAGAAATCACCAATTCACCAACATTCCAACTGAATCCATTTTCAGAAAACGACATCTGTAACAAACATAAACTATTAGCTACCGCTTTACAAACAGAGCCAAATACAATGAAAGTCCCAACTATGTACTGGCTTCCGAAGCTACACAAAACACCTTACAAATATAGATTTATTTCGTCTTCAAGCCATTGTTCCACTACTAAGTTGTCTATTCTTCTTACCAGCACACTTGATACAATTAAAAACCTGATAAGAAATTGTTTAAATAAGGCCTTCGAAAATAGTGGAATTAATTACTTTTGGAGTGTCAAGAACTCGTTGGAAGTACTTGATAAATTGCATGCTTATATTGGTGATTTTAAATCTGTTCAAAGTTTTGATTTTTCTACCCTGTATACCACATTGCCTCACATTCTCATTAAGAAAAAAATTCACGCACCTAATTAAATGGGCATTTAAAAGTGTCAGAATGTGAATATATATGTTCAAACTCTTTTAGGTCATTTTTTTAGTAGCAATAAACAAAAAAAACTATGTCAATTGGACATGCTTTGATATTATATATGCCCTTGAATTTTTACTAGATAACATTTTTGTTCGCTTTGGGGCTTCCGTATATCGTCAGATTATCGAAATTCCAAAGGGGACTAACTGTGCACCACTTATTGCGGACATGTTTTTGTATTGCTATGAGTTACAATTTATGACAAAAATAAGCAAAGATCCATCGAAACAACATCTGATGATAAACAAATTTAATAATACTTTTAGATATTGGATGATATTTTGGCTCTCAATAATGACGACTTCAGTATGTATATTAAAGATATTTATCCTGTTGAACTTACTTTAAATAAAGCTAATACTAACAATGACCACTGTCCTTTCCTCGATCTTGATATCTATATCACTAACGGAAAGCTGAATACTAAAATTTATGATAAACGAGATGATTTTTCATTTCCTATCGTTAATTATCCATTTTTAGATGGTGACGTTCCCTTGTCACCATCTTACGGTGTTTATATATCTCAACTAGTACGATTCGCTCGTGTATGTAACAATGTTTTAGATTTTAACGAGAGAAATTTATGTATTACTGAAAAATTATTACACCAGGGTTTTCGATATCACAAACTATTCAAAACATTTACTAAATTTTATCATCGGTATAAGGACATCATTCGTAAATATAGCTCAACATGCAGACTTCTTATACGTTCAGGTATTTCACATCCATTTTTTTATGGAAATATTCTTTATAAAGCACAAAGGTGTCAGTATTCACCTCAAAAACTAACAAAACCTTTGAATAGACTTATTAAGAAGGGATATAGTTACGATACTGTTGTCAGGTCATTAAAGATTGCATATTTTGGCGTTAATATTGATTTACTTATAGGGTCTTTGCATCGGAACTAAACACATTTATTCAAAAACCAGTTGTTGGCATGACACGGGTTATGTTCTTCTCATATATGTTATGATGATATGATACTAAACCCCTAACGGGAAGGATTGTGCCTGATGTTCATATGATGAAATCATAATCTTTCAGTCAGTTTAATTGAAGTCTGGAGCTGGCATGTCAGTTAACTGCTAGTAGTCTGTTGTCATTTTGTTTATTTTCTTTGGTTACATCTTCTGACATCAGACTCGGACTTCTCTTGAACTGAATTTTAATGTGCGTATTGTTATGCGTTTACTTTTCTACATTGGCTAGAGGTATAGGGGGAAGGTTGAGATCTCACAAACATGTTTACCCCCGCCGCATTTTTGCGCCTGTCCCAAGTCAGGAGCCTCTGGCCTTTGTTAGTCTTGTATTATTTTAATTTTAGTTTCTTGTTTACAATTTGGAAATTAGTATGGCGTTCATTATCACTGAACTAGTATATATTTGTTTAGGGGCCAGTTGAAGGACGCCTCCGGGAATTTCTCGCTACATTGAAGACCTGTTGGTGACCTTCTGCTGTTGTTTTTTTCTATGGTCGGGTTGTTGTCTCTTTGGCACATTCCCCATTTCCATTCTCAATTTTAGATATAAAAATCACATGCGTTTAACGAGTTGTGTATAGACAATAGTTTGTTAGTAGGCTTTCGACTTTACAAGAAAGATATGATAATGGCATCATTCAAATAGTGTATGCATGCGAAGTATATATCTTCCAGTTGACAATATACTCAAGCTGGTGTTCTCAATCACGATTTTTTTTATGATAGAGAGTTAGTTACTTACAAGAAAGATATATGTTCTTATTGTCTTACACATAATCCGGTGCGTTTTTGATCGACTATGACATCAGCAAATGTGTATTATCTTCGGATAATTTTGATTTACACAAATAACACAAGGATGCTACATGTGGAGCTAGAACTGCTTACCAATCCACATCGCATGCGTTCATGTCCGTATTTTTAAGGAGTTCGTTTTGCTTAATCTTCAACATTGCACAGTTAGAAACTTGTGGTTTTCAGTGGCAGCCTTAGGTCAAAACGTGTTCATCTGTTATTTTATCTTAGGAGATTTTTTACGAATTTGTATAAACGTACTGTCATTTGTGATATCTGTTTTGTGTATTTTAGTAAATTACTGACGTCAAGCAATGACACCTTTGTTAGCTGCCATATCAGCGGTTACAAACACAGAACGTTTTCTAAGAATAATTAATGACTTTTTAAGTATGTCGGTTATTCAGATGGGTGATTTATGCGTTCTTTATAACTTCGCTGGAACTTACATGCCATGGAATGATAAACAACTGTGATCCAATAGGATATTTATCATAATTAAGTTTATCTCCGGATTTTGTAGTTACTTTGCCAATCTCTTGTGAAAACCCAATTACTCTGAAATATTGAAAAAAATCTGTTTTTCAAGATTTGAATACCTATATAATAAACAAGTAAAAACTATTTGAAAAGTAATCTTAGAAGCTTGAACCATGAGTTTACAACCTTCGTTGTAATAAACAATATCCATAATTTCTATAGGACACGACAACTCAAAAATACAATGAAATAGAAAAAAACCAGAAGGATGCTCTTTGATACGATACTATTGGATTTTCGAATTCATGGGACCCAAAAAAACTGACCTTTTCATAACTTCTATGTCTGCTTAATTATAGTAGAGAAAATGTATATGATGAAAGATTTTATTCGTGTTTTAAACTGTTAATGGGATAGAGCAAGCCAAATATTGATCCCCACCGAATATTTCAAGACTATAATTTTCACAACAACAGAATAGCTGCTACTATTATCAAAAAGTCATTTAAGCAAAATAGAAAATGCCTTTCATGTTTTTTGGGACAAAATCTTTTACTATTTACGTTGTACATAACATAGAAATAAGAAGATGTGGTATGAGTACTAATGAGACAACTCTCCATCCAAGTCACAATTTATTGAAGTAAACCATTATAGGTAATATCCCTATGAAGGTACTAGTCAAGATGCTATAGCACCTATAATAACGCAAACACAATGCTTACTTCAAATCAGGATTGTCCACAAAAGTCGAAAATTCATTTGGATATTCATTCATTCCGTCATAACTAAGAGCCAAGAATCCACAATCTATCAGGAAAATATTATGGCTTGGTTTATGTCCAATAATTCGTGTGGTCAAACGACATGCTATGTCATCTATGTCACAACTACCAATGGTGACTTGTTGCATATCTAAAACAATGACTATATTGATAACTTGTTTGCAAAGATTCTATAGTTTATGTACGCCAGTCACATTTACATGATAAATACATTGAGGTAAATGAGGAATAATAAAAAAAGACTTTCATATCAATAACTATAGTAATATAGTATTACATTGCATAGGAAAACAATCCGTAACATTCCTTTTTCTCGTAATTTCATTCTTGTAGCATAAAAAGTAATTATGAGAATTGAATGCTCCTTTTGGCACTTTATTGTGTTGAAAAAGCATCCACACTTATATTAGATGTGCTTCGATAAACGCTTGAAACACCCCAATATAATATAAAAAAAACTTTTAATTCTTCAATGAAATAAATATAAGGTTTTTGTACCGTTTGGAATGTATAGAAAATTTCTGTATTGCGTGAGAATACCGGTAAACAATGTTTTGTATCTTAATCTTTCAATCAATGTTGTGATTGTAGCTATAACATTGATGTATTTATATATAGGAAGATGTGGTATGAGTGCAAATGAGACAACTCTCCATCCAAGTCACAATTTATAAAAGAAAAACATTATAGGTCAAGGTACAAGGTCAAGGCCTTCAACACAGAGCCTTGGCTCACACCGAACAGAAAGCTATAAAGGGCCTAAAAATTACTAATGTAAAACCATTCAAACTGCAAAAACCAATGGTATCATCTATATAAAAACAACAACAAATGGAAGTTTTTAACGAACTTGACTGGCTATACAGCCCTTGCACGGTCGGGATATAAAAATGAGAAACGAGAAACACTTATGAACCACATAAACAGACAACAACCACTGAACATCAGATTCCGGACTTAGGGCAGGTGTAAACAATTACAGCGGGATTAAACGTTTTAATGGTACCAACCCGTCTCCCTTATCTGAAACAATAGTGTAATATCACAACATAGAAAAACACACTATAAGATATCAATTGGAAGGCTTAACTCAATCAAAAAACGAAGTTACACAAATTAACACACAATTAACAAATAAAGGAGTAGGTCCGGTAAGGGCCAATTTCGGTCTCAATTTTCAAGTTCATCTAATGAAAGATTTTAGACACTTTCTAAACACTTAAGTGTCTATTTCAATTGATTCAATTCGTTAATGTGGAAGATTTTAACTTAATAAGTCATTTAAAACGCCCCGATTCAAGCTTAAATATGAAAAATCTATCAAATATGCTAAAGATCGTCACTTTTCAGATGGTTTTTGTCAAAAATGAAAGTGGCCGCATCCGTGTTCATCCTCAATCTTTATATATATTATGTATTATCAACAAATACAACTTACATTTCAATATTATGAATGAACACGAATTCGGCCACTTTCATTTCAGACGGAAACCGTCTAAAGTTTAACTTAAATGCTACAATTGTGAAGATTTCAGTAATTTAGCATGACTTAATGATGCTAGTACCCGATATATGTGCATTGTGTTGTCAAAAACAGCCCATATTTATGTAGCAGAGGCATTCTACTTTGCAATGAATATCTAAACGATTACATTTTCACAATTTTCTAAAACTGCTATATTTTGAGGCCAAAAAGGGGTCTTACTGAACCTACTCCTTTGATCTCTGATACAATGCAAATAAATATTAATAGAAATAAGGGATGGATAATTAATGTAAAAAGTTAATGAATAGGTTTAAACTACGGTAAAATTATAAAACCGCTGTGAAATGTTAAACAATTTTTTAGAAAAAACATCAACATTAAAAAAAAATCCGTCATTTGTCTGCATGTTCGCTGAAAAATGTAAATTAAATTAAGAAACTAAAAAATAAAAAAATACAATTAACAATTAAAACTTTAAAATACGAACCATAGAATATGTAATTTCCAGGATGGAATTCCGTCAGAACATTCATACCCTCATGTGGACGTGAACAACTGGGCGTATTACCAATGGCTAAAGTTCGGCATTCGATATTGTTGTCAGTAAATCTTTAACAAATTTAAAATGCAAAAATAAATACATGTAATCATATTTGCAAATTATTACAAATATCGTAATTTTATGCATTCTATCCCTTGATATCCTTGACATAGATAAGAACCAAGGAGATGAACAAATTATTATGTAAAGAAAAGTTCACAATTTAAAGGGAAACTATTTGATCATTTCACAAATGTTATTTTAAAATCATACACGATATTTATCCGGCCATTTGTTATTACAAAATGCGATGATAGTGTTTATCACATCCTCTTATTATAAAGGGGAAACAAGATGACGAATTTTAATGTCATACCTTTTATGCAGAGTTTGTAGTAGATCTGTTCCTTCTTTGTTTGCGTTTTCTATTCCTTTTGAGTCTTTTGCTTCATACGTTTTACCATTATACAAATACAATCCTTGCAAGTCTATATAAGGAGATTCGGAAGCTTCTTTCGCAAGTTTAATAACGTCACCACTGTCCCATGGTACACCACCTAACCAAAATAAGAATAAAACATTTAAAAAAAATATTTAGCAAGTTAATAAAACGCATATCTTTTATAGTGTTTGTTTTAACAGAAACAGCAAAAGATCTTTTATTAAGACAGAATAAACAGGACAACAAACATTAAAGACAAAAAAGCACCGATAATTTTCCTGACTTGGTGTAAGGCAGACATAAGTGTCCAACTAGTTGTTTTAATAATTTATCCGTGGCGTATTTGAAAAAAAACAATTTTGCTACCAAAAGGAATTGGAACTATTGTGCAAAATTATATGGTTTTGTGCGGATAATACATGTAACACAAAGGTAGAATTTAAAATAAAAACTTTAGAAGATTTTCTTTCAGAAAATGAAAATGTTTCAACACACTCGTTTTCTTGCTACATATTTTTTTTTTTAAATTTGATGACCATTCCTTTGAAAGAAATGAAATATCTAAATTATATTCCCCGATTTTATAAAAGTTTAAAATTTTCGATCAACGAAAACGTTTTCTTTGTTTTTTTGGTAAAAAATTATGTTATCATATAATAAAATTGCAAGAATTTCTTCATTTGAATGAGAAGTCGCACACTTAAATTTCATTTCTGCATCAACTTTGCTAATTTCAGTACATTTGATGATCTGGGCACGTATGCATAAAACCACTAAAGTTAAGATATCCATTCGTAGTACTAAAAGAGGGACGAAAGATATCAGAGGGACAGTCAAACTAATAAATCGAAAATTAACTGACAACGCCATAGCTAAAAATCAAAAGGACAAACAGACACACAATAGTACACACGACACAACATAGAAAACTAAAGAATAAACAACACGAACCCCACCAAAAACTAGGGGTGATCTCAGGTGCTCCGGAAGGGTAAGCAGATCCTGCTCCACATGTGGCACCCGTCGTGTTGCTTATGTGATTACAAATCCGGTAAATAGTCTAATTCAGTAGGTCACATTCATGAAAGGGAAGGGGATTGTAGTTACGACGTAAGGAACATATCCGATATCATTTGTGAAACGGTTATTCCATAACGGTCAACCAACTCGTGATGGCGTCCGTAAAATTTACGAAGAGATGATTTCAACTTCACCATTTGGTACTCTTGATTTAATAGCTTCCTTGTGAGCAACAACCCTCTATCTAGAAAATCATGATATGAAATGCAAGCACGGGAACATCGTATCAATTGGGAAATATATACACCGTATGCAGGTGCTGCTGGAATGTTGCTTCTCAGAAATGGAAAGTTCACAATTCATTTATTGTAGGACATGTAGAACAATCTTAACTTAAGTAGTTTTATGCATACGGGTCCAGATGATTTGAAGCTGTTTAAGTCGAAAGTTTTTTTAGACCATATGTACCCCAAGTATGAGTTTACGGACTTTTCTATTTCGAACTGTACTGTGTTTTTTTCCTTCTGTGTTTAAAGTAAACGACAGACGTACTTCTTCCACAGCCGTCGTCGATCTCGAGATATACAGACCACTTCTTTCCGTTCTCTAACGGACTACTCAACAAAGCTATCAATCCATGGAAGTTTTCTATCATCACATGAAAAGCCTTTAATCTGTAAGCTAACTTTTTGCACCTGAAAAGATGCATCGAAAGTTTATAACGTCATATAAATATTTTGAAGGAATATAATATCAATAATCTTAATTTCTGGATGAATTTGTTTTATAATATTTTGATACCTCAAAATTTGTAACGTCTCAGTATAAAACGAAAAACAAACAAAATAATCATTAGGAACTTTTTAATAATGATTTTGAAATATGTCAATTATTAATATTTTACAAATAATACATCTGCAGAGTACTGAAGAGAAAATAGAAGGTAAAAAATCATTTTACCTCCAATTATTCTTTTTGATTTTATGGTTTTATGTTATCTCAATAGTGTATATCCTATATATTTTCCCTCCTTTTAATTTATGTTAAACATTAACTAACCTTTCAATACGGGCAGCTATTAGTGGATGAGCATATAGAATATCATCAAATCCATTCTTAGCATAGAATTCAGCTTCTTCTAAAGTTGATACTTCTATCGTTCTATTTGTGCCGTTGGTCATTAAGGTACCGAGCTCTCTGAAACAAATCATGGTTTATTTAATATTAAGAAAGGAATTTCTATGTTATTCTCGTTTATTCATAACTTTATAAAGATCTAAATTAGTACATTATAAACATTGCTGACATCTTTTGTGACATTGTTTTTTTAAAAATCCAACTATGAGTTTTTTCAATTTGGAAAAAAACTGGCCTAACAAACCAAAGAAAGGGGAAACATTTTATCTGAAAAGTTAAAGTTTAAACACATAAACACGGAACACAAGGGTTGCCCAAAATAGTTTATTGCGAGCTGATAGATAAACACAAGTTATCCTGCATTTGAATATAAGTTTGGTGGCAGTTGTGCTTTATAATATTTCATTTTATTTGATGACAGTACAACTGATGAAAAGAAATAATACATACACAGTTTTATGCGTCTTCATATGTGGACGTAGCTGAACTCCAAGTCTCTCACAAGTATCTACCATCTTCTGAGCATTCTTCTTAACTTTGTCATAGTCGACCAGGAAACTTGGTGTCGGAACATCAGAAATTGTTGTTGGCATTTCCTTGCGCTCCAATATTTCTAAAGGAGAAGGTAGGAAAACAGCCATTTTTTAACCTGAAATTGAAACTATGGAATTATTTTTCATGAATCACTTGAATTTATCTGAAAACGTAAATGCAGAAAGGTCACTTGGATCACTACAACGTTATAAACGTGTCAAAAATGACTGCATCTGAAACAATGTTTTAAGTCCTACTTTTCTATACAAAGCATGTATAAAACAAATACACATGCAAAAAGGTAACGAAAAATACGAAACGGGAATACATGTTTAACAGTTATCATAGAATACATTTCAGTTATACCAAATTATTGAAGACACTTGTTTTGACATCTGTCTATTTTTAAAGACCTTCTGTATGGTTACCTATAACGTGTCTATTGGTTATTTTTTGTTTTGATTGTTTTCTAAGGAATGTTAACCTTCTTTTACTTATGTATCCGGATAGCATGATTCTTTTGAGAAAATCACATTATCTCAAGCGTAACTCGAATCTGGGACCTCTGTCTTACCAGGCAGCGCTTTAACCGACTGAATTAAAGAAGTATTTTCTTATCTCAATCGCTTACGTCTGACCAAGTCTCTACATAAATAATGAAGGGAAGCAATCCCGTCAGACTTCTCCCACTTCAAGAATCATCATACTATTATGACTCGCACACACATACCCCAGCTAGAAACCCTCTTTAACTACCGTCGGTTTTTAGTTGGGCGCCAAATTTAAACAGAAAGCATGATTCTCATGAGAATGTCACATTATCTCCATCAAGACTCGAACCCGGGACCTCTGTGCTACAAGACAGCGCTTCAACCGCTTACTGCTGACTAAATATTTACTACTGAAGGGAAGCAATCCTGACATCCGTATAAATAATTTTACCGCTCAAAGTAAGAAATGATCTTTAAAACGTAAAATAACAAAAATACCGAACTCCGACGAAAATTCAAAACGGAAACGGAAAGTCCCTAATCAAATGGCACAATCAAAAGCTTAAATAAATCAAACGAAGAGAACACAACGGTCATACTCCTGACTTGGTACAGGCATTTTCTATATAGAAAATTGTGAATTAAACGTGGTTTTATAGCTAGTTAAACCTCTCCCAGTCGCATAAAAGTTCCATTATATCGACATCAATGTGTGAACAAAAGACCGTCACTTTAGTTGTCGAGACGCTCAGAAACCAAAATGTTATGGACAAAAAACAGTATATGATCCCTTCGTAAATTTTACGGACGCCATCACGAGTTGGTTGACCGTTATGGAATAACCGTTTCACAAATGATATCGGATATGTTCCTTACGTCGTAACTACCATCCCCTTCCCTTTCATGAATGTGACCTACCGAATTAGACTATTTACCGGATTTGTAATCACATAAGCAACACGACGGGTGCCACATGTGGAGCAGGATCTGCTTACCCTTCCGGAGCACCTGAGATCACCCCTAGTTTTTGCTGGGGTTCGTGTTGTTTATTCTTTAGTTTTCTATGTTGTGTCATGTTTACTATTGTTTTTCTGTTTGTCTTTTTCATTTTTAGCCATGACGTTGTCAGTTTTAATTTAGATTTATGAGTTTGACTGTCCCTTTGGTATCTTTCGTCCCTCTTTTATCAGAAAACAGATCAGTTGAATGTTTATCTACAGACACCGCACGCCTATTCTTATTTATTTTAACGTTTATTTTGAAATTTTGATCTGAACATGAATTAGACTAAGCAGGATAAGAATCAATATGAAAATGCATGTTAATGTATAAAATCCAAACTTTTTTGTATTCAACACAATATATGTAAGATTACTGTCATTTACACAAAGTTGATTTAACAATTAATTTACATGTATGCACACCTATATGCTGACTTACCTGTAATTAAAGGTATCAATTATCAGTGTGAGATTTACAACCACACAGCTGCTATATAAGTATTTGTTCACATAAATAACGGCAACAGAAGTATACCGGTGTTCAAAAGTCATAAATCGATTAAGAGAAAAGAATCCGGATTACAAACTATAACCGAGGGAAACACATCAACTATACCGAGAACTATACATACCTCTGGCCTTTGTTAGTTATTTTAATTTTAGTTTCTTGTGTACAATTTGGAAATTAGTATGGCGTTCATTATCACTAAACTAGTATATATTTGTTTAGGGGCCAGTTGAAGGACGCCTCCGGGTGCGGGAATTTCTCGCTACATTGAAGACCTGTTGGTGACCTTCTGCTGTTGTTTTTTTTCTATGGTTGGGTTGTTGTCTCTTTGGCACATTCCCCATTTCCATTCTCAATTTTATATACATGTATATGTATTTAAGACAAATGAATTACATAACTAAACGGTTTCAAATTTCTTATAGTCAAGGCATGAAGAAGAAGGTTTATATCTCTTTTTGTTTGTATTTTGTGTGTGCTGTTTGCTATAGACTGAATGAAATCTAAAAACGGTTTTGAAAACAAACTTGAACTTTCAAGACTGCATAAACTAAAATTGTTATTTTCCTTATCACATTACAAAACTTGACACGGTTATTTACACATATTTACCAACATCCCCGCTCACTCTGAGTATTTTAATTCGAAACGGTACTGTAGAACATACATTAAAGTCATCTTATAAAGTATATACGCATAAAGATTGTTCGAATACCAAAAATCAGAAACGACCATTAAAAACGTACGTACTAAAAGAAAAATGTGTATACATTCACATGCATAATTTTTTAACAATCTATTTTTAACACCCACATATACATGTATACATGTACGTACTTGCTAGTGACCTCAAGTTGTGTCGAGGAACATACACATATTATTGTCGATAATATTAAGATCAATATTATTGTTTTACCGTTGTATGCAATTATAAAAAAAAACAAGATTTATCAACAAATATAGTACTATGTATTTGATTGGTTATTTGTACAACTTACCTGTCTGTATTGTAGTTTATCAAGAAACACAGGTCAGAGAAAAGTGATAAGAAATTACCAAGTAAACACTTATAAATATCTGAACATATAAAGCTCACACCCAGTCTTCATATACACTATTCAGTGGGTCATATATGAAAGGCCGAATACACTATTGTCCATCCTCAGGCACATTAAATAATTACTTGAGATTTATAAGCTAGTCTTATTAGGGGAATAAATCACCCAGAAAAGGGTTGCATTACCGCTGCATTCATCACACTAACTGGATATTCATTTATTAAAAAGTAATATGTTTTATAGTTTAAATTATAAAACTTATATACATAAAATTGAGAATGGAAATGGGGAATGTGTCAAAGCGACAACCCGACCATAGAGCATACAACAGCTAAATCAACTATTTTCTGAAGGAAATTCTTTAATTTGTCTAAATTTAGAAAAAAGTTTACTTATTTTGATTGTTATCTTACAGCCAACAATTCGCCGACATCTTTTCGTTTGCAGCTACCTCAGCGTGACCCTCCTCGTAAAAATCTGGAGATCGCAATACACAAGTGCGAAGGGGAAAATCAAATTGGCAGAGAGAGTCAACAAATGTAAACATCGCTCCGTCTTATATATCTTATGGTACATGTTATACACGTGCTTACCTGATATTCATGCTTCTTTGTTATTTTTTTTTACGAAAGTGGCAATCAGTAAACGTCGGTTTCAAAACACGACCATTAAATTGGCTGTCATATTTTCTCAACACTGACCAAGTGAAATCTTTTTTGGACGATAAAACGATGTGGATACGTAAAAAATAATAAAATACTATACAGAAGACTAAATTTATAATATAGGCATGCATTGGTTCAAGAATTGGATTAATATTATTTGTCACCAGTCACTCGTTGGCTATGACTTTAAATACATTTGAAGACGGGCTTCAATAACATGAAAACCGAAGAACATGATTCTTATTAGCAAATCACATTATCTCCTACTGGACTCGAACCAGGAATATCTATATTGCAAGTAACCGCTCAAACCGACCGAGCTAAAGAAGTAATTCCGTACCCCACAGTAACTGGTTTCAAATGGGCACTTAAGTGACAAAATGTAATTACAGATGAGGTAGTTGTTTGAAAAGAAGTACCATAAGCACAGTAAAAACAGGAAAAAAAACAAAAACAAAATCCAACAACAACATTTATAACAAATGGTTGTAATTGTAAAGTTTGAATCGTACCAACAAGCAGTATTTTAATCAGAATAAAACTTCATATGTTTTTGCTATATTCATTTGCACTTATCCCCATTTGTCAAGGGAAAAAAAATTGGGGAACCAAAACTAAACAAAAGAAACCCGCAGAAGTTTTGTTCATTTTCAGGTTACTGTCTGTCTGATTGACGTATATTCTCTCATTTTATTTATATGCTTCAAACTATGTAGCATAGCATATGTCTAGGAATAGACACATAATTTAACTAACAAATCAATCAATGTTAACTCCCGTCCAATTGTATAGCATTTTAAAAGGGTACCAATTTGATTGCACCTCATGCGCATTTGGACATTAATGTGATAGTCGAGGGAAAAATGAAATTCAAAACTTATACAAACGTTGAAGGGCTGGCAATAACGGACCAAAAAGGAATTAAACAACAGAAAAGTAACAAGACTTTTATTTAAGGCTGCAGTAGTTTAACAATGTTCAAGTCCTGTAAACTGATTAGGAAGAGACATATAAAGGTATCGAACAGAAACAATAAGTAGGAATATAATGAGTTCCGAAATGAGCGAGACTGGTTTGACGAAAGGGTAAGAGTCTTCTGATACGCATGTTACACCCGCATGCGAATGTCACAATAATCGTAATAATGAAATTACAGATCATGTGATAATACTGGTATCAAAAGATCTAAGACCGCGAAAAAATGTCCCTTTTGAGTTGAAACACTTACAAATCGTACAGGTCAACCAATTCGGGATGGTGATAGGAAAACTTATGAAGGGTCAATTCTAGTCGTGCCTCCCTATAACTCTATCCGAGGAGTTTTCGTGAATAGTATTAAAAAATGAAAACAACACAATATAATTTTCATGCATCCGAATCGCTTTAAACAATATACACATGTATATTTACTGGTAACATTCCCACGTTATGTCTCTAGGAGATGTAAAATAGAGATCATAACCGGAAACCAGTATGTAAACATAATTAATTATCTATGAATATTATATATCTCCCTAAAAAGAGGCGTGGTTTGAGAAACAGCTATATTTACAAAGTGCAACCTAAAGACAATGTATGATAAAACTCAGACTAAGGGTATCCATTTATTTTTGAAAGAACAAAAAACGAGGTTACGTTCGGAATTTAATCATATGCATGATTTTAGGAAAGAATACTGTCAGCCTTACATTAGGAATCCGTATGCGTCCTGTTGCACGACAAACATTGTGTCTCTAAATATAAACTCTTCCACATTTCACAATATAAATAAGAAAATGCAGAATGAGTGCCAATCATAAAAGTCTCCAACCAAGCCACAAGGTATAAAAGTTAACAATAATAACAATTATAGGTCTTTAACACGTAGCTTTAGCTCACACCGAACAACAAGCTATACAGGGTTAAAAAAACAACAAATGTAAAATAATTCAAACAGGAAAAACAATGCCTAATCTATTTTGTTTTAACTGTATCTTTCCGGAAGACATCACAAAAGTAATAATTCCTTTTAATTTTCAATTTTGTTTTATGTATTCCGAACTTACTAGGTTCAGTCGTGAATTATCTGAACTGTCTTAACGAACGTTACCTAAATATGTTTAATATTTTATAAACTTGTTTATCCTGTTGTTATCTGCTTAGGCAGGTTTTTATTATATGTTTTAGTGTTGTTTTTTTTTTTATCTTATTACAAAATTTTGAAATGGAAATCGAAATAAATTTGAGTTTTAGTTTTATGTGTTCATGTGTTGTTTTTGGATTTCGATAGCAAACATTTTTTTTTTAATTTGGATACATACAACGTTTTACAGTTTATATACCTCGTTCTTATTCCCAAATATATTTAAGTAGGTCTTTGTACATATATAGAATAATTTGTATTGGTACCGTTAATGGTAATACTACCACTGGGTTGATGTCTCTGTTGGTCGAATATTATTTCCAGAGGCTATCATAAGGTCACTTTCCGGTACGATGGTATAGGCATGAAAATACGGATTTTGTGTTATTATTGTTTGCTGTTACAAAATTTTAGAAAATTTAAGTGAAGGAATAATCTTTTTGTTCATTTTTGGCTAGGCTCTTCGTCGTTTAAATCAGCTTTTGTTTTACGAATATTTTGGCCATGACATCACTGAAATAATATCTATTGTTGAAATGGACATCTGGTCTAGAAACATTGGCATCGTTTATAGTATCAAATCCTTTTCTTCAGGCTTGAATTATTGAGGATTTTATAATTGTATCTGCCGTTTTATCTTGTAACAGTAAACCGTTATTCAGTAACCCGGGCTATATAACCAAAATATACACAAATTTAAAGAAAACAATTTATATCTGTGTTTTTATTGGCAAAATTAGTATGCAACGCATTAGTTTTCATAAGTTAAATGAGAATAACCAAAAAACCTTCGATTTGATACCAAAAAAAAGTATTTTGTATTATACGACGGTCTCAATTTAATCTCCTATCCTAGACTCTCACTAATTGTTGAAAATGTAAACAACAAAATATTTCTATATTGATAAGAATTAGATAAAAATAAACAGCAGCCATAACTCTTTCCTTTTGTGACTGTCAATACACTTGCATTTCCGTACGACAACTGTATATTAACTACAATATCAAATACAATTTGGAAACTTTAATATCTTCTCCGCGACTAAGGGGTATGCTGATGAGCAAAAATACAATTTCTCTACACAATTATGATATTCAAACATGAAGTCTAATTTCAATATTTCTTCAAGTCGATCAGAACTTTTCAGTCAAAAGGTAGCTATCTTTCGATAAACCTTTAATTTGATATTGTTGTTCGTTATATGTTTTTCAATGATTTTTTTTTAATATCGAGCTTCTGAAAACCCACATCTACGTTATAATGTTTTTTATGACCCCTTGTCCATACGCATTAGAGAAGGTGATTCTTGATAATGGTTTATCAATTAAAGTATACACTGTTACATTACAATTTCTAATGGTTTAAATAAAACCTTCTTACATAATAAATCAAATGTTTGACACTTCCCATTTCTCGTACTAACCTGTTCTACTTTCAATTAGTTTCATAATGTTTGTATGACCTAATTTACAGGCCAAATCCAGTGCTGTCTGATTACCTTTATCTTTTATATCTACGTCTGCTTTATTATTGAGTAAGAGTTTAATGATGTCATAATGGCCTTTCTCACAAGCAACATGTAATGCTGTTTTCTTTTTGTTGTTGATGTGATCAATATTTACATTTGTTCTTAACATAATCTTTACAGTTATAAAACTTCCCGATAAGACAGCTACGTGAAGCGGACTTTCATCATCTGATCCACATATATTCACATCTGCATTATAATCAACAAGAAGTTGCACGATATCATGATAGTTATGTTTCCAAGATTGACTCTGTTCACATGCTATATACAATGGAGTTTTGTTCTCCCTGTCAGCTTGGTTAATTTCACAGTTAGACCTCACTAATAATTTTGCATTGTTCAAACGTCCTGAATAACTAGCTACATGAAGAGGACTTTGTCCATCATTATTGACAACATTTATATCAGCCTCGTTGTCAATCAATAGTTGTACCACGTCCTCATTCTCAACTGAACATGCATACAATAATGGAGTATTATTGTGTTTGTCCTGCTTATTAACTGGACATTTATTTTCTAGTAACAGTTTAACTATATTGAAGAACCGAGAATTTACAATTGTTTGTTGAAGTGTTTCCGGATATTCCTTTTTACATGCCACATGCAGTACGGTCTGACCCGTGTCATCAAATAAGTGCAAATCAGCATTAATATCCAACAAAATTTGAACAATATCATCATGTCCTTTAACACAAGCCATGTGAAGAGGCGTTCTATTTCTATTGTCCGTCATATTAATATCACAGTTAGTCTGCAACAATATTTTAACATTCTCTGAAAGTCCACAATAACAGGCGACATGCAGCGGACTTTCTCCATCATCACTTCGAATATGAAGATCTGCCTGATTATCAATCAACAGCTGAACAAGTTTATCGTTTCTTATGCCTGATGCGTAAAACAACGGCGTTTTCTTTTCGTTGTCCACTTGATTAATACGGCAATTACAATCGAGTAAGATTTTAACTATGCGCAAATAACTGTCGTCGCTCAAGCTTTCAAGGCGAATCTGTTTACATGCAGTAGTTATTATGGTGTCCTTAGTATAACTGCATAAATTAACATCAGAATTATTACTTATTAACAGATTTACTATGTCATAATTTCCCCTTTCACATGCAATAAATAAAGGTGTTTGACCTTTATTGTTAACATCATCAATATTAGCACTATTTTCAATTATTATCTTTGCAATATTAGTTTGGCCATTCGAACTGGCAACAAATAAAGGACTTTCTTTTTCGTTGTTCGATATATTGACATCAGCTTTATTGTCAATTAAAATCTGAACTATGTCATGTTTGCCATTTTCGCAAGCAATCATCAATGGGGTTCTATTTCTATTGTCGGTTGTGTTCAAAGCACTGTTTTTATTAATTAACATTTTCACAATAATGTAGGCGTCAGCATTACTATTACACGCTGCATGGAGTGGTGTTTGCCCAGTATTATCACATATGTTGATGTCGGCATCATTATCGATTAAAAGACAAATGTCATCAAATTTTCCTTGCTTGCAGTAAACAAGCAACGGAGTTTTATTACCAATATCAGTTATATTAGTATTGCAATTGTTCCTAATTAAGGTTTCAACTATATAAACATTTGATGCTAGATGGAGAGGTGTTTGTCCTTCATTGTCAAAACAATTCACGTCAGCACCATGAGTAATAAGCAACTGCGCGATATTTCTGTCTCCTTGCTTACAGGCAATATGTAAAGGTGTCTCATTGTTGTTGTTGCCAAGATTAATATCGACTTTATTATCAATCAATAACTTTATTATATCAATATGAGCTGCCTCACAGGCAACCAATAATGGGGTTCTGTTATCGTTGTCTGTGTAATTAATATCAGCATTTTTACTTATTAACAACTGGACAATATCAATACGTCCATACTTAGAAGAAAGGTATAATGGCGTGCAATTGTTACTATCACCTAAATTGATAGAACAAGTCCTTAATAAAGTTTTGACTATTTTTGTATATCCAAACTCACATGCAATATGGATAGGAGACTGGCTTGTGCAATTGCTGATATTAACATCTGCGTTGTTATTATCTAATTGCAGAACAATCTCTTCATCACCGATTTCACTGGCAAGAGAAAGTGCACTTTTATTGTTATTGTCAACTGCATTGATATCACAGTTATTATTTAACAATAATTTAATTATATTATAGCGCCGGTGTATGCAAGCAACATGAAGGGGAGTTTGACCATATTTATTACGTATATTTAAGCTATATTCTTTTCCAAGAAAATTGTGAATAACCTCAATACGGCCTTCTTTGCTAGCATTAAATATTTTGATATTAGATTCTTCATTTTTCGAGTTTTTACTTTCAAATTGATATTTGTCAAAAATATCAATAATGTCTGCATAGCCATATATCCTAGCAACATCAGGTATATACTGATTATTCCGATTACAGATCGATACATCTGCATAGTGGTCAAGTAAAATTCTCACTATGTCCTTGTAACCGCATATGCCGCTGGATCTTCTATCTACGACACTTGCAATAAACAATGGAGTTCTTTTCTTTGAATCTGTTTGATTAATATCAATATTACTTTTTAGTAAGATTTTCACTGTATTATAATTCCTCTGAATACAAGCAATATGCAGTACAGTTTCGCCAAATATATTACGTATGTTTAAGTCAGCATTATTACTTATCAATAATTCAACAACATCATTATGCCCTTCTTTACATGCAGAAAATAAGGGTGTCTCTTTTTTTGTGTCAACCTGGTTAATATTACATCTTTTCGTAGCAAGCAAATAATTAATAGTAGTCATATTTCTCCCTTGACATGCTACATGTAGAGCGTTTTTGCCAGTTGAATTCGGTATGTTAACATCTGATTTAAAATCAAGTAAAACTTTTACGATATCATGTTGATCGTTTTCAGAGGCTATGAATAACGGTGTTCTTTTGTATCTATCGGTCTGGTTTATATTACAATTGTACAATAACAGAAGATGAACAATGTCCATATAACCTTTCCCGCAAGCAGTATGCAAGGCCGTGCGTCCAAATTCATCTCGGACATTAGCACAACATTTATTTTTTAATAAAACACTCATAATTTCTGTGTGACCTTCTTTACAAGCTACAACTAATGGAGGATCTAGGTCATGTCCACGAATATTTATATCATAATCACAGGTCAAAAGGAGTTCAACAATGTCCACTCGTCCTTCTTTGCATGCCACAAGAAGTGGTGCGTGTCGATGTCTTAAAAAGATTTGGGTATCAACCAACCATTCATTATTACCATTTTGATGATGAATAGTTTCAACATGTTCAGCCATCGGTGAATTTTTGTCAGTACTTGTTCTACGTTGTGCGTTATTCATGTTTCTTTTACTGATTATGAATTTTACTATTTCCTTGTATCCGTTCAATGTAGACAGAAATAAAGGCCATTGATTGTGTACTATAGCCAGAATGTATTTTTCGTTTTTGTTTAAAAACTTTATAATTTTTTCTTGAAACAATCTATGTTTCATCTGCTGCGTGTTAAACACATTGACAAACGATTTTCTTTCAATTTCCATACCCATGCGAACAAAGTATACACATTCTAATTCTGGCGGGATCAGTATAGTAAATTCATCATGTTCTTTGTTTACGGATGCAAATTGGATTCGGTCTCGAATAAAATTGCCGTTTGCATGTTGCAAAATAACTTTAGGAATCTTTTTCCCAAAGTACAGAGCTATGATGTCAAATATTTTATCATGTAAAGTTGTTATCGTATTCGCTTTCTCCCTGATGTAAATTTCTTTTAGAGTCTGTAGACACGATAAGACATACTGCAGCGTGGGGCGAGAAGGTAAATTCAAATAATTTACAATGGCATCAAATGCCTCTATAAATTTAATGTTGTCGTAAAAATAATCTTTTTGTAGATTATTATTGTGAATAACAAGCAATGCTAGACCTAAAATACAGCATTTATTATTGTCATACATCTCGTCTAGCTCTTTTTCAAATTCGTCATACGGATTTTGAAATAGTAGTACTTTTGTTTCCTGCTTTCTGTTTCTATGAATCACGCAAAGTAGTGGAAACATATCTATACCTCTAACCATATCGTCACTAATATGAGTTATCGTTTTCTGATCAATGTAGCAACCTGCAATTTTTCTTTTTTCTGCTACAGTTGCTTCAAATTCTTTAGAAAGTAAGTTGCATTCCACTGTTTGAAACATTTGTGAAAACTTCTTAAAAATTGGTGTATTTGAAATTAGTAACCTGCAAGTAGCAAGTATGCGAAATGTACTGTTTTCAGTCCTAATGCAACCAATTTTAGTTTTTAACCTTTCCAGAGAATATAATATACTTTTTTCTGCAGAAAATCTTCCGAATATATCATCTATTATAAAAATTTGATCATGCGGCGGATTATAGTACTTGACGATATCGCATGCATCCGTCAAAGGTATAATTTGATAGCCATTATTTATCTGTAAAGTTAATGCTATATAATGAGAAATAGCGGACTTTCCCATCCCAGAATTCCCTGTTACGACTACAAATGAGTTGTTCTCTACTTGTTTTAGGACTTTTGTTGCTCCAGTAGTAATATAGAACGTCATCATTTCTGTTCTCCAAAGTTCAATCTCCTTTGTAAACAAATCTGTAATTTATAAAATACGGTGGTTATATAAGCATATTGAACCTGAGCACTCCTTTAGATACCTACGATGCAGTCTTTTATATGTGTCATTTATTTTCTGCATGTTCTCTTTTTCTCAGTTTTGTAAAAAAATATTTAGAAGTACAATTCCTTAAAAAAATGATTTTAAATGTGTGGGTTAAATATGGGCAATGATTATACACTTATTCATAAAAAAGTATCACGAAAAATACCGAACTAAAAGGTAAATTCAAAAAGAGAAAGTCCATTAAAACTGAAACGTTGAACTTTATAAAACAACGGATGAAAACAATAATCACATTTCTGAATTGGTACAGGCATCTTCAAAAGAAAAATGTGTCAAGATCTGATTTTCAAGAGAAGAAAGGAATATCCTGATTTACTAACAAAACGGGCATTTCTGAAAATTAACACGTTTTATACTATTTTATGAAGATGTCTAAAAAAAAACACATGGATCAGTAAAGTGTAAAGTGCATGATCAGAAAGATAACTTAACCAGGTTTAAATTTCTATCGGTTTTATTCTGGTTTACCGAAGTGAGCAAATTTATTTACATACATACATTTGAAAATAATATTTCCTTGAAAGATCTGTTAAACTGTGAAACCGGTAGGATACTATAAAGGTTACTATAGGAGAAATTACGAACAATTTGATATTGCAATAGACAGAAAAGAAGATGCAGCATTAATACCAATGGGACAACAAACTACCAGAGACCAAATGAGATGATATAGAAATAATCAAGTGAATGTCACAATACGGTCTTCAACAATAAATAAAACCCACACCGCATATCAAGCTATAAAAGGCCCGACATGACAAAATGTGAAACAAACCTAAACGAAAACACTTACGGCCTTATGTATGTACAACACCACAAAGAAATTTGATATATACAGCAACCAACAACAGCCGATGAATTGCAGGCTCCTGACTTGAGACATGAATATTCAGAAAGTGTTTGGGTAAAACATGTTTGCAGTTGCCTAAATATCTCCCTAACATGGGTCATTGGTGTCACAGCGCAACATAAGAATAACTATAAAAATCATTTATCAGTTCATTTCATTGAAGTAAAACAAACTATTTTTTTTAAAGTAATCCGAATTTATTAAATTTTCGGATCTTCCTAGTATAAATCTGGATACCCCAACTTTAACTAGGTCTGCAGATTTGTACTGGATTTTAATTAATATGAATCACAAATTAAATTGTTACTATTATACATTGGAATTCAATTTGTACTGTAACAAATAAACTCATCATACTAGTAAATGCCAGCATTGAAATTTTTTATTTGCGCCAGACGCGCGTTTCGTCTATAAAACACTCATCATACAGAATTAAAAAAAAGTTGAAAAGGCCAAATAAAGTACAAAGTTGAAGAGCAGAAAGTACATTCAGCTCACTTTTAGAAAATTTAAACGACATAAAATATAAATACACATGTAAATGCTTTATTGTATCATAAACCCTACCTTTCAAATTTTTTGGTATCGGATCATTCAGTTGCTCTTCTAACGTTTCAACTCTTTTAGTAACTTTAACCAATTCTTCCTCCAGTTTTATTAACTTGTTTTGAGTTTTAATAAAACTGAGATGATCTTCTCTTTGTGAAGTATCAAACTGTTTCGCATACAAAGTATCACATTCTATCTCCATATAATCACCACCGAGTCTGATTAGTGCCTAGAATGGTAATTATAATAATATTGGAATTAAGAACCTCGATGAAAATAAGCATAGTAATATCGTTTGTGGAAATTACAATACAGCGAACCAAGGCTATAATCGTCATGATATAAAGGGTCTTTTTTATCAAACTAAAATCAACAGAAGACTTTGTAGGATTATTAAACAGCTCCATAAATTCTTGGTGTTAAAAACAATCCATAATACAATCCAAATTGATTTTTGTGAATAGAGGTTTTTGACTTATTCAAATTTCCATAACAAAAAAACACAACCTATCTGAAATACATAACTGTATTACCTAATGCTGGAAATAAGCGCCATATTTCCAAATACACAAAAGTCTGTTCCTGTTAATAAGACTAATCGTCATATCTGATAGAAACAGATGTCTGTCTTTACTTTGTGGCTAAAATGTTTGTTCAGGATAATTATAAATAATTTTTTTAGACAAATAAATGCCCCGGCTTTCAACGCTGAAGTAACTTTAGTATAACAAAGTCAATGTAGGTCTTTCTTTGGAATAGTATTGTGTCTAGGAAACACAATTGATGCACACACAGATGTTATGTCAAAATAACTATAATATTTAACCTCTTTTACCCCAAAAATGACAAAGTTCAACTATCTCATGAAAGAGCAAATATTAATAAAAACAAAACCCTGACCACATGCACACCTTCAATATATATATAAACAGCTAGCAAAGTGAAAACTTTCTAGCATTTAAACTGTAGGAGAAGTTATCTGGAAACGCTCCTCTCATGCACGTAAAGACTCCAAAAAATTACAAAGTTCAACTATCTCCCAAAAGAGCAAATATAAACCATGATCAAACCCTGAACAAATGCACACATACACACCTAAAATATATGTACATACAGCCAGTATAGTAAAAACTATCTAGCGTTCAAACTGTAGGAGAAGTTATCTGGAAACGTTCCTCTTATGCAAGCAAATACTCCAAAAAAATACAAAGTTCAACTTTCTCCAAAAAGAGCAAATATTAAAATTTAAATCCTGACCACATTAATACCTTCCTTATATGTACAAACTGACAGCAAAGTGAAACATTTCTAGGATTCAAACTGTAGGAGAAGTTATATATAAGAAATAACTATATACCCATAATGGGACGGACAGACGGACGTACGGAAGAACGAAATGATCGACCGGTGGATGGGGGTAAAACAATATTCCCCTAACTTTTTGTTGCGGGGGCATATAAAGTATGATTAAAAAAAAAATCGAAGGTAAATTCAAAAAAGTCAAATCCACGTCCATAAAATCTGACAAAATCAAACGAGAGACTTTGTCAACCAACGGAACTAATGGAAAACAATCATCGTTTGCCTGTCTTGATAAGTTCGAAGAAAATGGTGTGATAAATCTGGTTTTATAGCTAATTAAACCTCCAACATCATTTAATTATTTCAATGAAAAAGATATTTTGTTTGATTTATCCAATAGTCTGGATGTGTTCTCTAAATGTTTAAATGAATATTTAAACTCACCATTTTTATATCATTCCAATAATCTTGAAAATCTATGCTACTAATAAAACCATCTTCAGAGTGAGCTATCTTATTTCTGTAAAATTTAATTCTGGACAGATCAGCTCCTACAGTAAGATTAGCTGATATCGGAGGTTTGTCACTAATTTGAATTGGCGTTAGATTCCTTATGAGACAAATCATTAACGTACTGTCAAAATGTTTTGATGATCCTTCTCCTGAAAGAATTACAAAGTAAATAATTTGCAAATAGATTACATTTTTCCTGTGGGACGTATTCAGGCATGGTTGTAATTTTCTGGACGCCATTATGGCGAAATCAGGATGGAAATCGACCCTACAGTAGGATGAGTCGTTGTCTAACTCACTATTGATATGTTTCGAGATCTCAGATTTAAGGTACCAGTTTAGTCTTCTGATCTATAAATTTACCGATGTGTTCTATTCCCGATTATAACATTTTGACTGAGTGTGAATTCACATGGCGAGTGACGTGTAGGAGGAGACAATTGCCCCATCGACGCACATGAGTTGGCTCTTTTTGAGGTTTTTTTTTTTTTTTTTTTTTTTTTTTGCTACTCCAGAAGTTTCTGTTTGTAACCCTTAATTTTAATCTATTTACGAGATTTGAACATCGGTAAACTACTGTCGTCATTAACATAAAACTATAATGTATAGATATAGGAAGATGTGGTATAGGTGCCATTGAGACAACGCTCCATCCCAGACAAAATTCTTGAAGTTATGAAAGTAAACTATTATAGGTCAAGGTACGGTTCTCAACACGGAGCCTTGGCTCACCATACAGCAAGCTATAAAGCGGCCCAATGACTAGTGTAAAACCATTCAAACGAGAAAAACCAACGGTCTAGACACAAAACGAGAAATGAGAAAGACTTATAAACCACATCAACAAAGACACTACTGAACAACTTAGGACAGTTGCAAACAATTGCAGCGGGTTTAAATGTTTTAATAGGTACCAATCTTCACCCTAATCTGAAATAATAGTGTAACATCAAAACATAAAAAGACACACTTTAAGATATCAATTGAAATGGCTTTACGCAATCAAAAGACAAGTAAACATACATTCCGGGTGCGGGAATTTCTCGCTACATTGAAGACCTGTTGGTGACCCTCTGCTGTTGTTTTTTATTTGGTCGGGTTGTTGTCTCTTTGACACATTCCCCATTTCCATTCTCAATTTTATACACTGAACGAATAATTTAATCTATGATACAATGTAAATACAAAATCAATAAAATAAGGCGTGAATAATTAAAGTAACAGTACTATACCGCTGTGAAATATTAAACAATTTCAGACTTTTATGTATGTTTGATAAATTATTGACAAAGAGCCATGTGTTGGCTTCTGTATATGTCAAAGATACAATATAGAATAAATATTGACCAACCTGTTCTTGAGAAAAGTAAATTCCATTGTTCTTGGTTGATGTATCCTTTATTTTTCAGGTCGGTCAATTTGCAAATATTTGAATTTAATGTTTTATTCAGGCAATCAGGGTGGAATTCATAGTCAAACTGTATTCTGACAGCTCGTGGTGATATTCTCAGTATTAGTAATGCAATCTTTATGTAGTTCGACTCTTCCATTGTAATAAGTGTTGTCATAATTCTGAATAGAGATAAAAAGTTGGTGAGTGTATTTCATCGGTACAAAGTTACGCACACTTGTTCAGTATGACGAGGAATTATGACGAGGTTTATAACTGCTCAGAATTATGTATGGGCACCTTGAAACTCGATCGTTTTCACTTTTACCAAATACACATACAAAAGACAAATATTTTATAAGCACAAACTCATCAACAATAAATGGTTAGGGCTCATAGCATATTAGTTACATAATAGATGAAACTTAATAAGTGTCGAAACAATTACTATTATTAATATTAAAATGTAATATCAAATTGAATATAGTCATTATAACCGAACCTTTAACCTTTAACATGTGTCAATGTATATCTATAACAACGATTACACGCAATTACAGTATTCAGGTCCTCTCAATGGGGATGTACCTAATAGATATATAAGATAAGATAAGATAATATATATTTTATTACCAATTAAGGGTCCATAAGGGGCATGTAGAGAATACATGTATAATGAAACAAAATATTGATTAACATAGAGGGTGTTCACATACTAAAACGTGCGAGCCAATCAGCTATTATATTAATATAATAAATGTAAGCGTGGTTGCGGTTGGTCGTGGGTGTGGTTTACCATATAAGAACGAGTAGCCTCATCACGAATTGTGCTCTCCTGTGTGGAGTAATGAAAGACGACAACAGTGGCGCTGTAACGAAAGAATGTGGATGGAGATCGGAACGAAAAAGGGCTGAGGCGACACAACAGGAGTAAGTTTGAACAGTATAGATCGCACCTAGCTAACATGGAGCACACATCTAATTTTTAGCTGTTGCAACACAAGGCAGCTTTGCCCACGAACGTATATTTTTGCTTGTAACAGTTTTGTTTACTCTTACATGTTATTTTTATTTCCTGTATTTTTTGTTGCAGAATAATAATTTGTATTCTGTCTTGAACAAGATCATGTCTCTTCAGCTCTTACAAACACGTGATTTTTATTTTAGAATTTTACCCCCCCCCCCTTTTTTTAGAACAAAAGGTGGGCTATACACCTTATCATTATTTTGTCCGCCATTACTGGATATCACACAGGTTTCTGTAAAATGAATCCGGGTCCGTCCGCCCTGATTTCGGTTCGCCCTAGTTACTGTTCGCCCCAGTTCCGTTTCGCCCTGAGACCGTTCGCCCTGGGTATGTTCGCCCTGATTTTTTTTTTATTATAGTGTTGTGTTGTGTGTATTTGATTTAATATGTTGAAGTCAGTCTACAATTTCGCCGAATATTTACGATTTTTATTTTTCAGTATAGTGTTGTGGTGTGTATTTAATTAAATATGTTGAAGTCGGTCTACAATTTTGCCGAATATTTACGATGTATTATGTTGTCTACAGCTAGCTGCTACTAGATTATAAGTTCATGCCTAACAATTTGTACATCAGTGTTTTTACCCATCCAAGCTGACTATTTTATTTGAGATAAATGTTATTTTCATTATTAATCCATCAAAGGCAATTCATATACCAATCAGTGATATCAAAGATTTCAAATCATACCTAATCAGCAATAAAAATTCAATCAACAGTAATTAAAAGTAATTATAAAATGAAGTGTAACAATGCAGCCAAGAATTTTATTTAATTAATATTCTGTATTTAACTGTTAATAGATATACATACATTTTAATATATATAAATATATATTTCTTTCATTAATGTAACATAAACATATCATAAATGAAAATAGGGCAAACGAACCCAGGGCGAACGGATTACCACGGCGAACAAACTCAGTGCGAACGAACCTAGGGCGAACATGTAATCAGGGCGAACGATCCCGATACCCTGTAAAATTTTGACTTCATAAAACAAATATCTGACGCCACAATAGAAAAGTGATTGTTGTTCAACGTCCGGGTCAGCCAGGATTAGCAATAAGGTGTATTGTCTAATGAGGTGGGAAATAAACTGGTCTGCCGTTCCATCTATAGATGTGCCCTGAAGGAACGGGTTAGAGCCATTGTCACATTGACATTAATTGGAAGGGTCTTACATATTCAACTATTCGCTAATAAAATATTGACCAATTATAGTGATAAGAAATTGACCTCAAATGTCGACTTTTATGGGGACTGTTGTCGGCTGTTCTCTAAGCTTGGGATTTCAGGATTGACCCTCTTGGGATCTGGGAATTTAATTTTTGAATTTCGAGATGTCAGGATTTCAATTTATTTAAATACAGGACCTTGGTATTTCGTGTTTTTAAGTCCTGGGATTCGGGATTAGTACCCCTCAAACCGCCCCTCTCAATTTAATCTGCAACACCTACTGAAACTATAGAACAAATTACTGTAATGTGTTCGCAAACCGGTGAGAACCTTTCTAACCAACTAAACCAACCAACCGACCAGACAGACACCAACAACATACCAAAAGAATTAAACAGGACATATGAATGCTCAGAATTACTACTGCAGCCACTACTGCATACCGCATATGACACAAATATAGTTTCTAGGTCGGAAAAGTCTCCTTTTTATGTGTGTGTGCAAAACGGATTGTATTTTTATATGTAATGCAAATAAGTATCACATTAGTGGCTAGAATTTACGTTGATGTTTTGAATGTAAACACAAAATCGGTTCAAGTGTATAATATTAGTTATCTTGGTGTAATCAGGGGTGTACAGAATTTTACACCGTTGTTGAAAATTCATACACCCTGAGGCGCAGCCGAATGGGTGTATGAATTTTCAACAACGGTGTAAAATTCTGACACCCCTGATTACACCAAGATAACGAATTTATTTCTTATGAACAATTCCTTTACTCATTTTGAAACCAGGATGTTAAATTGAAAAAATGGTAATGAAAAATTTACAGTGTAACATTTTTTCAATGTCCATGTTGCTGCGCATTGTAAAATACTTTTTACTTAATTTTTGGAAAAAATCAGAATTTTTTTTTGTGTTCTTTGAGTTTTTCGGGGAAAAAAAATTTTAAAATATTTTTTAAAAATTTTTTAATTTTTTTTTTTTTTTGAAATTTTTTAACATTTTATTTTGATTATTTTTTTTTTTCAATATCTTGGCAAAAAAAAAAAATTCTGAAATTTTTAGCAAAATTTTATTTATCCCCAGGTGAACCAGGGTGGGGTGTTATTTACACCGGGGTAATTAACCAATCAGATTGCAGTATTTTTGCTGCATAAGAAATAACAAGTTTTATTCACCAGGCATAATATTATAACAACTGGAACATGAATTAACAGATATAAATCTCTTAAGCAGCAATCAAACAATTAACAATATTTCGTATAGCTTAGATGAACAGATAATTCTTTAAAACAGGTACACCAAAAATCAACATTCAAGAAAACACAGATTCTATCGGCAACTCTCCATATAAATACAATAATTTTACATGTTAGTAAAATACTACACAAATAAGTCACAATTTTCCTAACCCTCGATATTATAGAGATATATTAACAGCAACCCTGACTAATTGAAACAAACGGACACTTTTGCCGACTTTACGCACCTTTCTTCTATTTAAAGTTAAAATTCATTATCAAACTTTATTCTCAAAACTTATAATATTTAGCTGAAAACAAGAAAATTATTAAATCTCTGCCTCCGTTAAAAACTGGAAACTGGAACAATTATATGAACTGCATAAATAATTATATTGCATATGTATTGCAACATTCTGGAACTTAAACGGCTGCTTTAGAAAAACTGTACCTTGAAATTTATGAGACACGTAAATAAAGTTGCTAGACGACGGTAGGGACAAGCTGGAACTAACGTAAAATACTATCAATCTTACGCTAGTGTTGTTACTTCGCGTGAGAGAAATTCCAAATATGGGTGAAATCA
The DNA here is from genome assembly GCF_965363235.1 of Mytilus galloprovincialis. NCBI lineage: Eukaryota > Metazoa > Mollusca > Bivalvia > Mytilida > Mytilidae > Mytilus > Mytilus galloprovincialis. The sequence continues at coordinate 25,918,913 of NC_134839.1, read as the reverse complement.
ATGACCCAATGAGGAAACTTCCTTATAAGGTATCTATCTTTGCACTAAACGTCTGATCAAATGACGTCAGCACAGCCCTATTACTGTGAAAAGGTGCGCAACGTACATGTAGGTGCAAAAATAGATCATAAGAAGTTATTACAATAATCTAAATAAAACTTCCTTCTACCTAAACTTTACATAAAATACTCTAACATTTATCCCTATTTTGAAAAATATACAAAAAATATAACTACAGGATGTTCAGGACAGTCTACAAATTATACAATTTCTATTGTCACTATATTTATAATAATACTTGTGACTTCTGGTAAAAGCGAAAGTGAAAGTAACTTATAATTAATCAAAAGCTGCCGGTAAGAAAACACACGTTTTCTATCATTCTGGAACATACAATATTAAGGGCATACGATACAGTTTTGAACCTGTATTTACAAGTTGATGAAAATTTGCATATAGGCTATTTTTTACCTGATTAAATCAAATATGTAATAAAAAATATACCTTCATGTGCTACTTTTTGAGTAAAATAAGGTCGAAATTTTGTATATTTGCTCAAAATTCAGATTTGTGTCCGTATTTTCTTTTTCGAAAGAAAGACATAACTTTTTTGTTTTAAAAGATAAACACAAAATGGTTTTTGTTAAATAATCGGTAATTTCTGTATTTTATAAGTATCATTAAAAATTATGCAATTTTTATTCCGAAATAACTCCATCTTTATCAAATGTTCATGAATAGAGGAAAAAACGTCATTTTTTGCTGCATGTTTATCAAAATTAAAAAAATTGCGCTATTTACAGTTTTATAAAATTTGGGTCACATAATCTCCTTGCAAAATGAAACAAATTGCTGTTTTAAAAAATAGGGGTCCATGCACTCGTTTTCAAATTAAATCAGTTTGAATGATAAAAATCAGTCGAAAAATGCATCTTTTCCCGATATGTCAGAGTTTGACGTCGCGAAAATAACATTTTACGTTAGCAACGTCATTACCTTCACTGTAACTGTATCGTATGCCCTTAAAACGATTAAACAATATGTAGGTAATAATGAAATAAAATACCCACATTTACTGCTTTAATAAAATAACACAAAGTACGGTTGGCAGAAATAAAGACAAGACAATGTAAATGGTATTTAAGTTAAAACATGAAGTCTTCATTATACATAAAGTATTTACCAGATTAGCTAAATAATAGTTCAACAAAATATGAACAATATATCAATAAAAAATGATATCTGTCAAAAACGTCACATTACAATCTCAAGCTGTTTTTCATAGATATAAGAAGATATGGTATGAGTGCCGCTGTGCAATAAGTCAATGAACATGATGAAGGCGTTACCTTCTCTGTACATTTAAGAACAGTTCCTCAAAATAGTTATTTGATATTAAATGATATCGGTCTACACCAATGCAAAATGGATCTTAAGTTGCGGTAAGTATTTTCATCACTGGACTGAGCACCTCCGCACAACATGCACAACATGGAACACCACCAAACACCCAAACATTTTGTTTTTATCTGGCATGTATGGTTATAAATTTGACCTAAATATATTATTTTAGTTATTAATTTTCAACAAATATTGAAATAATAAGTTTAAATAAGAGACCAAATATCTCCATCAAAAATAAAAAGAGAACACCACGGGACACACACAATATCTATAAAAAAAATTGCTTCTTTTAAATACAGGACTATGGATTGATTTGACCACTTAAAACATGATGTGTCTTAACTCGACATAATAATCCATGATACCATGGACTGATTTGACCACCCACAACATGCCATGGTCTTAACTCTACATAATAATCCATGAGACCATGGATTGATTTGACCACTCACAACATATCATGGTCTTATCTTTATATAATTGTCCATAAGACCATGGATTGATTTGACCACTCAAAACATGCCATGGTCTTATCTCTACAATATTATCTAGAAGACTATGGATTGATCTGTCCACTCACAACATGCCATGGTACTCACTCTTCATTTTTATCCATGAGACCATGACTTGATATGTCCACTCACAACATGTCATGGTCTTATTTCTTCACAATTGTCCATGAGACCATGGATTGACTTGACCACCCACAACATGCCATGGTCTTATCTCTACAATATTATCCATAAGACCATGGGTTGATTTGACAACCAAAACATGTCATGGTCTTATATCTACATTATTGTCCATGAGACCATGCATTGATTTAACCACCCAGAACGTGTCCTGGTCTTATTTCTTCATTATTGTCCATAAGACCATGGATTGATTTGACCACTCACAACATGCCATGGTCTTAAATCTACATTATTGTTGGAAATCACGCACATAAGAGAAATTATAATCCATGAGACCATGGATTGATTTGACCACTCACAATATGCCATGGTCTTATTTCTTTATTATTGTCCATAAGACCATTGATTGATTTGACCACTCACAACATGCCATGGTCTTAAATCTACATTATAATCCATGAGACCATGGATTGATTTGACCACTCACAACATGTCATTGTCCTATATCTACATTATTGTCCATGAGACCATGGATTGATTTAACCACTCACAACATGCCATGGTCTTAAATCTACATTATAATCCATGAGACCATGGATTGGTTTGACCACTCACAATATGCCATGGTCTTATTTCTTCATTATTGTCCATAAGACCATTGATTGATTTGACTACTCACAACATGCCATGGTCTTAAATCTACATTATAATCCATGAGACCTTTGTATAAAAGTGACACCTAACATCCACGTATTCCAACATCAATCTGAATTCCGATAGCAAAAAATCTTATTCGGAAGACTCCGTATACATACTATAAGTATTTTATTGTAATTATATTACAAAATATTGATCACATGATGCTAGTATTACTAGACTTGCAATTGCTTTAAATCAATCCAAACTTTGAATAAAAGTGACACCTAACATCCACGTATTCCAACATCAGTCTGAATTCCGATAGCAAAAAATCTTATTCGGAAGACTCCGTATACATACTATAAGTACTTTATTGTAATTAAATTACAAAATATTGATCACATGATGCTAGTATTACTAGACTTTAATTGCTTTTAATCAATCCGACATTAATATAATGTTTCGGCGGTTTTTGTATTATATGCTAATGATAAATGTATAACATTTATGAAAGGGTTTAAGCATTGTAGGCCCGCCATCATCAGGGATTTACCTATATCAATTTATTTTAATTTTGTCGTTGTCAATAGATCTGCAATATTTTTATGCTTTTTATAAGCTATTATTGGTTTGCTTGAAAATATTTCGTTGCAAACTGCATCCTGTTTTAGTAGGTCCCAATGTTTACTAATGCATTGTTTTAATTTATGAATGCATGGATTAAATTTCGTTGCCAATACTAAAGGAATTTCCTTTGTATTTTTTGTATAAAAGTGACACCTAGCATCCACGTATTCCAACATCAATCTGAATTCCGATAGCAAAAAATCTTATTCGGAAGACTCCGTATACATACTATAAGTATTTTATTGTAATTATATTACAAAATATTGATCACATGATGCTAGTATTACTAGACTTGCAATTGCTTTAAATCAATCCAATCTTTGTATAAAAGTGACACCTAACATCCACGTATTCCAACATCAATCTGAATTCCGATAGCAAAAAATCTTATTCGGAAGACTCCGTATACATACTATAAGTATTTTATTGTAATTATATTACAAAATATTGATCACATGATGCTAGTATTACTAGACTTGCAATTGCTTTAAATCAATCCAAACTTTGAATAAAAGTGACACCTAACATCCACGTATTCCAACATCAGTCTGAATTCCGATAGCAAAAAATCTTATTCGGAAGACTCCGTATACATACTATAAGTACTTTATTGTAATTAAATTACAAAATATTGATCACATGATGCTAGTATTACTAGACTTTAATTGCTTTTAATCAATCCGACATTAATATAATGTTTCGGCGGTTTTTGTATTATATGCTAATGATAAATGTATAACATTTATGAAAGGGTTTAAGCATTGTAGGCCCGCCATCATCAGGGATTTACCTATATCAATTTATTTTAATTTTGTCGTTGTCAATAGATCTGCAATATTTTTATGCTTTTTATAAGCTATTATTGGTTTGCTTGAAAATATTTCGTTGCAAACTGCATCCTGTTTTAGTAGGTCCCAATGTTTACTAATGCATTGTTTTAATTTATGAATGCATGGATTAAATTTCGTTGCCAATACTAAAGGAATTTCCTTTGTATTTTTTGTATAAAAGTGACACCTAACATCCACGTATTCCAACATCAATCTGAATTCCGATAGCAAAAAATCTTATTCGGAAGACTCCGTATACATACTATAAGTATTTTATTGTAATTATATTACAAAATATTGATCACATGATGCTAGTATTACTAGACTTGCAATTGCTTTAAATCAATCCAATCTTTGTATAAAAGTGACACCTAACATCCACGTATTCCAACATCAATCTGAATTCCGATAGCAAAAAATCTTATTCGGAAGACTCCGTATACATACTATAAGTACTTTATTGTAATTATATTACAAAATATTGATCACATGATGCTAGTATTACTAGACTTGCAATTGCTTTAAATCAATCCGACATTGATATAATGTTTCGGCGGTTTTTGTATTATATGCTAATGATAAATGTATAACATTTATGAAAGGGTTTAAGCATTGTAGGCTCGCCATCATCAGGGATTTACCTATATCAATTTATTTTAATTTTGTCGTTGTCAATAGATCTGCAATATTTTTATGCTTTTTATAAGCTATTATTGGTTTGCTTGAAAATATTTCGTTGCAAACTGCATCCTGTTTTAGTAGGTCCCAATGTTTACTAATGCATTGTTTTAATTTATGAATGCATGGATTAAATTTCGTTGCCAATACTAAAGGAATTTCCTTTGTATTTTTTGTATAAAAGTGACACCTAGCATCCACGTATTCCAACATCAATCTGAATTCCGATAGCAAAAAATCTTATTCGGAAGACTCCGTATACATACTATAAGTATTTTATTGTAATTATATTACAAAATATTGATCACATGATGCTAGTATTACTAGACTTGCAATTGCTTTAAATCAATCCAATCTTTGTATAAAAGTGACACCTAACATCCACGTATTCCAACATCAATCTGAATTCCGATAGCAAAAAATCTTATTCGGAAGACTCCGTATACATACTATAAGTATTTTATTGTAATTATATTACAAAATATTGATCACATGATGCTAGTATTACTAGACTTGCAATTGCTTTAAATCAATCCAAACTTTGAATAAAAGTGACACCTAACATCCACGTATTCCAACATCAGTCTGAATTCCGATAGCAAAAAATCTTATTCGGAAGACTCCGTATACATACTATAAGTACTTTATTGTAATTAAATTACAAAATATTGATCACATGATGCTAGTATTACTAGACTTTAATTGCTTTTAATCAATCCGACATTAATATAATGTTTCGGCGGTTTTTGTATTATATGCTAATGATAAATGTATAACATTTATGAAAGGGTTTAAGCATTGTAGGCCCGCCATCATCAGGGATTTACCTATATCAATTTATTTTAATTTTGTCGTTGTCAATAGATCTGCAATATTTTTATGCTTTTTATAAGCTATTATTGGTTTGCTTGAAAATATTTCGTTGCAAACTGCATCCTGTTTTAGTAGGTCCCAATGTTTACTAATGCATTGTTTTAATTTATGAATGCATGGATTAAATTTCGTTGCCAATACTAAAGGAATTTCCTTTGTATTTTTTGTATAAAAGTGACACCTAACATCCACGTATTCCAACATCAATCTGAATTCCGATAGCAAAAAATCTTATTCGGAAGACTCCGTATACATACTATAAGTATTTTATTGTAATTATATTACAAAATATTGATCACATGATGCTAGTATTACTAGACTTGCAATTGCTTTAAATCAATCCAATCTTTGTATAAAAGTGACACCTAACATCCACGTATTCCAACATCAATCTGAATTCCGATAGCAAAAAATCTTATTCGGAAGACTCCGTATACATACTATAAGTATTTTATTGTAATTATATTACAAAATATTGATCACATGATGCTAGTATTACTAGACTTGCAATTGCTTTAAATCAATCCGACATTGATATAATGTTTCGGCGGTTTTTGTATTATATGCTAATGATAAATGTATAACATTTATGAAAGGGTTTAAGCATTGTAGGCTCGCCATCATCAGGGATTTACCTATATCAATTTATTTTAATTTTGTCGTTGTCAATAGATCTGCAATATTTTTATGCTTTTTATAAGCTATAATTGGTTTGCTTGAAAATATTTCGTTGCAAACTGCATCCTGTTTTAGTAGGTCCCAATGTTTACTAATGCATTGTTTTAATTTATGAATGCATGGATTAAATTTCGTTGCCAATACTAAAGGAATTTCCTTTGTCTTTTGTTTGGCCTTTTTTCTTATTAAATCAGATCTATTACATGATAATGCCTCAGTTATGTACTTTTCGATTTCAATCTCCTTGTATCCTCTCTTTATTAAGTTCGATCTGAACTGTAACAAAATATATTGTAAATCAACATCATTATTTGTTGTTCTAATGTATCTGATTACTTCGCCCTTGATAAACCCTGCAAACACATGTCTACTGTGACAGCTTTTACGATCTAGATAAAGGAAGGCATTTGTCGGTTTAAAGTGTGTTTTCACATCCAAAATATTTTCATTAGAAAATCTAGTTCCTTTGAAAATATTAACATCAAGAAATATTATTTCTTTAAATGAGAATTCTAGTGTGAATTTCAGGAATGGATGATGATTATTTGCTAACTCTAGCAAATCCTATATTTCCTTCGAATTGAAACCTTTGTATAAAAGTGACACCTAACATCCACGTATTCCAACATCAATCTGAATTCCGATAGCAAAAAATCTTATTCGGAAGACTCCGTATACATACTATAAGTATTTTATTGTAATTATATTACAAAATATTGATCACATGATGCTAGTATTACTAGACTTGCAATTGCTTTAAATCAATCCGACATTGATATAATGTTTCGGCGGTTTTTGTATTATATGCTAATGATAAATGTATAACATTTATGAAAGGGTTTAAGCATTGTAGGCCCGCCATCATCAGGGATTTACCTATATCAATTTATTTTAATTTTGTCGTTGTCAATAGATCTGCAATATTGTTATGCTTTTTATAAGCTATAATTGGTTTGTTTGAAAATATTTCGTTGCAAACTGCATCCTGTTTAGTAGGTCCCAATGTTTACTAATGCATTGTTTTAATTTATGAATGCATGGATTAAATTTCGTTGCCAATACTTAAGGAATTTCCTTTGTCTTTTGTTTGGCCTTTTTTCTTATTAAATCAGATCTATTACATGATAATGCCTCAGTTATGCTATATCGATTATTTTTTAGTACCTATGGTACAAAAACAACACACGTATATAAAGGATACGTCTGATCTAATATACAAGTTGGAAAGAATTAAGCCTAATGCAGATTGCTGGCTGTGTAGTTTTGATGTAGTATCAATGTACACTAATTGTCCAATTGATGAATTATTATCGGCAGTTAAAATTTCGTATGATCAGTTTGATAAATCAGATTACAAAATCAAATGCCCACCGACGGATGATTTAATCCATCTCCTCAGATCAATTTTAGAGAACAACATTTTTGATTTTAATGGACAGCTATATAAGCAAACAATAGGAGCCGCAATAGGAGCCGTGCCTAGCCCGGAAATCTGTGATATACTTATGTATACAATTATGAAAGAAATTCTTTCTAAGTTTGAACATAGAAAAAATATATTTTTCTATGGAAGGTATCGTGATGATATTATATTAATATATCACGGCAATTCGAAGGAAATAAAGGATTTGCTAGAGTTAGCAAATAATCATCATCCATTCCTGAAATTCACACTAGAATTCTCATCTAAAGAAATAATATTTCTTGATGTTAATATTTTCAAAGGAACTAGATTTTCTAATGAAAATATTTTGGATGTGAAAACACACTTTAAACCGACAAATGCCTTCCTTTATCTAGATCGTAAAAGCTGTCACAGTAGACATGTGTTTGCAGGGTTTATCAAGGGCGAAGTAATCAGATACATTAGAACAACAAATAATGATGTTGATTTACAATATATTTTGTTACAGTTCAGATCGAACTTAATAAAGAGAGGATACAAGGAGATTGAAATCGAAAAGTACATAACTGAGGCATTATCATGTAATAGATCTGATTTAATAAGAAGAAAGGCCAAACAAAAGACAAAGGAAATTCCTTTAGTATTGGCAACGAAATTTAATCCATGCATTCATAAATTAAAACAATGCATTAGTAAACATTGGGACCTACTAAAACAGGATGCAGTTTGCAACGAAATATTTTCAAGCAAACCAATTATAGCTTATAAAAAGCATAAAAATATTGCAGATCTATTGACAACGACAAAATTAAAATAAATTGATATAGGTAAATCCCTGATGATGGCGGGCCTACAATGCTTAAACCCTTTCATAAATGTTATACATTTATCATTAGCATATAATACAAAAACCGCCGAAACATTATATCAATGTCGGATTGATTTAAAGCAATTGCAAGTCTAGTAATACTAGCATCATGTGATCAATATTTTGTAATATAATTACAATAAAATACTTATAGTATGTATACGGAGTCTTCCGAATAAGATTTTTTGCTATCGGAATTCAGATTGATGTTGGAATACGTGGATGTTAGGTGTCACTTTTATACAAAGACTAGTCTCTGTGATCACAGATATGGCTAGACATTATAAGAAATATGCTAAAAGAAATAAACACAAACGAAGGCTGAGAAACAAAGCTGCAATGCAGCAAAGTAAGCTAGAATTTATGCTATCACAAGCTAGAAAACAGGTTGTTAATCTTTCGCATAGAAAATTAACTGATGACGAGTATTTGGTTTTATCCAGAGGTTTGAAATTCATTCCTTCACCGTCAGTCAAAAGGGCAAAGCAGGACTTATTACATGATTTTGATGAATTAGCCAGAAAAATGAGATGTCGTTACTTATATCATGGTAACTTGGATGAAATTCATCCCTTCAGAGTTAAATCTGGACATACGCCACCTTTAAGCTGCAACACCCTTGAAAATTACCTGTTTAATACAAAGCACGAACTATCTTCAATGCAAATTCGAAAATTTCGAAACAATCTAAGTCTTTCACAGAGGTCCGGCATTTCGTCTCTGTTAAATGATGAATCATTAATCATTAAGAAAGCCGATAAAAGTAACAATGTTGTTATTTTAGATAAGGTCAATTACCTTTTTGAAGGCGATCGCCAATTAAATACACAGCATTACACCAAATTGGAAAACTTTGACCTAAAAGCACTTAGATGTAATATCAATACATATGTCAAAGGCATGTACACCAAAGGTGTTATAGATTACTCCAAATTTAATTACCTTAATAATGGTAATCAAATTGATTATGGACCTGGGTATATGCATATCTTGCCTAAAATACACCGATTAAATGAATCGGAATTAGTAAAAATCAATAAATATGGGTTTAACATTGATAACATAATGCCGCCATGTCGGCCAATCATATCTCAGATTGGTACTGTCACAGAATTTATTGGACGCTATATCGATTATTTTTAGTACCTATGGTACAAAAACAACACACGTATATAAAGGATACGTCTGATCTAATACACAAGTTGGAAAGAATTAAGCCTAATGCAGATTGGTGGCTGTGTAGTTTTGATGTAGTATCAATGTACACTAATTGCCCGATTGATGAATTATTATCGGCAGTTAGAATTTCGTATGATCAAATTGATAAATCAGATTACAAAATCAAATGCCCACCGACGGATGATTTAATCTATCTCCTCAGATCAATTTTAGAGAACAACTTTTTTGATTTTAATGGACAGCTATATAAGCAAAGAATAGGAGCCGCAGTAGGAGCCGTGCCTAGCCCGGAAATCTGTGATATACTCATGTATAAAATTATGAAAGAAATTCTTTCTAAGTTTGAACATAGAAAAAATATATTTTTCTATGGAAGGTATCGTGATGATATTATATTAATATATCACGGCGATTCGAAGGAAATAAAGGATTTGCTAAAGTTAGCAAATAATCATCATCCGTTCATGAAATTCACACTAGAATTCTCATCTAAAGAAATAATATTTCTTGATGTTAATATTTTCAAAGGAACTAGATTTTCTAATGAAAATATTTTGGATGTGAAAACACACTTTAAACCGACAAATGCCTTCCTTTATCTAGATCGTAAAAGCTGTCACAGCAGACATGTGTTTGCAGGGTTTATCAAGGGCGAAGTAATCAGATACATTAGAACAACAAATAATGATGTTGATTTACAATATATTTTGTTACAGTTCAGATCGAACTTATTAAAGAGAGGATACAAGGAGATTGAAATCGAAAAGTACATAACTGAGGCATTATCATGTAATAGATCTGATTTAATAAGAAAAAAGGCCAAACAAAATACAAAGGAAATTCCTTTAATATTGGCAACGAAATTTAATCCATGCATTCATAAATTAAAACAATGCATTAGTAAACATTGGGACCTACTAAAACAGGATGCAGTTTGCAACGAAATATTTTCAAGCAAACCAATAATAGCTTATAAAAAGCATAAAAATATTGCAGATCTATTGACAACGACAAAATTAAAATAAATTGATATAGGTAAATCCCTGATGATGGCGGGCCTACAATGCTTAAACCCTTTCATAAATGTTATACATTTATCATTAGCATATAATACAAAAACCGCCGAAACATTATATCAATGTCGGATTGATTTAAAGCAATTGCAAGTCTAGTAATACTAGCATCATGTGATCAATATTTTGTAATATAATTACAATAAAGTACTTATAGTATGTATACGGAGTCTTCCGAATAAGATTTTTTGCTATCGGAATTCAGACTGATGTTGGAATACGTGGATGTTAGGTGTCACTTTTATTCAAATATTACATGTATAGCTGGTAAAATAAAAAGACAGGTTATTCCAATAAACAATAAAATAACATGTGTGCATGAACTGCAACTACCCATTGGAATGATGGCAAATAATTAACTTTTGGAATGACTACTATGGTGCATAAAAGATGCAGTGATTTTATTATCAAAAGTTAATTTTGTTTACGTAATACTTCAAGTGCTCAAGAATAAAATATTAATTTCTTTGTTCATTCATTCACAGTATGGTACATGTACATGTACCAAAGCATAATTAGTCTTACCCCTATCATCAAACTGTTGTACAGTTGCTGCGGCTGGACACTGAAGTTCTGGTCTGGATGATGTTGCTCCAAAAACAGTCTTAAATATATAAAAAAAAAATTCTATATAATTGTTCCATTTAATGTTTTTCATTTTATAATATGCATATTTTATATATATTAGCAGAACTTACGAACAACCGTTGTTCGACCTGTTAGTCAAATGCATTTTGTTAAAATAAATACTTTCTCACTGTTTTTGGTCTTTTGGAAAATGTTGTTTGTATTTAGACCACTTTACCAAGAAATTTGTTTTACATGCACACATATAAAAATTGTGGTTTTTATAAAGCGCAATCATAGGTTTAAAGGTTATTTAAATTTATACTTGTAAATAACCGGTATACACATCGTACATATATATATGATACGACAAATGATACGGATTTTGCCATGTATTAATTATTCTGTATATATACATATATACACCAATATCAGCCCAAGGGCTTTAGGCCCGAGGGTTGATATTGGTTGAGGGTGATACGGCATGCGATACGGATTTTACCATGTTTTATACGCTTTATCATATATTTCAACAGAAGAGTATTATATTATATGAACTGTTTTCTGATCCATAGCACCGGGTTACCTTCAGTTCTACTTTTGTCTTGTTTCAAAGGCCTTCCAAGAACTACTCAATTACTTATCCGAAGCAACTGGGTAACCTTACAATTTGCGTGCTGTTGTTTTAAAAATATTTTGTTTATCATTGTATTTTTTTGTGTGTTTTGCATTTTTTATAGTTGCATAAAGCCATTTAGTGTGCCAAAAAATATGAAAACTTGGCGTTCTTGACGTCACATGTACATAATAATGACGTCATTCAATAAATTGCGTCACGCCCAAATGACCGTACCTATTTTGATGAAAAATATTTCTTAAAAACTAAAATAAAAAAAATAAATAAAAAAGTAGGGTGTGATAAAGGGTATGGGATAAAGGGTGCGCATCAAAGTTGCACAATATGGATTAAACAGCAGGCTATTTATCAAATATGAAAACTACTGTATTTACTACTAAACATATGATATTAAAATATAAATATACAACTCGTCTAAACTTCAGTGTTCTCCCCAGGCCGATACGCAGCGCCTTCATAATATTTTCGAAGATCCCGCAGCGTCTTAATTGTCCGCTGTCCCTTAATACTTGATCCCGCAGCGTGTTAATTTTCACATTTTCATTATAAATGTTGGTTAAAATTGTCAAGTTGCTCATCACCGCTGAGAGGTCGGTCAGTGTTACGCAATAACTGATAATTAGTTTTACATCAACCCAACAATGTTAGATCTTTTAATTTGCTTTCACAAATTTTTTGTTCTTCCCTCGCCGGGATTTGAACCCATGCTACTGAGATATCATGACACCAAATCGCCTGCACTGTAGCTTATAGCCGTCCACTAGACCACAGTGGCTTCACAAATAATAAAGCTTTCAGTGGCCGTGTGTTACCGTTCCACATCAGTTTTAATCTAGCATCATACTACAGTACATTATATACAAGGCATGGAGATGTTATTGTTACAGATCAGCTCAATTATCTATAGTAAAGGATCCTACACATTAATGCAAGATACAGTCACAGAAAATAATTATATTTATAAGTACGTCTGAGTCAGTGACAACTGTACAACAGATTTATCCATCGGATCACCAGCAACGATGGTGCTACATGGCTGTGTACATTATGTATATACAACTCGTCTAAACATCAACCCAACAATGTTAGATCTGTAAATTTGCTTTCGCATATATATAAATTCAATATTAATATATAAAACATCTAAATATTCATGATATTAGTCAACATTCTTTCATACCAGGGCACTGAATCGTTACAAGTAAAGATACATGTACACAATAACTTAATCATATGAACGACTAAAAAGTGAACAAAATATTTCATTAAAACACTGGACAGATATGAAGCAAAATGTGTCAAACCAAGTTCATTTATTGACAAATTACAAATGGTGCAGCTCCTCATGTTGTCAATGTGCATTGTGAGTTGTTCAACGCAATCAATTAGATTATTTTGTGTACTCATCTGCCCGATTAGAATTCTTTTTCATCAAATTGGGACTCACAATATTTAATAAAAAAACAACAACATAACCCCACACCTGGAAGTTAAATGGTCATTCCCTAATAGAGTACAGGCAGATTTGGTAAGAAAGAAAAATCTAACCTGCTATTTATTCAATGGAAATCGGAAATTTTATAGCAAATTGATTCGAAAAGACAAATCCCCCCCTTTTTTCCCACCAATGACCTTTGAAATATAAGTCACCGACATCGGTGTATAAATAATTGATGAATGAAAAAATAGATCTTTCAAAGCTCTATTAATCAATCAATGATATTTAAACTCCACATATTATTTCTGTTTAGTTCTGCAGAATATTTTGACACAAATTATCCGATATAATTTTTACAGTTCGGCGACCAAACTGAAAATGAGATGCACGTGCTATAGATATTTAAAAACAGGATGGAATCTTCAATTTGAACCACTTACTCTTGCATCGGAACTCATGTCTTTTTGTTTCGACTGAAAACAATGAAAATTGAGGCGAACAAAAATTGTGGTTTGGGTCTAAATGAATTCAGCAAGATGGCGGATGTTGTGGGTCAGCATCTAGCATCCTGTAGTCACATGAAACCATGGACCAATCGCACCGCAGGCACCCGAAATTTTTTATAATATATTTTCTGATTGGTGCGCACGTTTTGGTAGATGAATGCACTGCATAGATACATAGATAAATACACAATTGAAATACAATTTGACATTTAAAAAGCCCTTGGTTTATAGTATATGATATGTTTATGTAAGAAATAAATACATCTAACTCATATTGACTTAAATTAATTTTCAAACAGCATTAAAAACCTGATTGCCTTCACAGCTTAACAGATATGAGATATTTTGCTGATTTTAGAAAAATTTGGTATTTTATGGCAAACAAAGTCAAAGACAACATCTCTATCAGAGTTAAATTTTTCACATAAAAATTTAAAAAAAAATTAGTTCATCTTTAACACAATCAGAGGAGCAATATACTATGTATACACGTTTGTTTTTGTTTATGTTTTTCATGCAGGTGTCAATGATGAGTCAGCTGATGTAAACGAAACTCCAGTATGGCTTTAAAAATTAAAAGCCTGGCCTTGCGGTCATAAAACTTTCGAGAACGATTTTTGTACTCAGACTCCAGCATCAACCAATCAAAATGCTTGATTTCATATTTCGAGCATGATTTTTGTCCTCCGAGCACTGAGCAAAGTTGTATGACTTCAACCCTTGGTATATTTGATGAGTGAGCCCAGTTGTCAGCAGCACCTAATTTGTTTAGATGAATTAGCATTGATATGGTTATATTATAAGATTGACTTGTCCTCGATGCTTTTCATCATTATGATAGTACTTTATTCGAACTTTTAAATGTCTTGATTTGAAGGGCAATGGTGAGATAACAGACTTGCTATTCTTGTCTTCTCCCTTTACGTAACAAAATAAATCCAAACCATCTGATTTCCAATTATATCGGATCATCATAATGGAGTAGAAGCAAGCCTAATTCGTCTAAACATCAGCCCAACAATAATAGATCTGTAAATTTGCTTTCGCATGTTTTTGTTACTGAGATATCGTGGCACCGAATCGCCTTGCACTATTCCCGACGCGCTAGACTATCTGATCAACTAGGCTATATTTCATTTTAGAAGCACAATACAAAGATTTGTTTACTTCCAATCACTAACCTTTAAAATGCTGTAAATAGTTATCAAAATTACCAGGATTATAATTTTATACGCCAGACGCGCGTTTCGTCTACATAAGACTCATCAGTGACGCTCAGATCAAAATAGTTAAAAAGCCAAATAAATACAAAGTTGAAGAGCATTGAGGATCCAAAATTCCAAAAAGTTGTGCCAAATACGGCTAAGGTAATCTACTCCTGGGGTAAGAAAATCCTTAGTTTTCGAAAAATTCAAAGTTTAATAAACAGAAAATTTACAAAAAATGACCATATAATTGATATTCATGTCAACACCGAAGTGCTGACTACTGGGCTGGTGATACCCTCGGGGACGAAACGTCCACCAGCAGTGGCATCGACCCAGTGGTGTAAATAGTTATCAAAATTACCAGGATTATAATTTTATACGCCAGACGCGCGTTTCGTCTACATAAGACTCATCAGTGACGCTCAGATCAAAATAGTTAAAAAGCCAAATAAATACAAAGTTGAAGAGCATTGTAACTTTTTTATGAATGCATAGAAAATAATAAAAGAGGTTTATATAGAAAGATAAAAGATTAATCTTTTAAATGGTTGCAATATTTTTATTATGCAATCATTATGTAATCAATTACTATGTAATAAGTGGCAAAATCTGGGTCAGTTAACTTGAATGAATTTAGTTCTATCATCTCTTTAACTATACAGAAAAATTTAACGAAATCTTAATCAACACATCATGGGCTTCAAAAGAGTGTCTCAAATTGTCCTTATGGTATTCCATTCTCTCATAAATCTCTAATTAATGTTAACATCCTAACCAAATAAAAGAAGATAATGTTTGATTAGGTGTAAAATTTGTTTCATACATTCTAGCTGAAATCTGAGACACCCTTCCGTAGATAATGGCCATAGGAACAACATATACGAAAATAAACCCTGTAGGGATACCTATGTAGAAGCTAATTTCATTTACAAGTGGGGTGAAAAATATTTTAGACACAGTTAACATTATAATTGGTTACATAATTGTTGCATAATACTAACATTGCATTAATTTGAAAGAGTAATCTGTTAGCTATCCAAAACTACCATTTTTCAATCATTATTAAGAAAGTTACAGCATTTTAAAACTTCGAGTTTGATTTATAAAATCTTTGTATTGTGCCTCCTTTACACTCAGCTATATTAAATATCATTCTAACTCACCTGTAGTCTCTCACTCTCACAAAACACAGTCGTGTTCCTAATACCTGTATATATAATTGTAAATACTATAACTTCAAGTCGTTTATCCAGTCGAGTGAACAAACACAGTCGAATAAAATGTTCAGTGTATGATAAAACATTCCTGCTGTTAAAACAAACTTCGGCAAGTGTTATGTTCGAGAATCTTATGACCCTTTAACTGTATCAAAATTTCAACATTATTCCTAATCGAAAGTATTTCATCAAATTTGCGCACAAACAAGTAAATGACACTATTTATATCAAACATATTCTTATAAATAACAGTGTAACGACAACTTAAAGTTTAAACAATTTCATGGTTTGTTGAATACTTTTTAGTACTAATATAATTGATTTATTTATATCATAATATAATTGAAAGTATACACATTGAATTGGAAACCACCTTAATGGCCTCGCGGAAAATAGAAGGTTCGGTAACCTATCGGGTCAAACCAAAGAGTTGGAAATTCGTATTTTCGGCTTCTCCGCTCAGCACTCGGAATTGAGGAGTAAGTGAAATGGCTATTAAGAATATTGTGTTCAGTCAGTGTGGTTTTTCATTACGTTAACAGCTACCTTGTGAACAAGCACGCTAAAAATTCAGTCTACAAAGAACTGTGTATATCCACATTACAGTAGCATAATCTCGTCCTATTATGCATATGATATTTCCCACTAGAAATCCAACATCGTCATCTTGTGAAATCATATAATATAAATGATAAATATTTATCTAACAATGCAGTCTTCCTCACTGTGCGGTATGATTATGAAAAAAAAAACAGATTGCAATCATTAACAATATTAGCGTACTTGTTTATGTTCATATGTGCAAAGGTTGAGAGAATTGGCAGATATGCAAATGTTAATAGGACTTGTAAATGATGAAATGTTGAAAGAACAAGCAGACGCGCAAAGGTTGATAGGTCTGACTGATGTACAAAGATTGATTGGACTGACAGATGTACAACGCTTGATTGGATTGACAGATGTGCTATCGTTGACAGAACTGACATATGTGCAAAGGTTGATAAGATTGATATGTTTGCAAAGGTTATATGACTGGCAGATGTGCGAATGTTGATAAACAGACAGATTTACAGATATCCATTTGACGTGGCGCTGTACTTATACATCCCGTCATTTTGTTAGTGTGCCATGATAATTTTTTTTGCGTTCTTGTCTTTCATTTAATCTAAAATGCTTTGTCTTTATGATTTTTGTCTTTCTTTGTTACATATTTGTTTGTTTTTATAATCTTTACCATTATAACACAATATGACTGCTGTACCCTAATTTTTGACATTTTTACCTATTATGTCTGTTTGTTTTGTTCACTCATCTTTGTCACTATAATGGAATTATATGCGACAGTCATTCAAGTGAGAGATTTATCTAGCTATCAAACCAGGTTAAATTCATGTTATGTTCTACATAAGAAAATGCATGTACCAAGCCAGAAATATGACAGGTGTTATCCATTCGTTTGATGTGTTTGAGCTTTTGATTTTGTCTTTTAATTACGGACTTTCCGTTTTGAATTTTCATAGCAGTTCGGTATTTTTGTTATTTTACTTTTTTGGTTGATAGTGCAATCAAATTGTGTATATTATGTTTTCAAATAAACTATAGATAAATCTAATTGTAATTGGGGTACAGAAATTTTTTACATAGACGAAATCCTCTTATCAAATGATTCAAAGTTCGTAGTTGGTGACTATTTTGAACGCATCTATCCGAATTAACCTTAAATGAAGGATACAACAGATGCATTATATCCTCATTGCCCAATGGCTGGTCTTTCACCAAAGATATAGACAACCAATGTTGACTAAGAACAAAACTTTATCACGAAAGAGATGGTTTCAGCTTCCCAGCAGTGAACTTTCTATTTCTATATATCAACATTCTAACAGCGCTTGCATATAGAGTATGTGTCTCTCAATTGATACTTTAATCCATGACTTCTTTTTCCTATCTTTTATACCGGTTACAGGGTAACATTTACATTTATACATAATTTTCAGCCATGAGCAGAGGCTACCAAAGAATACAGTATTCAACTTTTTTGCGAACTGAAATCAGTGAACTAAAATCAGTTTAAGCGTCACGTGGCCACATAAAAATCCTTTTTTATTACGAGTGATACATGTGGTGCAGGATCATCTGAGATCACCCCCAATTTTGGCGGGCTTCGTGATTTCTCCGACTTTAGTTTTCTATGTTGCGTTTTGTATACTGTTGTTTGTCTCTTTGTTTTTTCGTTTTTTAGCCATGGCCTTGTTAGTTTATTTTCGACTTATGAGTATGAACATCCCTTAAGTATCTTTTGTATAAAATTATAATCCTGGTACTTTTGATAACTATTTACACCACTGGGTCGATGCCACTGCTGGTGGACGTTTCGTCCCCGAGGGTATCTCCAGCCCAGTAGTCAGCACTTCGGTGTTGACATGAATATCAATTATATGGTCATTTTTTATAAATTTTCTGTTAACAAAACTTTGAATTTTTCGAAAAACTAAGGATTTTCTTACCCCAGGAGTAGATTACCTTAGCCGTATTTGGCACAACTTTTTGGAATTTTGGGTCCTCAATGCTCTTCCAACTTTGTATTTGTTTGGCTTTTTAACTGTTTTGATCTGAGCGTCACTGATGAGTCTTATGTAGACGAAACGCGCGTCTGGCGTATAAAATTATAATCCTGGTACTTTTGATAACTATTTTGTCTCTCTTTCACACAAAGTTTGATATTTAATATTATAGTATCAATGTATCCTTGACCTTTGATAAATAAGGGATAAAATCATTGTATATATATTTTAATGACTATCTCTGACAACAACAAAGTAACTGTCACTGATGAGGAAGGTGTTGTAAACGAAACACCAGCCTGGCTTCAAAATCATAAACCTGGTATATTTAACGAGTGAGCCCAGTTGTCAGCACTTCTGTGTTTAAATGAACTAAATGATATGGTAATATTAATAGATTGACTTGTCTCAATACTCTTCATCATAGTACTTTGTTCGGCCTTTCAATGTGTTGATTCGAGGAGCAACTGGAGAGTATCTTGTAGATGAAACGTGCATTATGCGTTAACTATTTATAAGCTTGTTATATTTTATGATTGTTTTTGCATAAAAATTTATAACAATTTGTTAAAAATATAATTTTTTTAATCTCATCAAAAAAAAAATTTGAAATAATAATAAAATGTTCAGATTCAAAATCATGAAACAATCGAGGAACATTCGTTATATTTTTTGTATGCACAGATTTTCTGTTGATCCTTTACACATATACGTACTGTATAAACATTATAGAGTGTCTACGATCAATTTTAATTCTAATATTTTGTATTGTGAAAAAAACCCGGACCTCCGTAAATACTAGTTTAGCCCACTTGACTAGATATTTTAGTGGAACAAATTTGAATTACATTGAAGGCTCCACATAACAGGTGTTATACGCGCGTCTGCCGCAAATAAAAATTTCAATCCTGGTATGTATCTATTATGAGTTTATTTATATTCAACATTCGAATTTCTTTCAAACAAAACGTAACTCTTGGAAATATCTTTCAAGTAGCATATAAATTCCAGTCAATGAAAGTCTATGAAAAATAACTAGGGTTTTGATTGCCTAAACATATTAGTGAAGGAGATGTCGGGCATATGTACGTTAATGAGACAGTTATACACATAACCAAATTACGCCTATGAAAAAAAAAACATTCAGAAAAAGGAAAAATATATTTAGTCATATTAAAAGTGTTTGCTTTAAATGTAGCTGTCGTGAAGGTCTGAAGTAAGAATGGTACCAAACGCAATCATTACAAAAAGGTACTTTTATGATGGCGACAGCTAGGTAGGGTCGGCCTGAACATACTCTGCATTTCTTTGTTTTAATTGTATTTCTCTTATGAAAAAGTATTGTAGTAACGATAATTGGAACATTTATATCCGTCGTCATATGTGAAACAGATATTTCATAACGGTTAATCAATTCGTGATGACGTATGAATAATTTTCATACGGATGATACGGTGCTTTTTGTCCGCAATTTGCTTTTTGTCCGCTTTTGCTTTTTGTCCGATTATTTTGCTTTTTGTCCGACACTTTTGCTTTTTGTCCGTTGCTTTTTGTCCGTTTCGCTTTTTGTCCGATAATTTCGCTTTTTGTCCGAAACTTTTGCTTTTTGTCCGTTGCTTTTTGTCCGTTTTGCTTTTTGTCCGATAATTTACTTTTTGTCCGACACTTTTGCTTTTTGTCCGTTGCTTTTTGTCCGTTTTGCTTTTTTAGCTCACCTGGATCAGAGGGTTAAGTGAGCTTTTTTCATCGCTTGGCATCCGTCGTCGTCGATAACTTTCAGAAAATCAGAAACTAATGGCAAAATTAAAGCAAATATGGCCACAATCATCCTTAAGGTATGTTGTTTCAAAAAGGTATCCGTTGACCCCGCCCAAAAATCAAGATGGCCGCCTTGTCTATAAATAGAACATTGTGGTAAAATGTAGATTTTAGCTTATATCTCTGTTACAAAAGCATTTAGTTCTGGGATAAAAATATTCATCAAGTCATAATCTATATGCCCGAGATTTTTTAGTTACATTGGACAACGCGTTTTGGGGTTGCTGCCCCTGATAATTTAATTTTAAGGTAAATTAGCATTTTTTAGTTTTAATTTGAGGGAAGTTTTATTTTAAAGTCGTTATAACGAGTAAGCTTACTTGTTATAACGACTTAACTAACAACACAGCTAACTTGCTTTAACGACTTAACTAACTCGCTTAAGAATTTGCTCATACTTTGCCAAAACGTAGTATCTATAGATATATGTTGAAAAATAAAAATGATAGGTCACCGGGCATTTTCTCAAGCTACAGGACGTGACAAAATGACACATTTTGTATGGATTATACAGGATAAAACACCATTTTGTGATTAGAAACTAAACAAAATGATAGAATTGTTAAATACTTAAGGGAAAGGAAGATAGCTTTCAGACAATGCCTTGAGAATATCAAAAGACAAGATAGGGTCACCGTACATTTTTTCTGGCTAAAATACAAAGTAGGAAAATTCCATGTAGAATCCTTCAGAAAATGCACTGTTTTGGAGTTACTTCCCCTTAAAATGCCAATTCTATTTTTTTTAAACAACCAAAAATAATCAATCTTTGCAAAAATATTAATATTTATAAGTTATATTCTTATAAATTGGTTCTTTTAAATGAAAATTCACATTAAATATCTGCATTCCTGCATCAAATTTTGCTAGCTTGATAGAAAATCTAAAATCTAAAAAAGAAAATTAAAAAAAAATGACAATAATACATAAATATTTAAGACTACTAGCAGTGACTGACCTGCCAGCCAACTGATTGAAAGATTGTCTTCATCATATGAATATCAGGCACAATCCCTTCTGTTTAGTGCTATACCATCTAAAAATGGATAATTAACGATAGGAAATGAAAAATCATCTCTTTTATCATATTTTTTTGTATTAAGCTTCCCGTTAATGATATAGATATCAAGATCGAGGAAAAGATAGTGGTCATTGTTAGTATTAGCTTTATTCAAAATAAGTTCAACAGGATAAATTTCTTTAGTATACATACTGAAGTCGTCATTATTGAGAGCCAATAGATCATCCAAAAATCTAAAAGTATTGTTAAATTTTTGTATCAAATGTTGTTTCGATTGGTCTTTGCTGATGTTAGTCATAATTTGTAACTCATAACGCAATAAGTGGTGCACAGTTAGTTAACTTGACGATATCATACGGAATCTCAAAAGCGAACAAAAATGTTATCGAGTAAAAATGCAAGCGCAAGTATAGTATCAAAGTATGTCCAATTGACATAGTTCTTTTGTTTGTTGCTACTAAAAAATGACCGAAAAGAGTTTGAACATATGTTTTGGCATTCTGACTTTTTAAATGCCCAATTAATTAGGGATGTGTATATAGGGTAGAAAAATCATAACTTTGAACAGGTTCAAAATCACCAATATATGCATGCAATTTATCGAGTACTTCCAACGAGTTTTTGACACTCCAAAAGTAATTAATTCCACTGTTTTCAAAGGCCTTATTTGAACAATTTATTATCAGGGTTTTGATTGTACCAAGGGTACCTGTAAGTAGAATAGACAATTTAGTAGTGGAACAATTGAAGATGAAATAAATCTATACCTGCTAGTAGTCTGTTGTTATTTATGTATTATTGTCATTTTGTTTATTTTCTTTGGTTACATCTTCTGACATCAGACTCGGATTTCTCTTGAACTGAATTTTAATGTGCGTATTGTTATGCGTTTACTTTACTACATTGGTTAGAGGTATAGGGGGAGGGTTGAGATCTCACAAACATGTTTAACCCCGCCGCATTTTTGCGCCTGTCCCAAGTCAGGAGCCTCTGGCCTTTGTTAGTCTTGCATTATTTTAATTTTAGTTTCTTGTGTACAATTTGGAAATTAGTATGGCGTTCATTATCATTGGACTAGTATATATTTGTTTAGGGGCCAGCTGAAGGACGCCTCCGGGTGCGGGAATTTCTCGCTACATTGAAGACCTGTTGGTGACCCTCTGCTGTTGTTTTTTATTTGGTCGGGTTGTTGTCTCTTTGACACATTCCCCATTTCCATTCTCAATTTTATTGTAAGGTGTTTTGTGTAGCTTCGGAAGCCAGTACATAGTTGGGACTTTCATTGTATTTGGTTCTGCTTGTAAAGATGTAGCTAAAAGTTTGTGTTTGTTACAGATGTCTTTTTCTGAAAATGAAGCCAGTTGGAATGTTGGTGAATTCGTGATTTCCTTTTTGCAGAACCTAAATGTAAAACTAACGTCAAACAATAATGATATTATTAGCAGCTATATCAGCCGGGACAAAAACAAATTCCTTGGCTAGTTCATTTAGTGTAAGCATGGATTTCTGGCGAAAACATTTATAACGGCCGAATTTAGAGTTTTGTCTTGGTTAATACTATATATAGTAGAAGAAATGTTCATGATAAAACTGAAACGCATTCGGAAAAACGCACAAACGCATAAAGATGATTATGCAAGACAATAACTTATATCCAAAAAAAACCAACAGGAATATATATGAGCTACCACCAATGAAGTTTGTAAAATACTATAGGTTATACTTAATGCTTTACGTATTGTTCTGTTTATCCTTTTTTTTTTGTTATAAAGACTAAAATTGCACAAAAATAATGGAATTATCCTTTAACGAAAACATCTCTTGAAAAGCTATTCATTGATGGCTAAATGCTATTTATTTCTGAAATCTAAATTTTGTTTCGCTGTTCTGAGCAGAGGCGGATTTAGGGGGGGGGGGCAGGGGGCACGCCCCCCTTTTATGGGAAAAAATTAGTTGCTTAAATAGGGTATCACTGAAGCATGACCGGAGCGGGCCCCCTCTTAGGCAGTCAACGGATCCGCCACTGCTTCAGTGTTCAAGATGTTACATGCAGCTAAAATATTGGTGAAACAATTGCAAAAAAATAAATACTGCTCTGTGTAAAATGTACGCAAAAGTAAATGAAAGAAAGCCGCTGGAAAGCACTCCAGCTCTCAGCTAAGCACAATTAAAAAATGACAGCTAACATGAAGTGAGTGCCAATAAAAGAGTGAGTCCAACACTTGCTTTTTCAAAACCAAAATCTATATTTAAAATGATAATCTATAAAAAAAAAAAAAAAAAAAAAAAAAAGGAAAATGAAAATATACAATTCAAACAATAGATCGATATCAAACAAAAGTTTTTCATTGTCATTTTTCGGCTACAATGGGTATATGAAACATCCAATGTCGAATTATCAACATTGAGTCCTAACAAAGAATGTTTCTGTCATGTTGTGCAACGAAATCTCTACAGCACATGGTACATGTAGTGACACCACTAGATGTTTAATAGGATCCCGCGAAAAGTCTGACTTTGGTCCATGAAGGTCGCAAATTGTGTGTGACAATCGCTGACGGCTTTTGGTACACATAAGATATTTTATTTTGTTGGTTAACAGATATTCTTTTTTTACGCCGGACAGCCATTAAAACATCAACAAGGAAAGGTTGCCATGCTCTTTGTTAATTTCCATTAAACTGATATAGCCCCAAAGGTTTTACCATGAACACCAATGGATACTCGTGTCAATTTGAAAGCCATGTGGAATCAATATCGGAGATGTTTAAGACAAATGCATCGATCCTGCTGGGCGTTTGTTGCTTTATATCTCCCTTGACACGGCCTATCATTATAAGGTCCCTTTTGAGGATTTGTGGATTATTTGGTATACTGTAGAGGGTAATTATAAGTCTATAAGCAATTGCATCCTTGGAAAAGCCTCCTTAAATTACGCCCCAAATTGTTTGTCATTAGTTGTTAGAAAGACCTGACATATAGTCTGCTGTTTATTGAAGTGTTTTTACAATAAGGTCGTGACATTTATGACAAAAGCTAAACTTTACATGTCGAAAGTAAAAGCAAGAAAAAAAGTCATACTTGAGTTAGAAAACGTTCGAACTCGAATTACGTCCGTTCAAATAACCCTGTCCTTCACATCTGTTCCAAAAATCTATCAAGCGAAAAGTATTCGACATTAGTCTTAACAGTCATTTTTAATCAACTATGCATAGTTCTAATAATAATAATAACTAGAGGCTCTAAATAGCCTTTGTGATCACCTGGGTCTATGTGCATATTTATGGCACGCGGGAACCACATTAATGAGATAATCACAGATTATCGGCGACAATGATAGATTATCGGTCGACCATTATAGATGTACGGCGTAAAGTATACTATACGGTAGTAAATGCATTTACGAAATTATCGTCGACAATCTATCATTATCTAACATAAATGCATTAACGATCGACAATCTATGATAGATCAAAGCGTGAACAACATTATTTGATAAGAACAGTTTAACGGCGATTGGTAAATACATTTACGCCCTGTTTTCAGTGCAATTCATATGTACCCAATCTTCTACTTGTGATATTGAACCTTGTGGTACAATTTCAGAGCAATCACAATACTTGTACACAAGTTATTGTCCTGAAACTAGAAAAATGCTTGTTTTGGGCCCCTAATTCCTAAACGGTTGGGACCATCACCCCAAAAAACAATCCCAACCTTCCTTTTGTGGTATTGAACCTTCCATACACATAAACTAAAGTTATTGTTCGGAAACCAAATGTCTTCGGACACAATACGACCCCAATTTTTTTTTTGCGGTCGTATACAAATGACTATAGCACAATATCACAATGGCGGGATGTATAAGTACCGATCAACGCCAAAAGATTATTACTAAAATTGACTACACTTTATATTTCCATCAACTGCAAAGGACTGCATATCTATTTATAGCAGCTCAAAAACAGGGTCCAGAGAGGGATGGCAGACATGAGATCCATTAAAACTGAGGGAAAATAGAAACGAAAAAAGTACATATAAATAAGAAGATGTTGTATGAGTGCCAATGAGACAACCCTCCATCCAAGTCACAATGTATAAAAAGTTAACAATTATAGGTCAGAGTACGGTCTTCAACAAGTAGCCTTGGCTCCAACGAACAGCAAACAAAAGGGCCCCAAAATGACTAGTGTAAAACAATTCAAACAGGAAAACCAACGGTTTAATCTATATATATAAACGAGAAACGAAAAATACCTATGAACCACACCAACGCACGACAACCACTGAACAACAAGCTCCTGATTATCTATAACATCTCAGAAAACTTCACTCAATATATTATAAAACAAATGTTTTAAAGATGATTGGTATGTAATCTTAAAATAATTTACCCAAATTATGTTTTAATAAAATAACGTGTTTCTCGGACAATGTACCTCATGCATGTTAAAGAGCGGGTATTGGAAAGTTTCAACTGCGAGATTAAACACACTTGGATAGTTCTCTCATCGGCAATCGTACCTCATCTCTTACTATACATTTTGGATAAATGAAATTTTCAGACTGCATTTTCTTGTTTTTTTGTTTGTGTTTGTGTGTGTGTGAGTGTGTGTGTGTAAAGGGGGGGGGAGAGATATCATGCTTATACAAAGCATGAATTGCAAATAAGTGTGATTTTGTTATACCCCTTACTTTTCTGAATCTGATAAACATTTAACAAAATTGCAACATAATACAACTCCGGATTTCCATTTTAAATCGAATGTGAAAATATGTCAGCTGTGCAAACGTTCTAAATTTTGAAACACCTGCGATGTACATTTACCAAGGACAAGCATATGATACTGATGTCGTGATTAATTATACGTAAACATAATATCATTTTACAGCATTAACAATACAATATATTTATAGTCCTCTTTAAATGGGCAAAAATATATAAATCACCATAAACCTTAATAATGTCAAATCATTAACTTTCTTATTATGTTACATTTGTAAGTGCATTGATAGGATAGTTGCAATTATTATCCATTGTGAAAGGAAAGATATGCGATCTGTCGTGCAAAATGCAAGACAGTTTTAATTGAATTGTCCTCTTGTTTCAAATCATTTTATGATATACTATACTCTATAAGCTATTAAGTTGTGAAACTCCTTTCTTTCGTATTGTTTTTGGATGTTAAGTACCTGAACGTATAAGATGTCTGCATGTTGATTTATATTTACATATGATGTCCTTGTATCTATGATGAAATTTAGTAAATGTTTTGACTAGTTTGTGATATCGAAAACCCTTATTAGGAATGGATTGAGAAACAGATAGGAAGATGGACAGATACATTTACCAAAAAAATTCTCCCTTCTACTGGAGCATACAACTTAGCCTTATTAATGTGGTTTCCGCGTTCCATACATATTCAACAAAGGACACTCTCCAACATTGTACACAAAAATATAATTCATGACAAAATATGTTTTGTTGATCTTGTATTGCTGATCATGTGCTGTTTAGATTCCTTCTATCTTGTTTAGTTTTGCTCAAAACACAAAAGAGGATAAAAAAAAATCCTCATTTAAGTGCAATTACTTCTATAAAGATTTACAGTCTACTTAACTTACAACATTTGACTTGTTAGTAGATCTTGACTTGCTGGTCATTTTTGTGATTTAAAGTGTATTTTAATCTATAATAATTTCTATAATATATGACAAAACTTAAAAAAAGATAGATGGAAATCTTCTTTAAGATTGTATGGAAGTTTAGAATAAAAATGATAGAATTTGCAAAGACGTAGTATATATGAAATGTGAAATGTGAAATGTGAAATGTTCATGATATGTCACAGAGTATTTTTCGCAAGCTACAGGGTTGTGACAAAATGACACAATTTGTATGACCGCGCTGAAGTACGTCCATTATTCATTTTCCATTATTCAAAATTCAATGATGAATAATGAAATAGTTCATTAATCACTATTCAACGTTAAGTGATGAATAATGAATAATGAACTAGTTTTTATTTCAGTATTCAAGTTGAGAAGTGAATAATGAAATAGAATAATATTTTTTGACTGTGACACTATATCCCGTATTACAAAATTCGTAATTTTGATCTTACAAATATTCAAATTAATATCGGACAAAAAAATCAAAACACTCTTTGAAATTTTTAACTTTGTTTATTCATCTAGTTTCGGAGGAAAAACTAGAGGGTTTCCCTAACTATTTTTAACAGAAATTTCTTGGTTTAATGTATGGACGACCTGAATACCATAATTATATTAAAATTCAAATACTTTACGTTGTCTTTTATTATTTTCACTGGACCTTTGCTAATTCTCATCCCTTGATTATAGATGTGACATGCTACATGTAATTGTACAGCAATGACCATTAGAGGGGTTACGGAGGACCAAAATGCCAAAATATGCGTAAAAATAAAGGAATAGTCATTTTTGAATAATGAAATGGATATTTGAATTTTGGAATAGGCTTCTTCGGCCCTTAAGTCTTATTACAGATATACCTTATACCTCATTCGAAAGCTTATTAATAGAGGAGCAAAAGGTTTATAGTCATAGTGTTCCTCGTCGCCTATTAGAGGAGAAACGAAAGACCTCAATTTCGAAATACATGTGACTATAAAGACATAGCTTATTTTGAATAATGAAATGGACTGCTGCGACCAGTCAGCCTCTAATTCAAGAAACCTTAATACACCATTTGAAACCTAATTGATAGAGTAACAAAACTGTTTTAACAACGTGTATTTTGGCACCTCTAATGGTCATTGCGGGACATACTATTTATAATCATTTTACTCCTCTTTGTATAGCTATAGGCTATATACCTCTTGTTTCTCTGTTGGTACGCTTTTGAATGACGTATAATGTAGCAATACACAGTAAGGAATTTGGTTTCGTATTTTGGCCCCAGTGAACATGAAAGTTATAGTGCAATAAAATTCATTTTTAGACAGCTGAGTACTAATTTAGCCTTCAAAGACGGTTAATAAGCACATGAAGATTGTTTTTACATGTTTTATGGCCTATTTACTGTTTGCCTCTCCGTAATTTGACAGCTAGACTGGCTTATAGCATAGCTCCGGAAATTAATGTAAATAAATGTTTACAAACGCTTTTTTTCTACACGAAGTTTTTGACGCACTTTTACAAAAAAATGAGATGAAAAACATATGATTTTAATTTGAATTCTTGATAAATACATGTGTAAATGTTAACAGTGAAAACAGGTATTACTTCAAGCGATTGAAATTCTACTTCTGGCCAAAATTTGGGGAAATATGTGCCATCTACTCCACCGCCCCCGACTTTTGTAATATTTGATAACAAATAAAAGCAGATTGTTGCTATGAATACACAAAAAAAGAAAAAAATCATTTTACCATTTTAACTATTTATATAAAATATATGGAAGATTCTCATTACATGCATATGCAAATATATGACACAAATAGTAAGCTTTATTTGCAAGAAAGCAATTTTAAGGGGACGATAAAATTTATGAGGATACATTTAAATATTGTTTTATTAACTTTTTATTGCTACCTAATGTATATTTGTAATAAGTGGCTGAAGGGTCGTTGCAGTCCATTCCATTATACGGCATTTATAAGTCCTCCGTAACCCCTCTAATGGTCAATGCGGAACATACTGTAATAACCATTATATTCCTTTTTGTATAGCTATAGGCTATATACATGTGTACCAATTGTTTCTCTGTTGGTACGCTTTTGAATGACGTATAAGATAGCAATATGTTAAGTTTTCGAATGAGTCATAAGGTATATCTGTTATTAGGGACTGAAGGGACGCAGCAGTCCATTCCATTATTCAATATATCCATTTCATTATTCAAAATTGACTATTTCTTAATTTCACGCGTATTTTGGCATTTAAGTCCTCTGTAACCCCTCTAATGGTTATTGCGGCACAATCGACATGTAATATCTAAAATCAGAGGATTAAGAACAGCAAAGATCTTGTGAAAATAAAAAAAGACAAATGTTTTGTATTTTAATTTATATATATTTTGGTATTCAGGTCGTCCATACATTAAACCAAGGAATTCCTGTTAAAAATAGTTAGGAAAACCTTATCCTCCGAAACTAAATAAATAAATTAAAATATCATTATTTCACATAGTGTTTTAATTTATTTCTTACAAAATTGTATATTAATTTGAAAATAGTTAGATTATACGAAAATGACGAACTATGAAATACGAGATATAGTGGCCCAGTCAAAAAATATTATTCTATTTCATTATTCACTTTTCAATTTGAATACTGAAATTTATAACTATTTCATTTTCATTATTCAACACTTAACGTTGAATAGTGAATAATAAACTATTTCATTATTCATTATTGAATTTTGAAGAATGGAAAATGAATAATGGACGTACTTCAGCGCGGTATTTGTATGGATTATACGGGAGGAAACAGCATTATGTGATCAGAAGCTAATCTGAATTATAGAATTGAAAACAAAATGCGAGAAGATAGCTTTAAGAGAATGCTTTGAGAATATCAATAGATACAATAGGGTCACCGTGCGTTTTTTTCCTGCTAAAATTTAAGATAGCAAAAGTTCATATAGATTCTTTCAGATAATGCACTATGTCCCCTAAAAATGCCATTTTAAAAACATTAAAAATCAAACAAATAAAATCTACGTTTGTAAAATATTAATATTTATCAGTTGAATTGTATTTCAATGATAACGACCTTAGGTTTTCTTGTTATTTACAATCCAAGAATGCGAAAGACACAACATTTAAAGGGCAATAACTCCAATAAGTAGTAGCCTTCATGTTGTCTTTATTGTAGACTCTAGATATAAGGCAAAATACGCCCCCAAAAAATGGTCAAAACCATCATCAATGGACATTATCTGTATTAATTAACGATTTTGATGATGTTGTCTCATTTGTAGAACTGATCTTGCTGATCACCATTAATAGGTTTTGCTGTATCTATTATAATTTTCAAGATAGTAGGCAAAAATGTTTGTCATTTTAGGGCAATTAATCCTATATTAAAATGAGAAACGAGTCCATGGGACAGAGATAATGCCCCGGCTTGCATATTTCTTTAGAAAGGGACATAACTTGATAACGACAAAAGTGACACTACCCACATTTGTACTTGATCTAACTTCTAGCTGTTGTAATAAGTATTGTGTATAAATTTCGTAAAATTTGCTTGAAGCCGTTAGTTTTCTCGTTTGAATTGTTTTACGTTGTCATTTCGAGGCCTTTTATAGCTGACTATGCGGTATGGGCTTTGCTAATTGTTGAAGGCCGTACGGGGACCTATTGTTGTTTATATCTGTGTCATTCAGTCTCATGTGGAGAGTTGTCTCATTGGCAATCATACCACATCTTCTTTTTTATATAAAGTTAAGAAACACAAACGACAAAAATCAGTATTTTCCCTATTTATAATATAGGGCATAAGAGGAAAAGGAGGCCGTCAAAATGCATACTTGACCTGTGTTTTGTGGTATACTCATTGCATATAAGCTTCATGCCATGTTTTTTTAAAGGCAAACTGCAGTTAAAGAACGGATATAAAAAGTTCAGCAGTTTTTTCCATTTCCAAACTATAGAGCAGTAAAAGTGACGCCATCAAAATTCAAACTTGATCTGGGATGTGTGGTAATAAGCATTGCGTTTAAGTTCCATAACATTGGGTTGGGGCGAACTATAGTTAAAGAATGGAAACCAATTATGGACATCATCTGACAGTTTTGACAATTGGTAGAGCTCAACATCCTGCTGTTGTCAGATTTTCTCTCTTTTTAATGGTTTTCAAAATAATAGACAAAACTTTAATTTTACCCCGTATGTTCTATTTCAGTCATGCTGGTCATCTTGGTTGGTAGGCGAGGTACTCAGGCATATTTCTTTTTGAATAAGATACCATAATGATTTTTCGAAGTTCAAAATAAAACATGCAAAAATATACACGTTTTTATATCGGACATAAAGCAAAATAAGCGGACAAAAAGCAAAACGGACCAAAAAGCAACGGACAAAAGCTAAAGTATCGGACAAAAAGCAAAATTATCGGACAAAAAGCAAAACGGACCAAAAAGCAACGGACAAAAAGCTAAAGTATCGGACAAAAAGCAAAATTATCGGACAAAAAGCAACGGACAAAAAGCAAAAGTGTCGGACAAAAAGCAAAATTATCGGACAAAAAGCAAAAGCGGACAAAAAGCAAATTGTGGACAAAAAGCATCGTATCATACGGACGATTTTAACTGTACCTCTTAGATTTAATTAGCTTTCTTATAAGAAGAACCCTCGACCAATGAAATCATGAATGTGAAGCAATACTCCATAATATGCAGTTGCTACATAGAAATTGAGGGTTCCCTATTGGAAAGCTGAAATCATCTCTTTGTCGTAATGTTTTATTCATCACTACCTACATTGTAATTATCAAGATGTAAGTCAAGATAAGGAGCAGGTAGACTCAGTTATGTATATTTTATGCTTTATTTCAAGTTTGATAGAACAGATGGGGTCAATATAGTCACCTCATTTTAAATTATTTAGTGAGAGAAAATCATCTGTATAGCAGATCCGTGTCCCATTGATAACAGACTTGCTAATCTTGTCTTTTCCCTTTACATAACAAACAAAATCCAAACCATTTAGTTTCCAACTATATTTTTTATCACCAAAATGGAGCAAAAGCAGGCATATAAATATGAATTTATTTTAATTCACATTCTTAACACTCAGCTATATTCAATATCATTCTTACTCACCTGTATTTCTCAGAAAACAAGTTGTATATATAATGGTAAATACTATAACTTCAATACGTTTATCCAGTTGAGTGAACAAGCACAGTCGAATAAAATATTCAGGTTACCGTAAATCATTTTTGCTGTTAAATTAAGCTTCGGCAAGTCTTATGTTTCAGAATCTTATGACCCTTTAACTGTATCAAAATTTCAACATTATTCCTTATCGAAATTGATGCATCGAATAAGCCAATTCTGTTCGTTACCACAAACAAGTTAATGACACTATTGATATCCAATATATTCTTATAAAAAGAAATAGAATAATGACAACTTAAAATTTAAAGACTTTCATGGTTTGTTGGATACTTATAGAATTGATCTGTTTATTTAATAATATATCGACAGTATACACCTTAAATTGGAAAGCGACGCAGTGGTCTCATTTAAGTGTTCTGGGGTGTGGAAGTTAGAGGGTTCGATATTCTATCGGTTCAAACCAAAGAGTTGGAAATTCGTATTTTCTGCTTCTCCGCTCAGCACTCGGAATTGAGGAGTAAGTGCAATGACTATTTAGAATATTGTGTTCAGGCAGAGTGGTCATTATGTTAACAGCTACCTTGTGAACAAGCACGTTAAAAATACGGTTCTGTTAATCGGTCTACAAAGAACTGTTTATATCCACATTACATTAGCCTAATCTCGTCCTATTATTCATATGAAATCCAACATCTTCATCTTGTAATTTAACAAATTCGAAATCATATAATATGAATGATAAATATTTATTTATCAATGCAGTCTTTTTCACTGCGTGGTATGAATATGAAAAAAAAAACATAAGAAAGATTTCAATCATTAACAATATTAGTCGTACCTGTTTATGTTCATATGTGCAAAGGTTGATAGAATTGGCAGACTTGTAAATGTGGAAATGTTGAAGGACAAGCAGATGTGCAAAGTTTGATAGGTCTGACTGATGTAAAAAGGTTGACAGAACTGACAGATGTGAAAAGGTTTGTAGGACTGACAGATTTGCAAATGATGATAGAACTGACAGAGGTGTAAAGGTTGGTAGTATTGACTGCTGGGAAAAGGTTGGTAGGACTGACATATATGCAAAAGATGATATGACTGACCGATGTGAAAAGGTTGGTAGGACTGACCGATGTGAAAAGGTTGGTAGGACTGACCGATGTGAAAAGGTTGGTAGGACTGACATATGTGTAAGGTTTGTTGGACTGACATATGTGCAAAGGGTTAGTTGGACTGATAGATGTGCAAAAATTGAAAGGTCTGACAGATGTACAAAGATAGATATGTCTTACAGTTGTGCAAAGATTGATAGGTCTGACAGATGTGCAAAGATGGATAGGTCTGACAGATGTGCAAAGATTGATAGGACTGAATTATGTGCAAAGGTTGATAGGACTTGTAGACGTACAAGGGTTGATATAACTAGCAGATGTGTAAAGGTTATTAAAACTGAGCTAATCTTGTTGTGTCGCGTAATAATATTCAGGTATTTATAAATCATTAGCTGTTTATATCGTTCATTTAGAAAATAAATAAAGTTATGTAGAATGATAAATATACACGGATATTTTGTTTTGTTTCAGAATTCCATTTTATTTGTCTTGATGAATACTACTTTTACTGTTTAGTCTATTTTAATGATACCCATTTGACGTGGCGCTGTACTTATACATCCCGTCATTTTGTTAGTGTACCATGATAATTTGTTGTGTTCTTGTCTTTTATTTAATCTAAAATGCTTTGTCTATATGATTTTTTGTCTTTCTTTGTTACATATTTGTTTGTTTTTATAATCTTTACCATAATAGCACAATATTGACTGCTGTACCCTAATTTTTGACATTTTTACCTATTATGTCTGTTTGTTTTGTTCCCTCATCTTTGTCACTATAATGGAATTATATGCGACAGTCATTCAAGTGAGAGATTTATCTAGCTATCAAACCAGGTTAAATTCATGTTATGTTCTACATAAGAAAATGCATGTACCAAGCCAGAAATATGGCAGGTGTTATCCATTCGATTGATGTGTTTGAGCTTTAGATTTTGTCTTTTTGATTACGGACTTTCCGTTTTGAATTTTAGTTGGTGACTATTTTGAACGCATCTATCCGAATTAACCTTAAATGAAAGATACAACAGATGCATGCTATCCTCATTGCCTAATGACTGGTCTTTCACCTAAGATATAGACAACTAATGTTGACTGAGGACAAAACTTTATCACGAAAGAGATGGTTTCAGCTTCCCAGCAGTGAACTTTCTATTTCTATATATCAACATTCCAACAGCGCTTGCATATAGATTATGTGTCTCTCAGTTTATACTTTAATCCATGACTTGTTTTTCCTATCTTTAATACCTGTTACAGTGTAACATTTACATTTATACATAATTTTCAGCCATGAGCAGAGGCTACCAAAAAAATCAGTATTTAACTTTTTGGCGAACTGAAATCAGTGAACTGAAATCAGTTTAAGCGTCACGTGGCCCAAAAAAAATCCTTTTTTATTACGAGTGATACATGTTATGCAGCATCATCTGAGATTACCCACCAAATTTGGCGGGCTTTGTGATTTCTCCGACTTTAGTTTTTTATGTTGCGTTTTGTATACTGTTGTTTGTCTGTCTGTTTGGTTTTTTTTCTTTTTTATCCATGGCGTTGTTAGTTTATTTTCGACTTATGAGTTTGAATGTCCCTTTAGCATCTGATACGGTGCTTTTTGTCCGCGATTTGCTTTTTGTCCGCTTTTGCTTTTTGTCCGATTATTTTGCTTTTTGTCCGATACTTTTGCTTTTTGTCCGTTTTGCTTTTTGTCCGATAATTTTGCTTTTTGTCCGATACTTTTGCTTTTTGTCCGTTGCTTTTTGTCCGTTTTGCTTTTTGTCCGATAATTTTGCTTTTTGTCCGACACTTTTGCTTTTTGTCCGTTTTGCTTTTTAGCTCACCTGGACCATAGGACTTAGTGAGCTTTTCTCATTTTCTCATTATTCGTCGTCGTCATTAATTTTTACAAAAATCTTCTCTTCTGAAACTACTGGCAAAATTAAAGCAAACATGGCCAAAATCATCCTTAGGGTATTTAGTTTCAAAAAAGTATCCGATGACCCCGCCCAATAATTAAGATGGCCGCAATGTCTAAAAGAAGAGCATCGCATAAAATGTAGATTTTGGCTTATATATCTGAAACAAAACCATAGAGACAATCTAACAAGGGATAAGAACATTTCGCCTCATAAAATAATGTGGACCAGTCAGAACTTTTCATGTGGGACAATATGAGCTCTTAATTTAAAAAAAAGTGGGACAATCGGGAATAAGCCCTACAGACTTGAGCAATTCTAAAATAAACACTGTTGATGTATCTCTTTTAAATTTTCTATTAAAAAGTGTTTTACATTTACGAATGCACTATATTGTATCTGTATCTAAAATATTAAACGCATTTATTTTGTGATAGAAATTAAGTAAATGCTTAAGTAACCATTTTATTACTTTTCCCCCTCTTTTCGAGTTTGTCAAACAAAAATAAACTACTTTGTTGAAAATGCTGTTGTGTTAACCAAAGTTTCCTTAATCTTATTACTTGAATAACCTCGAACTTCCTCGTCATTTGGATATAGTTGCTAAATAATTCCGAAATGTATGGATTAATACAGTTTATTTAAATAAATAGCTACACATGTATTACGTAAACTTTGTGATAGTGTTCCAAAAATGAAGTTTGTTTGTTTGTTATATTTGTAATATTTGTAATGTTTAAGAAAAATAAAGTTGTTGGAAATATGACGAAAATATTACCAGACTTAAAAAGTTTTTTTTTAACTGAAATGTTGCAAAATATTTTGGAGCGACTGTCAATCGGCCATTCGCATATGAGTGCAAATGGTGACTATATATTATTAGCGGGAAGAAGAAACTGTGCGTTTAAGCAATAACATGTCGTAAATGTGTGAACTTCCACATGTAGCAAACGCCGACACCATTTAACATAATGATAAAACTATTCAAACGAGAAAACCATTGATTTACAAAACACTATACGACAAACAAATACAGAAACAAACAACAACTATTGAATTACAGATTGAAACTCCGTTCCTGACTTATTCGTATGATTATCATATATAATATTTAGCGCGGTTAAACATCAATTTAGAATCTCAATAACGAAACCATCACTCAAGGATTTATTTATTTGATTTGATAAATTTCTAAACTATTCTAAAGTTTCGAGCATATAAAAAAGAAGATGTGGTATGATTGCCAATGAGACAACTATCCACAAAAGACCAAAATGACACAAACATTAACAACTATAGGTCACCGTACGACCTTCAACAATGAGCAAAGCCCATACCGCATAGTCAGCTATAAAGGCCCCGATAAGACAATGTAAAACAATTCAAATGAGAAAACTAACGGCCTTATTTAAGTAAAAAAATGAACGAAAAACAAATATGTAACACATAAACAAACGACAACCACTGAATTACAGGCTCCTGACTTGGGACAGGCACAGATTTAAATAATGTGCCGGAGTTAAACATATTAGCGGGATCCCAACCCTCCCCCTAACCTGGGACAGTGGTATAACAGTACAACATAAGAACGAACTATAAAAATCAGTTGAAAAAGGCTTAACTCATCAGATAGACACAAATACAAGTGGACGTGGCCGGGTACTTATACATCCCGACACAAAAAGTCACAATGAACAGATCTGAGAGTACTCGCAGTTATCTGACAACTATTTCAAAGCCACTAACAACTAATAAAAAGTCATGCCTCTGAGACTTAACGTTCGTTTAAGTCTTTGAATATCCCATGTATTCTACAAATTGGTGTACGTACACCATTGCTCACACGTTTGAGGATGACAGACTAACTTACGACCAGAATGAATAAGAATTAGTCTATATAACAAGATCTAAAATATTTCTAGTGTAAAAGACTTTAACCTCGCCACATTATTTATGTATGTGCCTGTACCAAGTCAGGAGCCTGTATATTCAGTGGTTGTCGTTTGTTTATGTGTTACATATTTGTTTTTTCATTTATTTTTTTGACATAAATAAGGCCGTTAGTTTTCTCGTTTGAATTGTTTTACATTGTCTTATCGGGGCCTTTTATAGCTGACTATGCTGTATGGGCTTTCCTCATTGTTGAAGGCCGTACGGTGACCTAATGCTGTTAATGTCTGTGTCATTTTGGTCTTTTGTGGATAGTTGTCTCATTTGCAATAATACCACATCTTCTTTTTTATAAGAATGCCAACTCCTCACACGTACAATTATTACTTCATTTTCTTTTTTTCACTCATCTAATTATTATATCTATTTTAATTCAATATTGTATCCATATAAATGTATATGAACGCTTACATATATATAATTATTGCGATATCATATATAAGAGAGAGGCAAAGTGTACCAAAGGATAATCACACTAAAAAGGGTTGAAACAAACCAACAAAGCCGCAGCTGAATGAAAATCAACAAGATACACAACAGTCCACAAAACAAATGGTCCGAGAACACAATTGATTCGTAGTGCATTTCTTTTAGAACATAAATGAAAATTTAAGAAATCCCACCTGCG
Source organism: Mytilus galloprovincialis (assembly GCF_965363235.1). Lineage (NCBI taxonomy): Eukaryota > Metazoa > Mollusca > Bivalvia > Mytilida > Mytilidae > Mytilus > Mytilus galloprovincialis. Next base: position 25,880,622 of record NC_134839.1, on the reverse strand, counting down.
CTTTCTCAATGAAACTTTTACAGTGTGTTGTACTAATTTTGGGACAAATTATATCAAAATTATAGAAAACTTCATCGCGTCTAACTCAAAATATGGACAATTTTGTGTTTAGGGTGTCTTGAAATCTTTTGACAGCTTCCGAAGTGCTAGCTGGACCAAATCACTACTTTCCTGTAAAATTCTGGACCCAAATTTTTTTACAGTGTAATTTCACCCCCCCCCCCCCCCTTCTTATAATGTGAGGCATTAAACAAGAAGAATTACATTTGGAAGGGGTATAAAAATTATTGGCAAGTAACCCACTGTTATCACTAGGGACTAATAACGAAAATCAAGGGACGACAATTGTGGTCTCGGACGAAATCATTGAAATTTAAAATCTGAGCAACAAGAACCAATGCAACTGTGATGATGTATGGTTAACTGGAAGAGTAAGATAATCCTGCTCCGTCCATTAAGTTTTTAAAAGTCATGTATTAAACTCAAACTCTCGAACACGTTGTCTTGGAAGATCTTTATTCCAAGGGGGTCCTTAATAGTTGCTTTTTGATAATCCTATAAGGAGTTTATAATTTAACTCCTTGCGAACACTTTCATAAGGAACGAAAATTCCCATCTGCATCTTTTTGAAAAGATTGCAAATATTGTTTAAATTAAATAGGGTATCCCATTTGAAACCCAGCGTCTCGGAAAATCTCATTTTAGGGCACTAGACAATGATTAAATGTAGTAATTCGATAATAATACATGGATTTCTCGCGAAAACATCGTTAAGGCGAAATTTAAAGTTTGTCTTGGCTGATTGAAGAAATTTCACAATAAAAACTGAAACGCAAAAACGCAAAAACGCATAAAGATGTTTATTCAGGACAATAACTTATATAAAACAACAGCAGAAATACATATAATGTATCACCAATGGAGGTTGTAAAATACTGTAGGTGATACTTAAACGTAATGTTCTATTTATTTTTTTTGTCGTTAAGGGGACTGGAGGGTATTAATCCATTATTTTTTAAATATACATGTAGGATTTTGCTTGTTTTTCTATAGATGAACTTTTATCATATACTAAATAGAAAAATCAAATAAAAACATGAGGTTATCGTTCACTTAAGCTCACAATCTGCCCTCGAAAGAAGCAACCATTTTTGTTAAGGTACTTTTTTTTTAAGTTGAACTAATAGGAGAAATAGAGAGATATATATATCGAAATAAAAAAAGAACTAAATTACAGAAATCGATTTAATTTTACAACTGTTTAGTTTACGTAAAGCATATTTAAAAAATATCTATAGGTCACCGATGAGTTGAAAAAGACGTTTTAATTCTAATGCCAAAACAAAATGTCATTATTGCACTAAAGGGAGACAATTTGGAGCTTTTACAGTGATATAAACATTTGAAAAATAAATCTGAGGCCAAAATCATTCGATTTTTTGGGTTGATTTTGAGCCAATTCATAAAGTTATAACTAATAGTGTAATAAATAAAATTTGTAATGAAAACAAAAATGATAAAATTTTTGCTGAAATTACCCTCGAGCCTCCGAAAGAGCAAGTATTGCACAAAAAAAAAAGGAATCATCCTTTAACGGAAACAACTCTTGAAATCATCGGCTATTCGTCGATGACTAAAGGCTATTTATTTCTGAAATCTAAATTTTGTTTTGCTGTTCTGAGTGTTCAAGATGTTACATGCAGCTAAAATATTGGTAAAACATTTGAAAAAATACTGATCTGTATAAAATTTACACAAAAGTAAACGAATGAAAGCCACTGGAATGCAGTCCAGGACTCGGATAAATAAGCACATTTAAACAAGAGTGCACACACTGAAATGTCTCGCCTACTTTACTCATCATTAATATTATGTTGATAGCCCTAAGTATAAAGATTTATTACAACTGCCGCATAAACTTAACATTAACCAAGATAGCTAAACAAAGACCAAATGAATTATGAAAATGAGGTAAAGGTCAGACGAACCATACCAGGCAGACATGAACAGCTAACAATTCTTCGATACAACAAATATACTTGACCTATTACTTATAGTTTAAGAAAAACAGACCAAAACACAAAAACTTAACACTGTGCAATGAACCGTGAAATTGAGGTCATGGTCAAATAAAACCTGGGAGACTTATATATAGATCATAAGATATTTTCATACACCAAATATAGTGACCTTTGGCATATAATATTAGATAAAAAGACCAAAACTCAAAAACTGAACTTTGACCACTGAACCATGAAAATGAGGTCAAGGTCAGATGATATCTTCCCGCTAGACATGTACACCTTACAATCATTCCATACAACAAATATTGTAGACTCATTGCATAAAGTATGAGAAAAACAGACCAAGACAGAAAAATTTAACTATAACCACTGAACCGTGAAAATGAGGTCAAGGTCAGATGACACCTGCCAGTTGGACATGTACACCTTACAGTCCTTCCATACACCGAATATACTAGCCCTGTTGCTTATAGTATCTGATATGTGGACTTGACCACCAAAACTTATTCTAACCTTTGTTCACTGATCCACGAAATGAAGTCGAGGTCAAGTGAAAACTGTCTGACGGGCATGAGTACCTTGCAAGGTACGCACATACCAAATATAGTTATCCTATTACTTATAATAAGAGAGAATTCAACATTACAAAAATTCTGAACTTTTTTTTCAAGTGATCACTGAACCATGAAAATGAGGTCAAGGACATTGGACATGTGACTGACAGAAACTTCGTAACATGAGGCATCTATATACAGAGTATGAAGCATCCAATTCTTCCACCTTCTAAAATATTAAGCTTTTCAGAAGTTAACTTACGCCGCCGCCGCCGGATCACTATTCATATGTCGAGCTTTCTGCAACAAAAGTTACAGGCTCGACTAAAATGACAGGTTATATGAACTGAGTGGCAATAAAAGCACAAGTCTAACACTTGCTTTTTAAAAAATTAAAATCTTTATTTAAAATGGTCATCTTTAAACAAACAAAAATTGAATATGAAAATTTACAATTCCAACAATAGATCGATATTAAACAGAAATGTTTCATTATCATTTTTCGGCTACAATTGGTATATGAACCATCCAAATGTCAAAATATCAACATAGAGTATTTACAAAGAATGTTTCTGTTATGTTGTGCAACTAAATCTCTACAGCAAATGGTAGTGACAACACTAGATGTTAATTAGGATCCAGCGAAAAGCCAGGCTTTTGTCCACGAAGGTAGCAAATTGTCGGTGTGACTATCGCTGACGGCTTTTGGTAACACACGATATATTTGTTGGTCATGTTGTTATCACCAAAGGAAGGTCATCGTGCTCTTAATTTCCACACAAACTGATATAGCTCCAAAGGTTTAACAATGAACACCAATGGACACTCATGTCAATTGGAAGGCCACGCGGAATCTATATCGGAGATGTTAAAGACAAATGCATCGGTCATGCTGGGCTTTTGTTGCTTAATGTCTAAATGGACATGGCCTATAATTAAAAGATCCTTTTGCGGAATTTTTGGATTATTTGGTCAACTGTATACAGTCTATGAGCAATTGCATCCTGGGAAAAGCCTCATTAGATAAACCCCAATTTGTTTGTAATTGATTGTCAGAAAGACCTGGCATATAGTCTTATATTTATTGAACTTACTTACTTACAATAAGGGATAAGCCAGCGAGTAAGTCAGCAAAGGGTTAGGGAAGTACCTTGGTATATAAAAAAGTCGAAATAAACAATTGCCGGCTGGCCAAGAGATTCTCCACGTGGGGTATGATGCCAGAGGTAGAAGTAGGCATTGCCTTAAAAAAGGCACAGATCACTTAGGCCCAAGACCCGTACGAGTTTGACAACAATGAATTAAAAGGGTAAGGTGGTACCTCTGTTTGCAACGAAGTCGAAATACACTTTAATAATTGCCGGCTGGCCAAACTAAAAGATTCTCCACGTAGGCCATTTTACCAGAGATAGAGGAGGGCATTGCCATACAAATTTCTTATAGCACTTATGCCCTAGACCATTACGAGTTTGACAATAATGAATCAAAAGGGGGAGATGGTACCTCTGTTTACAACAAAGTCGAAATAAAGTATTGCCGGCTGGCCAAACTAAGAGGTTCTCCACATAGGCCATTTTACCAGAGATAGATATGGTAATTGCCTTTAAAATGGCATATAACACTAATTCCAAAGACCTGTACGATTTTGCCTGCAAGGGGTTAAAAATAAAAGGTGTTACCTTTGTTTACAACGAAGTCGAAATAAACCTCTACCTCTGGTATAATGATCCACGTAGAGAATCCCGGAGTTTGGCCTACCGGCTACAGTTATTTTGACTTTAATGTGAACAGAGGTACCACCTCCTCATTTTAGCTCTTTACTGACAAACTCGTACGGGTATATGCCATATAAGTGCTATAGGCTATTTTAAAGGCAATGACCACCTATACCTGGTAGCATGGCCCATGTGGTGAATCTCGTAGTTTGAACAGCCGGCAATATTTCATAACGACTTTGCGATATACTAGAATACCCTCCTTTCCTTTTGCTGGCATAAGTGCTATAAACCATTTTAAAGGCAAGGCCCACCTCTACCTCTGGTATCATGATAAACGTGGATCATCCTTTATTTTTGGCCATCCGGCAATAGTTTATTTCGACTTTGTTATATACCAGGGTACCCTCCTTACCCTTTGCTGACAAACTCGTACAGATCAATGGAATAAGAAGTATGGGCCTTTTTAGATGCAATGTCCACCACTACCTTTGTTATAATGGCCTATGTTGAGAATTTCTTTGTTTGGCCAGCCGGCAATAATTCATTTCGACTTCGTTGTAAACATAGATACCACCTCCCCCTTTTAACACTTTGCTGAAGCACTGGTACGGGTCTTCGGCATAAGTGGCCATTTTTGAGGCTATGGCCACTTCTACCTCTGGTATCATGGCCCATGTGGAGAATCTCTTCGTTTAGCCAGCCAGCAATAGTTTATTTCGACTTTGTGATATACTTAGGTACCCCCCTTACCCTTTGCTGATTAACTTACACGGGTCTGGGACATACGTGTTATGGCTATGTTAGAGGTAATGCCTACCTCATCCTCTGATATAATACCCCGCGTATAGAATCTCTTAGTTAGGCCAGTCGGCTTAATTTATATTTTCGTTGTAAAAAGAGGCATCGCATCCCCCGTTTAACCTTTTGCTGACAAACTCGTACAGATCTAGGGCGTTAGTTTTATCAGCCATTTAAAAGACAATGCACACATTTAACCTAGGATTAATGGCCAACTTGGATAATCTCGTACTTAAGCAAGCCGGCAATAATTTATTTCGACTTCTTTGTAAACAGAGGTTCCAACTCCCTTTTAAACCCTTTGATGATACCGCGTACTTCTCTAGGGAATAAGTGATTTAGGCCATTTTAGAGGCAATGACAACCTCTACCTCTGGTATCATGGCCCACGCGGAGAATCTCTTAGCCATCCAGCAATAGTTTAGTTCGACTTTATTATATACTAGGGTACCAACCTTACACTTTGCTGACTAACTCGTACGGGTCTAGGTCATACGTGCTCATGGTCATTTTATAGAGGCAATCCCTTCCTCTACCTCTCATATTATGGCCCGCGTGGATAATTTCTTAGTTTAGCCAGCGGGCAACAGTTTATTTCAACTTCGTTATATACCGGGCTAATTCATCCCCCTTTTAACTCATTGTTGACAAACTCGTTCGGGTCTATAGCATAAGTGCTATGAGCCATTTTTAAGAGAATGACTACTCCAACATCTAGTATAAGGGCGCACCTAAAAATGTCTTAGTTTGGGCAGCCGTCACTATTTTTGGTGGACTGTGTGATATACTAGAGTATTCCCCTTACCCTCTTCTGACCAACTCGTACGGGTCGAGGACATAAGTGCCATGGCCCATGGACCATTTAAGAGGCACTGCCTACCTATACCTCTGGTATAATGGCCAACGTGGAGAATCTCTTAGTTTGAAGAGCTGGCAATAATGAGGTTTATTTTTACTTCGTGATATACCGGCGAAACTCATGCCCCTTTTAATTCGTTGCTGATAAACTCGTGTAGATCCAGGACATAAGTGCTATAAGCCATTTATAAGGGTTTGACTACCTCTTCTTCTGGTATAATGGCCTACCTGGAGTATGTCTTAGTTTAGCCAGCTTTCAATAGTTGTTTTTTAGACTTAGGGATATACAAGAGTATTCCCCTTGCCCTCTGTTGACCAACACCTACGGGTCTAGGATATTAGTGCTTCGAGCCATTTTAGAGGTAATGCGATATATTGTAAAAGACATGAAATTTCATGTACAAATCATTTATAATGTGAGTATGGTCTGTATTTAACTCCTAAAAGGACATGGTATTTTGAAGTTCAAAATGAAACCTGGCAAAAATATACACATTTTATATCGGACATAAAGCAAAATTATCGGACAAAAAGCAAAACGGACAAAAAGCAACGGACAAAAAGCAAAAGTTTCGGACAAAAAGCAAAATAATCGGACAAAAGGCAAAACGGACAAAAAACAACGGACAAAAAGCAAAAGTTTCGGACAAAAAGCAAAATAATCGGACAAAAGGCAAAACGGACAAAAAGCAACGGACAAAAAGCAAAAGTTTCGGACAAAAAGCAAAATTATCGGACAAAAAGCAAAAGCGGACAAAAAGCGAATTGCGGACAAAAAGCACCGTATCAGCATCTTTTGTCTCTCTTTCACACAAAGTTTGATATTTAATATTATAGTATCAATGAATCCTTGAACTTTGATAAATAAGGGATAAAATCATTCTATAATTATATATTTTGATATGTATCTCTGACAACAACAAAGTAAATATTATAACATGTATGTTCTTTTTTTTAAATTGAACTTAAATTATGCAATAATTAATGATTGTACTATTACTAAATACACATGATTGTCAAACAGACTGTTATGCTTTTTTCAATTGTTTGTTCTAGATAACAAATAGAATCAATTTGCAAGCAAAAAAAGTAACAATGAAAACAAAATATAAAGTAATGAGTTTATATAGTTAGTAATTGATAAGATGACTTATTGAAAGTCATAATGGGTCTACTTTTTGGCTTGTTCCATTTCAACATCTTCAGCCATTGGTGCCCGGATAATAAGATTCCCTTTATCATCTCTGAAACATTGGATGTTCTTCCCGTCCACAGACCGGGGAACTGTCATCTGACGAAAGAACGACTCACGAATTTCATGACCATCTTCAGACCTCTTCCGTTCTCCTTAGATTGTCAACAAACAACCTTTGCATACAACCTTAACTTCCTCTTGCCGGTAATTTTCGACATTAAATGTCATCAAATTGCTGTGGCTGTCACTGGACACCAAGGCCCGACCTTCTTGTGGGACAATTTGGAGTTGCTTTCTGACAGGCAGTAGGTGGCTTCTAACATCATAGTTCCATCAGATTTCATGAAGCTGTGAAATCGGCATCAACATTTTCTGGAATCTGAACTGTCCTTGTGCGCTCGAAAGTATCTCCCCATTCATCATTACCATCTGTGTATTTAGCATGAATAATTACTTTACCTAAAATGAAGAAAAAATACTGCTAAACTTAAGTTTGATCTCTCAAGAACATGTTAACTCTGTCACATTCATTATTATCTAGGATATAATTGTGAATAGGCGAAATCATATTTATATCCGTCTACAATACCCCAAGCCCCATTAAATAACACCAAACAACAATACAAATGGTCGTCCCCAATAGCCTTAATTGCTGTCATGATAATGCGATAGCACCGTAAGGCACACGCTATCGTTCCTTCTCATCGTCTTGTAATAATCAAAGAGCTGAAAGCTCTGAAGAAAAATGACGCCACTGTCTCTAATATTGGGATAGTTTTTATGCAAGTCTTGATTTTCACATACCGTAATTAGTTTAACAATGCAACATGTCTCGTAAGCATATAATTGATATTCGTATATATGTGTGTGTGTGAAGTGAAGGTGACAACTGGCTGTTTTTTAAGACAAATGAATAGGTCAAGACTACCTGAATTGTACAAATAAATACCGTAGAAAGGCTTGTATATTTCTCACTGGTACATAGTCTGAATCTGGGTCCGTTCGCGCCCACTCATGTTCGCCCCCTTTCACTTTCACACCCTAAATGTTCCCACCCAATCTTAATTGGTTTTGTGTTTAATAACTCTGTAAGCAAGTGTATAATTGTTGTCATTGTCTCAAAATAAAGTGAGACAGCATTTTTATTTGTGTTGAATAAATCTTAATCATGTTTTGGATAGCGTATTGTTAAAAATAATAATAATCCTTTCTAATTAAAGTGGTATTTTGTCAACGTTTTATTTTGTGTTGAATAACTCTTAATCATGTTTTGGTTAGTGTATTGCTATAACTTTGTTTCATTGACTTCTTTCAAAATGAAGTGAGATTCTGACTATGTTTTTTTCTGTGTGTTGAATAGATTTTATCATGTTTTGGTTATAATAGTGGATTGCTATATTTTGGTTCCTATATTTTATTGTTTCGTTGTTTCAGATCAAAGGGACCAAGCTGTTAAAAACAATTATCTTTTGTGTTTTTCCTTTAAAATCTTCAATGTTTTACTCATACCAAGCTATAAATACATTCAGTATTTACACCAAAGCAATTTAAAACAACGATCATGATTTTCCAATTATTCAACTTAAATTTGAATTAAAATTGAGCGTGAATGAGTAGAGTGCGAACGGACCTTGGGTGCAAACGTGCGAGGTGCGAACCTGCAAGGTGCGAAAGTGTATTGGGTGCGAACAGACCTGATACCACAAAATATTAAGTATATAATCTTTTTGTTACTGTTATCAAAGGTCTAATGAAACTCAGGTAATTTCAAACATTTGTCAAAGAATTCTAGTCAAACCGGCACCTGGTTAAATTGGCACCTGAACAAATCAGCACCTGGTTAAATCGACACCTGATATAGTCAATTCGTCACCCATGTTAGATATATATTTTAACGGTATTTTAAGCAAAAAGAGTAAAAATAAGTAAGGGGTTGCCAGATTTTTTTTCAGTATTTAAGCAAAAAGAGTTAAATACAAATGTACTAACTTTCACATTTTTGGGTGTTCATTGTACATTTTGTATATATTTATTTTTCTCAACTAAATGACATTTTTGGTGTATTTTTAATGATATATATATGAGTAGTCAAAATAGTTATTACGTCTGGCAAGGCTTTTTAATTTTATTCTGGGACACCTTTCTATGACTGCAAGGCTGTGTTAATTTTTTTCTGGGACGCCTTCCTAAGAAAGCCTTCCTACGAACTTCGTAGGAAGACGTCACAGAAAAAAAAATAAAACAGCCTTGCCAGACGTCATAATTATTTGGACTAATACATGAGATATTGGATATTTTTATGCATTATTTAAACCAGTTGAGCATTTTACAGGATTGTTTGTTTAATGCTTTTTAAACTTTACTGAAAAAAAAACACCTTAAATTTGCTTATCATTTGGCATGAAAGTTTGATTTATTGAAAGGGACTCATAGTTTTCCATTTTTTTTTTAATAATTGTCTAATTGTTAAAACAACAGCTTGGGTAAGGGCTTCGTTGTTTACCTTTATACACAACAACATAATTTCACTTTGGTTTCGTTGTTTACCTAAATACACAACAACATATTCACTATGTACTTGGTAACAGTTATTAATTAATTGAATAGAAAATATTATAACAAATATTATTGGATGCCGAATTGACGTCAAATAGGTGCCGATTTGACTAATGCCAATTTAACCAAGTGCCGACTTGACTTGTACGTTTCAATTCCTCTGCGATCGTTTGCGGTATTTTCTTGAGAAAGACCTATTTTCCATCATCAAAGAGAAGAAGAAACTGCTTGAAAATGATTCTGGAACGCTTCATGATTATTAAAATAAGTTAAATTCACTCAAAAAACAATTTTAAAACTTGCGATGTTTAAACAGGAAGTTTCAAACGCACGTGTAAAAAAAGAAATTAACCGGTGAGAGTGGAAATCCGTACATAACAGATATCACTATAGTACGACTTTGAAAGCAAAACAGTTCCATCCTTTTGTAAAACAGTCTTTAATATACCTATCACATTAATGTTTGAAGGGTCTTAAGCTTATTCAAACCATAAAAGTCGGTATGAAACACCAAAACGGAATGAACAATAACCGATTACGTTTTGTAGTTTACAAATTCTAAACTGGTTCCCGTCAAACTACAACCCTTTGTCCGAGTGCAGTGGAATACAAGCAGAAACCAGTTAGTTTGTAAACTGGTTCCTGGCTGATTACTACACAATGACCTCTCATGCATAATTAATGATAACACAAGCAGATTCCAGTTTGTATAGAAAATAGTAAATACGAAACCAAGCGCGGTAGGCAGAGAAATGTAATGAAGTTCAGGTCGCCAGTAATGGAACAATGACTGCGTCATTTTCCAAAAATGACATGTGACGATAACGGTGTAGGAACATTAGGTGATTGGTTCGAACTAGATTACACGCACAGGCCTTAGTTTCAATTTTCCCCCATATATACCTACCTTAATGTGACACAGGCATTAGTCTCAGATTTTACCTATATATCTTAAAACTGTGTCTGTGTATATAAGGTTAATAACATCCAATGTTTTAGAGATGATAAAGGAATCTTAAGCCAATTTGGCTGGCTGAAGTTTTATATTATGTATTTAATGTAACGATATACTTTATACTCAGGTTGCACTATAATAAACAGTTCTTCTTCTTTTATACTGTTGATGTATGAGACAAAAGGCCTACAGTGTTATATAAAGGTATATGGGTTAAAATATTGAAAGAAAAAGGCCTGGGTGATACAAAAATACACGAGTAAAAACAAATATGTAAGAAAAGTGCCTATTAATACAGAAAAGACGGAGAAAAGGTGATTGAGACCTGCAGTTGGTTATCTACAAATGATCTATTTATAAATCTCTTACAAAAATAGGGCTGCACAGATCACATACGTCTTTCCAGTTGAAACCCACCCCACCCCACCCCACTTAAAAAATATCAGCTGTTAATACTTAATGCAACAACATTCAAATCATAATATAATTTATGTTCTCTCCAGTGAATTAATTTAACTTCTATTTACATATAAACTTAATAAACAAACTAAAACAAAGTAGACCAAAATAGGAATGGCCATTGGCACTTGTCTCTGTAAAAATTTTATAGCAATTGTTGTGGATAAGGGGACGACCATTTGATATTCTGGGGGGGGGGGGGGCGGGGGCAGGAGGATTTGTTTTTGATCGGTTATTTATTTTTGTAAACTAAGAGGACGGATTATTCATTTTCTGCACTATTGAAGCAAGATTTTTCATTTTCATTAAAGCAAGGGACTGATTATTCATTTTCACAACTATATTTTTGATATTCGAAAACATAAAATTTTTAAATGATTTGTTTATTAAAAATAATACATATAGTATAGTCAAGTCATTATGTACCATTTAATTAGATTAACCCACCCCCTCTGCAGAAATAAATCTTTTAAAATCCCAACTCCATAAACATGTTTTGCATACATACATAGTATTAATGTTTTGTTATAAATAGGCACTTTTGAATGTATCAGCAAACATATGACGCCGAGCGGAGCGAGGCAAAATGTTTTTTGAAGGGTTTTGGAGCCACTGAAGGCCCAAGAAGCTATAGAACAAATGATGCAAAATCATGCTTTCTGGGAGTTCCGAAGACCAATTCATAATCTGAAAATGAAGTTTTGTTTAAATAATTTTTTGACAATATTTATTTTGGTCTCAAAGCAAAATGTATAAATTCAGTGTAAGACTGAAGTTTCTAGGGACAACATCAAAAGACCAATGAGCATGATAAAGCAAAAATGGAATTCACAAAGTCTGTGGCTGCTGTCTTTTTTAAACTCATGATCAAGTTCATAACAAAATTACTAGATTACAAAAGGAATGCAACACTAACAGAATACAGAAAGGCAATCAATGAACAAAAGACAAATAAATAAGAAACATTGATCCTGAAAAATCAGAGCTATAAGTCTGAGGGAAAACAGAACTTTCTTCTTGCAAGGCCGTGAACACGATTTGATATGGAGACAAACGTTTGGTTTTGAAATTTCCTGTACATGTAGTTACGGCCCTGTTAAAACAAAAGTGAGGTAAGGTTTCCTGAGACAATATACCTCAAGTTAAATGAAACCAAATGAAACCAATTTTTTAGACATTTCAAGTATATTTAAATAATATTTTTACTTTTGTTATCGAAAAATGTGGGAATTGTAGAATCTGGTGCCATATCATAATTTAGATTAGACCTATTTATTTATTTTCAATACATTGCAAGTAGGTAATTTATTTTAAAACTACCACAGAACAAACCATTTATTTTTGTGATTATCAAGGCTGAGTTATTTATTTTCAAAATCCTCCTGCCCCCCCCCCCCCCAGAAAATCAAATGGTCATCCCCTAACGATGCCATCGTTCCATTTCTAAACATCACAGATGAAAAAATAAAACCTTACCGTCTTCTACTTTCACTTTGACATGTTCTGCATTGAAGTCTCCAATCTTCACGCTGCAAGTCCATTTTCTATCCGCAAGTGAATTCTCGGGTCTGTAAATATATTTCTTCTCTGTATCATGGGACGGCCATACCCCCAGCTTACAGGCATTAGGTTCCAGTCTGTTAAGATGTGAACATACCATCGGAATCGTCCTCCTTTTGATTGAAGCGATTCCACAGTACTGGTATAAACGACATATTTTGCAGATTGTGTTTTAGCTAGAAGTTTAGAACTGATACTATTGTGTGTCCGTTTCCTTTTGATACCATTTTATTTCTTCTGGCTTTTATATATAGCGGAGAAAGATGCTTCTCAAAGTTGTAGAAATTAAAAGACGGAAAGTACCTGAGTGTTCCTAAATATAAATAACATAAATAACTAAATAACCATGATAACTTGTTAGGTTCAGGGTTATAATCTAGTATGATCGAGAATATTATTTTTAGAAATGTTGATTATAGATCTATTCTATTGTATTCTATTGTATTCTATTCCATACATGCATCATGCATTTTTTTCCAGACCTCTAAAATAAGTTATTTTTAAACCGATTGAGCGTAGATATGTATAAAATTATGTTGAGTATGAATCATTTTTGTGAATGCAATAATTAAAAATATACATATCTAAACATTTGCTAAAGGTTCAGTTGGACCCTTTGGCTACAATGGCTGAGTTTTGACTTATTTATCGACTGTCACTCCCTCAGTGTACATACGTTATTGTAGTTTTCTGTATTTTGCAAATATACAGCAGTGTACATATTCTGTCCTGATATGAATGTAATATGTGTCACTGGACGTTAAACGTCAACCAAAAATCATCATATCAAATTTAACACACAACAAATATATATTTATACAAAGTTTGGCTTAAAAGGATACTGAATGTGAATAAAAATGAATGGGTATGCATCAAGGAGAAACAAAAATGCTGTCCCCATCCGCAGATATGCTAAAGTTGTTAAGACTGACATATATGTGCAAATTAAATGGGCATTTAAAAAGTCAGAATGCGAGTTCATATGTTCATACTCTTTTAGATCCTTTTTTAGTAGCAATAAACAAAAGAACTATGTCAATTGGACATGCTTTGATACTATATATGCGCTTGAATTTTTACTTGATAACATCTTTGTTCGCTTTGGAGATTCTGTAAATCGTCAAGTTATTGGAATTCCAATGGGGACTAACTGTGCACCACTTATTGCGGACCTCTTTTTGTATTGTTGTGAGTTACAATTTATGACTAAAATTAGCAAAGACTCATCGAAACAACATTGATACAAAAATTTAACAATACTTTTAGATATTTGGATGATATATTTGCTCTCAATAATGACGACTTCAGTATGTATTCTAAAGAAATTTATCCTGTTGAACTTACTTTAAATAAAGCTAATACTAACAAAGACCACTGCCCTTTCCTCGATCTTGAAATCTATATCAGTAACGGAAAGCTTAATACAATATTTTTATCCATTTTTAGATGGTGACGTTCCCTTGTCACCATCTTATGGTGTTAATATATCTCAACTTGTACAATTCGCTCGTGTATGTAACAACGTATTAGATTTTTGCGAGAGAAATTTATGTAGTACTGAAAAATTATCACACCAGGGTTTCCGATATCACAAACTAGTTAAAACAAATTTTATCATCGGTATAAGAAAAAAATTCGTAAATATAACTCAACATGCAGACATCTTATACGTTCAGGTATTTCACATCCAATCTGTTATGGTAATATTCTTTACAAAACACAAACATGTCAGTATTCACCTCAAAAGCTTACAAAACCTTTAAACAGACTTATTAAGAAGGGATATAGTTACGATACTGTTGCCAGGTCAATAAAGATTGCATATTTTGGCTTTAATATTGATTTACTTATAGGGTCTTTGAATCGGAACTAAACACATTTATTTGAAAAAACAGTTGTTGGCATGACACGGGTTATGTTCTCCTCATATATTTTATGATAGTATGACACTTATAACCCCTAACGGGAGGGATTGTACCTGATATTCATATGATGGTTGTTTTTGTGTTACATATTTGTTTTTCGTTCAATTTTTTTTTTACATAAATAAGGCCGTTAGTTTTCTCGTTTGAATTGTTTTACATTGTCGTATTGGGGCCTTTTATAGCTGACTATGTGGTATGGGCTTTGCTGATTGTTGAAGGCCGTACGGTGACCTATAGTTGTTAATGTCTGTGTCATTTTGTCTTTTGTGGATAGCTGTCTCATTGGCAATCATACCACATCTTCTTTTTTATATAATCTTTCAATAAGTTTATTTGAGGTCTGGAGCTGGCATGTCAGTTAACTGCTAGTAGTCTGTTGTTTTTTATGGATTATTCTTGAACTGAATTTTAATGTGCGTATTGTTATGCGTCCATTATCACTGTACTAGTATACATATTTTTTAAGGGGCCAGCTGAAGGACACCTACGAGTGCGGGAATTTCTCGCTACATTGAAGACCCATTGGTGGCCTATTGCTGTTGTCTGCTCTATGATCGGGTTGTTGTCGCTTTGACACATTCCTCATTTCCTTTCTCAATTTTAATGATTGATATGACTGACAGATGAGTAAATATTGGATGAAAATGGCAGATGCAGAAGGATCGATATGACTGACAGATGTTCGAAGATTAGTAAGACTGAAAGATTTGCGAATCGAACATTGGTGAACGAACAGATGTTCAAAGACTGATAGGACGGACATATGTGCAAGATTAATAGGACGGACAGATGTGCAACATTTGACATCATTGAAAAAATGTGCATAGGTTGATAGGACTGACAAATGTACAAAGATTGATAGGGCTTACATGTGCAATGGTTTATAAGACGAATAACATATGCAAAGATTGACAGGACACTATTTGCTGTAGGTGAAATCAACGTATGCATGGGTGTATCAGAGGGAGTAACGTTACTAGCTTGAAAAACAATAGTATTGACGGGTAAATTATGACTTTTCGACTGGGAGGGATTAATGAAATTTCTAATTTGACGAATTTTTTAATTTAAATCGGACATGTACTTTTTTTTTTTTTACGATATTAGAAGTTAGCCTCGACAATATATACGATAACAATACACAGTTCGGAGTATGGTTTCGCATTTTTGCCTTTGTGATTCTTTTAAATATGAAAGTTATTGGATAATAATATTAATGTTCAGATATAGCTGCAGAGTTATATAGCCTTTAAATTAGGTTTATATGAACATCACAATTGTTTTTGCATGTTTTATGTGCCATTTACTGTTTGACAATCCGTTTTTCACACCCGTATCAAAAAAAATAGTTCATGCTCGAACTTTTAAACCAATTTTATGAAAAAATGAGATGAAATGCATATGCTTTTACCTGAAGTCCTGTAGATGAATATGGTTTCATTTTTTTTATATAAAATCCTGAGTAAGCACAATTCATGACAAGGAAAGCTAAACTTCTTTCCGATCGGTTATTAACTGACAATTAAGGCCACAGCGGAATGAATGCGTATCTAGCACAGGGAAATTGGTACCGTTTATGTTATGGTTTTAAAATCTTATAACATTGCTATGGGAAACCCGTTTAAAATCCTGACCCCGCCATATTCTGTATGTTGCTTCTTGTGTACTATTATTTATCTGTTTGTCTTTTTCTTTTAGCCATGGCGCTGTCAGTTTATTTTTCAATTTATGAGTTTGACTATTCCACTGGTATCGACCCCCTCTTCTTTTTTGCATTTCTCACAGATAACAATTGCACTTATCTAAAAGTCGATGGTCTCTCATATATCTCTTGATAAATTTACTTCTGATATCGTTATATTTGTCACATTCTAAAATTGAATAATAGTCATCTTCAATGACATTTTTTTATAACACATACCACAACAACGTTAATTTCAGACTATACCAAAATATCTAGCAACATACATAGCTACAACAGGTGTTGTTAAAACAAAATGATAAGGTTTTAGTAAAATTTTGAATTATGCTTAGGATTGCTTTTAGTCTAATTTGTTGTCTAGCCTACGACTGTCTCAGAAAGCTCGCCTTATGATAGGGATTCGGTGGCGGCGGTAGCGTCGCTGACTTACTACTAAGAAGTTTGTTATTTCAGAAGTGGATGACCTGGATGCTTTATATTTTGTATATAGATGCCTTATTTGTAGAGGTGACTGATGTGATTAAGTTTCGTCTGTCATTTGTCCATTAGTTTTTCTGCCAGTTAACATTACAATCAGTCTGTGCTTAAAGTTTCTTTAACTATCATGCATTTCTACCAAATGTAGACAGAAGCTTGTTTATGATTATAAGATAGTATCCAGACGTAAATTTTGTAACAAAATCCTGTTCATCCGTATATTGTTTATAAATAGTTTTCTGCCAGTAAACATAAAATTCACTCTGTGGTTACAGTTTTTAAAATTTTAATGACTTTCACTATCCTGGATCAGAAGCTGGTTATGATCAAAAACTAGTATCAGGAAGGAAAGTTTTAAAAGATTGTTTTCCTGTTTTTTTCATATATTACTTTTAAATGGACTTGTATTTTTGTCCATCTGATGAATTAAGCCTTTTTCAACTGATTTTTATAGTTCGTTCTTATGTTGTACTGTTATACCACTGTCCTTGTTTAGGGGAGGTTTGGGATCTCGCTAACATGTTTAACAGCGCCACATTATGTATGTATGTGCCTGTCCCAAGTCAGGAGCCTGTAATTCAGTGGTTGTCGTTTGTTTACGTGTTACATATTTGTTTTTCGTTCATTTTTTTTTTATATAAATACGGCCGTTAGTTTTCTCGTTTGAATTGTTTTACATTATCGTTTCGAGGCCTTCGGGGCAAGTATGCAAGACTCGGGTTCCGCGGAACCCTTACGAACTTTTATAGTTTGCTCTTATGTTGTATACAATTACACCACTGTCCCAAGTTTGTGGTAATTTTGGCGCCATCAAACTAGTTTATATAGTTTATATATGCGTTTACTTTTCTACATTGGCTAGAGGTATAGGGGGAGGGTTGAGATCTCATAAACATGTTAAACCCGCCGTAATTTTGTGCCTCAGGAGACTCTGGCCTTTGTTAGTCTTGTATGATTTTTTTTTCAAGTTTCTTATGTATAATTCGGAGTTTAGTATGACGTCCATTATCACTGAACTAGTATACATATTTTTTAAGGGGCAAGCTGAAGGACGTTTATCGCTACATTGAAGACCCATTGGTGGCCTTCGGCTGTTGTCTGCTCTATGCATGGTCAGGTTGTTGTCGCTTTGACACATTCCCCATTTCCTTTCTCAATTTTAGCTAAGAATATTATTCTAAAGTACAAGAACTTTGAAATGCAATATTGCAGTAATCAATGTTTTCTAGGAGTTTGTAAAATAAGTGATAAAAACATTGTATAAATGATATTTAATGTCTATCTCTGACAAAAACAAAGTAAATAAAGTAACAAACATGTTCTCTTCTTCAAATTGAACTAAAATTATGCGATATTTAATGATTGTTCTACACGATTGTTCATATGCAAATAGTCAATGAAATGATATATTCCATTACAAAATATACATGATTGTTAAACAAGCTTTCTCAAAATGTTATCTTTATTATTCAAAAAGGGTAAAAATTTGCAAACAGCAAGTTTTATTGAGTTGACAGTATGCATCATGCAACTATTAGTTCGCAAACACATTTTACACATATTCTTTTTATCAAGAATTACGACTTTCGTCAGTCAAAAAAAAAAATAACAATGAACACAAAATCAAATTATAAAGTAATGAGTTAAAATGTCTATAGTCTGTAATTAATAAGATGATTTAATCAAGTACAACTAAAAGTCACACTAGGTCTACTTTTTGGCTTGTTCCATTTCAACATCTTCAGCCATTGGTGCCCGGATAGTAAGATTCCCTTTATCATCTCTAAAACATTGGATGTTCTTCCCATCCACAGACCGGGGAACTGTCATCTGACGAAAGAACGACTCACGAATTTCATGACCATCCTCAGACCTCTTTCGTTCTCCTTGGGCTGTCAACATTCCATCTTTACATAAAACCTTCACCTCCTCTGGCCGATAATTTTCGACATTGAATGTCATCAAATTGCTGTGGCTGTCACTGGCCACCAAGGACCGACCTTCTTGTGGGACAACTTGGAGTTGCTTCTCATCTGACACACGGTACGGGGCTTCTAACATCATAGTTCCATCAGATTTCATGAAGCTATGAATTTTTTCGGCATCAACATTCTCTGGAATCTGGACTGTCCTTGTGCGCTCGACAGTATCTCCCCATTCATCATTACCGTCTGTGTACTTAGCATGAATTATTACTTTACCTGAATTATAGAAAAAAAACTTGTTGAGTTTAAGCGCTCACGAATATTTTTTTACTCTATCGAATTCCATAATATATAATCTTGGATTAAACGGTTGTTTCGTCCATAACCCGAGCCCCAATAAACCAAACGATCATCCCCTTACCCTAACATTAATACTAAGAAAACAAATACCCTGTTCTGAATTGCTGTCTTATTTCAAGCATAGCTACTATGCGAGAATATATGAATTTACACATGGATTTCTATGAATATTTTACAAAGTAATTGATGCGTAACAAACTTTAACCCCAGACTATATCTACTTGTAAAACTGCAAAAAAAAAGTTCGTTTATAAGCAGAAACAGATAAATGAAAATAAATAATTTCAAAATTTTACTCTGGATACTGTAATTTGGTCATACACAAATTTCATAAAAATCCATGAAGGTTTCACATAATTTTTGTTTTTATCGTACATCATGATATATCAGTGACCGCTGTGGAAAGACAAATTGATATTGGTAGCAAAAGGCAAATTTTTCATACACGTACGTTATTTCCATTTTATTCATTTTCCTAAAATTAATAGAAAACAAGGACGAGGGCTTCAGAAAAAATGTCCTGTCGCCAACATCTATGATCGTCCCAGCTATTATCAAATAAATACTTACCACCATCTACTTTTACTTTGACGTGTTGTTCATCGAAGTCTCCAAGCTTCACACTGTAGGTCCACTTTCTATCCTCGAGTGAATTCTCAGGTCTGCGTCTTCTCTGTATCGTGGGGCGGCCAAACCCCCAGCTAAAGGGCATTGGGTTCCAGTCATCCATAAAGTGGAACATGTCCTCAGAATCATTCTGCCTTTGATTGTAGCGGTTCCAAAGTACTGGGATAAAAGACATGATGTCGATTTTTACCTGGTTAATGATAGTCTAGTACTGTTAACATGGAATGTCCGTTTCCTTTTGATACCATACTGTCTCTTCGGCTTTTATATAGTTCGAGAGGTGGATTCTCGTAAGTTGTAGAATGTAAACAAAGGAAAAATACCGGTTTCTAAATATAAACAACGTAAATAACTTATTCGGGTTCAAGGTTATAATCTAGTATGATCTAGAATGTTATTTTTAGAAATATTGATTATCTATTCATATTCTATTGTATTCTATTGTATTCTATTTCATCTACATCCAGCAGACTTTATTTTAGACCCCCAAAATATACATACAAACCGTTTCATTATTTTGGCAGTATAACATTTTGTTTTAATCAATTTGAATATGAATGCTATTTAGATAAATTCAAAGTCAAAGAGAAAGTAAATATTCATCACTGTGCTTAAACGGGTAACTTAACCACAGTCGTTTAGGCACAGTGTTCATGGGAACATACCGAGCCTCATCTTTTTGGTACAGGCTTTTTGGGTGGCATTGTTATTTTGTTTTTGTTTTTTCGGGAAAACTATATTTTTTTTTAATTTGATAAAAAAAAACGACACTAATTAATTAATTGAAATATTATATGTATGTAATATTTGACACTGGATGTTAAACACCATTTCAACAAAACTATCTTTTGAATTGAACACATAGAAAACATTTGATTAATGAGAAGTATATAAAGGATTCTGAATGTAATTAAAAGAAGTATTTATACGGTAAGGGACTTATCATTTTTTATCTGGGAGGGTGGACTGGTCAGAATGCAGGGGGGATCAAGTTTTTTTTCTGTGTGTGGAAAAGGGGGGTTCAATTTTGTTGATAAATTCAAAGAGGGGGATCAATATTTTTTGCACATAGAAAAAAAAAGTTAACCTACATCAAGAGACAAAATGTATAGAAGAACATAACAAAATTCAAATCGAAATATATTTTCAACACCATTCATATACAATTAAGTTAGACATCACAAGACTTTGGTGATTTAGGAAGCTGCCATTTTGTGTCATAAAATGCACAAGTGTTTCATAACCTGAATACTTCAGTCGTTATATTTTATTCACTTAGTCTTAGATCACTAGATTAACTAGCATTACTGCCAATTCTTTTTCTAAATCAGCTTTATAGTTTGAAAGAAATTAAGTATAAAATAAAACGAAATCAACAGCAATTTGTGCAAAATTTTATCCAAAAATCCAAAACACTTCGTATCGTGAAAGAATATAGTATAGAGCAAAACATTCTCCAATAAATGATTAAATATTCATCTAATCTGCATTCAAAAGATAAATATTGAAACAAAAGATGATTCTGACATGACGAACACCACTAATGTACCTTTTTGTTTTCACTACAAGATCCTTTTGGATTATATATACCTCTCTTCCCTCACAACTTGTACGTTTCAGACTAATAAATTAAAATTTTTGGGTTACCATCACACATCTATTAATGAAATGTGACAATAAATGAGTAATTGAATTGTTCAGGCTGAAAGCATGAACTACTCCATATAAAAGTTTACCGACTCAATGTAGGTTTCAATAAGGCCTAACGTTAAAGGTGAGTTTAAGCCGCGGTGTGTCAGTGTCAAAATGTCAAAACCGCTGACAATATTTGATGTTCGCAATATTTTCGTAAAATAACATATTATATTAAGTGTTTTGGATGTTCAAATGTTGGCATATTTAATAGAAAGGGGGGGGGTCACATTTTTAAAATATTTTTAAGGGGGGATCAAATAAAAATAGTGAAACATTATTGGGGGATCAAGAAAATTTTATGTGTTTGATTTCAAAATGACCAGTACCCCCCCCCCCTTTCCCAGGTAAAAAAAATGATAAGTCCCAAATGAGAAAGCAACTAAAAAATATCTAAGAGTTAACTCGATCTTCAATCTAATTAAAAACCAATCTCTCATCGCTCCCGTTTTCTGATATGTCGTTTGGGAGCTCGCGACATATCAGAAAACGGGAGCGATGGGAGATCGGTTTTTGGTGGAAGAAGACTTCAAGTCTCCTGAGGGTCTATGGTGCCGACTTTAAAATCATTGAGCCTCCGTATGCCGCATTCGTTTCTGTGTATTACAATTTCATAACAACTTCTGATTCCTGAAACCGATTTTTACACATGATTAAGCATCTGAATCATTTAATTTGTAAATTAGGATTGAAAAACAATCACTATCGTAAATATGTACCCTTTTATTTATGTAAATTATTATATTTCATCTCATCTACATAAACATTGTTTGTTTACTTGTAACCGGATGTTTTTACTGTAGATATTTGTAGTACGCATGCGTGAATTTGGTATCGGGACAACTTGCCCTGTTTGCATGTTGCCCTTGGTCTGTAAGTCCTGAGTTCTTTCGCCCATATAGTACGTTCGCCCTGTGTTCATTCTCTTTACTCTTATCAAGGAAATTTTATAATACGTCCTTGCATTTATTAAAAAATATTAATATTCAGGGTACCGTTAAAAAAACTCTAAAACACGATTTAGTGAAAATCATCTGTTCCTTATTTTGTTCCCAAGTTAAGACAATCGTGTTCAGTCAATCAAATTCTGTGTTTCTCATGATCAATTAATAAGACAATCAAAAACGTTTTCTCTGAAGATTATTCTAACATGCTAGATTTTAAAATTGTGTTTTGTGTTGTTTTCATCTTGTTGTAAAATGTGAATTATCATTTGCAATCGTTCTTACACAGCCTTTAGGATAAAAGCATGGCTGATTGACAAAACTCGATGATGCAGTACTACCATAAAGATAAAATATAGATTTTTTTTCACTAAATTATTGACATAATACTTGTTGTAACATATTTTATTTTTGTATTCAACCATTTAAAGGACAATGTACTATTCTTTTTTCACAAGGACCAACAAACAGGTTGGGAACCCCACCCGACATTATGAGTGGTGTCCCTAAAATGAGGGACTGTCCCTAAAACAAGGGGTCATTTTACTGTTGAAAAAAAAAGAAAGAAATTTTTTAAGATTTTAATTTTTAACTCAAAAGTGGGAAAATTCATTATATTTGGAACAACTTTTCTAAATAAGGGTTCAAATTAATAAAGAAGATACAAGTTTAGAAACATCACAAAATTCTTTTGACATGTTTTGACCATTTAATACTTGATAGATGAATATACATGTAAAGGTGCTCATTTTTTACAGTGGGTTATAATGTTCTTCCAATGAGGGTTATGCCTCATTTGGAGTGTTGTTCGCAACCTGTTAAATGTCCATCTTTTTGCATAATTCAAAATTGGAAATTTCAACAAGCTTCTAATATTCTTATACAAGAAAATAAACCCTGGTCTGCTAGCTACATGTTCTACCGATCTTTTCTACCGATTCAATAACTAGAATCATGCAAACAGACTAAAGAAAAAGGCATGTAAGTTCATCATACAAATATGACACTTTTTCTAGACAATCCAGATCGTGCAAAATACTTCGCTAAAAATTGTAACCTTTAGAATTGTTGTCACGCACTAAAAAACCCCATGGGAACTTTCAAAAGTTGGCGGGTATGTAACAAGTCTTACTATTTTATGCCCCATTTATGGGCATTGTGTTTTCTGGTCTGTCTGTTCGTCCTGCTTCAGGTCAAATTTTTTGGTCGAGGTAGTTTTTGATGAAGTCGAAATCCAATCAACTTGAAACTTAATACACATGTGTTCCTTAACCTATAGCTGTACAATGTAACAAAGTCAGTATGGGCCACTAAGCTAAACTGCCCGCTTTGCACCAGCTGAAATAAATGATTGCTTAGGATGGGAATCGAACCCACATAAACCAACCCTGTTGTCTTATATTTTAAATAAACCAAGAATTGCTCCCAGAACAAACAAATAAAGTTTACAAATATGTTGATTTTCGGTTATTAAATGGTAAACTTTCAATATGCTCCACTGTACAGCTCATTCACATGAATCACATCTAACCGTTTGTTTGGCAAGGCGGGTTAGAATTTAGGGGATGGAGGGGACAGGAAGCACGCCCCCTTTAAAGAACTTTAAATATGGTAAACAAATAACCTATTTAATAGTGTTTTCAAATGTTGGCTTGCTATACCCCACCCCCACTTTAAAAGTGTTTGATCCACACCCGGTTTATTAAACACTGCTGAGATCTAGACTTTTAAAAATGAGGCTACTCTATGTTTGACCGTTAAAATTAGATAGCGTTTGTTTACTCTAAACAGGAATATATATATGTTAGATATACTGTTCCCAGCTCTTAATGAACTATTTCTTTTTTTTTTTAAATTATATCGTTGCATGTCAATGAATTTAATCGTGAACATTTTGAAATCCCGTTTAATTAATGTACGCCATGGGCGATGGGGGATAGGACCTTTATCGGGACTCCGGGATCGAGTGTTTTTAAGCTCGGGATTTCGGGATTGACCCTTTCGGGATCCGGGAATTCTTTTTTTCGAATTTCGGGACCTCGGGATTTCGTGTTTTTAAGCCCGGGATTGTGGGATCAGGACCCCTCCTACCCTCCCTCATGGGCTTCTAGTTTCAAGTTAAACGTGGAATATTTCATACAAACTCTTAGACGGACTATGTGAAATTATTTTCCTCAAAATCATTAATTAATATAAGAAAAATAAAACATTTCGAAAATTTTGAAAACATTATAAAATTAAAAAAACCCACCCTTTGCAGTTCAGTTGTACGTAAGTTTTGGGATTGCAGCAATCTTCCAAAATATCAGAAATCTGTACTAGAAGTTTGTTGTGTCCTTATCCAGTACATCTAAAACAGTTTTTTCGTCACCAATGTAAAGATGCATCCAACGCTGTCGAAAAATCTTTTCAAACTGATAACCTGCTGTTTCTGAAGCTTAAAAAAGTAGGCGGAGCCTCAAGAGTAATGTCCGAAAAGAGTTATTTTACAGATTCTTATTAAAATAATTTCGAAGTAAACATTAAAAACACTCGAATCCAGAGTCCCGATAAAGGTCCTATCCCATCGCCCATGGCGTACATTAATTATTTACTCGACTTCGTCTCGTGAGGTTATTGCCGGGGGTTTCAACAAAAGCTATGGTATAATTTACGAAACACCACAAAAGTGTCCAAAAGATATGAAATATCTATTATAACTTATGATATGATCTTTCTAATTTTACTGCCAAATTAAAGATTTTGCCTAATTTTCACTGTCCACTGAACATAGAAAATGATTGTACGGATGGGAAATCCATGTACTTATGACACATTCTTGTCTGAAGAAAAAATATGTCATAACGATAATGGAACAAAGCAGGCTGGGTTAGTGGGGCTGCTTTTATGGTAATTCAATGCATTGATCGGTCAAAAAAGGAGAGGTTCCAACCACCGGAACCCCCCCCCCCCCCCCCCCCCGTGGATCCACCATCGACACGTACCTTTTTATATGCCTATGTGTAAAGGTAAACACATATGACAGATTATATAGGCTTCAGGAACAATTTTTTCAATATACATTTATTTTTATGTGTATGACTATGTTCATTTGTCAAAAAAGGGTGTTTCAGTAGGAAGTATTTCGCTATTTTTTCTCCCTTAATAATTTTAAACACACTATGTTTCTCTTCAAACAAAGATACTGCCATTTTATGTATTTTACACATTCATACATACTTTGTAAAATCTAAAAAAAAGGTGATGTATTTGAAACTAATAGAGAACGAAAAAATAACGGATTTTGGAAGAAAAAGGGGAGGCCCCACACCCCCAAAAAATAAAATTGTCCTGTCCCTAAGTACCTATGGTATATTCTATTTCACTTTAAAAAATAAGAAATAATATGTTCCACTGGGCGACCTTTTAAAAATTCAGATAGGTACTCATGCAAAACTCAAATAACGTAATTTAACGTGTGTGCGTTTGTCTTTTTAGATGAAGCTGTGTGTCTGTATTTTCCTATAGGTTCTATATCTATATAGAAACATATTGCTCATGCATAATGTTGTTGGTTTTTTTTCTACTGACACAAACAAACTTCATTTTTGAAAGTGTCACATTAATTATAGGAATAATTTATTGAATAATAAACTCCGGGAAGGGTGGGATTTCTCCTGCAGACTTTAAAAATGTCGAGTTGAACTATAACTCTGCGGCTTAGCGTGTCGGTCTAGTATACAAGAGTATAGCAGTGTTATTTCTAAAACTATTTTTTGAATTGAACACAAAAAAGTCATAGCAAACATACCGGTATATTAATGAGAAGTATATAAAGGATTCTCAAAATAATTAAAAGAAGTATGTATACGATAATGAGAAAGCAGTCCAAAACATCTTATTCAGTACGCAATTGAAATAAAAACAATTTTCAATATTACATGTACATTTTTAGAAGCATACTTGCAAAGGTAAACATATATGCCAGATTCTATAGGTTAATGGACTATGTGCAAAGGTTGATAGAAATGACAGATATGTAAAACAGATGTGCAGACGTTATAGGAATGGGATACTAGTATCTGTAAAGTTTGATCTGACATGCAGATTTTCGAGGGTTGGTAGGACTGACAGATATGTAAAGGTTGGTAGGACTGACAGATGTGTAAAGGTTGGTAGGACGGACAGATGTGTAAGGTTGATAGGACGGACAGATGTGTAAATGTTAGTAGGACTGACATATGTGTAAAAATTGGTAGGACTGACAGATATGTAAAGGTTGGTAGGACTGACAGATGTGTAAAGGTTGGTAGGACTGACAGATGTGTAAAGGTTGGTAGGACTGACAGATGTAAAGGTTGGTAGGACTGACAGATGTGTAAAGGTTGGTAGGACTGACAGATGTGTAAAGGTTGGTAGGACGGACAGATGTGTAAAGGTTGACAGAACGGATAGATGTGTAAAGGTTGGTGTGACGGACAGATGTGTAAAGGTTGGTAGGACTGACAGCTGTGAAAAGGTTGGTAGGACTGAAAGATGTGTGAAGGTTCGTAACACTGACAGATGTGTAAAGGTTGGTAGGACTGACAAATGTGTTAAAGTTGGTAGGACTGAAAGATATAAAACGATTAGTAGGACTGACAGCTGTGTAAAGGTTGATAGAACTGACAGATATGTAACGGTTGGTAGGAATGACTGATATGTAAAGGTTGGTAGGACTGACAGATGTGTAAAGGTAAGTAGGACTAATAGATTTATAAAGGTTGGTAGGAGTAACAGATGTGTAAAGGTTAATAGGGCTAACAGATGTGTAAAGGTTGGTAAGACTGACAGATGTGTAATAGTAGGTACGACTGACAGATGTGTAAAGATTAGTAGGACTGACAGATGTGTAAAGGTTAATAGGGCTAACAGGTGTGTAAAGGTTGGTACGGCTGACAGATGTGTAATAGTAGGTACGACTGACAGATGTGTAATAGTAGGTACGACTGACAGATGTGTAACGGTTGGTAGGACTGGCAGATGTGTAAAGGTTAATAGGGCTAACAGGTGTGTAAAGGTTGGTACGACTGACAGATGTGTAAAAGTAGGAACGACTAACAGATGTGTAAAGGTTGGTAGGACTGACAGATGTGTAAAGGTAGATAGGACTGACAGATGTGTAAAGGTTGGTAGGAATGACAGATGTGTAAAGGTTGGTAGGAATGACAGATGTGTAAAGGTTAGTAGGACTAATAGATTTATAAAGGTTGGTAGGACTAACAGATGTGTAAAGGTTAATAGGGCTAACAGATGTGTAAAGGTTTGTACGACTGAAAGATGTGTAATAGTAGGTACGACTGACAGATGTGTAAAGGTTAGTAAGACTGATTGATGTGTAAAGGTATATAGGACAAGATGACGTGTAGAGGGTGGTAGGACTGATAGATGTGTAAAGGTTGGTAGGACTGACAGATGTATAAAGGTTGGTAGGACTGATAGATGTGTAAAGGTTGGTAGGACTGTCAGATGTGTAAAACTGTGAGATGTGTAGAGGTTGGTAGGACTGTGAGATGTGTAGAGGTTGGTAGGACTGTGAGATGTGTAGAGGTATGTGTATAGGTTGGTAGGACTATGAGATGTCTATAGGTTGGTTGGAGTGGCAGATGTGCTAAGGATGATATGACTGACAAATGTGTTGAGGTTGATAGAACTAGCAGATGTGTGAAGGATGATAAGACTGACAGACGTGCAAAGAGTAGTAAGACTGACAACGGTTGGTAGGACTGATAGATGTGTAAAGGTTGGTAGTACTGGTAGATGTTTAAAGGTTGGTAAGACTGACAGATGTGTAAAGGTTGGTAAGACTGTGAGATGTGTAAAGGTTGGTAGGACTGTTAGATGTGTAGAGGTTGGTAGGACTGTGAGATGTGTAGAGGTATGTGTAGAGGTTGGTAGGACTATGAGATGTGTAAAGGTTAGTTGGAGTAGCAGATGTGCTAAGGATGATATGTTTGACAAATGTGTTGAGGTTGATAGAACTAGCAGATGTGTGAAGGATGATAAGACTGACAGACGTGCAAAGATTAGTAAGACTGACAAATGTGTAAAGATAGATAGGACTAGCAGCGGGGTAAAGTTTTGTAGGACTGGTAAATGACAAACATTGTCAGAACTCATAGATGTGTAAAGGATGATAAGACTGACAAATGTAACGGTTGGTAGGACTGGCAGATGTGTAAAGGTTAATAGGGCTAACAGGTGTGTAAAGGTTGGTAGGACTGGCAGATGTGTAAAGGTTAATAGGGATAACAGGTGTGTAAAGGTTGGTACGACTGACAGATGTGTAATAGTAGGTACGACTGACAGATGTGTAAAGGTTGGTAGGACTGACAGATGTGTAAAGGTAGATAGGACTGACAGATGTGTAAAGGTTGGTAGGACTGACATATGTGTAAAGGTTGGTATGACTGACAGATGTGTAAAGGTTAGTAGGACTAATATATTTATAAAGGTTGGTAGGACTAACAGATGTTTAAAGGTAGATCGGACGGACAGATGTGTAAAGGTTGATAGGACTGACAGATGTGTAAAGGTTGGTAGGACTGACAGATGTGTAAAGGTCTTACCAACCCTTACACATCTGTCAGTCCTACCAACCTTTACACATCTGTCCGTCCGATCTACCTTTACACATCTGTCATTTCTACCAACCTTCGCACACCTGACAGTCCTATCAACCTTTAAACATCTGTAATTCTTACCAACCTTTAAACATCTGTCAGTCCTACCAACGTTTATCATCTATCAGTTCTACCAACCTTTACACATCTGTCAGTCCTACGAACCTTTACCCATCAACAAGTCCTACCAACCTTTACACATCTGTCAGTCTTACCAACCTTTACACATCTATCAGTCCAATCAACCTTTATACATCTGTCAGTCCTACCAACCTTTACACATCTGTCAGACCTACCAACCTTTACACGTCTGTCAGTCCTACCAACCTTTACACATTTGTCAGTCCTACCAACCTTTACACATATGTCAGTCCTACCAACCTGTACACATTTTTCAGTCCTACCAACCTTTACACAGCTGTCATTTCGCAAAGGAACTTATTATATGCTCTTTGTGGGCCCATTTAATAGAAATAAACATTTTCTTCTCCTTTAATATACTGATGAAACACCAACACTCAGTCAATCAGTTTTCAAATATTTTTGGTTTGAACGTGTCAAGTTATATAAATACTTACATATAAAAATTAAAATCACTAAAATACTGAACTCCTAGGAAAATTCAAAACGGAAAGTCTCTTATAATCAAATAGCGAAATCAAAAGCCCAAACGAATGGATAACAACTTTCATATACCTAACTTGGTACATGCATTTTCTTATGTAGAAAATGGTGGATTAAAACCTTGTTTTATAGTTAGCTAAACATATATATATATATATATAATTCTGTTCCTACCAGTAATGTTTATTAGTTTAACAAGGGATTTTTCATCTTTTTCACACCCATTTACTATTTAAGGGGACAATAAAGCAATAAATTAAAAGCACATTTTACATAAAAAATTTTTATTAGTTCTGGCTTTCTAAAAATACAAATAAATCGGTCAGTGAATATAAAAATCATTAGAATTTTATGCAAAACTACATTTTGACAGCTTTTACAAACCATGTGTTGAAAGTCGCAGAACTGTAAAAATACTTATATTTATGTTTAATAAAATGTTTCTTCGGTTATTTTTTTTTTTTTTTTTTTTTTTTTAATTAATTGGTTTGAATATTAAGCAAATTTTAGGATAAAATAAATTTCGTGTTTACAAACGTATATTAACGCTTCCCAACAAATATATCACCAAATAAACGAATAAACCTATGAGAGTTCTGCTTCTGTTGGTACCAATTTGATTAAAACCCAACATAATATAGTCCCTTAATATTCTTTATGAATAAACGTAGATTTTTATGAAATATATAACAAATTATAGGTGACAAATCCTTATGACCAATTACTGAATATCTTCTCTCTTCATAGAACACAATACGCATACTTCATATTTTCTTTTTTTTTCCAATAAAGAGAACATGGTGTATACCCGTATCGCCTTTTATTCAGTTTAAGGCGAAGTGTACGTAATTAAGCTACACAATGGATTTTTTAAAAATTTTACATGTAGATTCTACTTGTAAAAATAAATCGGAAAATAAAATAAAAAAAGGGGGTAACCGTTTTCGTTTTTGAGATACGAGCTGTTGAAATTAACAGCATCATTCACCAAAATTACAAGGGATATATAGGGAAAATCGTGAAATTCGGCAGGAATTGTTACATTTCCAAGATTTTCTATTATATTAGACAATCGATTTTTTTTTAAATTTATGAGACGATTCTAAAATGTCTGAGGAACCGATTGGTGCAAAGAAAGTCCTTAGCAACCGTGCTACTTTTCAAGCTATACCCTGTTAAAGTTGAATTTTGCGTGTAAAAAAACAAAAAAACAACGACAACGTTATTGACGTCGCTGCAACAGTTACGACGCTTCATATAGTTCTATACTTGTATGAAATATATATACCGTTTTGTTGGAGTTCATGTTGCTCGGTCTTTAGGTCTTTATGTTACGTTTTGTGTACTATTGTATTGTATTTGTCTATTATATTCGGGTGCATGCGGAGATCGCCAAGCTAGAAAACGGTTGACATTTTCTTCATTATGAACTAGAACTATTTTCGACCTTGGTGCCTTATTTTTGTTAAAATCTAAACACTGCGACGTGTTTTCAAAATCTTTGTTCCCATAAAACTTCATTTCATCAAGGTCTCTTCTCAGAATATCAGCCATCTGTCTGGCACAGGATAACAAATCAATATTTAAGTAAATTTAAGTTGTGTGGTAATTCTAAGTACATTTGGGTAAATTAATCTTATCTTTGTGCCGCATAAGCATCTCTATAATTCAACTCATCCCTGAGCCACGACATTATATATTTTATGCATTGCATGATCTTCTTTTTATCACAACCCAGACCGGCTAGTAACCGTTGTATAACTTTACACGTCTGAAGACGAATATTTGCGTGAAACATTTTTGTATGATTTTTATTTCTGGAAATCAATCTGAAATCTTTAACAGTCCTTTTCCGAAAGTCGGGCTGGACCTTTACTTTTATGTGCATTCGGGATTTACACAAATTGTAACCAGAATAATTCAGTCGTATTATTCAGCTGATGTACGAATGCTACATTTCTCGTGTGGGAGAAAATCGGACACGGAAAGGGCTTGAATTATTCGAGTTACTCAAATTGAAACTCGGGAATATATTTCTAACTGATTGTTTTTCGCATTACGGTATTGAATCAATATGAGTCAGAGATACCAATTATTTCTTTTAACAACCTCGAATACCAGTCAGTTTATAGGACCTCAGTTTGAAATAGGGGCGGCAATCCATTCATTTTATCCAATTAATTGGAGGGGGGTCAACATTGATAGTCAAAAAGCCTTGAAATATTCGATAAAAACGTTGAATGTAAATTATATGAACTCCAAAGTCTCATATTATAAGACTAGTAAACCACAGTCTTCTCAATTCTTGTATGATCATGAACTAGGTGAAAACCTAGAGCTAACCGAGTGCGAGATCCTCATGGATAATCATCGAGGTCGTTAAACACCCCTTGCAGTAAACTTGGGTTAAATTTAAAAAAAAATCGAAATGTAATAGTCTGAACACATTTCACCTCTCATTTCACTAAATATTAAATTGCAGTTACAAGTATCACAAAACTTCCCTGACCTCTTTTCTTTAACCATAATAGAGGGAGGAGGGAAGGAGGGATCCAGATCCCGAAATCCCGGGCTTAAAAACACGAAATCCCGAGGTCCCGAATTTGAAAAAAATTAAATCCCGAAAGGGTCAATTCCGAAATCCCGAGCTTAAAAACAATCGATCCCGGAGTTCCGATAAAGGTCCTCCCCTCCCCCCCCCCCCCCCCCCCCGTAATTCTATATCTATTCATTCATAATCTTGAATTGAGACTTGATACTTCAAAATTACATTCTCTAATTTTGAATGCTGAACACAGGCACAATAAAAGAAAACAGATTTCGCTATATATCTCTTCGAAATTGGAATTTGTGAAAGAAGAAATGACATGTTATATTTTATCTTACATGTGTACTTTCAATTTCAATATGGTTCTAAATTTAGATTTTGTTTTCCCATAAATTGCGGACGGAATAGAAGACACCCTGTTTATTTCCTGCACATGTAGAAAAAGTTGAAAACTGGGAGTTGAATGAAATAATTTTTACTTATTTTAAGATAAATGTTAGAGTGAGACAATTTTTAAGTTACTGAGTAATTTTTGGGGTGTAATTTGTTTATTTTTTGTTTGTTTTCCGTCTTTGTTCTTCCTACTTGTAAGTGTTGCACTAGTGGT
This sequence comes from Mytilus galloprovincialis, assembly GCF_965363235.1. Lineage (NCBI taxonomy): Eukaryota > Metazoa > Mollusca > Bivalvia > Mytilida > Mytilidae > Mytilus > Mytilus galloprovincialis. The sequence goes on along the minus strand of NC_134839.1, from coordinate 25,847,873 downwards.
CAAATTATCCTCTTGGTATCGTCTGATATCTTATATGAATATAAATCATGTCCTTAAATTTTCAATTGCACAAAATACGAACATTTCAACGTCTTTTTAATTAAACAATTAAATTCACACGTCTTTCATTAATTATTTGTAACCTATTTTAAAACTTTACGTTGAGTACTGTGTTTTTCGTTCAAGACTACGGCTTTTTAAAACGATATTGTTGGGTCAATTCAGAAGACAAAATGTTACATCTTTATTTGTTTATTTGTTTATAATTTTGTTGTGAGGCGTTAATTCTTTCTGGTGATATCATAAACACGAAATGCCTTCTCCTACGCGTCTAAACCCCCCCAAAAAACCCAGTGTTTTTAAGTCAGACTGCACACAGAACAACGTACAGAATGCTGTGATTTCTAGTTGGAGTTATTTAGATAATTTCTATGAGGTTTAAGACAGCACAGGCGTGCTTGTTGGATTCATTATAGACCGCAGAAAGTAGTTTCTCTTTCGTGTGTCCTTTCTTGGAGTAAGGGAGATAACTTGCGTAACTAACGACGAACGTTTTTAATCCCGTATTCCGCTAGAGGCGTGCAATTACGTACACTTCGCCTTAATTAAAGGCTATGATGGAAGGCAATTATACAACACGTCAATATAGTACACGACTTTGACGTTACATATATACGACGTTACAAAAAGTGACACCAATAACATGCGTAACGTCATATACATTACATTTCTTCTTTTCTGGATTCGAGTACAAAAAAAAAGAAAGAAAAAAAAAAAAAAACTCGTATACCCCTCAACTTACTCATGCAACATAAAAATAAGAAGATGTGTTATGATTGCCAATGATACACTTCTCCACAGAAAAACCAGGTTTTACGTAGGTAGTAGTTGCATGTTGTTTTACCTTGAAGTAAAATTAAAATTGAGAATGGAAATAAGGAATGTGTCAAAGCGATAACAACCCGACCATAGAGCAGGCAACAGCCGATTTTTTTCCAAATTACGACAAAAGAAGCGTGATTTATATATATATATATATATATATATATATATATATATATATATAGATTGCCTAACAATGTAATTTTAACACACTATTTAGTATGTAAATATAAGAATGTTTAAAATATTTACAAAATGATGAAAATAAACGCAATATTTCGCTAGACCAACTAGCTTTATCAAGCGTGCATCTATCCAGGTGAAATCGGATGTAGATGATAAGAAACTTTTGCAGCTCAACGTCTATGTTGCACTGAACTGCCTTCAAAATAAGAAAATTTTGCAGCTCAATGTATATGACCTCTTGCATTTAGCTGCTTTGAAAATAAGAAAATTTTGCAGCTCAATGTACATGTTGCACTTGGATTTAGCTACCTTAAAATACATAATTGGTAGTTGAAGTTAGCAACGTCCATTGGCCAATATTACGGGATAAAAAGGACGATGCTTTGTTTTAAATTATTCTTTATCTTTCCTGTATCTTTTTTCGTCTTTTTCGTTAAGACCATCAGGTTCTAAAGTGTGGAGTTGGTGGATCCAAAAGTTTTCTCTTCTCCTTCTCGCCGTGGTGTCCCATTCGGTGTTGACTTCTATAATTTGGAAAGTGACATTATCAAAAGGATGTTTCGTTGAACGAAGATGTCTTGTGAGAGGACAGTTTTTGTTGGTTTTGTACGATGAACGATGGTTATTGAGACGAATATTAAATTTGTCCATAGTTTCTCCCACATACTGAATGCCACAAGTGTCACATGTTAATATATAAATTGAGTTCTCCGTTTTACAGTTGGAATTAGAGTAGATGGTATAATTTTGTTTAGTAACGGAGCTGATGAAAGAACTGCTTGTATTGGCAGCTTTACAACACAAACAATTCCTTCGACCACATTGTTTGTAGCAACCGGGCGATGGATTAGGCTGCTTGGTTAATACAGATGTCACTAATTTGTCACGGATGTTTTTAGGTCTTCTGAAGGCCATGACTGGTGGTGAAGAAAATACTTTTTTTAGATTTAAATCATTTTCTATAATTTTCCAATGCTTCTGAACAATGGATGACACATTTTTAAAATCAGGATGGTAAGTGAGTACAAGGGGTGTTCTGTTAGCTGCTTTATTCTTATCTTTGTACTCAAGAAGTTCTTGGCGACTAGTTTTGTTTGCTCTTTCGAAAGCGCTATCAATAATGTTGTTATTGTATCCTCGAACAACTAGATGTTTACGAAGTTGTCCAAGTCTAGCATTTTTCGTATTTTCAGTAGAGCATATTCTCTTGATTCGCAATGCCTGGCTGAATGGGATACCACGGGAGCAGTGTTTAGGATGGCAACTTTTAGGAGAAAGGAATTGATGTTTGTCCGTTTGTTTGGTATGAAGGTCCGTTATAATGGTTCCGTTCTTGATGTAACTCGTAGTATCGAGGAAGTTTATTTTCTCCATAGATGATTCATATGTAAATTTTATTGAATGGTGGAAAGAGTTGCAGTGTTCTAGAAATTCATTAAGATGTTCTTGTGAATCTGTCCATTTGAAATCAATATCGTCAATGAATCGGAACCATGATAAGGGCTGATATGGAGCACTAGCCAAGAGGCGTTTTTCAAGTTGGCCCATAAATATGGTGGCATATGATGGGGCCAAGGTAGCTAAATCCAAGTGCAACATGTACATTGAGCTGCAAAATTTTCTTATTTTCAAAGCAGCTAAATGCAAGAGGTCATATACATTGAGCTGCAAAATTTTCTTATTTTGAAGGCAGTTCAGTGCAACATAGACGTTGAGCTGCAAAAGTTTCTTATCATCTACATCCGATTTCACCTGGATAGATGCACGCTTGATAAAGCTAGTTGGTCTAGCGAAATATTGCGTTTATTTTCATCATTTTGTAAATATTTTAAACATTCTTATATTTACATACTAAATAGTGTGTTAAAATTACATTGTTAGGCAATCTATAATTTTATTTGTGTAATTGAATTAATCTCTGTACTGATTAATCCACACTCCCATAGATTTGTGTGTCATGTGCTGATATATATATCATATTTCTCAAGTAAATCGAAATATTATTCGCACTAACAGCATTCCGCCAGAATATTTTTTCTATCTAGTGTTAATACAAAAAAATAAGTACATGTGGCATGACTGCTAACAAGACAAATCTCCACCCAAGGGATGTCGGACTAATGGGGTGTCAGAATATCGGGGCGAACCCGCCTAATTAGCTAGGTGAGCTAAATGTGCGTCCCATAGAGTCAATCAAATCTTTCAAGTGATTTTGGTCGATATGAGGGATCAACAAATGATTTCATATATGTGACTTATTTGTGGATTTTATTTTTTCTGTCATTTATACGGTTTGATATCTCTATCTATCAATTATATTTTTCAATAAATTAACCATAACATCGAAATTTTCAAAATACTGACAGTTCAGGGACAATATCTCTACAACTGAATATAGAATTCTTTTCTTAAAATTAATTGAAGGACAGATCTTGACCGGCGTCTCATTTTTACCCATAAGCTCTCTAACTGCTTTGATGTAACTAACTTGTTCTAATTTTATAAACAGCGGCCATGATGGGTGGTGGATCATATCAATGAACATCTAGGTAAAGTTTACGACGGAGAGCAAGTGATGGCAAGAGCTATATATCATTGTGGCCAAGTCAACTAAAATAAAAACATTATTATATCCCTAATGTACATAATTTCCATGTCAGGCAACACCAATGTTATTTAAGGTTAATTCATTTTCATCAAACACGAGACTTTAAACTTAACACTATGCCGCATTTCTACATTTAAAGGAAGTTGACAACTAAAACCTTGTGCAGTTTCAAGATTTTACATTCACAGGACATTGACATCTAAAGCCTCGAGCCTTGAGCCGTTTCAAGTTTTTCTAAATTAAAAAATAGTTTGTTATCAAATTCCAATGTAAGAAATTTATTCTAAATGTTCATTTTTTGGAAGGGGCTGACAAAATATGTTTAAATCATTAGCAAACCGATACTGAAGAACTAGTATATAAGAAATATGTCCATGGAAAACAGATGATGACCCGTATAACGCATAACGTTATAAAGGGACATAACCTCAGGAACAGTAAAAGTGCCGCTACGAAAATTTGTACTTGATTTGAGTTTTGTGGTAATAAGCTTGCTTATAACTTTCGTCACATTTAGTTGAGGTAAACTTAAGTTAAGAGAACAAAAATAAATATGTCAGCATTTTTTTCCAATTGTAAAGGAGTATAATCTAGGACAGTAAAAATGACGCCAGCAAACTTTATCTGTGTTTTGTAATACTGATCATTGTGTTAAAGTTGTATAACATTTTGATGAGGCACACTAAAGTTCGAGAACGGAAACGAAAAAAAATAATCATTTTCTTTTATTTGTAAATGATCATAACCCGAGAACGGTAAAAGTGACGCCACCAAAATTCAAACTTGATCTGTTTTTGTGGTAATAAGCATTTAAAGCTGACTATGCGGTAAGATTTTGATCATTGATGAAGACCGTGTTTTTAATATCTGTGTCATTTAGTCTCTTGTCAAAGGATTTTTCATTGGCAATCATATCACATCTTTTTTTTAAATATAGAAAACGAATTTTAAAATTCAATATTATGATAATCAATGTTCCCTTGCATTTCGATACATAAATGATAAAAACATTGTATAAATGATATTTAATGTCTATCTCTGACAACAACAAAGTAAATAAAGTAACATGTAGGTTCTCTTTTTTAAATTGAACTAAAATTATGTAATATTCAATGATTGTTCCATTACAAAAATTCAATGATTGTTCCACTACAAATACTGATAGAATTGTTCATTTACAGATTACACATGATTGTTAAACAAGCTTTTGTCAAGACCTTGTTTCTAGTTAACAAAAAGAATCTAAAGTGTTGTTCCTCTTTTTTTATAAAATTGAAAGTATGCATCATTTAATCATAAATTCACTAGCAAATTAACACAATCATCCAAACGTAATTCAAAAACAATAACAATGAACACTAAATCAAATCATAAAGTAATAAAATGGTCAAATGTGTATAGTCAGCAATTGGTAAGATGACAAATTGAAAATAAATCTAAAAGTCATAATGGGTCTACTTTTTGGCTTGTTCCATTTCAACATCTTCAGCCATTGGTGCCCGGATAGTAAGATTCCCTTTATCATCTCTAAAACATTGGATGTTCTTCCCGTCCACAGACCGTGGAACTGTCATCTGACGAAAGAAGGACTCACGAATTTCATGACCATCCTCAGACCTCTGTCGTTCTCCTTGGGCTGTCAACATACCATCTTTGCATGTAACTTTTACCTCTTCTGGCCTATAATTGTCGACACTGAAAGTCATCAAATTGCTGTGGCTGTCACTGGACACCAAGGCCCGACCTTCTTGTGGGACAACTTGGAGTTGCTTCTCCTCTGACAGGCGGTAGGGGGCTTCTAACATCATAGTTCCATCAGATTTCATGAAGCTGTGAATTTTTTCGGCATCAACATTTTCTGGAATCTGGACTGTCCTTGTGCGCTCGACAGTATCTCCCCATTCATCATTACCGTCTGTGTACTTAGCATGAATAATTACTTTACCTGAAATATAGAAAAAAAAACTTTTGAGTTTAAGCGCTACAGAACATTGTTTTTTTTAATCTGTCACATTCTTAAATATTCTAGAAATAATTGTGAATAAATAGAACTATACTAGTCCAACCTCGGTTCCCCAAAAATCAAATAATCAGTTTCCAACCCTATAATAAAAGTACTTTTTACTCTTTTAGGTAAACGAATAACCTGATATCATAATAATAACCACGATACGAATAATGAATATATGCCTTATGTCATGTCGACTCGACGACATTAAGCCACCCCCAATTTTTTTCAACATACGCTATTTTGATGGTCTATTAATTTCAATCATTTTGCGTTTTTTCTGTATTGTTTGAACATAAATACCTGAGGAATAATTTGTATTTGCTATATATTCACTTCTTGGAATTGATAGAACACAAAACATTACTCAATTGAGTCCTGCAACAGTGTTGCAGATTATTTGTAAAGCAACAGTTTGTCCTTTAATATTTCCCCAAAGACAATCTTGCATCTATGAAAAATGTCCAGAGAAGGAATTACATTGTCTGCATAGAAACAATTATTACAGATAAATACTTTGTAATTTTGTCCTGTTAAAGAGAGGTAATATTTTGTGTGTAATAAGTAATAAGACAGATTGTCATGAAATTTTATCTCATGAAGAGGAAGTTCAGTGGCGGATCCAGAACTTTTTGTAAGGGGGCCCCGTTGACTTAAATTAAAGGGGGCGCTCCAGTCATGCTTCAGTGATTCTCTATGTTATCAACCAAATTTTTCCCATGAAAGGGGGCCCGGGCCCCTCAGCCCTCTCTTGGTCCGCCTATGAAGCAAATAACATATATCATGAATCATGCACTGTTTTTGTAATAATTTGATACAAAATTAAGACAATAAACAGACAATAGTTAAATTGATTATAATTATATTAGAGTGACAGTGGTATTCACAGCGAAGAAGAAAAATGATATAAATATCAACAGTTAACATATTGTTAATGTTCATGAACAATTAAAAAAAGAACACAAACAAAAATTAGGTTGCATATTAAAAAAAAGTTATACAGATGTTCTTAATAAAAGACAATCATTAATATACTTTATGGTGATTTTTATAATGACTGGTAGACTGCTATTTAAAAGTACAGTCAAATGATTTAGTGTTATAGTGGACTGCAATTTAATAAAATTGAAATTAAGATTTTTATTAATATTTTGTATATAGGTATCCCTTAATGATTTATAGCATGGACAGATTGAGAAGAAATGGTATTCATCCTCAATTTCTTGTCTGTTACAGGATAAGCAAATGCGTTTACTTCTGTCAATGTTTGTATAACGCCCTCTTTCAATTGCTAGGGAATGCGCACTTAGTTTAAATTTACTGAGAACTGATCGGTCGGTTTTGAATTTACATATATCAATATATGGGGGCCTTTTTCTAATTCTTTTAGTATGACAAAAGAAATTTAATTTTTCACATTTATTGATAGAACAATTCATAATTTGATAAGCCTGGTCATAAATTCTTTGTTGGATACTATTTATGTGATATTTTAAATTAAAAGTATTAAAAGTGAGATGACCAAAACCTAATTTATTTAACCAGTCTTTTACAATGTTAACCCATTTACTTGTTTTCTCTACATTATTATATATTTTATGGACTAAAGTGTTAGGTGAGTTTACAATGTGGTTTAGAAATTTTATAGCTGAAAGGTGAATTTTAAAGTACAAAGGGATTCTGTTTGTCTCAGTTAAACAGGCTACATTTGTTGTTTTGCACTGTACTCCTAATATTTCTTTAATAAATTTAATATGTAAATGTTCAAATGGATCTGAATCTTTGAACACTTGGCTTACACCCCAAACTTCACTTCCATAAAGAGTTATTTTTTGTATACATATCTTAAAGAGATAAAGTTTTGAAAAAAGAAGACAACTTGCCTGCGATCTTCCACATAGTAATTATAAAGAGAACAAAAAGAAAAAAAGGTCGATTGAAAACAGAAATCGACAAAATTGGGCTGCGTAAAACACGCACCTCTTTCCAGTTGAATCCCTTTATCTACTTTTAGCCCTTAACATAGCACAATTAAATTAATACTGCATGATTACTTTTGATTCGGTTCACACATTTGTAAATTAAATGTTACTTCTAAATTTTAGAAAAATCCACATCAAAGTATTATGCATTGGCAATTGAGTTAAAGTCTAGTCTGATTAAGGATTTGAAAAAAAAGAGAAAAAAAAAGAAAAAAAGTCCAAACAAAAGGGGGGGACGTACGCCTGAGAACTATGCCCCCACTGGATCCGCCACTGAAATTGTCTCCGTTATAAAGTTAAAATTCAGACTAAACACTTACCGTCGTCTACTTTCACTTTGACATGTTCTGCATTGAAGTCTCCAATCTTCACGCTGTATGTCCATTTTCTATCTGCAAGTGAATTCTCAGGTCTGCGTCTTCTCTGCATGGCCATCATGGGGCGACCATACCCCCAACTAAGGGGGCTCCACTCATCCAAGAAGCTGAACATGTCATCTGAATCATTCTGTCTCTGACTGTTGCGGTTCCAAAGTACTGGTACAAAAGACATGATTACGATTTTTGTCTTTTAGCTGGTAGTCTAGCGTCACTACTATAGTGTGTCTGATTCGTTTTGGGACCATACTGTTTTCTTCAGCTTTTATATACCCTGAAAGCATGCTTCTCGCAAGTTGTAGAAATTTAAGACGTAAAATACCTGTTTCTAAATATAAACGACGCAAATAACTTATGTAACTTATTCAAGTTCAAGGTTAATACTAGTATGGTCTAGAATGTTATTTTTAGAAGACAATGATTGTAGAATTTTCTATATTCTTATCGAATGTTCTTCACAATACAAATTGATTTTACGCGTATATAGGGTATTTTTGTTTGTATTAAATTAGATTGAGCATGCATGTACTATAAAACATATATTAATATTGCGATCGAAAATAAAGTGGACATGTATATTTTCTACGGCACGGAGAATGTCGTTTTTTCTTTTGGTTAAATAATTTTTTCTTCATATTTAACAAAACAAACTGCTATTATCATATATATTGAGGTGTCAGAATTAAAGGTTTAGGTCATAATTTTCATTAATCTTGATATTTTCTGACCATTATATACTCTTTTCCTTATAATACAGCATCACATTTTTTTTTTTGCCCTGGGTATTTTTCTCTACTCTATTGTTTTGGTCTATTTTTCTCTTTTCATTATTTTTGTTTTACCTTTAATTTGCAATTTTCCCTCATTATTCTAAATTCTGTAAACACCAATCATCCAGGCCCTGATATTTAAAAACATATGGACAATAGTCCTGAACAATTTCTTCTCCGACCAAAAATGTTCTTTTCATTTTTCTATAATGTTTAAAAGTCACACGTTGTGTTTTGCATGACTTCCAATTGAACACCATTCCTGTGTGTCTAAATTTTTATTCGTTAAGAAAGGGTTTTGAATAGGAAGACTTTCGTTATATTTCGCGCACTTAACAGTTAACAAATTATTTTTTCGTCAATAAAAGAATCCGACAATTTATACACATTATATTTGAAAAATTACTTACCCCTACAAATAGGAATGTATCATGTATAGACGGGTTATATTCTATTTCACCTGTCTCGAGTTTGTATGCTCCACGAGTGCGGCCGTTTAAACATTCAGATTGGTACCCAAATCTCAAAATTAGGGGCCATAAAATGTAATTCTAAGGTGTGAAACAGTTTTTTAAGATGAAACTGAATGTTTGTATTTCTCAAAGATACTCTAATTAGGGTTCTATATACATATAAATAAAAAAATGCCCCTGCATATGTTGATAAATAATAAGTGTACACGAACAAAAAACTTCATCTAAACAAGAGTGCACACGCTGAAATGTCTCGCCTTCTTTTCTCATCATTGAAATTATGTTGATAGTCCTACATATAAAGATTTACTTCAACTATCACTTAAACTTAACATGATGGATCATCCAGGAAAATGAGGTCAAGGTCATATAAAACAAACAAGAAATGCATGTACACCTTACAAGAAAACTAAACATTGACCAATGAACCATTAAAATGAGATCAAGGTCAGATGAACCATGCCAGGCAGACATGTACAGCTTACAATTCTTCCATACAACAAATATAGATGACTTGTTTTTTGTAGTTTAAAACAAACAGACCAAAACACATAAACTGAACACTGAGCAATGAACCGTGAAAATGAGGTCACCTATTATAGTTGACCTACTGCATATAGAATTAGAAAAAAAAACATCAAAAACTTAAGTTTGAACACTAAACCATGAAAATGAGGTCAATGCCAGATGATACCCAAATATATAAGACCTATTGTATACAGTATAAGTAAAAGAGACCAAAACACAAAAACTGAACTATAACCAATGAACCATGACAATTAGGTCAAGGTCATATGACACCTGCCAATAGGACATGTACGTCTTACAGTCCTTTCATAAACGGAATATACTAGACCAATTAGTGTATCTGAGATATGGACTTGACTGATCCATGAAATGAGGCCGAGACAAGGTGAAAACTGTCTACCTTGCAAGACAATAACAATCAAAACCAAGGAGTAAACAAAGACTCACAAAACCAAAAGACATTTACATCAACAGTTATAAATAATAAATAAGAAACAACACGAACTCCACTCAAAACCGGGAGTGAAATCAGGTGCTCCGGAAGGGAAAGCATTTCCTGCACCGTATACGGCACCTGTCGTGTTATTTCTTTGTACATTTCGGTAATGATTGAAGGTTAATATGACTGAGGAAAAATATCAGATATGATTTCTGACACACTTTTGTCATAATTAATGGCCAATCAGGTCATGATGGCGATCGTAACTTTTCTTGAGTGATGAACTTAATTTGATTGATGCATAGCATTTTTTGAGAAAGCAGTATTCCTCGTTCAACAAAATCAACGTACTTTGAGCTAGCTCCAGAGTAACGTATCAACTGAGACACATATGATCCATATGCTGGTGCCGCTGGGATGTTGCTACACAGAAATGGAAAGTTGACTAAAGGAAAATTAAAATCATCGCGTTTGTCATAAATATTAGTATTTAACCTTCTATCAGTAGTCATTTCGAGAAAAAGGTCTAAATATGAATCAGATTTATCTGTGTCGGTAGTATAAATTCTGCTTCATAGGAATACAAAAACAAATCTGCAAGTAGTGACTGAACCTTAAAAATGAGGTCAAGGACAATATACAAGTAACAGCTGGAAACTTCGTAACATGATGCATCTATATAAGTATGAAGCATCCAGGTCTTCCACCTTCCAAAATATAAACTTTTTAGAAGTTAGTTAACGCCGCCACGCGCCCCGGATTACTATCCCTATGTCGAGCTTTCTGCGACAAAAGTCGCAGGCTCGACAAAAACCGTTTCACATATTAAAACTACGTGTTTCTTACAAGCCCAGTATATCACCTATCTAAAGGGGTACATTGCTTCCCGGCATTGCGTATGCGCCATTTTTTGAAAAATGCAGTATTTCATTTTTTAACTACAAGGTTACATTCAATTTGCATTTACATAAAAAAAATATTATACGCAATTTTTGAGGCAACAAAAAGATTCAAGTTTTAATAAAATTGCACCCAAAAATGATGCTCGTATAAGATTTTTACAGAATATATCCTGCATAGCATTAAGTGAGTAAATACTTCAACTTCCGGATAAAAATCTTAATAATACTGTTTATACATGTATGCTTAATTTATTTCTGCAGGTTTATTTCACTATTTTTTCTGAAATTTGTGTCGCAGAATATCCCTTTTACATGCTGTCTTATGCAATGTTCGGTGAAGATTACAAATACTCAAAGTTATAACTCGTACTGAAGAATTGTCCCATGCAATATACTCTGTACATTGTAGATCACATTGTTTGAATTAAGTATCCGTCCAGGTCAGGTTATTCGAAGTTTCAAGTCAAATGAAAGTAATAGTTCGAACATTATGAAATCAATGGTAAACCTGTTAGTTGAAAATTAATACAAATTTTATATAATGTTGTATGACGAGGAGCATATTTTCGATCGGGAAAAATAGCAAATTCGTCTACAGAAAGTTATATAAGACAATTTAGAATAGCGTTGCTTAATCCTTTCATTTATCTTTTTAAAATCAGTTATAATTTACAATATTTATATAGCGCATTATCTAATTAAAATTACTCTAAGCGCTTAATATAAAACAATCAATGCAGTTAAAAGAGGTGTTAAACATTAAAACAATGAATGCAATAAGAATGAAATAAAATTTTGAACACATATATAAAACAAAAGGAACCGAATAGTTAAAAAAATATATAAAAATAATCATAATTAAAAGGCATGTTATACTACAACGAAAAGAACAAAGTTAAAAAGTCATTGTCAGTATAAAAAGTTATATGTAATCACTGAAAGCGAGTCTATAATAATGTGTTTTCAAATTTTTCTTAAAAAGTTCGAGTGAGTGCTCATGTCTTAGATGGCTAGGAAGATTGTTGTATTAACTGCATTGCATTTTCCGATCTAAGAGATGGTTGATAGGCGCTAATGAGTTCGTCAAGAAAGACCGGCGCTGGGCCATGCAGGATTTTGAGTTTACAAAAGAAGCTTGTTTTGTATTCGGTAATCCACCGAGATCAAGTGAAGAGACACAAGAACTGGTGGTATATGATCATGTTTCTTCGTACGTGTAACGAGCCTGGCTGCCGTATTCTATACTCGCTGTAACTTATTGACTCAACTAGCATTTACTCCATATAGCATCTAGCGTTTTCGTAGTCTAGACGTAACGTGACAAGCGAGCAGACTAAAGTTCTACAGGCATCCTCGGTGATATATTGCCGAATTCGACCAATGTTCCTAATTTGGAAGTAGTACGACTTCGTGATGCCTTTCATGATTGACCTGCTTTTCCATGCTTAATGTTGTACCAAAATAAACACCAAGATTTTTGACCACAGATGCATTGCTTACTATTGATCCCTCAAATAACAGATGGCAGTTCGAAAATTCCTTTACACGAGTTTTTGGTGAAAATAAGATCAGTTCCGTTTTGTCTTGGTTCAGTTTCAGCATGTTGAAGCACATCCATTTACTAATGTCAGCTAAACAAGTCGTGAAGATATGTTGTCCCAATTATCGAGTGGTTTGATAACTAGGTAGACTTGCGTGTCATCAGCATACCCATGATAGCTAAAGTTGTGTCGCCGACATATTTCACTGATCGGTTTTGCAAAAATGCATTTACAATAGGGGTCTCAAGACCGAACCTTGCGGAAGGCCATATTTACTGTTTATTACATCTGACAATACGGAGCTAATTGCTACACGTTGAGTTCGACTTTCAAGATAGGATCTCATCCACGACAGCGCTGAGTCCGTGATCCCATAAGAGTATTCTAGATGGGATGGTCGATAGTGTCGAATGCAGCGGATAGATCGAGCATAACAAGTACCGCAAAACAGTTATTATCAAGTGCCAATGGTATATCATGGTGAACCCGTAGTAGGGCCGTTTCTGTTGAATGGCAAGCACTATATGCTAACTGCATGTTGTTGAAATGTGAGTTTGCTTCAAACTGCTGTTCGAATCGAGTTTCACTCACCTTTCCAAGATCTTTGAGGTAAAAGGCAGGTTCGAAACGGGACGATAGTTTTTTTTAACTCACCATCGTCAAGACCGCTTTTTTCAACAAAGGTCTTAATATAAAAAAGAAGATGTGGTATGATTGCCAATGATTGGCAATCATACCACATCTTCTTTTTTATATTAAGAGGCAATGACACAACTGTCTACAAGAGACCAAAATGACACAGACATTAACAACTATAGGTCACCGTACGGCCTTCAACAATGAGCAAAGCCCATACCGCATAGTTAACTTTAAAAGGCCCCGATATGACAATGTAAAACAATTCAAACGAGAAAACTAACGGCCTTATTTATATAAAAAAGACTGCTTCCTTGTAAAACACAGGAACTTGCGATTCTGCCATTGAAGTGTTTACTATCTTGGTTACGATAGGAAGTAAGCTGTCGAGGCATGATTATAAAAGGTAAGAAGAACTTGGTCGAGTTCGCATAACTATACCGGAGCTCTCTTGATTATCTTTAGAACTTCTTCAGTTGACGCTGGTGAAAGCGAAGTAAGCGGATTTCCGTCGAATTTGACATCGGATTCAAGGGCATTACCAACTTCTGTTGATGATTTGTTCGAATTACTCAGGTTGTTGCGAATTGTGTCTATTTTCCCAACGAAGAATTCACCAAATCTATATAACCTTAACAACTTGGTCAGAACCCGAAGCTTTGGTTACCAACTTTCCCTTCAACATTTTGATTAAACCGGAAGCCTCAGTTAACTACTTTCCTGTAACAACTTGATTAAACCCAAAGCCTTTGTTTACCACTTTCCTCCAACAACCAAACATAAGCTATCCTATAATTTGGTTGAACCAGAAGCGTTAGCTAACTACCTTTTCTTTTCTTTAACAACCAACATTGAGCTATACTATAACTTGGTTGAATCAGACGTCTTAATAAACCAACTTTGTTTCCCATAACAACCAACACAGAGCTCTCCTACAATTTGGTTAAACTGGAAGCCTCAGTTAACTACTAACCTTCTACAACTTGTTAAAACCAGAAACCTCATTTAACCACTTTTCGTTCTACAACTTGGTTTAAACGGAAGCCTCAGTTAGCCATTTACCTTTAATAACCAACACTAAGCACTCCAACAAACTGGTTGAAACCCGAACGCTGAAGTTAACCAACTTTCTTTTAACAACTTGGTTAAAACGGAAGCCTCAGTTAACCGCTTTTCTGACAACTCGGTTGAAACGGAAGCCTCAGTGAACTGCTTTTCTAACAACTCGGTTGAAACAGAAGCCTTAGTTAACCGCTTTTCTAACAACTCAGTTGAAACAGAAGCCTCAGTTAACCGCTTTTTAACCGGATTTTTGTGACAAAAATGTCGGTTATTGATTTGGGGATGTACGGCGGGCGGCCGGGCGGGCGGGCGGGCGGTCGGGCAGTCGGGCGGGCGGGCGGCAATCAAATGTTGTCCGTGCATTAACTCATGAACCGTTCAACCAAAGCTTTTAAAATTTAAATATGTTGTTACTGACAACTAAATGAAGGTCAAGTTCAATAATGGCGATTTTGACTTTTACCGTTCAAGAGTTATGGTTCTTGAAAGATTGAAAAATGGAGTTGTCCGTGCATTTACGCATGAACTGTTCTACCAAAGCTTCCCAAATTTTAATATGTTGTTACTAATGAAAGAATGGAGGTCAAGTTCAATAATGACGAATTTGACTTTTACCGTTCAGGAGTTATGGTTCTTGAAAGATTGAAAAATGGAGTTTCCAGTCGTGTCCGTGCATTTATGCATGAACTGTTCTACCAAAGCTTCCGAAATTTTAATATGCTGTTACTGATGACAAAATGGAGGTCAAGTTCAATAATGACGATTTTGACTTTTACCGTTCAGGAGTTATGGTTCTTGAAAGATTGAAAAATGGTTTTTCCCGTCGTGTCCATGCATTTTCTCATGAACCATTCAACCAAAGCTTTTGAAATTTTAATATGTTGTTACTGATGACAAAATAGAGGTCAAGTTCAATAATGACGATTTTGACTTTTACCGTTCAGGAGTTATGGTTCTTGAAAGATCATAAAATGGCGTTTCCATTCAGGTTGTTGCATTTACTCATGAACCATTCAATCTAAGCTTTTCAAATTTTAATATGTTGATACTGATGACAAAATGGAGGTCAAATTTGATATTGACGATTTTCACTTTCACCATTCATCAGTAATGGTTCTTGTGATATTGCCAGGACACAAATAAATGTTAATAAATCCGGTTTGCTGTCGTTGTGACAGCCTCTTGTCTAACAACTCGGTTGAAACGGAAGCCTCATTTAACCGCTTTTCTAACAACTTGGTTGAAACGGAAGCCTCAGTTAACTGCTTTTCTAACAACTTGGTTGAAACGGAGGCCTCAGTTAACCGCTTTTCTAACAACTTGGTTGAAAAGGAAGCCTCAGTTTACCGTTTTTCTAACAACTCGGTTGAAACGGAAGCCTCATTTAACAGCTTTTCTAACAACTTGGTTGAAACGGAAGCCTCAGTTAACCGCTTTTCTAACAACTTAGTTGAAACGTAAGCCTCAGTTAACCGCTTTTCTAACAACTTGGTTGAAAAGGAAGCCTCAGTAAAGTACTTTCCTTTAACAACCAACACTGAGCTCTCCTACAACGTGGTTAAACCGGAAGCCTCATTTAACCACTTGGGTGAAAAGGGAGCCTCAGTTTAGCACTTTTATTTAACAACACACTGAGCTCTCATACAACTTTGTTGAACCCGAAGTCTAAGTCAACCAAATTTTCTACTACAACTTGGTTTAACCGGAAGCCTCAGTTAACGACTTTCCTTTAACAACTTGGTTGAACCCGAAGCCTTAATTAACCACTTATCCTACTACAACTTGGTTAAAAGGGAAGTCTCAGTTAACCAGCTTTTTCAACACCTTGGTTAAACCGGAAGCTTTAGTTAACCACTTTCCTTTGACAACTAAAACAAAGACCCTTCCAACAAGAAAGAAACTACTATAATTTGATTGAAACCAAAGCCTGGATTTCTTCTTTCAACAACTAACAAACTCTAGCACATCTTGATTGAAACCAAATCTAGGATTACACAAGAATGTGTCCATAGTACATGGATGCCCAACTCGTACTATCATTATCTATGTTCAGTGGACATTGGGGTAAAAACTCTAATTTGGCATTACAATTAGAAAGATCATATCATAGGGAACATGTGTACTAAGTTTCAAATTGATTGGACTTTAACTTCATCAAAAAATACCTTGACCAAAAACTTTAACCTGAAGAGGGAAAGATGAACAAACAGACAGACGAACAAAGAGACCAGAAAACATAATGCCAATCAATAGGTCCATAAAAATATTACTTCAAAGGCCTTTAAACTCTACAACTACTAAACATATCAGAACTAGAGCCTTGGTTAACCAATTTTCCCTCCACAACCAGCAAACTTTCCTACTACTTCGTTACTGAACATGAGACAAGTGATAAACAGTTGTTTTTCAATGACTGAATTACATTCCTCTGTCCTACAACCTTATAGTATAAGGTTCAAGCTGATATTCCTTAATAAACGAAAACTTACATACATCATGTTTTATTGAGCAATTATAAATTCAAACCAGAACACAAGTCAACATAGTACTACATAATGTGTATTTCATTCAGCATTTTTTTTTCAAAATGTTATACAAAAAAGTTACAAATGATAATTTGAAAAATAATAACATCTTACTTAGATGACTTGACTACCAGTATATTTTATGTCCTACAATGTTTTGTTAATCATAGTAGTTAACTGGTTCTAATATATCATTCTTAATGAAAATGTGTTTTTCTAGCAATAGTGTTCTAAAACTAGAGGTTCTTAAGAGCCTGTGTCGCTCACCTTGTGTCTTTGTGCATATAAAAGAAAGGACACAGATTGATTCTTGACAAAATTGTGCTTTGGTGATGGTGATATGTTTGAAGTTCTTACTTTACTGAACATTCTTGCTACTTACAATAACGAACTTGGCTATTCAAGATGATAACCAAAAACGGTAAAATTTCCTTAAAAATTACCAATTCAGGGGTTTAATTTGGCCCAGTAGTTTCAGAGGAAAAGATTTTTGTAAAAGTTAACGACGACGGACGCCAAGTGAATGAGAAAAGCTCACTTGGCCCTTTGGGCCAGGTGAGCTAAGAAGTGTTTAACAAGAGTACATAGAACATTTTCACCTTCAGAAACCACAATTCAGTATTACAAATTATACTAAAAGAGTTATACTTACATGACAACCATAATTGATACTCAAGAACTGAATTGTCCATAAAATATTAGTTTGTAAGTAAACAATAGGGCTTAAAATGGAATAAACTCCATTAAAAACAACCATTTTCTTACAATTCTTATAAAATACACTATAATTATTTTTAAATTAAGCAGTTGCATTGGTTAAATGCAGATTTATTTGGTTGTGTAAGATTTCATACTTATTCTTGACCTAAATTTATACATGTATAACATGTATCCAAAGCGATGGTTATTCAAACATATGTGCCTTCAGAAAATTGAAGTATAAACTGTAAGGGATATCTGCTAAATTTTTGGTAAAAACAATTTTATAAATAAAATGAATGACAAAACATGACCATTTACATACAATTATGAATTTAATACTGTTTCAAAATGTGGACTTTAAAATGTGCTTAGTTTTAATAATTAGTCTAGCACCTAAATGAAATCTATGACAAAAATAAATACTACCCTGTTCAATAATTGACAAATATCATAACTAAGTTCACATGCACTGGAAAACTTACATTTAAACACAGATTTCAGAACAATCTTAAAAAGAACTTACTATTTTTTAAAATGCACTATTTTATATGTTTGTGTATGCAATATATATGTCTTTGAAACATTTTTGTATATCCTTGGTGACAATTTCAATAGTATAATTTGATTTTTGGTAACAAAAATTAAATGTTTTCATTTTCAAAGGTGGCCAACTACTACAAACAATTGATTTATATTTAATACAAAATATCAATACAACAACCAACAACAACATAACCCCACTGAAATACAATTCTGGCTAGACATAAATTGTATAGGTCTATCTATATAAATATACTGAAATGCAAAAAAATGACTAGATCAAATATGATAGTACTCTTGTAGTGCTCTACTGAAATCACAGAGCAGCACCACTAATGCTGGTTAAAATTTGGAAAATTACAAAAATGTCAGATTAAAAAAAATTGTACAACAAAATTATTCTCAACATGCATAGGTTGAAAATTTCCTTATTTAATTGAAAGTATGAGTAATTTTTCGGGGCTAAATATGAATTACAAACACAAACATTTATTATGATGACCAATTTTTGAAAATGTGTTTGGCTTTTTATATATTAAGTACTATGAAAATTCAAGCATATTTAAAATCTCAATAATACTGACAAATTTTGGTACAGTTTCTGCTGTAAAAATTGGTGCCGTATAAGTTATTTTCCAAATCATTTTTCCTAAATGTGTAAATGATCTGGACCCATCCTCACGTTACTAAACATTTTAAAACTTTGTATGTAGCATAATGAAGCATAATAGATCCATTAATACTGTTGAAAATGATAATACTTCTGCATTGTAAGGTAATTTGGGGTACACATAATAAATTCACTTTTCCTAATATCTTATGAAATTTATTTGTAATACCTTGTACAATAGTACTGTAGTACTGTTATTACAGAGAACCACAACAAAACTAAATTACTTCCCCTTACATGATAAAAAGAAATGAGGTTATTTCCCTTAAATGAATACAAAAAAAAATGGATTTACTTTCCCTTACATGTTAATTAATGACTGTTGAGAGGATTTTCGCCCAAGATATTTACTTAATAATATAAATAATTTAATAAATATTCCTAACCTAGATATAAGTATATAATAATTATACTAATAGATTGTATACAACTTTGGCACTCTTTTATCTTAACATAAGCACTGTTAATAATTATATAAAGAAAAATGTTTCTTTGATACTATAACATATCCTAAAACAGATTTTTATTAAAAAAAATAAAACTTGAAAATCCATTTTCAATTTGAAAATAATTGTAACTAATCAGATTTGTTTTACAGTTAATTCTTGTAATACTTCACCTGACAAAAATAAAACATTAAAGAGAAATGAGCCGAGCAACTTGACAAATATATGGCAGACTGAAAACTTTTTTAGAATAAACTTTCATGATTCTTTCCCATCTTCATAACATAAGTCAATCATCATAGACGATCGTCCTTGCCCTTTGCATGGTCATAGGTGTAACCTTCCACCCTCCCCCTCCTTTAACAAAGGGTTTGATGTTATATCTACTCAACAACGTGCTTTCTGCATGACCTACATCCATCCCTGGACTAAAACATTTTGGTGACTTTGTCCGTAAATGGTCTTCCTCAATATCAGACACCGATGAATCATCAGAGACGTCTTTAGAGCTGTTCTGTGAATGACGAAACCGTGGGTTTTCTGTTAACCAATCAAAATTAACATTTCTCTTTAGCCTAGCCTGTTGAAGAAGATGTTTAATTCGTCTCTGTTCAAATAGTTGTGAGTTTGTTTGTCCCTGTGCAGCCAGAGAGGTCATATTATCTGGTGAAGGAGAACCTTTGTTACCTATCAACCTCTGATGCTTGTCCTCGGGAGGTATATCCTTAACAAAGGTAAACTTTGGTTGTTTCTGTATTTTAGACTTCTCTTTCTTTCCTTTGATTGATCGTAACAATTCCATCTTCTCTAGCCAAGTTAATCCATCCATGTTTGGATGATCAGAATTCAGGATCTAAAAAAACATAAACCAAAATTTAAATGATTAACTATTTATCAAAGTTTAAAGATGGATTAATAAACATAATTATGTACCCTTGATTGTCAATTTTGACAGTGAAAAATCATGGTGATAATTTTTTTGTACAATATTTGAACATGTTTAACCTTTATGTGAATTACCTATGTTTTCCTACATACTGAATATAGCTTACTCACTATGAACACTATATAATTCAAAAAGCTGAATAATTCTTAATGTTATTTAAAAAGAAACTGAATTATTGCTGAACATTCCTCTTCTGTTTGATTAAACTTGTATCTAGTTTTTGACTTTATTGGCTGAAATTTATAAATTAAGAAAATTATTAAAGTACAGACGATATATTTGTTCGGAGGTCTTTCGTTTAATATCTTAAAACAATTATTGTGTTTTGTGTAAATTAAAGTACAGAAATAACATTCTGTTTTAAAATGGTTTGCACTCTTCTGGAAAAAAAGATTAAAAATACGACAAGTTTTGAACACAACAATGAAGAAATGAAATGACTGGTGGGTACTATTATTCGTGTACTCTGTAAACCATTCATGAATATAATTAAAATGTAAGGTAACGAACATTTGAAAATCATAACTGTGTATGATCCAGAGTATTCATTCAAATTGTGTTAGCTGCCAGCAAAGGTCAAAAGGTTTCAATGTAGGGAAAAAAACATAATTTTATTTCTTGTATATATTCTTAAATTAAATTCAAATTTCATCTATTTTTTTCAGTGAATGTTTAATTCTTATCTGTAAAGAACTTTATAAATAACATTAAACTACACACCAATTGGTTTAATTGTATGATGTTTTATAAGTGACTGATTATTTAAATGAAAGAAATAAAATTTTGACAATGATGATCATACAATTTAAGGCAATAGGAATTTGACAATCAGAAAACATTCTGCTAAAAGAGTTAAAAGAACATTCATAGAAAATTAAGATAATGAAGAATCAGTCCAAAGCATGATTCAACATACTAGTAGATCATATTCTGTACATTCTATAGGCATCTTTATAACCAGTATCTTTTGCTCGAATGACAGAAGTAGTAAGCAAATGACAGTTTGTTAATTTGAAAAAATTACACTATATTGCATAAAAAAAGGTCTAACAGTGCATATGAAATATTCTAATGTCTAAAGTGCAGAGTCTTGTGTCAGAACGTCAACCATTCTATCCAACAGGAAGAAAAAAGATATGAACAAGTAAGAAAAAGACTTGGACATATATATATCTCACTTCTTGTTCTGAATTTCAGTTTTAGTCATACTATATCTCAAATGACTTTACCAAAACAAAACAAAACACATTCTGATATTTCTAATAGAAAACTGAAATATTAAAATCCAACAAGACATCTCCAGGTACTTACAATTTACACCTACTAAAATACCAAAAAACATATCACTGTTTAAGTGAAATCTATCTCAAGTTGGTTTGCAATGAAAACCTTGATAACACATTAAGCTGGTACAATATAGAAATGATTTTCAAATATTTTCTAACATAAAATTTCCTGTTAACAAGAGCCAGATTTGGATGGGCCCTAATAGAGCTATATATATATATAAATGCATTGCTTATGTATACTCTGTTTTACAAGTCCCACTCCTAACTTTGTCTTATTAAGAGTCCCCCTTTTTAAAATCCTGGATGTGCACCAGTTTACTTATATGTAACACAAAACACTCATATGATTACAACATATGTACAATGTAACTATAGTAATATTCACATGAATGATTAAAGGATGTGAGGATATATGTATATATCAATATGACAACAACAAAAATCCACATGTAAACTGTTGACACAGATTTGTGTCTTCTGGGTGTAATTTGGAAGGTACTATGAATTGTGCCAATTGTAATACAACTGCATACCAACTATATTGACCTAAAGTTAGTGGTTCCTTTACACAAATTATAAATACACCACTGGAAACTGCAAGTCTAGGATCCCAGTGGGCACATCAAAGAATCTGTAGCAGGGAGATAAAAATCATATAAGTCTATCTAGAAAAGAATGATAAATGGTTGGAAAGTAAAGCAAGGCATCATAAACTGTTGGTTTTTTGTTACAGCTAAATGACTACTTGAAAATTTATCAACTCCATCTATAATATGACACAACAATATCTCCCATTAATTCATGCAATACACATTCACCATAGATAAGCATACAATGAAAATTAAGTGAATTAGTAATAGAAACTATATCTACTAAATTAGATAATTGTTAGTTTTCAATCCTAGAAATTAACATACCAGTATAATTTACTCTGAAATGAAAAATACACTCATTAAAGTTTAAATACTAGCATAACAAATGCATGACTTTTAACTAGCTTATCAATTAAAACAATATCTGCTGAGTGATATTTGAATCTCTGAATGATGATTGGAAATGTTTGTTTATTTATGTATAAAAGTTTGCACCAAATTATTCCAGGAATTAAGCATATCTTAAAATATTATATACAATTAATTTAAGATTGTTTATAAGTACAAAAGTGATATAATTAATCAAAAGAAGTTGCAACAGAAATACTTCTCAATGTAAATAAAACAAACAAATAGACTGAAGCAAAGGTTGTGAATTGCTAATGGATATAGAAAACGTGAATAGCTAACTGTATATATATGTAGTTTGCAACAGAGACCTATGCATTGTAAAATATTATTAATATTTCATAACTTCTCAGTATTCGAATAAAACCTGTAAAAAGTCTTAATATCTGACTGAAATAAGATCTGTTAACTAAGGTCATAGACTAAAATGTTGAATTACTAATAAACTAAGAAATTTCACTTATATTGGAGGGACATTTTATTTAGGTACAATTATCTCCCCTTTTTTGGTTGAGTTATCTCCCATTTTACTTAAGCTATACCTTGGAGAAGACAGCTGGTCATTTTTTGAGAGGGTCATATCTAGCAGCTAAACTGACATATGCCCTGCCCGCTGTATCAAACCACATCTGTAAAAATATAACACTACATCTATAGAATGGTTATATGTAAAACTCAATATAAATAAAAATAAAAGCTGTTGGCTGTAGTATGCATAAAATAAGTATTACATGTATAAGCTTTAATTCAGTTGATATGTAAAAAAACACATTTAATAGCTGACAGTTTTCATCCACTTTAAACCTGAACAAATATTATGACTAAAATTAAAATTTTAACACTTCTTTAGATTATAAGAAAAGAACGAAAATAACTGAACTAAATATAATTTTTGTGTGAAAAAAAAATTTATTTCTACACGCAAAAGTTAATCATAAGAAAGTTTTTAAAAATTGATATATGTGTCTTTTCATTATCTTTGATATTTCTGGACTATAAATTAAACACAAGAAGGATGGATATAAGGAGTGTTTCACAAATTATGCAGTATGTTTGAACCATTTTCTTTGGGTTTACTTTAACATTTTTATTACTTTAAGGTAACCTAAAATGAAATGCACATAAATATAGTCATACCAAATCATCAATTGATCTCAGTATTAACCATTTATATATGTAAACTTAGTTTATATCAATGTCCTTTGGTCTCAGGTCATGTCAGGTGGACATTTGTCTCATTTACAATCATAGGGTACATTATTAAATTACCTTATCTCCTTAATTTATTATTAGTAAATTTAAAATCACCTTTCCAGTTCAGTG
The DNA here is from genome assembly GCF_965363235.1 of Mytilus galloprovincialis. Taxonomy (NCBI): domain Eukaryota; kingdom Metazoa; phylum Mollusca; class Bivalvia; order Mytilida; family Mytilidae; genus Mytilus; species Mytilus galloprovincialis. The sequence goes on along the minus strand of NC_134839.1, from coordinate 25,824,037 downwards.
TTTAATTAATTACATATCTGAAACCTAAGACTGTATTCTTGATTATGCCATACAAGAATTTTGTTTAGAAAAAAAATGTAATATTTTATAATATCTTGTGACAGAATAAATATTTCCTTTCATTTGGCAGTAATTTTATAATATATAAGTCCTTTAAAGTCATTTTAATTCAGTTTATCTGCTTTACTAACTATTCAATTAGGTGTGTTTAAAAAGATTACTGTAATTCCTCATGGAGCTAAACACACAATTTATAAAACTAAATCGCAACTTATGATTTAAACTTGTATAATCCAAATGTTATATTAAACAATCTTGTCATCATGATCATTTATTTCAACCATTATAACGAACCATGCAAAAATTAAATCTGAAAATTGTAAATAACACAGGATATATTATTTATTAAAAGTAAGATTGCTATAAAACAAACAAAAAATAGATCCAAGATAAATGGACTTTGTACAACCAATATGGATTATTGTTAAGGTGCCAGCTGAAGCCCGCCTCTGGCTGTCTGACTTTTTGTTTCGTTTTTATTGAAAAGGACAGAGGGCTTCTTTTACAATCTAGTATAATTGTGGAATTGTTAATGAACTAACTGTTCTACAGTCTGGTTGCTAACATGTCTAATTTTGTGACAGGCCAGTAGTTCTCATATATACCAAATTATTCTAATAAAATAAAAGTGATAGAAAAGAAACTACACAATAAGCAGGTAGGGCAGTGAATATCACACAGAGAATCTAGGTGAAAAACAAACTAATAGCAAAAACAAATATATATTAGCACTTGTACATATGCAATTAAATGTAACATATTCTAATATATATAATGACCTCACATTTATCGATTTGTTTTTATTTCATAGGAATTAAGACAAGTATACAAAATAGTTCACTCGTCTTGTTTAAATCTTCATACTGGTATCTTAAAATGTAAGAATGTTGCACAAAATTGATTTTAGGTCTGATGTTTTTTTTTTTGTGTGTCCATATTACCACTTGCAGAATTGAAAGTAGTGAGGCATTGTAGTTTTCCTCTTTATCTACCTAAAATGGTTTTAACAAACAGAAAATTTGCAAGGAATCCATGATTAAATGGTTTAAATTTTTACAACATAGCTTAAACAAAACTAAAGAGCAGCTTCAAATGCTGGAGGACTGAAATGAATTTTTAATAATTGTTTATATTTCCAGAGAACATTTTTAACATTTACAAATAACAATCAGGCTCAAACAAAACTAAATAAAGAAAAGTTAAGTGAACAGACAGTTAAATTTTTGAGGTGCTTTTATTAAATACAAAGTACATGTTACAGGTATTTGTGAAAAAATCATTTTTCTTGTGAACATGATATGCTATGGAAAAGTAAGTGTGTGGAACATCAAACTCTACCCCATCAGCAACTGCTACTTCCTGTTTCATTCTGGCTTCTATAGAAGAGTCAAGATGCTCATTTAATATATATTGAGCAACTTTTTGAAGTCTTCTTTCATCCTCATCCTGGTATCGAGTTCCAGTAGCAGACTGCATATCACTTGATGTAAAAGTGGATCTATTTCCATCTGTGCTCCAAAGTGTATAAACTTGAGAAACTTTCATGTTGTCAGGGAAGTTGGTATATTCTGAAGGATATGGTTTTACAGAACAACTTCTTCCATCAGTCGGTGGAGGGGAAGGTTTTGGTAAGGAAAATAATGTTGTTTCACTTTTTGTCTTTCTTAAATTTTTACTGCGTACATATCCAGCATATTTATGCCTTAAATTCTTCATTACATTCCCCTTGGGAATCAATGGGGCTCTTGTTTCCATACTAGAAGAAGTTCGTCCATTTTTGCCAAGTTTTGCCTGCTTAGACATATTGATATCGGACACTAACATTCCAGATCTGGATTCTGTACGAATGATTGGAAAATCAATCCTGGCTTCTGACTGAGATCGGTGAAGGTTGGTAGAGACTTTCTGGGAATCTTTTAAATCTGGTATCTTATGGGTTATTGTAGGAGAAGGGTTATGTAAGGTAAACTCCTTTTTAATTTTCTCTTTTTGACTTGGAGTTACTGAAGCAGATGGCCGCCAAACCACAGTTCCAGAGTTCAGAACTCTCATTGCATTTTCAATCATTATATCATTGTTAGGGAAAAGTTGAATAGCACAGGAAGGCTCAAGTCCATCATTTTCTCTTGTTTTCATATCAGCTCCTAAACAAATGGTGGATAACTTTGAGATGCTGATGACATCACTAGCCTCATCAGAAATCACAGCTATGTCCTCTGGGAGGATCAAGCCGCTGTCTTCTAGAGTAGGCAGATGTTCTTGTGAGCCGTCCAAGCTTCCGTTTTTGCTCTCTGGCTTTTCTGGCAGCTGAATAAAGCATGAAATAAAACAGCTATCAGAAATATCTATAAACTATGACATCAATAAGTTTAGGATTCCATGGAATGTCAAATAAAAAGAATGTACAACAATCATACAATGACAAATGACCCCAATTAATTCTGAACAATTAATAAGTATCCAGTAGAAATACTCTAAAACCCCACACACAACAAATGTGTACATGTATCTATAATGAAATTATCAACATGTATCCTCAAAGTAAATTGCATGTATCTACAAAATGTTTGCCTGTATCTACAATGTATTTTGCATGTATCTACAATGTAATTTGCATGTATTTACCATGTAATTTGCATATATTTACAATGTCATTTGCATATATTTACAATGTAATTTGCATATATTTACAATGTAATTTGCATATATTTACAATGTAATTTGCATATATTTACAATGTCATTTGCATGTACATTGTATTTACAATATTATTTCCTTGTATTATCAACTAAATTTGCACGTATTTACAATGTTCGGTGCTTGTTTTTACAATCTATTTTGCATATTTACATATATCTACCTGTACAATGTAATTTGTGTGCATATATACAGTGTAATTTGTTCTACATTTGAAAATGGCTGTACCAAGTGAGGAATATGACAGTTCTTGTCCATTCGTTTTTGATGCGTTTTGTTATTTGATTTTGCCATGTGATTATAGACTTTTCGGAATTGATTTTCCTCTGAGTTCAGTATTTTTGTGATTTTACTTTTTGCATGAAACTACGTAATGTAATTTGTTCGTATTAACATTGTACTTTGCATGCATTTCGATGTATTTTTCCTGTATTTACAATGTAATCTGCATGATCTTCAACATAATTTGCATGGATCTTAGATCTACAATGTAATCTACATGAAGATATCATTATTTCTCTCCTTTAACCATGATATTGTCCGTCTTTGTTTTGATTGCCCCCTTTGTATTTTGAACTATCTTTTCGTTTTTTTTTAATATAGTTTTGTTCAATATTATATACTTAAAAGATAATATAAGAGCACAATTAAATTTGCCTTTTCAGAATTTACAGAATTTCTGTAAATGCATTAAATAATAGATCTATAAAATACATGAAATAACCTATTCCCTAATTTCTGAAAAAGGTCTGGTCTGTTCTATTCAAAACTTCCAGCACTATAATTCATTTATGATTTACAATTAGAAAAACATGTATAGAAAAAAGTTAACAAATTATCAATAATTATATTTTGAACTAATAATTATGGAACTAAATATTGTTATATATTGAATAAAAAGTACAAATTTGCAAAATAGTTTTGAAATTATAAAATTGGCAAACAGTGTATAGAAAATTGTATTGGGTTTAAAACAATTATTGTTTTTATGGTGATCTGAAACTCAAATATTATGTAATAGTATTATGATTGCTTTGTAAATGTGAAAATGTGCGGACAAATCTGCATGGAATTTCCACTCTGTGTGATGTTAATCATTGTCTTACTAGTTAACTTGAAAAATAGAAATGCTGGACTTAAAACATATGCAAAAGGATACTTTTTAAAATAAAATTTCATAAGATTTTTTAAAGATTTTTTTTTTATTGATAATGGATGTGTTAAAACCTGTTATAAAGTATGTTTCCACCTCATTATTCAAGGCTATATGGCAAGCAATCTGTAGTTCTGCTGTTTACTTCTATTATCGTCTAACTCTTTCTTTGGACTCTCTGGTAGATAGGTGTCTCACTGGTAGTCATACCACATCTCCTTAGTCTTCTATAAGTGAATGCAGATTTCCAATCTCTAGAGAGGCTTGAATTAAAATCTTATCCACAAGGGTCAGCCATTTTGAAATCAGACTGTTTAGTAATCTATACAGAGGCTTGAACTAAAATCTTATCCACAAGGGTCAGCCATTTTGAAATCAGACGGTTTAGTAATCTATTCAGAGGCTTGAACTAAAATCTTATCCACAAGGGTCAGCCATTTTGAAACTAGACTGTTTAGTAACCTATACAGAGGCTTGAACTAAAATCTTATCCATAAGGGTCAGCCATTTTGAAACTAGACTGTTTAGTAATCTATACAGAGGCTTGAACTAAAATCTTATCCACAAGGGTCAGCCATTTTGAAACTAGACTGTTTAGTAATCTATACAGAGGCTTGAACTAAAATCTTATCCACAAGGGTCAGCCATTTTGAAACTAGACTGTTTAGTAATCAATACAGAGGCTTGAACTAAAATCTTATCCACAAGGGTCAGCCATTTTGAAACTAGACTGTTTAGTAATCTATACAGTGTTTGATTTCTTTTTCAGTTGTTTAATGATCTTATGGGAAAACTGTTCAAAATTGTCTGCAAAGAGGAATCAACATGTTTTCACCCAAATGTTAGGGGAAACAGGAATATCTAAGTCAAGTGAAACTAAGTGATTGTTATGTACAACATCATGAGAAATCTTTTCACAATTTGTTAATTCAATAAATATACTGAATATTGTATGTATGTTATTGTGTAAAGTATTGATTTTTCTTCATTAAAACAACATTAGTTTGTGTGACGGAGAATTAACACAGTACCTGCAATACTGTTGGCAAAGGTCTGTCCTGAAAGTACTCACATTTTTACAACAAATCTTTGCAAGTTTATATTTATACATCTACAAAGTCATGAACTAAATAAAAAGATCTATAACGTTTCCATGTCTTTTACATACAAAACATAATAAACTAACACAACAGAGGGATCCCACATCAGTTTAACCTGTGGAACTACAAATTTTACTTTCATGTTGCAGGACATGTTAGTAAACTTGGGTAACAAACAATGTTATATCTGAAGGGTTATCCTCTGGACATCAATAAAATGATTACTTTTACAGTACCAGTAGTTAATTCACTGTTTTAGAAACAAAAGGATTGTGGGTAATCAAAGAGTTTTGTTGTTTTAAAAAAAAATATATACCCAGAATGCATACAGATTCTGAAATTGCCTTTTATCTAAATCTGTCTTCTGTTACATTTATAATGTTTCTGAAAGTTTAAAGTGGTATGATTTTCTACTAGTTAAAAGCAGTAATATATGAACACAGTTTTATATCAATAATCTACATACAAATCATAGTGTGAAAAAGGACACTTTTGATTCTATTCCAAGTCTGACATAAACTGCATGCGTTTATAAATGAAAGTACATTCTCTTTAAATCCAATATGAATTATGAGTCTGAGATATAAGCTCAAGATTTTTCCTATATATGGATGTGATAAACAATCATATTTTAATAATCTGATATTGATCAATATTGTTGATAAGCTGTCTTACATGGGATTTACAGAGATGTAATACAAAGTTCCAGCCAAGATGTATATGTCAGGGGTGAATTGGTTATTTTTATAGAAAAGTTGGCTGTATGCTATCATATGAAAAGGAAAATATGTTGGTTAGGAGATGTATATTAAATTATTAAACTGTAGACATGCAAGTTTTATATTTCTTCAAAATTAATTTTAAAATATGCACACGTTAGCGGTTTAGTTTTAGATTACAAAATTACAGAATGGATATTTCTCCTGAATGAACTGTTTTATTTTCATCGAAACATTTACTAAATGATAGTACTAATATTTTTTTTATATAACATATAATATGAGAGTCCTAATGGGGAGCCTTCATTTCTGAATTCCATATTTTTTTTATGTATTTTTTCTAAATTTCTCTATGCTTTATTTTTAATCGTGTCTGGCATAAATACAAAAATTCAACCCTGGTATCTATGAGTTGATTAATGTTTGCCCATTATTCTTTATTCTTTATATTTAAGCACCTCACTAATACTATTCTCTGTTCTTTATTTTTTGGGGTCCATTTTTCTGTATTTTTTTTGTATGTTTTGTCCATTTTTTTCTATTCAGTAAATCCACCATCCACATCATCATATATAAAATATCAATGTTGTGTGCTATTGTTATCATTTTGATATTGACTGAAAAGTGGATACAATTTTTTGTACATGTGTTTTCCAGGAAATATTTATATAATCTATACATGCACAGAAGGTGTAAATCAAAATTGGTTGGTTGGTAGAAATAGGAAACTACTAAAGGGGAGCTGGGAGTGGTTAACAACCTTGACTACCAATGAGGGTTGGTAATAGGAGATGGTTGGTTAGTGTTCATTGTAAGAGCAAAAATCAACTGTTTCATAATTTCCCACATACAAATCATTTCTCCCTTTACACTTTCAATTATTCATGAATAATAGTGTGCATTTATATCATGCAGAAAATATGTTATAAAATAAGATAACAAAAAGTCTAAATTTTAAATATTATACTATTAAAAAATGTCTACATTAAAAAAATGTTATACTATGTGTGAGAAGACTAGTATAAAGCTCCATCCAAAACAAAGTGCACTATGGGAAGACTAGTACTAGAGGTGAGATAAAAATCCTCAAAACATACTTCACTTTTGGATCGTGAAAAATCCATAGCAGTGTACATGAGTCTAGAGTCTGGTGGTTTTATACCCACTCCCTTGATCGTGTCCATCAGAATATGACCGAGTGCTCGTACTTGTACTGTGCTGTATGGACGTGTCTTACGCTGATAAAGTAACAGTGAGCATGCTCATCAATAGTGATAATGTGAAAAGGTAGATTTCATTTACAAACAGTTACGATGTGTGTGATGATGTACTGTGAATGCTTCATCATGTGCATTTAACATAAAATGTAACTTTTTAAAGCTAAAATTTGTAGTGCTTGAAACTATATTTTTATAATTTCCATTTACTCTTTCGACTTCGAAAAATGAAAAAAATAAATTTACATGGATGTTTGCTTTTTTACCTTTTAACCTATGAGATATGTGCAACATATGCATGTATTTTGTAGATTGAATTCTATACAAACAAGGTTAAATTGACAATAATTTTGTCAATTTTACAGGACAATATCTGCAAATGACACACATATATTTATATATATATATATATATATCAAAAGTTTAGTGAGCAGTGAAATCCTTGTCAAACTCTTTATTTGGTATATATCTTAACAAGAGTGCACACGCTGAAATGTCTCGCCTTCTTTACTAATCATTGATAGTATGTTGATAGTCCTAAATATATTATTATTACAACTGTCACATAAACGTAACATTAACCAAGAAAACTAAACTTTGACCAATGAACCATGAAAATGAGGTCAAGGTCAGATCACACCTGCATGCTAGACATATACACCTTACAATCATTCCATACACTAAATATAGTAAACTTATTGCATACAGTATAAGTAAAATAGACAAAACACAAACACTTAACTATAACCACTGAACCATGAAAATGAGGTTTAAGGTCATATGACACTTGCCAATTGGACATGTATACCTAACAGTCCTTCCATACACCAAATATACAAGACCTATTGCTTATAGTATCTGAGATATGGACTTGACCACCAAAAACTTAACCTTGTTCACTGATCCATGAAATAAGGTCAAGGTCAAGTGAAAACTGTCTGACAGTCATGAGGATCTTGCAAGGTACGCACATACCAAATATAGATATCCTATTACTTATAATAAGAGAGAATTTAACGTTACAAAAAATCTTAACTTTTTTTTCAAGTAGTCACTGAACCATGAAAATGAGGTCAAGGACATTGGACATGTGACTGACGGAAACTTCGTAACATGAGGCATCTATATACAAAGTATGAAGCATCCAGGTCTTCCACCTTCTAAAATACAAAGCTTTTAAGAAGTTAGCTAACGCTGTCGCCGCCGGATCACTATCCCTATGTCGAGCTTTCTGCGAGAAAAGTCGCAGGCTCGACAAAAATGGTTCACATAAAAAAAATGTTTGTACTAAGTTTAGGTGAACACAACTTTATGATAAACTACTATTAAACCAAAACTTAAAACCGGATACAGGAAGATTGGTATGTTCCCATACCTTACAGAGACATGGTTAACATCTAACAGGTCAGTGGATAGGTCTGAACCTTGTTATGTATTTCCATAAAGGTTGTGTCTACTTTTGAAGATTTATTTATATATAAACTTTCTCCAGTTACAATTTTACCTAAATCATTGTGTTTCTGTATATTCTACAGACTTTGGAACCCTGATTCCTATGCTGATCTAATTTGTCTAACATCCACCGCTACAATTATAACATACTTCACCATTTCTAAATTTGACTATTAACAAAATAGCGTGAAAGATCCCTTAAAATTCTATACAAATATTTTACCTTATAACATGGAGTGGAAAAATTTAGTCAATTCTGCTGTATATTTCTGGTTAAGAAATATAAATATTAAATATTTCTACATTCATGTTAGCAATCTTGTATATAGTAAATGATAGTATAGTCTTACAACTATTTAAGGTAGCACAATACAAAGATTTTTCATCCCCAATCAGAAATCTTTAAACTGATGTAATTCCACTCATCTTTCTTTAAATTTTATAAATGAGGTATCAAAAGAAAGAAGAAGGATTAATCTTTCAAATTGTGATAATTTCATTATTACATAATTATCACATAATGAATTTAGCTTCTTTGTTATTCATAGCATCCCAAAATATTTTATAGATTCTTGCACAACACAGTTTGACCTCCAAAACAGAGTCTCAGATTTTTCTTATTGTATTTCATTCTCTCATAAATCTTCAATGAAGTTTGAAACATCAATTCATAAGAGACCACTAAATTCAATTGGGTATAACATTTGTTCTATTGATGTTTTTGGAAATCTGAGACACGGTTTTGGAGGTTTTGGAGGTCCAGCTGTGTTGTACAAGAATCTATAAAATATTTTGGGATGCTATGAAGAACAAAGACGTTAAATTCATTCAAGTGTGGACATCACAATATAGCAACTAATTACATAATACTTATTTATGTAATAATTATGTCATAATGAAATTATCACAATTTGAAAGATTAATCTTTATTCTTTCTTTTGGTACCTCATTTATAAAATATAAAGAAGGATGAAATGAATTACATCAGTTTAAAGTTGTCTGATTGGGGGTGAAAAAATCTTTGTATTGTGCTACCTTAACAATACACAATCTTTGTAATTATCATTCCACAAGCTTTTTGTTAATTCTGCTTTGTTTGTATCCCCCTTTAATTCTTTTAAGTAAAGGTATATATGACTGGGGCAAGAAGATCGTTTATCATATTCTAAAATGATCCTCACAATTTTTTAATTACATATTTAAGTAGCATAACATTTGAAACTTTAAAGTTAATAACAATATTATTTACAATGAATCATCTTAAAACCTATATACCCAAGATTTACTGAAATTTTGATCAGAAAACAGCCTATTTAATTTGCTTTAGTTCCATAGTCATCATTATATTACAAGTAAAAGTAACCTTATGATTCGAACCAAACATCTGTTCAGTTACCATTGGTCTGGCATGGTTTTAAAGGAGAAAAGACTGATGATGATGAAAAACAGCTACAATAGATAAAGGATGGACAAATAATAGCTAAAGCTCAAACCACCCTTTTGGATATAAAAAAACAACCAGAAAAGCTTATAAATCACTTGCAAACTTCTAGCAAATAAAGCTAAAAATTATAGCTTAGGTATAACATTAACACATAAAATAATATCAACATTGCCAGTCCTTACAAACAAAGCTGATCAAACACAACATAACAGATCATCTGATCAACCTGTCCTCATACTTAAATATCAACAGGAAACCAGTATTTTACAGACCTGTTTTTCTGCTGCAACACAGCTGAGAGCATCTAAAGCACGTAAATTCTGTTGGGTTGTAGCTACAGAAAGACCATCACCACTAGGCTTTCCCTGAGAAATCTGTTGGCTGAAAAATATAGAAGATATTTTCTTAATAATTAATAGCATTTAAGTTTCTTTAGAATAAAATGCATATATACATTAAGCAGAGTTCATGGCAATTAATCTTATACAAATATATATCTTCTGCTGTTAGCTTAAGCATGATATACTGTAAACCAACTGATATCTGCTGAGCAAGCAATTTATTTTCGGGACTAAAAAAAACAACGTTAGTATAAAGTGTAGTGAATACTGGTCAAACACAGACCTTCTCTTATATGAATACAAAAACAATTTAAGAAATCTAGAATAACTAATTTCTACAAAAAGATAACTGAAAATGGCTTTAACACAAAAAGGTATCTGAAAATATTCTGGTGTAAATTAACAGCATATATACCCTAATCTTTTGGCGACATTTTTTCAAATGTCACCATGCCATCATTCAAGAAAATAATTCATTGAAAGTAGGACATTTTGTAAAGCTAATCTAAGTTTTTGCTGCAAGAAAATTTATGTAAAATTGTAATAGTAGGAATGCTTTTCTTGAATAGCTTGGTGTAGGACCAATTTTCATGTGAGTAAGAAGCTAGTATGTAAAGTTCGAAATCATTTAAAATAAATTAGCTTTAATCTTTGAAAATATGTTTTTAAAAATCACCTGCAGGTTCCCAAATTATCACTTTCAGCTATTAAAGGTTTGTCCTATACAATATTTCAAACATGGTATCAAAAAGAAATATTTGGTTTATGCATTAATCATCCTTTCAGGTTATTTTTTTCAGTTTTTTTCAGTTTGTGTAACTTCCATAAATAGGAAAATTCTATAGATGCTCTTATGGCATTTAAAAGCCTCCAATTTATGCAGATTACTCATAATTAATTGAATCAACAATGAATGACGTCAAACTTCAACTGTAAAAATAATATTTCTTTCATTACTTTTATTATTTACAATTAAAATTAAAATTGCAATATTTTGAAGGATTATAAGTGCATCAGTGAAATTGATTTTCTATCATCACTTACCTGACCGAGATATTTGGTGATGAAAAATAGAAAGCAAGGGTCAAGAGATACTTTATACAAAATCGGAAGAACTTTTTTTTCTATTTAGAATCAATGTAATTGGTGATTTTATCAGTGAGAAATATTTTATCCATGAACATTTACATAAATAATTGATTGTGGAAGGTCGTGAATAACAGATCTTGTAAAATCTATGTTTAATTAAATATGGAGAAAATTGTTTTAAGATTGTATTCTTGTTTTACAGAGGAAGTAAACCATGTTTAATTGGTAACATTATTGTACTTTGAAGCCTGAAAATAATCAGTTATATTGTAATGCATTGACATTATCATTAAATGAAATTATATTTTCATCAAAAATATATAATTACTTCATATTAAACGTCAACGAATTTGATTCCAGTCCCACATTAATGTTACTAAGAGAACATCATGAAATCTGTATTTGCAACTTTTACCAATAAAATGGTATTGATTTGGTCCTTATTTAAATTGCATCCCATGTAAAATTTAATAACATCTTTTAAAATATAATTACAATACTTGGGTATTTGAAATTTGAATTTTGTTCTTAAAATTAATCAACTTTGGTTGAAAAAAAAAAAAAGTTTGAGATCGAAATAATATTACTGGCAAGAACTATTTTGTTTGGATGTAGCTTCTTGGAATATTTGATGATCCTGACATTTACATTTATTGTAGGACTCCAGATATTATAGTAACATTCTTTGCAATCACTCAAATTCATTTAAAAACTGAACCAATTTGGAAATATATAGATGGACAAGAGTAAACCTTAACACCATTGAAACTATGCAGGGGATAAAGAACAAAAAATTATACATGTATTCATGCGCAGTATAGGGCCCTATATGGTATTATTATTTTTTTTATCATTTATGGATAGAAATTCAAGTGACTGTGCTTTCTTTGATAAAAAGCTACATTAACTTTAATAACATTGAATATTTCTGTCCAATGCATAGCAACCTGTTTTATCAAAGGAAACATAATAAAGGTTAATTTTGAGCCTGAGAAAAAAATCTTTTGATAAGATAATTTATGTCTTTTAATTAAGCGCATGATACAATTTGTGCATGAAAAAAATATATATTCATCATAAGGACTCAGCAAATATATTGACTTAATCATCCCTGGTTGTAACTTATAAAATTCATTGATTCACTGATATCTTGTATTATGTGGATGAACTAAAATGAACTGTAACCAGTGACCAATACAAATAGGTCAATATCATTTACTTTTGTCTGTTTAATATTAATTTTTAATATTCAAGCATATCTAGGTTATTAGCGATGCAAAGAGAACAACTTTGATAAAGTAACGTCAAACAAAGTAACCAAATTCAAAAATAAAATTCAGCATGTTATACAAAACAGCATATGAGCATTGCTTTTCAATGTGATGCTTTAAACCTTATGAATATTGAAAGAATAGAAGCATTTGTTGAGCAAAAAACAGGCGCAACATGTTTACGTAATGCAAGGAAAGTTGCTATCATAATTTTTCACCTGAGTGTTGGAAAACATTTAATGAGTTACACAATCAAACATTTTATGAGTTACACCATGAAACATTTAATGAGTTACACCATGAAACATTTTATAAGTTACACCATGAAACATTTTATAAGTTACACCATGAAATATTTTATAAGTTACACCATGAAACATTTTATAAGTTACACCATGAAATATTTTATAAGTTACACCATGAAATATTTTATAAGTTACACCATGAAATATTTTGTGAGTTACACCATGAAACATTTAATGAGTTACACCATGAAACATTTAATGAGTTACACAATGAAACATTTAATGAGTTACACCATAAAACATTTAATGAATTACACCATATAACATTAAATGAGTTACACCATGAAACATTAAATGAGTTACACCACGAAACATTTAATGATTTACACCATGAAACATTTAATGAGTTACACAATGAAACATTTAATGAGTTACACCATAAAACATTTAATGAATTACACCATATAACATTAAATGAGTTACACCATGAAACATTAAATGAGTTACACCACGAAACATTTAATGATTTACACCATGTAACATTATATGAGTTACACCATGAAACATGTAATGACTTACACCATGTAACATTTAATGAGTTACACAATGAAACATTTAATGAGTTACACCATGAAACAATTAATGAATTACGCCATGAAACATTTAATGATTTACACCATGAAACATTTAATGAGTTACACAATGAAACATTTTATAAGTTACACCATGTAACATTATATGAGTTACACCATGTAACATTATATGAGTTACACCATGAAACATTTAAAGATTTACACCATGTAACATTATATGAGTTACACCATAAAACAATTAAAGATTTACACCATGAAACATTTTATGATTTACACCATGAAACATTTTATGAGTTACACCAGGAAATATTTTATGAGTTTCACCATGAACCATTTTATGAGTTACACCTTGAAACATTTTATGTGTTACACCATGAAACATTTTATGAGTTACACCATGAAACATTTTATGAGTTACACCATGAAACATTTTATGAGTTACACCATGAAACATTTTACAGGTTACACCATGAAACATTTAATGAATTACACCTTGAAACATTTTATGGGTTACACAAAGAAAAATTTATGAGTCACACAATGAACCATATATCTATATATAATGAAACATTTTTTTTTAGATAAGTCATGAAACATATTGAGTTACACCATGAAATATTTTGAGTTACACAATGAAACATTTATGAGTTACACCATGAAATATTTTATGAGCTACAACATGAAATATTTAGTTATTTTCACCATAAAACATTCTGAGAGCTACACTATGAAAGATTTTGTGAACTACACCATTTAACTAGTTACATTAAGAGATTTCTTGAACATTATAAAACAGATTAAAAGTCAAATCATGAGCTTTTTTTTTAGTTACACCATGACAAATTTTGTGAATTTCTTGAAACATTTTAGTACAGTATTTATGCTATATATTATTGTAAAAAGTTTAAGCGCTAAACAACAAAACATTTAAAAGACACTTAGACAATGAAACTAAGTCGTATTGCAAATTATTATATCTAATTCTTTTGGTTATTAGTCTGATCAGATTAAGTTATTATTGTTGATAGTATTAACTTTGTGTTAGCCCTACTGACAAACAATGTTCATAACAAAACAGTCACAAACTACTGAACAGAAATCTAAACAAACTATACCTCTTTTGAAGATTCATTCTAAACATAAATTAGACATAAAAAATCTAAAACTATTAAATATAAACCAGATACAAAAAATAATCCAAAATCATACAGAGAAAAGGGATATATATATTCCTTCATTGCTGAATGACATGCCTGACAAACAGAAGATATCTGTAAAACATGAGGCTTTCTGATGCTTCAATAATTAAAATGTATGTGTTTTTAATTCTATGCAGTATACTCACCCAAGTCAACAAGCACAAGTTTGTGTTATGTTTTATAGTAAGTAGATAGGTTTAATGTATTTAGTGGAAAGAAGACATATTGGACGTTTTTAAAACAAAATGAATGATTTGCAGCTGTTTCTCACATGCACATGCATGCATTTCTTAATGCCACCACAACAGCAAAAGTAGAGAAAAGTGAGAAAATTTAGTCACGAATTGAAGAACAAAAAGGGGGATAAAATTACTACCAAGCAGAAAGAGATTACATAAAAAGACCTACAGGTGACAGCTTGCATAAATTTGGGCTCACAATTCAATTCATTATTGCCCAGATTTAAAATAAAATATATATATATATATGCCAATTTAATTGATTCTTTTAAAATTATGATATGATTGATTATAACATATAAACATCAACTTCTACTCATCAAACTGTATGAATTAAATACCCATTACTCAATACACAAACAAGTGACAATCATGTGACACTACCACCATATATACAATGCTAAATAAATCTCAGGATTCTTGTTTACACATCGGTGAGAGAAAAAGCTATGAAACATGCTGTGGTTTATATACTACAAGCTATACATAGTAGAACATTAAATGTAAGAATTAAGAAGTTAAAGAGTTTCTTCCTTCGCCAATTACAACTTACCGTGGAAGTCGCCAAGAGCTGGAGGTAAAAATTCTAATCAGATTAAAAATGGTGATTTGCATATAGTCTTGATTTACCATTAAACAATATTTACATATTTTCTTAAAAAAAAAAAAAAAATAAAAAATTTTGAAATTAACATTTAACTAAAGAATTTTTGTTGTAATGAATAAGGCCTTTATTTGAATTAACTAAACTTGAGAAAGGAAATGGGGAATGTGTCAAAGAGACAACATTCCAATTAAAGATCTGAGAAACATGTATGTTGGTTTTTTTTAATAGAAATTCCAAATATAGTGTACATAGTTAATTCACTTAGGTAAAATATAAAAAATTGTTGGAGGAACATAGGCTTTTTTACATAGTTCTAAATACATGTATATATCACGACTTGCTAATTAAGTTATGCATTTATACTGAAAATATTTATAAAAAAACCTGATATAAACTTGAGAATGGAAATGGGGAATGTCAAAGAGACCAAAGAGCAGACAACAGCCGAAGACCACATATATCTTTAAAACTTTTAAGTTTGATTTAGTGGTAAACATTTGTACAGGAATTTAGCCATCTTTAAAGGAGTTACGTCAGGTAAGGGCTGAGTTTGGCCTTAAATTTCAGGTTCATCTGACGAAAGATTTTGGACACTTTTTTAAAACTTCAGTGTCTATTTCAGTTGATTCAATTAATTAATGTGAAAGATTTTTACTAATTTAGTCATTAAAAACGCTCTGATTCAAGCTTAAATAGGAAAAATCTATCAAATATTCCAAAAAAATGTTTTTGTCAAAAATGAAAGTTCATCCTCAACCTTTATACATGTATGTATGATGTGTATTATCATCAACTTACATTTCAATATTAAGAATGAACACAAATGTGGCCTCTTTTATTTAAGATGGAAACCATCTTAAATTTAACTAAAATGATAAAATTGTGAAGATTTCAGTAATTAAGCATGACTTAATGATGCTAGTGCCCAATATATGTGTATTGTATTGTCAAAACCAGCCCATATTTATATAACAGAAGCATTCTACTTTCCAATAAATAACTAACAGTAACAGTTTACATTTAAACAATTTTGAAAACTGCTATATGTTGGGACCAAAAAGGGGTCTTATATAATTACTGGACCTACTCCTTTGTCTCTGTCTATTAATATTGTGTTAATTAAGAACAGGGAAAATGCCATTCAACATGTTTAAAGCTGCAATTAACAGGTTTAGCGATAATAGACCAAGAAATAAATGCATGTTGTTCAGATTTTTGTGTTATCTGCCCCTACAATGATATAAATGCTCTTTTGTTTTGCTCTTTGGTCAGGTTGTTGTCTCTTTGACACATTCCCCACTTCTATTCTCAATTTTATCTCTTTCATTTGATTTATAATACTAAAACTTTTTCTTAGTTGTCTTAAGTAACTTTTTTTTTTATTGGACTAAATTGCGATAAGGGGTTTTAATGTTATGTCCATTTATATTAGTGTTATGAAATTCTATAAATCATAAACTTTTATTATTCAATAAATATTTCAATTACATTTGTCAAACAAACAGAACACATGTAGAATGCAATGTAATTTCAAAATAAAATATATTCAGAGAAAGGAAACATAACATTAACTTATTCAAAAGGATTAATGTTACCAAATGTATAGAAATAATATTTTATTTACATACAAAATGTATATATCCCTTTTATTTCATTCAATTTCAATATACCTATTGATTTGTCATAATGAAAATTTATATTTCATATGCACTGTAAATAATTCTTGAAGAGGATTATAATCTATATTTTAAATAATATTTACACTAAATTTCTTATCAATTTCACATACATTTATTTAATGGACTGAATACAGTCTTAATAATTCAATTTCACAAGTAAATAGAAAAGTCCACAAACTATCGAATTGGAACACCTTGTCACTTCAGACTGGTACTGACATGATCGATCATGGACTTGTATCAACTATCAGCAGAACAACTTTTTTACACAACAGATTAAATGTAAAGGGCTTGACATGTATGACCTTCCGAGAACATTTGAAATCAGGTTATCTCAGTGACAATTCAAATAAACTGAAATCTCTTTGGTAAATTAAATGCCGTTTTTGATCTGAGATAAGCATACATGAATCAACACCATTGGTCGAGTTTCAGGAGGCCTTAAATATTATACATTTATACCAGTCGCTGGTATCTTTTTAAGATCAAAGTTAATAGAGTTTAATATTATGTTTGCCCTCAAACAATGTTAAACAGAAGAATTTAAATGGTATTTTAGTCTGCCATTTAATTGATTTAGATTATTTCACAAAAATTCAATTGCTGCGAATGCTAACAAACATTTAATTTATCTATCTGTTAGTCACATAATTTAATAAGGTGAAATGAAATTGTTCTATGCAGTGAGGGTCATTAGAAAATACTTAGTATGGCATAAATAGTTCGTCTAAACATCAGCCCAACAATGTTAGATCTGTAAATTTGCTTTTGCAATTTTATTGGTCTTCCCTCACCCAGATTCAAAACTCGCGCTACTGAGAGATCATGGCAGGCATTAGCACCAAATCACCTTATTTTTGTGGTGGCCAGTTTTTATTGGTGGAAATTGGCCGGAGTGCCCGCAGAAAACCACGACCTTAGATAGGAAAACTGACAATCCTAGTCATTTAAGATTTGAGTTGAGGCATCTTCACCAACAGGGTTCAAACTCACAACTTCAGTGTTGACTGGCTAGTGATTACAGTATAACTATTAGACCACTCGGCCACCAAGGCCCCTTTAAAGAATATTGTATGGCATTTTCAATATCACACACCGTAAAGTAATTCGGATTATAGTCTATAGCGACAAGTCTGAAATATGTGTCTTGTGACATCATGAGACTGAAATCTATGTCCTTTTTTCAAGGTTGATTTTCAAATGGTTCTGTTGTCAAGGAAAGGAGGGTAAAATACCATACCTAATAATGACTTCACGGTTCAGCTAGCAAGCAAGCTAACCAAAGATAAAACCTTTGCCTACACAACCAATGCAATAGGCTGTAAATGCTACCCAATTTGTTTACCATGTCACACAACGATTTCTGTCTCCTTTACATACTGAAGAAAATCTACCCAAAATATTATATTGGTTTCTGAAAACTTTAACTGTATGGATGGGAGATAACTCTTTAAATAAATGAATTTATACCAATGTTTAACACTTTATACTGATTCTAGTTAAGTTTTCATTTCAATGTTTGGGTTCCCAAAAAATATATGCATCCTTCATTGTATCATAACAATTTAGGAAGAAATTGTCTGATGCATTTTCACTTTTTTCTTAGGCATTTAATTTGCAAATCTAATAATTGCAACAAACATAGAAGGACATCAATCATTGTCCTATTCTAAATATTAACTTACATATTTGTACATGTTCAATTGTAGATCTACTGTTTGTCTATATCTTATTTCAATTTACCAGACTACATGTAAATATTCTGTATGAATACATGTAAGTACAAATGCATGCATGGAATGCTAGTCAATGCTAGTACTTTTACTTTTAATATGTGCTGTCATGACTTGCAAATGTTCATGTTAATGTTGAAAAGTATACAGAGTTAAGACTTTTATGTTTGCTCTATAATCATGATAATTTTTAGTTCTACATACATCTATGTATGTCATGTATGTAATTATATGTAGGATGTATGTAATTATATGTATGTGATTTATAATTTTTATCATTTATATATCTCTAGCTTTTTAAATGTAATAAATTAATCAAAACATTATTTGCACCTGAAGAGTCTCTTTGAATAAATTTAAAATATATATATTTATCAATTGAAAGGTTTCTCCCTGGTGTTACATGTAAACGTAAGGGTTTTTATAAGTGCACTTAGAATGTCACAAAAAGTTTTCAACTACTCTTATTCTCCCACAACTGTAAGCATTCTGAAGTAAGCTTTTAATCCTCTTATTTGCTTATTGATTCTTTTGTGTGAGAATTTGATTAAATAGATGAAAAATGGACTCGAACTGTCAAATCAAAAATAGATCAAGGTGAAAATTATTTAAATGCTTGTCATTTACTGAACATAATGCTTTATTACAATGTATGATTTATAGGGCATATATATATATGTATATATCATGTATATATGTACAGTGAATCATAATAATCTGGATTAAAAACAACCATGCCCTTATTTTGAATAATACTATTTTTCAATTATTATCTTCATTTTGTATGAAGCTTTTGGAAAATTTTCATTTCATAATTACATCTTTGCAAAGGAAATAACAACAAATGTTCCATTCTTTTAACAAACTATTTTTAAAACAAATATTAATAAATCACCTGTATCTATATTTTTGTAAAAATAGAATACAATCAGGACAATGTAGTTATTCCTAGCTTTTTTTTTCTTTCTCAGAAAACAGTCTGTAATTGCTCTGATTTTAAATATATATATATACATGTACATGTATACACATTTATTTTTACATTTATCATGTACATTAATGTACATGTATATTACATATACAGTATATAGTGGAGTAAAATTATACTGTTCTATGAATGATAACAGGCAAATTATATATAATTGGGGATCTGAACTTTAATATGCATACATGTATATACAGATGTAAATCTTTATTTTTTAAACTTTATATAATTCTGTACAAGAATATTTTAAATAAAGGACTTTTAATGTATGTAAATGCTTTGTAAGATTTTTCAGGGGCATCAAATTAACCATATATTGAAAAAGCAAGTCAACCTATTCTGTAATTGTTAACAATGACATCTGACAGTGGGTCATTCTTGCTTTTTATCAGATATCCACATCAAATTTTACTTTTTAAATGGATAAACTTGTCAATTTTCTTTAACATGTTTACCTTTCGTTTATTGTATGCATGCTATTTTAGAAATTTGAGAATCTTTAAAGGTGAAAGTAAAAATTGTAAAGGCTTTCAAAATTCAAATTGTAGATTTTCAGAATTGAATGACAATCTAAAGTTTTTCCAATACACTTCTTTTACCAATTGTTAAATAGTTCTGATCGAAATCTATGTGAAAAAGTTTTATCTGAATACTTCCTTAAGAATATATGTTAAACTGCTCAATGATACAAATGTATAATAAAAACATGAAAGGCAATAACCAAATGATCATTTTTTAAATCAATAGTTGTTCAAAAACTAATTTATATTTTCTCATAGTCATATACATACATTTTGTAATACAATATTACAATGTACATTTGTACCTTGGCTGGTTTTTGATACAGTTATATGTGTACATGTACAAATGTATGTAGAAAATGTCCAACAAGTCCTTCAAACATCAATTCAGAATTTAAAAAAAACATGTAAAGTAAAAGTGACAAACACATCATTTTCAACATGTTCAATACACAAAATATATGTATGTGTACATGAATGTCTTAAATACAATTTGTATCTAAAAACCGAATGTCATTTGATTTTTGATTTTTTTCTCAAAGACATACAATGTACATGTACGTTCATGACATTCATTTGTAACTGAATATTTGAGGTAAATTAATGTTAAATTTTAAATGTATGATTATAGCTGAAGTTTTCACAATTAATATGCATGTAACAAGCCTTTAATTTTTGTCATTTTGAATTTGACAGGGGAGTTAAAATGTAGAGGACCAGAAACAAATTCCTTAATACATGTTATCTAGCAACAACCTGTAAAATTACATTGTATAAAGAATTTTTGTGGAAAAAAACTTGTATTGGGGTCAGTGGCCCAGTACACGTAGCTATAATATCATGGCGAACTTAAACAGTTTTGTACAGACTTGGCAATTTACTACCAACAGTTTTCTGATTAATGAGGGTGGTTTTTAACAACTTTTACTACCCATGAAGGACTTACAATGTACAATCTGTCTATTTTTACTAAAATGATTCAATGTATTTATATACTTACACAGTAACTGTTTGAATGTTTTTATTGTGACCATTTGGTAGAGATGGCACAGTGACTTTGGTAGGTGCTTTTCCAGCTGATCTTTTTCCAGATGCTACTCTTGGTGTTTTAAATGAATCTCTTTCATGCTCACTTGAATTGTCGGATTCTGATTTCCATGCAATATTGTGCATCAATGCTTCCTTGGAAAGTTTATACTTATAGGCTAAACTAGCCACATCTTTGTGTTGGTGATGATTGTGTTTAGTGCAAGTATGAGAACTTGATGAATGAGGAATGGGGTTAGAATTAGATTGAGAACATTTACAAGCACCATTTGAGAGGGAGGTAGTTTCTCTACGTGTGTAACTAAAGGCTGCAGTAATGAGAGGCTGTGATGTTGAAACAGTATATGGTTGATTGCAATGGTTGCATATATTCTGACCAGAATTCTGTGAATAAATATTTCCTGATGCAGTGGTATTGTTTTGTGCACTTGTTATTGTTGCAGTATTTTGAACTGCTATTTTCCGGGGTTCATTGGATTCTTTTTGGGCTACTGTTTTAATTCCACTTAACTGAGAATTTTCTTCCCTATATTGTTCAATATATGACTGATGGTAAGGATAATGTTTGAACACGAAACTATTTTGAATCAAGTTTTTTAATCGTGTTTGTTCTCTCCATGAGTAAGTAATAGGTTGTGGAGTTGGCTTCTCCTTTTCCAGTTTGCGTAGAACACATTTTGAACTGCTAAACCATCCTGTCACATCCTCATTCCTTGTCACTTTAATAGTTTTTGGCACTTTTAATTCAGTGTTTCCTTTTGATTCAACCATGTAATCAGTCAGCCACAACTGATCATCAATTTCCAGCAATTTATTTTGAATCTGTCTATCCAAAAATATATTGAGATCATGATTTGAAGGGGATTTTGCTCCTCTAGCAGAGTTCATGGTTACTCAACTCACAGTTTTAAGTTTAATTTAAATATGATTTCTACTTTGTCATGACATTTCCTTTCATTCATCTCAAGTGTAAACCTAAATTGAAATAAAATAACAAGCAGTTTATCAATAACTTCCTTTTTTCCATATATCCAATTGAAAAAGGTTGCTGCAGTCTCCTAACACATGTGCCCTTTCCTCCATTTTCAAACAATGATTGTTGGCATGAACATCCCTCTTGGCTGTTACTTTTTGTTTAACCTCCAAATTTAATTAATTATTCATCAATTCTAGATTTCAAACACAATTTGCATTACGGAATAATTTAATCGTTTCCTCTTTAAAAGATTGTTTTAAACAGAAGTCCAAAAGATTAATTTAAATGTAATTATCTTAAAACGAAAATAAGAGGGAGTGAATAGAACAGCATCGTAAATGTTTTGTTATGATTTGCAACATTAAAAAACTACGTATTTCATCATGAAATGTACAAAAAATGCAGTATTTACACTTTTGAGTGCAAGATTATATCTTATATGCAATATTATTTCATTTCTTTTAACATTAATATTTTTGTACGACATTCCTCCAGCAAACGCTTGACAGAATGGACATTTACCTTACCAGCAAACGCAACAGAGATTCTTAAGTACCTTGCAAATATTACTGAGGCTGCGCACTGTGGATTGCATTCCAAGATGGTGGCTGCTGATATAAACAAATACACACGCCGGTAAATAAGCGTGTTTTATCATATTAATGCAACTTTTATATGATATTATCAGTTCTCTTACAGCCTTTGCCAATCAACGTTTTCTCTGTCAAATTACTCAGAATCTATAATGGCATATATAAATCTCAGATGCTGATTCTGAATTTATACAGTTGCTATGGTTTACTCGGGGTAAATAATAATCAAGAATAATGATTAACTGTGGTTTCTGCATTAATCATACATCCGCATAACAACTTTAGTTGTTAAGAAAACACACTATCTATGTTATATTACAATAATGCATGAATTTGATATGCAGTAAGTAAAGAAGGTAAACATGTAAACATGGATGTGTTAACCAAATTTCACACACAACTTTTATATTCACATACTGATAATCACTGCTGTAACAGTTTTTCTGTCAATACAAGTAAGTTGATATGAGGCATATACACAGGCACTTGTCTCAGAAAAAATAGATACTTAACTTCATTTTAGAAAAATGTCAGGTGGTGACGAAGTTCCGTTATATGCCGCTTTATAGGCTGTCAACCCCACTAAAACTTGTTATATAGTAAATCTAAATTGATTTATCTTTACAATGGTGTATAACATGCCTACATTTGTTGTCGGAATCATCCGTATCAATCCTACTAAAGTATGGCAATCATAATAATTTTGCAAACCGCTGAAGAATTGGCGATAAACGCGTCATGTCTCCTTGTATATCTCGGTTTCCAATTGGTCAATTCTATGGGAATGTCCAGGGCTTTCCATTGAAATTGAAGTAGAAGGCTGAATTAAAATTATAGGCGGCTGTAAGATGCGTTCGGCAAAGCCGGACGCCCACCAAGATGTAAGCTTGGTGCCCTACGGCAGGGGGTCTGGGGGCCGCTCAAGGCCCCCAGAAGCTCTGGCATAAATAGAGCAAAATCCTTCATTCTCGCAATCTCCTGGCACCTAATTTCATCTTTCAAATGACCATTTTTTATGTATGAAATTAAAGAAAAAAAAAATCTCAAAGAAATTTAATTTTTTTTATGATATAGTTTTTTATTTTCATTACCTTATGCTTAAAATTTATTTACTTTTAAAGGAGATTTATTAATATAATAATCTGGTTTGTTAAAAATCTTGATCGATTTATTTTGCAGAATTACGTGCATTTGTAAACAAATGACCCCCCTTTTCTCTTTAAAGACTGTTACGCGTAACTAAAATCATACAATTATTTCTCTTGAAAGCATTGACAGAAAATTGATATATCCTCAGATTTTCCTTTTTTTTGTAAACTGTTCAAGAAGTCGGATACATAAATCATTTGGAAATGTTATTTATTGAGGTCGAGTCGACAATATTCTACTTTCGTTTTTGACCTTGATTCTCTGAACACCACGTGGGCTTTGAAAAATGAACTTCAAAAGATACTGTTTTCCAGATTCTGAACAATATGATCTACTACACTTTCTTTAATTTGACTGATATCATTCCATAACATAAGATTGTCATCCTATCGTCTTCACGTTTTAAAAGTAAAAAAAGCCAACGAGTTAATGACCATCGGAACGTCTCTATTGTTATCCTTCAATGACCACCGGAACGTCTCTCTTGTTATCTTTGAAAAGAAACGATGCATTCTGACTTTAAATAGACAACCAAACAGTGAACTGAATTCATGTGAACTATATTTAGCCCAAGGTAAACACTGACTTTTCATCCTTGTAAATCGTAACCGCGACTTTGCGAAAATACGTCTCTCGGCTGCCTGTAAACATTTGAAAAAGATATTATTTTCTTTTTGAATTTATATTTTTGTCAGTGAAGTAGCCGGCACTTGAAGCCACCGTAAAGGGCGGATTTCCGCCGGCTACCGGCTTCAATGGAAAGCCCTGAATGTCTAAATGATTCTCGGAGTTATCTATGATCTTGTTTCATTTCATACGTAAAGTCAAAAGAGAGTCTGCAAGACATTGACGTCATGGAAAAATTTGTAACTTATTAGACATACCACAAACAACACTTGTTAGATTTTTTTCACGGTATATTATATAATTTTACTAACTGTATGATAAGTTCTATTCATACGAAAACTAACAAGTTTTTTTTAAAACAATTTTTATAATATGTCATTTACTGCGGACGTGTATTGCCAATTCTTCAGCGGTTTGCAAAATTATTACGATTGACATACTTTATACAGGTATATAGGAAATTTTTTCTGAGACAAGTGCCTGTGGGCATATACTCTGAAAATGTGTGATAGTGGTAGTTTACATTTGCATTGAAAATTTCAACACTGAACAGTAAAATCACATCTTTCAGCATGGCTTTGAGAGAACTCTATATTTTGAACATCTGGATAATTAACATGTGCTTCTAGATACATTTGTAACTCAACCTGAGACAAGCTTAAACAATGGACCTATAGATTTTTATATCTAGAAATCTATAATTTAATAAAGTGAAACAATAATTGCCTTTATTTCATAATTTTGTTTTCTGTTTTGCTTTTTATTTTGTTTTTATTTTTCTTCAATTTTTAAATAAGTTGATCTATGAACTCACAAAATGATGATAACAATTTAAAAAAAAAGGTATGAAATTATTTAAAATATCTAGGCATTTCGCTTTCTTCTTATCTCAAATAGAACAATCAAAAAAATATATAATAATTAACACCAACAGCAAAAGCAAATTAATCATTATCATTCAGCAGGCAAACAAAAAAAGAGCTTACCAAACTATCTTAGACCAAAAATGAGAATATTGTTGCAGAGTTTGGGATCAACACACTTTTGCAAAATAAATAGCCTGGAACAACTGCAAAGAAGAGCTGCAACAGATATCATAACTCCAGCAGTGTACATGCTAAATGATTTAAACTGACCTAGCTTAATTGTAAGAACACTGATTAAAAACAGTCTTATACAAAGAAAAACCAATACCATCCCAAGATGTTATCATATGAGAAGCCAATCTAAAAGTAAAAAAACAAAATAAACTGTCAATAAACAAACTTGCATGTTTTTGACAAGCATATTTTCTTACAATGTGTTTGAATTTTTTTTTATTAGTTTTCATGTGTGAAGAAGTTTCCTGAAATTGATAAAAGCTAGGTGGATCTGTTTATTTCTTTTTTTAGCTCACCTTTCCTAAAAGGAAATGTGAGCTTTTGCCATCACTTGGCGTCCATCGTCGTCGTAAACTATTTCAAAGATCTTTTCCTCTGAAACTACTGAACCAATTCAAACCAAACTTCATCTGATTGATTCCTAGGATATCTAGAACAAGTTTGTGTTTTAATTCCCATTTCATCAAAAAACATGGCCGCCATGGCTAAAAATAGAACATAGGGGTAAAATGCAGTTTTTGGCTTATAACTCAAAAACCAAAGCATTTAGAGCAAATCTGACGGGGTAAAATTGTTTATCAGGTCAAGATCTATCTGCGCTGAAATTTTCAGATGAATTGGACAACCCGTTGTTGGGTTGCTGCCTCTAAATTGGTAATTTTAAGGAAATTTGACTGTTTTGGTTATTATCTTGAATATTATTATAGATAGAGATAAACTATAAACAGCAATAATGTTCAGCAAAGTAAGATTTACAAATAAGTCAACATGACTGAAATGGTCAGTTGACCCATTAAGAAGTTATTGCCTTTTATATAGTCAATTTTTAACCATTTTTCTTAAATTTTAGTAATCTTTTAAAAAATCTTCTCCTCTGAAACTACTCGGCCAAATTTAACCAAACTTGGCCACCATCATCATTTGGGTATCTAGTTTTAAAAATGTGTGGCGTGACCCTGCCAACCAACCAAGATGGCTAAAAATAGTACATAGGGGTGAAATGTAGATTTTGGCTTATATCTCTGAAACCAAAGCATTTAGAGCAAATCTGACAGGGAATAAATTGTTTATCAGGGCAAGATCTATCTGGCCTGAAATTTTCAGGCAAAACAGACAACCTGTTGTTGGGTTGCTGCCCCAGAATTAGTAATTTTAAGGAAATTTGGCAGTTTTTGGTTATAATATTATATTGAATATTATAAAACAGTGTTCCAGCTAGGCCGTTTTCAGAGGGCGCGGCGCCCGCCCTTTTCCGAGTGGCGCCCTGTGCCCTTTTTACAGTTTCCAGGGCGCCCTGCCTTTTTTGAAGATCGATTGCATATTAATTTGCGTATTGATATGATACGCTAATTACTAAATTTCACCTGGGGAAAAGATTATGACTTTGTTTACCACCCCAAGCTAATCAATGGTTACAACTGGTGTCATAATCTGTTGTTATAGGTAATCCGTTTATCGGATGGTTCATTAATGATCATCAACATTAATTCGTTCAAATAGAATCGGTCAGTCGGCAATTATCTTTGAAGAAATGTGCATACAACAACTTGGGCACAATTTGCGATGTTTACCGTAGTTTCATGGAAGAAACGTAATGACAGAAAGTTGGAAAACCATTATAAACTCGTTGAAGACATTGTTTTACTTGTTTTCTGTAAAATAAACAGAAAATTCAGACGTATTTGTCATTGACTGCCTTCATTTTTGATACGAAAATAACAAAATCGGCCGCCATATTGTGATCATATTTACATCATATTTACGTACTGTTTATAATCCTCCAAAGAAGGAGCACACCCGAATAAAGAAAGATAACTCAATCTGATTTTTTTCCTAGCATTGAGTAACCCATTTACATATTCTAAAATGTGTCTCCATACTTCTTGCTTAAGAATATATATGTTTAGGTATTTATTTTGAGTTATGGGAAAAGTTAAAGAGGGTCTTAGTAGCAGTGTTGGTAGGGTGCCTTGGTCATCTTTTTCTGTATTCTTTATTTTTGATACTATTTTTCACTGTTGCTTTATATCCTAAAATTGTGAATTTACTGAGCACAGCTGTTTTGTGCTGTATTGCCATCAAGCACAGCAGGGGTAGAAAGGTGAAACTGGTAAAATGTGGTAGACCATAGAAACAGTATGAAACAGATATCCTTTCAAAACATACTGCATATAAAGTTCAACTGTGCCAAGCAATGATAAAAAAACTTGTGTGACAAGCTGCTTGACAAGTTTTTCAGCCTTAAAAGTAGAAAGATAGAGTTCTATATGGGCTAAAGATGTTGTTCTTGTATAACCTGTGATTCAACGAATAAACACAAATGTTTGATTAACATCTTTTATTAAAATATGCCCTTTTCATATTATCATATCGCGCGTTAAATGCCCTTTTTCAGGATTGGCACCCTGCCCTTTTGAAAACCTAGCTGGAACACTGTAAAAGATAGAGATAAACTGTAAAGAGCAATAATGTTCAGCAAAGTAAGATCTACAAATAAGTCAACATGACCAAAATCGTCAGTTTACCCCTTAAGGAGTTATTGCCCTTTATAGTCATTTTTTAACAATTTTCATAAATTTTTGTAAATTTTTAGTATATATTTTCCACTGTAACTACTGGGCCAAGTTCATTATAGATAGAGATGATTGTAGCAAGAAGGATGTCCAGTAAAGTAAGATCTACAAACACATCATGATCACCAAAACACAATTTTGTCATGAATTTATCTGTGTCCATTGTTGAATATGCACATAGACCAAGGTGAGCGACACAGGCTCTTGAGAGCCTCTAGTTTGAAATGATTTAATTTGTATTTGTTCGTAGACATACATGTAGCCTCCGTTTGCTGAAATTGTATGTTTAACCCCAGCACATTTTTGCACCTGTCCCAAGTCAGGAGCCTCTGGCCTTTGTTAGTCTTGTATTATTTTCAATTTTAGTTTCTTGTCACCGAAGTCTTGTGTATAATTTGGAGTTTAGTATGGCATTAATTATCACTGAACTAGTATATATATATATATATATATATATATATATATATTGGTTTAGGGGCCAGCTGAAGGACGCCTCTGGGTGCGGGAATTCTCGCTGCATTGAAGACCTATTGGTGACCTTCTGCTGTTGTCTGTTCTATGGTTGGGTTGTTGTCTCTTTGACACATTTCCCATTCTCAATTTTAATTTTACAGACAACTTCAGTGTACCATCATCACCATAGACAATTTCTATAGCTAAACAACCAAACTACATGTATCATACTTTTTTTTTTTTTTACAAATATTGAGAGTCTGACCATTGAATAGAAGTCCTTAAAATTTGATAGATAAGGCCAGGTTTTTTTAATTTGTTGGTTTACGATTTTTTACATGAAAAAGTCTGGTCGGTTAAAAAAAAGGAGAAAACATATCTTTCAAGACAGAACAGTGTATTTCCACTTACTAACACTATGTTTGGTACACTATTATATTGGCTCAGCTGTTATAAACACAAAATGCATGCCATTGTCATACAATTTCAGCATACGAGGGTTACATGTATGTCTACAAGCAAAGACAAATTAAATCATTTGAAAAAAAAACCTGGCCTAATCATTGATTTGACTTGATAATGACCAGTGACAAATATGTCATGCACATTCAAGACAATTAAAATTTGAACTACATGTATGAATAAACAGAAATTTTAATTTAAAAAAAATGTATTTTAGATGATGTTTGTGACAAATGCTACCAGAAGTTGATATGGCAAAAAGAATGTACCATGGAAAGCCATGATGTCATAGAAAAGGAGAAAACAGAAACAAAACCTCCAGCCAGCAAATCAAAGAAAATAAAAAAGAAAAGTGCCATTGCAAAACTAACTGAAAAAAGAAGAATATCAGAATCTGGAAGTGAATTTGGATCAGCAGCATCATTACGATCAAACACTAGTAAAATATTGCCAGATAAAAATGTACAAGCAGAAAATATCAATCTTGATAAAAAGGGAGATAAATTAAAATTAGAGGCAGATAAGAAAGATATTGAAATTTCTAATTTGAAAAAGGGAGATAAACCTTCAAAATTAAAAGTTGAAATAAAAGACAATTTGTTACAAAATTTAAATACTGATACCACAAAGGAAACTGTTAAAGATAAACTAGATAGCTCAACATTACTTATAACACCAAAGGGAGATAATCAGACTAGTTTGAATACTAATGCTTCTTCAGTAAAAAGTGATTCTTTAAATAAAACACCTATACCTAAACCAAGAAATTATAAGGTCTCAAGCGATGCATCAGATATCTCTCCTCCTAATTATATGGACATAGACACAGATAGTGATGAAAAAGATAAAAAAGTAGATGATGAAGATATTATAAGTAATAAAGCTCCATCCGATGCAACTGTGAGACGATTTAGAGCTTTAAAAGTTGCTAATCAACGTTCAGGATCTCTTGAATCTTTGAAAAATAGTCCATTTGTGCCAAAACCTCCAGAGACACCTAAATCTGGGAGGAGCCATTCTAAATTTTTATCAAAAGGTGAAAAGCGTAACAGAGAGACACATTCATCCGGGGAAGAAGCTAATAGTTCTAAGTCTAAAAAACAGGAAGATATGACTGAAACAATGTCTACTGATGATGTCTTTGTAGAAGACACAAAAACAGGTTCTACATCTGACCTAAAATATCAAAACGATGTTCAAATGAGTCCAGGCAGAGATAGTAAGATGGGGTCAGAAGTTGACATTGCTCAAATTACCGAAAACTACAAACATGTGTTACAGAATGATAATGATTCAATAACATTTGGAAAACTGCCTCCCGTCTCACCAAAGACTCATCCACCTCCGCTCCCTGGTGATATATCTTCCAGATCATTACGGACAATGTATAAAGCTGATGCTTCCTTCAAAAGAATAGACAAAACAAGCTTTGACACTGTATCAAATCGTTCATCTACATCATCAGCTATCATTGCACCTATTTCTATAAAAGAAGCTAGAGCGAGGTAGGTTATTATGAAGTATTAATGTAACATAAAGGAAGCACATGCAGTATTCTTCCCACATATTCCATTCACATTTATAGAATTGCGGGTAAAACAACTAATTATTAATTTCATTCCCTAATAATGATATTGTTTGGTTGAGATAGTCCTTTGTAAATTTGAACAATCCTCAATACATGTACATGTATCTTTCTGACATTCAGATGCTAGAAAACATGGTAAATAATTAATGTTTCAAGTACATTTTTTAAAATTTAGAAATCTGTTGATTTTATATGGCCCCACTGCTAGGTTAAGGGGGCATTTTAAGTGTTTAACCTATATGTTCACTTGTCCATTCAAACATCACAATTGCAAAATTGGTTTGAATTCTCTTTGTTTAGTTAGCCTCAGATAAATGTTATAAAACTTGTGCACAAAACACAGATCAAGTTCCAATTTTGGTTGTGTCACTTTTACTGTTCTTTAGTTATGTCCCTTTATAAGGTGATATGCAAAAGGGGTATCATCTGTAGCCATGACATTCTCCCTATTTTTTCCTGTGGTGAGTTGTTATGTACATTTTGCACTCAATGTGATATGTAGTTGGATTTTTTTTATAGAGTTTTAGAAAATTTGGCTCTAATGTTTTATTTAAATACTAATTTGAGTAAAAGTCACTGGTTTCCCTTGTTTTTTTGTTCAAAAATATGTCAAAAAGCATGTTTTTTGGTAGGATAATAAAGTATTTTGTGGTAATGATGAGAGTTAAATAAAAAAACTGAAATCAGAGTTGATTAGAATGAACTGCTTCCAAAATTATTTATGTAATCATATATACTGCAGTAAACATGTACTGTTATGTGTACATAAAATCAATAAATAAGGCAGGTAAACATGATATAGCCATATAGGTATTGTATTTAAATATATATATATTTGGGTTCAAGATTAGACTTAAAGATAAGCTTTTAAAAAGTTATAATTGTTTGGTTTAAACCATAATGTATGGGCATAATATAAAATCAATGATACAATATATCACTAATTTGGATATATCTATTCTTCTTTAATGTTTTTTTTCTTCAAGTTTACTATTTTGATAAAAATGTTTATAAGCTTGTAAATTTTATGTACACGTATGTGTCAGATTTAAAAGGTGCAACCATTACATTAGTTGAACATTTGGAATATATGTCTTTTCTCTTTGACATGGAAACATAACACATACCACAGGACACCAAAGGTCAAAAACCAGACTGATCTTATGAAATACTAATACGGACATGCCTTCAACATAGAATGTTACAATATTTACTTCAACTATGAGATGCAGGAACAGGGAAATTTATTAATGCTTTGATGCTAAATCAAAATTAACATGTCTTAAAATACTTGTGTTCTGTGAAAGAAATAATTTATAAGTTGTGGAAAATTATGTGTCTTGTTTAATAGTCCAAATGAATCGCATTCTTACTTCCAGTGTCAGATGGTAAGACTTTATGTTTCATTCTATACAAAAAACAAACATGTATGATGATGAGCTCACACAAAGATCTGATTAAAAGTGTGTATATTAGTCAATATAAATAAATGGTAATATTGGAAGAATCAATGGGATAGCAACCAAAATACACAAGAAAAAACATTAAACAATTTAAAATGAGTAGGCACTAACATTATTTAGTGTAATCCAAGAGATTCCTCCCTTATGCCTGGTTTGGTACCAAGAGATTCCTCCCTTATGCCTGGTTTGGTACCAAGAGATTCCTCCCTTATGCCTGGTTTGGTACCAAGAGATTTCTCCCTTATGCCTGTTTTGGTACCAAGAGATTCCTCCCTTATGGCTGGTTTGGTACCAAGAGATTCCTCCCTTATGCCTGGTTTGGTTACTTTGGTACCAAGAGATTCCTCCCTTATACCTGGTTTGGTACCAAGAGATTCCTCCCTTATGCCTGGTTTGGTACCTGCCAAAGATATCTTTGACAGTATTCCTCATTTAAACTGTATATACAGGAATTATACAGTACTTTTTGTTATAAGGTACGAACATTTCATCTTATCCTCTTCACCATTTTCAAGATTTTATACAGTGTGATTTTATTTCAGGAGTGGGACAGGAGGCAATGCTTCTGTATCTTCAGTGTTACTGAGTTCTGAAGAATTAGAAAGATATTTTCCTGATAAAAGATTAAAGATTTGGGTAGGATGTTGGAATATGGGGGAACTGAAGGTAAGATTATGATACATGTATAATTTATAAAACAATCATATTTGAAGAAAATATCACATTTTTACAATCTGGAGGAGTAAAGAACAGTGCTTATACATCTATCTCAGATATTGTGGTTTTGAAATTTATTGTTAGCATGAAACATTGTAGAACAGTCAATTTATTTTGTAACTTTTATTATTGTAACTATTTGCTATGCAGGAGAATAAGGAGATCATGCAATTGGTGTCTTATTATACTTTTCTACCTAACATTATGTAATTGTACACAATGTATATGTTTATTGGTCTTTACCAAACCAGAAACTGGTAAATATGTTCCAGGGTTACATATAATATTTTACGTTACAGGAATGCAGCACATCTTTACAAGATTTTGTATTACCAGAAGCTAGTGAATATGTACAAGATATGTATGTTATAGGAACTCAGGAAAATAGTATGCATAAGTGAGTACCATACATATGAAAGCAATTGGGTGAACATCCTAAAAGAACAGGAATGTTTTATGAGCACACATTATATATTATACAATTATGGCCCGTTGAAAAGGTGAATATCCAAAATTGTCAACACGAGAAGGTTATTTCAATGAGGGCGCAGCCCGAAGTGAAATAACTTTTAAGGGTTGACAATTTTGGATATTCAACATTCTAAGGGGCCACAATTGTTTTATTATACTGAACTAACAGTTAAAAGGCCTTTCGAACACTTACTATATTTTTAAAACTTTACATTTATAACAAAGTCAAAGACAAGCTGACGTTTAAAAAACCATTTGTGTTCTAGAACTTCTCGAATGTACAACAAAGTTAGAATCTTTTTGTAAAATATTGATGGCCCTGAAAAGGACTGTTACTCTATAAGAGCTATCATCAGCTGCAGGCACTCTGTTCATGTCCAATGCCTTATTTCCTCGTCTCTCGGTGGTCTTCCAAAAGGATATTCACCGGTGAATAATAGGGTTATTCAATGCTGGTGGAAATTTTTAGGGTAATTCATCCTTCCTTGCAATTGAATGAAAAACAACTGAATTATTCCATGTCATGTGATAACTTTTCACCCAATAGAATTGATTAAGATATATGTAAGGTATATTAATATTTAATGTCAGTGGTACAGCTTCAAACCCACACATTTATGACACTTTTATCCCTTTGATTTCCATTATCCAGCCAACTATCCATTATACAACTGGAAGTATTTCATAATTTTCAGAGTGAAACATAATTCTTAAAAGACATTTATAGATTATAGTTGATCATCTCAACGAGATTGATTTTCTTGCTTGAGCCGGTACGACAAAAGTGAGAAAAGCAATCGAGTTGAGATAACCAAAGATGATCTGTTTATCGCTATATTACCTATGACGACGTCAATTTCATTAGCAATGCCACAGGCCTCCTTTGTTTAGCGTTATTTTTTCATATTACTCAACTTTGCTGAGAAAGGAAATTATCAAAGGCAAGTTTCACAGAATTGCGATAATATCATATATTTAACAGCTGTCATATTCCTGACTTGTTACAGACATTTTCTTATGTAGAAAGTGATGGGTTAAACCTGGTTTTATAACTAGCTAAACCTCTCACTTGTATAACAGTCACATAAAATTACATTATATTGACAATGATGTATGAACAAAACAAACAGACATCTTAGGTAAACATGTCAAAAATAGTGGTCCAGCAGTCAACATTGTGTTTAAATCTTTAAAAAAACAAACAAATATGTCAACAAGGAAAACAAAAAGGCACATAGACAAAGCACATAAGCAAAAACGAAAAACAAGAATACAAAAACAATGCACAATAACATAATGACGGGATACATGAATAAGTACCTGTCCACGTCAAATGGATATTACCAGAAATAGACTAAAATGTAAAATTAATAATTTTGTTATTATTATTTCAGAAAGGAATGGGAGATTCAGATCCAAGCTACATTAGGAATGTCACATGTCTTATTCCATTCTGCTACCCACGGTGCCCTTCATCTTGCCATATTTATACGCAGAGATCTTATTTGGTTTTGTTCTGGTAAGCTGAATTAATACATGTTGATTTGTTATGAAGTCGGAAGTATTATGAAGAAATCTAAAAATTGAATTTTACATAGATTTTCCGGATGATTACATTATAAACATCATTATTGGTGCAAAGCATTGAAATGGAAACAGAAGCTAATTTTACAACCTTGAAAACCAAAATTGTATCTATCCATTCTGTGGTACTTGACACTCAATGCTTACATCGGTTTCTTTAATTTTATTATAAATGTCAGATTTAAAACCTTTGTAAACACAAAGTAAATATTGTTGCTGACTCAAACAAATTAAAAAGAAGATGTGACATAAGTGCCAATGAGACAACTCTCCATCCAAGTAACAATGTATTAAAATTTAACAGTGAATCTTCACGACAAATGAAAAAAAAGAAACACCTAGGAACCACACCTACAATGACAACCACTAAACAACAGGTTCCTGACTTAATAGGACTGGTGCATTAAAATTCAGCATGTTTGAATGTTTTAACACTCACCAACCTTCACCCTAACCTGAGACAGTATTGTAATATTACAACATAAAATGGCACACAATAAAACTGTCTGATATTATCATATTTACAATATTTAACACTTAAATAATGTTAGCAAAATTTTGTATTCTCTTAGGTGTTTAAACCACAAAAAAAGAATGTTGGTTGCTTTAAAAATATGTATTGATTATAGTGTCACCACTACATTTGTGTAGTCTAGTAGAATATATTTTCATTTTATATAGAGCAAGATACAGAGTAGCAATAATAATGTTAACGATGGTGAAAATGAGTAGTTTTGTAAATGTTGTGATTTCTTTTGTATACCAATGTCATGATTTCTTTTTTATCTTTTCAGTGCCAGATGAAGATCAAGTAACAACTAGGGCTGTTACCATGGTGAAGACCAAGGGAGCAGTTGCTATATCATTTTCCTTTTTTGGAACTTCCTTTGTTTTTCTTAATTGTCATTTTACTTGTGAGTATTGTGAACAAAAAATACAAAATTTGTAATATGAAAATTGTATTAATCATTACTGTGGATTCATCTATTTTCATGGATTCCAACTTTATTAGACCGCAGAAGAATTATTTTTCATGGATATTTGTTTTAAGGGTTTTCTGCCTACAAGGCTATAAAAAGAATAAGCTTGAATGTTGATGCAAATAGTTTCTCCATCTCGGATTATGAAGGTTAAATGGGTTGAAAGTATATTTCTCATTTAAACATCTTTTTTGTTGAACAAAACATTGTTACAAATTTTGGTTGCTATATAATGCCTATGTTTCTTATAGCAATGGTTTCTAACCTTTACTGGCAATATTAAAACATAAGAATTGTTTGGATAAAAAGTCAATAAAAGTATGAAATTAACACACAAACTTTGCATTGTTCAGATTTATATTTTTGTACACAAAAAATATCAACATTTTAAAACATTGCACAAACGAACAAACCCTCATTTTTATGAGTTCAATGATATTGGGATACAGTCCATGTAACTGACTTTACTGCAATTGAGTGACAAATTCTCTCACATTATTTTTTTTTAACTATAACTTAACAAATACAAATATGAATTGATATTTTCAGCTGATGATGGAAAGTTGAAAGATAGAGTTAGTGACTTTCAAAGAATAAATTCTACGCTAAAACTTCCAAAGAACCCTACTCAACAAGGTAAATACTGTCAAATGTACATGTATACTGGTATTGTCTTTTCTTAAGAAATTAATTTAAAGAAATCTGTATCACAATTTGACAAACTACATGCATGAAAAATATCAAAATAACTGTTTTGGAATAAATATAAATACATGCATATGATAAAATTAACTAAGAGACCATGAAATCATGAACTAACAATTTCAAATAAAACCTTTTAGAATCTAATGCATTCTGGGTAATACCTTCTTAAGAATTTTCATTTTAATGTTGTGATATGAAATAACTCATTATCTTTCAGACTTTTGAATGAAAAAGAAACCAAAATATTGTATCACTTGACATTTTCTCTACACATGCCTAGATTTTTACAAGACAATTAAAGCAAAAGTTATGATTTGAATAGATTTGCATAAAAAAATGGCACACACTGTTCTAGTTTCGCTTCCTCATCTGGATGAAAACCTACCATTAAGTGACATCGTCCATATGATGATGTTTGCATGCAGACGCTGTTGTACTGATCCCCACTCTTCATAGATTTCTATGTTATCATGTGACATAAGTGTGGAAATTAAATCAGACACAGTAAAACAGACTATCTCGGAACTAAAGTATTAGATAAACATACAATAGTAATCAAAGATGATATTAATTTCCATTTTAGGCGATATTTCAGCAAATTTTGACAGTGTGTTTTGGTTAGGTGATTTGAACTTCCGTATTGATAAAGGTCGACGTACAGTGGAAGACATTGTCAAGGCCATTGTTGAACAAGATCATCCTAACTTTGAAGATTTATTACACACGGATGAATTACTGAATTGTTTACTTCAAGGTAAGAATTTTGGGAAAACTCGGTCATTGTGAAAGCTTGGTTAAGGTAGCACAATACGAAGATTTTTAAAATTCCAATCTCCAACCTTTAAAATGCTGTTACTTTCCTAAAACTGCATATAAATTAATAAAAGAGGTATAGATAACAGATAAATGAATGCAATATTTTTGTTATACAACCATTATGTAATCAATTATTATGCAATTAATGGCAAAATCTTGGTCAGTTCACTTGAATGAATTTAGCTCTATCATCTCTATAAATTGTATTTCACATGTAAGTAAGGTAGCAATACACAGTTAGGAGTTTAGTTTCGCATTTTGGCCCCTGTGGATTTTTCAAATAGGAAAGTTATTGTGTAAAAAAATTCATTTTTAGACAGATGAGTGCTAATTTAGCCTTCAAAGATGGTTTATAAGAGCATCAAGATTATTTTTTACATGTTTTATGGGCTGTTTTCTGTTTGACAATCCGTATTTTCATAGCTAGACTGGCCATCGGTCCAGAAATTAATGTACTGTTTACAAACATTCTTTTTCTACACAAAGTTTTTGACGCAATTTTACAAAAAAATGAGATGAAAGACATATGATTTTCAGTGGATTTGCTGAATGATATATGTACACAGTTTCAGAAAAGGTATTACTTCAAGCAATTGAAATTCTACTTTTAGCCAAATTTTGGGAAAATATGTGACATCTTTCCCCCCCTTTTTGCAATATTTTATAATGAATAAATGCAGATTGTTGCCATGGATACACCAAAAAGAAATTATATTTTACCATTTTATATACTGGATATAAAATCTATGGAAGATTCTTATTACATACATATGCCCATACATGACACAAACAGTAAGCTTGATATTAAAAAAAAGCAATGAAAAGGGGATGGTAAAATTCATAGGGCAAATTTTAGTATTTTTTCTAACTGTTTATTGCTACCTTATGGCATACTTACCAAGCTCAGAATTGTATAATTTAAGACTTTTCATGCCACAAATCTATTGATATTTAGATTCTACATCAACTTCTGAGTAAATTAAGTGTTTAAGAATGACAATATATGTCAATTTTATTGTTTACAGTCCTTAGCAACCAAAATTAGACATTTTGACACAAGGCTTATATTTGTACTCTATCGTCTTAACTCTTGCTTCTGATGGATTGGGCTGCATGTAGTAGCCTAAGTATTGAACGCGTTGGTTTTTTTCTTGCGAATATACCAAATTATTGTTTTTATCAAGATTTCGTGTTACATTTTGGCATATATATTAAATGTATAGTTAAATCAGATGTAAGAAATTGATTCCCTATCACCAAGTTTTTTAATCAAGTCTTTGGTATGGAATAAGCATAAAGATTAAATTTTTTATGCTTGAAATTGCTAAATTTTATACAATGTTGCATCATCAGAGATCTTATTAAGATATTCAACATTAAAAAACTGACAAAAGAGGTACAGTTTTTAAGATTTGGCTAAAAATTGAGGTAGAGACAAGATTTTACACTGCAACTTGGCACCTTTCTTTAAAATCAGTTTTTGTCGCGTTTCAGTGTCAACTGCTAACCTTCATAAAATATTCATTACTCAACCAATTTTCAAAAATAAAAGGCCATTTTACTCGTATTAGCTAGCAGAACTCAGGAAAATAAGTTAAAAGGGAGAATTTGAAAAAAATATTTACTATTAAGGTAGCAATACACAGTTAGGAGTTTAGTTTCGCATTTTGGCCCCTGTGGATTTTTCAAATAGGAAAGTTATTGTGTAATAAAATTCATTTTTAGACAGATGAGTGCTAATTTAGCCTTCAAAGATGGTTTATAAGAGCATCAAGATTATTTTTTACATGTTTTATGGGCTGTTTTCTGTTTGACAATCCGTATTTTCATAGCTAGACTGGCCATCGGTCCAGAAATTAATGTACTGTTTACAAACATTCTTTTTCTACACGAAGTTTTTGACGCAATTTTACAAAAAAATGAGATGAAAGACATATGATTTTCATTGGATTTGCTGAATGATATATGTACACAGTTTCAGAAAAGGTATTACTTCAAGCAATTGAAATTCTACTTTTAGCCAAATTTTGGGAAAATATGTGACATCTTTCCCCCCCTTTTTGCAATATTTTATAATGAATAAATGCAGATTGTTGCCATGGATACACCAAAAAGAAATTATATTTTACCATTTTATATACTGGATATAAAATCTATGGAAGATTCTTATTACATACATATGCCCATATATGACACAAACAGTAAGCTTGATATTGAAAAAAAGCAATGAAAAGGGGATGGTAAAATTCATAGGGCAAATTTTAGTATTTAACATTTTTTTCTAACTGTTTATTGCTACCTAAAGATTTTTTTGTGTCTTTCAGAAAAAGTGTTTCAAGGATACCAAGAAGGGAGAATTAATTTTAAACCAACATATAAATTTGATTTGGAAACAGATAATTATGATACCTCAGCTAAACTTAGAATACCATCATATACAGTAAGTATAAATCTTAAGTTATCTTCAGGGGAGATAACTCAGATATTTTGATCCCCAAGGTACCATAGCATGTGTCTGTCTATTAATCTGTCTGTTTGTTCATCCCATGTCAAGATTAAGTTTTGGTTGAAGGTAGTTTACATAGAAGTTGTTGTCCCATCAACTTGGAACCTTGTATTCTTGTTCATCATGATGACAACTTTAAAGAATATTTCAAATTTAGTGATTTGACTCAAATTCAGGGTTTACTGAACATGGGAAAATGATTACTTGAAAACTATACATTTCAGGTTAAAGTTTCAGTTTAGATTAGTTTACCACAAAATTGCAGTTGCAGCATATTCAAACTAGTATGCACATTCATTTTGAATTAAAACTTCTGAGATTCCAATGTACATTTAATCTTGTTTCTCAAATGAAATGAAAATTGCCCAGATAAAGTATAACTTATTATAGCAATATAGCATCACAATACCCTGATGCTTAAAGATCACATTACCCTGATGCTTAAAGATCACAATACCCTGATGCTTAAAGACAGTTGCAGAAGTCTTAAACTAAAATTAGGTAAAATGATCTAATTTTGAAATTATTCTATCAAAAGCAAATAGGTCAATTTATGATATTCTTAAAGACATGTTATACAAAAAATAACATTAAAATTATTCATCAGTTGTTAAAAATGTTAGAATTGTTGCTTAAAATCTTACTTAAATTATGGCAAGGGAAGTAACTCTACACAAACTTGAAAAAAATTGCACAGACATGCAAGGGAGATAATTACAGTTTGATGCCCTGAGTTTTCTATTTTTCTATATTTTATCAGTCATGCACTTATGATATGAAAAAATTGTCACTGATCTTGAACTCTTTACAAGAAATAAATTAACTTTTTGTCATTGAAGATAGTGAAAATTAATCTGATACTTTTTAGTTAAGAATATACATTTCATTGTTCATAATATTTTCAGGACAGAGTTTTATTTCATTCTAAGAAGAAGAATGGTATATCATGTACACACTATGATGCAGTTATGAATGTTAAGAAATCTGACCACCGTCCAGTTTATGGTTTGTATGATGTCATACTGAAAGCTGGAAGGGACGGAATACAAATGTCAGCAGGACAGTTTGACAGAGAAGTTTATGTTGAAGGTATTTACATCTCTGTTTTAATTCCTACTTCATGGTGAAAAAACTTTGTTTTAAAGCTTTTAGTTCTTATTAACTGGAGAAAACGTATCAAAGTATTACAGCTTTTCTATAAAAACATGCAAAGCAAACCTTTGATCAACTTGCTTGCTATGTTTGTTTGGATGTTTGTAAATAAAAGGTAGGTAATCTGTTTCAGTCTGTTTACTATATACTGGAATATGATTGGACAATAAACATTAACTTCATTTCTTGTCAGTTTTAATTGTTCAATCAAATCCCAGTATATATAAAACAGACTGAAACTCTGCCTACCTATTATTTGCAAACATCCAAGCAAACATAGCAGGCAAGTTGATCAAAGGTTTGCTTTGCATGCTTTTATAGAAGAGCTGTAAATCTTACTAAGGCACCTAGAAATAAAATCACATTTACAACATATTTTTCAAGAAAAAAAGAAATAAGTCAACTTATTTTTAAC
Organism: Mytilus galloprovincialis; assembly: GCF_965363235.1. NCBI lineage: Eukaryota > Metazoa > Mollusca > Bivalvia > Mytilida > Mytilidae > Mytilus > Mytilus galloprovincialis. The sequence continues at coordinate 25,782,316 of NC_134839.1, read as the reverse complement.
CACTGCCTATTGAAAAATCATTTAAAATTTTATTTTGTTGACAATTTGAAAACATGAAATCCAAGTTTTTAAGAAAAACAAAACCATGGATTTCAATGAATTTATTGTCAAATATTCATCTAAATATCATCCATGTTTTTTATTAAATGTTCTTAAATTGTTGTATGTCATAAAAGTCTACATTTGTCATACAATTTATTGACTAAAATGATATTTCAGCTGCTAAGAGGAGAAGCTTCATACCTGAGGAGACAACAAAGAAGGACCAGAAATCTAGTGGAGTTTGTTCTGTACAGTGATATAAAAGTGCTATGATATACCTAGACAGTGGTCCTGGTGAGATCAGGGCATGACAGAATATCAAACACCACTAAATGGTGGACAGATAGGGAGAACTTCTATGAAGATGAAATTTGGCTGTGACTAGACAAGAAAGGGGAAGATTTAGATTAAACAATTTTATCTAAGAACAAAAGAACATTTTATATATAAAACTGTTTTTAGTTAGTTTCACAGCTTTATCTGCAATGATGGTAATACTCAAGCTCATCATTTATAAACAACAAGCTGTTTGAAAAAAATATGACTTGAAGTGTTTTTTTAAAAGATGCCATGTGAACAATGCTTTTTTTACAGTTATGTTAGTTATTTAAAAAGGCTGGTAGTATAACACAGACATCGAATATCTATTTTATGTACTACTTGTGTAATTTTTAACTGTTTTAACATTGATTATAATCTTTAAGAAAATAATGGTAATGTCACTAAACGTTCATGTAAACCAATTTCTATACCTTCAGTTGTTCAAAATTGTTATTATCATTAATTCAGTGTCCTAAACATTTTTGTTTGATGTGAAGGATGGGTTGTATGCTCCAATTATATTGTCCATCTGTCTGTATTTCAATTCATTCTCTCCTCTGTTTATATGTAAATTTGGATTAAAATTAATGAATTGTGTGTAGTCTCATAGACATGTTTTTACAAACTGTCTAGTCTACAAATGGTTTTTCAGTTTCAATAAAGATTTTACTCGTTTATTTTTTAACATTTGTATTTTGGTATATTAACGATTTTGACACAACTTGTATGTCTTATCATGAACATTAGATGATTTGAAAAATAAATTACTATTTTAAAAAACAAATAAGTTTTAAAAGTAATTAATAATTATATTATATTATCATTGGGCAAACAACTTTGTATCTTTAAGTTAAAGATATTGTCTCAGGAAATAAGACAACTAAGTTTGTGTTCTTCATACTATGGTGATACTATATTATGTAAACATGTTTATGGCTGTCATTTTTTAGTTAGTGTCTGCTTCCATTTGTATACAACTTTATTAACATTCCATTGTTAATCAGTGCTGTTTCTCAAGTACAACTTCATAAAAGATTCACACAAATTTTGTTGCCAAATATTTATATTTTGGAGTTTTTTTTAGGGTTATATCTTACATGGAGTTGTATCTAGTTATTAGTATGTGGTAGAGCAGTCTAGTTTTATGTTTCTATATCTATAAATACCAATTCAGAAATGGTATCACATTATGAAAATATGTTATAAATTCACTGATTGGTCAAGGAATCATTTTACAAAGACACTGATTGGTCAAGGAATCATTTTACAAAGACACTGATTGGTCAAGGAATCATTTTACAAAGACACTGAGACTTCACAATTTTTTGAAGCTAAATTCTGAATTATTCCATTCAAAATAAACAGAGAATATACAACTGATATTTTGTTTTATTGTCTAAATAATTATGCCAAGCTTTGAAACAGAAAAGTAATTTTTCTTTAACTATATATATTTATTCATCCTGTATTTATGAAAAACACTTTTTCCTCAAAGCAAAAAAAAAATGGTTCCTATGAAAAAATATGAAGCCATAATATTTAGACTTAATTTTAGATTAGTTTTTTTTAAGATCAATATATTATTTATTTTCTATTTATTTATTTATCTTTATTTAAGGGAAACAGCATATTAAAAGTAATTTGAATAACTTTTTGTTATGAATATTGAGTTAAATCATGTTCTAGTCATAATTTGTGGCACCTCTAATGGAAATAGATTAGCTAAATGAATTCAATAATAAAGAAAATATTTTGTTTTTAGTGATCTGTCCTAAAATAATATGGAAATTAAGAACTGTTAAAATATATGGAATTTAAAGATGTTTGCTAGTCTCGTCTCTGTTTAAAAATAAAAAGCTTTTAAAAAAACTGTTATAAATTGATAGTGTATAAATAAAGGAACTAAAAAGGCAGAAAAAAATGAAGGGACTGTTTTCGAGATATAAGCCATTGAAAAGTGGGCAGGAAAGCATTCTCTCTAGACTTTGCATACATTTAACATTGGCACCTTATTTTGTTCAATAAATGTGAAAAATTTAATAAAAAGAATTTTATAAGATTTTCAAATAAGGCTTTTTAAACTATATGTAATAAAATTTTGAAAAGAAAGTAGGGTAAGTGACTAATTTTTATAATGGCACTAAATGGATAAAAACAGAGATTTCAGAATATCTTGAAAAAAATCAAAATCTGAAGAGGAGCAAATATCTTTAAGCAGTGAAAATTTGATTTTATGTCTGTTAAAGGGATATTTTAAAATGATTTTTAAAATTCAAAATGTAAAAGTACAGTTTTTTTTTTTTTTTGGTTATATGTTACAGTGTTGTGTTAGTAGATGAATGTTTGATAGTATGGAAAGAGGCAGCAAAAGAATATTGCATTTATCTTGCTTTCTTCATGTATATCATAAGCTTACATTAAAGTTATATAAAAGGAACATACTAGTTAGTGTATATCTTATATATTTTACATGATTGGACAGTTACATTTATTCATTGTTCAAAGCAGAGTATGAATGAAACATTACTTTTGTAATTAATCACTAGTAATTATTTAAAAAAAATACAGTTGTGTGTACAGCAATAAGACAGCAACACAAAAACACCTACAAAACTTACAAGACATCTTAAGGATTTCTTGTGCAGTCTTTTGACACATTCCCCATTTCCATTCTCAATTTCATTTATTAAATAATAGAAGATAATATATACAATACGAATAGGTCAAAGTTCAAACTCATAATCCTCATGTATGCAGATATGCTCTCCCTTTCATGTAATCCAATAAAGTATATAAAAGTTGCAATGAAATGTGGTTGGCTTTCAATTTTGGAGCCATACATTTAACATAAATTTCAGGAGACTGCTACATTCATGCAAAAAAGGGATAAATAATAACTCCTGAAAAATCATCAATGTCATATAGCAGGGCAAACATTCTACCAGAGTGAGGCATATTTGATAATAATCTGAACTCTTCATGTTAGTTTGTAAATAGGTTAGTTACAGACAACCATTACTGGTAGGTTACTGATATTTGCTATGTAGTTGTTGAAGCATTTGCTCATCTGATGTCCATGTGGATTATTAGGCCCCATCCCCAGAGTCGTGGAATTTTAAAAAAAATGAATATTTTTATGTTAAAATTTGTGTTTTGTTCAGTTTAAGATGAACCGATAATATTGGGGATGTTGCTGTACAAGTTGTTGCATGTCACAATGTAAAGGAGATTATATGGCCTTGACTTCTTAGTCATGGTTCATAGATATGGAAACTTTTGCAAGCTAAACGTGTCTAAGTTTGTGATTAGGTCAGTTTAAGGGGAATTACTTATGACCAGTCAATGGTAAAACCAAAGGGCTGCAGTTGATTGGCAGGTAATTTACAATATATGATTTTGTGATACATGAGTCTGAAATTGCAAATATTAGCTGGAGTAGATGAAAGAGGGGCTAAAGATACCAGAGGAACAGTCAACGACATAGATAAACAAGAATGTGTCCATAGTACACGGATGCCCCACTCACACTATCATTTTCTATGTTCAGTGGACCATGAAAATTGGGGTTAAACCTTTAATTTGGAATTAAAATTAGAAAAATCATATCATAGGGAACATGTGTACTAAGTTTCAAGTTGATGTAACTTTAACTTCATCAAAAACTACCTTGACCAAAAACTTTACCCTGAACTTTGCACTATCATTTTCTATGTTCAGTGGACCACGAAAATGGGGTCAAAACTATAATTTGGCATTAAAATTAGAAAGATCATATCATGGGGAACATGTGTACTAAGTTTCAAGTTGATTGGACTTCAACTTCTTCAAAAACGACCTTGACCAAAAACTTTAACCTGAAGCGAACAGACGCACAGACGGACGAACGAACGAACGAACGAACGAACGAACGGAGGCACAGACCAGAAAACATAATGCCCCTCTACTATTGTAGGTGGGGCATAAAAATAAACTGACAATGCCATGGCTAAAAAATAAAAAGACAAGGAGACAAAAAATAGTACAAAAGACACAACATAACTAAAGACTAAGCAACACAATCCCCACCAAAAACTGGGGGTGATCTCAGGTGCTTGGAAGAGTAAGCAGATCCTGCTCCACATGTGGCACCCATCATGTTGCTCATATTACAAACCCAGTAAATGGTATAATTCAACAGGTCACATTCGTGGTGAAAAGGGAAGTGGATTGTAGTTACGACATAAGAAACATATTCGATATCATTTGTGGAACAGATATTCCATATGTCAACCAATTTGTGAAGGCATCTGTAAAATTTAAAGAGGATCATTTCATCTTTCACCATTTGGAACTCTTGGTTTAATAGATTCCTTGCCAGCAGCAACCCTCTATCAAGGAAATAATGATAGAAAATATAATTGCAGGAATATTTTATCAATTGGGAGATATATACTCTGTATGCAGACGCTGCTGGAATGTTGCTACATAGAAATGGAAAGTTCACAATTTGGAAGATGAAATAAATCTTTTGTTGTAAAGTTTAGTTTTCAAACGACCCTCAATGTCAATTTCTACATGTAAGTCAAGATATGAGACAGACTTAACTGTATCTGTTGTATCCTTTATCTCTAGTTTGATGGGATAGATGTGTTCAACTTATGTCACCAAATTTTGAATTATTTTATGAGAGAAAATCATCTATATAGCAGAAAGTAAAGTCAAAGGATATTGCTAACTTCTTATCTTTCTTCCCAAGAAGTTCCTGTATGAAGTCAGCTTCATAATAATAAAGAAACAAGCCAGCAAGAACATATTAAACGACTTAATTCAGCTAATATTACTGTAGAAATATCCTGTCAGATTAAATTGTAGAAGTAAATTTTGATTTCTGATTCAAGGATTTGTGATCCACAGCCCACCAGGTCTTTGACCTCTTTGATATATGAATGTGTGTTGTTGCATAAATCTAGGTTCATCTGGCCACATTGGTTGTGCATTTTCTAAGAGAGGTCTGCCACATAGTTACTTTCAGAAATATTTGTTGTCTTTTATCTTTTAAAAAAAAAATCCTGTTTATCTGTATTTATTTGTTTTCTGCATTTTACTGATAAATGGACTTAGTTTTTCTGCCAGTTAACATTACATATAGTCTGCAGTTAAAGTTCCTAAAACATTTATTAGATTCATAAAGTAGGCAGAACCCTTACAAATTTTTATACCACTTGCTCGAGAAATTAACTTTATATACTGGTTGGGGTGGTCGTTTGTTAGATCTCCCGTCACATTTTTGTATTTGTTACGACCAGCTAGTTTATTTGAACCTTCTCTTTCTCATCTCAATTGGAGTACTTTGTTTAAGTTAACCTTGAAGCGACATCGACTATGTAATATCTGCACACAACATCAATTTTATTATTGATCTTCATTATTTTTCAACCTTCCCTGAGCAAATCACTTTACCAAAACTTTTCTGTTAGGTATCATTCTGTGAACTTTATTGCAGAACTTCTAGTTTTTCATACATTTATACTGATGATTTATATAATTCCTTTGATGTAGGTATTTTTCTGTCCACTTTCAATGTGGGTGCATCACATTGGTAATGTGTAGCAGACTTTGGAGGTCAGTGGACTTGTAGCAGTTTTGTCTATTGACAATATTTCTGTATATTGAATTAAAAGTTAATAAACCGTACCCTGTAGACTTATATGTTCCAAGTGGTGAATTTGATGTTGGTATTTTCCTAATGAAATCTATTCTTGTTGAGTATTGATTGATTGTTGGTGTGAAGGCCATTTTCAGCTCTATACCCTTTATATCCTTTTTTGGTGGAGGAAGTCAGAGTACATAGAGAGAACCATCAAACTCTGGCAGAAAAATGACAAATAAGATTGGAGTCAATAGCACCTGCCACTTACAAGTTACTGTTTTTCAAGGTTGACAAGAATTTTGCAAAAGGCAAAGAACAAAAACAGATATGCGATGAACAAAAGTTTTATTTCATGTGTTTGTGTCATATCTGTAAAACAGTTTTAACATATATATCTGTAATTTGAACAAGTGTACATAGCTTATTTTATTTATTTTATTTCTCCTACAAACTTGATAAAGACTAAATATAAATATATAAATTTAGAAATATAAAGTGAAAATGTGAAAATTAATAAGACAAAATTCTTAACATAGTTGAAAAAAAAATGCCAAAAAGACCTCAATGAAAGATATATGACTCCCTCATGTTATATAAATATATAAAATTAACATTCCAGATGTGAAAAACTTGACACATTAAAATATTCTTTGTTGTGCAGATCATTATATATATATCATGTATTACTTTTTTCTCTTTTGTAGAATTTCATTCTAATGTGATTGTTTGATTACATATCTAAATCTCATAAGGTTCAATTTATTTAAAGGAACTTTCAGGGTAAAAATAGAAGAATAAATGCCTACACTACCTGAGAAGATTGTAGACCTTTCTATTTTTATTTGCAAAATTTCAATGTGAATAATCTTTTCTACAGTTATATTTAAAGAATAGCAATACATCAAAAGTGTGCCATACTTGATGGAAAGAAAAAATATATGAGTAGAAATGGTCTTTGACTTTGGTTTATACAGTAAAGTGAAAAATGTTACATAATTTTTCTATCTCATGACATTTAAAGCTCTAATAATATTTTAAATACAAATGAAACAAAACTTTTGTGTAACATGCAGATCTAAACAACAGTTATAACATTACAACAAGGAGAAATATTCTATCTGTTAAGATTTTATATTAAATAACCAATGTGTCGATACAGATAATTTCTCCTTGTTGTTACGTATATAGGTAACATGGGTATGAAATTTTATCATGAGATCTCCCCTCTACTCATTATATATCATGATATATCCCCTGTACTATGCAACCATTCATCTCTGAGAATTTGCAAGTGAAGCAAGGTTAAAGTAGAAAATATATTATTATTGAGTTTATATTTTTATCTAATTCTTTATCAACTTTAAATCATTATAGTTATTGACAGAATTGTAATTCTTTTATTTACTTTAAAACATTTAAGTTATACATAGATTTGTAACTTCCCAGAAAAAAAATCTCAATAAAACAAGAACTGTATACTTAAAAGGTTATAAACTTTATTATACATGACCTTAAAAAGTCGCTAAAAAATTTGCATAGGTTGGAATACTGACCAGTCAAAATCCTAAATATGCATATAATTCTAATGAAAAAGAAAGTAAAAACATAGCTGCTCAAAAGATATGACAACAAATTCCCAGAGATGAACATAAATGTGACAGCTGATGAAAGGCATCCAAACTTAACAACTGCAATTTATTGCACTAAATGAACACTGTACTACTGAAACAATGGAATGATCTATTGGTTCAACCTATTCAGAACCATGAGGTCAAGGTCACATACCTTGTGTTACCATGGAAGCAATATATTACCTTATTGACATACCTGAAGATACAATCAACTTTTGGTAACTTCTAAGTAAAAGAGAATTGTCTCAACTTTTAGGATTATTCTGAATTTCAGTTTCCACAGTAACCCTTGACCTCATGACACTATGACCTTTAACATTACAACCTATTTCCCACAACCTTTAATTACATGTATATGCAATAAATATTTTCTGTGTCAAACATGACTACAGATTACAATATAATTTACAGCTGTTATCATGTATAATACCATGAGGATTGTGTGTCCATTTCTTCTTTATTTACATATACAAAATAAATTTACTAGTAACAAAAAAAATCCAGAAATTTGTGTAAAGCATAATAAAACAACTGTTTTCTACAAAACATTATTTTTTTCCTCAAGAAAACATGAAACTTCTGATTTTTCAGACTTGTGTGATTTATTCACAATTCTTTTGGCAGTAATAGTCAGTATATTTAAAAAAATTAATGAGACATTTTTTTGACTGTAGAAAATTGCTTCAAAATAGTTCAACATGTTTAAATATTAATAAATTTTAATAATATTGCACATACCAATATCTGATTACACCATCTCATTAGTTTACAAAAATGTATACTATTACAACTTTTAAATTTACATAAAATTGATTATTTTGTCAGGAGTACTGAATAATGGCCATCCTAATATTTCTTACCTATAACATGATCTTACTTAGATCTTTACATTTTTTTCAAGACATTCAAGATTATGATCTTGACCTAAGAAATTTCAGAGAACCATGATAATTTTGACTATAAACATGACATAATAATTAAAAAATTTACATAAAAACAGATGTAGAAATTTAAAATTTGAGATTAAAAACTCCCCTGAATAACAGTGCTCATTCAACCAGAGCCATTATAGTTTTTATTATTATGAATTATACTTGAAAGTAAATGATATTTATGAAAACATGAGATTTTCGATTCCTAAAAAAATTAAATGTAAAACTGTTCTATTTGAAATCTGTGCAAGAAAAAAAGTGTAAATGGGAATTTTTTCGAAAGATTCTTTTTCACAGATTTCTACATTTGTTAACAGGATAATTTCTTTAAATGTAAATATATATTCCATTCAATACAGACAAAATAAATATTGATAACAATGCAGTATTCACATTGTAAATAATGAAAGAAAATTTCCTGTTTGATAAAAACAAAATAATGCAGTTGCGTAAATTGATCATCATAGATTAAAGCTTAACTATTATGAATTGATAAATAAATAGAATGTTTTGGATTTCTGATTCTAAATTTGAGATCATAAAATAAGGATTTCTATTCTTTTTCTTGTCATCAATAAATGCATAAAATTTTGAAATCATAAATTCACTTGGCAGTATAAAATTTTATTTAGAAATCACCATAAATTGTTACATTGGTTAACTGTTTCTGTATTACTAACCAGAATAAATAATGTAATTATGATAAAGGGAATGTTAATAATAGTAAAATACAAATCAAAGGAATGTATTGAAATTCTTCTACAAATTATTTTTTCAAAGGAAGACCAGCTCCCGGTCTGTAACTATCTCACAACCCGGGTTGTTTTTTAAATTTTATAATTCGAAATTTGTTACATGATGCTAGAAAAATTATCATAAATTTAAATTTCCAACCATTTGTTTTAGTAACAAATAGCATCTTGTAAATTATTTCTCTCTATATAAAAAACAAAACAATAAATACGTATGATCACAGAGCACTTTAAAAATCAACAGAAACAACATAGATACTAAAAACAGAACTCTTCAGGGAAGAAGATAAATAAACATAATTTCTGAAAAGCTTCTTAAAAACGCAGCTTTTGTTCCCAACACCAAATTACTGTGTGTCTTTTTGGTCTTCTGTAGGACCTTTAGAAACTGGAGTTTCTTCATTAAAGAGAGGATTCCTAACCTCCATTTCTCCAGTCTGAAAAATAAACAGTCAAGTTATCTCCCTTGGCATGTAAATTTTAATATTCTAAACTGGCTCAAGTATTTTTTACCAGACAACTTGTATCTGTCATTCTTTCAATATTGACATTACCATTTACTAAGCAACAAAGGATTAATCTTCATTGCTTTAAATATCCAAATTCTTAATATTTTGGTTAAAATCACCCGATTGTAGAATACTTCATTTTTCAGACCCACACACAAAGATCCTTAGAAGTCTATAGATATTTTATAATGGCTGACAGGATTTGTGGTAAATCACATGCAAATAAATGATGTCACAATAATACCTATTCCATGACAATATCTGTGATCGAATGTCACGATGATACCTATCACCAGAGGATTCATGTGATCTACTCTAATCTTTAATTCCATTTTATTTAACATGTTCATGTCAATATGCTTATCCATTTGTAATAATGAAAATATGGGTTTATATCAAGTTTCTCTATGATCATGATAATAGCTTTAACCTACTTATTTTTCTGTAAATACAGAAATAGATCAGGTTTCAAAAAAAAAAAATATTGTTTATTTGTAATTTACTTCTTTTTCATAATATTATATCAAGAATATCACTGCTGTAATTTTTTTATTATCCCATTATAAATAAGTTAAGGTCTATATAGCCTGGTAGCTTGTGCTTCCTTTTACATATAGTGTCTCTTATGGAGCAACATATATTGTTAATCCATAGATTTCTAGTCTGCCCTCCCCCTTTTTTTCTCAAAATCTTGGATCTACATCTACATGTACATGTGTGTATAACTTACGGGTGCCAGACCAGGACATTCATACACAGTATAATCTCCTTCCTCATTTTCTTCTTCAGACTCATCTTCAGATGCATCATGTTTCATCTCACCATTGGCTCTGTTATAAATAGAAATAAATAATACATTACTTAGGCTATCATGAGAAGGTAAACTATTTTGACTTTCATTTTGAAAGCCTACTGTGATACTTCTTATGTCTTCATTGGCTCTGTTATAAATAGAATTAATAATACATTACTTGGGTTATCATGAGAAGGTAAACTATTTTGACTGTCATTTTCAAAGTCGACCATGATAATTAAAACATGTCTTCATATTAACCTCCTGCACCTTTTAACTTGTAGAGTTTTTTATCATGTCAGACATATGAATAAAAGGTAAAGTGAGGTATATGTTTATGCATGATTTGATTACCTGTCAGAGGCTTTCTTTGTTTGTGTAAGAATTAAAACTTAAGTATTAAAGATAACTAAGTTTTGGCTATCAAACATTTATTTTTTCAAAATACATATATACATGTAGTTGATACTTATAGATTATTGTTGACCATCTCAATCAGACTGATTTTTTCACTTGAGCCGGTACAGCAAAAGTGAGAAAAGCAATCGAGTTGAGATGACCAATAATAATCTGTTTATCATTATTTTACCTATGACAACTTGGTCAATTTTATTGTCAATTTCATTGACAACGCCACAGGCGCCCTTAGTTTCTAGTAATAATTTTTCATATCACTTGACTCTGCTGAGAAAAGAAATTATCAGTCAGCAAAATCAAAGGAATATTTCATAAAATAATGATTATATTTTGTACATGATCGTAACATGTGTATCTTATATCATTAATCCACAGTTTCTTTGATTTCCCAATAGACCTATAACAGGCAATAAAACAGAAATCTTTAGCAAGAAATTTCTTTGCCAATACTAAACTTCCAAGGCAAAACAAATCTTAGTATACACATATTAGCTATTTATGCTTGCTATGTACCTACTTCCCCCTTTTGTGCATTATATTTCATCTTTTGTATGAAAATCTAGGTTTAATATTGCATGTATCATGTGTATTGGGAATTATAATTGGTTTATTTTGATAACTTTATCATGAAGACACTCCTTGACACTTTACTATAATCCCTTAAGCACTTAGGATTGAAGTGAGAAAAGTAAAACGTAATTATCTTGTCTGAAGATGATAAAATCAATGATTCTCAAAGGCGCTACTCTCAATTCTTTTAAGGTGTTAAATAGTTTTTTTAATTTACCATGTTTCTTTGTCTATACATGTATTTCTTATCATGTGATTTGCTGATTGCTTGATCATTGCAGAGTTTTACATTTACAAGCACTGATAGGCCAAACAAAATATACTGTTATGTCAAATCAGTCAGCCTAATTTCAAATCCTTATATTTTTCAATTTTACATATACTTTTACCGCAAGACTTACTTTACTTTTGCTATCATCCGTTGATTTTTTTTCGTTTTATTTTAATTTCTCTTGTAGTCTTACTTTTTCATTGTTATAATCTGTTGATTTTCTTTTTGATTTTTTTTTAAATGTTTGTATTTAAAGGTGAATTAACTGACAAATGCATGTTTGTATGTATGTATGTTAATAGGAAAATTTTATTTCTTTAATCTGCTTTTATGAATATTTGAATAAAATTTTTAAAAAATGCATAGCTTATCCCTATAAGGCCTTACTTTTCCATGGCTATCATCTGCTGTTTTTGATGTTGATAATGATACATCTGAGCACTCTGTGCTAATTTTCTATCTCCTGGACCGGACCCTAATCTTTCTTTTGTTGGTCCAGTAACCCCATATGCTGGATAGTCTACTTCACTAGCAGCTTTTATATTTTTATTCAATCTGCAATAAATATATGATATCAAATATAGACCTTGCCAAGTTCAGACTGTACAGTCAATTTCGATACAACTATAAATATAGTATCAATAAAATATTCATCTCATAAAAAAAATGTCTGATATTCCTACATCCTTCAAGACAGATATTTGCAATAATTCAAATCTTTATGTTCCAGAATGAATTCAAACCATAAGGCATCTATACAAAACATATTGATTGTTAAGCTTGTTTAACAGGCAATACAAAAAATAGCCAATAGATTGTGATATTTCTCTACAGAAGGACTTTTTATAGTTTTAGGAATATCAATTTTATGATTTTGAAACAACAACATATAATTAGAAACCATTCATTTTTGTGATTAAATCATTTCATCCTATCATAGCTAAAATATCATTTTTATTAACAGACAGAACATAAATCTTGAAGCTAAAAAAACATGCTCAATAATAAAGCATTCTTGAGACCTGCAACCAAAGAAGTTGTTTTGGTTTGTCTTTTTTAACTTTGGGTTTGGTATTTTCTAATAGGTATTTTCATAACAACTATTACAATTAAAAGTTATTAGACTTATAAATGATTTTTACTATAAGTATATATTCACAAAATGGTTAATGATAAACTTAGGATTAGTGACTTAATAAAGCCTTTAAACCCAAATATATGGAGAACATGTGGTTTGCTAACATCCACTTCATGTGATTTTTGGTGGAAAGTTGATTACTTTTATATTAGTCTCTAAACATTAATGCACAAAAGAATCAGTAGAATAAAATATATTTAAACTAAGAATCAGTACATCACGATTCCACTATAGGCCACTCTGTATATGCTTTATGTTAAAGCGTTGTTTTTGATGACATCATGGGTTCAATAACCAGGAACATTGTTCTATTGAACAATAAAAAGACCAATCATTGGAGTGAGTTCTTGAAGGGAACTTTTGAGAGTGCTTAAGAACCTAAATAATAAATCTAAACACTTCAAATGTTCCTGTTTGTCTGTTCTTCATAATAATCATTGCTTATAGAAGTTTTTGTTGCTGTCTTCTATTGATCATACAATCATTGAACATATTATCGGAAAAACAACTGTAATTGATATTGGCATTAATCTTCCTTTAATTAAAAATGAATAAATACTAGCGTTAACACGATATAGTATTGAATTTCTGTTAGATAACTCATGTAAGACTTCGTGATTTGAAATTTAAAGACTAAAGAAAACATGTCAATGGTTACATACAGGAAGGATTTTAATTTAATCAACACTCAATATGTTATTGTTTTATTTATAGGTAGACTTTGAAACTTTGCCCAGTGAAGTTGTCAACTAATTATTTCAGCTTTATTTCACTTGGCAATGATCAAAACCCTTTTTTTTTTTAACTACTGGTACTTTTTTCTTAATAAACCAGTTTCATCCCTGTTTTCTTGACAAACATGTGTTTCAAGTTGTAAAGTGTTATTTTGCCGTGAAATGAAATAGTTCAGGAATAGTTATGCTTTAAAAAGTCTGTATGAACTTGTGTACATGTAGACCGCTTGTTTTCACAAATGTCACAGGGTATAAAATGCTCTACATTGAGCATGTTGACAATTGAAATTCATTGTCAAAAGATCTTATTGTGGCAAACTGGGGGAAGATTTTGAGGTCACAGCATGGATACCTTTTTACATGTATTATTTAATGTAATATTCTTTGAATAATATGTAAAACAAGATATTTAGGAATAATAATATCCCAGTGATCTTATGGTTGAAAATTTAAATCTGCTCTTAATTTCTACTAGCTATTTTACAATGTAGTAAAGGAACATTTAATACAATCTGGCAATAATTCATTTAAATCACGTTTCATTTTTCTTTATTTTTTTAAAGATTTATTTACATAATAATAAACATTAGCCATTGAAATGTTTTAATTCAATTCAGATCATAGGATTATCCTGTACAACTGATCTGTTGTAACAATAGTATGGAGACTAAACTCAGAAAACTGCGCTATCAAATATAAATTGCTACAGGGTACATCTTTAAACATGACAATATGCGTAAATTACATTTAAACATTAAAATAAATATTTATTTAGGTCAGTTGTGGGAGGATTTAAATATTTTAAAAATAATCAATACACAGACAATAGAAAATATCTGTGTATTGAAAATAACTAATTACAGAGACTGATACCAGAGAAATTGTTGAATAAGCATTATACAAGTATTGGTTTTCAAGCTTTTGAGATTGTTTCATTCAAAGTTCAAACGATTATTCAATTTCCTGAACATTAATAAACAGTTTTGTGAATATCAGTTGTCCATTCATATCTGTACTGCAAATATTCTTCATTTGATTTGTAAAAGCATTTTCTCTTCACTTGTTATATTCTATATATGGGTTCCCTTGGGAGCTCAATCAATCAGCCACATAATAAGAACAAACATCAGATAGTAAGAATATCAATGAACAATTACCAATGGCAATGTTGTTAAACTTTCATACCTGAACAGGTGGGATGGTGTATAAAGTAATCTGTTGCCATAACAACTATTGAAACACCTGTCATACATCAATATATCTTAATAGATGAAAAATAGGGACAAATTACAGGTGATAATTAATATCCAATTGTTTGTTGTCTTTAGGTAAAATAATAAAATGATCAATTTTCACCTGGTGATTCGCAAAAAACAACGAGATTATTTTCCATGGAAATGATTAACCTATAAACTCTTACAGCTTTATAACAAAAATATTGAAATAAGATTTGATCAGTATTTAAGATAAGTATGCAAAAGTCAGAGATTAGTATAGCCTTAAAGTTAGAAGGCAATTGACACATTCAGAATGAAAATTAAGCCAACAAATTCAGGATAAAAATTAAGAGTTTTGAAAAAAACAAAATCTCAAAGTATTATTTTCTCAAAAATACCTTTAAACTCCTATAGTACTGAAATAATATACAGTATGAACGTTTTAATTGTTCTAAAGAAGCCTTAATTCTTTAGTATTTATTATTCAAGCTCCCAACAAAGTATTATATTCCAATAGCCAATCGAGGTGGATTCAGGGGAGGATACATCCCCCCTTTTTTTTAGAAAGTATAAATCTTTAGCATAAAATTGTTATTTTTTTCATATATCTTCAGTTTTAAGCAAATACCAACTTCATAATGCTGGATCCTCCCCATATTCATGCAATTTAAAAGTTAACCTGTTGGTGACCTTCTGCTGTTGTTTTTTATTTGGTCGGGTTGTTGTCTCTTTGACACATTCCCCATTTCCATTCTCAATTTTATAACTTAAGCGTTTAGAAGAAGTCCCTAATTCTAAAGTATTCAAGTTCTCAAAAGAAGCCTTATATTCCAACAGTACAGAAAAAATATACTTAAGCCAAGCACTCCTGTAATATGTAAGTTAAGCTTATTAAAGTAGTCTAGGGATAGATTATTTTCTCAGTGGTTGGGAAGATAAGTAATAATATCTTATCTGACAAATGTCATAACAGCCCTGGTTAGTAGATTGACTGTTTGATCTTACTGTCTAGAGATTGCAGTCTTGTGCTCTTTCATATTCAGATCAACTTCTAATTAAATCATTGACATTTGTCTGACAGAAAGGGAGCTTTGTTCATATTGTACTTAGCTCTGCTAAATTTCATGGACAATTAGATGTTCCAAAGCAAATTCAGCATGTATGTTTTCCCCAATGTTATGTAATATTCTGTCCTTCCTTAACATACAGTAAAAATACATTTTCCTAAAATTTGAATACAACAAAATATGGGATGTGTGTTTATGAGACAGTAACCTAACAGTACAAAACTAATATTCTGTGGATAATATAGCCTTCAACAATGTCAATGGACAGGTCATTATGTCAAGCTCTAAATGTCAAAAATCTTCAAAAATTATATCTAAATAATCTTCTACTCGTGAGGGCCTTAACTTCTCATGCAATAAAAACACATCATCTACCCAGATTCTGATTGGTGCAATTTAAAACAGGGAATTGATATGGTTGCAGCTTACTTTACTTTAAATTCAGAATCTTTTGCATGAATTTATTAATGTAATTGTTGAACAATGGAGGAAAGTGAGATTTATAGCTGTGGAACCGTAGCTCTTAGGTCCTTATGCTATTTTTTGACTATTTGCGGACCTATGGTTCAGCAGCTATGAGATTTATTGCTATGAATTCAGAAATTCACCATACAAATAATGCCACATATTAAGAATTTAATTTATGATATATACATATACTTCAAAATGAGTTTTCATTTTTTTTTAAACCTTCAAATATCTGTTCCCAATTTTCAAAAAAATTAAAATATCACAAAATTTTTGAATTTACAGTAAATGATACAGGTAAACACTGAGTTGTACTGATTAATCTATTTGATGAGTTTTCATTGATAAGACATTCAGGGTTTATTTAGCTATTATAGATCTTCTGGTTAGTGGAAGATAAGGACTGTATTAATATTGTAATGAAAAGTACTAAATGAAACTGGTTAATAATGGTTTCTATACTCTGAATAACAAAATGCTACCTGTACATTCAAAATGTTTGTTTTTGGAAGATAATTTTATTCCAGTAATATAAGTACTGAATGAAACTGGTCAATAATTGTTTTTATTGTATAGTAATATAATATTTCCAACAGAAAGTAACCAAAAGTTAGCGTGCAATAAATTCTATTATTGCACTATTGCACTAGTGCAATAAATCTTCAAAATTCATGACGTCATCAATGACAAAATATTAGTTTAAACCAATTTTTACTTTCAAATATTATATTGCTATACAATAAAAGGGTTATTGCATGAATATTGGGGAATATTGTCCCTCGTAGAACATATATTGCACTCGCAAGCTCGTGCAATATAAAATTCTACTCGGGACAATATTTTCCAATATTCATGCAATAACCCTATACTCTCATGTCTTCTGTAATTTATTTAACAAAGTGTTAGAAGAAAGATCTAGATATCTACTCAATAACAAATGTCATTCTATTTTATCTTCTATTTTCTGACAGATGTTTTTACTTTTTTGCATGGTTTTCTATCACTTCCTGCACTTAATTATTTTAGCACATATTTAGAAATAGGTTACAAGATCAAATTATATATATATTGATGTCAGTGAGTTTTTTTATAAAAGTAATCAATATGTACATTTATGTATCTATACAAATTATCTATTTACATGTTAAGCAAGCTGAGAATACCATAATTTCATTGTGTTTCTGAAACAGTTTAGTTTTTTTCTTATATTAAATAAGCAATAAGACTTATAAGAATTCATAATAAATAAACCTACTGGTGATATTGATGTTATTTTTTCTCATTATTCTAAATTTGGAAATTAATGTATCTCCCTTAGAAAATGTAAATCACAACTAATAATGACTAAAAGTCAAATTTATTGAAGCAAACTCAAACAGATCTTTCATCTAAACATGCACAATTCAAATAAAAATGTCATTAAAGTCAAGTCACATATTCTCGTCAATAAAAGCATTGCATTAGTTTTCTAAATTTACAGTTTACATGTTGAATTTTATCATTGAAAAAGACGAGATAAAAATCATTGATATATGAAGAACATATCCATGAAATGATGTGAAATTGCCCACTTCTCTGGATAAAATCTGAAGGCAAACAGGTCCTACCAATGAAAATCCGGACAATAAACAGCCTATGGGGTATCATGATTTATAAACCATCTAAATTTGAATGATTCATTAAATAGCATTTAGTTTCTTATTTCTTTCTTATATCAAAACGAAAAGAATGTATGAAATGCCATTTTGATATTAAATGATCATTAACAAATAATCTTCTTCTTTGAAATATTGAACCCAATATAAAATGTTATCATGAATACTTAGAGAAAATAGGTTGCCTACAATACAAGAATTCTCCTCAGGAAATAACATTATTAAACATGTTGAACTCTAAATTGAATCTCAACAATACACAAGTCAACAAAATAGATACATTGCTGTTCAAACTGTTATGATATTACAATGGTCAATCAAAGATCAGCATTCAAAACAAAAACTGACCATCAAAAAGAGAGTAACAAATCTCAATCAGCAGAAGTTGTATGATTGCTAATGAGGCAACTATCTTGTATGCAACTTAAAGTTACTGCATGGCCTTCAATGATGAGTAAAACCCAATAGAGTAAGCAACAACCAAAAACGGCCCAGACATATCAAAACCCAAACAAGAAAACAAGAAAACCGACAGCCTGACTTTTTGACACAATAATAAAGAAAATTTATATGATATAATATCAAAAGTTTGACCATTATCAGTCTGAGGTCTCACAGCAACTGTCCAGCATTACTTCAATAACAAGGAAGCTAGTAACAATTGTTTTAATTATCAAACTACCATCAAAACCAGAAGACGCATCTATTGTTGTAACACTTACCTATACCAACATACACCTGCCATTATAAGGCCGACAAAACCAGCCAAACTGCATACTGCTACAATCACTGTAAATGTAGAAAAATATTCTGTCAACAACTAATTTGATTTGTAATTATGATACAAAGAATTAAAATCAGTTTATCAATTGAATGTAAAGTTGTTGTCTATAACATTAAACAGGCTGCAGTTTGTATGTATGTCACTACTCTGATACCCCAGACTACTAAAATTGTATTTGACTATTCGGACTTTCAAGTTTTTGCAAAACTTTGTTATGCCACATAAGAAAAATGTCAAAGTATTGGACTTCCTACTAGTAGTTAAAAAAGATTTTGTTGCAGACTGCAGTCCTTTATGTTCCTACATAGAAAATGAAACGGTGCTTTGCAGTTTGCTTTTGCGTCATTTGGCATTTCATTTGCGCAAAAAAAATCTTTCATTTGCGCCACAAACTATATATTTCATTTGCGCCAATAATAAAACCTTTCATTTGGGCCAATATTACAGGTAAATACGCATGATACAGGTAAATACATGTATTAATAAAAAAAAAAAAATTTTGTTCAAAAAACACTTTAAATAAAGCAGACAGAGCTTGTTAGTCAAAACATATTCCTTGAAAATCAGTCATCACAATCCAAAAGTAAACCTTTCAATGAGTTTTTTTTAGACTACACTTTCTGCTGGTTTGCCCCATGGTTTTGTTTGATCAAAGTTTTGATAATTGTTTTGTAGTCCATATCAGTTGTTATTCTGCCTTAACAAGTTATTCTACCTTTGAGAGTTTTTTGGGACACCTAAATGACTTGTCTCAATATTCCAGAACATATGATGAGACTTATTTCCTTGATTTGTCTCTGAATTAACATTGTCCATCTTGACACATCTCAAATGTGAACACTATAGACCTAAACCTAAGTGACTCTCAGTTTTGTATTAGAAATGAGAATATGATTGAACTGAATCAATTATCCAGGGGTAATACTTTGAGACTACTTTTATTGAAGTCTCAGTAATACTGTATAAACAAATCTTTAATATTCACGAATAAGCGATGAATATTCCTTTCCTTTTATATAATTACCTCCATTATGGTCAGTTTTTTTCAGTTGTCAGGGTCATCTTAATATGCAGGTTTAACTTAGTCTAATACAAGAGGATGAAACAAGAGTTCATACAATAAGACACTTCACTTGCTGCAAAACAGGACTTTTTTAAAAGAAGAATGAAAACTGAAATCAAACCTATTACAGTTTCTGTATGATTTGACCTTACAAAAAAATTGACATGACCACTGGAGAAATTATGTAAGATAAACATATGCTAAACATGGTTTATATGAATAATTAAAAGGAAGTATTGAGTATGAGACAGCAGTCCAAGAACATGTATTAACAAAACTGATAAATTGGATCAATGCATGGTCAAATATAGATCTGTGCAAGCAGTTATTGAACTATTGTCCGTATGTTTATTCTGGACCTGAGGTAGTGGAGGGGTTGAGGTAGTGGAGGGGCCGGTGTCTGAGACATTAGTCCACATTACCAATACTTACATATAAAATATAGATCTGTGCCAGCAGTTAATGAACTATTGTCCATATGATTATTCTGAACCTGAGGTAGAGGAGGGGCCGGTGTCTGAGACATTAGTCCACATTACCAATACTTACATATAAAATATAGATCTGTGCCAGCAGTTAATGAACTATTGTCCGTATGTTTATTCTGAACCTGAGGTAGTGGAGGGGCTGGTGTCTCATTTTGTTGTGTAGTTTTGGCTGTTGTCGACTTTGAAGTTTTTTCAGTATCGTCTGGTTCAATGGCATCTTTTTCTATAGACTGTAATCTTTTGTCTTCGCCAACAACTTCTTGCCAGTCCGATGCTGAAGTAGAAACAATAACAATTTATCAACCATAACAAGTTAATAACATTTCTTTCTGATCAAAACTTTAGATATATATACATGTAGTGATGTAAGGCCAATTCCTGTAAATTTAAGTAAATTACAGGGTCAATATATCTGAAAACAGTTAAAACCACTAGAATTTGAAAACTGCTTTTTTACATGTTTTTAAAAATTATGTATTGAAGCCATCATTGCTCATTGGGTTCTTTTTATGGTCTAAATTAAGTTAATGTCTACTAATATTTGATTGTTTTCTTAACATTTGGCATTTAGTAAATATTGCACACATCAAGTATTGCGTATTTTCGTTCCCATATTTATTTCTATATAAACACATTTCATTTAACTAAAAGAGGATATCTGAGTGATTGTATCATACCAGACTTTTAATGGACACTTAATCATATATCAAATTCATTTCCAGCATTAGTTTCAAGAATAGAACAACACTTTACAGTGCCATTCCCTTTTAACTTGTTGCTATGCAAAACATCAGATGGAAGTTTGAAATATATTTTGTACTTTATCTT
This sequence comes from Mytilus galloprovincialis, assembly GCF_965363235.1. Taxonomy (NCBI): domain Eukaryota; kingdom Metazoa; phylum Mollusca; class Bivalvia; order Mytilida; family Mytilidae; genus Mytilus; species Mytilus galloprovincialis. The sequence continues at coordinate 25,761,007 of NC_134839.1, read as the reverse complement.
CTTGGGAAACTATCAGCATGATCAGAGACGTTCATGACCCCAAAATGTAATCAAAATTGAAATGTTTACCAAATAGAAACACAATCCAATAAACAATTTGACACAAAGGAAGCCTTCTAAGAGATGTTTACAATACATGGAAATGTACCTTTTAAACTACATTAGGTAACTTTATATGTAGATCAATCAAAATGTGATTATAGGAAGGAAAATCTCATTTTTCATATCCCAATTAAACATTTTTAAAAAGGTTATATGAAATTGAACATGTTGAATGTGAAACGGTCAATGACCATGGCAATGTATAAATATACTAAACATGCAGATTGGTGGAAATAATGGTTAGTCACCATAAAAATAGAAATTTGTATAACAATGTATAAGCAGCAAAACTGTTGCATGTAATATAATGAGCATGTAAAAAAACACCCAATTAATGCTGGACCATACAAATCTTCCTTTACAAATATAATTACAAGTCAATGTCCATAGAAATGTGAAAAGGACAAACAGGACAAATACAGGTAATGGTCAAGGGCCATAGATGAAAATAAATAATAATCCAAATTTGATGTTGATTCTAACAAAGGAATTGATGAAGCGTTCAATGACCTAAGTTACTCTGACATCTAAAGGTTATTAACTTTCTCCATTGGATGTCAGAGTGATTTAAAACCAATAATATCTTAGTATGTATAAACCTTTCATGGATCATGATTCTTAGCCTTTAAGGTTTATACAATATAATATCATATTCTGGTATATAAATATAAAATAAACACAATTTAGTACAAAATACATGAAGGGGTTCAGGGCATCGAGAATACAATTCTTACTATTTCATTTTTGGGGTCCTTTACAGCTTGCTTTCCTGTGTGAGTCAAGGCTCAGTGTTGAAGGCTGTATTATGGTTTACTTTTACAACTTTACTAGATAGATGTTGTGTCATTGGCACTCATATCCTCTTATATCAGTATACTGTCCCAAGTCAGGAGCCTGTAATTCAGTGGTTGTTGTTTAAGTGTTACAAATTTGTTTTTTGTTCATTTTTTGTACACATATAAGGCTGTTTGTTTTTGTTTGAATTGTTTTACATTGTCATTTCGGGGCCTTTTATAGCTAACTATGCGGTATGGGGTTTGCTCATTGTTAAAGGTTGTACAGTGACTTACTAGTTGTTAATATCTATGTCATTTTGGTTTCTTGGTGCGAGTTGTAATTTAGTAAATTCATTATATATCGAAACTTACCATGTTTACGAGGCTCGTGAAATTTCTTTTCAAATCGTTGCTTTAAAATATTGTCCTGATTATCAATGGACTCATGTCTGGCCAGGAAACGAAGTTTTCTTATAAGTTCTGCATATTCATTATATTCTTCTGCTGCAAAATAAAAATGTTCTATTGAAAAATATACTTCATACATGTACTGTACATGTATACATGTATTTTAAAGAGTTGAATGCTGTACATGTCTTGTGAAAGCTATTAAAACAAATTGAAAGCAATGGACCATTATAACATTTTGCATGAAAACAGAAAGCTGTTTTTTGCTTGTGTTGATCACTTGCTTCATTTTGTGTAAACTTGCAAAATCCAAAACAATGAAATCTGATATCTAAAAAGATTTTCTCAACAAAACCATATGCTACTGCTAGTAACATTGTGAAACATTGTAAAACTTTTAACCAAAAACTTGGACAATAATTGTCAAGCAAGAATAAATCAACATCATCAACATTTCATGTGAAATCAATTATGATTGATGAAACTATTGTTCAGAGATATAAAAGACATTTGTACATTTATGATTTAAATTTTGAAAAATGTCCATGTAAACATAACAAATATTGCTGTTTTAATTTATTCACATTTTTTTATATTTACATGAATAATCTGTATACATATCTTAGTAAAACTTTGTTACATTTATTGGAGTAGAGGCTTGTTAAATTTCTGTGTTGTTTGTTTCATGAAAAGAGTAAATGGAGAACACAGATGATGCCCTGCTTGCAAATAACATAATAAAGGCGCAGGACTCAAAATAAGTAAAAGTGACACCATCCTAATTTCAAACATAATCTGTATTTTGTGGGTATATAACCATATATGAAGCCTGGTGTATTTTAAAATGTTTCATAACATTTGGAAGGGGCAAATGTATTTAACTAATTTTAGGATGTATGCATGTATAGATGGAAAAGGGTAACACTTTATACTCCCATAAAAATAGGAATGCATATATGTACAGTACATTTGCTTTTAATACTTGTTGTAATTAATGCAATGTACAGCTAATTATAACATTATTATTTATACCATTCATTAATTGGCATATCAAATTGTCCTATAATCATATTTACAACAAAAGCCTGAACAATGGTTTACATCAATGTATATTGATTGAACAAATCATGCCCTACTGACTAGTATAGTCTAAATTATAAAGCAATTGATGATAAAGCCTAACTGCCCTCAATTCATTATATATGTATTTCAATGCTTGGGCGTACCATACCAAGTATAGACTTATTTTTCATGGAGACCCTACATTATGTATCATTGGAATTTGTTGTATAAAATGGTACGACAAGCTTCACAATTCCTAATTAGATCAATCTAATTGAAAATAGAACTTTGATTGCTCCCCATTTTCTGATATTTGTGACATATTAGACAAGGGGCGGCGGTAAAAGATTGAATATGGTAATGAAATAAATTTGTCTATTAGAACACTTAGTTTTAAACAGTTATCTCTTTGCCACATGTCGAGACCATTTCCCTTTTCTTAAAGACATAATAAGACTACCAAGATGCCTTAATTTTTAGTGTACTTGTGTTGTTGGGTTGGTGTTGCATACTCATTACCCTGTCTTATTTCATTTGTCTGAAAAGTTTGAATGACAAAGGAGTTATCCAGCATACCATGTATACAGAGGGTGTTCTGAATGGAAATCGTATTTAACAGGAGTAGACGGAAATAGATTTATTGCACAGGAAATCAATGGGAAGATTTGTCACAGAAGCCATGATCATTTTATTTATTATCATATTAGATACAATTCAATAAGTATTTACTATTAAAACCAAGACTTCTTTTCTGGAGCAAGTAAGGAGTGATGAAAGCCATTCTTTCAACATTTTATGGAAGCATTCAAAGGTTTAGAGCTAAATTGATGCATAGAAGTACATCAGTTTCTTTGTAAATGTAATATCGATGCAACATTTCCATATCAATCATTTAATTGAATCTAATTAATACAACTTTATCGATCTGTCATAGTTAAAATCTCAGTAGTTATGAAAGCATGAATAAGTCTTCTGTTCAAATTTGAAAGAAAAACATCCCATGAATACCTGAATTACATCAATCAGCAGGCAATGATACAGAAATCAATCATAGATATTAATCTTTTTATTTTTATCAAAACGTCAGCCAAGATGAAATTCAATTTTATTGAAAACCAAAAATAGCTTGAAATCTCTTATGTAGGCAACACTACATCTATAGCCAAAGTTCTCTAGTCTGTGTATGAAAGGAAATAAGCTATAGACCATATATATATACATATATATAAGAAAAGTAAATATGTCATATATTTACTTTTCCTTTTAGAACGCAAATGAAATCAAGAGTGCTACATTTGCAAGATCTATTGCTGTATTGAAAACATTTTACAAGAGGATATGTATACAGATTCATTTAAATAAATTACATCAACATTTATAAAGATGATTTCACTCACCAGGCTTACAGGAAATATATTTTCATTTAATCTGACCATGAAATAGCAATAAATGTATGTGGTAAATGTTCAATAAATCTAGGTTTTATTGTGTGTATTGCTACAGTAAAATGATGTCAAGTCTCAACTTGTCCTGAATGCTGATACATGTACCTATATACTGTTAACTAATGTAAAAGGCCTTCCTGTAATTGCCAGGATGTAATATTACAGCAGTAAAATAATGTGAGACTACCATAATACACAGGTATAGTAGTCTCAGGCAATTGCATAATGCACTTCATTATGTTCAGCTAATCTTTTTATGAAATCTGACACTATATGTAAACTCAGAAAGCCAGATTTATCTGTTGATCATATAGATCATCATATATGCTACTTTCTGGTGTACCCCAAGACAGTATAATGCTTGATTGCCCTTACTAAAGTAAACATAATAAGTTCTTTTTCCATATATGTATCTATGTAAGATCATATATACTAGATGTAGTGTTGTTGCAGTCTCATGACACGTTTTGACTTATAAATTACGGTACAATTTATAAGAAGCCACAGATTAAATCTACTCATGCCACAAAGCTGTGATAGAACTTAGGAATTGTTTGAGCAGGGTGATACATGCATGTAGGAATAGTAAAATAAATCATCATTATTTCCAACTATTTAAGACTGTTAACTTAGTTTATACAGATCCATACCACAAATGTGCATTTAACAACCAGATTTTCGAAGAATGGCATATAATTTGTAAAATCAATACAAATTACCATACATTCTAACCTAACAGGACAAGCCAAGAATAAACCTTTGGATATAGTGCATCTTATTCAGCAGTAACTTCTTTGCCATATATAACTTTCAGAACACTAAGTAATATTGACCGATTTACAGAAATCGAAAACTATCTTTACTTGCAAGATATTAAATAAAGGAAATTATTGACTACATTTCACAGCTTTGACGTCACAAATATCCTAGAAATGGATGTCCTTGTTTAAAAAAATATCAATTTTCACATAAAAAGATTTTTGAGATAGAGGACGGTGTTAAATCAATGAAGTGTCTTAGTTAATGAAATCTATCATCAGCTGTTAATTGATAACAGTGTTTACTTACACCACAGCAAGATGTTCAGATGATGATCAATAAACCCATATAATAGCATATTCCCTAGACTCACAGATTTCTCAATGGAAATTGAATTTGTCACGCTTTCCATATTCAGATTTTAAGTAGTATTCAGAACAGCAATGAACAGTAGTGGGTATAAATCTGAAAGTCAATGCAACTTTCTGTTTTGTCTTATGTTGTTGGAATATATATATATCATTATATTGTCTCTTTTTAACTTAAACTATGGTTTATATCTTATCTTCTTTTATTCAAATGGACATTAGGCAACCAATCATAAGAATGTATTATTTCTGCCATATATAATCAATGATAACTTCTGTGGTATAAATATATGGGTGAACTGTCACTACTAAAATGGGTACCATACATTTATAGTACTACTGCTGTCAGAGACAGTCTGTCTGTCTGTCTTGGTACCATCCACTTGGTATTGAAATGACTGAAATCGTACATTTAAACTGTAAATCATCAGTCAACATGTACATGTATAAAATGCATGCTTTTTTTCTATAAAGTAGCAATTAACCTTCTGACTTCTTTTCATTACAATTATTTGATTTCAAGACCAATAACTTCTGATTTCTGTGAAACCCTGTTAATACTGTCCACCCACGTAATATAAATTATGGCAAAATCAATGATCAAGTTCTCCTTTAATCATTCACAAGTTCCATTAGTGAAACAAATAACTTATGATTACAGGATAATACAATTAGCTCTGCTGACTTTCTGATCAGTCTATACAATAACTATACAGCAAATCCTACGATCTAAGACAATAACTATACAGTAAAACCTATGATCTAAGACAATATAACTATACAGTAAAACGTATGATCAAAGACAATATAACTACACAGTAAATCCTATGATCAAAGACATTACATTAAACTATACAGTAAAACCTATGAGCTAAGACAAAATAACTATACAGTAAAACCTATAAGCTAAGACAATATAACTATACAGTAAAACCTAAGAGCTAAGAAAATAACTATACAGTAAAACCTATGAGCTAAGAAAATAACTATCATACTATACTGTCAAACCTATGAGCTAAGATAATATAACTATACAGAAAAACCTATGAGCTAAGACAACAACTATACAGTAAAACCTACATGTATGAGCTAAGACAATAACTATACAGTAAAACCTATGAGCTAAGACAATAACTACAATTAAATAACACAGAAAAAAACATCAAATATAATCATTAATTAAATAGCAGTGAAGTTCAAAATTGTAACAGGAATTTATCTTTAAAAATAATTTAAAAGGACAAAAGATATACATGATATATGTACATGTACACAGAGAAGTGATGAAGATATCTGCAAACTATAAAAGCCTACAGAAAACTGTTCTCCCACCATTTCTAGTTAAACATCAGCTTATTTGTATTTCTAACAAACTCAATTATGGGACCAACGTTACACTTAATATATATATATATGTTGTGAACAAGTTGTAATGTTGTACAAATTATAATTATGTGTACAGATTTTTTGTACATTTTATCAGTGTTCTATGAACCGCTTAACACATAGGCTAGCACACAGTCTTTTGTTTCGCATATTTCCACAACTACAAAATGTACATGATACAGTCGATTACGTTACTGAGCATTGAAACAAAAACATCAAAAGAACACATACATGACATAACGACTTTTTAATTTTGGTATAAGGAGAAAAATATAAAATTCAAATTTAAACCATTCAGGTATCCTCTCATTTCCCGTTTCAGGACAAAAACAATACCACTAAATGTTTGGTTGAAGTATATACAATTGAATGTAAGACTTCAAACTGATACATTTTAGAAGATAAACTTTATTGTATCACCTGGTGCAAGAAGCTACATGTACATGTAAAAAAACTTCTAACTTGTACAAAAAACCCTGTACAAATAATAATTTATACAAACATATATATATATATGTCTGCAGCAGAATGTTTATGTACAAACATATTTAATGCTTACAGTAACTGAAGGCCTTATATTTATGTTAATGTATGTATTACAATATTTTCACTATGAAAAAATATCAAACAGCAAAGATACATGTACAGGAACAGAACAAGAGTTATAAAGAGTCTGCATCGCCTACATTTTTTTCATTTTTATTTTTTTGGTACCTTTGTGCATTTTCAACATACAAAATTTAGACCCTCTCCAACATTGTAGACTAGAAAATAATTCATAACCAAAATCATTATTGTTTATCTGGTATTGTTGATATATTCTTCTGTCCTTTCTCTCTAAAATACATCTTCTCTAGTTTCTGCCCAATTTAAGAAAAAAAACCAGTAACCTTTTCAAGATATCTATAATTTCTATTTCATATATGTATTTAAAATAAAAGAGTCAACTGATTACCAGTACCCATTTAAAGATCTTTGGTCTTGCTGATGATCAAAGATCAGCTGTATAGTTTCTATCTATCCATAATTTTCAAGACACATGTACAAGGTACACCAGGGGTTCAAATTAACATTTGGTACTGAAAGGTCCAGGACCTTTGACCCTCCAAACTGAAAGGTCCACAACCTAAATTCCAGGTCCTACTTTTACTTCAAATATTTCATAACTCAGTAAGATACAAAATTAATGCTCTTAAACATGACATTTTAATGCAATAAATGGATTAAACTTTTACTGGAGGCAACTTTTATCACGTTTAAGTGAAGTAACAAACTTATTTTGCAGCCGAAAGTTAGGCTGATGTACATTTTCTAGTAACAAGCACAGGAACTTGCGGAAGTGCACAAAGTGATAAAAAGTTGTATTTTTATTAAATAACCTGTCACACGTGCACACCGCAAAGACAATGCTTCATCCTCTTTTCTTAAGAAAATGAATCGTTTATGTCTGAATTTCTTTAATTATCAATAAAAAATTGATGTTTCATCCACTTGGTAAAAATTTTAAATGTCCGATGACAGAAGCGACTGAAAGCAAGTATCTTAACAACAGGGTGACTTTTGGGGGTCAGGGAAAGCGAAGTGACGGTTGGGAAAGGGACTTCTTCACCCAAGTCGCCCGGTACGTGAGCCCTACCTTTTGGTATTAGGTAAGCGTATTTCATTGTCAGTTTCATGGTTGTTCATGAAAAATGTAATTGTCTTGTATATATTATGAATTCAAGTGATCTTTTTTTTTTTGTATTGGGAAGGGTGTCCTTGTGGATGGGTCTGTTGTTTCAATGATTGGTAATTAATAACTAACTAGAACACACTCGCAAAACTGCGGGCATCTAGAGCTTGGTTGAAAGTATGTAAACTGTTGTAGGAAGTTTTGTAAAAGATTTTGTATGGAGAATTTCAGAAAAGGTATCAAAAGTCATAGGTACTTGGAGACAGGACAATTTTTTAAAGCTCTCTACCTTTTCTCCAAAGTCTGATATTTTTTTTTTCTGTTAAATTCCATAATTTCGCATTTCTGTCATTTGTCTGTACATGTATACTATGAAACTGTGTTTGTATTATCTTTCATTATTTGCTGGTGTGTTTTTGTATATGCGCCTTTTTGTGTTTCTTTGGTTCTTATAACATGACTCTGTACTTTAGAATATCCCGTCAGTATGTTATTGTTCTAAAATATGTCATTTATAGGATATATTTCTTTTATGAATTAGAAAATACGTTGAACCACAAATGACAAAATTATTCAAACGAGTAGTGGAATGTACTATTTGTGGATTCTTATAAAATTGAGAATGGAAATGGGGAATGTGCCAAAGAGACAACAGCCCGACCATGTAGGAGACAACAGCAGAAGGTCACCAACAGGTAATCAATGCAACAGGTAATCAATGCAACAGGAAATTCTCGCACCCGGACGCATCTATAAATTCCATAGAACTTTTGGACTATTTTAATTTTTAAATCTCGGTCTATTACTGAAATTAATTCTTACGTACTTTTGATTTTTTAACCCTGTATGCTAACATTGCCCATGTGAAATTTTAAAATTGTTTGTATAAACATTGGACGACAAAAATATGTGACGTATAAAATTTTCTGCATCATACACGCGAATCGATGAATGTGTTTGTAAATAAATGTTTTTGTGTTCTGTAAAAATTGTTCCTTTTAAAATCGTTACACGATGATGACTGCTGTACCCATATTTTGACTATTTTATTTATTATGTTTGTTTAGTTCACACATCACTGTAAATATTTGATGAGACTGTCAACAAAGTGAGAGGTTTGGCGCTATAAAACCAGGTTTAATTTCACCATTTTCTAAATTTGAAAATGCCTGTACCAAGTCAGGAATATGACAGTTCTTGTCCATTCGTTTTTGATGTGTTGTCGTTTGATTTTGCCATGTGATTATGGACTTTCTGACTGGATTTTCCTCTGAGTTCAGTATTTTCCTGACTTTACTTTTTACATGTTTTTTATATATTATAAATAGTGTATTTGCACTATCGGACGACTTTTTTTGTTAATTTTTCTCCCAAAATAACTCAATCTGAATAATCATCAGAATAGATGACAAATGCGACTATGCATGGTACCTAGGGTTCGGTACCTATAGAACACAAAGGCACGACGATTAATTTTTTGTGGAAGGAGGAGAAGTGACACATAAAATGAGGTCTTCTCGTTTAATAGTATAGATTATGCCATGATTATCTCAGGGCTCACACTACTTCAGCTCGATTTTAATGGTCCACTAGAGCTTGTGTTGCTTTGTTACATTGTATCATATCCATATACAATGTACATTTTTTGTAAATAACTTTTGTATCCTTCATTTAGAACAAGAATTTGTAAGGTCTTACTATACAAATCACATATGTCTTTATACTATGCAATTATTCATAATTACTTACTAGGGAAAGTGAACAAGAAAACGTTGTTGGTGTTTAAACATTTCAAGTTATCTAAGTGTTTTTGTGTTCATGTGTGTTTACAAATTATCCTACGAAAACAGCTGAATAAAACAAAAGTACAAACCTGTTTGGTGCGAATTTAAGCTTTCAAACAGATTCCCTGGCAGTATCAGAAGAATTCCGATCAAAATTAATCCAAGAGCCATTTGGCGTTTATGTTAAAAAGTGATATATGGCTACATATTTATAATATTTCTCTGTTGGAAAACATAACCGTGTTCTAGTTTTGCCTCAACAAATTATCGACCACGTTCGAGATCTTGACGTCACAGATAAACAACGCGAATAAAGGAAAGATTCTATTTCATGGATAAATATTATTATCCTTACATCGTATATTTTATGATTTGGATTATATTTTTTTGTTGAGAAAGGTTTCTGTAGATATTTTCAGGTTTGTTTGAGACATGTAGTCAGATGGGATCCATTAGTAGTTTCCATGTGGGAAACTATCAGACCAATCTATTTGATGTCTGAGGGTTTTAGCTGTTCCCCTAATGGATCGGTAGTTTCTTTCCGAGATCCTTTATCATAGGATTTTCGGCTTTCCTCTACCAGGAATACAGCTGGGCATTTAGCGGTATCGGTTTGGATTCCAAGTATGTCCTCTCCGGTTTCCCGTTTGTTGTCTAGGCATTTGTGCGGCATCCGCTTTATTTTGTATATAATGATTTTTTATATTATGCATTTTTTATATTTTTGAGGATGAGCGAGTCAGGTGAGTGGGTGTGTTCGTATGCTTTATTACATTGTACTTATTGGTTTTGGGGAAGGTTAACTTTCTGGTAGTAAGACCCGTCACGGCCAGGCTGGGAGACTGGATAGGCAAATGCTCACATTAAATCTGTACCGATACAGTGTGTTAAATGTCTTCCTTTTTACACCATAACCCATGGTGGTGCTCCTACTAAAGGAGGGAGATACGGAACATACATACATACATGGCGTATGCAGAGCAGCATCGATGTTTTGTACTTCGCTGTATCTGAGGGTTTTGATGGGGTTAAATGATTAAAGAATAATAGCCTTAAAAAATGAAGATCAGAGAATAACGGGCAAAAAAAATGAAGATTAGAGAAATGCGTGGTCTAATTTTTTGAAGATTAAAGAAAAACGAACAATAAAAGCCAAAACTTATTTAAATTGTGAAACTGACAATATCATCGAACGACAAGTTATCAATAACACCAGAGGACTTAAAGTACCAAATAGCAACAAACCACAGTATAAACATTCATTTTTTGTGGAAACAACTATTTACTGGAACCAACTACCAGATAAAGTTGTGCATGCAGGTTCTGTAGAGGCATTTAAGACCGCTCTACAAGAACACCGCCCATAACAACGGCGCTCTTCTCCACCGTGTATAAAAGCCTTAATAGGATTCTACACGTACCACTACAGATACAGAAGGGGAGAAAATTAAATGTTTACAGAATAACAGACCCCCCATCCAGAACCTCATATCTGACTCTGAGATCTGACTGGTACACATACAAGCTAGCCCATATACATATATATATATATATATATATATCATGGTATTAGTACTATACTAGTCCCAGATTTTATCAAGGACATACAAATTAGAATAATATATGTTCTTCGGATTTTACATTGATATCTCTTTTTCTTTACTTTTTGGGTTATATTTTTAAATCACTATATATACCGACTTCAAAACCATTTGCAAGGGTGATCGGGCATTTCAGAATACTGAAAGATGGCATTTTTTTTAAAATGAAAATACTATTAACCATGCTAGCTATTGACATTGTTATCTTTTAAATAATCATATTTTTTCACTTTTCTTTATTTCTATTCTTAATATTTTTAATTTATTTTTAATTTTTTAACATTTTGGTAACTGAATAAGAATGAAATACTGAATAAAATAGAATTCAGACAGCATTTCAAAATAAAATCATTTAAAGCTAATCTAAATTGGAGACTCGCATATAAATATTTTTAGTAAATGCACGTTAAATATTTGCATTGTTTTGATCTGGTTTCGTCTCTTTTACATATTCCCCATTTTCATTATTAAGGCCTATTTGTGTTAGAATGTGATAAAAGTCAATTCTAATACTTTTAAAAAGTTCAACAAAATGATTTTTTTTTTTTTTTTGTGTATTATGTTGCAATCCGATTATTTGGATTTTACACTAATAAAACATATCTAAACATAAAGGAACCCAATAGTGGAAATAAGCCGTATGGGCAATATTGATCGGCGTTTTACGTTTCCGCAAATTGGCATTACTTTTCGCGAAAAAAAGATGACGTTTCCGGAAAAAAAAGTTTACGTTTCCGCAAAAAAATATCTTTCTTTTCCGGAAAAAAGTAACTATTCCGGAAAAATAAATTATATTACTTTTCCGCAAATAATTAAGGAATACCTATTGATCGAAAGCAAAGCTATAATAAAAAATAAATATGTATTAAGTTAAAGGTCATCATAACATGTAAGTAAAATACATCATTAAAATGTATGAAAACGTATGTTCAAAAAGATATTGATATGAGGTCATAAGTCAGTTCTGGCAGAATATTTGTAGCCAACACGTAGTAAAAAATCCATATAAGCACATTCACCGTTTACAAATTTTGTATTTTGTTCAGGAAGGAAGGCCATCTTCACCTTTTCATATTTCCGAACGGGTGCTTTTACAGTTAGAGTTCTCATCTTTATGTAAGATGTTGTCTTCAGTTTCAATAACACATCGACAAAGACAAATATGGTAGGATGGCTAGCGTAAAACTGCTCGTTCAGGTAGGCACGAAAAGACTCGACACCATTCGTTGTTCTCTTTTCCTCGGGGTCAGGGGTGATATCCAAATGGTTGGTGGAAATCTCAATTGCCATTTATATAAAATTCCAATATATAATCGTCAGATTGAGCATCGGCAATTAATTCAACAAAGCATTCTTCAATCATGTCAGTTGGCAAGTAAGCCAAACCAAAGATTTCTCAATGAAGTTTAACTCATCCTCACCCGAGTCAGTAGTTATATCTAGTAAATTGTAGCTATACCGAGATCAGAACATTTTCTTTATTTAGAAAGAAAAAATAAATAATTTATCATACATGTACATTCAAATGTTTTTAATTTACCAGGTAAATTTGCGGAAAAGTAATAAATACAAATTGCGGAAACGTATATTTCAAATTTGCGGAAACGTAGTATTGGGACTTTGAAAAATTAGCGGAAAAGCAATACGCCCATATTGATAAGGTATCAGCAGTTGTTTTAAGATGATTTTAGTAAGTTTGCATGTCTGTTTTATACTCCTTTAAAAATCTTTTATGTTGATATTTTATCAGATAATTCTCGCTATCTATATCAGACATATAGAGGTATAGGGGGAGGGTTGAGATATCACAAACATGTTTAACCCCGCCGCATTTTTGCGCCTGTCCCAAGTCAGGAGCCTCTGGCCTTTGTTAGTCTTGTATTATTTTAATTTTAATTTCTTGTGTACAGTTTGGAAATTAATATGGCGTTCATTATCACTGAACTAGTATATATTTGTTTAGGGGCCAGCTGAAGGACGCCTCCGGGTGCGGGAATTTCTCGCTACATTGAAGACCTGTTGGTGACCTTCTGCTGTTGTTTTTTTTCTCTGGTCGAGTTGTTGTCTCTTTGGCACATTCCCCATTTCCATTCTCAATTTTATATACTACAATTATATCTCTGTCTATATCTATTATCTTGTTTTATCTTAGCTACAGGTCATTGAAAATACGTGTGTAGTCAGATTTGGTAAAGATTTGAGACAGCCAGTGTAATTATTACTGCACATAGCACTAGAATAGAATAGAATAAAATAGAATATTTTTATTTCCCAAATAGCACGGCCAATACAAAGGAATGCTTTGTTTTTTATTAACTGTTGGTATATATAAAACCGTTTATGACACCTCTTCTGCAAATTAATCCACAGGGCGTTAATTAATGAATTGTGTATTTTGACATGTTATTCAATGTGATAACACCATATATAAAATTATTAATATGCCGTTACACGAAGGTGCTCATTTTCTTCATCTTTAAGTTTTCCAGTTTTCCATCTGAATAAAGATGATTAATAACTGGTGCATACCGTCGTGGCCTATTTATTTCAGTAAAACTAGTTAAGAGGCAATGCCAGAGAAAACCAGGCAGAAGTTAGAAATTTTGTTCAACAACCTTTTTGAGATAAATGTGTTTTTGTATTGTATCCACCTTGTTTTGTTGGGAAGTGACATTTTTAAAAGTCATATTGGGTTATTATGTATAAAAAAATGAATTTGATTTTTCACTAAATTTGACTGCTTATATAGGGAAATAGGGGTATTAATTTCTCAACAAAAACAGCCTACAATATAACAATTGATATATATTCTAAAAGATGACCATGAATACAGCAGGAAATGATAATAACATCTCTGGTATCTGTTGATATGTAAATGTTCTAATGCAGTAAACTGTCAGGAAACAGCAGTTTATTTTCGACTTTTTGGTGTTTAGACATACCTAAAGTGATGCTCTTCAATTTAAAAACCGATAAAGGTTGTAATCAGCTGGTAATGTTTTGACAGTAAAATGAACTTCTGTTGTATGTTTTTATACATAATTGAACATTTTGATAAGATTTAATAAAACTACATAATTTTGTGGTGTTGGGAAACTTATTTCCCTCACCAGGGGATTGTTGCATACATGTACGGGTGATCACTTCCAGACAGAGGCAGTTACAAATTCTGTACGGGAATGAGGATTATTTATAAGACTGAAATTATTGTATTATTTGCTGGAAATGTTGAATATGAGGAATTTAAAGCCATCCGTGAGTAGTTTTTGATGATTCAGCTGGACAAATGCTGGAAATCATACAGTTTTCTCCCACCTTAAAACAGTACATGGTATATCATGGACACCAAAAGCAAAGAAAGATCTAAATGCCATAATTTTTGGCATCTTGAAAACTGGAAAGGCATATCACTTTGAAGCAGATGATAGTTATAGTGTATAAAAGAATTCTTTGCAACAGTTATACCAGTTGGAACAGGTAATAGTTTAAATTATGGAAGTTTAAAATTACTTCTCGGATAAATCATGTGGCCTGTTCAATAATTTTAATAAATCCCCCCTCTCCCCCATATTTTTAGTTACAATGTGAAATTATTTTCTGCAAATGTATGATCTGTGCTGAAAGCAATTTTATACAATTTTATTCATCATGTTCAAGCATTATTTGAATAGGATAATAATTTAGAATAAAAAAAAATAAAACTATCAGACTCAAAAGTTACGAAAAAAAAGAAGATTTGGTTATGATCATGATGATTGCCAATGAGAAAATCACATGTGCAACTATCCTCCATATACACAACAGACCATACATGTCTGTCACCTTATTTATTATGCTTATCATTAATATGTACATGTCAGCAATGTATGTTCATGTGCCAAAATGAATGTACATGTACATGTAAGCAAAATGCAACCACACATGAATACATTTGCATGTACATGTAGAATAGATAAATGTATAAAAAGATGTGGTATGAGTGTCAATGATACAACTCTCCATCCAAGTCACAATTTATAAAAGTAAAGACAATCCTACAGTTATCAGGATAGTCATATATATGTTTATGTCAGATATACATATGTAAACAGTAAGTTTAATTAGTTAAAAATCAGGAACGTCAAATTTAAATTTTCTGTAATTTTGATTGCTACATATACAGTGTACCTATATTTTATGACATATGAAAGACACACATATATTGAAAAGTGGTTATCATGCTTGCATATATATTTATTTATAAAAATAAAACTTGTATATCAAATCTTAAGATAATTAGATTCTTAATCCACTATTTAGATGGGATCTTTTGGGACGGCAATACCTTTGTTTCATAAATTTGTTGTTTATTGTCCTTCGTGTTCTTAGAAACTAAATCTAGACATATGATTTATACATGATACAATTGCAAGGATTTCAAACTTTTAACATTTAGTTCAAAACTGAAAAAAAAATTTAAAAAATAGCTCATTTTGAGATCTTGTCATTATAATTTAGATACATTTGTACATGTACATGTGTGATCCTGAAACGCATAGCATATAAGGTTAATTTGACTCAAATATATCAAGTAAACTTGTTTAGTAATAAGTTAATCACAATTTACCGTTCTGCTTTAAAGTGTTCATTTAGATCATTTCATACATTAACCTGTCCATTTAAAAATAGAATTATAAATCATACTAAAAGTCTTGTAACTTTGAATGTTTTAATGTAGTAAGATGCTAACAGCTCATTATATATTTTCCACTGGTTCTTAAGATAAGAAAATAACTAATTTGATTTTCCAAATTCAATTCAAAGAATAATTGATCACCTTATAATCTGTTATTTCTTCAAACAGATAAAAGATACATCAGATGACAGACTTACATATAGAGGAGCCTATAGCTATAATTAGCGAAATGGATCAACTTAATTACTGCATTAATATGAAAATTCAAAAGTGAGTACCAGTATCTCTTAAAGTACATTTTTTACATGTTTATCTTTATTTAGATAAAGTACCGTATGAGATAAAGTATGTGAAATCTTAAATCCTGTAAATATACTAAACATTACATTAGTACATAATGTAAATCAGAATAAGAATGCATAACAAATGAATTGTTAAACATTTTAAGATGACCAGTGTCAGCTTAATTTAAGAACAAATTAAAACACAGATGACACACACATAAAAATTAATGAGACCAAGTATTTATTTTCCAGATATGCAAGAAGGGTTTTAATCTCTCACTACAAATGTATATGAAGTCCTGAATGTGAAATCTTCTAAAAAATTATATTCAACTTCAAATATGTGTACTTGAATACATATCATGTATATAATATTAAAACTCATCTTATTTAATATAATTAATTTAAAACATTTTCAAGCAAAAAAACTGATGTATAAATGTATACATATGTAGCTTGACTATTCCTTCATTTTTTTCAGGTGACTGAGCTTAAAGAAAAACACACATGAAACTGTAACCAGTTTGGGAGACTCAAAGTGACCAACAAAACATTTCAATACCTATTAAGTTTTTAGCTCACCTGGCCCAAAGGGCCAAGTGAGCTTTTCTCATCACTTGGCGTCCGTCATCGTCCGTCGTCGTCCGTCGTCTGTAAACTTTTACAAAAATCTCCTCTGAAACTACTGCGCCAAATTTAACCAAACTAAGCCACAATCATCATTGGGGTATCTAGTTTAAAAATTGTGTCCGATGACCCGTCATATCAACCAAGATGGCCGCAATGGCTAAAAATAGAACATAGGGGTAAAATGCAGTTTTTGGCTAATAACTCAAAAACCAAAGCATTTAGAGCAAATCTGACAGGGTAAAATTGTTTATCAGGTCAAGATCTATCTGCCTAAAATTTTCAGATGAATCAGACAACCCGTTGTTAGGTTGCTGCCCCTGAATTGGTAATTTTAAGGAAATTTTGCTGTTTTTGGTTATTTTCTTGAATATTATTATAGATAGAGATAAACTGTAAACAGCTAAAATGTTCAGCAAAGTAAAATCTACAAATAAGTCAACATGACCAAAATGGTCAATTGACCCCTAAGGAGGTATTGCCCTTTATAGTCAATTTTTAACCATTTTTCATAAATCTTGGTAATCTTTTAGAAAAATCTTCTCCTCTGAAACTACTGGGACAAATAAAACCAAACTTGACCACAATCATCATTGGAGTATTTTGTTTAAAAATTGTGTCCGGTGACCCGGCGTACCAATTTTCGTAAAATTTGTAAATTTTCACTAACATTCTCCTCTGAAGCTATTGGGCCAAGTTCATTATAGATAGAGATAATTGTAAGCAGCAAGAATGTTTAGAAAAGTAAGATCTACAAACACATCCCCATCACCAAAACACAATTTTGTCATAAATCCATCTGTGTCCTTTGTTTAATATTCACATAGACCAAGGTGAGCGACACAGGCTCTTTGGAGCCTCTAGTTATGTATATGTTTGACTTTTGGTAATATTTTGGAAGTTACTTCAGTAATTGAGAGATCTCAATATTGAAAATGACAATTTTGATAGAGGACAATTTTAAGAATATCAACTAAGTTGTTTATCGATCTTTATCTTTTAAAATATTACTGGGTGTCTGAAAGAATATTTCAAATTTTTTTGAAACTATTTAGATATTTATCATGTTTCATGTGTTTATAGGCAAATATTTATACAAGTCATTTATGTTAAGCAAGGGTTTATATGAATTTCTAAAAAGATGTATATGTGTTGATAAAATAAGTTCCAAATTATTACAGAGTAACAGAAAATGGGATCAATTTATATTAAAACAAATCTGTTAAAAGGAAATGATAAGTCAAAAAATGTATTTTTTTTAGATAATTGTGTTAACATTTCTGTGCTATTTAGAAATATGTACACCAAAAAAAATAAACTTTAATATAAGTATCAATGTAGTATGCCCTTGTTATTTTTTGTTTTGTGCAGTACATGCATTTGAATCTTGATCAAAATTTATGGATTGAATTAATAAACAGAATAAACTAATTGTTATGTTAACACTGTAGCTAAGTATATGTCACATTTAATCAGGCCAAGTTATCCGTCTTATTAACAAAGGAGATTTGATATGATTGCCAATTTCACGGCTACTTGTAACTATCATAGTTATCTTTAGGCCATAATCATTGTGACGTATGGTAAAAATTCTCTGTTGTCATATTCTGACTTTTATACAAACCAAGTGATGAAGATAAACGGCGCTTCTATTTCCAAAGGTTTTGAAGAAACTGCTATGGAACACAATAAAAATCAGAAGATGTAGTATAACAGTGGCGGATCCAGAAATTTTCATAAGAGGGGCCCACCGACTGACCTAAGGGGGGCCCGCTCCAGTCACGCTTCAGTGATTCCCTTTATAAGCCCCTGCCCCCCCCTAAATCCACCTCTGCATAATTGTAATCAGAAAACTCTCCATTAAGAGACCATACAATGTAAAAGTTTATAGTAATAGGTACAGCCTTCAATAAAGAACTAAACCACTCTGCATATCATATTTGATTTTGCAAAAACCAAGAGCATGCTTATTTGTAGATTTTGTCACTATCAATTATATACGTGCATGTACTAATGTAGTCATGTGGTGTCCGTCCTTGATTTGAAATCCTACCCCCCCCCCCCAAAAAAAAAATAAAAAAATATATAAATGGACAAGATCCATGGTCATGATGGTCATGCCAGTTGGGAGTTAAGAATATATAAGGTTGAGAAATGAGGATCTAATCATTTATTGTTTTCGACCGCAAACAATTTTTGGGAATGTATAATGGTATGATGTCGTCATTGTTGTTGTCTGAAGACACATTGGTTTCCGGACAATAACTTTAGTTTGAATTAATGGATTTCTATGAAATTTTGTTATAAGGTTCACATGGTTCAATACCCCAAAAGGAAGGTTTGGTGAATTTGGGGATGATGGTCCTTGGAACACAACAGATTGTCTTGAGGTGCTGCACACATGTTCCTAATATCAAAAGATTTTGTCAAAGGGCAAACAGATCATGCTCCCGACACAAAATTGTAAACAAAAGTCATCTTTTTACTTTGAGGTCAAAGGTCAAAGTACAGCAAAAATTGTATTGTAGGTATCTGTGGCATTGACTTATGATCTAATTGCCAATTCAATGAGAATTGTCTTGCATCTTCCAACTAAGTACTTCCATGGTGAAAATTTGTACAAAAAAGGCCTACAGGAAATGAATAGTGTACATTTTATGGTTGCTATGCCTATGGCAACCAAAGGAACAAAGTGGCGACAAGACTACAACTTTTTTTCTTTAATTTTTTTCATCAAAAACTATCACTAAAACATAATAAATACAATAAAGATGCAAAAGTTTATGGTATTTTGCAACTTAATCCATGTAATACCATGTTGGTTTGCCAAAGCATAATTTTCTCAATATTACAATTTTCCTTATTATTTGCATTTTTTTACTGAATTGTTTGAAAAAGAGTAAAAAAGATACCAAAAATTGTACTTTCATTATTTTTTAAAACCAACTTAGTACTAGACTTCCATATCAGTAGTTAAGTCATAAGTGTTGTTTTCCTCTGGTGATGGATAATTGAAAACGGTCAAAAAACGGCTTTTCTCAAATTTTCTCAATTTTCCCTATTTTAGCATTTTTTTCCCTTATTTCTTGAAAAAAATCAAAAAGATACCAAAAATTTTATTCTCATTATTTTTTACACCAACATAGTACTAGACTTCCATATAGATAGTTAAGTCATAAAGGCTGTTTTTCTCCAATGATGGATCATTGAAAACGGTTAGAAACTGGCAATTCCCAATTTTCCTTATTTTAGCATTTTTTTACCTTACTTTTTGAAAAAAAATCAAAAAGATACCAAAAATTTTATTTTCATTATTTTTTACACCAACATAGTTCTAAACTTCCATATAGGTAGTTTAGTCATAAGGGCTGTTTTTCTCCAATGATGGATCATTGAAAACGATTAGAAACTGGCATTTCTCAATTTTCTCAATTTTCCTTATTTTAGCATTTTTTTACCTTATTCTTTGAAAAAAATCAAAAAGATACCAAAAATTTTTTTTTCATTATTTTTTACACCAACATAGTACTAGACTTCCATATAGGTAGTTTAGTCATAATTGCTGTTTTTCTCCTATCATTGATCATTGAAAACGGTTAGAAACTGGCTTTTCCCCCATACATTTCAATGAAAATTCGCAGTTTGAGCGCTTATATTGAATTTCATAAAAAAAAAAGTCAAATTCACAAAAAATTTAAAAAAAATTATATATTCCCGGTCAGTATGTTATACTTAAAGGGTAAAATATATTTTTGACCAAATTATTTTTTTTTAGTTGAACAGTCCTGCCTGGTGCTCTCTGACATTGCCTCTTAATCTCTTAAAGTAGTTATATACAAAACGGTGCAGAGAACATATGTAGTGATTAAAACTATGTACAGGAGATGAAGCTTTTTAAATGATAGTGGTGAGAGCAGCATATGTAAGCTATCTCTAAAAGAGTCGACTGTTTGTGTATTTACTACTGATGTTGGTAAAAGATTTCACTAAATTTTTCCATTTATTTTTATATGTTTCACCCCACATACCACTTTTCTTCTATAAACCAGATTTGACTTTTTATTCCCTTCTTTCCCTCAGATATCCATCGACCAACACCCCAAATTGATCTATTTATATGAATTATTCCAAATTAGCAAGTACTAGCTAGCAAAGCGGATTTGTAATCCTTGAAATAGCAACAGTAATTTGCATATACAAATAAAAATCTTTGTTAGCACTTTGTTGTTTAATTTCAAATTTCTAATCTGATTTATATGTTCATGCAGAGACATATATACACATATGTGTATATATGTCTCTGGTTCATGTCAATTATCTGAATTCAAGTGGATGTGATACTCGATTACTCAAACAAAGACCGATAACTCATTCGCATTAAACATTAAAAATCTTTCACTTATTCTCACAATGTAAACAACCATGACCTGAAAATGGAAGAGATAGGGGAAACTATTTTTGAGGTTTGATAATTTTATCAACAGTTAACAGCTGATAGATAAACATAAACAGCAAACAAAATCCCTGATATTATGTTTTCGAAACTTAGACATATACATTTTGGTCATTTTGAAAGTTGTTACGTCTAAGTGTGTCATGTGAGGATTAATATCGTTCTAAAAAAAAAACGCAAATCGTGTGACAGCCAGCACATGTACAGAGCTGTATGCATAACACATAACACATAAGTAAATAATCATTAGAAAGCTTTCAAACTCTCCATAGCATCAGATGATAAGAGTCTCACATTTATCAGTACACCACATTTGTTACAATTAAAAATCCCATCGTCTCCTATATACAATATACATGTATGAATATAATATGATTTAAAATCATACAATGTTGCTTTCTAGACGCAACACTCACATTTTACATGACTTCTGTAGGATACATATCGCCTCATCATTCTTGGGACGTATGGTCCATATCTCGTAAAGCATTAATGCATCATCCATACTTTAAGTATTTATTCCATTGAGGTTATAACATAAAAAAATGACACTACCATTGACTACCCTTTGTATGTTTGTAGGCAGTGTCTGCGCGTACCCGCATGCAGGTACAAATGGTCAAATTGCCGTTCTAGGCTGTGCGTACCCGCATGCAGGTACGAATAGTCAAATTGCCGTTCTAGGCTGTGCGTACCCGCATGCAGGTACGAATAGTCAAATTGCCGTTCTAGGCTGTGCGTACCCATATCCGGTTTTCTATTAAAATGCCGTCGGATCGGGAATGAAACATGAAATATATACGGAATTTGTTGCAATTAGTGAATAAATTGATTAAAACTACTCAGAATTTTTATAAATATACACATATATATATGTAGGACTCTAAAGTGCGATGGGGACGCTAAAATGCGATGGTCACGCTTAAGTGCAATGGCCTACGCTAAAGTATGATGGTTTGATACGCTAAAGTGCGTTTTTCTGCAAATACATCGACGTTATAAACGTTCGACAGCATTATGACAAGAATGTTTGTCCAGATTAAGGATTTTTATTACACGAGAAAAGAAAGAAGAGAAGAGAAAAAAAATGATCACAATCTGGAATTTTTGGTCGTTGCTGGAATAGGTTAACCTAATTTGTGAAATTGTAGAAATAACTTTAATCAAAACATTTACTTTCTAATTGAATTATTCAATACAAAAAAAAAAAACTCTATGGTTTGTTATTTCTGTTAAATAATAAATACTAGCATATGTCAATTAGACAGCAACCTAACAAACAGATGTGTAGTATCATCATACTATATGATTGCCAATACGACAACTATCTATCTTAGACCTAATGTCATTGAAATATGCAACTTTAAGTATGACCTTTAAAGGGAAACTTCGCAAAAAAATCAAAAATTGATATTATGTTTATTCTGTATAAAAATGCTCAAATTCATAGATATTAAAGTTTTATTCTGCTAGATAAGAGATCACCATCGATTTTAAATTTAGAGTATCAATTCTCTGCGGTCGGCCATTTTGTCACCTTCTCCGATTTGCAGTCAAGATATGTCTAAGGACCAAAACTACAGTAACCCGATGTAGTCCGTAATTGCGTGTCGATATCTCGTCAATCGTACGGTTGTTTTATCCGACTAGTTAACTAACTTGATACGGAAAATTTTATTCTTTTTTTTTAAATAACCAGGATCTGTTATTTTTAGACTGATAATATATGAATTAGTGAAAAAGTCAAAATTTCAAATCATAAATAAGTCTTCCGTGAAACTTGTCGAATTGTTTTCGGAAATCTAATTATTTCATAATTCTTTTATGTAATAAACTTTATTCAAATAAATTAGGATCTTCGCTCCACTGATCACCCGCATGGCTTAAGGTATTACTCCCAAAGGTATTGGAGGGGGTGTGAGGTGACACGTCCAGGTATTCAAGCGATTTCCTGTCGAGTTTGCAAATTCATGCATCGTTTCACTTCTTAGTGTATTGATAAGTGTACACGGCCGATAACTTATAACTTTCCATTTTGAACTATTAGGTGTATAATATACAACTCTATCTTGCGTGTCCGAAAGTGATATTACTAAACTCATACGCTTGTTTATGAATAACATTTCTGGTGAAAAGAAATTTATTTATAAAATATAAATAATACCAAAAAAAACCAAAAAACAGATTTGATGAAATAAAAATCTATATACGTATTT
This sequence comes from Mytilus galloprovincialis, assembly GCF_965363235.1. Taxonomy (NCBI): domain Eukaryota; kingdom Metazoa; phylum Mollusca; class Bivalvia; order Mytilida; family Mytilidae; genus Mytilus; species Mytilus galloprovincialis. The sequence continues at coordinate 25,737,389 of NC_134839.1, read as the reverse complement.
TTTCCAAGTGTAAATTTGGTAAAATGTAATATATACTCGTTGTCAATGGTGGAGGCCAGAAATATTGATTTAAAAAAATGTACGCACTTGTCGACCATTCGTATATACGCCTGGATCATAAGTTACGGAACTATAGCGCAAATTAAAATATATACATGTATACATAGAACATAAGAAAGAAACATTCATTTTGCGTAAATTGGGGTAACAGTTTTGTAAAATGACAAGTTCACGTATGCCAACAGTATGTAATCATCAAATGTCAATAGACTATTGTATACCAAAAGAAGAAGAAGAAGAGATTTAAATACTGGTTGATATATAACTTTATTTGGCTCATCGAAGTTATGGACATTTATATATCAATTAGATTGTTCTCGAAAAAAGGAAGAAATTCGCCATCATCACAATTGTTCCGACATGCATGTAATATATATACGCAACTGGAAGTACACTAATACCGAGGGATGTGAATATTTTCCAGGAAAACTATAGAGTATCAAAGTTTCAAATCGATTTTGGGATTTATTTTCTCTCTTGATATTCAATGACAGCAATTTGCAGAATAAACTGCTTGTCCGCTTTTCTGGTATTCTTGCCAGTTGAAAGAGACTTATAATTACATTAAAAAATAGGGAAAGATGACATTTAATTCGTTCATTTTTTTTTATACATCGTTGGTCAAATAGCTAAAGTATTATATATAGTTACGGTGTGAGACGAAGAGTATTTTAAGAAGGACATTCCCGATTATGTATAAATTTTGTTGATGTTTTTCACACTTGAAAAGCATATCTGTTCGTAATTTGTTGATTCCATTTCAATTAGATCCTTTAATTTCCTGTCAATTTTTTAAAACATCTTTTTTCAAATATCTGAAGTATTCATGTGTTGTGAATTTTATTTTGATGAACACATTAATTCCTAAATAGGTAATTAAAGATCACTTTGGATTGACTAAAATATAATATAATTGCAATTTTTAATGATCTGTTTGAAATATTTAAGGCTACCGATCCTAATTTGAAATAGTACAATTTTTAGTTCATAAACTCGTGTTTAGAAGGCTATTTTTATTTATAAATACTTCAATTAAAATAATTCAGTATTTTATCGTTACTAAAGTATTCAAAAGTCATATTCATTAAAAGTGATCTTATGCAAAATTTAAAAATTTACAACAGCTATCCAGTTATTGTGCGATCTTATTATTCCCGTTAATTTAATTTTAATTATTTTTTTTTACATTCATGTGTCTGAAACTTTGTCTGACTCCCGTTTACGAAATGTTCTTCACACCTGAAATGCCAGTGAACCGTGACGCCTAGATTTCACTAAATGAGGATCAAAAGATTAGAATTACATAATGCTAATCTTTTAATTACCTTGAGTTAAACTACGCATTCTACATTCTTTGGGTGTCACAAAACAATACACATTTTATTGTTTCCACCGTACAAGCAAGTGAAAATGATTGCTGGAATGAAGCAAAAAGGTCAGAATACAAACATGTATTTTTAATACACTATCGATCATGTCAGTTTCATATGTTTGTTTAAAGTATTTTTAGAAAAAAAATCATAAAAATGTTCTATTGTATGATTTACTTTTATTATTAAAATTCATTTTAAAAAATCCACACGATCTAATTTTAAAAGTTGCATGACTATCTCTTATTTTTCGTTGGTTAATAGCTACACCAGAAGTCGTCAATGCGCTTTAAATCGCGTTATTAGATGGTTAACGAACAAGACTTAAATGAGATATTTTCACTCCCGGCATGCATCAAAGACTTAAACTACGTCACATAAGTCAGGAAGTTTCAAAAAATTAAATTAATAATTCCCAATTTTCTTCTTTATTAGATTTCATATCAAAATAAAACTTGGTGAATATGTTTTTTATGGTATTATGAACATAATAAGATGAAAAGTGAAAAATCGCGAATTATCCCTTTAACACAGGGCATTGTCTTATAACATATTATTTTATTAAAAAAAAGACTTCCACTACATTCCAGATGTACTAACAATACTTCCGTGTAATCATTACACCTTTTGAACAACTTTTATACTTTAAATAAACATAAGAAGATGTAGTATAAACTATCCATTCAATCCCAAATGTCGTTCATGTATGCAGCTAATAATCATACGGCCGTCAACGTAAAGCATTGGTCCATGCCGCTACAAGCTATATAGGGTTATACAATGACACGTGTAAAACAATTCAAAAGATAAAGACTACGGCTTGACACATAATCAAAACAATAAACGAAAATGTAATAAGAACTCAGCAACAAACGAAAACCATTGCCAGAACCACATTCCCGTTACACCATCGGACTTTAGCGTGATTTCTGATCGCACTTAAAAAACAAACAACCATCGCACTTTAGCGTCAGATACCATCGCACTTTAGCGTAGACCATCGTACTTTAGCGTGACCATCGCACTTTAGAGTCCTACATATATATACAGGTAAGTAAACAGTTTTTTATACTACCGCAAAAATTTTAATTTTTTGGTCGTACATTTGTATATTGCTATCACGTTGGCGTCGTCGTCGTCGTCCGAATACTTTTAGTTTTCGCACTCTAACTTTAGTAAAAGTGAATAGAAATCAATGAAATTTTAAGACAAGGTTTATGACCACAAAAGGAAGGTTGGGATTGATTTTGGGAGTTTTTGTCCCAATATTTTAGGAATTAGGGGCCAAAAAGGGCCCAAATAAGCATTTTCTTGTTTTTCGCACTATAACTTTTAGTTTAAGTGAATAGAAATCTATGAAATTTTGACACAAGGTTTATGACCACAAAAGGACGGTTGGGATTGATTGTGGGAGTTTTGGTTCCAACAGTTTAGGAATTAAAGGCCAAAAAAGGGCCCAAATAAGCATTATTCTTGGTTTTCGCACAATAACTTTAGTATAAGTAATTTATAGAAATCAATGAAATTTAAACACAAGGTTTATGACCACAAAAGGAAGGTTGGGATTGATTTTTGGAGTTGAGGTCACAACAGTTTATGAATTAGGGGCCAAAAAGGAGCCCAAATAAGCATTATTTTTGGTTTTTGCACCATAACTTTAGTATAAGTAAAAAGAAATCTATGAAATTTAAACACAAGGTTTATGACCATAAAAGGAAGGCTGGGTTTGATTTTGGGAGTTTTGGTCCCAACAGTATAGGAATAAGGGGCCCAAAGGGTCCAAAATTGAACTTTGTGTGATTACATCAAAAATTGAATAATTGGGGTTCTTTGATATGCCGAATCTAACTAAGTATGTATATTCTTAATTTTTGGTCCCGTTTTCAAATTGGTCTACATTAAGGTCCAAAGGGTCCAAAATTAAACTTAGTTTGATTTTAACAAAAATTGAATCTTTGGGGTTCTTTGATATGCTGAATTTAAAAATGTACTTAGATTTTTAATTATTGGCCTAGTTTTCAAGTTGGTCCAAATGGGGGTCCAAAATTAAACTTTGTTTGATTTCATCAAAAATTGAATAAATGGGTTCTTTGATATGCCAAATCTAACTGTGTATGTAGATTCTTAATTTTTGGTCCAGTTTTTAAATTGGTCTACATTAAGGTCCAAAGGGTCCAAAATTAAACTAAGTTTGATTTTAAAAAAAATTAAATTCTGGGGCTTATTTGATATGCTTTATCTAAACATGTACTTTTATTTTTGATTATGGGCCCAGTTTTCAAGTTGGTCAAAATCAGGATTCGATATCAAGTATTGTGCAATAGCAAGAAATTTTCAATTGCACAGTATTGCACAATAGCAAGAAATATCTAATCGCACAATATTGTGCAATAGCAATTAATTTTCAATTGGAGTTATCTTTCTTTGTATAGAATAGTAGTTGATAATATATGTTGGAAATTTGCCAGACATGACTATGATGTCATTTTCTATTTTTATTTGCCAATAACTTTATGTAAATAACTTCATTGGAAATTTGCCAATATAAAATGTTGCTGATGAAGCTTTTTTTCCTTATCTAATCTAAAATGTTTTTAGATAATGTATGTTGGACATTTGCCAGACATGACTATGATGTCATTTTCTATTTTTATTTGCCAATAACTTTATGTAAATAACTTCATTGGAAATTTGCCAATATTAAATGTTGCTGATGAAGTTTTTTTTATTGTTTTATACAATAAACAATGTATATTCACTTTTACTACCAACCAATCTTTACCATTCAGTGATAACAAGCACTTTATTTTACATTTTAATATTTTATGATGTATTTAAAAGAGTAGTTATTGTTGCAGTGATTCAGTTTTGGAAAAAGGGAAACGGGGATGTGAAAAAAAAAAAAATGGGGGGTTAAATTTTTCTCATTTCAGATTTCATAAATAAAAAGAAAATTTCTTCAAACATTTTTTTTAGAGGATTAATATTCAACAGCATAGTGAATTACTCAAAGACAAAAAAAATTTTTTAAGTTCATTAGACCACATTCATTCTGTGTCAGAAACCTATGCTGTGTCAACTATTTAATTTTAGATTTAAATAAGTTTGAAGAAGAAATCTTTAATTGATTTGTAAAATCTTGACATTTGTTTTGTGTAAAAAAAAACCCATGTAATGTCAAAAATTTGATCACAATCCAAATTCAGAGCTGTATCACGCTTGAATGTTTTGTCCATACTTGCCCCAACTATTCAGGGTTCGACCTCTGCGGTCGTATAAAGCTGCGCCCTGCGGAGCACCTGGTTCTCAGTTAGTAAATATTCTTAAAATGGAAGAGAGTGATATTATAACTGTGGGGAAGACTTTTATAATTTTGTTCATTTTAACCTGAATATGAATACCTGAAATATTTCATTATATTTCAGGTGCAACAGTAGAAGTAGTAAAAGATGAATCTGCTGTTTTGAATGGAATATTTTTCCAGGATAAACCAATGCAAAATTTCTTTGATAAATATCCTGAAGTCTTACTTATTGACGCAACATATAAATTGAATGACTTACGACTGCCTCTTTTTGTTCTTATGTGCGTTGACGGAAAAAAAAGTTTCTGTTTTACATTTTACTAAAAGATTATTTTAAAATATCATATATATATGTAACACTCAGAAACGTGTCCTTCCCCCCAAACGTGTCTGATTCTCCAAAACGTGTCCACATCGACGTCACTGAACTGCAAAACATGTCTAGTTGTAAAAGGGCGCCAAAGCGTTTCATTTGTACAAACGCCCAAACGTGTTCAACGCCCCAAACGTGTCTATATATAGCTTTTTTTTTTCTTTCACTGGAATTATCATTCTTGTCCATATTATAAGTAGGTTGGTTATTTAGGTATTGCTTTTTTATTAACATATACTCATTTTACTATTTCATTAAAAAATAGAAATATATTTTCTAATCCGGCAGAATAACCTTGGTAAAGTGGTAGCGTCCGTTCGGCTAGTTTTAAATGTCAATTTCTTTCATATTAAAGGCCTCTATTATACACAAAGATTAAAAAAGTTTCTTACTGAAGTCATTAAAAAATCGGTCTTTTTACTCGCTCTTCATTTTTTTAAAATGAAAATCCCAAATAGTATTTATCCTAAATTTTAGGTTTCCAGCTTCACTAAAGACACACGACATAATGTCCAGTGCCAAATATTTCATGCATTATTTGAACGACATCAGTAAATACTGAAGATAGGTCATATTATCAGGCATACCTGGAAATTGGGATTGTGCCTAAATTTTTAAGGTTACTCGAGATAAATACTAGTTGGGATTAAAACCTGATAACTACGCAGTAAATGATTTGGAGAGCTTTTAAAATATCAGAAGTGTTGAAAAAAGTGAAGTCAATTTTGCTGAAAGCCTGCCGTGCAATATTCGAATTAAAATAAAAGGCATGACTGGAGTTTATTAGCAACACATAACTTATCCATAGTAAACGATTAATTCGTCTGTTCTAGAATTATGTGTATGTTCGTTCTAAATGAGCATGAACTACTTGAAACTAGACAACAGGCGATTTCAGTCAAAAGTGAATTCGTATGTTACAGATTGAATTTTCAGTTATAGTAATCAGTGAAAACCGGCATTGAACAAACTAATGCTAATAAATGACCACTTCTTCAACTATGTCCCCCATCACAGAAATGCCGTGAACGTTATTGATGTCATTTGGGACATACATGTATTACCGCGAAAAGACGCGAGACGATATGGCGTTTAAAGTGGACACATTTGGGTGAATAACAATTATCGGACACGTTTGGGGGTTATGAAATCGGACACGTTTGGGCAATATTGAATATTTAGGACACGTTTGGGGAGAATAGACACGTTTGGGGGAATCGGACACGTTTGGGGGGAAGGACACGTTTGGGAGTGTTACATATATATATATATAGGTATATTTTTAAATTATTAAAATGTTATTCTTTAAATTTTCCGTGATTTAAATTTTATAATAGTAGTAATTTCTATCATGTTTTTTCTTTTACAGGGACTGTACAGTTTCATTTTCCATCATTGTGCATTTAATTTTGCAATGTTTATTATGTATCATTATTAAATTAATACAATTTGAAAATATTATTTTTCATACTCTTCACTCGTTCTACACGAAATCCCCATATTATCGATTCATTCCCGATCAGATAGCATTTTAATAGAAAACCGGATGTGGGTACGCGCAGCCTAGAACGGCAATTTGACTATTCGTACACGCATGCGGGTACGCGCAGACACTGCCATGTTTGTATCTTCTTGAACAAAAGTATTAATTATGCTTTGTCAAAAAATGTTAAAGTTGTTTTTTTTTTTCAGTAAGTGTAATTTTAAGCAAGATAATAAACATCCATTTAGAAAATAATCTAAATATTTTACTAGATAAAACAGATTTTAATATGATTATATGTACATGTATTTTAAGTGTTTAACTAACATGACAAACATACACAAATGTACTATATTTACCACTTATAATAACTATAGATCTACAAATGTATAAGTACCATGTCTACATGTAAAATGTACATGTATATCTAAATAAGTCATAAATAAAATTTATTTCTGTGGATGACCCATCATTTGACATGACTCAATACACATGAAAACTCTCAAGCAGAAGATTATTTCTTTATGTGTATGCTCTAAATTCAGACAATATGGCATCAACATCCAATTTTTGGTGGAAGAAGACTTCAAATCTTCTGAAGGCCAATGGTGCCGACTTTAAATTCATTTTAGCCTCCGTATGCCGCATTCGTTTCTGTGTATTACAATTTCATTACAACTTCTGATTCCTGACACCGATTTTTACACATGATTAAGCATCTGAATCATTTAATTTGTAAATTAGAATTGAAAAACAATCACTATCGTAAATATGTACCCTTTTATGTAAATTATTTATAGATTTCATCTCAACTACATGAACGTTATTTGTTTACTTGTAACCGGATGTTTTTACTGTAGATATTTGTAGTACGCATGCAAGAATTTGGTATAGGAACAACTCGCCCTGTTTACATGTTCATCCTTGGTCTGTTCGTTCTGAGTTCTTTCGCCCATTTAAATGTCTTTGTTCTATTATTAATATTACTTTTACTGTTGAATGGTTTCATGTGATATCCGTTTCACGGGGCTCGGTACTTATACATCTCGTCAATGTGTTTGTATTGGCTTTCATTTTTTTGTGGTTTGTTTTGTATTTTTGCGACTTTTTGTATTTCTTTTGTTCTTATAACGTGACTCTGTACTTTAAAAGATCCCGTCAATATGATATTGTTCTATTATATGTCATTATGATATATTTCTATTATGAATTACAATATACGTTGAACCACAAACGTCAAAATCATTCAATTGCGTAGTGGAATTAACTATTTTTGGATTCTTATAAATTCTATATATAACTTTTGGACTAGTTTAAATCTCGGTCTATTTCTTAAATTTATTCTTACATACATTTGATTTTTTTAACCCTGTATGCTAACATTCCCATGAAAATTTTAAAATTGTTTGTACGCACATTGAACGACAAATTTATGTGATGTATAAAATTTTCTGACGTCAGACACTCAAATCAATAAATGTGTTTGTAGATATTAGATGTTTTTGTGTTCTGTTAAATTGTTCCTTTTAAAATTGTTAAACGATGATGACTGGTGTACCCATATTTTGACTTTTATTTATTGTGTCTGTTTATTTAACGCATCAATGTAAAAATATCGGAAATTGATGAGACTGTCATTAAAGTGAGAGGGTTAGCGCTATAGAACAAGGTTTAATCCACCATTTTCTAATTTGAAAATGCCTGTACCAAGTCAGGAATATGACAGTTCTTGTCCATTCGTTTTTGGTGCGTTTTGTTGTTTGATTTTGCCGTGTGATTATGGACTTTCCCAATTGATCTTCCTCTAAGTTAAGTATTTTTGTGATTTTACTTTTTAGTACGTTCGCCCTGTGTTCATTCTCTTTACTCTTTTATCAAGGACGTTTTATAATACGTCCTTGCATTTATTAAAAAAATTAATATTAAGGGTATCGTTAAAAAACTCTAAAACATGATTTAGTGAAAATCATCTGTTTCTTATTTTGTTCCAAAGTTTAGACAATCGTGTTCAGCTAATCAAATTCTGTGTTTCTCATGATCAATTAATAAGCCAATCAAAAACGTTTTCTCTGAAGATTATTCTAACATGCTAGATTTGTGTTGTTTTCATCTAGTTGTAAAATGGGAGTTTTCATCTGCAATCGTTCTTACACAGCTTTTAGAATAAAAGCATGGCTGATTGACAAATTTCAATGATGCAGTACTACCAAGTACTACCATAAAGATAATGAATAGTATTTTTTTCACTAATTTATTGACATAATACTTGTTGTATCATATTTTATTTTTGTATTCAATTTATTAAATCATTTAAAGAACAATTTACTATTCTTTTTTCACACAGACCAACAAACCGTTTTGGACACCCCCACCCTCTGTTATGAGTGGTGTCCCTTAAATGAGGGACTGTCCGTAAAACAAGGGGTCATTTTACTGTTGAAAATAAAGAAAGAAAATTTTAAAGATTTTTAACTCAAAAGTGGGATAATTCATTGTATTTGGAACAACTTTTCTAAATGAGGCTCAGGGGTCAAATTGATAAAGAAGATAGAAGTTAAGAAACATCACAAAATTCTTTTGACATGTTTTGACCATTTTATACTTGATAGATGCATAGTTCTTGAGAAAAAACATCAAATAATATGAATATAAAGGGGCTCATCTTTTTACAGTGGCTTGTAATGTTCTACCAATGAGGGTTATGACTCATTTGGAGAGATGTTCCCAACCTGTTAAAGGTCCATCTTTGTGCATAATTCAAAATTGAAAATTTCAACAATTATCTAATATTCTTACGCAAGAAAATAAACCCTGGTCTGCTAGCTATATGTTCATCTTTTCTACCGCTTCAATAACTAGAATCATGCAAACAGACTTGTAAGTTCATCATACAAATATGACAATCCAGATCATGGAAAATACTTCGCTAAAAATTGTAACCTTTAAAATTGTTGTCGCGCACTAAAAACCCCCATGGGAACTTTCAAAAGTTGGCTGGTATGTAACAAGTCTTACTATTTTTATGTCCCATTTATGGGCATTATGTTCAGTGGCGGATCATAAGTGGGGGCCCACTGACTGACATAAGAGGGGCCCGCTCCAGTCATGCTTCAGTGATTCCCTATATAAGCAACCAAATTTTTTTCCAAAAAGGGGGGCCCGGGCCCCCCCTAAATCGGCCTCTGATGTTTTCTGGTCTGTCTGTCCGTCCTGATTCAGGTTAAAGTTTATGGTCGAAGTAGTTTTTAATGAAGTTGAAATCCAATCAACTTGAAACTTAGTACACATGTGTTCCTTATGATATGATCTTTCCAATTTTACTACCAAATTAAAGATTTTACCTAATTTTCACAGTCCACTGAACATAGAAAATGATTGTACAGATGGGAAATCCATGTACTTATGACACATTCTTTTTTGAATAATAAAAATTACGTCATAACGATATTGGAACAAACCAGGCTGGGTTAGTGGGGCTGCTTTTATGGTAATTCAAGTAACCTTTTATCCACCTTCTTCCACCTCAGAGCTATCAGCTCTTTGATTAGTTTATAGGTGTTGTGTCTATTTCTTTTCTATTGCATCAAGCGCACATTCATAGATTTTAGCAAGTCAACATGGTGCCTCAATTATTATTAATATTGCAATATGTCTGCTGTGGATTTTACACTAAATAGAAGTCAACGAAAAAAAATATCTTTAATTCAAACTGTACTTTTAAGTATTTTATATAAATGATCATGATGATATAAAAGAGTAAACTTACCTTGTACAGTGTACAGCTGCCTCTCAATGAAAGACATGTTTATCCTCTGCTAGGAACAAAGTTACCACAGGCCAGTACAGTGATGTCTTTTTTCCTCTATAAGGAACAAAGTCTTATTCAAAGGTGGCTTTTCTGTTCTACGATGGTGGGTTTGTTAATAGTGAAAGTAAAATTTTTTAATTTAAGATTTGTATGTATGATATTGTAGGATTCATTATACAAATTGTCTGGAAACAAAAACAAAGGATTTTTTGGAAAAAATAACCCTTGGAAGTTAAGGTACTTTATATTGAAGAAATGTGGAAATCAACCTGTGTTGGAATGTTACAGCAAAAAGCCAAAAAACAGAACTACAGCTCCAAAAGGTAATGTACTTTATATATGTAGTGCAAAAAAAAACAACAAGGCTACATTACTGAAAGGTAATGTTTAATATCATTATAATAATAAAGAACAGAACTACAGTACTAAAATGTATTGCTATTTTAAAAAAATTTGCTTTGATCTCTTGTGATATTTTTTCATATCAAGCTACTTGAGTTAAACACCCACTGTTTTAAAAGCCATCAATCATCTTTATATATAGTACAACAATGCAGTAAGGTATTGTACAGTATAACTAATTAACTGTCCCAAAAGATACAGTTTCAGTACATGTACAACCAAAAAGTAATGTACAATTGAATATAACTGAAAAAAAACAAAAAAAATAAACCATGTATTGCATAAGGTAGTGTACAATGTAAAAGAAGGAAAAACAGGAACACAGTACTGAAAGAAGATGTACAATATAACTGTCCCAAAAATCAGAACTTCACTCATCAAACATAATTCTATAACAAAATGCAATTGACAAAATAAGAAATTAACCCAAATATTTATATCTAACATCCAAAAAAAGAGGAAAATGTATATATACATGTACATGTACATGTATGTTCATGATAAGCTCTGACTTTTTTTTATCTTTTTGTTTTGTTTTCTCTAATGGTTAGTTATGTAGATGAATTGCTGTGCAGTTTGTCAACAATTTGTTCATGTTCAGTTATTAAGAAAGCTGCTGCATAAATCATATCTAAAGGGGGGAAAAAGAAAAAAAACATACAAAGAAAAAAAAACACCTTAGAATGATACAGCTTATTAGGTCTCTTTTTTTCTGTGAAGTCCTTAGCTTATTATCATGAGTTCTGTGAAGTCCTTAGCTTACTATCATGAGTTCTGTGAAGTCCTTAGCTTACTATCATGAGTTCTGTGAAAGTCCTTAGCTTATTATCGTGAGTTCTGTGAAGTCCTTAGCTTATTATCATGAGTTCTTTGAAGTCCTTAGCTTACTATCATGAGTTCTGTGAAATCCTTAGCTTACTATCATGAGTTCTGTGAAAGTCCTTAGCTTACTATCATGAGTTCTGTGAAAGTCCTTAGCTTATTATCGTGAGTTCTGTGAAGTCCTTAGCTTATTATCGTGAGTTCTGTGAAGTCCTAAGCTTATTATCGTGAGATCTGTGAAGTCCTTAGCTTATTATCGTGAGTTCTGTGAAGTCCTTAGCTTATTATCGTGAGTTCTGTGAAGTTCTTAGCTAATTATCGTGAGTTCTGTGAAGTCCTTAGGTTATAATCGTGAGTTCTGTGAAGTTCTTAGCTTATTATCATGAGATCTGTGCTAGCTTATTATCATGAGTTCTGTGAAGTCCTTAGGTTATAATCATGAGTTCTGTGAAGTCCTTAGCTTATTATCATGAGTTCTGTGAAGTCCTTAGCTTATTATCATGAGTTTTGTGAAGTCCTTAGCTTACTATCATGAGTTCTGTGAAGTCCTTAGCTTATTATCAGGAATATCATTATTACAAATGTATTCTTTTAAGTTAAAGTTAGTTATGACAAATAATTGTGTTTAGTAGAAAAAATTCAATAATTTTTTAACCAATCTTCTATTATAGAGAAAATCCCATTACTACCTGGATTCCATTTAGAGAAAGTAACAAATACAAAAAACAGAGCTTATGTCTTCGAACTTACCAGCCAGGATAAATATTTGTGTTTATCAGCTGACGAGCAAAAAAATATGGATGTGTTCGTCTTCTTGTTGATGTCTCAGCTTAAACTAAAAGAACAAATTAAAGGTTTGGAAGTTGTGCAAACATTTACTATGTAGTAACAATTCATTTTATTTGTGGCATACTAATTATATGTAAATTTAAAAAATAATTTAAGTCGAACAAAATTTTTACACTGAATTAAACAAGAAAAAAAAGAAGACTCTCTTTACTCAGACTGTAACAATAAGTATACATTGTAAATCAAGTTAATGGAAATAATTTAAATAGCAGGGCTCACGCTACCATATGCATGCGACTACTGGGACAAAGTCGCTTTCCTGTCTTTATTTGCTTTGCCTGACTGTTGAATAAACTGTACATTGTTTATCAAATTAATGGAACTAATATATGTTTATTGATTGTTGCTTGCTCAACTTGAGTGACATTAATTTCATTCTATATTCCAAAATGTGGAATGTTTTTATTCTTTTGAAAAGAAATTTTATTGATATAAAAAGAAAAATTTGTAAATTGAAATATACAAATATACTAAAACACAGGAATGAAACAACTCTCAGACATTGCTTGTCAATGAAAATAATTTCTATTTATTAATAAATTTTATTTACATGCATATAATGTAGTACACTACACTACATGTATATTAATTCAGTGTAAAAATTACAGAACACACATAAAGTTTATAGCATGCTAAACTGGTTATTTTCAATTAATTATCATAACAAGTTTTATTTCAGATGATTTTATCATTGTGAAGCCAGAAAACTCAGATGTCAACAGGAGAATAGGAGCAAAGGGAACTAACTGTATTTTACATATCTCCCCATGGGGAGTAACTCTTGCCTTACAAGCAACAAGGACAGTGTTGGCACAATGGCCATTGAAAAGCATCAGGTATTTTGAAGGGGGTAAAAATCAATTTATGCTGGAAGCAGGACGTGTAGCTCCAATGGGAGACGGGACATATATATTTCACACAGAGGACGGAAAAGAAAACTATGCTTACGACTTACTAGACCAGAGGATTGTTGATGCCTTGACCAAAATGCAGGTTAGTAGGTTCAAACCTTAGGCTATTCTAAATCAAAATATTACCTTATCAATTTACGATTCAAGATTGTTTCATTTCAATTGTACTTTAGACATTTGAAAAAGTGCAGATAGGTAAAGGAGTGGTGAAACGATGCACCAAATGTAAACATGTCATGCATACTGCATCATGTTTTGTTTTGTGTGATTTACTTATATACTTACCAACTTTACTAAGAATAGTGATCTGAGGGTCTGTCTTTATACAATTACTTTTGTCATTCCATTTGGATTTTCAGATCTAGAGTTACAGGATTTTAATTGAAAAAAAATGATAATATTTTATGTGTTCAAAATAAATAATTTAAAAGTAAGGCTTCAGTACACATGTTTTTTATTCAATATTCTGTATGAACTTTACACTCCCTTATTGAGGAACATACATTGTTTTTTTTTTTTAACATTTGAGCATATTTTCTCTTTTTAATGTAGCCTGGTAGAAGGGGGACAACAGAAGAGATGGAAGATTATGTATTAGAATCGAACAATTTGACCTTGCTGACCTCTGTTATACCTTGTATGATTAATCATCCTGATCATATAAACATCATGAGGGACAATTGGAATATTGACATTAATGGTGAGTTGTATTTAAGTATAAGTTGGAATATTGACATTAATGGTGAGTTGTATTTAAGTATAAGTTGGAATATTGACATTAATGGTGAGTTGTATTTAAGGATAAGTATTTTAGGTCATGTTGAGTCTAACAGTAAGTAGGAGATATTTTATTGCAATATAATTTATTATTTTAGTCTCTATGACCTAATACAGCAATGGAATGAGATTGAATTTAGATTACTTTTAAACTTTGCTATAGCATGATGATATGTGTGTTCAGTTTATACAAAGTATTTCAATCTTGATGCATTTTTTGACTCGCCAGTTTAAAAAAATAAAACCACAGTAATTCTAAAAAACTAAAGGGATAATAAAAATTGTATATTAATAGGAAAGGAACATTTTTGAAATAAACTTTACAATTATAATTGTATTTGGTTTACAGTAATTAAACATTTGCATTTAAAAAAAAATCTACTCAAATTTAAGTATGGTGAGTCTTTTATTCCATATTTATAGTGCATGTTAGACAATGCAAAGTCAAGATAAAAATTGATAACAAAAATCATGCAGATCTTAGATTAATGTTTATGTAAAAATGATAATAAAATATCTTGCACTGTTATTTACCTCTGAAATTTGAATATCATTTGAAAAATTTACCAAATCTTATACAAATAATATTTTCAGGAAACACAATAAGAACAAGACCAACAGTTCATGTCAGACAGACAAGTAATGCAAGTGAAACAGGGTAAGATTTGACAAGATTAAAAATGGCACATATTTAAACTGATAGTTTGTCAATACTGTATTTATACAGCAAGGATTGCAAGTGGTTAGATGGTATAGATAATTTCACTGAGTGCTGATTCCATGCCATACTGTCGGAAGGACCTTATGTATAGATATGGAAATAACTGTTCAGGATGAGGTTTTATTGGACAATTATTTTTAAGATTATAAAGTTTCCATGTAAATATAGGAAAATATCATTTATACCAATTAGGGCTGTTTGAGAAAAGACTATGTCTTCCCAGGGATGGCATTATTATTATTTTTTTTTTAATTTCATGTGGATAGTTTTATTTGAAATACCAAAGTGCAAAGGAATGTTGTTCAGACTTGTTCTAATGTATTTGTATTTCTTAGAGTGGTGAGGGTTAATAAAATGTGCTGTCCATAGGGGAGTGGGGGGGGGGACTCAAGGTCATTGTACAGCCTTCAATGATGATTTGTTTTTGTCTGTTTGAAATATTCATATTTAAGGCAAGAACTACTTTAATTTTTTTATCACTCTGGATCTAATTGCAATGGTTTTTGTATGTACTGTGTGAACAGAGATGCTGAAATCCAATGTCATCATTATTCTATCATTTTTTTTTTTATAGTATACAAGTTTTTATACGACCGCAAAATTTGAAAAATTTTTCGTCGTATATTGCTATCACGTTGGCGTCCGCGTCGTCGTCGTCGTCGTCCGGCGTCCGAATACTTTTAGTTTTCGCACTCTAACTTTAGTAAAAGTGAATGGAAATCTATGAAATTTTAACACAAGGTTTATGACCACAAAAGGAAGGTTGGTATTGATTTTGGGAGTTTTGGTCCCAACATTTTAGGAATTAGGAGCCAAAAAGGGCCCAAATAAGCATTTTCTTGGTTTTCGCACTATAACTTTAGTTTAAGTTAATAGAAATCTATGAAATTTTGACACAAGGTTTATGACCACAAAAGAACGGTTGGGATTGATTTTGGGAGTTTAGGTTTCAACAGTTTAGGAATTAGGGGCCAAAAAAGGGCCCAAATAAGCATTATTCTTGGTTTTCGCACAATAACTTTAGTTTAAGTAAATAGAAATTAATGAAATTTAAACACAATGTTAATGACTACAAAAGGAAGGTTGGTATTGATTTTGGGAGTTTAGGTCCCAACAGTTTAGGAATTAGGGGCCAAAAAGGGACCCAAATAAGCATTTTTCTTGGTTTTCGCACCATAACGTTAGTATAAGTAAATAGAAATCTATGAAATTTAAACACAAGGTTTATGACCATAAAAGGAAGGTTGGTATTGATTTTGGGAGTTTTGGTCCCAACAGAATAAGGGGCCCAAAGGGTCCAAAATTAAACTTTGTTTGATTTCATCAAAATTGAATAATTGGGGTTCTTTGATATGCCGAATCTAACTGTCATGACTGTGTATGTAGATTCTTAACTTTTGGTCCCGTTTTCAAATTGGTCTACATTAAGGTCCAAAGGGTCCAAAATTAAACTTAGTTTGATTTTGACAAAAAATGAATCAGTTAGGTTCTTTGATATGCTGAATCTAAAAATGTAATTAGATTCTTGATTATTGGCCCAGTTTTCAAGTTGGTCCAAATCGGGGTCCAAAATTAAACTTTGTTTGATTTCATCAAAAATTGAATAAATGGGGTTCTTTGATATACCAAATCTAACTGTGTATGTAGATTCTTCATTTTTGGTCCTGTTTTCAAATTGGTCTACACTAAAGTCCAAAGGGTCCAAAATTAAACTTAGTCTGATTTCAACAAAAATTGAAATCTTGGGGTTCTTTGATATGCTGAATCCAAAAATGTACTTAGATTTTTTATTATGGGCCCAGTTTTCAAGTTGGTCCAAATCAGGATCTAAAATTATTATATTAAGTGTTGTGCAATAGCAAGTCTTTTCAATTGCACAGTATTGCGCAATGGCAAGAAATATCTAATTGCACAATATTGTGAAATAGCAAATTTTTTTTAATTAGAGTTATCTTTCTTTGTCCAGAATAGTAAGCAAGAAATATCTAATTGCAAAATATTGTGCAATAGCAAGATTTTTTTTTAATTGGAGTTATCTTTCTTTGTCCAGAATCAACTTAAAGCTTTGTTATATACAATATACAATGTATATTCACTTTTTACTACCAACTGATCAATTATAATAAATAACATTCAGTGATAACAAGCAGTTTTTTTTACATCTTAATATTTTATGATGTATTTAAATGAGTAGTTATTGTTGCAAACTCCATTCGAAATTTTAATTGAGATTAGTTTTGGAATAAGGGAAAGGGGGATGTGATTAAAAAAATTGGGTTCAATTTTTCTCATTTGAAATTTCATAAATAAAAAAGAAAATTTCTTCAAACATTTTTATGCCCCACCTACGATAGTAGAGGGGCATTATGTTTTCTGGTCTGTGCGTCCGTCCGTCTGTCCGTTCGTTCGTTCGTCCGTCCGTTCGTCCGTCCGTCTGTCCCGCTTCAGGTTAAAGTTTTTGGTCAAGGTAGTTTTTGATGAAGTTTAAGTCCAATCGACTTCAAACTTAGTACACATGTCCCCTATGATATGATCTTTCTAATTTTAATGCCAAATTAGAGTTTTTACCCCAATTTCACGGTCCACTGAACATGGAAAATGATAGTGCGAGTGGGGCATTCGTGTACTGAGGACACATTCTTGTTTTGAGAGGATTAATATTCAACAGCATAGTGAATTGCTCTAAGAGAAAACAAAAATTTTAAGTTCATTAGAACACATTCATTCTGTGTCAGAAACCTATGCTGTGTCAACTATTTAATCACAATCCAAATTTAGAGCTGAATCCAGCTTGAATGTTGTGTCCATACTTGCCCCAACCGTTCAGGGTTCAACCTCTGCGGTCGTATAAAGCTACGCCCTGCGGAGCATCTGGTTGTAATATAAATCTTTACAAATCCTACATACAGTCAAAATATCTGTTTTGAGATATTGATATCCATTTATTTGGCACCTCCTTCTGTTTGTTGAATAAGAAAAAACAGTAAATGATAGTACTTCTTTTGTAAGAATTAAAACCAAATTCATTGTTGGTGCTGTGAGCCTGATATAAAGGCTTACAGAAGTCATTTTAATCAAACATATAACTACTTTGAATATAGTGTTTGTACATGCATTTATTCCCAATACTAAACCAGATCTTTTCAAAATTAATACACATGATAATTTGTGAAATTATTACTGAAAAATATGAATACGTTTTTATATCTTTAGGTCTGATCTTGGTACTCCTGGAACCCCTGGTCCACCTCTACCAAGTAGGAGACCAGAAACACCATCAAGTAGATATCTGGCAAGTAGTTCCCCTGGCCGACAACAATCATCAAAAGTACCATCAGTTGTCAACTCAAGTTTTCAAAAGAGTAATTCTTCATCATCATTAGTTAGTCGACCACCACTTCCAACACCTACATCAGGAGCTTTGTCTAATTCTCAGCGCTCTCGTCCAGTGCCAGCACCATTAAATAGGAGTAGTACTGCTGATGGTAATTATTTGAGAATGAACTCTTTGTCTGCAGTAAAAACAATAGCCCAGAATTCAGTGCCACCGTTTTCACCCACGGGTGAATGGAGCCCCCCTCCATCTTTTCAGGAAGCTACAAATTATAGTTTAATGAGTCCTGGACATGTTGGCAGAGATGGTTACTTAAATCCCAGAACTAGCGTTATTGAACTTCAGGAAATAGCACTAGAGAAATTTAATCAAAATGTGCCTGATACTTATCTCTCTCCCACTGCTGAGTATGAAACAACATTTAATACAAGCAGTTTGCCACGGGAAAGAGGGTCAACATCTAAGCCATCAAATAACAATGACAATCATTATAGATTGCGCTCCTTGAGCTGTGAAGATATTAAAAAGGGTCAAATGAGACAAAGGGCAAGAACTGCCAACTCACGACAGGATGCTAAAAATAATTCACGAGAAACTACAACAGCAGAACCTTTTCCTCGTATTCAGGAATTTAAGGGAAGTATGGAATTATTGCTACAAGATGAACGAGGATATTATAATATTGATGGACTTAAGGGTACTATTGATTCTAGTCATGCGCCTTCAGTTGCTGAAGTACTTCAAAAGTTTGATGAAACTGCCAAACCTCCATTGACAAGAGCCATTTCTAATCCTAATTTCTTACAGTTACTAAATAAAGACAAGTTAAATGATATACGAGTAGAAAAAGCCAGATCAATCCATGGTTCTAATCCAAACCTTAAAAAGAGTAAGTCTTTACTGAACTTATTCAAACGTTCAAATAAGGAAAAGTCTTCAATTACTAAAGAAGAAGGCTATTCCTCTAACAAGGCTAAAAGTCTTCCAAATAGTCCATGTAACTCTTTACAGCGTCAGTATAGTCATCCCAATATCTCTATTAATGTGAAAGGCATTCATGTGACTGGAAGAACTAGATCTTTTAGGAAACCTAGGCAATATGAAAAATCTCCACAAATACAAAGAAAAGAGGGGAAATCCCCACAAATTCAAAGAAAGGATGGGAAATCTCCATTGCCAACAAGGAAAGATGGAAAATCTCCCAAATTTAAACGCAAGGAAGATAAATCGCCTCAGTTACATTATCGACATGAGAGAGCAGCGTCAGATCCACAGGTCCTAGAACAACATTCTCCACAACCTACACGTAGAACAAGACATGATGTAACGCCTTCGGTTTCTTCCTCAGATAATGAATTCGCCAATGGCCGACCAGTTTGTCCAAGTCGCCAGGCATCATCTAGTTCTTTAGGACATAAAGTACATACTGTTTGTTAGATAATTCTCACAATAGTTAGAAAAATGTAATCACTTTTTATCTTGTGAAAAATACTGCTTTATTTACAGAAAAACAAACATCATGCCATATATGCACTTTTTAAATCATATGTTATAATTACTAAAAGGATGGCTGTAAGCAACCATGAAAATGTTTTTTCACTAGTTGATATTTTAAATGAATCTCCATTGAAATGATATGATAGGTACCTCCTCTTTTTTTATGTATAATTTGAATCTTAGAAAAACTTTGAAGTTAGAAAATAGTTGCATAATTTATAAAATTTTGCTAGTTGACATTTTATTGAGAGATTAACATGAAATACAGGGTTTGAAATATGTCATTTGTGACTTAAAAATGAAGCATTTCTATAATAGATTTTGTTTAAAGAAAACACTTGTTGTTAAATGCAATTAGTTAGCCATTAAGACATTTTCACATTCCAAAGTGCAATCTAAAATAGGGCATATAGGATGCTTTTGGTTTATTGCTAGTCAAGGTACATAAGTACTTAACATTTGTTTTTATATTGTGTACAATTTAATTGTGATGAACAAATTTTAGATCAAATTAATAAATTTATTTGTATGATTTTAGGTAAAGAAGGTTTTAAAAGATTTGTAAATATTTTAGTATCCCTGACAATATCGAAGTTCTTATTCTCACACTAATTCAGAGATTATTGTTTTTCTTTTATCCTTTTTACTACTGTCAGTTGTAGATGTAAGTTTTATTAGTGATGATATGTTAAAAGATGACATACAAATTTAAATTTGCAACCTTCTAATCATAGATTGATGTCTACAAATATTAATAAATAATACTCCAGGTAGTTTTTCTAATCTAATTTAAGTCTTCATTACTGTTTTTCCCTTCTTTCAGATTTATTCTCCTTTTCCAACTAAAAAAACAAGAAAAGTATGTGAACTCATCATTTTCATATCTGCCAAGCAAATAAAATTTTGGTCAGGAAAAATTTTTTAGGCACACATTTTAAACTTTGGAGAAGACTGCAGATATCAGGCATTTCTTGAAAGAAAGATTTTTTAAATATGTGAATTATTAATATTTTGTAGAATGTTGCCAAAAATATTTGTCATGATTGAACTCTTTAAGTTTGTTTGATAAAAAAAAAACTATAGAGTTGTATTTATTTATAGCAAAATACAAAAGAAATATTAATAAACAATATTGCTTATCTTCATTATGGTGCTTTGGTAGGGCTTCCAGAAATTAGAAAAATACTTAATTTCTGCAATTGTTTTTGCACCATTTTTTTAACATGAAAAATGCCAATTTAAACAAATGTAGTTGTGCATTAGAAAACGAGAATTGCAAAATAGCATCATGTAAGACTCTGTCAATTTCTTGTTAATTTGAAGGCATTTTTCTTCTTTCAAAGATATTATTATCACTCATAAATGCATGGCTATATAAAACCTTGTTAAGATGTTGTTGGGTATAGAACTGTGATCTTTATAATATAATAGTTATACTAATTTGTTGTATAATTTTTATTGAACATTTTATTTGTTCGACTTTTTAGAATTTAATTGTATAGATATGTTAAACATTGTTGTATTGTGTAAATCTTTTGTGTGTACAGTTGTTATAAACTAAGTCTAACTTAAAATGTAATTTAGAGGTCATCTAAATTCTTAAGCATTCACTTGGCTTGACCATCATAGGGAAAGATCCACGTTTTTTGTGAGGGTAACTGTGATTTCCATATTTGTCAAAAAAGTTAATAATTTTATGTTAAAAATGATAAATTGCCAATCAATGGAGAGCATATTCCCTCTACATTGCACATCCCTACATGAAACTGCATCTGCCTAAAGGGATAGCCTTCATAAGGGCTATCCCATTAAAATGTATGTGGAAGGGTAGGAAGGGAAGTTAAATTATTAAATGTGGGTCATGGGTCTTTTTTTCAGTATGTGTCTATCTAATTATGCAAAATTATCTAAAAAATGGTTCTTGATTGTAGGGATATTTTGAAAGTTCCTTCCTACCCACTCCCATACATTTTAATGGAATAGCCCTTAACAACATTTTGATTGAACATTGTGGATGGCTTCTAACTGTATGTGTCATAAAATGTAAAAATAGTTATTATGAAATAATAAAAGTGATGTAATATGTTCATGTTGAATGTTTACAAGGGAAGAAAGATTAATGAACAACATGTCTAGTTAATAAATTATGTAGGTGTTTCTTTAACTTGTGTGCAATAATAAGATAGATTTGAAAGCTTTTTATACAGTTTTGATATAAATGTTTCATGTATTACATGATAATGAGGAAAATTTAAGCATCAATAAATGTGAAATTTATAAGGTAAAGTGCATGGAATTAGTAAAAATGAACAGTTAAGTTCTAAGACATTTCATAGACCTTGTCGTATGATATTATTGATCTTGTGTTATAGGTTTGTTTGTCTTATTGGTATTTTAACAACACAAACCCCGTTGATTTATCAGTAGACAACAAAGTACCTAATAATAATGACTCAAAAAAAGGCATCAATAAGACAAACAATTTTGATATTTATTTTTGATGTCTTTCATTAAGATTTACCATCAATTTTCATTTGTTCTGGCATTAAGAAGGTATTGTTAATGTTCTATTAACTGTACCCATAGCATGTAAATTCTTCTCTTCTAGAAAAAAAATCTTATGAGGTGTAACTGTATTTTTGTCTCATTATGTTGTACAGGGAAGTCTAACTTCATTTGCTTACTTTTATATAATGACATTTTACTGAATTTAATTGACCCACAACATGCAATTAATTTTTTCCAGGTCATTTGTTGAGTATGGAATATTTGTATATAATCATAAAATACTGCTAAATGTTCAAACGCTTACAGAGTATTTATTTTGATATGTTTTTTTTATTGGAATTTTTGTACAATACCTATTTTTATCCCATTTAAACCTGATGTTGCCTTTGTTACAATTTTATATATTTTGAGTGTCTAGAACTGTCTCAAATTATTTTTACACTTTTACAGAAAGATTTTTACAATCTTTCACTCTAAGGCAAGATGTGATGGACATTCACACATCTTTTTCCCCTGAAATAAAAAAAAAAGCATAAATGAAACCAAAGACTTTATATGTGAGAGTACTTTTTAATATTTGTCAGTACTTTCATGACATTGATAATATAATAAAACTCCTTAATTTTAGTACCAGCAAACATTATTTTAAGAAGTCCTTAATAAATAAAGGTGTGATAGATTTAACATTTAGTTTGTTTACAGAAATACCATTATTGCATTTTAATGTAGTAAAAATATTTTGAGACAGTCCCTATGTGTTTTTCAGTTTATATATTGGTTGCTTGTTGGTTGTATTGCTTAGTAAGTTTGGAGGAGGTTTCATGTTAATGTCAAACACCCTTTTTTAACTGTTATAAATTTTATGATCCTGTTATTCATGTCTTTTAACATGTATTAAAGTAAACACTGAGGCTAATAATTCTTATTGTTATCAGAGGACCTTTTGTTATTTTCACTTACACAGAACAATGGACCATGTTCACATGTGTTCAGTCTGATTCAATAACCGTAAATTAAAAAAATATCTAGAGCCTTAAACTGATCATTAATTTACTGAATTGGTCAAATCATGGAAGGAATTTTTGTCCAAATACATTTGGTGAACCTTTGTTTTAGGTTTTGTGAAGTGTGTTAAATGATTTTGTATCATAATTTTAGAACTTATCTTATCTCAATTCAAATTTTATATATTAATGTTGTCTTGTTCGGTGGCATTACTTTGAAAATTTATGATGTTTTGTTAATATGGTATAATGTTTTTTTAATACAATGCTGGTTAAAGGCTAGAAAATATGCAATATTGTTTGTTATACATAATTGTTACATTAAATATAGTTTGCTTTATATTTGTTATGTTCCTCTGTTAATAATCAAATGTTTTAATACATATAGAAAGGAGTAGGTCCAGTAAGACCTCTTTTTGGCCCCAAAATATAACAGTTTTACAAAATTATTAAAATGTAAACTTTTAGTTATTTATTTGACAGTAGAATGCTTCTGCTACATAAATATGGGCTGTTTTTGACAATACAATGCACATATATCGGGTACTAGCACCATTAAGTCATGCTAAAATACTGAAATCTTCACAATTCCATCTTTTTAGTTAAATTTTATATGGTTTTCGTGTTAAACAAGAGTGGCCGCATTCGTGTTCATCCTTAATATTGAAATGTAAGTTGTATTTTATGATAATACATAACATATATAAAGGTTGAGGATGAACACGGATGCGGCCACTTTTATTTTTAACAAAAACCATCTGAAAAGTGACATTTTTCGGCATATTTGGTAGATTATTCATATTTGAGCTTGAATTGGATCGTTTTTAATGACTAAATCAGTTACAGTTACAATCTTCCACAGAAACTAATTGATTCAAATGAAATAGACACTTAAGTGTTTAAAAAGTGGTCAAAATCTTTCGTCAGATGAACCTGAAATTTGAGGCCAAAATCGGACTTTACCTGACCTACTCCTAAAAAACGAACAAAACCAGTCATGTTATATGTATGTAATGTAAAGAGAACATGGCCAAAATGTTTTGGTGAGTTATTTTTCTCAATCCAAGCAAAAAATCCATCGTCAATCCAGAAATGTTATGATAAAAAATGAGGCTACACCAACACAAGGCATACCTTAGAAATATGTGTCCTTGGTATTTCTTATCACTTATTTGTTAATGTATGTCATTTTTACCTACATTAAACAATTTAAAACTTACTACCAAAATGAAAAGAATTTAGCTAGTAAAAATATTCTCCTCTCCTCTCAGCCAAATGGATGAAATGGTAGCAAATTTTTGTTCACTGTTTGGAGTGTGCCTTGACTTTTTATGATAGATGAACCACATTGGTCTGCTGAAATTTTCACTAAACTATTTAAAAAAATGTATAGGTTCAAATTGAAGAATTTTAATTCTTAATTATTATTATTATTCAGTATTAATTTCCATCAATCAGTTGTCAATATCTACAGTACAACCTAACTATTTGTCACTGTTCACAGTGAAACCTAATTTAAGATCAAGTCAAAGTATATCAACCCATTTATAAATTTATTGTTTTATATCACAATTTTCACAGTTTTATAATATCAGAAAATAAGAACATTAATGCTAAATTTTATAATAAGTTGCAAAAAATTTAGTACAGAGACTTTAATGATTTTTATTTATATGATAAATTTATGCTGCAAACTATGTATTATGACAAGTTTCCAGTATTTATAAATTTCCCAAAACTCCCAGGTTATTAAAATAACTTTGACTTGAACTTAAGGGTGTCACTTTATATTTAGTTGACAGCTTCACCTATTAGCATAATAATAATAATATAAATGTTGATGAGCAATATGTGTTAGTATACTACTTAACAATGGAGACACTAACAATCAAAGGTCATCTTATATTAATTCAGATGAAAAATAAAATATTAAATGTTTACTTTGTTGTTGTAATATTTAACTGATTTATACTTTTCCAAACTGGTTGATTATTTAATCCTAGGCTTTGAGGTATCCCAAACAGATTGATTATTTTACCTTGTGCTATAAAGTAGCCTGAGGAATGTTTTTGTCCATATGTCAGTCAAATTTGGTCCCAAAAAGAGAAGATAGAACATTGCTTTAGATTGGATATATTGGTATATATCCATATTAATTATTACAATATGTGCCTAGTTAAGATCATAGGTACAAAAAATTCAGTACAGACAAGAAGTTTCCAAATGATAACTTGCACGACACGTTTTGGAACCAAACTTGGAAATAGGGTCATATGTATAACACTATCGTCATTAAAGCTTGAACAATAAACTCCTCAAAATGTAAGTGCTCACCTAGGAAGAAATAAGATGTTGGTAAATGAATAAAACCAGGATGAAAATATTTCCCTGACATTGTCACCAACTCCTTTGATGAGTTTGTATTGGGGAATAAGTTCAGTAAAGTCTCTTCTCAGATAGTAGTTTTTTGCTTCAAGGCTTGGAGTGTTTCATCTAACCAATTTAGACTGTATACTCTCATGATTTACTCAAATCATTCAAATGTTGTATATTATGTTCTTTGCAAGTGGTAATGTTCAGAAATCACAATAACCTTACCTCACAATGCTTTCTATAAATGTGAGACAACAGTACTATTTAATCAGTTAATAAAGAAGAATTCACTTGTGATATTAATCCTTATTGCTCAAATTTGGGTATTTATTCAATTTGATTTGTATCTTCTATGATTTGTCAATTTATCCTTAATAAAGTCAAACGTAGTTTACCTTTGTCCCAAAGTCATATTGTCACTAGACGTTAAGCAACAAACAACCAATCAATTAAAAGTCATAAATCGATTGAGAGAAAACAAATCCTGGTTACAAAGTAAAACTGAGGGAAACACATCAAATATATGAGGGAAAAACAACAGAAACACTGAAAAACAAATACTAATGCAACATACATAGAAATTAACCATTTGATAACAACTGCCATATTCCATACTTGGTACACACCATTTTTGTCGAGCCTTCGACTTTAGTCGAAAAAGCGAGACTAAGCGATTCTACATTCTGGCGGCGTCCACAAATATTCACTCTGTGGTTAAAGTTTTTGAAATTTTAATATCTTTCTTAAACTATACTTGATTTCTACCAAACTGGGACTGAAGCTTGTTTATGATCATAAGTTAGTATCCAGAAGTAAATTTTGTAAAAATAAAGTTCCATTTTTTCCTTTTTTTACTTATAAACGGACTTAGTTTTCCTGCCCCGAAACATAACATTCACTCTGTGGTTCAAGTTTTTAAAATTTTAATAACTTTCTTTAACTATCCTGGGTTTGTTCCAAACTTAGACAGAAGCTTGTTTATGATAAAAAGCTAGTGTCCAGAAGTAAATTTTGTAAAAATAAAATTACATGTTTTCTGTATTTTACTTATAAAGGGACTTAGCTTTTCGGCTGGGAAACAATACATTCATGTGGTTCAAGTTTTTAAAATTTTAATAACTTTCTTAAACTATCCTGGGTTTATTCCAAACTTGGGACAGAAGCTTGTTTATGATCATAAGATAGTATCAAGAAGTAAATTTTGTAAAAAAAAAAATAAATCCATTTTTTCCGTATTTTACTTTTAAATGGACTTAGATTTTCTGCCAGGAAATTACACAACACTTTCACTCTGTGGTTAAAGTTTTTAAAGTTTTAATAACTTTCTTATACTATTTTAGATTTGTACCAAACTTAGACAGAAGCTTGTTTATGATCAAAAGCTAGTATCCGGAGGAATATCTTTACTGAATGTTTCCTCATTTTTGTTGAGGTTGTGATTAACAGCAAAAGTAGGCGAAACACTGGGTTCCGCGGAACCCTTACGAATTTTTAGTAAAATGGGTGGGTCGAACCTTGTTTTATCGCTAGCCAAACCTCCCGCTCATATGGCAATGTTAAACAATATCGCTAAAATGACATCACTACGTGACAGAAATACAACACAAAAAAAACGAAAAAAAACAAAAAAAACAAAAAAAACAGAGAAACACACAAATAATATAATACATGTAATAGTTGTCCCAAATGAAACATATAACCACCACACGTGAGAACAGATGGTATGTTGATGCTGAGAAATGGTAAATAGATAATTAGGAGGTTGAATCCATCCCGCTTGTCGTAGATTTAAGTGAAAAGACGCCCATCTGTGTCAATGCTGATGAAAAGATCAAGGTATGAAGCAGTCTTAGTATTACCAGTAGTATCCTGCGCTGCACGTTCACTCGGATGTATGAGATGGAAATACTGACTTGAGTATGGGTTATTCAGTGATAGAACATCATCTGAATTAAAATCTAAATCTGTGAAAGAACTTTTACTGACATGTCATGGTTGCAGTACAATCTTTTGGTTATAAGGCTTCACGTATACAGTGAAAAGTAAAATATCAAAAATACTGAACTCTAAAATACTGAACTGAAAATACTGAAAATTCTAACGGAAAGTCCCTGATCAAATGGCAAAATCAAATGATAAAACACATCAAACGAATGGACAACTGTATACACATATTCCTGACTTGGTACAGGCATTTTCATATGAAGAAAATTGTGGATTAAACCTGGTGTTATAGCGCTAAACATCTCACTTGTATGACAGTCGAATTAAACTCCACTGTATTTACAACGATGAGTGAACAAAACAGACATAATAGGTAAAATTGTCAAAATATGGTTACAGCAGTCATCACTGTGTTACTACAATCTCATTTACAAAAAGCACAAAAGCATCTAACAAATTAAAAAACACATAATACCTTGACAAATACACTGAATAGAGACGATTAATGATCTTTCATCTGCTCGCTTTTAATCTTATAATCTAAAAAAAAAATATGAAAAGGTAAATACATACTTACCAAACTAGACATATCACTGGGTTTGTCCTTACATAAGCAAAATGTTTGAAATGGCTTTGTCAGTTTGCTTTAAACTTGCGAGTTGAATATCCGTTTAAGTATATTTCACCTCTCTTGTTTTTCTTGTATTTTCCAAGGCATCGTTTATCAATTTACGTTTTGAAATGATTTTATTCGTTGTCCTTATAATCTAATGCAATGTTGTCGTTTGTTTATTTTGATTTAATGTAATGATATACCTCACTGAGACAATGCCACATTTAAACTACTTTGCCGTTTTGCTCCAAATGGAAAAACGCTGCAATAATACAAATATTAAAGATACAAAATATCAAATTATACAAGTTTGTCATACAAGTGAGAGGTTTAGCGCTATAAAACCAGGTTCAATCCACCGTTTGTAACATTTGAGAATGCCTGTACCAAGTCAGGAATATGACATTCGTTTGATGTGTTTTATCATTTGATTTTGCCATTTGATAAGGGACTTTCCGTTTTGAATTTTCCTCGGAGTTCAGTATTTTTGTTATTTTACTTTTTGTGTATGTATCTGAAGCATGTTATTTAGATTTATGATATTTTTATTTTATTTTCCAAATTAAAGAACCGAAAGGTAACTTATAATTATGTCTTTCCATTATTGACGAAAACGTTAGACTTTTCAGAGGTGTTTTGTTATAACGGACTAGCATTTTTTAATGTTGAGTTAACAGATTTATTTAAAGAAAGTTAAGGATATACATTGTAGGTATAACATCAAAATTAGGCCATGAAAAGTCAGGCCGACTATGTTATAAAGTCAGCACTGTCTTATATGAGATTACATATTAAACTGATCCGATTTTTGTTATCTTATCAATAATGTAAACTTAAACAATTGAATGGATGTGCTACCAGTAACAATGTGTTAGTTTTTTTTCTTTTTCTGTTTTATGACAAATTTTTATGACATTTTATCCAAGAAAATAAGTTGAGCGTATAGTCAATCATCTTTAAACTATATTATAATTTGAGACTACTATTTGCATCATTTGCCATTGAAGACTTAATTTAATTTCTAACTTTGTTAGAAGACTAGAGTATATTCATTATAAGAGGCCTGCATCTTTTAGCATTTTATAGATTAATTTTCTGCTTGGACAATTGATAAAGATGATGTTTGAGTTTATAAACTGCATTTCATATTTATAATATTTGTTTTGACAAAGGTTCACCAAATACCTTACAAAATAGATGCCATTGGTTAATGTTAAATGACTAATAACTACAAACTACATATTTTTTATGCTTCTATTTTACTGTTTACCAATTGACAATTGATGACATAGTGTATGATCAATTCTAGATTGCCTCCTGATCTTTATACTGTATACGGCGATGGCCGCAGGTATGTTTACGAATTAATAAAAGATAAAATATTCCGGATTTTCCTATCATATTTAAGAAAAATAGTCAAAGACTGGAAAACTAACTGTCGAATTTTGTTTCATATTGCATTTTTGCATCGAACAAATTTAAATCAAAATAATAAATAATTAAATAAAAATACCAGTAAATGAGAGTGAAAAGATTATATGAGTTTGCATTTGAAATGAAAATTATTGTCAGCTTAACAGCAAGCGTGTACTATTTGCATTTCTTTTGTATCTTCTCATTTCAATGTAATTTTCCCATTTTACTTAACAACTTAGGAGTAATGCGACGGCTGTCACATGTGGAGCAGGATCTCCGTACCATTCCAGATTACCTGGGATCTCGCCAAGTTTTTGGTGGGGTTCCTGTTGCTCAGTCATTAGTGTTCTATGTTTTGTATACCTATGTATTAATATAAATTTCATGTTGCTTACACATGATAATGTTGTTATTCAAATGTGCTATAGCATAACTGTGCTTATTGCAATAAACGTATTTATATTATTATCTTATCTCTGTTGTGTTTGTGTACCGTTGTTATTTTTGTTTGTTTTTTGTTTTTCAGCCATAGAGTTGTCAATTTATTTTCAACTTCTGGGTTTGAATGTCCCTTTGGTATCTTTAGCCTTTCTTTTTTCAAAGATAAGTTTCAGTGCTATCATATTCGGTTAGGAGCATCAATAATTATTCAATGGCATTATCATTTTAGAGATAGTGGTACATTTCTCAACAACCAAGGTAGCTACATCGTAAAGAACGATGAAAGATACCAGAGTGACATTCAAACTCATAAGTCGATGATCAACTGACAACGCCATGGCCAAAAGGGAAAATCCTAAGAAACGATATGACACAGTTTGTTGATCATTATTATTTTCTTTTTTTAAATTGTTTTTAGAAGGTGGACAAGAATGTCTGTCATGCACTGCAGTGGAGAGTGCTAATGACTGCAATCATCGAATCCAATGTGATGATAACGAGGTATGAACCAAAGAACTCTTTGTAGCAATGCCTGCTTTCTCAATTGATATTTTATTCTAGAGCTAGCTCAAAGTACGTTGATTTTGTTGAACGAGTAATACTGCTTTTCAAAAGTTGCTAAGACAGGGCTATGAATCAATCAAATTAAGGTCATCACTCAAGACATTTTACAGTCGCCATCATGAGCTGATTGGCCATTATGACAAACGAGTGTCAGAAATCATATCTGTTATTCTTCCTCAGTCATAATAAACTTCAATCATTACCGAACTGAACAAAGGAATAACACGACGGGTGCCGTATACGGTGCAGGAAAAGCTTACCCTTCCGGAGCATCTAATTTCACTCCCGGTTTTTAGTTGAGTTCGTGTTGTTTCTTATTTATTATTTATAACTGTTGATGTAAATGTCCTTTGGTTTTATGAGTCTTTGTTTACTCCTTGGTTTTGGTTGTTATTGTCTTGTTACCAAATGATTATTTAATTATCACTAGGATAAACCTAGTACAAAAAGCAGAATTATCTCTCTTTTGGTATTATTGATGTGTATAACCAAAAAAAGGTATTGATTGTACAGTTGAAACACTGTAATAACATTAACAGTACCAATTTTCCTGCACCAGATGCGCATTTGGACAATACATGTCTCTTCAGTGATGCTCGTGGCCAAAATATTTGAAATCCAAAGCTTATATAAAAGATGAAGAGCTATAATCCAAAAGGTCCAAGAAGTATAGCCAAATCCGTGAAAGGAATCAGAGCTTTGCATGAGGGAGATACAAAAACACACCTGAATATTGATGATTTATATGCATATTAAATGACAATCAAGTACTGATATTTATATATTGAAAGATAAATGACATATTGGCATTATTTGGTATTTGTATACATTTATTGCTGTTGTCTGCTCTATGGTCGGGTTGTTGCCGCTTTGACACATTCCTTATTTCCTTTCTCAATTTTATTTTTATACCACATTATTAGGGTATTTGTGGTTTTTTTTTTCATATTTTGTTTTTGGTTGCATAAGTTTCAAGGACACAGTTTTTAACACTCAATCACGTCTGAATTTTAAGTTGTTCTAGTATTGTCAACGATTGAATTTTTACATCCATTTTCAGCATTTACTTTAAAGGATAATATTTAAAGATAATGTTTCCGCGGACAAATGAGCTTATTCATATATCTTATTAAACCAGTCTTTATCTCGTTTTTATTGTTTGAGGAAGTTTTAAGGGTATGTCATTAATCTTTTACTCGCTACAGAAAGAAAAAAAAACTCAGGAACAAGATATTTTACTAAGAACAATCAAATAAACATGAGTTTTATACATTTATACATTGACTACAACTTTGTACCTTTATCAACTGTTTCATGAAACATAATGAACAAAAGAAAATAATAAAGAAAAGCAATACATTTTGGTTGATATGTATTTGCAGCTATGTTACATGTATCACTATGTAACAGAATCTGGAACCTCTGGGTTTGATTTTGGATGTGCTTCTCAACAGGTATATATATAGTTAATAGCTGGTGTATACAAAGATAATATTAATATAATAACATCAAGAACATCGACATTTTATTCAATGTTTAATTACTTGAATGTAAAATAAAAGGCATCCTCAAAATCACGGACCAAAATGACTATAACACCAAGGTTATTTCAAATTAAAGAGGAGATACCAAGGGGACAATTACAAATCGTCAGCACAATAATAAAAAAACTAAAAAAAAAAAAAAAAACTGACAACACCATTCTCAAGATGAAAAACGACGCAAAAACAAACAATAATAACAAAATTTTAATCAGAACACAAAAGACAGAGCATCAATGAACACTTCAACTTTACCAATTATACCTTGTTGGTATACCCTTTTTTAAACACTTAGAACATAGAAACATTACTTTTACTTCCCTAAAAACAGTAATCTTTCAGGGAAATCAAGACAGGAAACGTGAAAAATTGCTGCAAGCTGTTTCGTTGTCTTTAATTCTCTCGAGAAGTTGACCACCCGGCAATATTCAAATAAATATATGTCATATACAATAAATAATACGTTAAATAATAACAATAATAAGTCCAGATTTGTCACAATATTGTGTGTACGTTAAAAACGATATTTATAAATTATCGAAGGAATACGACGGATTAAAAATACAAATTTCAGGTTTCAAATATTTGTTTCTAGCTCATCCTTATCGTGTTATCAAATGATTCAAAGGAGTTAGGTCCTTTGTATTTTTTTTCACTCACATGGACCAAGTCTAAAAGGTTTTCAATAGTTATCAAAGGTACAAGGGTTATACATTAATTTGATACGCCAGACGCGCGTTTCGTCTACATAATACTCACCAGTGATGCTCAGAACAAAAACGTTATAAAGCCAAACAATTTCAAAACTGAAGAGCATGGAGGACCTAAAATTCCAAAAAAGTTGTGCCAAATACGCCTAAGGTAATCTATTCCGAGGACAAGAAAATCCTTAGTTTTTTCTAAAAATTCAAAGTTTTGTAACAGGAAATTTATAAAAATGACCAAATTATTAGTATTCATGTCAACACCGAAGTGCTGACTACTGGGCTGGTGATACCATCGGAGACGAAACGTTCATCAGCAGAGGCATCGACCCAGTGGTGTTAATAGTTATCAAAGGTACCAAGATTATATACTATAATTTAATACGCCAGACGCGCGTTTCGTCTACATATGACTCATCAGTGACGCTCAGATCAAAAAAGTTATAAAGCCTACTCGAATATTAAAGAATTTATATCATATATTTCAGATATTGATACATAAATTAAGTAACTTAGCGCTACATGTTGCTGTTGAAAGAAATTTTAAATTCCATATATTTTTGTCATGTTTTGCTTCAACGGATATCGCTGATTACACGAATTAATGTGTATCAGAAAGACAAATCTGAAATTACCTACAAAAGATAAAGATGCCCTTCCATTCACTTTTGGATAAATATTAGTACTCTAAATTTGCAAACATCTATCAGAAAATACTGAACTCCGTGGAAATTTAAAAAACGGAAAGTCTCTAATCAAATGACAACATCAAAAGCTAAAACACACCCAAAGAATTGATAACAACTGTCATATTACTGACTTGTTACAGGCATTTTCTTATATAGAAAATGGTGGATTAAACCTGGTTTTATAGCTATCTAAACATTAAATAATTAATTCCATTATGTTGACAACGATGTGTAAACAAAACAAACAGAAATAATAGATAAAATGTCCATAATAAGGGTAAATCAGCCAACATTGTGTTATAACAAAACAAACAAATATGTAACAAAGAAGCACATAAAAGCATATAGACAAAGCACATAAGCAAAACTTAAAGACAAAAATACAAAAATGTACCATAGAAAATAACACAATAGGTACATAGCCACGTCAGATGTATCAAAGAAACACAAAAAGGCATATAGAAAAAGCACATAAGCAAAAACGAAATAATTAAATTTCGGTTTACGAACTAATTGCAGGCCTGTTTAATTTGGTGATCTGTTATAAATAATCTATAATAAATAAAAGTGCATACATTGGATACAAACTCTGAATTTAAGTAAAGTTTGAAAATCCAATTGAAAATGGCCCAGTGTGGAATGAATTCAAAAATACCAAACCTTTCTGCACTAACTTTGTATTTATCCGAATGAATCCAATCGATTTACCGAGGCGTGTTTTGTTCGATCTTAGTTTTCGAGTATTCAAAATAGGTTTTGAGTAAACTAATATTATGTTGTACATTGTGTTATGGATTAATGTGTCTGCAACGTAAATATCTGGTCTTTATTTATCGTAAAAATATTCCAAGGAACTAAAAAGAAACTTCCGAAGCCATAAAGTACCATATTTTTTTTCTCCGAAATAACAGTGCTGGAAGTTACAGAGTCCCTTAAAAGTGTTTTCCATTGAAAGAAAAAACGAAAAAAATCAGCGATCACCACGAAAATAGTCATTAGTCAACCTTTAACATGTTCAAAACAATTTTGGTGCGGTCGTGGCGAAATCAGATCGTAGTAAAAGCGGAGCGAGAGCGCAGTAAGGTCGTGGTAGGATCGAAAAGGTCGATGTACCATCGTAGCGAGAGCCGAGCGAAAGCGCAATTCTAGTGGAAGAGATTGCGCTAAGATATCACAGCGACGTTTCTACGACCTCACTACGACCATCACGTTCTCCCCGCGACCCTACAACTTCTACGACTATACCACGTTATACTACGCTGTCTAAGACCATAGTACGATTCTAGCAAACTCATGCCGTCCTCACCACACTCGTCTTACGACATAACTGCGTTCAAACTACGATCATTTAGAGTTCTAGCCATGCTCGGGTTCATTGTCATTGTCACGTAAAATATATAAATTCTCTCTAGGTTTTTGTTTGAATGTAATTTGGACCTCATGTTCCTAATTTCAAACAGCTAAACCATGCCTGATACATCTGTATCATTCCCACTATTGTTCAATATAATATCGTCATTTGATCGTGATGGTTCAGAATACGTTGTGATTCAGGTTGGATTGGTTTAATCGACATTTCATCTGGATCAGGACTTGTATAAGAGGCCAATCTAACTCTACCTCTAACCCTACAAACACGTCCATGAGTTCTTGTAGATTTTAGTGGCATGCCTGAGTTGTTTTCGAGAATTCTACGTCTTAATGAAAATTAGAAGGAATAGAACAGTGTTAATAATTTTATATCGATCATGATGTTGACGTCATTGCTAAGAGCGTGTTTAGATCGCGATTTGAACGTTGAAAGATCGTAAAATCATGGTAGTAGAAGCGTGCTATAATCGTAGAAGAAGCGTGGTAAGATCGTATTGCATTCGGATGAATCGTGGTATTGTCGTAGTGAGAACGCTATAGGCGTAGTAAGATCGTGATAATCGCTGTTAGGCCGCAGAATAAGCGTCGTGAAAACGTGGTATAATCGGTTGCAAAATGTAGACACGTAATCAGAACGTAGTAGCATCGTGAAAACAACTAAAATGTCGATCTGAATTTATTTTAGATCGCGGTGAGCGTGATGCAATTATGGTTTAGTGTGACTGGGACATTTAACGGAACGACCAGAAACCAGCTGAAATATTCGTGACTTGGTACAGGCATTTTTACAAAGAAAACGGTGAGTTAAATCTGATTTAAAATGTAGACTAACCTTCCTGTGTGACGTTATTATAGATCCTTTATATTGACAAAATTATGTGCGTTACTTAAACAAGCATGAGTTGTAAACGTGATTATAATTGAATTCGGCATATCAAAAGTGTATAAACATTCATCGAGGGTACACACAAATTATAAAACTTCCATACATCGGATTATCCGAGAGCTCATCTGCAGGCACGATCAAAGGCAAAAATATGAAAGCTGGATGACAGTTTTTATACGGAGCGACGTCAAAAGTATTATGAAATGACCATAAAAGGTGATACGCAGAATATGTTACAATAAACGCACTTTCTTATATGATATTCCATATTCTAATTATTGTTATCTTATCAGTGCTGTGAACCTGAACAGTTACATGGATGTGCTGAAAGTAACCATGTGTAAGTTTTTTGTTTTATATTCTATGACAAATTGCATTCCATCCAGAATACACGAGTTTTGTATGGTCATTTCCATGTTAGCTTTATCTTATGCCTCGTTCACACAAATAAATTCGATTTTATTTTTTGTATTTTTGTCTTTAAGTTTTGCTAATGTGCTTTGTCTATATGCTTTTATGTGCTTCTTTGTTACATATTTGTTTGTTTTGTTATGAGTAAAATTATAACACAATGTTGACTGATGTACCCCTATTATGGACATTCTATCTATTATTTCTGTTTGTTTTGTTTACACATCGTTGTCAACATAATGGAATTTAATGTTTAGATAGCTATAAAACCAGGTTTGATCCACCATTTTCTATATAAGAAAATGCCTGTAACAAGTCAGTAATATGACAGTTGTTATCAATTCTTTGGGTGTGTTTTAGCTTTTGATGTTGTCATTTGATTAGAGACTTTCCGTTTTTTAAATTTCCACGGAGTTCAGTATTTTCTGATAGATGTTTGCAAATTTAGAGTACTAATATTTATCCAAAAGTGAATGGAAGGGCATCTTTATCTTTTGTAGGTAATTTCAGATTTGTCTTTCTGATACACATTAATTCGTGTAATCAGCGATATCCGTTGAAGCAAAACATGACAAAAATATATGGAATTTAAAATTTCCTTCAACAGCAACATGTAGCGCTAAGTTACTTAATTTATGTATCAATATCTGAAATATATGATATAAATTCTTTAATATTCGAGTAGGCTTTATAACTTTTTTGATCTAAGCGTCACTGATGAGTCATATGTAGACGAAACGCGCGTCTGGCGTATTAAATTATAGTATATAATCCTGGTACCTTTGATAACTAGTAAATTTTATTCGAATTAAATTCGAATCAGATGCGAATACTTATCAGTTAATTCGCATTAATTCGAATTATACTTTGTTTTAGCCACTTCCTGAGGTGTAACTCGAATTAATTATAATCAATCAAGGTAGCTTGCGGGTATAAATCATTTTTTTTAAATATAGTTTTCTATAAATGAACTTTATCATATACTCAATAGAAAAATAAAATTAAAAAATGAGGTCACCGTTCATTTAAGATCACAAACTACCTTCAAAAGAAGCATACATTTTTGAAAAGGTACTTTTTTCTGTTGAACTAATAAGAAAAATAGAGGTAATATCGAAATAAAAAAAGAATTATAATACAGAAATCACTTAGATTTTACCATAGTTTAGTTTAAGTACAGCTTATTTGAAAAAAAAATAATAATAAGTATAGGTCACCGATGGGTTATAAAAAATATTTCAATTTTAATGACAAAATATGGCATTTTTTCACCAAAGGGAGATACTTTGGAGCTTTTATGATGATATCTGGATTCAACACAAATTGTTTTTTAGTTGATGTTTGTACCATATGATAAAGTAAAAACTAATAAAGTAATAAATAAAATTTGTATTGAAAAAAAATGCTGAAATTTTTGTACCTTTGAGCCTCCTGAATGCCTACTTCAGATGTACATTTAATTCCAATTGAATTCGAATCGAATGCAAATCAAATTCGCTAGTCGCGTTCACACTCTGTTCTTTTTTTTAATTGGCTAAAACGCATTAGAAATGCATTTTTGTTAACGTCGTTCGGACAGTAAAGCGAAGTTGACGCGCGTTGCAATTCGAATTCGACTTTACGTTTGGACGTAAAATGTTTCGACTGCGAATTAAACTAGTTCGAGTTAGTTAATACGAATCGAAATCGAATTTCGTTTGAACGCAGTATAGTTTATAATGCGAATTAAATTTTAAAGTCGTTTCGACAGTAGAGCAAGTTTGACTCGCATTGTAATTCGTATTAGAATTTAC
The DNA here is from genome assembly GCF_965363235.1 of Mytilus galloprovincialis. Classification (NCBI taxonomy): domain Eukaryota; kingdom Metazoa; phylum Mollusca; class Bivalvia; order Mytilida; family Mytilidae; genus Mytilus; species Mytilus galloprovincialis. Next base: position 25,699,420 of record NC_134839.1, on the reverse strand, counting down.
GTTCGGACGTCAAACATTTCGAATGTGAATTAAACTAATTCGAATTTGATAATGCGAATCAAATTCGAATTACGTATGGACGCATGCAGCATGACACTACTGTTTGTAATTGTAGTCAGAGTTAAAATCTAGTACATGAGGAGAAAGATGATGATTGAAAAATCAGTTATTAATCTCTATAAAAGAGAAGCGAAAGAAACGAAAGGAGTGTACACACTCATAAGACGAACACTAACTGATAAATATTGTAACGAAATGGGGGTCCTTTGGAATGGAACTTGTTTTCCCTAAAATTGTGTGATGGTGTTGTTAAAACCTTACCGTTAATTGACTGTTTTTATTATTCATTTCTTGCATAACTATGATTGTTAACTTTTTATTATTCTTGTCCATGTTTTTACAATCGGAACACCTGTGAATTGTTTACTTCAAATGACGTACAACACAATGACGTCATAACCTATTTTTGTTATGACGTGTGGCTTTGGTAATTTAGGTAAATGGTAAACCAAAATGGTAAATGGTAAATCTTTTCGGTAAATGGTTTACCTAAGTATAAATACGGTACAGAAAACGGATAAGACTTCAGTACGACTTTACCCTGGGCAAGTAACACACGCTAATTCCAAGCGATTTAAATATATACATGTACCGAAACCATTTACCAGACTAACCATGCTAACGTGAGGGTACCCAAATTGCACCTATTTTGACAGTTTTTTAACCTACGTTTTTTTATGCTTCAGACAAAAGTTTTCATTATGAGTTTATTTTGTAGATGTATCATTATTTAATATATGATTTCACCAAATTAATTTTAAATCCATATAGAATCATAGAAAAAATGGTCTGAACTGACCTGCAAACCATCAATGATTCTGTAATGAGGAGTACCCAAATTGCATCCATGCTTAAATTTGCATCGTCAAAAGTCGAATAACAGAGTTGTCGATTAATTTTTTCAAATATTTTTAACAATTGAATATTAGTCCATGCTTACTCTTAATTTTTTAACAAATAGATACTTTTAACACATTGTATTTGCTAATTTTAAAAAGATGACGTTTTGATGACGTCGCACGGTGACGTTTTCGTACATTTTGCTTTTTCAGTAAACACTTCATCTGTTGATAAATACTGTGAACATTTTGTGTATATTTAAATAGTTTTACCTATGTTGAAAGACATGCATGATATAAAATCATAAAAATTCAAATTGTATATTCTGTATTCTGTAGGTGTCGCTGTTGACACTGGATTGTCTCCCTTGTAATTATTTAAATCTCGCGTGTATTTATATTTCACTCTGGTAAACAACTCACTTGTACTTTAAAATACATACTATTAGGTGGCAACTGTGCTTAACATATTTTTCCAAAAATTAAAAAATATATCTACATTTATTAATTAACATGAAAATTTAAAGGAAAAGAAAGAAAAAAAAAATAAAGAAAAAAAATAAAAAAAATCTAACATTACATTAATCAAACCGGCGCGACTCGCAAATAAAGTCACCCAACAATCGCATTAGTGTTTCATTAGAGACGGAGACATTGTCGTTTTTTTCTATTGACAATAAAAGTTCCAAATCAATATGTAACGATCCCGTGTTGAAGTATATCTCATGTATAAGTTTCTGTCTTGCCTCTTCATAATTTTCACAAAATAGTAAATAATGTTCCACAGTTTCTAATTGACCGCATTCACACTTTGGGTCTATATTTTGATTGATTTTGTTTTGATAATTTTTTAGGTAGTATCCGGATCTTAAATTTCTAATAATTTTTGCTGTTTTGTGATCTGGATAATTAAATGTCGATTTATTGCTGACAGTCTGATGAAAGTTATAATAAAATCTTCCTGTATCACTATTATCCCATCTATGTTGCCACTTTTTATTTACTAAAATTCTTGCTGCTGTTTTAATATCTTGTTTAGTTACTGTAATATGGGCTTCTTTCTGAATTTGATTTGCCTCTTTAGCTGCCTCTTTAGCTAGTTTATCAGCTATTTCATTTCCTCTAACATCTGCATGTCCTGGGGTCCAATCAAAATTAATTCTTATTCCATGGTGTTTTTGGATACATTTAATAAGGGAAATAATTTCATGTGAAGTGGATCTGTTATTTTCAATTTTCCAATTTAATGTTAAAATTCCAATTGCTGTTTGACTGTCCGAAAATATTTTTACTTCTTCAATTAATGTTTTGTTTTCAATTCTGCTTACATAATCTAATACTAATTTTATTGCAACCAGCTCTGCCAAAAGAATTGAACCCCTTTTTGAAACTGGTTGTTTAAGTTCAATTTCTTTATTGTTGAAGATTACAATTGCACCTGCTCCACAAGGTCCTGGGTTGGATTGGCAAGAACCGTCTGTAAAAGCAACAACTGTTGATGGAGATACTGTGTTAAGTTTGTTTAATATTAAATTTTTTCCTGTGATTTCTTGTTCTTGTTTAGTCTCTTGGAAATCTTGTAAGATATCCGCAGCTATTTTTGGTAAATAGGTGCAATTTGGGTCCCCGGTGCAATTTGGGTACCGTTACGTTAAGTAGTAATTAGACTACTTCCGTATAATGTGGGCTTGTTAATTCTTTTACAAGTTGCATTTAGAGAATAACTTCTCGAGTTGCATTTAAAGAATAACTTCTCGAGAGAAACGTTATATTTTGACATTGAATTTGATTTACCATTTGCCGATAATCAAACTAAACTTTCGAGGTATTTATATTTCCGCTATTCATTTTCTTTACGATATTCTAGGGTTAATAAAGTATTTATTTGTTAGAATAAAATAATGAGCACTGAGAAATATACTATTTGTATGAATTGTAGATATTTAACGCATATTAAAGTTAATGCAAGTTGATTTTTATTTAACGAGTCTGTTATTCTTACATAAACCTAAACAGAACCAAACTAAGATCTACCAGAATACCACTAAGTACCACAAAACCTATACAGAACCAATCTTAGATCTACCGGTATACCGCAAAGTACCACGATACCAGAGTACCACGCTACCAAAGAAGGGTCGCCAGTTATAACTTTAGTTCATATATACTTATACATTGTTATAAAACACATTCTTATAGCAAAACACTAAGGGTTACACATTTATAGTTTAACATCAAAGCCTGATCGCTCGGTTTTCGTTACAATATCATGGCAAAGGTTTGAATAAACACAAGAACTGAAAATTGCTACATATTCCATGTTTTTAAATTGTAACCATTTAAACCTTCATGACATATCATTCATTTCTAGATTTCCTCCTGATTGTTTTCCTAAATACAATGATGGTAGCTGGTGAGTATAGGGAACAACAGAATACAAGTATTCAATAATTGGAATTTAATATACAGTTTATATATATTGGTGATAACGCATCAACTTCATGGAAGAATTTTTAAGACCAGAAGTGTTAAAGTTGACTATATTTTCAAGGAGCAATTTATCTATTTTATTTATCTAAAAACTAGACAAAGTGATTCCCCGCACTCCACTCTGAAATAAATGTAATACAATAAAGTCTATCATTTTCTTTGAGACATTTTTGTTTTGCCTGGGAGACATAAATGATGTCCCTGCAGATACAAACTATTTTTTTTAAATACACAACGTTGAATGTGGGAGCTCACAGGTTTAAGGTTTAATGTAGGAAGAGTTATAAGAAAATGCTACGCACTTCATAGACACGTATATAATAAGAAATAACTACGTTCAACTATCTCCTATAAAATAAATATGCATGAAAATCAAAACCGTGACCATTAATATACCTTCAAGATATGAACAAAAAGCTAGCAAAGTGAAAACTTCTTAGCATTCAAACTATAGATGGTATTCAGAAATTATATATAATGCACCTCTTATGCAAGCATATAAAATATTAGAAGTTCAACTATCTCCCAAAATTTGAAAAAAGCAAATATTATTAAAAAACAAAACCCTGACCATATGCACACCTTCATATATATACAAACATCCAGCAAAGTGAAGCATTCTATCATTCAAACTTAAGGAGTAATTCTGAAATTCTATGCACCTCTTATTGGTGTATATACACCAAAAATTACAACTATCTCCCAAATAAGCAAATATGTATAAAAATCAATACACAGACCACTTTCAATATACAAATGTATGTACAAATAACCAGCAAAGTGAAAACCTGGAGGAGTTATCTTTAAGGTAGAGTGAATATGCATTGTCTGTGACACCGGAAAATACATGTACTTTCCATCATTTCAGCCTTGTTAAAGGTCACATTTTATAACATAATACACAGTAACATATAATGCATGACGCAGAATACAGAGCTTTGCGTGTTGAAACGACACTGAAACAAACAGTATTGATAAAATGCAATACATGCGACTCATAAATAAAGTGCCAAACGGATCTCAATTTGCCGATTTTACGGGTTTGCATTTTTTTCCCCTTTTTGCATGAAATTTAACCACTTAAAAGCGTAAACAAAATGTCTATTAAATTCATATTTCCTGCATATCTTTAAATTGCAATGTAAATGAAATCTTATAGCGAAGTTTCAGTGATATCATAACCAGATGGGTAGCAATTACAATTGTTCATCAAATCATATTTTCAAGAGACAGTGAAGTATTTTCTAAACAACCAAGGTTAACTTCTATCTTGAATAAAAGAGATACCAAAGGAATATTAAAACTCATAGGTCGATGAAAAGTGACAACTAAATGGCAAACAAAATGAACAGTTTACAAAACACAGCATAAAGTCTGAACAATACGAACCCCATAAAAAACGGGGTATATTGAAGGGGCTTCGGCAAGGTGATTAGTTCCTGAAAACTTTAAGCATCGGTTAAGTTATTAGCAAGCTTTATTGATCATTACTTTCTTTTCTTTTTTAATCATTTTTAGAAGGTGGACAAGAATGTCTGTCATGCACTGCAATGGAAAGTGCAGATGACTGCGTCCATCGAATCCAATGTGGTGATGACGAGGTTTGAAAATCTTTTCTAAAAACTCGTTTTAAAAAGGCCTGATATGTAGAACAAAGTATTATTTATTTACGTCTTAGATAAGACCTGGTACGAGTGGAAGAAGCTTGTCCCTTTTTATACACCAAACAATGTATTGAAAGAGCGAGGGGCGAAAGATACCAAAGAAACAGTCAAACTCATATATCGAAAATAAAATGACAACGCCATGGCTAAAAATCAAAAAGACAAACAGACAAACAATAGTGCACATGACACCCGTCGTGTTGCTTATGTGATAACAAATCCGGTAAATAGTCTGATTCGGTAGGTCACATTGATGAAAGGGAAAGGGATTGTAGTTACGACGTAAGGAACATATCCGATTTCATTTGTGAAACCATATCATTTGTGAAATATTGAGTATACCGATGAAACACTGTAATAAGAGCACACAAATATCGACAATGTCCTATTATATGCATGCAATATGACAATCCCAAATTGATCAGCAATAAATATTTCTTCTTTTGTTTTGTAATTTTTTTATATTTTCATTCATACATTTATACTTTTAAAGGTTATTTATTGAGAGTCAATGTAAATTTCTCGAAATTTCAGTGAAACAGTACTAGTACTAAACCTTTTCAACAACTATCGACACCGACTAATGACATATACAGTTTACAGTAAAATTGAAGGCTCATCTCAAAGACAGAAAAAACATCATGAATATAATTACGTATGCATATTCGATTTGGCAGTTATATATTGTATACTGTCTTGACCATTTTGCTACATAAAATATATTAAAAACACAGTCGAGTTGGATTTTTTTAACCGATCTTTACTTTACCTGATAGACATATCATATTTTGGGAGGGCTAAATTTATTAATTTTAAGGCCGAAGAAAAATATCACATTTTTTTTTCTTATCAACGAAGGACTCATCTGCTTCAAGATACCTTGTTAAAGTTGGTGTATTTCCTTAATGAATAGGGAAACATGTAATTGACTTCTTGTTCCAATGTTAAAACATTTAAGCAGTACAAACCTACGTATGGAATTTATATTTCAACTCGTTAGTTACTATAGAGCTTAATGACATTGCAAAGTCTTTTTGGACAGTATCAGGCGAGGGTTTGGAGTCTAACGACTAAGAACAACCTCCATTTGATTATATGGTTGTCCTCACAAACTGATTGGCCGTGTTCCGAAAGACAACATTGGCACTCATACCACATCTTCTTATATCTATACACCGTGTCCCTTTGTCGAAGAGTCTTTATCCTGTTCCAAAAATTTCCCTTTATGTTCCTTACAGGAAGCGGGACTTGCTTAGCACTGGAGTTTAATGGGGTCCGTGTTTTTTATATGTTACCCTGTCATTGCTATATTTTGTTTTGCTGTCACCTTTTCGGACTTTGTTTCTCTATTTCCATTTTCATAAACATAGCTCTGTTTTTGTAATCTTTTCTTTCTGTCGAACTTATAATTCTTTTAAAATTTCAACTCTGACCATTCAAAGGAAGGTTTTCAATCTAATAAGACTAGTAAAACTCCGTCGCATGTTTTGTGCGCCTGAACTAAGTCTAAAATATGTTTGTGATGGGTATGCATTTGATGACACGGTCGAATTTCAGTTTATGATGTTATATTTTGACATTATGCTTCGCCTTCATATTTGAATCATTTTTAGTCGATCATAAATCGCTTTTTGTTTATTTTCTTATTTTTTCTCGATTTTTCTTTGGGAAAATGAGAAGGATGTCTTACCACAATGAAGAATGTGTGTTTTATGTGATTTGATTCCAATTGCGGAAAGCACAAACAGCAAAAGAAAAATAGTTTTTAATTTAATCGGATTCGGCAGATATATCATGGACCAATGCCAAATTTAACAGACATTGTAGAAACATGTGCCTTCCTTGTCAACAGACATAAATCATTGGTTAATTTAACATCACCTACAACCATCCATTTTTTTTCATTTTCAAAGTGCATCAAGACCGCTTGAAGCTCAACGTCTAATAAGGTGAAATGATATTTAAATCCCATCCTTTTCTTCACATTTAATCAATAAAATCCATCTCATTTGGACTCTGCTGGAAGGTTTATCATTGCCTAGCAAATAAATTTCTGGCAAAACATTCAATAGTGATCAATACTATTATTGTTTTGACGACCCCTCATATTTTACCTGTTGTAGTCGTTCTCAACTGAAGGTATATACAATCGTTGAATAGGTCTTATATTATTTGGTATATTTATTGCTTGTTGTATTACTGTTTTTGATTCTTTTGTTGTTGTATATATTTCAAAGACAAAGTTTATTAACTTACTAGTTTCAAACAAGCAAGAAACTAAAGCTGTCCTAGTCTGCACAACGCTTTTTTTTATCCAATTTTGGAATACTAATAAGAAAGTATTAATGCTGAAGTCAATTAATCTGATTGACATTTTTTATGATCACACTTCTTTTTATTTAGAATTTTGTAATCTTTAATAATACGGTATATATTTATATCGTTTATTATTCGTTTCTGTAAGAAAGAATCTAGGAATAAATGTCTCAACCAAAAATATGGTGATAAAATTAATTGAATGAAATATACTAAATTTCTTAAAATTTCCGACTATAACTTACTCAATTATAAAACATTTATCTCACAAATTCAATAATGTAAAAGAAAACAAATTTGCTTAATTTATATTTGCAGTTATGCTACATGCATCACTATGTTACGGAATCTGGAATCTATGGGTTTGATTTTGGATGTGCTTCTAAGCAGGTACATATCGTTAATCACTGATGTTAAAAATATAAATACATAATAAAAAGAACATTGACCTTTTATTCCAATAGATCAAAAAGACATGATAGAAATCATTGGCGTGAGAATAAGATCCTCACGTTTATTTCCAAAAGGCGAATAATCCCTAGGAGACTCTCGAAATAGCAGTCCGAAATACACAGACAACATCATGCCAAAAACAGAATTGTGGATTAAATCTGGTTTTATAGCTAGCTATCTAACTTGTATGACGGTCGCTTAAATTCAATTATATTGACAACGATGTGTGAAAAAAACAAAGAGGCATAATAGGTAAAAATGTTAACATACAGGTACAGCAATCAACATGGTGTTGTAATCTTAATCACTATAAAAAATCAAATATGTAACAAAGAAGCACAAAAAGGCATGTAGACAAAGCACACTGGCAAAAATGATAGACAAGAATACAAAAATGTTCAAAAGCATGATTACATAATGACGGGATTATAAGTACAAAGCCACGTCATGTGTATCAAATAAACACAAAAAGGCATTGGTTTTAAAAAGTCTGAGAAGAAGCTGCTGCAAGCTCTTGAATCTCGAATAAGGTTGGAAATGTATATTCCATATGCAGGTGGAGTAAGTATACTAGTATTGCTACTAAGGCGGGGAAATTGATAATTTCAAAATTAAAACCGTCTCGTTAGTCATAGATTATAGTACTAAGATGTGTACTGGACGATTCATGTTAATTTACCTTTTAGAACATTTGAGGCAATAGTTTCCTTGTAACCCCCAGGCAAACAGGACTCGATACGTTATGTTATATTGTATGAATATTATTTCTTAAATTTCGGTCATTCGATAGAGAGAAAAAAAACGTATTCTGGATTGTAAAATTTTCGGCACAAAAATTCATCTAGTAACTTACCATGCAATGGTTTTAGAGGAGTTGTGGAATTGAGTAGAATATCATATTTATGGGACTAAGCTTCTCATCCGTTTCAAACACCTTTCTGTGGTGTTACGGTCTGGCATGACTAGACTGAGAGAATCGCACGAACTTCATATATAGTGGATATCGTCTTTTGTAATGTAAATTTTTCGGACCATATGAGTATTTTGACCATACGCGTATGGTCATAACCATATGCGTATACTCATATGGTCCGACCATACGCGTATGGTCCGACCGTACGCGTATGGTAGGACCATATGAATACAATGTATATACTCGTATGGCTATTAACAGGTCGGACCATATGAGTATTTTGACCATATATGTATTTTTTTCAAATATGCATTCCACACGTTTCGTTTCAATAATTATAATACAATAATTAGTTATCAAAGGTACCAGGATTATAATTTAGTACGCCAGACGCGCGTTTCGTCTACATAAGACTCATCAGTGACGCTCAAATCAAAATATTTATAAAGCCAAACAAGTACAAAGTTGAAGAGCATTGAGGATCTAAAATTAAAGAAAGTTGTGCCAAATACGGCTAAGGTAATCTATGCCTGGGATAAGAAAATCCTTAGTTTTTCGAAAAATTCAAAAAAAGTTTTGTAAACAGGAAATTTATAAAAAAAAACTTGATCTAAAAAAGACAATGATAGTTACATGACAATGTATTAATTTAAAGGCTACGTTAAAATTAAATATTAATGCCAAAGTTAATTTTCTTCGCTTATTACATTCTTGCATGTAGGCTTTTGGCGACATTTACTTCCACACGGGAACATAACTTTTTTTCGCATTTGCACGTACGTCTTGGTTGTGTACGATGCTTTTCAGTTATACCCTTTGTTTGCAAGTAAAAAATAGCCTTCTTTGCAGCTGTGGGCAGTGATGTAAGTTTTTGGTTATTGCGATATGTCGGCTACGATGTTTATGAAGCTCTAGGTCTTAAATATCGTAATATTTTCAAGACAACTGAAATAAATGTTCCTTGTCAATGACTTCTTCTGTAACAGTTTATTGAGGAATATTTGGAAGTTATATTTTCAAATCGACATTTTGCTTTTCGCTCGTTATAGCAAATCGGCAATGGACTTTGGCATAAAATGTGTTAATTATAGTTTTGACCAGGTAGTAAAATTAACTATTTGATTGACTAAGATTGGTGAAAGGTCGGCGATTCTGTCCAGGTACTCTGACTTTCTTAACCAATACAAGTTAGCCTCATATCCAACTGACGTTTTGATAGCTTTCACAGCGGGTATCATACAGAATTAATTTCATGTATGTACCTGGTAACCCTTATTTAATACCATCTTTTGAGGATAAATACCGGGTACATAGAAGTGCTTCTTCCTTTCATTTAGGTTATTCAACGTCGCTTCAATGGATCTGTTAATTTCTACAGGGATTGGCAACATTATAAAAATGGGTTAGGACAAGCGAGCGGTGAATACTGGATAGGTACACATTCACGTTATTGTTAAATTCTATGTAAACACGTTTATATCTAGTCTTCTTGTAATGCATTTAAAAAAACTAAATTTAACAACACAAGAATTATATTTTGTGTACGTCAGTCGCGCGTTTCGTCCAAATAAGACTCAATAGTGGTGTACGAATCAGACCAGAAGGCCAAAATCGAATACGAAGTTGAAGAGCATTACAGTCTGGAAATGATAATTTAAAAAAAAAAATGAAATATTGTTGTTAAGTACTGTTAATCTAAACGTCGTCATACCAGAACGCTACATAAAACGACAAGCTCATGGCCTTACCTACCTTTATGAAATAAAAACATAAAATGATCATACTGTACACATTTGAATAGTTAAAGATTCAAATTTGAATGGAGGTATTTTTTTGGTCATATGAACTACTAATATATTAATAACCTCATTGGCCAATTAACTTAGGCGGAAGTCCATGTGATTCTGTCTCATTTGTTTAATATCCACTGAAGAGAGCGGACCGTGTCCTGACTGCTCAGGCCAAGTTGGCAACATACTTCATAGGAAAGGTATATATTTTTTATTTTAAATGGCAAGAGGCCATATGATATAAGAATGACAAGAGGTCATGTAATTTGAGAATAGCAATAGACATAATACATTTTTAAATGGGCAAGAGGCCATGAGATATGATACTGGAAAAATGGCGAGGGCCAAGGAGATGGTTTGATTTATTTGGATATGGTACCGTAATATTTATTTTTTGATAAAGCAAGAGGTTTTGAGATATAATTGAAGAATAATGACAAGGGTTATAAGGTATAATTTGAAAAAATAACCAGGGCCAAGGAGATATAATAAATTTTAGATTGGCCGGAAAGTCCGACACCACGAGGTCGAGTGCGAAATAAATTATATCTATAGGACCAATGTTTTTTTTTTTTTTAACATTTGTATTGTATTTATATTCTAAACTGGTTGATAAGATATGTTCATTTCATAGTTTCTCACAAAATTTAATGAGGTATAAAGATTTTCAACAATCCCGTCGTGGCGAAAGGTGCGCTCGACACGTGTTATCATAGATTTTATAAGATTTGATTTATATAATCAAATGATAGACACTTTTAAAAATGTTGTTTGTTTCTTTAAGATTATAATGATAAATAACATTTGCCTATGTTCGTTTATTATGTGTGGTACTTCAGATAGTTTTTAAAAAATGCCAAAAGGGGATTTCCCTCAACAGGTGCGCAAGGTCATTTGATGTCTAGACTAGTGTGTAGAGTTGTGTATTTTCAGATGGTTTTACCCACGTGTTTGAAACGGAGGCACTCATTAAAAGGGGTACGGTTAGTGACAGCTATTAAGAGAATAAGAGGAGGACAACCACAGGGCTTAAAGGAGTTTGCCCGTTTTCAAAAGGACAACAAATTGGATAATTTATCCATGGATGATCTGAGGCAACAGGTTTGTAGTACTATTAATCATTTCATTGTTTGACTTGATTTATCTTGCTACTATTTTAAAACCATTTATAGACAATCATATGCAAGTCAAGTGTTTTGTAATACATTATAAATAAACCAGTTTTATTTAAATTTAGCAAGGTTACTAGTACAAGAAGTAAAACAAAAGCTCTGTTGAGTTTTATTTGTCATTTTTTTGTTTTTGTTTTAAATTATTGATCAGGTTCTGGATTTAACTGGTGCAGAACTACAAGATTTACTTCAATTTGCCAATAGAGATAATACAGTTGAAGAAGCCAGGTGGGCCACACATTGTTTGATACTGTATGCAAATGAATATGGGCAACCTAGTGGACAAGATTTAACCCAGTCACAAGATCAAGTAAGTAATTTCTAGTCCTGCACTTTGAATGTAATGTCTTGGCTGGCAGATAAAATTAAATCTATTGAATTTTATATATACAATTCTGCACATTGACTAGGATGACAAGCTTAGAAGACAAATCAATGATCGCACTAGAGAATTTCTAAAATTGTATGCCAATGAGATAATAACCTAAGAAGTAATTGGACAATGCCATCATTTATGGTCTTTGTGTGGCCTTCACTTATGAGCAACAAATTGTACCACATAACGAGCATATAAAAATATAAAATTGTCTTGTTGGTTAATACATAATTACTTGTCTTACTGTGACGTAATCCATACTGGTTGAATCCAAGTATATGTTTATTCATATTTATAAATGAAAATATTGACAACACTGTGGTAATTTACATAGAATTTTGATATTAATAGTGATTCACTGGCATTGACTGGTGTTATGTAATGTGTGTTAATAATGATACCGGTTTTGTTTCTGTTTTTAAGACCGATTTTGTTTTCTGTTTTTAAGACTCCCACTACTAGTGCTAATCCTGGCAATGTGCAGATGAGTGGTGACATTGTGCAGAGTAGTGGTGACAACAACAACAATGGGACAAATAAAAGGAAGAGGGACGATTTGGAAGACAGGATTGCTAACTTAGAGAATACTACAAAAGAAGAAGTTGTTAAGAACTTAAAGGAGAAGGTGAGGACACTTTGTCTGCAAGATAATCCTAGTGATTCACTCATATTACTTACTCTGGAGGAACTTGCTAAAGCTGCAAGACGGGTTAATCATGATGATGCCGATACTTTTGAAGAGTTAATACGTCAGGCAAACCGACATCAATTAAAATTAGATATCTCTTCTTTGTGTTTGTCCGTACTGGGTGGTAAGGTTGCGGATGCAATCACAAAAGCTGTGTCGAAGTGTTTAAAGGAAAAGCAACCTGAAAAGGATACTACTCCAAAACCTGAAGATTCGCCATTGCATAATTTATACCCGCAATACCAGGCTCCTTGTATGTATCCATACAATGCTATGCCTTACTTGCAACCGCCATATCCAGGTGGCTTTAATGATAATTATAGGGGTAGACCCCGAAATTCTGGAATACGCCAGAGAGGTGCTTGTCTGTTTTGCGAGAGTACAAGTCATCAGATAAGAGACTGTGACAAAATGAAGGCTGCAAAGGGAAAATAATGTTTTTCGTATATTTGTATGTTCAATTAATTGGGGAATTTTAATTTATTGTGAAATATTTTGTTTTTTATTTTATTTTATTTTTCTCTATTTGAAATGTCTTCATTTACAATTCAAGGGTCACTGATACCCTAGTGGTTCTACATGTTCCACGTGGATTGTAGGTGAAGGGGTTTCTCCTTAAAGTGCTCTTATGTTGGTTCTTGGATATAGAGAGAGTTTTATTTTCTCTTCAGAATAGTAATACATTGGGAAGTTTAAATTCATTCAACATTCATGTTCCAGAATGGGAAATGGAAAGTGGTTTTAATCCCGAAAAGGTACAAGTACGCCAAGAACCAGCATGGGTAACACTTGGAGGTGAAACTCCTTCACTTACAACACACGTTCCTTCGGCTGAAGAAGTTCTGAATGGTGCATGTGGTGTTCATTTTGATAGTGGGACTTTTCCTTTGCGTGATCCTGATCTTTTTCTAAGCGGTCAGATTCATCACCATTTGTCTAACTGGAAAGATATTCTAGTAGGGACAGATGATAAAGATATACTAAAATGGCTTATAAATGGGGTTGATGCTACAGATTTTTTCAGATACTTTAAAGGAAATTTTAAGGGTCGTTTCTATGATTCGGATATCCCTCCAAATCAATATTTTCAAAATTCAAAAATTTGTAAGCAACATGTTGATTTTATTTCAAAAGAATTATGCGAGAAAATTGCTATGGGTTCAGTTAAGCTGTTGGGAGCAGTTGGTGAATGTGAACCCCCTAGAATAGTAATGCCACTTACAGTCGAACCCAGCAAGCCACGTTTATGCCATGATGAACGTTTTTTAAATTTGTGGGTGAAAGATTTACCATTTCATCTTGAAACTTTGAAAGATATTCCTAGATTAGTACAGAAAGATGCATTAATGGTAACATATGATGAAAAGTCAGGTTATGACCATGTTAAACTTAGTCAACATTCATTTACATATTTTGGTATTCAGTTTGGGGGATTTTACATGACTTACACAACATTGCCCTTTGGTTGGAAAGCAAACCCATTCATATACCAGTCAATAGGGATGTGTGTAACATCATATTTAAGAAAATTAAATGTACTGAATACATTATATATTGATGATAGGTTTTCAGTAACTCGAGGGGGCCCATTGCAGTCTAGTGAGGAGAAAGAGTTCGAAGGTAGGAGGTTGGTTTATGTTATGCTGGAGGTTTTGACAAGGTTGGGGTATACTCTCGCTTAAGAAGTGTTCATTGGTTCCAGAATTTTGTAAGAAATTTCTTGGTTTTTTCGTTGATTCGGAAAAGCAAGCATTTATTTTACCAGAGGATAAGCGGAAAAAATTTATTGAGTTGCGTGAATTTATTTTGTCTTCTAAGGAGGTAGACTTGAGAACTTTACAAAGGTTTTCTGGAAAGTGTATTAGTATGCAATTAGCTGTACCTGGCTGTAAGCTTTTTTGCAGGGAGGTGAATGCTGCTATTTCTGTTTGTACTAAATGTAGTAGGCCTGTTAGGGTATTTGGACCTCTTAAAGAGGAGATTGAATATTGGAAATTTTTGGACAAATGGGAAGGCTTCTCAAAATGGAGACCAGAATTTCATAATAAGATTGACATGGTTACAGACTCTTCAGGTTATAGATATGGGGCACTTGTGAATTTAGGTGACAACCATTTGACTATGGGTGATTATTGGTTGGCTGATGATACTAGACCTATTCACGAAAAGGAGGCTGAAGCCATTTTGAAGGCATTGCAATCTTTGGGAAAATCTTTATTAGACTCTCGGGTTGATGTATTAACTGATAGCATGGCGGTAATAGGAGCCTGGAATAGTCAAGGGAGCAAATGTCCGGCCTTGAATTGTATTATGAAGGATATATTTCAGTTGGTCGCTGGGCAAAATGTTGATTTGCATCTAAGTTTTGTTCCATCTGAACTGAATAAGGCTGATGGTCCTTCTAGAATTTTGAACACGGCTGATACTATGTTGAGTAATGCTTCATGGGTTTTAGTTGATTCTCGATTTGGTCCACATACTGTTGATCTTATGTCTTTAGACTCGAATGTAATGCAATCAGTAGACAGTAGGCCACTTAGACATTTTACCCCATGGTTAACACCAGAAACCTCTGGTGTTAATGTGTTTTCCCAAGATTTAAAGGCAGAATCTAATATGTATGTATATCCACCCTATGTATTGATTTTTCCTTTGCTATGTTTTTTGAAGGAACAGTCAGTTTCTTGCACAGTTGTGGTACCTGAACTTTATCCAGTTCCTATGTGGTGGCCAATGTTGACTAGTTGTTCATCAACCTCCATTCTTCTAGGAGCTAGGGGTCAAAAAGGGGTTGTCAAAGCACCTTCAAGGAAAGGCTTTGTTGTTGATGAATTTGGTTTAAGATGGCCATTGTGGGCATTCAGAGTTTCTTTTTCTTGATCTTATTTTTGTTTATATTTCATGTGAAGTAATACATCTGTAATACGGATATTTCAAGTGAACTTAAAATGAATTGAATGTTTTTGTATAATTTTAATGTACCAGTGTTGCTAATCTTTTTATTTATGAAAAATATGTATATTGTTATTGGGTAATGCATGTGCATTGTATTTCTTTTGAGGTTATAAGTCCTATTAAGATATTTTCAATTTTTAATTGTTAAATTTTTTGTCATTGACCTAAAAATGGACCTTATATTTGTCATTGCAGATAAATAGTGACATTGATTTGGAAAAAATTGAGGGAAGAATGGACGAGTTAGATAAACGAATAACTTGTTCATCAGGTCACAAGAGGAAGAAAAGTTTTCAAGGTTCTTTTCTCCAATTTCTCCAAGATTTAGATTGCAAACATTTGTCAGTTTGTACACCTGATGATATTCGAAGATTTTTAATTTGGAAGGATTTTTCTGGAAAAACTACTATTCACGGTGTTCATTGCAAACATTTAGGCCAAAAGGGGGAGTTTGACTGTTTTTGTCCAAAACGACTGGCGTCCGGTACAGTTGAAGGGGTGATTAATCAATTGGTTAATATATTTGATGATAATGGCTTTGGGAGATATTGGGACATTTTTTCTAAGTCTGGTAACCCTGCTTGTGCCCCCATAGTAAAAGAATATCTTAAACTAATCAGGGAAGAACAAGCCAGTGCACATGTATTGCCAAAACAAGCTAAGCCTATATTTTTATCAAAAATTAAGGCAATGTGTTCATACATTGATAGGGAAATTAAAAGCCCTGGTCTGTCATTACGGGAGAGGTATATTCTGTATAGAGATAGAGCTTGGATGAAACTACAATTTTTTGCAGGTGATAGGGCTAGTGACCTTTCTTTAGTTGTTGCTCAGGAGGTAAAAGTATTAAATGATAATAGTGGCTTGGTTTTTCAACATACGTTTGGAAAGACACTCCGAGGTGATAAGGGAAAGAGTAATACATTTGTTATTAAAAAGTGTGATGACTTGTCTATTTGTCCTGTACAAGGTCTGCTTGATTATGTTAATTTTTGCCAAGTCAGTACAGTTGATATGTCAGTAGGTTATTTGTTCAGAATAGTTTCTGAAAAAGGCAGAGTGTTGGATAAGGCTGTCAATTACTCTGTCATGTATGAGAGATTGCGTTATTACTTATCACTGTTGGGAATTTATGAAGGAGAAACCCCCCATAGCTTTCGATCAGGTTGTGCAGTTACCATGGCTTTATCAGGGGCAGCTGAAAATGTAGACCAGGCAATGAAATATATTGGTTGGTTTGGCAGAACAAGTGCCGAGTACTATAGTAGAATTCATACATTAGTTGATGCAGGCAGTATTGCATTGAGATTATCTCAGGGTCTCTGAAAATATTGAAACTGTATTTAAAGAACAAGCTGACTATTCTAGTTTAGTTCATGTTTTTAACAAAGAGTAAAAGTAATCTTAATTGTGATCTAGCCCTAAGATTGAGGAAGTTTAATGAAGTATTTGCACCATATTCATTGTACTTGCATTGGTAATTAAAATGTTTTCATCGTAACTATCATTTTGATAAGTTTTATTTGAATAATTGAAATTGCACAAGTTATTATTGTTAAATTTATAAAATACCCATGCATACATTTTGTGAATCTAAGAGCAATGTATAATTATGTTATCTGTACAACACTTGTTATGTAATAAATAATATTAAGAAAGAAGATATGTTTTATTTTGAGTTTTGGGAAGAGGCATTATACTGTATTTGAGATTTTGGGTTTCATCTTCAGGAAGTCTGTAGAGTTTCTGCTACCCATAACTTAATGGAACTGTAGCAAGAAGATATTGGACACTGAGGATATGGTCATAACCTCATTGGCCAATTAACTTAGGCGGAAGTCCATGTGATTCTGTCTCATTTGTTTAATATCCACTCAATGAGGAGGCAAACGTTTGACAGAATAGGCAACGTTTGTACTGTAATGTATGTTTATAGCCTGCAAGTGAAGTTATTTTAATCCCACCTCATCCCACCCATTGTCTGTTTATAGTCGTGTGGTACCAAAATGTGATATACAGGATTGTATGTGAAATGTTGAGTTATTTTTGTTTTTAATTTATTCAATGCAGAGGCACCACAAGTCCTTCTAGTCTTTGATGTTTATTGTCCATCATAATAGGAGTTGAACAATAGACATGATAGAAATCATGACACCTAATTGCTAATTTCATGACATAGACTTGATTGGTTTTGTTATACTGAGTCATTTGGATTGTTGTTTGCTTAAAAGTTAAGTATTGTCTTGTTTAGAATCTATAGGAAAGGTATATCCCCATTTTGGTACTCCAGGAGTGTTCGATATCATCTCACACCAGTTCCCTGCAGAGTTTCTGCTACCCATAACTTAATGGAACTGTAGCAAGAAGATATTGGACACTGAGGATATGGTCAATACACATCTTTCTAAACTGCATGTTAAGACGGTTACACTCCATATAGTCTCATTTTTGCATGTGTCGTGTATCATTTTTTCAATAGCAATTAGTGACAAGGGTTAGTGTATATACTTAGATCCTTATGAAAAAGAATCGGTAGGAAAATGTTGTTTAGTTTGTACAATTTGTATTGCTTGAAACTAGAAATCATGTATTAAAAGGTAGTTTTTTGTAATCATTTTGACTTTATCGTTAGGTTTTTGTGTTTATTATAGTAAAGAATATAATCAATAACATTCATCTATCTAATAACTGTAGAAAAATACAAATTGATGTTCATCCGCCATCTGCTTTGCTTAAGTTCTAAATTGCTTCAGACACAAAACGGTGGCTAGCGCGATGTCAATGCATTTGCCTTAAGAGTCAAGCTTAATTTTCTGCAAAAATAACTCAGCTTGAGAATGAGGCGAAATCTAATAGTCGGTAGATTGGTACTCTTACTGTTTTAAAAGATTTTCATCTGTGATGTATTGGAAGCCTACCATACCGGCTTATCCTCTAAACCGGGCTCTTCGTCTGTTGGCTCTGGCAAGGGTTGTGGAAACAAACGATATCTGACTTGCAAACATACACTGAATGCCCAGACTTTTAACAGTCACTCCACTGGTACAAAATACACCATATTTTGCAATGTTAATTGCAAGACAACAAATGCTGTCTATCTTCTACAGTGTAAATGTGGTGAACAGTATGTTGGCGAGTCGGACCAGCCATTTCACAAACGAATCGTACCAATGCAAGCCAGACCTTCTTCTCAGTCAACATTTCAGATCCCCTGGCCACACTAAGGCAGATCTCAATCGACTGACCATCACAATCATTGACCACAACACTGCTTGGTCTAGGGAGGATAGACTCACTCGAGAAAGATTTTGGATAAGAAAATTAAAACTTTGGCACCAAATTTGATGTAGTTCGAATTCGCGCAGTGCTTTTCATTTGGGTTATATTACTTATTACTACAGTCTCTTTACCTTTCTCAACTCTAAACATATTTGTAATTATACCAGTTTAAATTGCTTGGTTCTATTCATTTTGGAGGGATGTAAAAGTACAAAGTTCTGTTGAACTATTTAACCGAAGTCAAAATTTATTATTATATTTTTTAAACTGCTATTTATTTGAGATGTTGAAATACGAAACCTCTGTTTTAATTATTCTACCGTTGTCATATTCAAAATATTTACAAACTTAGATCAGTCAGTGCTGTTAATTTGGAATATATATCCACTCATTCATTATTGACGGTAACATCGCAACTGTCATCCAGTCAGTGCTGTTTATTTGGAATGTATATCCACTCAATCGTTCTTGACGGTAACATCGTAACTGTCGTCACCTTTGAGATCTAGAGCTGTGCCAGTTCATTTCGCACATTACTATTTTTATTTGAAGCACATCTTTGCAGTCTCTGTAAATTACCTATGTCATGTTAATTTTTTAAGAATTGTACAAGCGTCTTCACTGGTTTTTTGTATAAATTTCAAGATTGTTATAGGATGTAAGCCAGACCTCCTTCTCAGTTGTTATTTGAGATCCCTTGGCCACAGTAAGGCAGATCTCAATCGACTGATCATCACATTCATTGACCACAACACTGCTTGGTCTAGGGAGGATAGACTCACTCGAGAAAGATTTTGGATAAGAACATTAAAACTTTTGGCACCTAATTTGATAAATGAAAAGATGTACTTCGAATTCGTGCACTGCTTTTCATTTGGGTTATATTACATAATACTACAGTCTATGTTTCTATTTCTTTACATTCATCAACTCTATTTTGTTTTGTAATTATACCAGTTTAAATTGCTTGGTTCTATTTATTTTGGAGGGATGTTAAAGTACAAAGTTCTGTTCAACTATTTAACCGTAGTCAAAATTTATTATTATATCTTTTAAGCTGCTATTTATTTGGGATGTTGAAATACGCAATCTCTGTGGTAATTAATCTACCGTTGTTAAATTTAAGATATATTTACAAACTTAGATCAGTCAGTGCTGTTTATTTGAAATGTATATCCACTCAATCGTTCTTGACCGTAACATCGTAACTGTCGTCCGGTCAGTGCTGTTTATTTGCAATGTATATCTACTCAATCGTTCTTGACGGTAACATCGTAACTGTCGTCCGGTCATTGCTGTTAATTTGGAATGTATATCCACTCAGTCGTTCTTGACGGTAATATCATAACTGTCGTCACCTTTGAGATTTTAGAGCTGTGCCAGTTCATTTCACACATTACTTTTTGTATTTGAAACATATATGTGCAGTCTATGTTGTAAATATCTAAATAACCTATGTCTTGTTTAATGCTTTTAGAAATGTACAAGCGTCTTAACTGGTGTTCGGTTTTAACTGTTTTATTGCATAAATTTCAAGATTGTTATAGTTCAATCAAAGTAGATTGATATGATTAATTTTACATCATGGTCATACTGAAAAAGGATATGTTATCCGAAATATTTATAAATAATTACATTTATAGTTTCCTTGTTTTGTTATTGGTGTTGTTTTGTTCACTTTTTAGGAGTTTATATAATTTATTTATTGTGTATATGTATCGTTACTCGTAACGATCCAGAGCCCTCATGGGAAAGATCGTGGACTATTATTCAGACTTTATATATACATGTATATATATATATACGTCTAAATATTTGTCATCTTTCCGATAGATATATAAACGGTTTTAATCAGGACTAAGGGATATAAAATTATCTTACAACCAATACAATTTACGTCGTCTAATATGGTCGCTGTGAAACCATGATCAATTTAATTCATATCTGGTAAACAAAATGAACAAAACTCAGTTTTATTCCATAACTTAATTTTAACATGAGGAGATGAAGTATGATTGTCAATTAAACAACTTTATCCACCAGTGGTCAACCGATGTAAACAACGAGTATATTTTGTAAAATTTTGTAGGCAATGACATCATGCATGCATTAACAGCTGATTTAAATCACGCTCTGATGGTAATTATGACAGATTACAATAATGTTACAAAGTATGCGGAATATTCATCTTTCCGTGAAACTAACGACAAAAATGGATATCAGTTAACTTGCGGCAAATACTCAGGAAATGCAGGTACATATAGTCAACGGTAGTATACTATAGATTGAGAGAAAACAAATCTGGGTTACAAACCAAAACCAAGGAAAACACATTAAGTATAAAAGGAAAACAACAGAACAACAGGAACACCGAATCGTAACAAAAACAAACGCCAACATATTTGTTATATCTACAACTTTCATGTTTATAGAAAACCCTCGGTTAAATGCAATGGTTAAGTCGATAATTCAATTAAGCATGGGGAATGATAGTATAAAACGTAGAAAAATCAAAGGTTCTTATGTTGCAAAACATTGCAGAGATTGTGGTCTGAGACTTAGTAGTAGATCTTTTTTGAGAATCCACATCTGATTGACACCACTGATTGAATATATCTCATAAAAATATTCTTGAATGCTATCTTTTACTGAAGTCAACACTCTAGAAAAATGTTTAGTACAAAATTTTGATTGATTGATTGTTGGTTGCTTAACATCCAGTGGCAAATATTTCATGCATATTCAGGACGAGAACAAGTTCACAATAAATACTATAGGTAGGTATATTGGATAGGGACAGAAATTTTGCCTTGCAACAGGCCACCTTCGGACCCCTCAAAGAGTTGTTGCCAGGGTTCTTGACGTGTAAAGAGCGTGGCACTCTCTTTACACGAGGCATCGGATTTAACGTCCCCAATCTGACCGGACGTGACTGCGAACTTGATACATTCCGCACAGCCAAACGGACGCCCCACTTCGACAAGTGTTTTACTGCCGGTCGGAAGAAGACCAAGTGACCATATTTCTATCCCCCAGTCACCCTTGGGGGTCACAAAATTTTGATGATCCAGCTATAAATATGTTTCGTCATATGAAAAAGTGTTAACAAAATTAGATAAAAATGTTATCAATATCAAAAAATGATTTTTAAAAAGTTGTGCAATACTGCTTGATTTCGATCATGGTTTTCGACTACTTTACGAAAAAGCGCACTTCTATAGGTGTAATACCACCATTGATTTTCCCCTATTAGTCTTTGTTAAATTTGCACTTTTCAAAAAAAAGTGCAGAATTTATCTTTGTTTCAAAGAAAGAAATACTTGGCATGAGTTTTATCCTGTCCAGTTCTACAGAAAAAAATTCACATAACATTTCATTGCATATAAGAAAATAACCATCATTGGAAGTTAACCAATCAAATGTCTCCCCTTATTTTATTTGTGTATAAGGTTTAGTCACCATGTAGCCTCAAGATTTCAAAATTTTCTATAGAAATCCCAAATAAAAAAATAATGGTGTTTTGAAATACCCAAGACATATGTATATGACACAGAAATGGTTTTACTGCAATAAAATGTAGGATTAATTACCTACAACTGTCAAATTCAAGGGAATATTTTTTCGACCTACTTTCGTATACAACCGGATGTGACGTACCATGATTTGGTGGTATTACACCTAAAGAAGACATTTTTGTTCAATAAACTGAATGTGACTTTTTTCCTTTGTAGTACTAGTTATTTCAAGCATTGCTGTTAAGTTTTGTCATAATCAGTTCAATAGTTTGAGAAAAATCTAGTATAATGAAAGACGACATCTACAGCGATTCAATTAAGTAAAATTTCTTCGACAAATCCAAACCAAGCTGCATCAAGATAGAATAGAGTGTGGACCAATAAATGATCAAATATCTATATTATCTGCCTACAAACAGTTGAATATGATACACAAGATGATTTTTGGAAGATTAATACCTCTAATGGACCTCTTTGTTTTCTTCATAAGGTCTCTTTTGGTCAATTTATACCACTCATTTCCTCAAAATTTCAACTTTTCAGGCCAAAAAATAAAAAATAATGGGGTAACTTTCACTCAGTTATGGTAGAAATGTTATGAGAAATGAGTAATTGAAGCATTTCAGCAGAATGAACAATCAATATAAAAGTTTACTGTCTCCAAGGAGGATTCAATAAGTCCTTACGTAAAAATTAAATTTACGCCGCGTTCCAAAGAGGGACACAAAAGGCTTCTCTTTTAGTAAATAATTTGTCGTTACGGCATTAAAAATAATTTCATCTACTTATAATTATATATTTATTTAAGTATTTCCGAGGAATATGTTCTATCATAGCAGAATATAAGAAATAAGGAGAAAAAGCCCCCCCCCCCCCCTTAGTATGGCTTGTTCCGTGAACTGAATATTCATGGTAGAGTCCTATTTCAAGACAATTTTATCATAAAAAGTGTTTTGGAGACTCAATTCTTTCAGAATCTTTCATATTTTGAATTATTTCAATTAAATAGCGAGAAATTTTAACACATGAGATTACTCACAAGGTCAAAGGTGCATGTACCGCTTCCAATATTAGGTTTAATTACACAATTGATTTTCCCCAATTAGTCTTTGTTAAATTTGCACTTTTCAAAAAAATGTGCAGAATTTATCTTTGTTTCAAATAAAGAAATACTTGGCATGAGTAAAGTTTTATCCTGTCCAGTTCTACAGAAAAAAATTCACATCACATTTCACTGCATATAAGAAAATAACCATCATTGGAAGTTAACAAGGGTGTTTTGAAATACCCAAGACATATGTTTATGACACAGAAATGGTTTTACTACAATAAATGTAGGATTAATTACCTACAACTGTTAAATTCAAGGGAATATTTTTTCGACCTACTTTCGTATACAACCGGATGTGACGTACCATGATTTGGTGGTATTACACCTAAAATATTGGAGTCTTAACCGTTATTTTCTTTTTTGTATACCAGGCGATTCCTTGTGGCAACATAAATTTACCACATATGACAGAGACAATGACATAGACCCTGGAAATTGTGCACAATAATACAGAGGAGCATGGTGGTATAGTAACTGTCATGATTCCAACCTGAATGGTCTATATCTTAGAGGTCCAACTGTTCATATGCTACAGGTGTAATATGGACAACATGGCACGGTAATTATTACTCGCTTAAATCAACAACCATGATGATTCGAAAATACTGATTAAAGAAAATGAAATTGGAATTTTTTTCTTTAAATATTACCCATCTCGAATAAACTGTTGACATAACATTGGTTTTATAATATATTGTGTGTTCGTTCAAAACGATGTTTAAAGATAAACAGAAATATGATAATCAAAAATAACAATTTCAGGTTTCACATATTTGGTTTCGTGTATAGCATGTATAGCTCACTCTTATCTTGTAATCAAAGATTTAAAGGAGTAAGGTCAATTACTCCTTTGTATCTCTTTCACGCACATGGTCCAAATCTAAAAGTTTTCAATCCTACTAGTATTTGATATAGAATATTTAAGAGTATCATATATTTCAAATATTGCTTCAAAACTATTTAGCACTACCTGTTGCTGTTGAAAGAAATTTTAAATTCAACATATTTCTGTCATGTTGTGCGTCGAAGGATATCGCTTATTACATGAATTTATTTCTATCGGAAAGACAAATCTGGGATAACCTACTACAGAATTATTGACTAACGATACCCTTCCATGTTTTGGGGGATAAATACTAGTACTCAAAATTTAACTGATGCATCGGTAAGTGTATGTTATTAAGGTATTCGACAATATATATAAACAAAATCTATACTGATATAATAAGCTGTTCACGTCTACATGTACTTTCTCTAATACAATATATCGGTCTTTATATTGTTTGCTTTACAGATATATTTTTTTGTAATGAGTACGGTTTTTTCAAAACTAGTCATTCAGAGAAAAAAAAAATCAACTGATAGGACAGAAACAATTAAAATAAGACAAAAACATCTGCTTCACATGTCAGTATCTCTGACATTTAACGTTTTTTAGATTGTAAATTGGGCTTCATGTTTTTTGATTTACTGGAATGACAATGACAACTATCCTGATTTTCTTCGAATTAATATTACGTTTTGTTACCCTGGGGAAATCTTAACAAATGCAATACTTGTCAATTGTTGTGATGATGTTACCAATTAAAAAAAAGAATAATTTTGTATGGACAAATATTATATATGCAATTGATTTTAGGCATGAAAACTGCTATCGGGTGTAATTTCCTCTATTTCACCCCTTCTTTTTATTGCTATTAGAACTGTAAGGTGCACACTTTTTATCGGTATAAATATAAGAAAATGCTGTATGATTGCAAATGTCATTTTCAATCAGAGATGAAATGACGTAAAAGTAAGCAACTATACATTCCCATCCGGAATTTTACAATGATCAGAACCAATAACGCATAGCAAGATATAAAAGGTCCTGCCCGGCATGTCAAAATAAAACAATTCAAACCAAAACTATAACGGACAACCACTGAGATGCAGGCTCCTGACCTGGGACAAACTCATAAAGAATGTGGCCAATTTTGTTGTACCAGGAATAAAAAACGAGACAAATGTGTCTTAAGTGATTTTCATAATTGTTTAGGAAAGCCTTTAAACCAATGTTCAACACCTGAAACAATGATTTTACTACGAAATTTCCACTTAAACGCACACTGTTGGAAAAAAGTCGTCTTTGGTATGTTGGGGCTCATATAAGATTATGCCAAAACTATGTATAAATATGCCCTTTTAGATAAAATATTATCTGTTTTCTGTCACACAAATACAAAAATGACAACGCTTTTTAAAATAAAGGATAATTTCCCCTGTAGTTTTGAATTCAGAAACATATAATACTTTAAAATCGTTGTTAAAGGGGACTTATCATTACACGTCCGTTCGGAATGGGGATGTTTAATCATACGTTTGAAAGTACCACGCTCTCTGTACATTAAAGCACATTTGCAACAACACTGAGATGAATGTAGGTGATCTATATCATTCTACGTTTATATTCCAGAGGCAGTCAAAGTTAAAATATCAATGGATGTACGGTTTTATTTCAAAAGATATTTATCCTATAAACAAAATTTAACAAAGTAAAGATAGTTTCCAATAAAAAAGAAATCGTGTAATTTAGGTAAGAAATTTAATGTTAAAGTTAAAAGTACATACAAATAAGGGTCAACGTTATATATAAGGGAAAAGGACACAGACGAACATTTTTTAACATATTACAATGAAATATCAATGAATATAACAGAGAAATTAATTCATGTCAAACTTGTTATTGTCTTGACTGAACGTAAAGATCCTTAAATACCTCTGTGGAGAACTCCAGTTTATCTGTCGGTTCAGTTGAGTAACTTCATTGCATCATGAAGAACAATGTCACCAGGGGATACAAAATACTGTACTTTAGATAATTAAAACAGGATTAAACTCCAGACACAGCAGTGTGCGATGACAAATACGATGACAAACTGCATTTTGATACTAAATGATATCTACAAAAGAAAAGAAATTATAAAAAATCCCCACTTTTTGTATTTTATATGTAGTGTAAAATGAGTTTGAATGGGTTGATGATTTACTATAAACTATAATTCATGGTTCTATGCAGCTAAGGGAGCTTACGATTATTGTTAGTATCGTGAAAGTATGGAGCTAAGCATTTTTCTTTCTTATCTTGAGTTTCCGGACCTAGAGCATAAAGAACATTTTAAAAGTAAACAATTTCAGAAATCAAAATGTTAATACTTTTTTTTAAGGCACTGTTCTATTTTATTTTCAATAAAATGTTTCTATTGAATATTATTCTAGATAACATTTGTCCTCTGGTCTCATAAGTTGTAACACTTTTTTTTTGCGAACCCAATTACTGTTTTTATAAAAGAAGAAGATATGGTATGATCGCCAACGAGACAACTCTTCACAAGAGATCAAATGACACAGAAATTAACAAGTATACGTAACCGTTTGTTTCGTGATTTTACGGAAACTTGAAAATTGAAATAAATTCTATGTTGTATTATTTTATTTAAAGAGTGGATTGACATCAGTTTGAGAGTTAATTGACCTTTGACTAACCTTCATGTTGCAATATACCAAACAGTCTAGCTAGAGAACTTAAGCTCAGGCAAATATTTTAAAACATATTTATTTAAAAAAGTTCTTATCTTTATCTAAATACACACATTTAATTGGTATTTTGCATATAAACAATGCTTAAATTTTAATTTTATTTTTTTTAAATCTCTGATTCCTTTCATACATATCTGCAATTCTCTTTGCGACATTTGTGTACTTTTACATTTAGCAATTATATAATATTTTAAAATACATATATAATGTATAGATGTGATGAGTTTTATATATATATATACGGCATGCTTTTGTGTTCGTTATTAAGTATACAGAGCATATGTAACATTGTTACGAAGGCGAAAAAAAGGTCTTGCCACAGCTTGACGCCATCCGTTTGTTCGTCCGTTTATCAACCATAAAATAAAACCTACTTCTAAATCGCATGTATTCTGATTTTATGTGAACTAAGTTGATTTTATTTTAAAATACTAATATCAACACATTTTCTAAATTTCATATTTGTAAACATTGGTTTGTTATAAATAAGGCCGTTAGTCTTCTCAAATTACATATTTTTCAAGTCGGGATATTTCAAAGTTTTATTCTATTTTTTCATATAGCCAAAGGTCGTACGGTTGACTATTATTGGTAATATCCACTTGATTTGGACCTTTTTGGTAACTGTCTCATTGTCAAACATTCTACATCTTCTATATTTCATAAGTCTAGTTAACATGATTGTATTTTCGTCGTTTTTCTATCGCCAAGGTGCTGTCTAATTGACCATATTCGATAAATGAACAGAATATTCCATATAGATCTTGTTTTGAATTGCAAAACCTACCAGAGAACAATCGAGTAAGTTTAATTTCTTTATTAATTGAAAGGAAAATTGAAACGATATCATTATAAAACTATTAAATAAAATCCGTTTCTAAAAGTCCAAAATGTTATCAAAAATAATGACGAAACCAGATATTTATAAGTGGTTATGCAAATTAAAGATTTCACAATTAGATTTGAATTGTTTTACATGTTACAGTTTACATATGTGATCTTAATGTCCAAAAGGAAACAGATGTTTTATCCTATTCTTAGCAGCAATAAACTAAGTTAACATTGATATAATTTAAGCAGTTAAGAATAATTTCACATCAGTCTGTTAAAGATATATTCCGTGCTATCTTGATGTGAAGACGAGCCATAAATAATCTGAACACATTTCATTGTCCATTTGGAAGTCCTTGTGTTAACAAGATAAACACTGTATTGGAATTATTCTATTAGAAGTACAAATATGTCGTAAATAAAACCTTTGCCTAGACTATGAGCATATTCTGTTAACTATTTTCTAATATGTAGTTCTCGTTACATTAACAAATTCTTCATTATATTCCGTCGTATACAACGATGATTAACATGGAGACTACTATCAAAGATACTATTAGACAATAACAGGTAAATAATTCATGGCTAGAGTATTGTTGACTGATTTTTCACTATAAAAAACTTTTCTTTTTAGGTCTTCCCACCCTTAAAATCTTGGATCTACCTTCGATTGTTAGCGCGTCTGGTATAATCCTTTTTACTCATAGTATCTTTGATTTTATTTACAACCACTGGGTTGATTCCAATTATTGGTGGAGGTTTCTTCAGCGCGTGTATGATCACCTCAGTAGGCAGCACTTCTGTGTTGACATGAATCAATATTGATATAATTATTAATTCATTGTTTGCAAACTGCTACATTTTTCGAAAAGCTGAGGATTTCACACACAAGGAATAGATTGACTTAGCTGTTTTGGGGACATCCTTTTGGAATTTTGAGTCCCCAATGCTCTTTATCATCGTTCTTTATTTGGCATTTTTAACTGTTTGCATTCAAGCGTCACTGATGAGTGTTTTGTAGACAAAACGCGCGTCTGGTAGACAATTACAAAAAATCTGACACCTTGATGAGTTAATTCGGTATAATACTTTAGTATGGTGCAGGCTCGATATTGTTCTGTTAATCATGATTTTAGTAAATTGTATCGCAACTTCTACTTGGTATAGGGGGAACAATTAGGGATGTTTAACCATAAGATATGATATTGCACTGGAGACTAGTAAAAAAAACCGAAGATT
The DNA here is from genome assembly GCF_965363235.1 of Mytilus galloprovincialis. Lineage (NCBI taxonomy): Eukaryota > Metazoa > Mollusca > Bivalvia > Mytilida > Mytilidae > Mytilus > Mytilus galloprovincialis. The sequence continues at coordinate 25,670,150 of NC_134839.1, read as the reverse complement.
ATTTCATCCTGTTTATTATGTATGTATGTATATATATATATATAAATCCTAATATAAAACTAGGTACATCTAGTTCTTTTACCAAATAAAACGTATATGTTCATTACTTTCAAACCCTATATTTACAAATATCCATTCCAACTTTTGTTCTGCTTTACATTAACAAATAATGCCTTTTACTACTTTTTTGAAATTTTTTTGTTTGACAAACGTCATATTATTGTATAGAATCGAGTTATTGACATTATCTTCATGATTAATTACATCGTCCATTCAAATGTAAATGACCCCACATACTGAAAAATTCCTGTCAGAAATTCAAACGTGAATGACGCCATCTACTGAAATAATCCTGTCATAAATTTGTATTTATATGCCTATCGAACGTCAAAAACTTCGAGAGATGGCAAAAGTTCAAGTTCATTTCTATCAAATACAGGATTTATAGTTAGAATAGGTCTTTATATATTGTGTAAAATGTCTGCTCTTCTGTCACTCCAAGGTCATGGTCAGTGTTTGCATTGTTTCCATAATCCAGTTCAGTGATTCAGTAAACAACAGAGAAAATGACAGAAATACAATATCGAAGCCTTTATTACAGAGCTCTTGTCTAGGTTGGTCACCATATGACTTCGTTAAACTGTAAAGTTATTTTTTGTCAGCGACAAACAAAATGTGTTCTTGTCGTGAGATGCCATAAGGCATGTTCGCCATGATCATTACATCAGCAGTTAAACAAAAGGAAGACCCATTAATTGTTGTTTCTTTTTTGAGTTTTGACGCATGGCAGAAATAAAAAAAAAACCAAGTTTATCACACATTGATAGTAAAATAACATCCACCAGTTGTTAACAACTTAAAGCTGAAATGAATTAGCAGCGTGTATAAGTATTTAACAAAACTAGCTGCTTAATACCGTATAAATCTTTTTTTTTTTTTGTAAAATGCGGTACGTTTACCATAGTAATCAACCTAAAAAATCAACAACAAAACCTACAGAATTTCTTTTCTAGCGACTCATTCTTTATACTTGCTTGCAGATAAACTTCGAAGACAGGATTGCAAAACATTATATCAGCTATACCATTAAGGGGATAAATCAAAGTTTCTTCATACATGAATATATTCACATGTAGGAATAGTGGTAATTTAAGTACCTAAAAGTGTACCTTAAGGTTTCAATAATATATTACAATTCTTACGTATATAATTATATGGTGGTAAAATTAAAGATAATTCAATTTCACCACTTTAATTGTATGGATTGAAAACGAAATGTTTCATTTTAATGTTTTTTACCAAGTATTTTCAATCAGAACGACACAAACAGTGAATATAAGGTTGAGGTTGCACAAGAAATTTACCAAATTTAATACATAATGGCTGTTCGTTGTATCGTTTTTTGTTTTTGTTTGAATATCATACTGTGCTCTACATGGCATGCGTTTTTTTCTCTCATAAATATGCAATGGAAGTGTATACTACTGGAGACGATTTAACCTACAAGAATTCTTTCGGCATTGGATGGCAGCAAAAAGTACTAGTGTAATAGATGAAATTAAAAGAGAAATAACATAATTATATAAAAAGCTCACAACCTTTATTGAAAACGTCAAACATATATCATAAAAACTCTAAATCTTGATCAGAAACAGAAAATCTAGAACTTTTTACAAATCCAGAGTCACTGCAGGGATCTACTGTAATAGTATATCTATCTGGAAGACTTGTTCGGAACTCGTGTACCGACGCCACATCGTCACCTTCAGAATGCCTTATAAAAATCGGACTATTGTTGTATTCAGCACTTATTGCTAGTCTTTGATGAGATCTTTTCTCTAGTTGACAATTCAAGTCTTTAATTTGGTCTTCCAACTGAAATTTGTTTAAATCATCAAAATCATTCATTGAAAAACAGTTCATACACATTCTTTATTAAATAAGTAAAATGTTGTAGTATATCTATTTTGCGATCATAACATAAGTACTCCTCTTATAGAGATGTAAGTTAAAAACGATTGAAATCGACAAAAACACAAGTCTTAGTGTCACACGACTCAATTGTAAGACAGCAGAACCCAAACATTTGTCTGATTTGAAAAGATTTTGAATTAGCTCTTTTCAATATAGTGAAATTTTTATTTGGGTCTAGAATGCACGCAGGTGCAACATGCATAGAAGAAGACACCTTTAATCTTCTTATGAGCTCACTTTCATTCTTTTTTCTCGGTTGGTATGTTCACAACTGATTTATAAGATGAAAACATTGATAAAGTAATGTTGCTCCTTAATCTATTTTCGTAATAGGATTAAGATTTTCGAGAAGCAATTTATTATTTTGTTTGATTTATTCTCTCTTACATGACACAATAAAACAAAAAGAACATGGAACAGACATGGAACAGACACAGAACAACAAAACAAAAGCAGGAAAGAAAGACAAAAGTCAACCCAGGTCTTGCACAAACTACAGGTTTAGACAAACATTGAACTAGCTTACAATATCTTGCTCATATAATGTGCTACATCACCCCGGGGTCAGGAAACGGGAGGATAGAGCGCGCACATAATTTTTCACCCCGCCACGTTCTTCACTAAATGTGCTTGTCTCAAGTCTAAATTCTGCCTGTAATCCATTAGAGGTCATTTGGCATTATTGTTTTTCATGTTTTGTGTATAGCATAAATAAGGCCGTTAGTTATCACTTTTGAATGTTTTAATTCTTTTTTATAAACCAGGGAATTACTATACTGTATCAGAACAGCTCATTGTTTAAGGCCGTACAGTGAGCTTTTGTTGTTGACATCCGCATCATAATGCCTCATTGATTATTACATTTATATTAAAGATGTAACCTTTTGCACATCATGCAATATCATCAGTAGTTGTTTGTTACCTTGGTTTTACTTAATCCTAATAATCGACATACGATAACAAACTGTCACCTAAACTTTACATATTATACACAAAATTGAAGTTAAATTTTAATATCCTTGGATATGATTTAATTCTGAAAGTTGTTCATGATTTGTTTTCGTCTACTATTTGACAAAAGAGGTTTTCACCGATTTTTCTACGAGTACTCGAAATTGACAATTTCTCGTTGTTTTATACAAAAGTTAATATGCATATTTCCAACTTTCTTATTAAATAATAGATGTATGCAAAATAAATGCATATACCTCTGAAAGCTGGTTTTTAAATTCATCATTTTCTCTTAGTAGTTTTTGATGTCTCTCCTCCTCTTCACGACTAGCATGTGACTCTGTTATGGTTCTTATTTCTGAATTATACTTCTTGGGTCGCTTTTTTATTTCTATCATCTAAAAAAATAAGCAAAAATTGAGTTCCTTTGATTTCTGCTAAACCAGACGTAAACTTTGTACATGATATCATTATAAATTTAATCACATATTGGTTTATTCGGCTGCGACTGTAATCGACGGTTGCATGCCCTTTTAATTTGTTATCGGGGAAGTTTAATGAAAAATAAAAAAAGTGTATCATTGACTGAATGACCTGCGATGGCAAGTTTAGACCTCGAAAACATACTAAAGCCAACATTAGATATAATAATGATAGACCAAAATATTTATCATTCATTTTCACCATGCTTATGTTCCACTTTTTACTTTTAGGCTCACTGTTGCGCATACCAAATCTTTATTTCCGTCAACTATCCATTGTTTGCTTCGGTTTTTTCCACATCGTGTGACCGCCCTTATTTCATTATGTGCGCCATGAAATGCCCCCATTGGTATAGATTAGTTCGCAAGGTAAAATAAAAAAAAAACCAAAAAAACGAACTCCAAGGAGATTCAAAACAAAAAGTCCCTTATAAAATGGAAAAAGAAAAGCTGGAACACTTTAAACGAATGGAACAAAAAAAAACTGTCATATTCCAGACTTGATACGGGCATGGCCGTATATAGAAAATGGTGCAATCGACCCACTTAACATTCCTATATTTACAAGTCTATATTTGTCTATCATTTGGAAAACTTATGTGGATGCAACAGATCTCATGATTACAAGCATTGTGGGAAGCCTGTGAGGATATAACGCATTATCAGTTTTAGCTGGAGACGCTTACGATGACGACGAACCCAGTCAAGCTTTTTCAAGATCAAGAGAGTCCATCAGTTTTGTTATTTTGATTCATATTTTCGTTTTCGATTGAAAAGATTTAATTATCAGTTATCTAAATCTATATTCACGTTAAATACTCCACTTATTCAGTCTAATGTTTGGAACTTTGTAAGCTGTTGTCGTAGGTCATATCCTAATGTTTAATGTTATTTGCAGAATTTAATGTTTTTGATAGTTCTTTGCATTATATACTCAGAACAATTTTAAAAGAGCTTAAAAATAATGTTAAGAAACATTTCTTATAGAAGACTTATGTTTGTTCTTTTGAAGTTTTTTGTTGTTTATTGTTGGTAGGATTATGTCTCATACTACACAATCTATTTACAATCTTACCTTTGGAACAAATATAAGACCCGTGGATAATAAGCTGCATAGAAGAATGGCTAATGACACAAAGGCAAAGCTGGCATCTTGTTGATTGTTTATGAGTAGTGTAATAGGAGCAGTTATTACACAAAGCACCTGTAACATACAAAATATGCAGAAAGTTAACTTTTATATTTCATCGGCTAACAATAGAGCATTTATTCGATATTTAATGGTTTAGACAGATAAAAACAAAGAAGATACAAGGCTTCTAAGTAAATACGATAGACGCTAGTTTAGTCTACATTTTACTCATTAGATGCAATCAAATTAAAAAATGTGGAAACCAACGAATTACGGAGTTAAAGAGCATCAAGATTGAAATCTAAAAATCACACCAAAATTAATTCCAAGTATGGCTATGATCATCTATGCTTAAGGACAGAACAACCACAGTCATACAAGTTTTCACGTTACATAATCCGATATATTTGTACAAAGGTAAAATAAAAACAATTAAAAAAGCTTCAATCAATCGAGCAATGCTCCAACTTTCTGGCTGATACTTTAAATCCCCATCGAATAAAACCTAAAGCTTTTGACATAAACAATACAAAGATGCAATAAAACCGAATGATTTACATTTGCTTCTTTTATTAAATCATAATTGTATCTGACGAGACATTGAAAAAATACTGCTGCATCCTTTTCATCACGTAATAATTAAATTACAGACAAAAGATATAACAACTGAATTCACACTACAAACGATGACTGGTTCTTTGTATGGTGCTTCGAGATTATAGAATAGATGGACTAAATCTCTTGAGATAGCTGAAATAATTAATGTCCGTATCAACCCCAACAGTAGAATATTCACAGTAGATGTAAACAATATGTACAAGGACGCAATTTTAGCCGCCATCTAATATAGCCAAACAGTCGAGAATATATGTGGTACTTAAGCATATTCCTCTCATTTTTTCAGAAATATTCCTCTTTTTAAAGAATTTTTCTTTCCATCTGTAAAAGATTCATGATATTGAGTTGATTTCGGGAAAAAAAATCAACGATCAATTAACCAAAAGAGAAAAATAACAAAAACACTTCATGCTTTTTTTAAATCAACTTTGTCTTATTCAAGAATCCTTTTTATAGTTCTTTTTTGTTGTTTCTAATTAGGTTCAATATTTAATCGTTATAGATATTGTTTCAGATGACAAACATGAAAACCACTTTAAAGCGTTTTACCTTGAGATACACTAAAATAACAATGACCCTATGACCATCTACCATTATTACAAAACTCATATGTTTAGTTGAATAGTTCTTTCTGTTCATCTCAACATTATTAGTAATGATTCAAACCATAATATCAATACCATATCATGATAAAAAAAACATGATATATATAATGAATTCAAGATATCTACACATCTAAAAGCATAACAAGAAATAGTGGTTCTATTATTAAAAAAATAGGAAATGACGTAACGTTATGCATACTGAATACCTTTAAATGTCCAATTACACAAATTCCTATTATATCTGAATGATATGTGTACGCCAATTACTGAATAATGCGAACTAAAAGATATATATGGCAAGTAAACATGTCTAGCAAACAGATCAAACATTATTGTTCCAGTCAATGGGTCAAATATCACAAAGTTCCGGTTAAAGTACAAAAAGATGTCTTCATACACATATTTCTACTCACCACAACATTATAAATGCTCATTCCAACAAATCTAGAATCATTCACTTGTTTCAATTTGACACTCCGGGTTTCATAGGCTAGAAATATGCCGAATAATAAAAGGATTCCTTTATAACCAAATATAACTCCTGAAATTAGAAAAAGCATAAACATTAAAATCATTTTTTTTAATTTAATTCTGTCTTAGTGTGAACACAATGATAAGACACAGAGGATGAAAGCAAACACATCAAAGGAAGGAGAAGGAAAAAACGACAAATGTCCAAGACTTGATTGATAATATTTCAATAAACAACAAAAAATGCTATATTTACGTGAGCACTTAAGGCGTCTCTTATTTACATTTAATTTTCCAATTGTGAAATGCTCATTCTCTGTAAAGCAGCACATATCAAAGACGAAAGATACAAATAAAGGCAACAGTAGTGTACCGCTGTTCAAAACTTATAAATCCATGGACAAAAAACAAAATCGGGGCAACAAACCAAAACCGAGGGAAACGCATTAAATATTAGAGGAGAACAACGACACAACATCAAAATGTAACACATACAAAAGGGATATTTAAAGACGTTTTTTTTCAACACACTGTCGGCATTCCAATGGTAACCAATAGTACCCCTCTTCTTGCCGACTTGTTTCTTTATTATTATGAGGTTGAATTCATACAGGAACTTCTTAGGAAGAAAGACAAGAAGTTAGCTATATCCTTTAACTTTACTTTCCGCTATATAGATGATGTTATCTCACTAAATAATTCAAAATTTGGTGACTATGTTGAACGCATCAATCCCATCGAACAAGAAATAGAGGATACAACAGATACCGTTAAGTCGGCCTCATATCTTGACTTCTAGAAATTGACAATAAGGGTTGGTTGAAAACAACACTTTACGACAAAAGAGATGATTTCAGCTTTCCGATTGTAAACTTTTCATTTCTATGCAGCATCATTCAAGCAGCACCTGCATACGGGGTACATATCTCCCAATTGATACGATATTTCTCTGCTTTTATTTCCTATCATGATTTTCTTAATAGGGGTTGCTGCTCACAAGTTAGCTATTAAACCATGCAAAAGTTTCAAATGGTGAAGTTAAAATCATCCCTTCGTAAATTTTACGGACGCCATCACGAATTGGTTGACCGTTATTGAACAACCGTTTCACAGATGATATCGGATATGTTCCATAAGTCGTAACTATAATCCCCTTCCCTTTCATGAATGTGACCTACCGGATTTGTACATGAGCAACACGACGAGTGCATATGTGGAGCAGGATCTGCTTACCCGCTCGGAGCACTTGAGATCACGCCTAGTTTGTGGTGGGGTTCGTGTTGCTTATTCTTCTGTTTTCTATTTTGTTTCATGTGTACTATTGTTTGTCTGTTTGTTTTTTTCATTTTTAGCCATGGCGTTGTCAGTTTGTTTTCGATTTATGAGTTTGACTGTCCCTCTGATATCTTTCGTCCCTCTCTTAAACATTTGAAGTATTGTTGTGCCAGGAGTTTCTTTAATAGAAGCTAGCATAAGCAATTTACTTCACTTTTCGAAAGAAAGGTGATGTATTCTAACTACGTAATTCAAAGTATGGTATCAGTGTTGAACGCACCTTTTCCAGGGAGCATATAATAAATGACACACCGGATAAAGTCGAGTCTGGCTCATATATTGACTTTCATCTATAAATTGACAATGAACTTCGTTTTAAAACAAAGTTAACGACAAAAGACATGATTTCAGTTTTCCATTTCTATGTAGCAAAATTCCAACAGCGCATGCATATGGATTATATAACTCCCAGTTGACATATAGAGGGATGCTGCTCGCAAGAAGGTTATTATACTAAAAATTTAAAGTAATAAAGGTAACATATTTTCGTAAATTTTACGAACACCATCAAGAGTTGGTTGATTTTGATTGAATATTTGTGTAAAGATGACGACATATATGTTCAAGATACCGTTACCAATATCCCACCTCAATTCCTCGAATGTGACTTTCTGCATTTAACTTGTTATCGGGTTTTTACTTACATGGGCAACACGACGAGTGCCACAATTCAATTAGAATGTACGTACCTTTTTGGAGCACCCACGGTTTTTGACAGGGTTCGTATTACCCAGTCTTTAGTTTTTCTATGTTATGTTCTTTTACTGTTTATTGGTTTTTGGTCGATTTTTTCTTTATTTGACGTAGCATCGTCAGTTTGTTTTCGACTGATGAGTTTGATGATCCCTTTTGTATCTTTCACCTCTCTTTGATGTTGTTTTACAGTGGGTAAAAGGTAAATTGACAAAAAAGCAGAACTCCGAGGAAAATTCAAAACGGAAAGTCTAAAATCAAATAGCAAAATCAAGAGATCATGACACACCAAACGAATAGATAACAACTGTCATATTGCAGACTTGGTACAATAATTTTCTTATGTAAGAATTCAAGCAGGTAACGTTCTTACCCAGTGTTAATATGATCATCACGATTGTGTTCCCCTCCTTATTGCCTATTCCTATAATTGTACTATTTGTACTGTTGTCAATATTCTTCTTTTAGATTCACGCAGTAGTCGAACCTTGCAAAGATCTATATACATGTATTATGATCAAGACTTATTTCGTGACACGAAACAAATAATTAAAGAGTCCATTAATTTAAATTGCAAAGAAAACATTACTGTCACGTATAACAAATATTCTAATACGTCTTTTGGTCATTTTGCAAATAATGATTAATGTTTTACTTAGAAAATCCGGTCTCAAGTTTATACAAATGAACACAAATGACTTTGAATTCGAAGATTGATGTTGAATTAACACTTTATTGGTGAACATTCAGACAATTTGACAACATGAGTTATAATAGCAGAAAGTATGCACATAAATGGAATTAAATGCATGCATATGATGCTATTTGATGCACTTTCATCTTATCATTCAAAGTTATATATTAAGTTTGATGGATAATCACGTACAGCACAAAAATAAGAGATCCATTATGTGTTACAAGAAATCAACGTTCGCATTGCCAGATTTTCACTTGTTACAAGTATTTTTTTTTAACTTCCTGAATGACAATGGGCAAAAAGAGCGATTAACTACACGTTTTCTGCATATACTCGACAATAATTACCACAAATCGCTTGACTTGGTCGGTCAGTCCGTTTGAATCGAACAATTTGGTAAATGTCACAAAGCTGTGTATTGAGATTTTGCCATATATTTCCTTAATATTGACCAAATGTTAGTCTTTTAATTTTGTAATGGTAATCTCCGTAATAACCATTTGCAGTTGATCTGAAATTGACTACACTCACTCCGCATCAATCCAGATTTGTCAGATTTATGAGCCAATTTTAAAGGATAATATTGTGTATTAGAGCTGAAACAGGTCTGTTTTTCTCCGTTTACTAATGATTTTCTGTTGCACAGTACACACAACATGGACCTTTGTCCCATTTTAATTGCAACCTCATTACTTATCGATAGTGAAATAAATAGAAAAAAAAAGTGAAATTATTAGTCTGTCTGTAGTTGAAAATGAACGTGAAATGCCTTGTCGCAAACTTTTAGAAATAACATTGTATGTTAGTTATAGAGCTTAACTCAGTTTGAACTTGATTTTCCTCTAATCCGTACTGAACATAGTTTGGGTTATATGGATGTAATATGTACGATTTGTCTTTATCAACTTTCAATGTAACACACTAACCGTGCATCTGTTGTCGTCATGACTTTACTATGACTGATGAAAATGAGCCATAAGAAGTGATAATTCGATCAACCAAATTATAAGTCAAGTTTGCGACTAATGACGATTGAATGTTAACTTCAAGTCTGATTTATTCCATTTGACGTCTCGTTGTTTTTAATTCACAGCGACGAAGTTGTCACAGTCTGAATGCATTAATTTAAGGTAGTCTTTGAAATCTTCTGAGTGCTTTTTGTTTATAAATTATTCATCTTTTGGCTGTGGATCGTGAATATTTACACGAAGAAAGTATATTCCTTTTAATTACTTTAATTTAGAATATACTGACTATCAAGAATCTAAATTGTGCAAAACATGTAATGTATTAAATGTGTATAAAGAGAGACGAAGAATACCAAAGGGCCATGCCAACTTAATAGTTCAAAATAAACTGACAAACAACAATACATAAAACACAACAAAGAAAATCAAACACGAATCCACCAAAACTAGGTGTTATCTCAGGTGATTTAAAGGGTAAGCCGATCGGATCTACATGTGCTGATTTTAAATGTTGAAATGGTTACAAGCAATTGCAAAAGATAAAAGATTACAGTAGAAGGTAAAATGTTAAAGCAGATCTAGAAACCATTAAATCACGAAAACACATACACGAAAAAAGGAAACAGACATGAAATCATTATGATTTAACAGAATCAAGTGTTTAGATTAGGAATCAACTTGCTTTTTTTGTTGTATTATCATATTGCTACATTTATACTCATTGCTTGTAGAATGGAAGTTTTGAAGATAAGATATTCGCAATATCAATAATAATTATTTCATAATGATGTATATCACTTAAAACGACGCTTTTTACTACTTTATCACCAGGTCGAATTAATGCAAAGAATGTCATTTTTTTTATCAAAATTTAATGTCATGCTTATGTACTCGCAAATTGAAATTATAGCCATGATACCATCGGAAGGAAATGTTTCACTATAGTTAATGATGAGAGAAAAGGTTCGGCAAAGATTGTCACAATGATGCTCCTTACATTGATTGATTGACCCATTGGAATTAATTCATACAAATTCGAACGAGACCAAATTATCAATGAATTCAATAGGAATGTTCGGAAAGTCGACCCCGGAGGGGAAAGATGACTGCCACTGAAAAATAAAGATATGTTAGGTGGTATACATAAACTGTGCCTGGCAACAGGGCTACATACTGATCAATCAAAGAGTTGTAGGAGAGATCCCTAACATGTAGAGAGTGTGCCACTTACTCATTAAGAGCTATCGGATTTATCGTCAGCTATCCGCTAGAAATTCATCTTCAAATACATAGAGCACATACGACTAATCATAAAAAGCAAAGGTGTCACTCGGAAAAGTGAAGACATGAACGTGTTCTATAGGCAGTCAATCGTTTTGATTTGCATTCTTATTAGGACAACGCCAATATATATATATATACATATATATATATAGGATATAATGAAAGTGCCGTATATCTTTTACGCTTTCAAAAACCAACGGAAGTAATGTCCAAGGTTTCAATACAAATGGCAAATAACGGCAACAGTAGTATATCTCTATTCGAAAGTAAAAATAATCGATTGAAATAAAAACAAATATAGATAAGAAACCAAAAACAACAATGCTAGCATTTACTGTCAGGAGTATGATATTTATCGTTAGGAATATGACAGTTGTTGTCCATTCGTATGATGTGTTTTATCATTTGATTTTGTCATTTGATAAGGGACTCTTTGTTTTGAATTTTCCTCTGAGTTCAGTATTTTTGTGATTTTACTTTTAACACTACATTTTTTTTTATAGACTGGTCACTTACCTAACCAAACTGACATGTTTTTTGAAGTACAGTGCTCTAGCTGGGGTTGGTATACTATATCTTTGTCCGCATTTGTCTGTGTTTCCATGTCAAATGTCTCTACAGTTCTGTACAACGGATCCTTGATTTGCCACGTTGTCAAACAGGCAACATCTAATGCTAGAATGACTATCAACACTGTATACAGCTCACAACTGTTTACCTTCTGCAAAATAACTCATAAATACTTATTTGATCGAATATCAATTCTTTTAACAACAAAAAATATACTGAATACGTGTATTTTTACGGGGTCATACCACATCGATTAAATGTTCTTTTCGGTTATTTAACTCAAAATGTTCCAAAAAAGCTACACAAGAAGAAGAACCCATTAAAGATAAAATGCATAATATTGTGCACGCTAGGGGCGCAATTCTTCTAGAAAAGAATATACCAAACGAAAACAATACTTAAAAAAAACATCATGTGTTCGAAGCGTTTTTCATGATTTCGCAAAAAAATGAATGTGAATGTGTACTGAAAAAATGAATACGTAAACGAAATTGTGACCTGTTCCCAATTGTTACATTTTTAGTCTGAATTCGAATATTGGATAACACATGAATAGCAAAAGACTACGCACACAGTCTTACTCCTTTCAGAGTTTATGTGATTCCCACAGTTTTTGTTGGTTACCTTAATTTGTTTTTGTTTTGCAATTTGTGGGATTTGAACATCGGTAATTTTTTCCTTTTGTAAGATGATTATGTGATCATCTACGACATTGTTTTAAATAAACGTAAAGATTTATTTATGAATTATATGGTATATCAGGTATAAAAAATTCAATTGAATGAATTTTGTTTTTTGTATTTATTATTCAAGAAATTATTCATGGGGGCTTGAATATATCGTGATTTTACCACGGTTTGGCCCTTATGCCAAATATGTTACAATGAGCAATAGCGAGGGGTACAATATCGTCATAAAGGGACAACCCGTGGTAAAATTACGAAATTCTAGCCCCCATGAATTATTCCGATTTTAACAGGACAAATACGGCAATTATTTTGGATCGAAGCGCTCTAGGTGGAGTCGAATATTTGCTGTTCCAATAAATAAACGCACTATTAAATTGGCGTAAACGAACGGAGCAAATTGAATTAGTGATATGCTTAAACTATTTACAATAAAGTATTTAGGTAGTTTTGGATGAATTCAAATGATTATTTACTTGAATGTCTTATATGTATAAAAAAATTGGCTTATACCACATTTTAGGATCGTTTGTTCACGTTTCCTTGTTTTCGGTTTCACCAGCATGTATTTTCCCGTAAAATGCTTATATTCTTACGTCATCGGTCTGTACCGTCTGGTTCCTCATTCATAAAAAGTACCATCGGAACAGCCAAGGCAATATATTCATATTTAACCACGGGTGTGTACTAAAAGCGTTTGAAGGACGTCATGTCAGAATCTCACTTATACTTTCAATTTTATAATTATTGTTGGTTGGGGTTTTACATTTTTACTCAAATATCATCATCCAATGACATAGTATATTGTTAAAATACGTAACGTAAATACTTCGTCACATGATTATTTCATATGTTAAAGTCAAGTACATCGTAAAAAAGCCAGTATAGCTATTAAAAATTCTAGTCTCTTTTCTACGGCGAAATTGGTCTTTAAAAAAAGCAAATGAGGGTGTTTAACGTTAAAAAACGTCGCGAACTATAATAGGTCATCCGTTTTCACCACCGTTTGTTGTCTCCCGTGGGGACCTTTTTACATTTAGCATTGATAAAAACATACTATTATTATATAAATGTAATTTGTATCCACCCTTCACAAAATCATCTGCTTAAACCTCAGAATTTAATATTTTATATCAGCATACTGATTCCCAGATATCTTGCTTTCAGTAAAAGCAACAGTAGTATACCGCTGTTCAAAACTCATAAATCTATGGACAAAAAACAAAATCGGGGTAACAAACTAAAACTGAGGGAAACGCATTAAATATTAGAGGAGAGCAACGACACAACATTAAAATGTAACACACACAGCAACGGACTAAGCATTAGACAAAATAACCAATATAACATCAAAACCAAACACATGAATTTGGGATAGAAAAGTACCGTGAAACGTCTTATAGTAATGTGAATTCACATTCAAATATAGGAGAAAACAAACGATACAACGGAAACACAACGTAAAAATGTTACACACACAGAAACTTATATGATATAACAATGGCCATTTTCCTGACTTGGTACAGGACATTTTTAAAGAAAAAAATGGTAGGTTGAACCTGGTTTTGTGGCATGCCAAACCTCGCACTTTGATGGCATTATTAAATATAACATTAAAATGACAACATAATAATACAGGACTACAATAAAAAATACATAGGAGAACGTATTAGACAAAGAAACACATGATTAATAGATAACAAAAGGCATCAGGTTTAAAATTCAATATGCCAAAAACGCGCCTCGTCCACACAAGACTTACCAGTGACGCCCAGATATAAAAGTTCGAAAGAAAAAAAAAGGGGTACAAAGTTGTACAGCTCTGAGGATCAAAAGTTGAAAAAGGTTGTGCCAAATACGGCTAGGGTTTTCTGCGTGTGATAAGAACATCCTTATTATATAGAACAATTTATGCTATTGCAAACAGTAAATTTTATCAAATGAATATAAAAGATTTACATGATAAAACTGACGTCTTTCAGACAACACCAAACAGATACAAACAAAGTGATACTAAATATAAATTGAAAATTAACTCAATTTTCATAAAAATCATTCAGCATCATAAAACTTACCTTTTTTTCTTTTTTCCTTGCAGTTGTCAACCTGTGAACTGTCCAAATTTTTGAAAACATTCCCCCATATCCCAATGTAAAACCAAGTGACAATAACCAACATCGGATCTGCAAATGGAAACAACATAAAACACAGAGATCATATAGCTGATATTTTTTATTTAATCTTTCAGCAATGCATCAATGTGTATGGAAAAGCGTGCTTTGGAAGTATGATTTTTAGATGAGGAAACTGATTTACAAGATATAATGCTAAAATAGGGTTGTTTCTGCAACCCCCCCCCCCGAAAGATAGCAAGGCATTTGATTATTTTGTCGTTGTATGAATACTATGTGTTCATAATTTTGTTTCAGAAGATAAAGTTTGTAAATTAATCATTGACGACTGACCTTTAATTCTTAACTGTAACTGTGGATCCAATCAGTAACGGAAGTTAAAACAATATCATCAATTCATCAATTTACAATAGAATTCAATGAAGTGGATTAATTTTATATAGAATTAAAAAAATGTGGCTGTTTTCTATAAAACAAAATATAGTTGATAGGAAGTTACCTGGCAGATAAGAGGAAAGGTATCTGGTTCAACAAATTGTCCATCCAATCCCAATAAAAATATTGAAACCAAACACACCATACAACCAAATATGGTTATGTTATTCATATTGGGTTGGGAGTACGCTATGCACCTACAAAATAAGTATATGTTTGTCATCTATATATGCATTGAATTAAATAATAGGTTACACATTGTTAGTTCCTTATCAAGTTGTATCAGAACTGACGGTAAGTGTTGTCAATTGTTACTAAGAAACTAATACCACTATTGCATTTCAAACTTTAACGAAAACCTTGCTACTGCAGGTTTTTCAAACAAGTTTCCGTTGTTATAATTACTAGTGTTAATTAAAATGTATCTGGGAAATGGAAACCAAATATTAGCAAGAGACATCTGCTACCCTAGTGAGTCTTTGACATTTACTATTAATAAAACATTTGCAGATTGAAATGTGACCTTCACAATAAAATTGAATAGGTTTTACTTTAATTAAATGCATATTTGTATTTCCATTTTTCATTCTCGTTTCCGAACACTTGAGCTGAATGTTAATAAAGGCATTGTTTACTATAAAAGTGCTGTTTGGTGTACAGAGGTCAAAAGAAATCCCATATACCCCAAAAAATTATCTCTATTATTCTTGTGTAAAAACACATATCTTTTTTAACAGCAATGAATATATTAGTTTTGATATCAAATTGATCGCTTTTTGAATAATTTTACCAATAATTCTGACAGCAAGATTAATTATTTTATGGTTGGTTAATCAAATGGCATCTTATATTTCACAATTACTGCTTCATCTAGGGATGGATGACCAGGGCTTCACATGGGAATATTTTCATTACTGATGAAGTTTATATGTATCGATCATGCAGCATTTTGATAGTGGTCAAGGCTTCCATCACTTGCCCGATATAAAATTATAATTGTAATATTTATTCTAAGAAAAAGACCAATAAGCGTCTTGCATCTAACAATTACTGAAAAGAAGTATTTCATCGTCCTTTATGAACAAACACAATTAGATACATATAAGAGTACATATTGGCGACATTTGCATTACGTAGATACTTGACAGTGAAAAAGACCAGATGAAAAATAATGCATTAGTGAAGGACAAAGCTCAATGCTTTTACAAATTATTCCAAGGTTTTCAAGAATAGTAAAAGTGCATTTGTTTATTCTGTACACACTTTTTTGTTGGCATTGCAGTTAGGTTTGACTGTATGTTTGTTCGAAATATTTAAGTCGGCAGTTGTGTTGTATGTCTATGATGCATGTGAAGCAATTGTTGTCAAATTATTGTCACGTTTATAATTAAGAATGTTATGCTTGCTCACTCACATACAAGTTAGGAAATGTTACGCATGACTAAAATTCTGTCATATAAGTTGGATGATAGCTAGCTATAACACCAGGTTTGAATAACCATTTTCTTTGAAAAAAGCTTGTTACAAGTCAGGAACATAACAGTTTTTGCCAGCAGTAAAGTTAGTTGATATAGTCTTAATGGACATTTTCCTTATTTAATTTAGCTTACAGTTCGTTTTTGTTGTTACAACAATTTTTACATTTTCTATTGTTGACTTTTGGTTTAGTCATGTGTTCCCTGATTGTCGTATACCCAATATGTCTTTTGTTTATTATTTTATCACAATAAAGAGGTCATTGACAGGACAAATAAAGTTATCTCTGCGAATTATGTCCTGGATCTTTGTTTTCCTCTAGAATAAAAACAAGACTGCAGTTAAAAGTTAAAAATGTTGCGCAATATCAGTAGTATGGCTCATGTTTAAAGACCCTGCAATGTATACATTTTTTTGAAACAGAACCTTCAACAATATATTATAGTATGCACACGTTCGAAAAGAAGAAAATGGATTTGAGTTCATTCCATACCTTCTATGTTTGTTGACAATATTAAAACACAAGCAAACAATTCCAAAGATTATTCCCAAGGCAGCTAAGGCACAAACAGATACAAATAAACTGTATGTCACCACTCTAAGGAATGGTTCAATTTCGGTACGATCCGGTGGTGGTTTTTCATCTAAAAATGAAAATGGAACATAATTTCTATAAGTAGAAATATTAATCATAGTGTTCAAATGTGCATAACTATCAAATAAAAAAGCCTTAGTATTTCAAAAAATTCAAAAATTTGTAAACAGTAAATTTATAAATATAACCATATCAAAGACAATTCATGTCAGAACAAAAAGTGCTGACTACTGGGCTTGTGATACCCGCGGGTAAATAAATCTCCACCAGCAGTGGCATCGACCAAGTGGTTGTTAATAAACTCATCATAGATACCAGGATTTAGTATATACGCCAGACGCACGTTCCGTCTACAAAAGACTCATCAGTGACGCTCGAATCCTAAAAAGTTAAAAACGCAAAATAAAGTACGAAATTGAAGAGCAAATACATAGCAAAAAAAAAAAAAACAAAAAAAAAACAAGATCAACAGTAGTGTTCAAAAAGATTTCGATCAATGGTATTCATCGTCTTTTTTTTCTTGGAATGTAATTTAATCCAATTACACATCTGTTTGATTCCTGCTGTCACATATTTTGTTGTTTTATCACTGTAGTTTTCTTGTTGATGTCCGTGCCCGACATACTTTTAATATTTAATTCTATAAAGATAAGATATTTAAAGACATTTTAAATCTGACATTCATTGAAATTGTGCGTAAACTTCCAATAAACAGTGTTAGTATATACATACCTTTCCATTTTTCAGCATCAAACCATGTAAAATTATCTGTGTTATAATCATAATAACCTAATTTGCGATATGTTCCATCTGAAACAGAACATGAACTTGTTTACTCTAATATATTGTAATAATGCATTGTTCAAGGCTCAATATGCATATTGAACATATGAAATTCATCTAAACTGTAAAAGATAATTGAATATAAACATGACATTCATTATTACGTGTGTATCGAAAAAAAAAGCTTTATGATCTACAAAGAAAAGACTTTATAAGACACTTTTATGAATTTTGAAAGACTTTTAAAACTCATCAAGATATTTAGTTCATAATTTGATACGCCGTACGATATCGTCTACATGATACTCCTCATTAAAAGTAAAACTAGTTATTAAACAGAATAAGTAAAATGTTAATGCAATCTTCACTTCTATAAATGGACTAAGTCCTGCTTTATAAACACTATTGTCTAGAGTAGATGCTTTCTGCGATCACATTTTATATATACTTGATATGTTTAAGGAATTTAACCGTTATTAAATATCTTACTTATCATCTGTTCAATCTGTGTCCATGCAATTCTGTCACCTTCCGAGGAGAAAGCAACATTTCCCTGATAATATAAAATTAACAACACATCTAATAACCACATTGGAATAATGGTCTATTTCTAACGTCTAGACACAGTGAAAGAAATATTACGTTAGCCAAAAACGCAATGAAAACAATTTGTTTCGGTGAACAAAATTAAGAAAAGGGCATCCAAAACATTAACCATTGTGCTACTGAAGACTATCAAGATGTAATTGAAAATTAATGACTCTGTCTGATGACTGCTAACCTTGATTAATTGTTGTTATATTATGTTTGCTTGTATGTTTCCGATACAGTACCATAAATCACAGAGTAACTAATATAAAGAGTTTGTATAGGACTAAATAAAGTTTAAAGTACATGGTTGATGCAGTTCATGTTGCCAAAATTAAAGTTTTGAATTGTTGAAGTCGGAAATTTTGCAAATTTATTTCATTCAAAAACTTTTAATTAGAAAATTCCACCAAAAGGTCTAGCATAACAATCAATTGCCGCCTCATTTTATACTGTTTGGTTATTCCATAGAAACAACAAAAAAACTACAGCCCCAAACTTAAGTAGTCAACGACCACTCATTTTAACTGTCAGAAAATGATATTTTTATGTATGCCATTTATTACACAGTTTTGTTCATTTTGAAATCCTATTTGATAATACAAATTAATTATTAAGAATAAAAGCCAATAGAGTACACACCGAAACTCCAAGAAATCTTGTATTATTCATTGCTGAGTAAATTTCTCTCGTTACATCATCACTGTAATAGTCGAAATGTTCCAACGATTTCTTTTGTTCCGCCAACCTGAAAATACACTTCCTCCATTATTCTCACTTTTGAATTTCGATAAAATGTGCATTCACCAATTGATGTCAACACAGTGATGATAATCATTAAAAACATACGACTAAAAGGAGATGTTCTTGGTCTCTAGTCTCTATGTTTTCTGGTTATTTTGTCATTTAGTAGATTTGAAAGAAACTCATGGGTTTTGAAATTAAATTTGTATCTCTATTACAATTTGATTTTAATTTTGAGTTATTCGACATCATCGTGCTGTGAGATAAAGGGACCTCGACATATGTGTCCGACTAGCTCAACAAAACTGGTAAAACAGAAACACTGTTACAATATACATTTTAATGGCTAGCCATTAAACCAAATTCAACCCACCATTTTTGTCGTAAAATGTCCTATCCCAAGTTTGAAATATTGTAGTTATTATAAAATAGTTCGTTCTATGTATGTAAGCGTGTGCTTTTGTTTTTTTTCATATCAGTGTTACTTCTGTTTGTTAGTTTTCCTCTTATAGTTGGTGAGTTTCCTCGGTTTTAGTTTTCAACCCAGATTCGTCTTCTCTTATGACCTTTAAACCCCGGTATACTACAGTTGTCTTATTATGTAAATGGTAGATTTTTGGTCCTTGTTGCTTTTCATTTCCTTATGTGGAAAATGAGTGAAAAATAAAATGGTTTTATAACTAGCGAAACCTTTTCCATGGCTTACATTTTTGTTGAAAAACGTAAAATAACAGAACCACTGAACTAAAAGGAAAATTCAAAATTGAAAGTCCATTATTAATTGACAAAATCTAAGCTGAAACAGATGATTATCAATTTAATTGAATTGTATACCACAGTCTAACACGTGAGAGGTTTAGCTTGCTATCAAACCATGTTTAATCAACCATTTTCTACATATTAAGGAAATGCCTGTAACAAGTCAGGAATATGACAGTTGTTATCCATTCGTTTGATATGTTTGAGCTTTTGGGTACCAATTGATTAGGGACTTTCCGTCTTGAATGTCCTCGGAGCTCAGTATTTTTGTGATTTTACCTTTTACACATCAAACGAATGGAAAATATTTGTTATAGAACTGGCTTGTTGCAAAATAGTTAATTAAATCCCTTACTTATATGACAGTCGCTTAAAATTCAATTACATTGACAACAATATGTGAACAAAACATACAGCAGTCATCATTGTATTATAATCTTAATGACTTTGGTGTATTGAGGTCTGGCTAAACAGTCGAAATTCAAATCACTACATCTGTTGTTTTTTGGCAACTCATTTCTTTTTTACTTTAACTAGCATAAAGTGGAATTTATCCCCACCAACCCCTCCCCACACAATGATTGGCATAATTATATCTATGATTTTCTCTTTTTTTAGACAAATAGGATAACTGTTACAAAAAGTGTGAGAGGAAATCATCATTACAGCGTTACATAACATTATGTTGAGAGATGATGCGAGATTCTTTTCAATAATTTTAAATGACTGAAATAAAATATCTTAATGTCTTTTTTCTATAAATCATTTTGTTTATTTTTTTCTGAAGATCACTCAATCAATAAAGATCCATGCATACATTTCTTATGAATTCCTTTCGCACTTTTCATGACTATGGTCATTTAAAAAAGCCTTGAAGTTGTCAGAACATAATTCTGTATAAGTAATAAATTATAAATTTATTCAATAAAATCAAATACATGTATATAATTCGAAAACAATTTGCAAATGCCTCATATTTATCTAAAATGTTATTGGAAAGACAATCTTAACAGATTTTAAACTTGAAACAATTCTTAATTCCGATTAATATTTTTCAAATTCACATTTATTCCTATTGGTGGCGGTGAACATTCGTTGCAAAACAGCTTGCTGTTGGTGTGAGCCAAGGCTCCGTGTTGAATACCGTATTTTGACCTATAATGGTTTACTTTTATAATTTGTGACTTGGATGGAGAGTTGTCACATTGACACTCATACGACATCTTCTTATATCCATAAGTTTACAATCTCGGATAAATTGTATATTGTCAAGCCATATTTGGAGCTAATTAATCTATAAATACATGTATACGTTAAATAGCAGAAGAATCTTTAAAGTATGTTACATAGAATCCGGATTATTAATTTGCTGTCGGTTTTAAACCCATGACTGAACTCAAATGAGGGCATTGTATATATGGTTTACTAACCAACATATCCTGCATGGTAAATTAATATATCGAACAAAGTCGATATCAGTCAGGTTTGTTTCGGATCCACTAAAATATTTTCATTTTTTGAACAGTGTATGACCAGTTAAAAAGATATACAGCAATACTGTTTCTATGAAGAGACAGCAAGTTATTGATCAATTGCGAAACATCCGAACGCTTCTGAGTAATCTTCATCATTTTTTTGTTACTGTTATTTCGCTCTGTACATGTCATAGCTTCAACACAACAAAGAGCGTATTAATGCTGTTTATTGAGGTTGACACATGTCTTTCAAAATATCAATTAAATTCTAATAACCTTTAAAATTGAGTTTCACATTTCATGATCTAACAGAGGAGTTATACAATTAGCTTGAGATTGATTTTTAACACTACGAACGTTGTCTTTAATTCGATTTCATAGAGTAAATAAGAGACAGTGTAAACATATAAAACTCTTAACGTGCTTAGATTTACTAATGTAACATTCAAAAACGGTTGATACATACAAATTGTCAAAAAAGGAGAAGATACAAAGGTGTCAATCAAAGACCATAAGATGATAAGTGATAATTAAACTCATCATAGATACCAGGACTAATTTTTTTACATACGCCAGACGCGCGTTTCGTCTACAAAAGACTCATCAGTGACGCTCGAATCCATAACCCACGAACACATTAACAATAGCCAACACATCACAACACATCATTCTAAATATTGAACAACATCCTTCAGTGATTTAGGAAGACCCGGAAGGGATAGAACTTCCTGTTAAAAAAGTACAACGATTGCGAGTCAAAACCGATCATAGCCACAACAAAAGACAAGCCATGACTAATGGTGAGTCATACAAAATGATGATTCAGGGACGAGTCATAATCCATGTTTAGTGAGTCATAACTAACGACGAGTCATAATCCATGGTTAGTGAGTCATAACTACCGACGAGTCATTCAAATGTCTAGTCAAAACCAATGATAAATCATAACCTCAATTACTGGGGTTTGGCAAACTATAAATCAAAGTTAAATCCACAATTTTGTTGTATAAGAAAATACATGTAACAAACCAGGAATATAACAGGTGTTGTCTATTCTTTTGTTGTGTTTGAGCTTATCATTTTGCCGTTTGATGAGGAATTTCTATTTTTTAATTATCTTTGGAGTTCGTTATTTTTGTTATTTTAATTTCAACAATTGCCTAAGTAATCCCACTTTTTTTTATTGACGATTTGTAAACGTTAAAAGGTAACTTTAGATAAGTTATATAAAAGAGACATGAAGTGTGACTGCTCACGAGACAAAAAAAAAAGCCAAAGTCCAAATGAAGTCAATGTATGCAATGTATTGGTAACCGTACGGCCTTCATCAACAAGTTAAAATCCACCGCATAGCCCGACGCAAAAGACTCCGACATGACATATGTGAAGTATTTCAAAAGAGAGAAAAAGGCCGGATTTATGACAAAACGATAAACATAAAAAATAGACAACCCACGACAACCACTGATAATCTTTACACTGACACAAAAGGTCAAATTGTTTTTTTTTAACAAGATATCGTTTGAGTAAGATTTTTAAATCACGTGCAAATACAATTGTTGTAAAAGTTGTAAAATCGTTAACCTCTGTTTTTGCTTCATGCTGATTTCAAAGATTTTGATCTGAATTAATACGCACTGATGTAGTTGATAATTGATATAATCCTCTTTACTTGAATGAACTAATGGCCACTCACAATGGTTTCTTACTAACAATTACGATCTGTCCTACTATACAGTGATGGCTTCACAGCAACAATGATGTATCCTCTTCACATGACACAAAGCCAGCAATAAATAGATTGCTACTAAATAATAACACAGATCTAATTAACCACTGGTGCTGCAGAGCTACCAAAGTGCATTGTCAAATCAAATATAGTTTGGGAAGCTGTGAAAAATTGCATGCTGGGTAAACAAACAAGAAAGATTAAGAAGAAATTTATTTCAGATCAACCGATGCAAAAACATTTATATTGGAAACAAAATTTCCATTTCTGCCAAAAACGGGAAAACCAATGTTCAGATTTGAAAGAAAAGAAAATATCAAAATACAAATTATTGTAATCTTCTCGTTATAACAAATTATTAACATACAGATAATGACATGATACAAATGAGTCTTGTGTCTCAGAATACTGATTATATAATACAAGTCATTAGATTAAAAAATCATTCGATGGATAGTAATTTCATCTACTATTTGCTCAATATAAACAGGTTTTGGTGCCAAATAGTTCTTTGGATGCCTCAAACTATTTGAAACTCGGTGAAATGTTTTTGTTTTATGTTATTCCATAACCTTTGTTTTTAAGTGACAAATTTTTAAAACAGTTTGAATAACAAAGATAATTTATTTAACAAGGATGCCGCGAAACAATTGAAACTCCGTGACTTCCTATTATTTCACTATGATTTTAGAATTTGAATAACCCATTTGTTAGAAATAGTTTTTTTGGATCTAATTTGATTATGACATAAAAGCTTACAAGTAATACCTTGAGAAGAAGACATAATATCGATTTTAATCTGATATGAACCGAAAGTAAACATTTGATGCCATCTGAATAAGCCACTGAGTATTTACACACTTACTGCTAAATACACCACTGAGTATGTACACACTTACTGCATAGAAGTTTTATTCAGAGCTAATGCTAAAGCCCAGACTGCATCATAAGCCAATGGTGCCTCTGGGTACCCAACGATCTGACTTGTATCTGTAACATTCAGTTTGTCATCTAATCTTTCCTTGAATCTTTGTGAGGTCTGAAAAAATATTGAACCGCATTATAGAATTTAAAAAGAATTATTGAGGGTACATGTAAAGTTTGAATGGTTTTACATTCGTAATTTTTAGGGCACTATATAGCTTGCTGTTCAATGTTTGCCAAGGCTCCGTGTTGAAGACCGTTCTTTCATGTATAATGGTTTACTGTTATAAATTGTGACTTGGATAGAGAGTTGTCTCATTGACACTCATACAACACACTCTTATATATACGTTGGTAAACAAGGAACAATATAACAACACTCAATCGTGAATTTGTTTCGGACAAAATAGTGAGGGAAGGTTGTTACTTTTACAGTTCATATGAAATCCTTTTTTGAATGAAATACAGATTGATCTGTACACAGTCAATATTTGTCCCGCCTTCATATCACCTGATCATTGTCTTACTTTTTCGCAGAAATTGCTTAAATGCGAAAAATGCACTATCAATTGGCCTTGTCCAAATAACCTCCAACATTCAACAAGGTATATAATCTCCCATGTGAACACAGCTTCTACTTCAGAAAACTTAAAACATCTATAATCTAATCTATTATTGAAATATGACTAAATCGTTCTAAATTAACAGATAATCGTTATCTTAAACTTTACATAGTAGGTATGCCGTTTGAATTAATCTTAAACATACGAATTTTGAAAAACTCGAGAAAAAAAATCAAAACTAATTTTTTTTAGTTTTGCTATATGTTCATAATATTTCTAAATGTATGGTTTCTAGTCTGTCTTCGTCGTCCATGGAAACTATGGTTTGCGTGAATAAATTTATGTTTTTAGTTACCGACAATCATTTTAAAATAAGTTACTCGTAACGATAATACTGATAAACTTTGTTTAAAAGCCACCATCTGTTTAAAACCTCATTTTAATAACAGGTTTTAGGAGTTAAAGATTTTACTGTTACAGAAGTAGAAATGTGGTTATCGCATATATATGAAAAGGCCTTATTCAATAAAATTACAGTAGATCGGAAATTGTCCATAGACCTAATGAAGCTTGTGGTTGACCTAAGTGGTATTACATCTGAGAAAAAACACTTATATCGATCCAGATCTTTATCTGATCTGTCAGAAAAATATAGTATAAGGAATAGTTTTACAGAAACGTGGTTAAACATCAATGATTCGCTTTAAAAAAGCAGTGCCAAACGTATGCCTAATATAAATCTTCATAAAATCTCAATTGATATTTTATAAAACGAAAAGTGGTATTACAGTGATCAATGGTTCTTAACCATTACTCGAATGTCAAATTTGTAGACGATTTCATCACAACCTTGAATCGATTGACGGCACTTTAACGTATTTTATAGAGCTAAGAATAAGCCACTATTTTGAAGCAGAATGTATTCGGTTTTCAAAATGCAATTCCGCTTATAGTAACTAAACATATCCTGACGATAAACATATCACATGGACTTAACGATTACTTAAAGACGTGAGAAATTCATTATATTAATTCTAAGAATTGTATGGTGGCATATAGTTATTATTGAATTATTTGGTCACTGAGAATTTATTTCTCAATTTTAAATAGTCCAGATGTTAAAAGTTGTAAGCCGATGTTATAATAGGGATAATGACGTGTGTTACAGTAGTGCTAATAGCATAGACTCTGAATTAAAGTTTAACATTGGATAGGTAGCTGAATATCAACGTCATGACAATTTTGTCCCCTCAACTTTCCAAAGCCTGTTTTTATCAATTATCGATTAACTTTAATTTGTTGATGTTTGAAACACTGGAAAAGCATTATTAAGAATTATTGCAAATACACCTATAATCAATGAAATGTCTCTAATATGCGCACTTCGTATTTACGGCAAAGTTTATTGGATGGTGAATATAATCACTTTATAACTTTACGGTTGTCATCCTTATTTAGTTGATATATACATTAGTGTATATCGGTTGTCACGTTAATCAAATTTAAAACAATGTACAATAAAATAAGTAATTTCTGTGAAATTATGGTTTTCGTAATGGGCGTGGAAGCTATGAAGGAGCAAACTAAATATGCAATCAAAAACTGAACTGTTATTTGAATACCTATCAATTCATTATCATAAAACCGCAAAATAATATCTTACTAACATAAATTTGCATAAGCCCCAAAAAATCACAAGCACCTATCAAGAACTGCCATTCAAACTTTGAAATGAAATTCATACTCTAAAAAAGTAAAATAACAAAAATATTGAAATCCTGGAAAATTTTAAAACAGAACGGGACGTCCCTAATCAAATGGCAAAAGCTCAAACGCAGCAAACGAATTGATAACAAATGTCATATTCCTGATTTGTACAGGCATTTTTTTAGATGTAGAAAACGGTAGATTAACCCTGGTTTTATAGCGAGCTAAACCTCTCACTTGTATGATTGTCGTATAAAATTCCACTATATTGACAACGATGTGTGAGCAAACCAGACATAACAGATACTAATGTTCAAAATAGAGGTACAGCGGTCAACATTATTTTCTTATCTTAATCGCGTTAAAAAAACAAAGCAGTTTTGAAGAAAAAGAACCAATGGACAAAAGAATGAAGTTGATTTTTGACTGGATAAATCAAAGTTTTATAATAGCGATTTTGTAAGATTTGAAAACTTTCAACAAAGATTTGCATTAAAAAAAAAATATATTTCAATGAAATATTTACATTTTTTAGTCCTTCTTCTAGACTTATGATTAAAAGTAGAATAGAATATAACAAAATATATTTAGGGTGATTATACAGCTTCATTAACCATTACCGCTATTTCAGATCGTGTAAGGAAAAAGTATTAACAAAACTAGTTAAAAATACCGATGTTAAAGGTAAATTCAGAAAGGGGAAAGTCCACAATAGTTTCTTTAGTAAACTGCATAGATAACGATTTCTTTAGAAAACTGCAAAGACAACGGCTTCTTTAGTAAACTGCCTAGATAACGGTGTCTTTAGTAAACTGATTAAATGTCAATTTCTTGAGTAAAACTGTCTATTAAAAACATTTGATTGGATTGGTGTCTTTATCTGAACTCGTCATTACTTCGTTTTCCTATTTAATGGCAGTGTTTAGTTTTAATTTTCTGCCATTTGTAATTAGGTCAAAAATTGGTTTTTATGGAATCGTCATTTTACATCAGCATTAGACAAATCTATTAAAGAAGTTAAAATTCAATGTTGACATCGTAAAGCAAAAAACGTATAATATACCCTTTTTCTTCATCACCAAGTCTATCTACTCTATGCACCCAGTTGTTAGTTCATACCCATCTAGAGTAATATTGACGTAATCCGTAATCTACTAACTTTCCACAATGATTAATCGCGTTTTCCTAATCAGACATAACATTTTTTTTATAGTGATGTGTCCCAATGGAACTTCCTTAGGTTATGTCGGCCTGTTTTGAAACATCCATCAAGACTGATTCGTGTCAGTTAAGATGTAACATTTGTACTATTGCGTAATTGTGGTTGTCTTATATAATCATGTCATTCCAGTAGTTACCTTCCCCCCAAGACGCTGATTTATTACCATACATAAAATTGATAATAGGAAAAACTAAAAATACTTTACTGGACATTAGACTCGTCAAAGGTTACCTAGCGGAGTGTTGAAAATATAAAAGAGAAGATGTGGTATGACTGCCAATGAGACAACTCTTCACAAGAGATCTAATGACACAAATATTAACAATTGTACTTACTATGAGTTATGTAATTATGCTTACCATTCCAGATTGTGTCACAGTGTTTTCCTGGTGTAAAACAACAGCCTCTGTTGTTATATGACCCTCGAGAGCCTCTTTGATTTGGTCAGCAGTACAATTTACGGGCCATTTAGGATCCTTCTTCTTGTACCAGTTGTCTGGGTACCAACCAATTATTATCCAAACATATTTTTTACCATACAATTTTTCTTTGTATGCCTGAAACAAACCCATAAAGAGTTCTGATGATTTAACGCTATGTATTAACACAAACTTAATTAAAAAAAGTTGCTTAAAAGCTATCAAAATAATTTATTATTCAAAGAATAGTTTATGCGTGCTGTATCGTTTTTTTTTCGTTTAAAATTACTACTTTATTACTTTTTTAATATTACAACTATTAGATATTCTTTAGTATACGTTAATGATTTTAAAGGGGAAAAGTTGATGAGATGAAATGACGAATACATAATACAAACAAACGCGTACATTTCAATAATTTTTAATGTAACAAAAAGATAATATTTTTAAAAGCATCGAAAACAATTCTCTAGTGTACTTTTAGACTACCATACCTGACAAAACACCTTTCTTGCCATATTTTCGTAGAATACTCCAATAATAATTCTTGCATCTTGACGCTAAAACAAAGTAATCAATACATATTTTTTAAGGGGCCAGCTGAAGGACGCCTAAGGGTGCGGGAGTTTCTCGCTACATTGAAGACCCATTGGTGGCCATCGGCTGTTGTCTGCTCTATGGTCGGGTTGTTGTCGCTTTGACACATTCCCCATTTCCTTTCTCAGTTTTAAGTTTGCTTTAATTATTGGAAATATGTTTAATTATGTATACACTATTTGCATTGAAACATGAACTAAATAATATATATCAAAATAATATTAAATAAACGTTTCAAATGTTGTAATTTGTGTTACTCTTTCAGATGGTTTGTGCCATAATCACTAAATGTCCTGTTGCTTACGCTTTAGTTTTCTGATAGAGTTGATTTACAAATGACTCAATTATCAAACAGAGATCAATTGATGTGTATGTAAGCAGCTGTAGTTCATCTAACAACCTTCAACAATGGGCAAACCCTTAACCTAAGGTCAGCTGTTAAATGCCCTGACAAGAATTTTTTGAATCAATCGGAAAAACGTGTTTTTCTGTATTATGGTCATAATGTTGTCTCTTTTTCATCGACTAATTGTCTTGATTGCCCTGTTGATTCCCCCTTCAATTCCAATTCATACAAATATGTTTTTCAATTCACCGTCATGTCTAACTATTTTTCTCCCTTTCATGATAGCATTTAAAACAATGTTACGATTCGAGTTGTTTAATGGTTAAGTACACTTTTTTTTCTTGAAATCAATATGTTTCACAAATAAGGTAATGAAATAAAGAACGCGAAAGATAATTATTTTGAAAAAAGATATATTGTCTATCTTCGAAACAAGAATGTCAAAGATACATTTATTCTGGGAAAAAAAATATATACTTTGATTACCTCAGCTGTTTTTGGCAAAACTTTTAGGAATTTTGGTCCCCAATGCTCTTCACTTTCGTACTTTATTTGCCCTTTTTATCTTTTTTTGGAAGCGAACGTCACTGGTGAGTCTTTTGTAGACGAAACGCGCGTCTGACGTAAATATAAAACTTAATCCTGGTATATATGATGAGTTTATCCATGAACACTTAAAATTATGATCTATTTCCCTAGACATTTGTCATTCTAGTCATACACACCTTGACATATATTTTTTATTCCGTAAGAATGAGAGGTAATGCAATGACAAAAAAATGCATTTTTGCGCAAATATAAGTCTAGTACATGTTCATAGACTACTTACTTTTAAATTACGTACGGCATTAGTTGGATCAGTAAGGAAGTTTTGTCTAACAGAGACCTCTATACCAGCTTTCTTAACCCTTTCCTCTAAATCTTCTACTGTCTGAAATATCAAAGCATTTAACCATATAATGACCAAGTTGTGAATATTTTTTTTTAAATATTTTCTGTATTTCATATAATTTTGTTCTTTATATTACAATTTCACAAATAAAGACGAGAGTAGTATACCTCTGTTCAAAATTCTTAAATCGATTGAGAGAAAACAAATTCTGTTTACAAACTAACCGACGGAAACACATCAATTATAAGAGAAAAACATCATCAACAGAACTGCAACAAAACAAACGCCAACAAACGTTGAAATGGACAATTGATTACAACTGCCAGAAAAGTGACCCAACAGATATCAGTATTCCATTAGTGACTACAGAATTAGAAAAAAAACAACAGATCAATCCTGCGTGTTTCGTGTCAATTAATCAATTTGTTCAAAACAAAAAACATAATTTCGTAGCTTAATATTCAGCAACCAAAAAGTGTTATTGTCTTTCATTCTCTCTTACCATAGCGCTCTCAGTTGGTCTTATACCTGTGTAAGTTTGAATATCTCCTTGATATCATCCGCCTATCTTTTTGTATCAATTTCACTTATGTACACTTAATAATGAAACTTGCTGCTTTTGAACTATATTACTTACACATTTCTTAATTGAATGTATATTTATATAAGTTCACTTTGTAGTACTGAATGTAATCAAAATAGAAATGATAGCTTAAATGCAAAAGCATCTATTAAAGTGCTGACAGTCTAATCATTTACCAATGCATTTATTTACAATGTGATGCGAGGTCTTATCCATAAATGGATTGTAAAATGGGTACTGTAATCCGACAAGAGTAAAAACAACCTCTCTGTATTGCAAACATTCTGAATAGTAATGACTATTTAGACCTCGGACATCACCCTCACCATTAGGACACTCTCAAAATACAATGTAGTACAATTGAACTTTCCTTACAAAAATAATATAATATGTAGATGCACTTTCTATCTAAATTTTATTTCTAACTTACAATGTTTTAGTGGAGGAAACTAATAATACAAATACCATTTCTCGATCACGTCACTCGTGCGTCAATTTTAAAGATTGCAGTGAATGACAATGGTGAAATTAATAGCATTAAGATAATTTTATATTGCTGCATTAGTGTATCTGTATTTTATCTTAACAGTATTTATGGGAATAATGAGTTCAAACATGAAATCCAATTTTACAGCACTATTCTTAAAAAAAAGTGAAAACAACACGTATAATTAATGCGTCCGAAGCGCTTTTCTGGATTTACCTTCACCAGGAACGCTCAAAGCCAGACATTTGAAATCCGAGGATGTATAAGTAGCGAAACCGTCGAAGAGCTATATGACAAAAATACCTAAAATTGATAACCAACTCATCTAAAGTCAACTTTGTCTGAGGGAGTTAAAACCTTAGATTCTTAATAGTTTCAAAATGTATAAAAGCTGAGTAACTGTTAATTTATTTATTCGTAAAAAATAATAAAAGTAAAAAGGATGAAGAAGTCAAATACAGTTTAAATGATTTTTTTTAACATAGACTTAATTCTAAATAACATAAGATATTATTCAAACGTCTGCTATATTTCACAGTTTTGTATTATTCGTGTTTTTATCCAAATCGCATTATTTCGACAAATAACAACAACAAAACAAGATTTGCTAGTTTAACACTATTCTTATGTCCACACAATTGTTTAATTGAATCAACGAGTATACTTTAATCTTTAAATCCAACAGCGAAGGTATCGACCAAATGTTAGTAAGAACAATAACAGTTCCTTCTTTTCTACATCAGATGAATATTTCGACAATTAATATTTTTTTCAATTATGCCAAAAGTCCAAATTATTTGAAAACCTAATACAACCATTATGAGGACAATTTAACCAAAGGACAAAGAGTATAAACGAACCTACAGTGTATATTTGATATTTCAAAAAAAAAATTCAATAAAACAATTTGAATTCTATAATCATCATGTATAATGTCTGATAACTTTACTAAAACTCGCATGACTCTATTAAACTAGTTCGTTCCCCGCTATTCAAAATGTAATGTTAATAGAATTATAGTTATAAGTACACGGTTTTAAGGATGATGCTATTCTACAACTAAAATATTATTGTTTTGGACTTAGAAACATTGAAAGGTTTTAAAGCACACATGCCATGGTCAAGCATGGACACTTGCAGAGCTGATGTGAACCTTTAATGAAGGTATAATTTCTTCATTTTTGTTTTGAATATAGTTATTGATGTTCCAGATATATGAGTTTTGAATAAAAAGTATCACAACAATTTAACTGATGATATCATGAATAGGGTTAATCATGAGTTAGTGATGGAAGCCTTGAAGTAGTCAAATGCAAGTACTGTAGAGTTTTAACTGTAATATTTAGATTAAACTTAGGTAATGTTTTGTATGAAAACAATTGCCATTAATTGGTTTTCTGTTAGGTAAATTTTTCAGATGAATTAAAAATAAAACCAACATATGTTGCCGATAAATTTGAGAGTTCAGTTTAATGACCAAATTTCAAATACATATCATGTAAGATAAATATACTCATATAGATACACGGATTTAATTTTGTATTACCGCCAGACGCGCGTTTCGTCTTCAAAAGACTCATCAGTGACGCTCAAATCCAAAAAAAGTTAAAAAGGCCAAATAAAGTACCAAGTTGAAGAGCATTGATGACCAAAATTTCCTAAAGGTTTTGCCAAATACGGCTAAGGTAATTTTTTCCTGAGGTATGACTGAAAACAAAATCACAGTTGTGTCTATGGTTAATTTGAATCCTTTTATGGGAAAGTGAGTAACATGAACATACATTTTACCTTGTCTAATTAAGTTATAAATGTTTCTGGCACTGTGATTTTTAATTCTTGTCATGTCCTTCTATCTTTATTTTAAAGGTTCATAATTGCAACAATTGAAATTTATTTGGTTTACTTTAAAAGGAAAACTAGAGTGTTATTCTGCTGCTTCGATAAGAAAAGGGGACATATTATAAGTTGCCCTCTGATTAATTGTACTGTTATTTAGAAACTAATTGTTGAGCACATTTGTATACTTTAATTAAAAAAAAATAGAAATAGAAATAAACATATGGTCGATCATACAAGCACATTTCTATTTGTTCATTTAAAATACCATTTAATATTACTTTTTTATCAGTGTAACGGTGTGATCACTTATTGATTACATGTCAAAATTGACAACTGACGACGTGATTATAAATTATAATAACTAGTGACTTTAATCGGTTATCAATAAGGAATGGATAGCTACTAATCTACAAGATGTAAATACAAAAAGCTTTTGAACTGACTGCTAATCAAATACAGTGAAATTAATGGGTTAGACGATTTTTTACGACTACTAAGCTGGTACACTGTGAAAGAGATCACATTTTTTCTCCGTGATCATGACTTTGGTACAATGGTGTTATATCCATACTCTTTGTCGATACAACATCTATACGAAATAGAGAATACCATATATCCCGTGGTTAGGGCTGCGGCAAAATGTTTGACATTGTCATCTCCAAACCCATTATTTGAATACACTGCAAAATCTCGAGAGTGACAGCTGTTTCTTGGGCAAGGGTTTCAATACACGTTCTGATGGTATAATCAACAGTGGGTTTGAGTTATATTACTGCATGCAATTTTTGATTTTTAACAAAACCATAGATCCTTCACAAACAGTTTCACTGTTTTATACCGTTTGACATTACTCTGCATGTAATCTTAGTTGTACAATTATGTAGTATGAGTACCAATGAGACAACTCTTCATCAAATACACAATTAACTAGAGGCTCTACAGAGTCTGTGTCACTCACCTTGGTCTATGTGCATATTAAACAAAGGACACAGATTGATTCATGACAGAATTGTGTTAAAGTGATGGTGATGTGTTCGTAGATCTTACTTAACTGAACATTCTTGCTGCTTGCAATTATCTCTATGTATAATGAACTTTTCCAAGTAGTTACAGTGGAACATATTTTGTTAAAATTTGAAAAAAATCACAAAATTTATGAAAATTGTTTAAAATTGACTATAAAGGACAATCACTCCTTACTTTGCTAAATATTATTGCTGTTTACAGTTTATCTTTATCTATAATAATTTTAAAAATAAAAACCAAAAGCTTAAAATTATCCATTAAGGGGTAGCAACCCAACAACGGATTGCCTGATTCGTCTGAAAATTTAAGGGCAGATAGATCTTGACTTATTCAACAATTTTTGCCCATCAGATTTGCTCTAAATGGTTTGGTTTCAGAGATATGAGCAACACACGGTATTTCATCCTATGTACTATTTTTAGCCATATCGGCCGTCTTGGTATGCGAGCGGGGTCATCGGACACATTTTTAAAACTAGATACCCTAATGGTGATTGTGGACAAGTTTGGTTAAATTTATCTCAGTAGTTTCAGAGGGGAAGATTTTTGTAAGAGATTACAAAAATTTACCAAGAATTGTTAAAAATTTACTATAAAGGGCAATAACTCTTTAAAAGATCAACTGACCATTTTGGCCATGTTGACTTATTTGTAGATCTTATTTTGCTGAACATTACTGCTGTTTGCAGTTTATTTCTATCTATAATAGTATTCCAAAAAATAACCAAAAACGGCAAAATTTCCTTAAAATGACCAGTTCAGGGGTAGCAACCCAACAACAGATTGTCCGATTCATCTGTAATTGCCGGGCGGATAGATCTTAACCTGATAAATTAGTTTACCCTATGGCAGATTTGCTCTAAATGCTTTGCTTTCAGAGATATACGCCAAAATCTACATTTTACCCCTATGTTCTATTTTTACCCATGTCGGCCATCTTGGTTGGTTGGCCGAGTCAATGAACACATTTTAAAACTAGATACCCCAATGATGATTGTGGTCATGTTTGGTTAAATTTGAGAAAAGCTCACTTGGCCCATCGGGCCAGGCAAGCTAATATAAAGTAATCCGTCATAAGTCAAAGTGCGGCCTGCAACACGGAGCCTTTGCTCACACCGAGCAGCAAGATATAAAGGGCTCCCAAAATATAACTAATGTAAACCATTGAAACAGGAAAACCAACGGTCTTATATATCTAAAAAAATAGAAACACTTATGAACCCTATCAACAATATATAACCACTGAACAGCAGGTTCCTCGCATAGGGCCGGTGCAACCAAATTCAGCAAGTTTAAAGATTTTAACAAGACACACTATAGAATATCAATTGAAATGGCTTTATTGGGATATATCTCCCAATTGATACGATATTCCCGGACTTGTATTTCCTATCATGATTTCCTTGATAGGGGATTGCTACTCACAAAGAAGCAATTAAACCAAGAGTTCCAAATGGTGAAGTTGAAATCATCCCTTCGTATTGAATATGTTCCTTATGTCTTAACTACAATACCCTTTTCCTTTTCACGAATGTGACCTACCGAATTAGACTATTTACCGGATTTTTAATAACATAAGTTTTTGGCGGAGTTTGTGTTGCTTAGTCTTTAGTTTTCTATTTTGTGTCTTCTGTACTATTATTTGTTTGTTTGTCTTTTTATTTTTAGTCATGGCGTTGTCAGTTTATTTCTATCTATGAGTTTGACTATCCCTCTTGTATCTTTCGTCCCTCCTTTACTCAGACAAAAAACACCTCTGAATCACATCAACAAACGACAACCATTGAACATCAGGTTCCTGCCATAGGAAAGGAGCAAACAAATGCAGCGGGTTTAAACATTTTACCAGGAGCCAACCTTCAACCTTACCTGAAGTATCGGTGTAACATCACAATTTAGAAAGACACACTAAAGAATATCAATTGGAAGGGCTTTACTCAATCACAAACACTTATGAATCACATCAACAAATGACAACCACTGAACATCAGGTTCCTGTCATAGGACAGATGGTAATCAATGTTCACTTACCATATATTCCTGACAATTAAAAGTTCAGGGAGTCAGCTAACCTAATCCTAGTGTCAGGCGTCGTAAACGTGAACTTAATTAGAGACAACTGTAGTTAACTGATGTTCAAATAAATGTAATCAACTAAGAACATCATAAATCAAGGTAACAACATAACAACGTATACACCCTTAAAGGAATAGACCGGTGCATGGACAAAGTCTTTTATAATTAAGTAATTGATTCCGTTGTTAGTATGAAAGGGATGACTGATATTCTATCAAAAAAGTCCAGGTACTTTGATTTAACATTTTTTTCATAAATCAATTAAGAAGAGACAAATTAAGTTACTAATCAGATCAGAGGAATCGCATGAACTCCAAAAGAAGCAAGACCGTGTGCTTTCTATGGTAAGCGTCTTCTTCTATGCAGGCATCATCCGCATCGATATTTAATTATATAAGACCGTGGATTCTTGTCGCGAGAGAGTTGAGATATCGATCAGCATAGAACAGTATAAAAACTCGAAATGTACTCTGTTTAAAATACCACAACTGTTCTTGAAGCAACAAATTTTATGTCGTCGACCAAAAGATTTTATATAATTAAATATAAATAAGATGTTTTCGAATGGTCAAGGAATATGTGTATTTCATAAATGCACATATCAAAAATATTTCCTGTTTTAAACATTCTGTTTATTAATTAAAGAAATTTATCTGGAGTATGTGGGTATATATCAGACAATAGTGAAAGAAACCAGAGCATAGATAAGCACTTTAGTTGCCAATTTAAAGTCACATTTAATAACATGACAATGACGATGCCCATATCGATAAAGTATGTAGTTATTTAAGATTAAAGAGGATTGCCATTGAGACATTCCGAGAAATATCATTTGTGGCATTTTAAAAGAAGACTCTAGTATAACAGCACCACATGTCAAGACAATTACAGGTTAGTATCAAGTATAATTGTAGACGACAATGCTTATTAAATAGGAACTTACCGAGGTGAACAGTTCTTGAGTTTCCTGTATTGTTGCAATTCTCTTCCATCCAAATTTTTGGCACAGTTTTACACGTGTTGGATTGTGAAGTGTTGCAGATGGATGAGTACGGAAGAATGTGGGAAATCTTTCCCTATGTGATAATGCAGGCGAGCTAGAACCGTATCCAAGCTGAAAATAAACATTAAGAAAATATACTTGATAGAAAGTAGTAGTAGTAGTAATATTCTTAATTTTGGTATTGGTATAAATTCAAATCATACATTTTGTACTTCAAATGTCTAGTTTATATAATGGTATAATTGTAATAAAAGGACAAGGTTGACATTTTGAATTAGTTAGAGATCAAGATTTCAACTTCTGCTGGCAAGGTAGGCCGTACATTGATTTGGCTATTACTTCTCTGCCATATTTTGTCATTAACCTATTTAACTCTTTCTGTTCTGAAAGATACTTGACATTCTTACATCTAACTTTGAACATTCCAGATGAAGGTAAACGAAGCATGAAATTATATAGGTTTTGTGCAGTATTTCCTGCTCCAATAATATAGTCTATCGTGTAAACTACGGATAGTCAGGCTATAAAATCTTATACGTAGAAATGTATAAGATTTTTAGCCTGAATATCGGTAGATAACACGATAGACTATATTATTGGAGAAGAAAATACTTACTCCATCACAAAATATAGTATCGGTAGAGTAAGAATTACCCAATATTCGGTTTTCTGTTTTGTGTTTTGTGGAGATTGTCAGTGCATCTTTTTGCGTTTTGTCATGGGATTTCTACCGGTCTGCAATGTAATATTGTTTTTAATTGTCCCCTTGGTATGACAGTTATTATTGCTTAGTTTGGTGTTATTGGGTTTTTTCTGTGTTTTTTTTTTTTTTTCATTATCTCATTTCCGTTTTTAATTTTTCTCGGTGTTTGGTGTTTTTGTCGTTTTACTTCCTAGGACAAGTTTGTCCTTTTTGACATCTGATATTTTCGAAAAGGAACACGTAAATAAAAAATACGGCATAACATATCCTTTAATGTGAAAACTATTGCAATGTAGATATTTTCTAAATAGGATATTTCCAATTGATGATAGAGTTAATAATAAGTTTTTCGTTCTTATTCCAGAGGCGATGGGTTATAAAAGTGAAGAATCTCCGATAATCATCCACTAAGAAATAAAACGGGAAAAGGAAATGGTTCAATCATAGTTTTATTGAATAAGGATATGATTTATAGTGGACAGAGACGTAAACTAACTGGAAAATCGATAACACTATGAAAGGAAATGGTCACAATTCAGATCATGGACAATATTTTTAAACAGCCCTACATCGGTTGGAATAAAAGAAGTAGGCTGGTGTTGAAAACTGGCGGACTGTTGCTCTCCGAGGATACCATCAGTACATAATATCTTGTTTTTCCTTTTTTGAAGTGGTGGTGTACTATTAATATTATACACATTTATAATAACTATGTAAATTGTATCAAATAAACAAATGGCTTGCATGCTGAATATGAGAAAAAGTATTCAAAGGGAACAAAACTTTCTGTTTAAAATTGATCTGATTTTGTAATCTGTTATAATCTGTTCATTCGTTTAAGAAGCATTAAATGTCATTCATCAGAACATAATTTGTATTAAGGAGAAAATAATATTAAATCGAATATAAAATTGCATTTTGTGCGTGAGAGTGTTTTAGAAATTGAAGTGCAATCAAAACATGTCAGAAAATATAACATCAAAATGCTGTGATGGATAGAATAGCATGCAATTTATATTTCATAAAAATTTGAAGAATGGGGTGATTATGCAACCAATTTCAACGCTCTCTCGGAATGTCATCAAACTTATTAAACTTCTCCTAATCTTACTCAGGCAGTAATCAATAAATTATATTAAGATTTTTTAACTGGAAGCATTCACAGCTGCAGGTTCTGATATTTTCATTTAGGTCTCTTAGATTATAAAATCTTCATCTTTTATCAATATATTTATAAAACAGTTTAATGGCAAAGAAATGCAATTTTAATGAAAAGCTTGTGTAATGGTATAGAAAATTAAAATGTCATAAAACCGCATTATTGCATAATATTTACATTTCTTCTGGTCATTTTCAAAATATAGATAAACAACAGACAACAGATGAGTCAACACCATTAAAGTACAGTCAAACCTGCTAAACGGTAACTTCTTTTTAGCAAAATACCTTTCTTGGAAAGCTACTTTTTTCATTTCCTGTCGTAGATGTACATATGCATTTTGACCCTCAAATCAAAGGTCGCCTCTCTTAATATGTTAATTTCACAGGGCAATAGAATGAATTTTTTGATACAGATTTGACCGTTATATTTTAATAATTTGTAAGTCTGTAATAATGGATAACCACACGCACTACACACATCTTAATTATGTTAAATCTCTCTCTCTCTCTCTCTCTCTCTCTCTCTCTCTCTCTCTCTCTGAATGTATATTGTTGTTATTAATTTGTATTATGCTGTTTGTAGCTATAGCTATAGTGCTTTTGCATGTTAATCTATTTTTAAACATGAGGTCTATACAGGTAAAAGTAGTTTTATGTCTCCTTGTTGGTGGAAAATACGACCTTTTATCGTAAATATAGAAAAACATATTTTCATATGACCAAAAGAATTAATTTGGAAATAGCAAAACATAATCATTAACACGGTTTCTAATTTCGGTTTCTAGATTTGGACAGACATTTGGACATGCTGCGGTGTAAAAGTAGGTTGCTGATGTTTCAACCTCCTTATCAGCCTGTGTAACTGCAAATTGTCATAAAGGCATATTCAAACTTACATGTTAACATTTCACCCATGTGTGCGTGAAACTAGTTATTCTACAGTTAATGTATAAGCATTTTTTACTTTACATCACAGTTTCAAAAAGATAAATTATAACATGTATGCTGATATACTTCTAGTCATTGGAAAGGTTAACTGTATACACTTAGAAGTAACCAGAACACGGTTTAACTGTGTTAAGGTGGCTCGTGGGTACAAAAATTTCAGCAAAAAATTAAACCTTTATTTTTTCATTACAAATTTTATTTATTACACTATTAGTTATTACTTTATGATATAGTACAAAAATCAACCCAAAAGATCGATTCGGTTTGGCCCCAGAAGACTTTTAACATTTTTATATCATTGAAAAAGCTCCAAATTATCTCCCTTTGGAGCAAAATGCCATTTTTTGGCATTGAATTTGAAATATCTTTTTTAACTCATCGGTGACCTATATTTTTTATTATTGTTTTCAAATAAGCTGTACATAAAATAAATATTTGTCA
The DNA here is from genome assembly GCF_965363235.1 of Mytilus galloprovincialis. Classification (NCBI taxonomy): domain Eukaryota; kingdom Metazoa; phylum Mollusca; class Bivalvia; order Mytilida; family Mytilidae; genus Mytilus; species Mytilus galloprovincialis. The sequence goes on along the minus strand of NC_134839.1, from coordinate 25,630,032 downwards.
AATTTAAGCGATTTCTGTAATTAGGTTATTTTTTTATTACGATATTACCTCTATTTCACCTATTAGGTCAACAGAAAGAAACGACATTAACAAAAATGTATGCTTCTTCCGGAGGCAGATTGTGAGCTTAAATGAACGGTGACCCCATTTTTTTATTTCATTTTTCTTTTAAGTATATGATAAAGTTCATTTCTTAAAAAATATAGCGAAATCCTATATAATGTATGTATCTCTCGGAATTCTACTATATCTTATTATGTAATTATACAGCTATAGCTTAAAGGGCACACATTCTTGAAACTGTAAGTTTGACATTATATTGTCACAACGATATTGTATGATCAACATTTCAAATATTGACTTGAAGTTCTTATTCTTGTTTTATAGCTTTACCACACAGGATAACTTTAAGTAAATGAAATAAGAGAATTTTCATTTCTCAATTTATCCGTTTAATAAGATTTCAATCAACCATTTAGTTAGTCTCTGTGTTCTCAGAATAAAAAAAAAAAATGTCAATGTCCATAATATTGCTTTCAGAGTTCAAGGACTCGTCAAGCAACTTATAACTACGAAAAAGATCTTATCTTAATTGGCTATTGCCATCAATATAGCAAATACATCGGGATTTCATTTGATTGAAAGAGATATAAATATCCTTAGAAGCGAATTCTTTAAACGTGGAATATGTCAGTTGGAAAAAAAGGTTTGGTTTGGAAAAAACTATACAGGAAACACTATTTACACTTGTCCATATCTTTAACCCAACTCCCCTGCCCATAATCATCTATTATTCTGTATGTTGGAGTATATCTGAAGCGGCAGAAACCTAACAAAAAAAACCTCTTGATTTCTTTGGTCAATAGATCGATTAAAACAATAAGAAAATAAGCCTCAAGAATAGAATACATTGCACAAAGATTATAAACGTTCTGTTATCAAATCTAACTTCCTATATAAATATAAAAATGCACTGTTTTTTTCTTAGAAAAGCAGTTCACTTGCTCCAATTTGCAGAGCAAACATTTTTTCTAGTCTTCTCAGCATGTTCTTTCATTTTACCGTTTTCCTTTTCCCAATCAGTTTTTCTTAACAGTATCAAATTGGTATGCCTTTAATTATTCTATGACTTCCGCATGCTAGCTAGCATATTAAAAGCATGTCAATCAAAAACATTAAAACTTTCATTAAAAATAAAAGCCTTTTCTAATAACAAAAAAAAATAAAACTTTGTTTTTAACAACTGTGATTCACCTTTTCCGTGAAATTCATTTCATAATGTTTGCTTCATATTGGATTATGTTCGTAAAGCTTATATGCATGCACACGGCCGACACTCGGCTAACCGAGAGATTGGTTGGTTAATCTATATTGAGTATGCGGCTATATCGGCGGTTGGTCTGTTAATCGGGTTGGCTAAAGTCTGTTAATCAGGTGTTATCGAGAAAATCATTGAAAGTTCAGCCTGTTTCATTGTATAACTTTTTAAATATATTTTTATCATAAAAGTTAGTCATGTCTAACAAAACAATTCAATGTACTGAATCCAGTGGTGTAATCAATTTTTTTCTAGCTTCGATGTACGATCTATAAAATGAAAAGGCGGGTTACTCATCAATAGATTTATACACATTTTACACACACAAAATGTACACAAATGACACGTTGGTTGAATTTACTTGCATACAATATTTTGAATATCGAAAAAAGACGGGTATTATGTTTGTCAACCATATTGATATCACTGTGTGAAAAATCTACAGGAAAATCTGTATTTTGGTGACATTAATCAATCTTTATTTAAAACCTGGTCTGTTAATTGGTCGGATATATAAAACCCGGTCTGTTAATAGGTCTGTTAAGAGTTATGAATGGCAACACAAGAATAATTTTATTGCTATATGGGGTAACTGTTATCGAATCCAATGGGTAGGCTCAAGGCGAGCAGCTAAAATATACGATAAAAACACATGAATAACGAAACATAAACTATACGGAATTCTAAGATGACGTGTTTCTTTCGCTTTGTGAACAAACCTATGCACTAAATCCAATAAAATTTGTTTGCACATGCGTATATTGACTTCTTCAGAATAATGAATTTATCAAATTATCATGCACTTAATATATTTCCTTAACTTTAAAACACTTTAAACTCTTAAATGGTGCACATGATGGTACCAATTTATTTATGATGACTGTAATGTGTTGCATTCCGAAATTAACATATTCGACCTAGATACGACAACCGTTCATGCTGGCTGTTCAAACTCCTCCCTCTGAAAAATCACAGTGCCAGCCGTTAGCTTCTTTACAAACAAAAAAGATAGGTTCTTGGAAGATCCTACACAAACGCTTTTACACTTAATACTTATCGGACATAGAAATTACCCAAGTTGTCCTATTCAGAATCGAAATAATTGATTCAAACTATACTTTATTGTAGTTTTAACATGGGTAGGCATTATATTCGTGTTATTTTAGGCCTCACTATCGCTCGGGCAAAAATAATCACGAATATAATGCCTACCCATGTTAAAACTACAATTTAGTCTGCATTATAGCTTGCATCAATTATTTCTTAAACAACACGTGAATAATGACCAATTTAGACAATGGAAATTGAAAATTGATAAAAATGGTTTCAAAAAGTGTAATAAAATTAATATTAATTTCATCCAAGAATGGTCGCATACTAGTATATCATGTGGATTCTGTTTACTGTTTAATTGTCATGAATGACGCCAATTGTCATCTACATTGGTAACCAGTATATAAATCAGAGATAAACATCGTAATGTAAATAAACATCAGTAAGTAAAATATATTGGGATGCTTAAGTATAAAGAATAGAGAAAGAATAATGAGTAAGATAAATAAAATGTAGAGAAAAATGACATAACAATTTAAAGAATACAGAAATAAACAACAACCCTAATCTGGACCCTACACGAGAATCTGGATGGAGACGCAGAATATAGAATAATAGATAAGGACAGTGAGAGAGATGCATTGTCCAGAGAGAGAAATAATAATTGTTTAAGAATACAGACATAGAACGGCCCTGTGTGTTAAAACAGTAACGGATTGCGATTTACTCATATTGGTGACAAATGCTAGAAGTTTGCATACGGACAACTGCAGTTCTCCTCTGCACTAATGTAGAAAGGAACTAAACGGAACAAAATGAATGAAAACTCAAGATAACCAAATGTAGCTGCATTCGCCCCTTTCCATTTACTTCTTTAGAATGATTTGTAAACAACATATGATTAAGTAATAGAAGAAAAGAACCAGTTGGATAATGCTGACGAATAAGAGTTTAACGTCCAGTGACAAATATCATGTGCATATGAGAACGACAACAGGTTATATGTACCCTGTGTTGTATTAGAGGGACACTTTCAGTCGGATTTGAGAACAAGCTACTTTGAACAGACACAAAAATTAAGGCTGATTGAAAACGTTAATAATAAATTCATGCATATTCAAGCGGCCAATCCAATCTATATTGAAGTGACACACCCTTCAATTAAATGAAAAGAAAGTCAAAATAAACTGACTACGGTTAATAGAAGGATACTGTATTGTCATTTTTTTCTCTCTCAAGAACATCTCATTCTTAACTTTTCCAATGGGAAAATATAAAGGTAGCAAAACTATATATTGTCGTGGCTAAATAACTCTTAACTGACACAATTTCAATTGTCCAACCCATTAACAGACTTTATTCCCATAATTTTCCCTAAAACGTGGTATTATTCACGTTATATTACAATAATAAAACATTTAATAATTTCAATTTGTTTTTTAGAACCAAAGTGCTATTTTGTGTACTTTAAATGATATCTAAAATTGTTTGTTTCGCCTTTTATTAAAAAAATTGCAATGCGTATAACGTAAATACTACACACTTGCGCGACGCCTTTTAGTTTTACTGAAAACTGCGCAGACTATGAAATGTTTTTACAGGTTGAAAATGTTCTATGATAGATATCATTTTGTCAGACACTTTTCTTTTTTTGATTTGGTTCTTATAATATGCCAAAAAATCTGTATATTTAATAGTGTTTAACATTAAATTGTGCGTTTTACTCTTAACAGACGTATAACCAACCCGATTAACAGACCAATCGCCCATATAGCCGCATACTCAATATAGATTAACCGACCAATCTCTCGGTTAGCCGAGTGTCGGCCGTGATGCATAAACATAATAATACACTAGTCCGCATCACATGCTACTATGCTCTGGTTTGTTACATCAAAGTATCTTGACTTATGACTGTTCAGTAATGAGGATTTAATCACAATTGCTTGTTTGTGTCGTTTCTTATGTGGCCTTTATAAGGAAACCACATGTTTCCAGTCAATTAATATGGCTATACTCTGTGTATAATTTTAAAAATTATTCAGCGTTTGTCAAATGTTTATAGTGAAGTTATTTTAAAACAGAGGTTTTTGTCCAATCATGAAGCGTAATGAGTATTTAGATTTTCAAAACTAACATCGTTCGATGTTTCGCCACTCAAAGTCCATATCGACCATTGATTAGACATCCTGAGAAGGCCGAGACTAGCCTAGGACTTAACACATTACATGATTTGTTTGCTTTTAGGACATTCGCGGCAGACAATAGCGTTTTGAATCAATTTCAACAATTAAATGTGGGGTAAAATTAGTGAGACAGCTACAAGAATGGTTCAGGATTCAGTTAATTTGATGACTCTCTCAACAATCTGTTGTGTTTACTCCTCGTTAAATGAATAGCAATCTGTATGTTTAATCACTGATTTATATAACTTAGAACATCTAACTTTTTCACACAGCCTTCGTTTTAAGTTTTGCTTTGTTTTGCCAAAAGAGTGTATGTGTTTCTTGATGTGTTTTACTAGAGAATATATTAAAATAATGCGATGTAGTATGATTTCCCACTAGACAACCATCTACCATAACTTAAATGAAATATTTGAAGTACTACCGACTGTTCAACAATGAGGACAACCCATACCGTACAATATTGTAGGCCATTACATAAAAACTTGTAAAACAATTCAAAGGAGAAAACTGACATGCTGCTTTAAACGAATATGACAGACAGCGATTAATGGAAACCATTGCGCTACAGGCACATACAGAATATGGCTAATTATACTATTTAGGAGAACATAATCCCCCTAACAACACAACATAGTTTTTTGAAAAAAAAACAATTAGTTTTCTCGTTTGAATTGTTTTACATTGTCTTATCGGGGCCTTTTGTAGCTGACTATGCTGTATGGGCTTTGCTCATTGTTGAAGCCCGTACGGTGACCTATAGTTGCTAATGTCTGAGTCATTTTGGTCTTTTGTGGATAGTTATCTCATTGGCAATCATACCACATCTTCTTTTATATATATAAAGCTTGGTTCATCAGATTGGCATTATACAAAACTTGACATAACGACTCAAGACACAATATTGTTTTGATATCCCTTTTGATAAAATTTTCTACAAATACAGTTCTAGACCAGCATCTTCCTTAGCTAAAATTGAATTCATATAAGTCACTCAAGACTATTTGACTTTAAACAACTACTAAAATTTATTTTTTTAAATTAACTGACCAAAATCACAACTTTAGTAAATTTAGTAAAATTCATGATCCAGTTTTTTAGGTTGTAATTCTGTCCTCCTTGTTACTTCTTTATTCATAAAAATGACACTGAAATTATTGATTAAATTGAATGTATACTGACCTTTAGTTTGAATATAGAATGTTTCAGTTTTAGGCAAGGACTGTGATGCAAAACAATACAGGAACAAGTATTTATTCAAAGTTACGCAATTGGTGCCTAATGGAATACTTGTCCATAAACTAAATTGACGTTTAAGGAAAACTGTACAGCTTTATTCCTACCACCACACGTCCAGTAAGTAAATGTAGTATATCTATCTTATTAACTATAGTAATTTAAGGCGTTATATAGTTTGATGTACTACACTACTACTTGTGCAGTACTAAGTACAAAAGAAGTAATGTAAATTACAGGTACCTAAATTTTACAATTATTTTAAATTAGGACACTAGCACTGAATATTAAAAGTAGATTTCCAGTATCAAATACTACAGATTTTTGGTACAGAAATAGTATTTTTGCAAAAGTAGCTGTGTTTGCATTGATATCCTCTTGACCTCGATTTGTTGAAGCCGTAATTCGTCCTTTCAGAATCTAATGGATTATGTGTAATTTCAATGTTCGTGCCCCAAAACAAAAATAACGGCATTTCAATGGTTATAAGTTATTTTAGAGTAGGCCTTTACAAATATTACCATGCATTCAAATATATATTAAACATAGCTGGTTTCATGTCTTTTAGCAGTTACTAAGTACTTGATGCAATAATTTGATTAAGCTTATCTCTCTCTCTTATAAAAGACTCAAATCTCATTCTCTCTTGGCGATTCCTGTATTATACTACCCATTTACAATAATTAACCAAAATAATTCATCAAATTACAAACAAATGATACAAAAAGAATTAACTATTGGTCGTGATCTCGAGGATTTGCATTACCCCAGTTTAGAATGTTTGTTTTAACAAATTGAAAAACCACAAATGGGAGCTATAACCGAGATTATATCAGCAATTTTCAAGCATTAATGTCATATTAAATAAAGATCTGTTTGGATTGCAATAATAGTAATAAAGTGTTATATTCAATAACCATTTTTATTCCCTAGAAATCAATTACTATAAACAGACCCGAATCAATCATCGAACATTACTACCGTTCGTTGTGGCTTACACTATAAAATAATTGAATAGCAAAAGGCACAGCAGAAATTGCTCACATAACAAGATGAAATTGATTAAAGTTGACACAATTTCTCAAGGGATACTACATCACCGGACGTTAAAAGAAAATTGATTGTCGACCATGAGCATAAAATGTAAACGGGATTTCGTATACAAAAAAGAATTAAAAAAATCTTTAAATTTGTTCTTTTTTTTACTTACTGTAAAACAAGTTTTCTATTTACAAAAATTGAATAGAAGGGGGCGATGAATGGCTGATCCGTTTTAACAGAGAGCAATATCTATCGCACATAAGAGACATCCTTGTAGATTTCGAAAAAAGAAGGCTAATGCTGCTACAAGGCAGCACTCGCACCCACGAAGTGGAAAGGAATTAATATTAAGTTGTAATATCCTGTTTCCCAATTCACTATACATAAATTTGTTTAAACTAAACTAAACCAAAGCTTTTTAACTTCATAGAAAATTTTGAATCAATAACCTACCCGTTGACACTTATAGATCTTTTATAGTCTGAAACGTCTTATATAAAGTAAAGCTAACTTTACGGACTCAACGTTTGGACTGTCCCTTAGGTAACATGTAATTTCCTGTCTATTTTGGAGAGTGATAAGTTATTTTTAGAAAAGTTAAAATTGTGCATAGGCCATTGACATATCATAACTAATAAATAAAATTTGATTTTAAGAATATGGTCTCAGCTTGATAAATCTATCAGAAGTCTATATGCATACTTAAAAGGGTTTTAATAAGATTGTCCATAAATAAACATGTTTTGCATTTTAATTCCTTTGACGGCGATAAACTAAATGAAACAGCATGCTTCTAATGACATTTTGTCGTTGACTTATTCCGCTGACATTCCAGAACGGAAATACAATTAAAGATGCAGACAATATGTAACCGAGAATCGTATTAGTTTATAATATCATTCTGATTATTTGTCAACTTACAATTCGTATTTTAAACATTCTATTTCTTTATTTAACTTATATGGTGTATTGAACTATTTGGTTCACTTATTTCTCAAAAAAAGAAAAAGAAGTAGAAGAAAGCAAAAAGACAAGACAATCAAAATTCATAAGATATGCTATGGTGAATTTTTGTATTTTGTCTTTCATTTGTGCTTGAGTGCTGTTTCTGTATGCCTTTTTGTTGACATATTTGTTTGTTTTACAGTGATAAACATTATAACACAATGCTGACTGCCGTACTCCTAATTTTGACATTTTTACGCATTATGTTTGCTTGTATTGTCAATATAAAGAAGTTTTATGCGACTGTTATACAAGTGAGAGGTTTAGCAAGTGATCAAATCCGGTTTTACCCACCATTTTCTACATAAGAAAAAGCCTGTACAAAGACAGGAATATGACAGTTGTTATCCATTTGCTTGATGTTTTTGACCTTGATATTTTGACCTTTGATTACGGACTCACTGTTTGTGAATTTCCTTGGAGTTAGGTATTTTTGTTGTTTTAATTTTCTTTTCATTCCTCCACTGCATTGAAAGAGAGCTAGAAATATTTTTTGTGCATGTTTCTGTTGATTTGATATATTTTCTCATTGTGGATGCACTCCTTTTTGTATTCTTTTATACATATGATAACAATGATTATCCATGTTTCATAGGTATATATGTTTGAACTATCAGATCACTGGTGCCTGATGAGTACCCAAAATGAGCGACATTTACCAAAAAGGACACAAAATACTTCTTCTTAAACAATGACGAGCTCTGTGATTAGACTTTCTCATTACAAAGATTTCTAAAAAGTGAGCTGTAACGGCATGTCAGCCGTTTGCGTAGAAAAAGTCTTCAATCTGAATAATATAAAGCAATAATTCTGTTGGAAAAAATATCCCTCTGCAAACGTTTAAAATATCCTTTTGCATGTTGAATACACATTTACTGACTGCTTGCTGATTGTTAAACATATTACTCTGATTCATGTTGATTCGTTCATTATTAATGAGACACGTATTCGTTTCAAACAGAGAAACACATTATATAAACTTATTGTACATTTTAAAGGGCCGTTAGCTATAAATTTAAAGTTGACAACAACAAAAATCAAATCAAGATTTTTTTTAATTTCAAACATTTATAAAGAAAATATTCCTGGAACACTTATCACAGGCCAGGGGAGCATAACAATCAAGCTATTGCTCAATCAATGGATAAAATTATGTCAGTCAATTTATTTTCATACACATTAGGCACTTTTTTCTTGAAAATACAAGTCACATTTTGTAAGCTTACCTATAATTTCAACATTCGTACTGCACATTTTTTAAGATTTTCTGTCAATAATTAAAGGTAAACAACCTATCTATCAATCTCTCCATCTATGTATCCAACCATTCATGCATCAATTCATCCATCCATCCATCCATCTGGATCATACACATTCAGACAGAACAAACTTTAGTTATTTTTGATCCAGTTGACACAATACAAACAACACAACGAACTATATTGGCATCTAAATTAAGTTAATGCTTACCACAATAAGATTCCACATTTTTGCTGCCTGTGCTACGAATGTTGATACTATACTGCATCCAGTTAATACCATAATTTTGGTTGGCTCGTTGTATAGGAGTTCATATAACTTTTTGGTACCAAGACCTGGAAGGCACTGAAAAAATAAATATGTATCATCAATTCGCTTTATCATATGGGTTAAATAAAGGCAATAGAAGTATACCGCTGTTCAATAAATGCTAGTGATGAATATATAATTTTATAGAGTTAAAAAGAGTTGAATCTCTTTTGGTACAGATTTGTTTAGAATATATCTGATAATACTTTTTTATCGTTTTTTGTATAGGATAATATTAGAGCTTAACATGCTGTATTGGCACTTGACATTAATGTGTCTTTTGTATTAATTTGTGGTTGGACTGCTGCCTCATTGCATTGCTCATTTCCAACATCTTGTTGTATTCATAATAATAAAAAGTTTTGTAGTTCCCATTAATAGGTTTCAGTATAAACACTTCGAGAAATTAATTCAATCAAGAATACCAGAAATATACCCCTAACAATTAATTCATATATGAAAAACGTTATTATTAAAATATTTTCAACAGGTTTAATTTCTCGATAATATAGGATACAGACAATCTACCCAGCATCTTGTAGTTCAAGTATAGTGGAAACTTTGAATTATGGTCTATATAAGTTCGGAGTGGATCTATTAGAATGGGTATACAAAGCGATGATAATTTGTCCTTTTTGTTGCTGTATCGAAAGAAAAACTCGTAAGGGATTCCAGGTTTATAATTGTGTGCGCCATACGCGCTTTTTGTCTTTAAAAACTTCTTTGAGGATCGAATCAAAAATGTTAAAAGGTCAACAAAGAACAAGGGCATTGAGAATTCAAACTCAAAAAGGTTTTGACTAATACAGCCATGATTATATATTCCTGAGGTAGGAAATCCTTAATGTTTCGGACAACAAAAAGTTTTGTGATACCCCAGTCCCACTAGGCCACGATCGCACTACGATCTGTGAAAAAAATGCAAATTTTGATGATCGTAGTACGATCGTGTAGATCGCAGTAAGGTCGTATCACGGTCGTGGTGAGGTCTTCAAGATCGTGATGAGCGTGGCCAACTTTGAACATGTTCAAAACAATCGTGGTGCGGTCGTGGCCAAATCAGATCGTAGTAGAAGCGTAGTGAGAGCGCATTAAGATCGTAGTAAGATCGCAAAGGTCGCTGTACCATCGTAGTGAGAGCGTAGCGAAAGCGTGATTCTATTCGGAGAAACTGCGCTACGATCTCATTGCGACGTTATTACGACCTCACTACGATCATCACGTTCTCTCCGCGACCAAACTACGCTTCCACTACGACTATACCACGCTGTTCACGACCATAGAACGATTCTAGCACGCCCTTGCCGTCCTCATCACGCTCTTCTCACGACCTGACTACGTTCATACTGCGACCATTATTCTCATTGTCATTTTCCCATAAAATATATTAATTCTCTGCAGGTTTTGTTTGTCTGTATGTAATTGGGACTTCTTGTCCATTTTCTCTAACGGCTCAACCATGCTTCTTGTTTTCATATAGATTAGACCGTTGGTTTTCCCGTTTGAATGGTTTTACACTAGTAATTTTTGGGGCCTTTTTTATCTTGCTGTTCGGTGTAAGCCAAGGCTCCGTGTTGAAGGCCGATTATTACTTGGATTGAGAGTTGTCTCATTGGCACCGTCATGCCACATCTTCCTATATATATCTATTGACACATCTGTTTCATATCTGCTATCGTTCACTAAAATATCGTCATTTCAGCTTTATGGACCAGCAATAGGTTGTAATTTAGGTCGGATTGGTCGGTCCGACATCTCTACTTGATCAAGATTCGTTACTATCAGAGCTCCATCTGCCTCTACATCAACCCTAACACCACGCCCACGTGTTCTAGTAGATTTTGGTGGCTTGATTGTTTTTTTTTTTTTTCGAGAAATCTACGTATTAATTAGAAATAGAACTGAAGGAATGATACTGTATTGATATGGAACCCGATGTTGACGTTATTGCTGAGAGCGTAGTAAGATCGTCGTTTGAACGTAGTGTAATCGTGGTAAGAACGTGCTATAATCGCAGCAGAAGCGTGGTAAGGTCGTGTTGCAATCGGATAACTCGTGGTATGGTCGTTGTGAGAACGTGATGAGCGTAGAAAGATCTTGATAAGTGTAGTAAGGTCGCAGAATAAGCGCGGTGAGAACGTGTTATAATCGTAGCGGGATCGTTGTAGAAGTGTAATGAGGACGTAGTAGCATCGTGAAAGCAACGAAAATTTACATTTTCATGCCACTCATACCACGACCTCACCACGATCTGAATTTAAGTTAGATCGCGGTGAGCGTGGTGCGATCGTGGTCTAGTGGGACTGGGGCTTGAACGGAATTTATTATTATGACCATATCAATGACATTGTATGTGAACGCAAAAGTGCTGACTTAGAAGTTTAACTATGTAAATTTGTCACGATTCTCTTTTTTATTCAATTTGACACAAACTTAACTCTAGGGCAAAAAGAATCTCTATAAAGAACAGGAAAACACATTTAAACATTTGCAATACAGCGAATTGTGTTTGCCTTTACACTTGAGGGTTCTCTTTACTTTAAATAAGCGACAGTAAAACTAAATCATTGGTTTAAACACCAGGAATCTATAAACGTCTCTTAAATGGTGTCCAATAATTATACTGTACTTCTCGCATGTTGAAAATTAGGCATCCTTTGGGAAATTTTCCGTTTTTATCAAGTGTTAGCCTTTGACGTCTTTGTCTTCGTTTTACATTCTACACCGACACCGTGTCAATTCCAATGAAATTAGAAATATTTATCACTTCTGTATTACGTAACATCATTGCATTGTATCAACAGTATCATTTATCACGTGCGTGCAAGTAGATATACCAATGTCTAAAGGAGAGAAATGCATCACATGCTGCTATTTGATATGAATAAAAGAAAGATGTGGTTCAAACGTAAAACTAACATTAGTTTGTTATAAATGATTTTAGCATGGCATACAAGATAATCGTTATAATGGATTTCCATCCGGGGCATACGATAAGACCTTTTTATACCTCATACTTAGAAGATTTTTCATTCTTAAGTTTACCAGAAGTTAATATCACTATAATAATCAAGGTCGAAACATTTATAGAGGTTGGTTAAAGTTTCCAAATCAGGGGCGTAGCTAGGTATTCTTTCAACTGTAGGCACAAATCGGCAGGGGGTCTGGGGCCGCTGAAGGCCTCCAGCAGGTCGAGGGCAGAGCCCGGGTAGGGGGTTCAGGGGGGCCAATCCCCCTTCGGAAAACGGATTTCAGCGTTTTGGCTGCAAAATTTTATGCACAAAAATATCATGATGAAAAAATTGAAGAATTAAGAATAATTTACCATAACATCTGAATGGTGAATTAAATAAAGCAGTACAATTGGAAAATCAAATATTAAAAAAAATATTTACAATATGTACTGCCCAGCATAGATCAGTGTATCCCTTTAATTAAGCAGTACACCCTGTTTGATATTTTCAAATCTATTCCAATATGATCGATATATACGTTTAACTTAATTGATAGTACATATTGACGATCCTTCATTAAAAAGATAGGCACGTGCACTTTAACACTGATATTACTATTAAATAACACTATCATTTTGGCTAGAAAGACATCAACCATCAATCTTTTGATTCTTAAACCTTCACCCTAGCCACACAAACACATACACACATAGTCGATGCCAATGCAAAAGTTCTAACGTAACAAAATTCAAGAAATTCGTATTTCTTTATATCCCGCTCTACTGTAAAATTGCTACCTGCTTAGGAATTTGAATAATTGTGGTCATTAGACGTAGATCTGAGAGTACTCAAAACTACTGGAAGCTATTTGATAGATTGATTTTATAACATCCAGTGTAAAATATTTATGCAAGTTTAGAACAAAAAAAAAACAAACAAATTGATTATTTACAATAAACACAACAGGGAGCTTAGTCCTGTAATCATGGTAACAGGTGTTGTACAGGACGAAGGTCTTGAAATTTGAAAATGCCATGCATTGGAAAGTGAGGGATTATTGGATAGGAGCAGAAACTTTGCCTTTCAGTAGACCAACTACGAACTCCTCAAAGAGTGGCATTCTCTCTACAACTAGGCATAATATTAAATTTCCCCATTCTGACCAGACGTGACTACGTATTTAACATCCTGCACAGCCAAACGGACGACCAATATTGGCAAGTCGGATGAAGACAAAGTGGAAAGCTAGTTGAAAACTAGTAACAACTTATTAAAAATTCATGTGTCTAAGTTGAGGTTCATGTTTTTGTTTTTGTTTTTGTTGATAGAATTGAAATGATTTGAACCAAAGTTCTAGTTTATAGTTTCTATATAAGGTACACACATAAAAAACATTCAATTCTATCCAATATTCCATTCACTAAGGACAAGAGACTAGTGTACACATGACATTCGATAATTAGAGTTGTGACAACTTCACTGGAATTCATGTACATATAACGTTGTTTATTATTTTTTTTAACAAAAAAAAAAATATTTGTGAAAAAATTATGTGTAGGCACGTGCCTAAAGTGCCTAACGGCAGCTACGCCCCTGCAAATATTTAATTCGCAACCAGTCAATTTCCGTAGATTTCCTTTTCACATCAGGGACATTTACGAAAAGTCTTTCGTTCAAAGTTTAACAGCTTCAAGTGCGTACAAGTATTAAGGTTCTAACAATATTGTGGCCTAGGTCTAAACAGATATCAGATAAACTAATCATAGGTACCAGGACTAAATTTTGTATTTACGCCAACGCGCGTTTCGTCTAATCCAGACTTATCAGTGACGCTCGAATCCAAAAAAGTTAAAAAGGCCATATAAAGGACGGAGAGCATTGAGGACCAAAATTCCCAAAAGTTTTGTCAAATACACGATGAAAGATAGATTGTGTTTAGTTTTTTTTTTTTACCAAAATGTATAAAATCTACTACTAAACCAAAACGTCATCTAGCGAATGTTGCATAATGTCTTTTTTGGGTCATTTATTGCAAGTTCTTTTGATAAAATTGTCCAAAAAACCTCATTTACTATAATGTCTCTTTGTAACCTGCAATTTGGAAAATACAAATAAAGGGGAAAAAATGCATCAGTTAGTTTTCAAATACCAACAAAAGTGGTTTCTTCTTTCCGTTAAAATATTCTGATTTTGAATATATGTCGCTTTTGCTGAAGTCAAGGAACTTTGACCTTTGGTCATTTTACATTTTTAATTCAAACATCACTAATGAGGAGTCATTTTAGACGATTCGCTCGTCTGGCTTACACAATTTAAAACTTGTTAGCAAGGATGTGTTAAACAATTTGGAACTGTTTTGATGACTTGATCCATGAAATCATTTTTTATATAGTTATAAACTAATGTTTCGTCGGAAATTAAATCTAAGTACGATTTTAATACACCTAGGTAATTCTGTTATGTATATTTTATGCATTTATGCACGACTTGACATAATACGTCCTTTTTTTCTTTTTTCCAAGAGGTAAAAAGCAATATTTGATCTTGTATATATAGCCTAGACGATGCTTAAATCTATTAATTAAAAACATATCAATAATCTAATATAGGAATATGTCTGGACTAATTAAACCAGTTCTATTTGTAATTCGCGAATTTTGCTGAAGGTAATATGAAGTATTTGATAAAGATTTGATTTATCAAAGAATAAAGACAGCATTTAATGAAGCATACAACATACGACTACCATGGAAAAATACTTGGTAACTTTCCAGTATTGCAATGACTAGAAACGTTTTATGTAAACAAAAGTAATTTTCAGATAAAGAAAAAAAGAAAAAAGAAGTAACCTCAAATTCAATAATGTATATGTTATCAAATAACTCGCGGGTTCTCAGTACACTTACTTTACTCTCTACCTATATTTACCATATCAAAAGGTTAGTAAATAAAGGCAATAGTAGTATACCGCTGTCTATAGTAAAAAGTGAATTTAACTGAAACAAAAACGTGTCACAAACCAAATTGAGTGAAACACATCAATTATAAGAGGAAACAAAACGGAACAACAGAAATATTGAATGCTACAAAAACAAACGCCTCCATATATAGAAACTGATTATGTGATAGCAACTGTCATATTCATGACTTGGTACAGGACAGGTAGTAACATCGACATAAGGAGTTAGATTTCAGTCAAGTTGCCATTATACAGACTTGTTTTCCATTATCTTTAATCATTTAACATGTATTAGGATATTGTACGAAAAAAGAGGTAATAACGCTATTTATTTTACGGTAAACGAATTATAATCAAATGGTGTTATGGATGTCAAGAAATGTCCTTCAGATATTCACTAGATATCAGTTACTTCTCCATGTTAAATTATAATTGTTTTGAAATAAAATTGAACGACAACACTTCTTCCTATGTGACGTTTACATTTGTATGACGTCAGACACACGAAGCAATGGATGGGTTTTTTAATTTGATGCGTTTGTGTTTTGTTTTTTTTTGTAAATGATTGTTTGTTTTTAGATAGTAACACATTGATGACTGCTGTATCCATGTTTTGACTATTTTATTTATTATATCTGTTTTATTCACGCATCGTTGTAAAGATAACGGAATTTGATGCGACTGTAATACAAGTAAGAGGTTTAGCGCTATCAAACCAGGTTGTATTCACCATTTTCTACATTTGCAAATGCCTGTACCAAGTCAGGAATATGACAGTTGTTGTACATTCGTTTGATGTGTTTTGTCATTTGATTTTGCCATTTGATTAGGGACTTTCCGATTGAATTTTTCTCTGAGTTCAGTATTTTTGTGATTTAACTTTTCTCTTCATTTATTTTGGTAATTTTTCACCTGAGAGCTAATTTGGAATATTTTTTTAGTCAATTGCTCCATCGCATTATGTTTATATATCTTAATTAATACGTGAAGCTCTTATAAGTTCAAGAATCAATGACCAACATGATGCTAACTTCCCTATTGGAAATTTTCCATTTCAAAGAAGAAACATACTATCTGTTCCATAGTATTGCGTTTGGATATCTCAATTAATACGTCACACTCGTGCATGGTCACAAAAGAGAGACAAAGAGACGATCAAATCATAAGACAAGAAAATGGTCATCAGATAAAAAAAAACTTATGCAAAACACAACACAAAAAACTACAGACACCACAAACACCACCAAAAACCGAGGTGTTGCTCGTGTTAGTAAACACCCAGTGATAAATCGGTTTGGGACATTCAGTACCTACTCCTCAAGCTTCGAGGAAGAACTATTTAAATCAATACCGCATAAGGTTTATAGTTTCCATCGTGAATCGAATGACCAATACCATGTGGATGTGTAGCATTCTTTTTAACGGATGTGTTTTCCATTCTTTAAATGTTTTAGTTCAGATATGGTACAAGCACGTCGTAAAAATAATATATCGTTCAATGCCGAGAAAATGTTGCTAACTTGCGATTTCTAATACGTTTAAAACAGTTGTTTCTACTCCAAGTCAGGGATGATTGGGAATAACAACATTTTGTATATCATCTCTGTTCAGAAAGACTGTAATGGTTATAAATTCCCATGCGTGATTAAGGTTATTTCCAGAAGACAGAACATGTGTAATAATAGCCCTTTCGACGTTTTGTAAAGCTCTTTTCCAGATAAGAGACAGGACAGGAAATGGATTGGCAAAGGAATTGATCTATGTCACCTATATCTTCTGATAGGTCATTGATATAAATAAATTTGTAACAAAATTCGTACAAATAATTTTTGAAAACATTTATTAGCAAAGAAATGAACGAAAATAATGTTTAACTAAATAAATGCGAATATATTGATTCGGCTACTGAGTCAAATTTATTTTATTATGAGTTGAAATGTTTATCGTCATTGATCGAGTTTTTTTTCCGTAATAACATAATTGATTATTGGACAGTTTAATCCATTTTAAATTGATTCAGTAAATCATCATATGACTGAAATTCAAGTGAAAGTCTTTTAGGAACCTTGAGCAACAAATTAGTGTTCTGTTTGAAGTTTTGTGCGATTAATCTTAACACATTACTTATTTATTAGATTAATGATACAATCACAATCTTTTCAATGCAACTGCCATTTAAACTTCGATCTTGGTACCTAATGCCTAGTATCAAGATAAAGCAAATTAATCGAGAAGACGTTTTTTCGTCTCAAAAAAATAGTTGTACAATTTTACATATTATGAATCTTTTCTCAAAGGGAATGTTCTTAGAAACTGGTTATTTGTTAGAAATCTTACCACATTTTAAATTAATTTATTCAATTTGGCTATAAAAATTACGGTTGTTTTCTGGTAGATGGTATAATCCTTATATCAAATTGGCATCTTTAAAAAAACACCTTACATAATACAAATCTTAAAAAATATTTAAAAAAAAATGATGTTCTATCTAGTTGATTAAGGATACATAAATAAATGAAACAGTAGTATACCGCAGTTCAAAAGTCATAAATCGATTGAGAGAAAACAAATCCCGATTACAAACTAAAGCTGAGAAAACACTTCAACTATAAGAAGAAAACAACGAAACAACAGAACACATAACTCATTTACTATTTATTTCTTGTAATATACAGTATGAGGACCTTATCAATAGAGATGAGGGTAACGTAATTATAATATACATAGATGATTTCGTTTTCGAGCCACAATTTGTGTATTGACATTTCCATTAGTGTTTTGTTTATATTATTAGATTTTTTGAGGGGTTTTTCATTGGACATTATGAATTTCTTTATCTTTGATGTTTGTGTTTTGCGATCTTTTAGTTTTGATTGATATGCACGATTTTCTAAAATCCAGCATTTAAGCAATACAATGTTTACAAAAGTAGAAAAATTTAAAGTTGTAATCAGGAATATCAAATTTAGGTGTCAGACCTAAAACTTCAAAATTAAAAAAAGATTCAAACTTCCATATATTTAACCCCTGATTTTCTGGAAATCCAAAATAATTATACTAAGGAACGCATTAATCCTAGATTTTTCTTATTAAGACAGTTCTGTGTTTATCATTGATCGACAAATTTGTCGTTATAACATAAATATTGGAAAGTTTAATCCATTTTAAATTGAATCAGTAAATCATTAGATAACCTAAATTCCACTAAAAGGCTTTCAGAAAACATTAAGCAGCCAGTTAGCGTTATGTTTGAAGTTGTGTGCAATCAATCTTAGAACAGAATTATTTTTTATAGTTATGCTATAGCACATTCTGTTCAATGCAATTTCATTTGTATCCTTATGTATACTAATGGATCTTTGCTTTAGGGAAACAATCTGAGAGACGTATTATTTGTAAGATATATTAGAGTCCATTAAATTTATATATTTAAATCAACCTACGTTTGTTTTCTGGTAGATAACTTGCTCCTTTAAATTAAAATAACACTTTCATCTTTAATACTTTAATACTGGTCACAGGGCGCATAACTCTATCTTTTACTTATATTTTTTAAATGTCGTTTGAAAAACATATTGGCAATAGATTGGTCTGCATGAGTTTGTACGATTGATCATTCACATTGTGTTTAGTAATGCATGAGTTTGTACGATTGATCATTCACATTGTGTTTAGTAATGCATGAGTTTGTACGATTGATAATTCACTGTAGTGTTTAGTAATGCATGAGTTTGTACGATTGATCATTCACATTGTGTTTACTAATGCATGAGTTTGTACGATTGATCTTTAACTGTAGTGTTTAGTAATTCATGAGTTTGTACGATTATCATTCACTGTAGTGTTTAGTAATGCATGAGTTTGTACGATTGATCATTTACTGTAGTGTTTAGTAATACATGAGTTTGTACGGTTGATCATTCACATTGTGTTTAGTGATGCATGAGTTTGTACGATTGATCATTCACTGTAGTGTTTAGTAATACATGAGTTTGTACGATTGATCATTCACTGTAGTGTTTAGTAATGCATGAGTTTGTACGATTGATCATTCACTGTAATGTTTAGTAATACATGAGTTTGTACGATTGATCATTCACTGTAGTGTTTAGTAATTTTTTAATATTTTAACTGTAAATTTGAATTTGTAACCTTGTTGTGTTTCGTGTCATTTTTGTCATTTTTGTTATTATTTTTTTTTAAGTTTTGTGTCATTGTATGTCGCTGATATCGGTTTTAAGGATTCCAGTTCCTCTTATTTGCGTTTTATTGTGCGTGCGCAAATTTTTGTGCACATGCAAGAGTTTCTGATAAAATGATTTTTTTCCAATCAATCCAGCGAAACAATGTTTTACATATCAGATATCATTCTGAAAAAGTCGTAAAAATGATATATCGATTTAAATGACACGTGATACAGAGAAAACACTGATAAAGCGCGTTAAGCCTCGGTCACACCTTACCGGATAGCTCGAACGGACGCCTAACGGATGAAAATAAAAGTTGTTCGTTGACAAAATTGTTATCCGTTGGGAGTCCGTTGATGTAATGACCGAATAAAACGGACGTGAAACGAATGCATAACAGACACACACCGGATATGCAACGTACGAGAAACGGAAACGTAACGGACAGAACGGATGTCGAACGTACATCCAACGTACGAGTACCGCATAAAACGGACACCTAACGGAAGAGTACCGGATAAAACGGATAAACAAGATATACGGAAAATTAAAGGCGACAATAATAATACATGTAAATCGCATAAATATTCAAAATGTTTCTGTGTAACTGGTTTTGGTTAGTTCTTCAAAATGCCGCCAACGGGCAGTTTCGGTCTGAATAAGGGCTGCTTGATTGTGACGACATGCCTTTACTCTAAGATCGATTATGAATAATATGAATTCATGAACCTTAAGAAATCTGACATACCGATAATTGGCATTTCTGACGCGAAATTTTTCAATTGGCATTTATCCGTTTCAGATCCGTTCAGCATCCGTTTAATCTGTTATACGTCCAGTAGAAGTCCGTTTCTCATTCGTTCAACATCCGTTTTATCCGTTAAACGTCCGGTAGAAGTCCGTTGTTGAATTTATCTTCCAGTCCTCTAACGGATGTATAACGGACATGTAACGGATACAAAACGGAAATAAAACGGACGAGTACCGTACAAAACGGACGCCTAACGGACGTTCAACGGACATTTTATCCGTTGGACGTCCGTTCAAAATTTTGAACATGCTCAAAATTCTCCGAAGGACAGAACGGACGTTGACGGACAAAACGTTCGCTTAACGGACATGCAACGGATTGAAAAAAAGAACTGTTAGGCGTCCGTTCGAGCTATCCGGTAAGGTGTGACCGAGGCTTTACAAATGCATATGATGTTTAATTAGTTATCAAAGGTACCAGGATTGTAAACAGGAAATTTATAAAAATGACCACATTATTGATATTCATGTCAACACCGAAGTGTTGACTACTGGGCTGGTGATACCGTCGGGGACAAAACGTCCACCATCAGTGGGATCGACCCAGTGGTGTAAATAGTTATCAAAGGTACCAGGATTGTAATTTAGTACGCCAGACGCGCGTTTCGTCTACATAAGACTCATCAGTGACGTTCATATCAAAATATTTATAAAGCCAAACAAGTACCAAGTTGAAGAGCATTGAGGATCCAAATTCCAAAAAGTTGTGCCAAATACGGCTAAGGTAATCTATGCCTGGGATAAGAAAATCCTTAGTTTTTCGAAAAATTTAATGTTTTGTAAACAGTAAATTTATAAACAAGTTTACAATTAAAGTTCGTCCATTCCGAGAACTGTGCACTATGATAAATATAAGTCTAGTGTATTAAGTCTGAAGTGAAAATCGCAGTGGAAATGTAAATAGCGTTCTGAGGTTATTGTAAGGTAACTTGTCATTTTTCTTTATTCAGAACTGGAATCAATAACTAATACTGGACTTGTAAGCTCAAACGGAATTGGTCTCGTTCTCAGACAATAATCAAGTTTAAAATAGTTTGCACTTCATTTCCTTGCTGTTGTCTGAGTTGCACTCATTTCAAATTGGTTAATTGATTCATTGGGTGCATTACGATTAACTGGCGGTTTCTTTGGCGAAAAACCAGCAGGTTAACTTAACTTCTCTTATTAGTTTTTTCGATTTATTGATAGTAAAAAATACTGTCTCCAATGTTTTAGAACATTTGCTCCTCAATTGATGTATGTGTTGTAGCATCGAATTATAACGCGTGGATGAAGAACTGCAAATATCACAGTTTTGTGTTGAAGGGATTTAAATTCCATACAAAAGACCTCGCGAATAAAGTAAACAATTTAATTGCTTAATTATAGATTTGTTTTAGAATTATTGGGAAATGACAATACATAAACTCAGAGATAAAGTATAGAAGTATTCCAATGTTCAATCACAGAAACAGGTAGTAGCAAAAATAAACAAAAATTGAGTCAACTCAGTTGTGTCAATATCTTCAAAAGTTCTACAGTCATGCATCATTCTTCAGAAAATTCAAATTTGTAATTTTGTCAGTATTACATATTCTAACAGAAATTTCCAGAGATAAAATCCTAAATTGGCAAAAAAACGTCTTTAAAAATTCAAATTTTCTTATTATGAATAATTTTATTTTTTTGAATTAACATTCAAACACCGAATATTGAGTATGTGTTTAAAGGTTCGAACAATGATCCTGTTTAAATTAGAATCATCTTATATATACATTACACTCAATGAAAGTTGTGTTATCCGAGAACCAGCTTATATCCGTTTTATAATACTAAAATCGAAATCATTCAGTGAAAAGATTTTACGGATTTGTTTGAACATTATGCAGTATCAGCGTTTATGTTGACCACAGAATTTTTTAATCGTTACTCTAATTCCGTCCGATTTCACACGATTGGGAAACTACCGACCATGGTGCTGCATGCTCTATATCATCTTCTTATTTGTAATTGTCCTAAATATTTTCTTTCTGTTCCTATTATTTATTGTGCAAAACACTGAATTTAGCATATTAAGGTCGGCTGAAGTCGAACCAAACTGTGCATTCAAACTACATGTAGTAAAATTATACAAATTTTTACTTTCTACTTTAAGTGTAATCAACCAATATATATAGATATACGCAGATGTTGTTGATTGCGGCAATGCCAGTGAGAAAACATGTCTGCCACCTATTTCGAAAAATTGCAAAAGCCAAGAAATAAGAAGGCACATATGGCTTTTTTAAAAATTTGATTGTTTCCAAAGAACCTTGATGTGTTTCTTTTCTGTCTTATTTTTTACTTTTCATAAATATCCGGCCAGTGAGCTATTAGTCAATGTGATATTGCCTACATTAAACAACGAATTAAGACGCCGCTCTATCTGAAATAATTTCCTAAAAGTATACAAATGTATTACAATAAAGATGCATTTATCAAAAATAATAATATACACTAAAACAAACAGCTGTGTTTTTGTAATTTATTAGATTACCTGAAAGAGATCGGTTTTTTCCTTTAAATCATCAAGCTAGAGTATTTCTACTGCTGGTTTGTCATTGCGATATTTCTAGTAAACCGGAGATTCATTTATTTTCGTTTCTTTGTTATAAATATGCATGTATTGATTAAAAATACTAGTTTCGTATATTCTAAATTGCATTCTTATATGACGACCTATAATCACCAACCAGTATAATCTCGGTATAACTACTTTTCGCGCAAGCGCATAAATACACAAAACCGGCTGTTCCGCGTTACTCCCAACTTAAATATAATACCAAGTATTCTAAATGTTCGACATCATAACCAACAGTTTACGTAGGCAAAGATTCTGATACAATTTAGATATTTCTATTCTAAAGCAAAATAAACAAATGAGTCTATTTCAATATATTTTTCGTGGTAAAATTACATAAAACAAAAATTCCGCGAAATGATGTTATCGTCTTGGCTTGGCAACGAAACAAGGTTTACGTCATAAGTATGTTTCCGTAAACAAACAATCAAATGTAAACACCGGGCGTTTTAAAGATTCTTATACGCATCAGAATGCAATAAGATTACATAAGAAAAAAAATATATAGGTGAAAAATGCGATTGATAAAAAGTAAATATCGAATGAGACAATAGTACAAACACATGTGTGGGTAAAACGGAACAGCCAAAACAGTATCGTGTGTATAAGGCTTTCACGGTTAACAAAATAATCGAAATAATTCCTGGTAGCCGTAGATTTGTTTTTATTTAACCATGGATTTGGCATTTATATTCATATTTTACCCCTCGCATACAGCTGCCATGACTTATTTCTTAATTCTTACCTACATTTCTGCAAAGCTGACTATAGAACAGATGTAATTTCTTGAATACTTACATTCGTGGTTTACCTTTTCATACGAAAAATAAAAACAATAATTAATTACAACAGACCTAGCTATTTCAGACTTCATGGAACCATGGACACAAACACTATTGTATTGTCAAGTCCCTCAGAAAAAGTTAACATAAGACGATGTTCGTGTACTTATATATCCTTGGCTTTCAAATATTTTGACTTTAGACTTCTTGATGAAGGTCAATAAAAACTAGCTATTCGGATGTATACACTAATTAATAAAGTGTTATTTTCATTTTCATAGTATTTTTCTGATAGAAGGAACCATCTGATAAAAAGAAATTATATAGTTACTAATAGAACATTTTCCTTGTACGCAGACTGTGAACATATCATGTTGATGAAAAAAAAAAAACATTATATATTACCCCAAAGGGATTGCATGTGATTGATGAAAATAAACCGCTAAAAGTTGATTGAATAACTTTTCGTTGCTATCATTGATACAGTATATATGTCAGATCTACAGTTATGGGTCACACATACTTTGCTTACATGAGTTTCCCATTTCTTGCGAAATTTCAAATTCTCATGAAATAAATAAAAATCCTAAGGAATTGAAAAGTAATCTGCAATTTACGCGACGTTAATACAATGAAGATTTGAATAATATTTAGAACTCAGTTTAACTTATAAAATTGAATCTTGTGAATATTTGGTTAAATGTCTTGCTGTTGTGTACTTGTTTTAATTTTCGATACCGAGAAATTGGCTTTTAGTTGTTAAGTAAAAGATAAATATCCTAGTTTCTGGTAAATTGTGATTTTAGTAAAAACCACCTTAAAATTTCAAGTAAATTGATGTCCAATCATATCAACAAGTGGGAAATATAGTAAAATTTACTATTTGACCGAATAAGCAACATGTTCGTCGTATTTGAGTTTATTGATTTCATATAAAATATTTTATACTTTCAACAGCAACTGTATTACTGTATACTTTTAAAATTTGTTAAGTATCAAACAGGAAACAAATAGAATATATGTCTTCTTGAGGTTATTTCAAAGTATTCTGCATTTTATAACATCAATTTCTTCAAACCAATAAAACATTTCCTGAAACAATGTCTTAAGGTGTCTCGTAAATAAAGGTTACAAGTGCAAACAATATTTGCGCTGCTAGGAAAGTATTTCCATAATCAAGCTGAAGTAACTAAGTGTAATATTGAAATAGTATATATTCGCGTACTCAGCGGAGAGCGAGCTGAGCTAAGCAATCCTATAGTTAAGGCGAAAAATTATATTGAAAAGCTCAAATCGCCTATTGATTTTATCTCATAATCTATTATGTCATTTTTTGTTAATCTAATATAAAGGTTTTTAGTATTTCATTAAAGCTAAAAAGACCCGATCAGACAAAAATAAAGTCGGTAACTTAATTTTGTTATTAGTACATAACTCTCAATATAGATTATACGTTATTGAATAATTATATAACATAGAAAATACCAAAAGCTCGCCCCCGTAGGCAACTGCTTTAAGGAAAACTTTAAAATAAAAAATTTTGATAACCAGAAAATAAAGTGATATTCTTATATTCACTATTCAGGTAGCATTGTGCAAGACGTCATATATTTTCAATTTACACAATCAGATAAGAGCTTTATACATAAATTTTCCGGTGAAAAATTATGATTAAGTATATATTATTCGGCAATTTCTTTGTTCTTACTAGTTTTTTTTGTGTTTTTTTTTTTTATTTTAGGCTGGACAATTTCTCGGATATATAATGCAATAACACTACAGAAATATTTTTTTATAGCTCATCCCTGAAACAAAACTCGTCATTTTATTGATGGAATTTTAGTTTTTATGAAGCTTTTTGTTTTGCCAATCACACATTTTTTTTGTACCTAGAATTCTTTTCATTTCTAAATATTAAATTGCTGATGTTTCAATTTCATCTTTTAGCTTAATATGTTTTATGTTCTACCAATATTTAGTTTATTTCTGAAGTATGTTATCTTTAAGATTGATTGAATGAGATTGCACAACAGACAAAACAGATTCTGTAACCTATCTCATTTCACCATTATATATTAAAGTATAAATTGGAAAACAAAACATTAAAAAAAAATCAATATAAATTATGTTAAAAAAAGTAAACAACAAAAACACCGAACTCAAAGGGAAATTCAATCGGAAACTCCCTTCTCAAATGGCAAAATTAAAAACCCGACCACATGAAACGATTGGACAATACCTGTCTTAGCGTACATGTTTCTTTGTAAAGCTGATGCAAGCATATATATAAAAATATATATGATATGTCTAATGATGTGAATATCACGAAAACTTTGATACAAATGTACTGTTCGTACATAAGTTTAACAAATAAAACATCAGTTTTGCTATTTCAACATATTGAAATGACACAAGAATGGACATGATGTATTTATTCATAACAGAAAACCTGCACTTGACAAGTTTTCAGTTCACTATTGATCTCGTTTAGTATTATGGACAAATTTCTTCTATGTGATATTTTTCCGTATTATCATTCTGTTAAGTAATTAGCATCTCTTATGTATTGTAGATGCTAACAACATAAATGCGATCAATCAAACATGTTTGCTAATGACTTTGATCTCCTAACAGTCATTTCTAGTAATTACCGGCCTCCAAATCAAGAAAACAATTTTAGATACTTATGGGATAGCATAATTGTCTGTCATTTCCTGTCAATTCACATAGCTCAACAGTTCTGAGAAGATATTATATCAGTTGGAATTGTGTTGTTATACAATAGATAAACAGAAACAAGACTCCAGCAAATTGTTTAAAAGATCATTACGAATAATGTTTCTATTCTATGGATTATATTTTAGTGATACATGTAATCGTCCTTGTGCTTTTAAATATATTGTGTATGACTGTATTTGACTGTATTTGAAATAAGCTTCCTTTACTCCAGAAATTTTGTTGATTTGTTAAGTCATTTACAAGATTGAAAGTTAGACCGTTTGCATGAACTTTTATTTCTTCACCTAAATGCCGTTGTCGTGAATATAGGCCAAGAGACTTTAGAAAGTTATGTTATGTAATTGTTTCCCGTATTTTCGCGCACACTATTTGTAATGTAACGTAACTTTTCTTTCTAGTCCTTCAAGGATTATACAAGAATTTGTCAAAATTTTTGTGATAAATAAAAATTACTGTGTGAATTGGTATTTTTAATATAAATTTTGAAACAAATCTTGAAAATTGATTTTAGATAAGTTCCAAGTCATTTTGAGGTTTAAAGGATCTATTATATCGTCAACGATATAAAAGCGTGCACGTTTTCAGAATCGTTTTGAGCTTTTGGGATTTGTAACTTATAGAATGTTTAATTTAAACTATCTGCAGATAAATTTGGTCTCTTTTAGATCAGAAAAGCTCTCACACATTAAAGATCACAACTGTCAAGCTGCTGCAAGTTTAAGGTGATTATATTTAGCGATACTTTAGAAAAGTTAATTCAACATATTGAAAACTGCAAAGTATCGGTAAACAGGAAGTATGTATCTGACAGACCCAAAAAGTGCAAAACGTTAAAACTCATCAACGTCAAGCTGCTGACTAATTCTAAAGTCATTCTGTTAAGTAGAACTTGACAAAAAGGCAAGTGAAATATTTAATGGAATCCCGAATACAATATAGTCCCAGCATATATTGGAAAGGTAACGCGATTCTGGCGTAAATAAAAAGCCTGGTATATATGATGATTTAATTAAAAATGCAACTGCTTGTGACGGTCCCCCCCCCCCCCCCGATGGTATCACAAGCTTAATAGTTAGCACGTCTATGTTGACCAGAAATATCAGTGATATGGCCAAAATTATAAACTACTCATACCCCATCTTCATATCTCTAAATATTAGTAAAAAATTTAGTTGTTCGAATAACTCAGGATCTTCAACCTAGATGTAGATTACCGTCGCTGTATTTGACAAAACTATTTGAAATTTATGGTCATCCATGCTCTTCAACTTGTGTTTGCCTTTTCATCCTTCTTTATTTGAGCGTTACTGATGAGTCGTTTGTAGACGAAACCTGCGTCTGGCGTTCTAGATTTAAAACCTTGTATCTTTGATAAAAGTTTATGTATAGAGGGAGATTTAATATGATTGAACTTTGATATACTCAAGGTTTATTACGATATGATAAGTAAAAGTAATGTTTACCTTAACTTTACTCAGTAGATTTGACATCAATGTGGAATTTTCCTGTCAAATAGTATTTAGAACACTTGTACGAGGGTTCTAAAATACGAAAGTTATATTTGATATTTTACATTCATCATGTGTTTTTTTTAAAGATATTTGAAGTATGCTAAGGAAGTGACATTTGTCTACGTCAATCATTCATCAATAGCATTAGTGAAAAAGACAGAAATCGGAAGACGCTTTTAATTTGTATTACAAAATTTCCCAATTATATATTTATATTAGACTTAATTGAAGATAAAGGAGTGTCTTTAAGTCTGTTTTGCAATAATGACTTTGATAGAAATGAGCCACTTAGTATCAAATAACATGATATAAGGATTATTTCAGAAATAGGGAAAAAGCCGACTGATGTTTTTTTTAATTTAAATGAGACAAAAAAATTGTCTAAATGCCAGTTCTACTTTTACTTTGACATTAACCTTTGAGATAAAATCCTCAATCTACATCCGCATCATCAAAGAGACCAGACTAAGGCTTAAATCGTACTTCTGTTCTAGAAACAAACCCTCTAAGGTCAACGTTGTGTAAGGGATGTTCGGACTTAGTTTGAGGTAAATACAAAATTCATAAACTGATAACTCTGAAAACTAGTAATTGAAGTTTAGTCTTAAACAGATATGTCAATGTTATAACACCATCTTAAAACTGTTTTTATTCCCCATTTATGGGCATGTTTTCTGGTCTGCGCGTCCGTGCGTCCGTGCGTCCGTCCGTCCGTCTGTTCGTTCGTTCGTTTGTTTGTCCGTCCATCTGTCCCGCTTCAGGTTAAAGTTTTAGGTCGAGGTAGTTTTTGATAAAGTTGAAGTTAAATCAACTTAGTAAACAGGTTCCCAATGATATGATAATTTTAATACCAAAATAGAGATTATACCTTTTTTCACGGTCACTGAACATAGCAATTGATAGTGCGGATGGGGCATCCGTATACTAGGGACACATTCTTGGTTTTTCATTTTCAGACGTATATACTGTGGTCAGTTCAGTACTGTTGCAAACAATTCGCTTCCAGTGAAATCCGTAACATATAAATAGCGAAATTCAGTATGATTGTAATGTGTATAGGAAAACAACGAGCGTATTCTGAACAGTACTGGATTTAGCGCAGAGGATAAGACTAAACGATTGGAAAATATTTTAAAATCTATTGTTCAGTCTTTTTAGAGAGGTTCATTTTCAAGAAACTGTTCTTCATATTAAACTGGGTTACTAGTTGAAGCAAACAGTACCATATAAATCATTCAAGAACAATTATGTCTGTACTTCGAAGATTTAAGTATTATACTAGAAGACTTTGGTAAGCGACACGCAACCAGTAAAAACTATTCATCGACCATTTTTAAAACCTTACGCTTTAATATCAAACTTTGTCTTTAGCATGTAATCTACACTTGTTGAATAGTTTTGTGATTGCTTGATTAACAAGATTATGTTGGAATATATTCATTTGTTTTGTGTTATTTATGATAATTCGTCAATTTTCAATTTCAAATTCAAATGGCATATCTAAATCTTTGTTTCATTGTCAGTTGACAAGTTTGGTAAAGTTAAAAATTGTCTCACTTATTTTTAGATTTTATACATAAAATGAGTTAATAGTTTGTCAATGTCTTATCCTACTGGACAAGTTAGTCAATACACAAAGTGAGATATCTTATCTTACAACTTTATTCTAAATATTGAAGTGATGACATATGAATGTAAAGAAAAGATCGACGCTGAATACCGATTCACACATATTGAAATTATCTTTACATATTTTTAACAAAAAAGTTCCTATGTTTAGCTGCAAATTTGTAAAAAAGATATTTTGGGTATTTTTAGTATTTTTCATACAAAAATAATGTAGAGCAGTCTCAATTTATCTTGCTTAGATCTGAAACGGAATACTGAGTTGGCAATTAGATATATAAATTTGAGGTTAATTTTAGTTACCCAAAAGATACCTTTGGCACTTCTTTATTTTTACAATTCAGCCGCAAAATTGAAATAATCGTTATGTCAGTATAACATTGTGATACAACCTATAGTAAATACAAGGCCATGTTTAAATTAATGTTTTTGAAATCTTCCGAAAAACGTCTACTGCAATTCCAACGTTGTTTGAAATATATATGCCCGACAAGGCATTATTCATTCAATCAAAAGTGGGGATACATATCACATTACATTTACATAAAATATACATGTAAAAATACAGGATGACTTTAAAGATAGTAACATAGCTAACTACAAAGAATATTTTGTCTGTTCAAAAACCATCATAGAATGTGAAAACGATTGAACGTCGTCGCGATAAACATAGGAAAGTTTGAAATTTCTTTTCCACTCTAAGCCTGTTATGTCACTTTTTGCGGCGTTGATACATCCGTGTGACAGTTCGTAATTATATTATGCTGTCTTTGTGTAATGTCGTAACTTGATTTTAAGTATTCGTTTTTATTCTGTGGTAAATATATCGAAATGTACTATAATATTATTTATTTATGGATTTTCTGACCTGCGTGTTCCCGGATTTATTTGTACTGTGTTCCTGTCGTCATGTAATGTTGTCATTTTAATGGTATAATAAACATTGTCATAACGCACGAGGTTTGGCTAGTCACAAAACCATGTTCAACCCAACAGTTTTCTTAAAATATCCTGTACCAAGTCAGAAATTTGGCAGTTGTTATATAATCTTTTCTATATATGTTACATTGTCGTATGTTTGTTCTTGCACTTAGGTGTTTCTGTTGTTTCGTTGTTTTCCTCTTATAGTTGATGTGTTTGCCTCGGTTTTAATTGATAAAAGTTAAATCATAAAAATACTAAACTCCGAGGAATTTCAAAACAGAAAGTCCCTAATCAAATGGCAAAATCAAATAATAAAACACATCAAACGATAGGACAACAACTGTTATATGCCTGACTTGGTACAGGCATTTTCAAATGTAGAAAATGGTGGATTTAACCTGGTTTTATAGCGCTAAACCTCTCACTTGTATGACAGTCACATCAAATTCCGTTATATTTAAAAACGATGCATGAACAAAACAGACATACATGGCTACAGCTGTCGGTTTTGCTTTCTCTCAATCGATTTATGACATCTGAACACGGTACACTACTGTTTCCTTTATTCCGCACCGTCGAAAAAAAAGTATAATCAGTGATGAAAAACAGAGGAAAATATGCTGATGTCATCTTGCCTCCATCGTTTGGGGAATCTTCTGTAGACTTAGGTGTGTTTTATTCCACCAGCTATATAAATTAGGGGTATAAGTGTTTGACTTTAAACATGGAGTGCATTAAAAATTTTACAAATATCAATTGCATCTGTGTCTGTCGAATTCCTTGAAGTTCAGACACTCAATTTATCTTGCAGCTTTTAACTAAATGTTTTAAGATCATCTCATCTGTATTCATGTATATTGGCCTAAGAATGGTTCACTAAACAGCTTAATTTTAGGAAAGTACAGTATTACATTTCTTGCAACAGCTGAATTACACAAGAATACATCATTGATGAACATGAATGTGCTATATTAACGGTTTGTTGTACGTATTATTGGAATAACATTTTACTTAGTTTGAAGAAAATCAAACGCATTGGAAACGTCTTAATTACGTAACTAGAAAATCTAATAAAGTTGGTGACGATTATTTAGTGACCTGTTTAAAGGACTTAATTGACAGCTAAATTGATATTAATTTCCTAGAAAATGAATCCTTTCATGTAGAAGATTGGAATTCGGCGTAATTGACAAATTCTCATATATTTACTTTTACTTGATTTGTATACTTTCGATTATCAAAAGATTCCTGAAGTGGAAAGACGCGACTTTCTTCGTTTGAAATAGTTATGTATTTGAAAAGCATTGCAACTGCAAACTCAAAGATAAGATTAAAATACTCTATTGTAAGAACATAAATCAGGTTTCTCTTCAAGTCTGTAGTGGCAGAGTTATTTGACTTAAACGTGATCTGTAAAGCATTTAAGGATTGATCCACACTGTTCTGTTATTGATGCCTTCAAAAGTAAACTACTAAATTTGTCTCGTACATTAATGTATATAGATATAGGAAGATGTGGTGTGAGTGCCAATGAGACAACTCTCCATACAAATAACAATTTAAAAAGTAAACCATTATAGGTTAAAGTACGGCCTTCAACACGGAGCCTTAGCTCACACCGAACAACAAGCTATAAAGGGCCCCACAATTACTAGTGTAAAACCATTCAAACGGGAAAACCAACGGTCTAATCTCTATAAACAAAACGAGAAACGAGAAACACGTATATATTACATAAACAAACGACAACTACTGTACATCAGATTCCTGACTTAGGACAGGTGCAAACATTTGCAGCGGGATTAAACGTTTTAATGGATCCAAACCTTCTCCCTTTTTCTGAAACAATAGCATAACATCACAACAAAGAAAAACATAAGTATGCATACATTATTATACATTTTATTGAGTTGTAATCTTTAAGTATACCTGGGGTTTCCTGTTTTGTTGAACACCAATTTGTGGCATTCGGTTGTTTTCTGTCCTACCATCGGGTAGTTGTCTCTTTGACACATTCCCCATTTCTATTCTCAACTGTATGTATTGTGTTCCTTGACGAGAAAAACGATGGATAATAACAGACTAATGGGAAGAACTTTGGAATCGCATATCATTACATGTAAGCAAATTTGTAAACTTATTATGCTTACATGATAGATAATTCAAATACAAGATATGAAACAGTAATTGGAATAGTTTGATGTATTTATACATTGTGTCCATTAAATGCTGACAATGTCATTTCTGTTGAAATTATCACCTAGTAATCCACCACATCAGATGATAACATTTATATTAGATAAGTTAACGTACCAATTATGTATTTATATGCAAGTAGAACTGTTACAAATGTCGAAGGGTTGGTTATTGGATCAGACATGCTTTGTTTTAATAGTTATGATGAGAATTTCTTGTTCTAATAAAGAAGGATAAACGAGTGCGGAGATAAAAGTCTAGGGATGACTAAGGTCTAGGGAAGACTAACATATATTTTTATAGATGCTATGAATAGTTCACCTTACTTTCGTTTTGTTTATCATTGATTGGTTTATTGGTGTTGACAAATGTACATGCATATTGTGGACGAAAGATATTATATGTTCATGCACTGAGTAACCGGTCACTGAGTATGCATATTGTGGACGAAAGATAATTATATGTTCATGCACTGAGTAGGTTTTCTCCTTTGTAGGTCGACCAGAATTAGGGCGAACAATTACAAAAGTGAGGGTGTTTTTGGATAAGTTTATAAATGTGACATGACATCAGGCTACATACGGACATCACACAAGGTTGTTGTAAATGGTCTTTTACTTCATGCAGAAAACGTGTCACCCAAACCTCATGAGGCTTCAGACATAAAGTATCCGTTGCGATTTGACATGACTGTTTATCTATACATCATGAACTACCAAATTGATACCTTTTTAAGTCAAAATGTGATTTCAGTAATTTAACTATAAATTAGATTGAAATCCCTCTGCCAGAGTTGGTTTTAGAACACGGGTTTAACGTTTCTGTTAGAGTTTAGTATATAACGCAGTTAAACTGGTGTACGTATTTACATCTGCATCATATTTACTTGGTGCTCAAGAAAAGCGATATGTTTTAATCATATACATGTACCTCATTACATCTTCGTATAAGAAGACCAGCAAAAAACATATTTTTTTATAATGATAAAAAAAAGATTTTGCATTATGCGATAATAATGTAAGTTGTGTATCTTAATCAGGCCGTTAGTTTTCTCGTTTAAATTGTTTTATATTTGTCATTTCGATGACTTTCATAGCTGACTATATATATGCGGCAAGGGCAGAAGACACGTCCAACATTCAATGTCTTTTGCTATAATCACTACCTTTTTTTTTAAATTTTGATAATAATATCTAAATGATAAATTCATTTCTACTTATTAGTTTTGTTATTAAGATTACATATTTCGGTTGTATATCTTAACCCATGAGTTTGACTGTCCCTTCGATATCTTCGCCCCTCTTTTTATCTGAATCCGACAAAGTGTACTGATATTTTTAAAACTTTTATTGCATCACTCAATCGTTGACTCAATACACAAGAAACAGACTGTCTTGGAAACAATTGAAAATAAGAGCAAACGTAATTTGTTTTAAATTCAACTAACCTTGAAACAATCTAATAAGATATTCGCCCCATTAATTCTCAGCAGTTCATTTTTAAATTGAATACCAAAGCAATGAAACAGAAATCCTGATGTAAATGAAATTATTTATTTTCTAATTTATTCTCGTCATGTTTATAACTGGGATGTTCAACTACAGTTGACACCTAGCTCCTTAATTAAATGGTATACAGTGACTCTTCAATGGGTACGTGTTTACTTGGAATTTTGAAACGCATCAAAACATAGAAAAACTGAGAACTACTATTGGGTAATTTTGTTAAAATTTGGAATATTTTGTGTGCATTTTGTGACACACGCTACTGACATGAGTTGCACGTTTTTAATAAGATACTTATATCTAAATAAATGAGACCCATTATTAGAACAAAATCACCAAAAAAGACAAATGCAAATGTGAAGTATTAATAATGGAAAGAAGGGTCAAAGAACCATCAACCATACAACAAATATATATAAAACATATCTAGAGAGTTAATTCATTTTATATATAAAACATATCTAGAGAGTTAATTCATTTTATATATATACATTGTATATAAAACATATCTAGAGAGTTAATTCATTGTATAAGTCTGTAAGAAAAGAAATGTGTCTATCCAAAACGCCAATAAAAGTCCACATAGACTTCTTAATTCTAACAGAAACAGACAAAAATTTAAACGTAAGGTGTTATGGGTGTCTTTCTCCATCTTGGATTGTAAAAAACAGAGAAACTAAGGTCCAGATTTTCTCTCAAGTTAGCAAAATTGGAGGTAGGAATGCAAATATTTAATGTGAATTTACATTTAAAAGAACCAATATATAAGAATATAACTTTTAAATAATTTTTTTTTTAAAAGTGAAGAGTATTTTTGGTTGTTTTTAAATGTTTTTAAATGTTTTTAAATTCGCATTTTAAGGGGGGTTAGCTCTAAAACAGTGCATTTTCTGAAGGAATCTATATGGAATTTTCCTATTTTGTATTTTAGCCGGAAAAAACGTACGGTGACCCTATCTTTACTTTTAATATTCTCAAAGCATTGTCTTAAAGCTCTCTTTTCCTAGATCATTTTACAATTCTATCATTTTGTTTAGTTTCTTATCACAAAATTGTGTTTTTTCCTGTATAATCCATACAAAATGTGTCATTTGTCATATTCTGTAGCTTAAGAAAATGCGCAGTGACCTATCATTTTTATTATATTTTCGAACATATATCAGGTTTTGACAAAGTATGAACAAATTCTATCATTTTTATTTTAGATTCCCATACCACCTTTAAAAATTCTGCAAATAACGAAAAACCTTAAATTAAATATAGTTGAACTGCTCTCACAACATTGCAGTGAATTGACATAAAGTGTTATTTTACAATTAATTAGTGATGATAAGTCCCGAACAGCAATAGTAAAAAGTCAATATCGACCTCAACCTTCTTTTTGTCATCAGTAACAGCATGTTCCAATATGAAAGCATCGCTCGAACAGCTCGGATGTAATTGCAATGAAACGACGTCAAGTTTCATTTTTCAATCATCAAAGTCTTTTAAAAAAATCGTTAATATCGAACTTGACCTCATTTTTTTCTTGCAGAGACAACATATAAGAATTTGAAGAAGCATTGGTTGAACGGTTCATATAAGTTACTAAACGGAAACAACTTGAGCTGCTTTCATACCTATCCCCGCAGTACAATCCTATATGAATAACCGGATTTCCGTCGAAAAATCAGTTAATAAAAACGGTCAGTCGGATAAACTCAAATACCCCAGTAGATTAAGCGTCCCATGCTTATGATAAATATGCACTGTGTGATATTTCCAAACAATTGAAAACAATAAACAAAAAAAACAACGTAAATGCGATATAGTAATAATTTATATTAGAAAATCTATGTTTCTAAAACAGGAATAAAAAGGGAAACTTGCATCAATATACAGAATATTCCCAATAGGATGAAATTCAGACCCTGTGTGCTTTAATAACAAGGATCTCATAGCATTCTGCTTTACTTTCTGTTCTGGTAATTATTACAACAGCCAATCAAAGTTCAGCCTTCAACATTAAGAAGGTGTGTATCAATTCAACAAAACCAAAGAATTCCTAAGAGGCCTTAAAAACAGAAAGTAGAACGGAGCGTTTTCTTATCCTTGTTAGCACAGCTTGGACAAAGGATCTGTTTTAGATTTTGAACTTTCCCACACCGTTTTGCCAAATAAAATTGTTTCTAAGTTTCTTCGCATTTTGTATATAATTATTAAGAAACCTAAATTTTAATAAAATAAAAGAAGAACTGGTTCGATAAGGATAGCACATCATCGTGTGTTTTGTTTATGTCATGTTATTTTTGTTTATACATTTCTCCTTATTTACTCTTTCCCAATAATAGATAGCTATGTGTAATTTACAGTTAAATTCGGAATAAATGCATAATTTTTTTATACACGTTTTATTCATAAATTTTAAATTATATTAATCGTACAGAATGTTTAGTAAGAATATACGCTAGGTAGGTGTTAAATTGTGGGTTAATTTTCAAACAAAAAACTTAACATTACATTTGCCATTAAGAAGTATTAACTGGTCTTCCAAATAAACAATAAACAGTGTTTCTCTTTTTAAAACTCTTAAATGTATTTGAACATCAGCACAGCTGCATATACACATGATTCTATAGGCCAATATATAGATAGATGTTATCTTGCAATAAATCTTTGGATTAAGTAAACACTTGAGATTATCCTGCATGGGTTAGTCAGCATTCGTTACAGTCATACTGAAAAGAATATGCCTTGATAAAATGTGCAAGAATCTAAATTCAATCTCAGACGAAACATGACCATTGTTGTGTTCTCTTTAATGTATTTTTTTGTTCTATCGGGCAAACATTTACCATCAAATTTATTCTAACTTCTGGCCCTTATTATTCCCATAGATGGTTAACCAGAAAGCGCTTTTTTCAAGGTAATGCACTGATAGTAAAAACAAAGGACAACTAGTTTTAAAAAACTCAAATCTACAAGTATTAAAATGTGCTTACCTTGCTGTCTTTTGGATCCATGTTCAAATAAAAATCTTGTAAAATATCGGAATTATTATTTACATCTTCTAAAGCCATCTCTACTGCTGGAAGACAGCCCTGTCCTCCCGCCCAGCTACCGGACATGGGGAAAATTCCTCCTATTGTCAAATTTTTATGTTTGAAACACTCAAAAACTTTTATCCAAATTAAATTATAAATTGATATTAAAATCCATTTCTTAAACAACATTTTTACGTTCAGCAACACATCTTGTAAAGATTTATAATTAAAAACTGAATTCATCCAATAACCACACACTCGCTTTCTCACTGCTAAAGCATAAATGGTCTGAAGCCTACAAAATTCCGATAGCCAATGTAAAGGTTACAAAAAAAAAGCAGTTATTGATGAATTTTAGTCAGAATCATTACTTGTGCTACTTGTTGGAGAGTTTCCTTTTGTCAATATGTCGTCTGCTTTTGCCATTCGTTATGTTATGGACATGATCGCTTTGAAGAATTAAATCTATATTTGGCTTTGCAGGAGGTATTGAAACTAGATAAAATACTAGTTAAACTAAAAAAACGTTAATTAAGTCAGAAGTAATGAAAAAAAGTCAACCAACAATTTACGTTTGAATAATATCCTCGATCATCATTTCTGAGTATCTAGAATATGTTCTCTAGAAATAATTGTCCAGTAACTATTTTGTGGTGTTAAAGGAATCAGGACATTTTAGGTATGAATATATTAACAACATGTTTTATATACTATAGCCTTTAACAAATACTTATGGATATATCCTTCCGTTCCCTTAAATCAGTCACCTATTCTGGTATCATCAGCTTTAATGTCAGTGCTTCGGTACTGACATACTTACTGAAATTCTCTGATAGAAAAAAATTGAAAAACAAATATGAAACTTAGGTTCATCAGGCAAGGTCGACCTTATATGGGTTTTGCCATTTTATTCCATTTTGGTGATAAAGCTCTACACGTGTTTCGGTATTGAACAGATATATCATGTTATGGAGGCGAATTTGCGAAAAATACAAGTCAAGGGACTGTGAAATTTCCAAACCGCTAAAATCACCAAACTGTATTCAATTGTCTCCTTTGATGTACTTTGGTTTAAA
This sequence comes from Mytilus galloprovincialis, assembly GCF_965363235.1. Taxonomy (NCBI): domain Eukaryota; kingdom Metazoa; phylum Mollusca; class Bivalvia; order Mytilida; family Mytilidae; genus Mytilus; species Mytilus galloprovincialis. The sequence goes on along the minus strand of NC_134839.1, from coordinate 25,591,733 downwards.
TGGTTAATTTACGGATTGTAGCTCAATAATAGAATTCATTTAAAAAGTAACATTTAAATTTTGTAATTTTTATTTGCCTTTACTGGGAATACCTCCCTGAATAAAGTCTGTTATCGGCTCTTTAAAACGAATCATTGCGTTTAAATGGCTATTTGTTCCAAATTTTAGTGTTTTCAAACTATCTTGAAAACGATTAACAGAAAAAAAAAAACTATAAACAGTAAAACAATCATAAGAAACAAAAGTTATATAAACAGGGCTTATATAGCGGTAATAGTTAATTTACCTAGAATGGAGTGTTTCCCTTAAACAGCATCTTTTGCGTACTTAATTGTTAATTTAAAATTGTTATAGAAAGAAAGACGCCGTAAAAAGAAAATTATAATCTGCATTACAAGATAACTAAAATGCCAATGACTATTGATACCATCTATCGAGTCCTTTTAAAACATCATCCTAAGTGACAATTCAAGGGCAATACTGGTGTTGTGAGCTCGAATCCCGTTTTATTGTAGGTTTTACATAAAAAAAAATACTAGGAAGACCTTTTATCTTACCTCCAATACATTTCTAGGAATGTGATTGGTTAAAAGCGCCCTCGTGGAGACCGTGTATATTTGATATTAGGTTAGTAGGGAGGCGGGGCTTATCTCATACACGGTTAGTAGTGGTGTTACGTCCCTTTATATACCATATAAGGTAGAAGGGAGGCGGGGCTTATTTCATACACGGTTAGTAGTGGTGTTACGTCCCTTTATAAAAAAAAACGGCACTGAGAAAAAATCCTAAAAGTTTCAACAGACGAAGAAATTGATGATAACGATTGTTATAAATTCATAAAACACCTTTAAACCTAACAAGTTGTTATTGTTGGTATCTGTTTTTTGTAGGATTAATGGAACTATGTAGTTTTTTAATGCTAACAATATTGAAGACTTGCTCATTTTGATAGGTTTTTAGTCTAAATTTTTAACACGTTAAGATAGTCGGTAAGATAAATTCGTTACATAGTGTGCTAGTGACCTAATACGGTATATATGGGGTCAGTAAATTCCATATGGCGATTCGAGCTTCGCTCTCACCCCATATATACGCTCGAATCCCCATATGGAAGTTACTGACCCCATATATACCGTATTAGGTCACTAGCACACTATGTAACTAATATTTTGTATTCCTGATGAAAATCGGTAGTTTTCCCCGGCTCTAACGCTTTTCTTCACAAAATATAGATGGCCGCCATGATGTTGCTAAGGTGCGTTTAGTTTCATTAATCACCAACAAACACACACAATATAGATGTCTATTAATTTCTTAACATTTTATGATTTTAGTCCATTACCTTAAAACAATGAAAGAAAAATACTGCGAGATTTTTTTCTCTCGATTTAATAAATCTCTAAATGAGAAAAAAAAAAAAAAAAAAAAGAAAATGCCAATTTGGCTTAATTGATACATAGATTCCTCAAAAGAGATATTACTCTTAAATGACAATGTTTAGCATATTTTCGTTTCTTTTTAATGTTATGAATAATCATTCATACAATATTGAAATATAAATAAATTTGAGCCGGGGCATTTCAATCAATACTAAATATTATACTCGAACTGTACGGATTTGCGCATAACACTAACTGTTGTTTTCTTTTATCATAAAAAACACCTTGCGGATAATAAAGTCCATCCGACTTTTGCAACAGCTGCCTGTGTTTGGTTCCATCACTTGACACAATATAAAGTTTATAACTGGTTCTAGCGACAACATATATATTTTTATGAATGTCTAATGCCATACTTAGCGAAGACTGGTCTCCCGGTATTGTAATCTCCCAAACATGTTTTCCTTCATAATCACAACATTTTAAAACATTGGAATCAGAGTCTGCATGATATATAAATGACCCATCGAACGATATGTACTGGCTGGCGACTGGTATTGTTTTGATTTGTGTCCCAGTTGCATCAAAGATTTGAACACCATATCCTTTCACGGCAACTGCTAATTTGTTGTTTGAGTGGTCGATTCCGTAACATTCCCCAATCACGTCAAGTTCTTTTACAATTTGTTCTTGGTCCTTACTAAAATCAATAAAAGAAACTTTTTTCGCTTCAGGCATGGTAACAGCAACAACGGATTCATCCATAATGGCGATATCAAAAGGTCTTGACGCAGTTTCAATATCACGAAGAAAGCGACAGTTGCAATCATACAAGAACAGCCTATGAGATTTGTTATCATTGTTTGCAAATAATATTGAGTCATTCTGTAAAACAACACAGCCTGTTAGTAAACAAGGAGAACGAAAAGACGCTTCTTTACTTTTTATAATTTTGATGGTGTCAATGTGTCCGCTAGCTTTTTTCGTAGGTTTTATTTGGACCTTGGCAATTTGTCCTGAACTTCTAAGCTTGACCTCTAACGGTTGTTTCTTTAATTCAATATGACAGATTCCTGCGACAGACATTATATTTTTAAAGTCCTCGGTCTCGCTGAAAATCAAATCTGCATTATCAAATTCGCCTTTTTCGATACTTTCAGATACAAAAGTTTCTTGCTTTGATAAAATACTCTCAAATTCGGACAGACTCAAAAATACTTGGAGGTTAGTTCCGTGTTCTGTTGATTGTTGAATATTCGTTTTTATGTCTTGGACATCTTCAAGTTTTATCTTTAATTGTTTTATTCCTTCGCTAGTTGTTCTTTCATATTCTGTATTCATTCTGTCTATGTTATCGAACTGCTGTTTTATTAACAAATCAATCTTTTCTTCTACTTTCTTCCTCGTATTAGTAATTTCCTTCTTTATCTTGATAATTCGGTCTGCAATGTTACGCTTCGATTGCTCTTTATTTTCAATAATTTGCTCGATCTTTAAAATCAACCCGCTAAACCCCTCATCAATGCGGTTTATAGCAACGGACGACTTTACATTTTCAATGACATCATCAATTGGACATAGACCTTTGCAACCTTTGTGGTTATTAGTGGTACATCTTATACAACATGGCTCTTGGTGTTCAGGGCAGAAAAGCTCAAAATTCCGCTCGTGATATGAACATGATTCCATCACATGTTTAAAGATTTGTGGAACTTGTTCGCGTGTGTCAAAAGGAACTGTACCATGTAATCTAAGTGACTTAAAGGAGCTGTGGTACTTTTGGCAAGTCGAACAAAGACCTTCTTTACATACTGTACACCAAACAGACGCATCTTTCTTAGAACCTCTGACGCTACAAGGTTTACATTTAGAATCGGCCTGTTTGTCCATTTTAATGTTCTGTAAATTATAATAATCAAGTTATATATGTTTTCTCTGACACAAAAATCAATTTACAAACAAACAGGGTTCAACTATTTTAGAAGCAAAACCATATAATTTTAAAGAGTACTAGTAGCTTAAGAAAAATGCATTTGAAAATGGTAAAGTAAAATATTGAAAATTAATTTCCAGCGGCAGATTAAGGTGTGTACGTCCTCTATGTCCCTTTTTGATTGGAAAATGAAAAAGTTTAGCCCAAAACTGTCCAAAAATTATTTTATGTGACATTAGCGAGAAGACTGCTTTCAAACATGCACTAAAAGATGTTTAGCTAGCCATAAAGCCTATTTTAATCCACCGTTTTCTACATAAGAAAAGGCCAATAGCAATTCAGGAAAACGACAGTTGTTTGCCATTTCCTTGACGTGTTTGAGCTTTTGAATTTGTCATTCAAAATTGAACTTCTCGCTTTGAATTTTCTACAGAGTTAGGTATTTTAATGTTATTATTTTTGTAAACACATTTTTCGTATATCTCATATCATTTATCTCGGAAATAATACTATTTCATTTTTTTGCATGCACAAATCCGAGAGATATGTACCTGTCACGTTTATGAATAAGTGAAGGAGGGGCGAAAGATACCAGAGGGACAGTCAAACCCATAGAAATAAAATAAACTGACAACACCAAGGCTTTTACTTACCCCTAATGATGACCTAACAAGGTAAAAAAGTGTAAAGAAGGATGAACTACTACCATGCCACATGTGAAGTTTTTCAAAATTTCAAAAGCTTGCGTTTCAAATTTCATTTCCAGAAGAGAAGACGTAGTTGTATGTTTGTAATTAAAAAATGACTAACATTAAGTTAACAATATGACAGTTGTTTCCATATGTTTGATGTGTTTGAGCTTTTGATGTTTTCATTTGATAAGGGACTTTCCGTTTAGAATTTCCACAGATTTCGGTACTTTTGTTATATTTTTGTTTTATACACATTTTTCGAATATGTCATTTTATTCATCTCGGTAATCATCAAATGTTATATATATAATGAAATATTAACTTTGAATCAGATCTACTCTAACATCGTTAGATTGATTTTCTAGGCATTTTACAAATACTAGTATTCTAACGTCTGATATTTCTTAATCATAAGAAGACAATAACAATCAAAACCAAGGAGTAAACAAAGACTCACAAAACCAAAAGACATTTACATCAACACTTATAAATAATAAATAAGAAACAACACGAACTCCACTCAAAACCGGGAGTAAAATCAGGTGCTCCGGAAGGGTAAGCCTTTACTGCACCGTATATGGTACCCGTCGTGTTATTTCTTTGTTCAGTTCGGTAATGATGGAAGGTTATTATGACTGAGGAAGAATATTATCATATATTATTTCTGACACACTTTTGTCATAATAGCCAATCAGCTCATGATGGCGACCGTAAAATTTCTTGAGTGATGACCTTAACTTGATTGATTCATAGCCCTGTTCTAGCAACTTTTGGGAAAGTAGTATACCTCGTTCAACAAAACTAACGTAATTTGAGCTAGCTCTAGAGTAACGTATCAATTGAGACACATATACTCCATATGCTGGTGCCGCTGGGATGTTGCTACACAGAAATGAAAAGTTGACTATAAGAAAATTAAAATCATCGCGTTTGTCATAAATTTTGGTATTTAACCTACCATCAGTGAGTAGTCATTTCGAGAAAAGGGTCTAAACATGAACAAGACGAAGCAGATTTGCCTGTTTCGGTAATATCTTTAATTTCAAGTTCACTTGGACATATTAAATGTAAGTGATCACTGAATCTATTATTATTCAGAGACAGTACATCATCAATCTACCGAAGACCGATGGACAAGGTATAATTTTCACTACACATAGGTAGACATATATACATATATTTATTTACAGTGCATGTATGCTTCTAAAAATAGTTTAGCATCCTGTAATTATACTGAAGAGATGAGTAGATGTCATTGCTGTACACTAAAAAGAAAACTTCGTGTATTGCAGAGGCGGATTTTGGGAAAAAAAATTGGTTGCTTATATAGGGAATCATTGAAGCGTGACTGGAGCGGGCCCCCTTTTAGGTCAGTCAGTGGGCCCCCACTTATGTAAATTTCTGGATATCACGCAGGTTCCCGTAAAATTTTGACGTCATAAAACAAAACATCTGACGACACAATGGAAAAGTGATTGTTGTATGCGTCAAAAGTTCAAGCGGCCGGGTCAGCCGGGATTAGCGATAAGGTGTATTACTTACACCTAATGATGACCTTTTAAGGTAGAAAAAGTGTAAAGAAAGAGGAACTACTAAATCCGAATTACGAACCTTGATAAACTTTTTGTGTGTAGCATATATTCTTCAGTTACTCTGGACCGTTTACCAGTAAAGTGTAACTTTGTGATGCAGAACAAAGAGAGATAAATACATTGGTTATGACGTTGTACAATTGTGAAACAGTTTTATCAGGATTTGATGTTATCCATGTTATCTTGCAATCGACCTTTCTACTACGCATATACAGGTTGACAGATAACATTAAGTGATAGACGTAATATATTGTAAATTAATAGTCTCCTGGTATCTCACTTCCGTTGCGAGCAATGGTTATGTTAAGATTACTGGTTGAATTACATAACAGTTCAATATTGAGGTCTTAATTGCCATCCGCAATTTAGTAATGTCGATAAATTTATTCAAAAATTAAATTCGAATTTGATGTAAAAAAAAATATACGTTAAAGTTCAGTGTTAAATGATAAAGACAATATTCATACAGTGAAGGAAGATATGAAATTTATTTGTACTAGCTCTGAAATAGAAGAAAATGTACGAGTATTGTATAGACAGTAAACGACTATAATCAAATATTTTCATAATCATCTAGGTGTTTAAATGACAAAATGTATGAGTCTAACTTTGGCATGAAAAATTTTGTAATGGTATTACATATTATTGTACCTAAAAAAATGATTTTAAAGACAACAAAGTGTAAAACTGTCAAAGGTAACCCATTGTAGATGGTAGCTTTTATTTAGTATCGATAGATTCTGCGATTTATGTAATATAAGTGAATTGAATGATGCATTTCCTCATATATTTTTTATTTTCTAAAATGAGAAGGAGAAAATTTACCTGCAGAAATGTATAAAACTAAACATGTTGATAGCTCCACAGAATTTTAAAAAAATGCTTGCTTCGTCTTTTTAATTTGTTTGCGGTATCTGCAGATTATATTTCCCTTTTTACCCAATTCTGCCCCATGTACAAATGTATTGTTTGTGCATAAGATTACAACATGTGAGGTTTTTCAAATTTTCGAAAATTTGTGTTTCAAATTTCATTTAAAGTTACTTTTTTACTCGATGTTATATAAAACAAAAGAAAAGAAAAAAAGAAATGAAAATCAGTACAGTTTTCATATACATCGTTACTGACATGATTTATAACCAATTTTTCTTAAGTCCCCGATAAATTAAGAAACAGTTGAACAGTACTGGGGTTCAAAGTCTCTTACGAAAAATAATTCGCGAAGAATGATTAATTGATTTTTGAGGTTGGAATATTCATTTACATGTGTTGGAAAATACGCTTTTTTATTTAGCGACTAAAATTTATATTATATCTTGAACACTACTATTTTCTGCCTTGTCATGTATACTGATGGCGGGGATATTCATTTTCATCTTTATTTGTTTGTGGTATTTACCTCCACTTGTAGCAGGTAGAACTTACGATCTTCTTCATGTAAAATTTTGTGAAAAAAGCCGCTGGATTTAGCGTTCATGATGTAGGTACATTCAGAAAAGAACGTCAAAAGCAAGAAAAGTGTTCTCTTGTTTGAACGATTAATTATTTGTATCAAACCTGTATTTAAAACCACGGTTCCTTAAAGAGGCATACTCAATAGAAAAAAAATATAATAAAAAATGAAACTTTAAATGTTTGACATGGACGAAAAGAAAGTTGGAGTTGATGACTGTCTGTTCAAACTATTGGTTGTATCATAAGATGTGAAAAGCACCGCAAAAAGACAGTTAAAATGCATTTTAACAAGAAATACATCTTAAAGGTGGAATAGCGAATTACTTTGAGACTATGAATATTGATGAAAATGTGCAACTTATCTAAAGTCCAGTTCTGAGAAAAAACTGACATCATTTAGTAATAATTCCATTAGATGTATGTTTCATTATAATATATTATTCTGATTGGCTACACTGCAATCTCGCGTTATTCCTTAAAGTCATAAGAAACCTTAAATCAAAAATAATGCATACGGTTTTTTTATAACTCAATGGATAGTTTGCATTATAAAACTTATGTACATATACTTTTTTCTGAAGAAAATTCTTTAATTTATTCATATTTAGAAGAAGTTTACTTTATTTTAATTGTTTCCTTCCAGGAAGCAATTCCCCCGACATGTTTTCCGTATGCAAAGTGACCTCAGTGTGACCCATCTCGTAAAAATCCGGTGATCACAATACGCATGGATGTCCTTAAAATAAACTATTATCTGAATTAACATGTTAAACACGTGCTCAATTTCCATGTTTTTTTGTTGATTTTTTGTCGATTGTTGACAAACAGGTGACAATCGTTAAACTTCGGCTTCAAAACACGAACTTTAATTACCTACCATATTTTCACAACAACACTGACCGATCGAAAAACAAAAATTAACGATTATACGAAATTTACACGAAAAAAATAATAAATTCGTGTACAGAAGACTAAGTTTATGATGTTTGAAATTGTATGCATTGGTTCAAGAATTGGAAGAACATTATTTTTCACCGGTCACTCGTTTCTTATGACTTTAAACACCTTCATTGCATAATGAATTTTATCATTCATGATGACACGAGGTCCCACAATAAAGTGACACACAAGTAAATTAAATAAAAACTTGATAAAAATCGCGTTTTTATGATCCTAGCAAAAAAATGTAATTATAAGTAGTTTTTGCTATAAATGTTAACCCTATGGGGAAAATGTAGCCTCCTGAGAGGTAGCCTCCCGAGATGAGGCTAATTTCTATGACGTCATTTTTTGGTATTATGACATTAATTAATTAAATTTATTAATTTGAAAGATAAGGTTATTATAAAGTGTTACTAATTACGTTTGCTTTTTTTTTTTATTATGGATAGGTATTTATATATATTTCTTTAAAGTTGATGAAAATCCCCAGTCAATAAATAGATATACAGGAAAATCCCACCTTAGTATTAACAGATTCATACATTATTGTATTATATGTCTCTGGTCGTTATTAAATATTGTACGACTTTGCCCCCGCAGAGCTATAGAAAAACAGTACATTAACGGGTGTTACATGGACTCGTTTTAGATGATACACGGACTCCTTTTAGTTGTTACACGGACACTTTTTATGAATAGAATCACTCGTGCCTGATCAGTGAGTTCATGGGCACTTTAACTTTCAATTAGATTCGAACTGTTTGGTTCACCGACTTAATGATTCCTGATTTTCCGAATACCGCAAATAGTGCTAATTTAAACATTTGGGTGATGACGTTGAAAAGTAAATAGTTAATATACTCCAAAAAGAACATAACGCCCCCTTTATGAAGCAAAATATTCGGTCAATAAATGTTTCTTCAATATATGGACATGAATAGTATTTTGGACAATGCTGAAAGTAAAGAAATGATGATACTGACGTGTATATTTCAATAAAAATAAGACAGGAAATAAGTCAATAAAATCAAATCTTATCAAAAGATAAAATCCCTATCAACTCACCAATGCACGATTGATCCTATAAACAAAAAATGTTCATAAATACACGTCCAAATAAGCAGCAAATCTAGAAGAAAATCATTCAACTTAAGCTGCGATTGGATCATAATGTAACTACGTACAATAATGGAAAAGTTTAAACACGCTTTCAATATTGATTTAATAATCATGTTATCACATATTAAATAGCAGTAGGTGAATAAATAAGTATAAGATAAAATACAAAGGTAACAAAGAAACAGGCCGGTAACAACCAGCCGAATAGTTTTTCTGCACTTGTAGAAAAACTATCCGGCAACGGTTGTTACATCCCAGCTCCTTTGTTCTAACAGTTTGGCGGGAATGTCAATCAATAAATCTTATAATTAAATATACAATTATACGGAAAAGACTATCTATCAAAATTCACGTAGAAAAAATCCAGTATACATGATGGGATTCGAACTCGAGACCTTTAGCATATTAAGCCACGACACAACCACTACACCAGAACGACTGGATACGAACTATCAGTAATTTAACATATTTAAAGGAAGCAAGATGTTTATAAGTGGGGCGAGTTGGCAGACCTTTATTCAGGGGGGTTTAAACCGTTTTCGTTACTAGGTGAGTTGTCAGTGATTGTTCAGTTTGATTTTACACTTTTTCAAAAGTGGGGCGAGTCGGTAAACAAGAGTGGGGCGATTTTTTTTCATAAAGTGACGATATATGTTGGGCCGATTGGCCAGTGGGGCGAGTTGACATTGTTTGATATCTACTCATCATGTTCGGGGGTCAAAAAGGGTATAAATCATATAGTAACGTATAAAGTATATTATAATGGTTGTGTGGCGTTCTAAACTAGATTTTATGAATTGTAAATGGTTTTTCGTCAAATCTAAAACAGCTGGGATGTAAAATAGTTATCCCACTCGGACTTGGTGTGTCAGTGTTAGATCACCCTCTGGCCTCCGGCCATCGGGGTGATCTTACACTGACACACCGCGTCATCGTGGGATAACTATTAATTACCGGCCTGTTTCTTTGTTACCTTTGTATTTTATCTAATACTTATTTATTCACCTACGGCTATTTAATATGTGATAACATGATTATTAAATCAATATTGAAAGCGTGTTTAAACTTGTCCATTATTTTACGTAGTGACCTTTAACATGTTGATACGTGTCAATAAATCCGCCATATTGAAAAATCGCGCCGGTCTTATTTAAAAAAGTAAATCGTTATATATAATTGGCACTAATTAGTATTTATATCTAATATTTATGGGGTGATTTTTTTTAAAGTTTTTAATCTTGAATTTGAAATGTAATTGCTAAATCACTGAAAGATTGCGATAACTTAACTTTTTCGTACTATATAATCAAGTTTAGACTTGTCAATAATCTGATTTCACGGGTGTCATTCGGTTTATCGAGAGAAATGATCGTGAAAGAATATCTAACGGCGGTCAAGTATTGAAAGATGATCGTGAAAGTTCTGGTAACGGATCGTGAAAGACATTTAATCGAGAAAACATATGAAAGGTCAGTAAATATTCTAATTTAATTAATTACACAGACACATTTACGACAAAATATAACTGTCTGTCAAAATGGTTCAACATTATGATCAGTATGTCAGAATATCCAGTTTCAAAAGTACATAGTTATTACAACAAAACGACAAAAGGCAGATTGCTTCTCGACATTTCAATTACATAAAAAATGTAAACAAACACGACTTTTTCACAAATTCGACTAGATCAAATACTTTTATCAGAATAAGGGCATTGTATTTGAATTAATTAAACGGTTCTCATAGTTATTTTGTATAAATATAATCTGAAACCTGGTAAATAAAGAACTATTTACACAAAATTGATTTTTTGGATCGTGAAAGATCACGTACCGCATTTTTGAAGATCGTTAAAAGGATCGTGAAAGATCTGATGCTACGAAGACGTTCAAATTATTCTTCAATTATATGAAAATTGATATTTGTTATTGGTATTGAGAAACGCTAGATAGGTCAACATCCTCAATAGGTTTAAGCATTTCAAAGTATTAATATTTTCAGAAAATAATAAGAAAAAGAAATAACAACTACGGCAATAAGAAAAGACAATGGGTGACAAAACGCCGAAAAAACAATCCAGTGAAGTTGAGCCAATGGAAGGGGTTGAAGATGCAGATAACGTTACAGAAGCAACACACGAATATTGTGAAAATGATGTGGAAATTAATGAGATAGTTAAGTTATTACCAATTGTTATCAAAGAAATAGCAAGGTTTGGATTCCTACAGTATCTTTTAATGTTGATCAATAAGAAAATAAGAAATTCGACTTTTCAAATATTTGCTTTTTATTGTTTTGTGACATTTTAAGGTTTTGGAGTACATCCACAACAATATTAATGCGGTATCCATTTAAAGAAACCTAGCAGTTTTGGTACATTGGTAAAATTCTATTTTATGGGCGTTTTCAAAGGTTTATGACTGGATATAAAAAAAACTGGTCAATCATATCATACAAGCAAAGGATTTTATGATCCCGACAACGCTCTCATCAATTTTGCCGTTCCCAGCCATATTCATATTGAGACTTTAACTCTAATTCCTTTCACGGATTTGGCTATACTTTTTGGACCTTTTGGATTATAGCTCTTCATCTTTTATATAAGCTTTGGATTTCAAATATTTTGGCCACGAGCATCACTGAAGAGACATGTATTGTCGAAATGCGCATCTGATTCAAGAAAATTGGTACCGTTAATTTTATTAACACAAATCTGAATCTACCCGATATTAAAAGACCCGGTAAATTTGATTTCATGGTAAAGAAAGTTGTTTCAACGAATCATCCAATTCTTTTGCACTAACATTTGATGGGAAGAAATTGGCACCAACTGATTCTGGTGACGTCGATTTACTTGGATAAGAAGAAATACCACTGAAAATTAAACAGGATCAATTTCAAACCATGTATAAACAGATAATGGATTTATATGATCGTCTAAAACATTTCGAAGACTCAGATCTAAGCCAACTAGATAAGAGTGAATTTATTACAAGCCTAAGATATGTATCTTTCAATCTCAGTCTTGCGACTAAAGACATGCGCCAACTAATTAGCAAAAAAACTTACACACTCGATAAATTTATACTAAAAGATGAAAAGGAAATTGACAAAAACTACTCCTACGTTATTGATGTGATTAAAACAAATATATACAGGGCAAAGTCTGTAATTTCAGATGCGCTTAAATCACACAATTGTATCCTAAATGCTATTTCACAGTTTAATGAATCTAACGAATATATCATGGACTTTTGTAATAAAGTTGATTAATCTGCATCACCGTTTTTCACTTTAAAAGATCACAATTCGTTGATAGAAATAGTTACAGGCTTCAATCACTTGCAGATTTATCAAATGGTAAAAGAAATACTGATTTCTGATTACTAGTATTCGGGTCTGGTCACGCATTTTCTTTCACGATCGAAATAATACGTTGCCTGATCTTTCACGATCAAGTTTGATGGAATTTCAACAAATTCAAGGTTTTCATAAACAAATTAACGCTTTTAATGGAAGAACATACTTTAATTTTACTGTACTATTAGATACACCAAAGATTAAATTTCAAATATATCATGATAATTTGAAATATGACCATTATAGGTACAAAAAGCGTGTTATTTGTAATTAATTGCATAGTCACGCATTGCGCCTTTTGTGTTTTTTCAAAAAGTACTTCATATTTTCTTTATCTTCTTTCACAGTTATTAAGGAAGTTAAACCATTTTGACAGACATATTATTTTGTTCGGATTTGTTCCGCGTTTTGAAAATTAAGCGATTTTTTCAAAGATTCTGAACTAGAATGTACATTAAATGTCTTTCACGATCCGTTACCAGAACTTTCACGATCGTCTCTCAATACTTGACCGCCGTTAGATATTTTTTCACGATCATTTCTCTCGATAAAACGAATGACACCCGTTGATTTGAATTAGACGCCATAATGAAAATAGTATAAACATAGTTATGCAGTCTTTCGAAAGAAGTAAATCATATTATTATTGAATTAATTAAATAGTTTTATTCTTTTAAAGATGAGATTTATCAATTATGTAATTGTAATATGTTTGATGATACATACTGATATACTACGTCTTTTGTTTAATATCCATTTATACTCCCTCCGTTTATCATATAAAAATAGTATAAATTGAAAACTTATTTTATTATTTCCTCAACTGAAAACTTATTTTGTTATTTCCTCAATTGAACACTTTTTTTTTTATTATTATTTCCTCGATTATAATCACTTTTAAACTGAAATCCTTTTAATATAAAAACAGAGTGATAAACCAGACAATTCATGTGTGATGACCTCAATAACCTGGTGTGATTATAAGAACATGGGTGAATGACCATTAATGTAAATATGTCAAGTAGTTCTTATCAAATAATGATTATTTCAACCTTTTTTATTAGGCTGTCCTGAAACTTGAAAGTAATATTATTTTTTGATAAACTTATTCATTAATACGTGTTTTTATTTCAAGTTGGTTTGCATTACATCAAAATCAGACTGCAAACATAAAAGAGCCTTGCTAGCAAAGAAAATAACGTCTGATCGCTCCAACAGGTAAATTAGACTGAATTGATTATCGATCGAAAAAAAAATGCCGGATTCAAAATTAACCAATCAGATTACGTAAATTACGGAATTTCCACAATTCAGGAAAATTCTGCTATATAAACGACGAGAATTGTGGGGCTCGGACAGTCTTATCGGAAAAATTCTAAAGGTGAAACAAGTTTACATTCACATTGTCCTAAGGATTTAAAGGTATGGTACGCCTAATAATCATCTATGATCTAGAGGTTATTATTAAAATTAAAGTTTTCTTGATAATTTTGTTTTTAAATTTCCAAATAATTTTACGAATAACAAATAAATTGAATTGACAGATGCCTACCTTAAGAAAAAAAAAGGGGGGGGAGCTTTATTTTAATTCAAAGTTCTCGAAAGTGTGAAGTAGTCTCCTGCACTGGTAAGGTGTACTGGCTTGTGACAGTGTCATTTAGCTAACAATGGAGAGGAAGTGTCATGTGGCATGCCCCGCTATAGTATGGAAGACCTCTCCGACCAAAACCTTTGCAGTCTTGCTTAACTGCGAGAGCAGCTCTGTTTCCAGTGATGGAAATGTTGACGGGTGGTGACTACTTTGGCGAAAGCCTTAGTCAAACATTCTTGAATATCAATCAGATCGTTATTCATATCAGTATCAAGACTGGGAACCCATACGGTCGGTAGACTGAGGAGTCGTTTTTCCGACCCGTGGGCGAGTACCAGTGGCGATAGACTCCTTTGATATGAATAATGGCTGGTTGTCCGTATCATATTATGATAACTAATAATAATAAAAATAAAAATGCTTTAACAATATTCACACTTTCACTTTTTAGGCAAAAAAAAAAAAAGATGGAACCAGCGTCGAAAAAAATCAAGATGGCAAAATCTCCAATCAAATGTGGTGTATGCGGAAAATCGTTTTCCCATAAAGTGAGTTTAATGCGCCGTAAGAGATCGGTTCATACTGGAATTAAATGGCATTGCGCCACATGCGATATGGTATTTTCAAGAAAAGACAACTTCCAACGGCATAAGCGAAACCATGATAAACAACCAGTCCAAAATGGTGGTGGTGTTACTACGACTAGTACAGAAACAAATGAAAAGACGGATCCATGCAACTTCAAAGCGCTCAATGGAACCGTTGAACCACATACGATCGATGCAAACGGATTGAATAAATTCGATCCAATGTCATTCTTGAAAAGCCAATATGATGATGTTACAGATGTCATCAAGCTTAAAATTAAAGAAAGCGGTGGATTGAAGTGGTATCTATCCATGAAGGTTAAAATGAGCAGGCGAAAAGTGAATAATATAGACACTGCAGAGCCGCATTTCCGGGGGAAATGCCAGACCAGTTTAAAATTGGAGGATATAGATAAAGGATTGAAGAAGTCTCTAAAAAAAGATGTATACGTCTTTTATTGAATACCAGAGACAAGGGAGTAATTGGACGGTGGACAAAGTAGTAGCTCTTACCATACACATGACACGTTACAGACCACTAAAAGGATCAAATTATATTTCACTTCCATTCAAACTCAGATCTAAACATGCAATAGTCAATGTAAAAAACAATGACAACAAATATTTTATGTGGTCAATTCTGGCTGCAATGTACCAAGCGAAACATGATGGAGAGCGGGTTTCGAAGTACAAGGAACACGTATCCAGATTGAATTTTGAAAACACCATGTTTCCTGTGAAATTGGCCGACATTCAAAA
The DNA here is from genome assembly GCF_965363235.1 of Mytilus galloprovincialis. Lineage (NCBI taxonomy): Eukaryota > Metazoa > Mollusca > Bivalvia > Mytilida > Mytilidae > Mytilus > Mytilus galloprovincialis. The sequence continues at coordinate 25,576,324 of NC_134839.1, read as the reverse complement.
GTCCGAAAAACAGAACGAAATATCAATTAATGTCTTTGGATTCGACAAGGTTGGTGTATTCCCTATATATGTTACGAAACTTCGCTATGAACAACATGCAAATTTACTTATGATATCAGATAGCAAAAAATCACATTTCTGCTGGATTAAAAATCTAAATCGACTTTTGGGCGATCAAAAGTCTTTTGAACATAAGCATTTTTACTGTCCATACTGCCTACATGGATTTACAAAAGAGAGAATATTAAACAATCATTTACCAAACTGCCAGACCCACGGACCACAGAAAATTGAACTTCCTACTGAAGAAAATAAGTGGTTATATAACAAAGATATTCGGAAACAGCTCATGATACCATATATCATATTTGCAGATTTTGAATGTCTCCAAGAACCAATACTAGAACGCGACGGGGCTAATCAAAAGACGAAAAAGACTACCAAACACATACCATGTGGCTTTGCTTACAAAGTAGTAGGTCTAACACCTGAAACGTCAAATGAACCAGTAGTATATCTGGGTGCAGATGCTACCGATAAATTTGTTGAGTGTATGGTAAAGGATCAAGAAAAAATAGAACAACGATTCAAACATTGCGAGCCCATGATCATGAGTGGGAATCGTTTAAAAAGGCAACTCTTTGTAACATATGTAAAAAAAGAACTAGCAGACATAAGAGTTCGTGATCATTGTTACGTGACCGGAAAATTTCTAGGGGCGGCTCATAACGACTGTAATATTAATTACAAGTTTACAGGTCGAATTCCAGTGGTATTTCATAACCTTCGGGGATATGATAGTCATTTGATTATGCAACCTATTGGAAAAGTTGAAGGAAAGCAACTGAATTGTATCGCTAATAATATGGAAAAGATTATTTCTTTTTCATTGGGATGTATGGATTTTATAGACTCGCTCCAATTTATGTCTTCCTCATTACAAAAACTCGTGGAAAATCTTGCAAAAGAAGGTTCGAGTAAATTTAGACACATGACAAGCCACTTTGGAGAAGAACAGATAAGCCTACTTCTACGAAAACAAGTATACCTTTACGAGTATCTTGATTCCGATGCAAAATTTTTTGAATCTCAACTACCACCGATTGAAAATTTTTACAGTACACTATCGGGAGAAGGTATAACCACACTGGACTATGAACATGCACAACACGTATGGCAAATGTTTAACATACAGAATCTCGGACAGTACTACGATCTATACGTTCTATCAGACGTCCTTGCATTAGCCGACGTCTTTGAAAATTTCAGGGAGATCTGTCTCAACTACTATGGACTGGATGCTGCACATTTTTATACATCACCCGGTTTAGCCTGGCAGGCTGCCTTGAAAATGACAGGTGTCAAGTTGGAATTACTAACTGACGTAGACATGCATTTGTTTATAAAGAAAGGTTAAAGAGGTGGAATATCCCATCGCCATGCCAAAGCTAACAATAAATATGTACCAAACTACGATCCAAATCAACCCATTAATCACGTGATGTACCTAGATGCCAACAACTTATACGGATGGGCCATGTCACAAGCATTTCCAGTTGAAGGTTTCAGATGGCTCAACGATTGTGAAAAAGAGAATCTAAACATAAGGGACGTTGCAGATGACAGTACACATGGTTTTATATTAGAAGTTGACTAAGAATATCCGAGGGAACTACACGACGACCACAACGAATATCCACTCGCTCCAGAAAAATTGAAGGTTACAAATGATATGTTATCGCCCTATGAAGGACGCCTCCGGGTGCGGGAATTTCTTGCTACATTGAAGACCTGTTGGTGACCCTCTGCTGTTGTTTTTTGTTTTTTATTTGGTCGGGTTGTTGTCTATTTGACACATTCCCCATTTCCATTCTCAATTTTATAAGCTATTGGATGATTTAAACATAAAAGGAACATCAACAGAAAAATTGATACCAAATTTACATCTAAAGGAAACATACGTGGTACATTACAGAAATTTAAAATCTACTTATCACTTGGAATGAGACTAACAAAGATCCATAGAGTCATGACATTTGAACAACGGCCCTGGTTAAAGACCTACATTGATTTCAATACAGAGAAGAGAAAGCTGGCAAACAATGAGTTCGAGAAGGATTTCTTTAAACTCATGAATAACGCAGTCTTTGGAAAGACGATGGAAAATTTAAGGAAGAGAACAGATATAAAATTTTTGAATGACCAATCAAAGGCCAGAAAATTAATCAGAAACCAACATTTCATACCGTCAAAATATTTAACGACGACTTGGTGGCTGTGCACATGTTGAAACAACGATTATACTTAAACAGACCTATCTACGTGGGATTCACTATACTCGATTTGTCAAAGACACTTATGTACGATTTCCATTATAATAACATGAAGGATAATTCTGGGTCTAGAGCAAAACTCTTGTTTACGGATACCGACTCGCTATGTTACAACATCAACACTGATGATATATATCAAGATATGATGGAGGACAGACACTTGTTTGATACGTCAGAGTATCACCCTGAACATTGGCTTTATAGCACCTTAAATAAAAAGGTTTTAGGAAAGATGAAGGACGAAACACATGGTATTCCCATACAAGAATTAGTTGGTCTTAAGTCAAAGATGTACTCATTGATATACGATGAGAATGAAACACTCTGCGAAAAGAAGACAGCTAAGGGTATAAAGAAGAGTGTGATCAAACATGACACAAGACACGAACATTATAAACAATGTTTATTCAATAAAGAGATCCACATGTCTACCATGACTCAGATACGGTCATACGACCACACGTTATATAATATATCTATCAAAAAACTTGGCTTATCCCCTTATGATGACAAAAGATACTTACTAGATGATAGGATACAAAGTTTGGCCTATGGACATTGGAAAATATAATAAGGAGGAAAATCAATATTTTAATCACTCTACGTCTATCATTTGAAGGAAGCGGACGTGTTTAGAGAGCTCTTTACGATGTCTTATACTTGTCCCGTGTGAAGGATAGGATTTTCAAGAAAAGATTATATGTTGCGACATCATAGAAATAAACATGGAATTAGTCAATCATATCTACAGAGCAATGGTGTATATCCACAGTAGATTCCGTCGCCTCCGCCTCCTCCGCAATAGGAAGATAGCATGTCGCCTCCTCCTCCTCCTCCTCCTCCTCCGCAAAAGGAAGATATAATGCCGCCTCCTCCTCCTCCTCCTCCGCCGCCGCCTCTGCAAAAGGTAGGTAGCATGCCTCCTCCGCCTCCACCTCCGCAAAAGGGGAATAGCCCACAGCCGCCACATAATGTGATGCTACATCATCCGTTCACTATGATGCTGGCTGGACCTACTGGTTCAGGTAAGACGTTTCGGATGAAAACATTATTGGACAGAGCACGGACTATGATTACACCATCACCAGAGAGGATAATGGGGTGTTATAAACGATGGCAGCCATTATTTAGTGAAATGCATCAGAACATTTAAAACATTTTGTTTGTTCAAGGTTTACCTGAAAATTTAAATGATGACTCATTCATAGACTCTAGATTTTAATGAGAGACGCTACCAATAGTAAGGATGTGTGCGAATTATTTGTCGAGGGAAGTCATCACCGAAACCTAAGTGTAGCTTGTGTAATGCAGAATGCGTTCTCTAAGGGAAAGGAAAGTCGAACCATGAGCATCAATAGCCAATATATAGTCTTATTCAAAAACCCACGTGATCAAGTTGGACCAGCCATATTTGCTAGACAGATGTATCCTAATAATCCAAAGAAATTTATGAATAAGTACAGAGAGGGAACACAGCGACCATATGGGAGCCTATTCATTGATCTGAAACAGAATACACCGGAAGACGACAGACTGAAAATTAATATATTCGAAAAAAAGAACATGATAGGTGGAGGTGTGACTGAAGAGTATATAAGCAGAAAAGACCTAGATCCATCTCAGTTTGAAGAATCATTTCAAAGTGAACAGACGTATTTACCAGACGAGAGAGAAATCATGCCCTCATGTGATGATTGCGGTGTAGTCTTTGAAAGCGTCCCTGATTTAGCTAGACACATGAATAGGTGCTGCCCAGAAAATAATGATTTAAAAAAGAAAAAGGGGGAATGAGGATGAAGACATACCCTCAAAGAAGCCTCGTGTAAACGAAATTGATATTAAAGATGGGGAAGATACGGCTTTTATAAAATTAGCTGAACTTGCCAGAGAGGCAAATGAAGATGTATGGAAAGAAAAACTTGATAAATACATGGATGGTAACATGAGTGAAGAACATGCCAGACGTAAGGCAAATCGGAAACTAAAAGACGAGGATATAGATCAGTTTTTGTCCAGATATAGCAGTTTGGTTCAGTATCTACTACAGTTACAAAATGGTAAAATTCACGACAAAGTCATGAATAAGATCACAGAGCTAGTTAACGATGACATGGATTACAAAAGCCATTAAAGTAGCTATCAGGAAATATAAACCTCAGTTGGAAATTTATCTAGATAAAGTTATCGACAACGAGACTAACAATAGTTATGAAATTGGAGATAGTGACGATGACGAGGAAGGATTAGGAGAGGAGGATGTTGATGGTGAAAGCTAAACTGTACTTTCCACATATCGAAACAAGCAATATCATGTGAAATTGTTATATTGGTCAAAGAAATTCAACTCTTGGATTAAAGCTCGCGATATTTGAGAGAGTTAACTAACCCAAAAAGACTAACTTCAAGTCTCGACAGTTTACACCCCTGCACGAAAGATAGCATACTGTTGACCCTTTCGTAAGTTAGAGATACTGTTGAGTGATAGACGACTCTCTATTTCTTTTATGTATAAATTGGTTAAAGTGATTGTGTTATATTGTAAAGACACCATGAGGATGGCTCTCCGACCCTTATCTGTCTAAATGACGGGGATATTAAATATTGTACAAAAAGTCATAATATTGTTTTATTCAACTATTTGCCTACTGAACAATAACTACACAATGTATATGAAACAGTTAATATTAAACTTGCATAACGTCACTGAAAATCGTGTACCTAAACATTTAATCGATACAAATAAAACATAAAAGACATCTGTACATTATTCAAGAACGGCAATTAATTAGCCGTTATTAGTAACACTTTATACCACTTTATACATTAGAGTGCAACCTTTGCGGATTGGTATACGTCGGTGAAACGAAAGGAAGGCTTAACAAACGTATGTGCGGTCATAGATCAGACATTAACCTTAATGCTAACGACATTCTATACCAGCATTTCAATCAGCCCGATCATTCCATCGTTTCTATGACAGTTCGCATTATCGAAAAGATATACCATAGCTCTAACAATCCTAATCTTTCAACGACTCTCCGTAGACAAAAAGAAGACTACTGGATTAGACAATTGGGAACTGCAACACCTTATGGCTGCAATGACAAAATTGATGGTATAGGTATTCTATCTAGTCCTTCGTGTAACTCGGTGAATGTGATGAATATTTTCAACTCGACTCCTCGACGTAGACGCAGTCATGGTCATCGTCATTATACATCACCTTCTCTGCATGATGTCTCTATTAATGACTTGCTGCCATTCATACAAAAGCCGTTAGGTATTCATAACATTCGCACGAAACTTTATTCATTACCCCTTTCAAAACTTCATTCTCTGTTCAATTTATGTTTGGAATCCACTGTTACAAACCCTCATTCAAACCAATACAAACTTGAAGCTATAATTTCGGATATTGCAAGTCACAGACTTTTCAAGCCAGTTCGCATTGGAAAAGATGAAAAAGAGAAAAGATTTTTTCTTAATCTTTCCTTTGCCAACAAAGGTCTCGATAGCGTCAACCTAGGCAATATCCTTCATCATAAATTAGTACAATCGAAAATACCTCCTTATTTCAAAGACCAGTCTGTACCAATAATTTCTTATACCTATACCAAACCTATTGCAACTAAAATTTTCAATTACAAACGCGTTTTGCAGGATCTCGATATTGACGACTTCAAGTCTAAACCTCCGGATTGCACTTGTGCTAGTTCCAAATTCACATATAATCCTGCTGGCCACGTTATTACCGGTGACCTTAACATTGTTAATAACACTTCTCTACGAAATATGTTATCGAAAGGTCCCAAATATCGTGAGCCTAAATCCATCAATTGGAAACTTTAAAATGTTGATGGATTCAGTCGAGGATTATGCCAGGCAATGGGCTAAGCGCGAGAAGAAAGACGTAGACACTCTTTCCGAATGGATTAAGGCAGTGAGGTCGTTGATACAAATCAGAATTAAGAAACTGAATGGGTCCATCAATGCCCATGCTACGTCAATCTTTAAAGACCCAAATGTTGCAAAACACCTATCCGACCTCCATGACAAATATGTTGTTGTCCCCGCAGATAAAGCCCCAAATAACATCGTTTTTGTGTGTAAAAGTCACTACATCAACTGCTTGATAAACGAATTAGGTATTGACAATTCACTTGGAAACTCAACATATACCCTCACGACACTTACCAAAGAGGAAATCCTGGATAATCATAGGTCTGTTCTATGTTCCTTTGGAATTTCAACCAAAGATGAAGAACTGGATCTTCCATCACTGTATTGGATACCTAAACTACATAAGTGTCCTTACAAACAACGGTATATTGCTGGGTCTTCCAAGTGCTCCACGAAACCTCTTTCTAAATTATTAACATCTATTTTATCAGCAATCAAAGACGGGCTTCAAAGTTATTGTGAAACTGCCTATTCTAGAGGTGGCGTGAATCAGATGTGGATACTTAAAAATTCAAAAGATCTTTTAGAGTACATACAATCTAACTCTCTTTCATCTTGTAACAGTATTAAAACATTTGACTTTTCTACTCTGTACACAAGTATTCCACATTCCAAACTAAAAGACAAATTGAAAGAGTTGGTATTACTTTGCTTCATAAAAAAGAATGGCCAACGTAGATACAAGTATCTTGTCTTAGGGAGGGATAAATCATACTTTGTAAAGAATCACTCTGATTCAAACAAAAAATTCTCTGAAACTGATATTATCAAGATGTTTGATTTCTTGATTGACAACATATTTGTTACGTTCGGAGGACGTGTTTTTCAACAGACTGTCGGCATTCCAATGGGAACAAACTGTGCCCCTCTACTCGCCGACTTGTTTCTTTATTATTATGAGGCTGACTTCATGCAGGAACTTCTTAGGAAGAAAGACAAGAAGTTAGCAATATCCTTTAACTCTACTTTCCGCTATATAGATGATGTTCTTTCACTAAACAATTCAAAATTTGGTGACTATGTGGAACGCATCTATCCAATCGAACTAGAGATAAAGGATACTACAGATACAATTAAGTCGGCTTCATATCTTGACTTACATCTAGAAATTGACAATGAGGGTCGGTTGAAAATAAAACTTTACGACAAAAGAGATGATTTCAGCTTTCCAATTGTGAACTTTCCATTTCTAAGTAGCAACATTCCAGCAGCACCTGCATACGGGGTATATATCTCCCAATTGATACGATATTCCCGTGCTTGCTTTTCCTATCATGATTTTCTTGATAGAGGTTTGCTGCTCACAAGGAAGCTATTAAACCAAGAGTTCCAAATAGTGAAGTTGAAATCATCCCTTCGTAAATTTTACGGACGCCATCACGAGTTGGTTGACCGTTATGGAATAACCGTTTCACAAATGATATCGGATATGTTCCTAACGTCGTAACTACAATCCCCTTCCCTTTCATGAATATGACCTACCGAATTAGACTATTTACCGGATTTGTAATCACATAAGCAACACGACGGGTGCCACATGTGGAGCAGGATCTGCTTACCCTTCCGGAGCACCTGAGATCACCCCTAGTTTTTGGTGGGGTTCGTGTTGTTTATTCTTTAGTTTTCTATGTTGTGTCGTGTGTACTATTGTTTTTCTGTTTGTCTTTTTCATTTTTAGCCATGGAGTTGTCAGTTTGTTTTAGATTTATGAGTTTGACTGTCCCTTTGGTATCTTTCGTCCCTCTTTTATAATGATCTTATCTTTCGAAGTAATTAATTAACTTAATAAATGTCATAATACCTAAAAATGACGTCATAGAAATTAGCCTCACCTCGGGAGGCTACCTCTCAGGAGGCTACCTTTTCCCCATAAGGTTAACATTAGCAAAAGGTCGCCAAAACCGGTAGTTTCCCCACTACTTTAAGTATTGAATGCTTCTTTTTGTAACTTCATAGGGTTATAAAAGCGTTGACCGTGCACACATTTTTAAAATGAAGCGTTTCCGCGCTTCATACAAAATGTACTTCGGTCAACGCCATTACACCCCAATGCAGTTACAAAAAGAAGCATTCAATCCTTAAATGCTCAAGTATACCATGTAAAGAACATTATGGTGAACACACATGTAATTGCTGCTATAAATGTTGTTATCGCTATTTTGTGCATTTTTCCTTTGATCTTTTTTTATGATAATTTTCATATCATGCTACTCGCTTGAGATGGAAAAGTATCGCTAGAAACTAAGCATGCACGTGGCGTTGCTAACGAAATTGACATGAAATTAAAATGAAATTGACAACGTCTTCATAGGTAAAATAGCGATAAAAAAATTATCATTGTTCATCTCAACTCGATTGCCTTTCTCGCTTTCGCCGTCCCGGCTCAAGCGAGAAAATCAATCTCATTGAGATGATCACCGATAATCTATAATTATTTTAACTTCTATTAATGGGTAGTGCTCAGATAAATATACAATATTCTGTCAATGTCAGTAAAATATATTAAACGTTTTTGTATGAGGCTGAGAAACTGTGGAAGGGCGAGGTTCTACCGAGCCCTTCCCCAGTTTTGCGCCGAGTACAAAAAAGTTTATATTTTATGACATTGACCTAATATTGTTTTCATACTGCAACTTAAATTAATACATTGATAGTTTTTTAAATCGTTAGCACATATGTCAAACTTATTTTCATCCTTTAATGGACCCCTGATTGTGGAGAAAGTGTTCCATGATGAAATTGACATTATACAAAATATAGCTTTGTTACTATATCTAGTAAACAACCACATGTAGTTGCAGTATAGATAACACGTAAAAGTCATGCAATTGATCTTTCATAAACATCAAGTGTTTGCTGCTTTCTTCTTCCATGATGATATTTTAGACAAAATATGATTTTAAATAACTGCATTCACAAAATCGTCATTTCTACGATAAGAATAGGAATGCCCAAACTTTATTGAAGATTACTACAGGAGAAATAATATCCTTTCAAAGACGATGAAAAAATGGTGTATAGTAACTATGATTTGTTTTTTGATTTTACAAAATATGCAAAACAGAAATCTCTTTTCTACATGACAGATTTTCAAACGTGATGTTTGGTAGAAAAACACATTGTACAATGGAGAGTAACAAGAAAATGTATTTAAAGTGATCATGCCAAACACTGATACTTTTAAACTGTCACACATACATAGTGCATAATGTCTAAAAGTTCATAAAACATACATATCAAATATATATATATCGTTCATATACCCATAGCAAACTAACATGATTTATTTGGTTTGTATCTTGACTCACCTTCCTCTCAGAACCAACCTCATCCTGGCTAATCTTTAAAAATGATATGTGAAGCACACATTTCTGATCAAAGGATTGCCTCCAACTAAGACAACCTTTCGGCTGACATCACACACACAACACTCGAATAATTTTACTAACAACAATATCATCTCTAAACAATTACTGATTCCCTGTAACATTAAAAAAAATCACAAATAAAATATATGTTTAGAAATATAACACATCACCGTGAACTATACATACCCGCTTTAACTTTGGTTGGATTTTAAAAACAAACAAGAGTTGTCTCATTTGCACTAATGTCACATCTTCTTATATATACTCTTGGAAAAAAGTAATGCAACACCTTGATTTTTTTAAACTTGAAAAATCAGCCTCTTATTTTGGATGGAATATGATAAAATATTTGTAAAATAATATTGAAACGTAGTTAATGACAACATTGGCATTAAAACAAAAAAAAATGTATGAAAAAAAATGTCTTATCTAACCAAAATTTTTATAACAAAATGAAGTGTTTTTTGTACAAAAAAATGCATTTTACAATTTTTACTGTAGTCGAACTTTACAATGTCAGACATTTCAAAATTAATCTTTAGATGAGTGTTCACATCATGGTTGATCGTAACACGCCAAAGAATTAGTACTTCTGATTCCTGCCATAAATCGACTAATTTGTTGCTAAGGTAGCAGCAACCATTCCTGACGAAGGGTATTGTTTATTTCATGACGTGTTTAAACTGGGGGTGTCCTTTCGTGCACTTTACGCCCAATAGTGTCCCATATATGCTCGATATGGTTCAAATTCGGGCTACGATCGGGTCAAGGAAGATAAACCGAATTCAATTGGTACAATGGATCTTCCTCCACGATGCTAATTTCCAACTTTGGCGAGCTATGCACTCTATTGGATACGGGCAACTGTGTATCTGTTTGTAGGCAAAGGTCCCCGAAATGGTCTTATCGCACGATAACCAGTAGCAATGAGCCGATCTCGAACAGTTCTTGTTTAAAGGCTCCTGTATATGCTCATCACTCTCTTTTTAGGATTGTATTGTTTGCATTGGGTTTCCTTCTGACCAACCTTCATTATGCTTGATTTTCCCTAGCAGATGTTATAGGGGGTCTTCTTGATCTTGGAAAGTCTTTGACATCGTTTTTGCCTGATTTTTATTCTCAAAACGACTTATAGCGGAATGATGATGATCAAAAATACGTGCAATTTTCACAGCGACATACCTGCTTCTCTCATGCTGATTATCTGCCATATTGTTGCAGTTATGAGTTGTGGATGACCAATTACAAGGTGTCAATCACATAACTTTATAAACTTGGTGATTTAAAGTGTTGAAATCAATGAGGATAAAAACATCTGTTTTATTGTTTACGAGTACAGTAGCTGCATGTGCAGATAAGAACTTATCGAGGCGATATTTATTGATTAAACTCCGGTGATATTTAAATAATGTTTAACTAGTTCTATTTCAACAAATTATATCACAAAAAAATAAAGAGTGTTTTTTTAATTTGAATTTCAATTTGGTGTTGCAATACTTTTTTCCATGTGTATATATAATTATTGAGTTTGATTGATTGGTGTGGAGCCTTGGCTCACACTGAACAGCAAGCTATAACGTGCCCCAAAAAAGACTAGTGTAAGCCAATTCTAACGGGAAAACCAACGGTCTAAATTATATTAAAAAAACGAAGAAAGAGAAACACTTATGAACCACGTAAACAAACCACAACCAATAAACATCAGTTTCCTGACTGAGGACAGTTGCGAACAAATGCAGCGGGTTTAAACGTTTAAATAGGTATACCAACCTTCACTATTTCCTGACACAAAAGTGTAGCATCACAACATTAAAATACTAACTATAAAATATCAATTGAAATTGCTTAACTTAATCAAAAGAAATATTAACAAACTAGGTAAACATACACTAAAAGAATAATTTTCATCTAAGACACAATGTGAATACAAAATTAAGAACATAATAGGTGAGGTGTTAAACAATATCAGAAAGGCAACCATAACCTTGTACAAAATGCCGCCAAAAAACAACACGTACACAGGGGGAAAAATTGTTGTAAGTTATACAGTTATGCAGTATTGAAATATGTTGTTTACAAAATAATTAATTTTGTTGTTCATAGTATGAAAACAGAAGTGAAAATTTATAGTCATACCAAACACTTATCAAAACTGGTATAAATTTAAAATATTGAAGCGAGATAAAACAATAAATAGGTTAACATAAATAACAAAAAAGACATTAAAACTGTATCAGCAGGTCAAATTAACACTCAAGTACGATTTGAATGTACTCGCAATTAACAAAGCGCTAGTTAAAGTCAACAAAAAAAATGATAACAAATCCTGCATCAGAGATTTTTTATTAAGATAGCACTATACACCTGCAATGAAATTCTATAAAAATTCCCTTTTTATAGGGAATCATATATAATTGAACAGATTTTAAATTTTTTTATTGGACAACAATTAATGTTGCTTATGGTAATGCATGTACTACTAGTAATTGAAGAAGAATAATATCAGTATTGAAAAAAGTCTAATGCTATGTGTAATTAAATTTCCGAGATCATAAATGGTCAATTTTTATTCATGTGGACGGAGTTTTGAGCATATCGGCAGCAAGGTCAATAACGATATAACGTCTGACGCCAGATCTGGTTTTTGATGCAAAGGGTTTGTATTTTCTTTATATATTTCGAATTTCTGAATGGAATGCTATCTTACTGGTCAAAACCTTTGATTTATGATTTATGGTCAATCCAGAAGTATCTAATGTGTGAATGATATTGATGTAATTGTTGTTCAAATAGTAAAATCCTTTTTTATTCAATTGTGACGCTTCATTTTGTCATGAAAATGTAGTTTTAGATGATATTTGCATCCAAACAGGTGCCACTAAATGCCCGATTTCACAACATTTTGTTCCTTGACCAGTAAGAATTTGGTGAACATGAAGTTGATATAAGATGGACGTGAAAACACTTTATACGGTGAAGCATGCTGGCTTAATCAGTGATTGTTAATCCTTTAAGGGGCGAAGCCGTGAAATTTCATACATGGATATGATAAGAAAAAATGTATATAAGTATTCAGTAAAAAGTTCGTTGATGAAGGATGAATCTAAGAACACAATAAACTTTCTACCAAATTTCAAGGAGCTAAATTTAGTTCCCGAAATTTAATTCCATACAAAAAACGTACGTATCGAAGTAGAGCAGTTTCTTCTCTTTTTTGAAGCAGGGTAAAAGATTAGAAAACATATAACTTGCATTAGAGTACCCACCAGTTTGTTTGTGGCGATTCAGTTGTTCATGCATTGGTTTTCTGTTAAGTGTGTGTAGACAATCCGATTTTCTTTGGTTGTCATTTTGTTCTTCATGCATTCAATTTTAATTGTTGATATATATAAAAAAAGGACAGCAAACTTCATCTGTTTTTTTCTTTTCTTCAAATTTCAACTTTCGTAGTTCACTCGGTATTTGGTAAGGTACGTGTCTCTTAACTTTTTCTGTGTAGTGTTTAATGACTGGTGACTGTATGGACGTCTTTTTCGTTTGGTCAAATGCTTTTGTCCGTCTGTTTCGTTGTATGGTATTGATAGTCCCTTAAGTCTTCTCTTCCTGTATTATAGGTTATAGTGTGCACGATTGTTTTCTAATGGATATACCCTTACTTAAACAATTTTTAAATATCCGTTTAAGCAAGCATTATTCTTTTTAAATAAAATGTTATTTGACATCGAAGAGTAAAGCTGTTGTGCTTGGATTCGTAATAATACGTAATTGCTGTTTCCTGATATTATAATAAATACCATTTGGGCTTGATAGTCCATCTGACTTTTGCATCAGCTGCCTGTTACATGTACCATCACTTGACACAATGTAGAGTTTGTCGTCATAACGGCCAGATACATAAATATTCCTATTTTGGTCTACCGTCAAGTACAGATCCCATGCATTTCCCATTTCCCTCAAAGTTATTTCCCAGATATTTTTTCCATCATAATCAGTACACTTTACCATTCTTGATTAATTATCGGTATAACATGTATATGAATGCTACACATCGGCTTGATAATGGTATTGTTTTAATTTTTACTCCAGTATCACCAAATATCTGCAAACCATAACCTTTGACAGTAACTACAAGTCTATGGTCTGAGTAGTCGATTCCGTAGCACTGGCCTATTACATCTACTTCTTTGGTCACTTTATCTTGATCAGAGCTGAGCTCTCTAAACACAATCATCTTTTTTGCTTCAAAAAGAGAAACAGCAACTGCTTAGTCACCAATAGATACAATGTCGAATAGCTTTATGTCAAGAGCAATATTCCCTAAATAGCGACAGTTGCTATCGAAAAGTATCATACTATTATTAGAACCGTTAACAAACAAGATGGAATCATTTTGTAAAATTGTACAAACTGTTATGTAGCTACAATTTGGTTTTCAATTAGAGGTGGCATTGTTGCACTTTGTCCGAAACTTAAATGATTGATGTGTAATTTTGTTAACAAAAAGGTAAAATATGCTACACAGAAGAACAAGTGGTCAGTATGCTGGAGTTTCTTATCGACAACATATTTGTTGAGTTTGGAGGTAGACTTTTCCAACAAATTGTCGGCATTCCTATGGGAACAAACTGTGCGCCTCTTCTTGCCGACCTCTTCTTATTTTCATATGAATCGGAGTTCCTCCAGACATTTGTAAAAAACAAGAGAATCAAAGAAGCCAGATTATTTAATTTCACTTTCAGATATATTGATGATGTTCTTTCCATAAACAATCCGAACTTTTCTGATTGGGTTCCATTAATATTTCCCCCAGAACTAGAGATTAAAGAAACAACAGACACGGCTTCCTCCGCCTCATTTTTAGACTTATATCTCGAATTTGACTTACACAGTCATCTCAGTACCAGAATCTATGACAAACGAGACAATTTTAATTTTGAAATTATAAATTTCCCCCACCTTAGTAGCAATATACCAACTTCACCTGCATATGGGATATATATTTCCCAACTTATTCGATATTCAAGAGCTTGCAGCTCCTACTCAGACTTTGTAAAACGTCATCAGTGTCTGAGTAGAAAGTTGATGAAACAGGGGTATGTCAAAGAACGTCTCGTTCTTTTTCTAAAAAAGTTCATCGGAAGGTACCAAGACCTTGTTGATAAATATTCCGTATCAACTTCTCAAATAATACACGATGGTCTTGATGTATAGATTCTGCGTACTGATGTTGTTTATCATCTTAACAACGTGTTTTATAGTTCTTTCATTTGTCTTTGTTCTATTATTAATATTACTTTTACTGTTGAATGGTTTCATGTGATATCCGTTTCACGTGGCTCGGTACTTATACATCTCGTCAATGTGTTTGTATTGGCTTTCATTTTTTTGTGGTTTGTTTTGTATTTGCGACTTTTTGTATTTCTTTTGTTCTTATAACGTGACTCTGTACTTAAAAGATCCCGTCAATATGATATTGTTCTATTATATGTCATTATGATATATTTCTATTATGAATTACAATATACGTTGAACCACAAACGTCAAAATCATTCAATCGCGTAGTGGAATTAACTATTTTTGGATTCTTATAAATTTTATATATAACTTTTGGACTAGTTTAAATCTCGGTCTATTTCTTAAATTTATTCTTGCATACTTTTGATTTTTTAACCCTGTATGCTAACATTCCCATGAAAAAAAATTTCAAATTTTTGTACGCACATTGAACGACAAATTTATGTGACGTATAAAATTTTCTGACGTCAGACACTCAAATCAATAAATGTGTTCGTAGATAGTAGATGTTTTTGTGTTCTGTTAAATTGTTCCTTTTAAAATTGTTAAACGATGATGACTGATGTACCCATATTTTGACTATTTTATTTATTGTGTCTGTTTATTTAACGCATCAATGTAAAAATATCGGAAATTGATGAGACTGTCATTAAAGTGAGAGGGTAAGCGCTATAGAACCAGGTTTAATCCACCATTTTCTACATTTGAAAATGCCTGTACCAAGTCAGGAATATGACAGTTCTTGTCCATTCGTTTTTGATGCGTTTTGCTTGATTTTGCCATGTGATTATGGACTTTCCCAATTGATCTTCCTCTAAGTTCAGTATTTTTGTGATTTTACTTTTTGTTATCTGTGGAAGGAAATTACAGATGTCTCCAATAGACGACATGTTTTTGAACTCATCAGTCAGACTAATTATAAACTCTGTGTTATCATATTCACCTTTCTCCATACCTACAGATAGCAAGTTTTCTTCTCTTGACAACTTGCTCTCAAATTCTGATAGACTCAAGAATAATTGGAGATTTGTGCAGTTTTCCCTTGGTTGAGAAATGACTAATTTTATATTTAGAAGGACTTTTAGTTTTTTTTTTCTGAAGACTTTTTATTCCTTTGCTTGTCGTTCTGTTGTGTTCTACCTGCATATCATCCATGCTCTCATCGCAGTCCTTAATTAATCCTTCTAGCTTTTCGTTAATACATTTTTTCATGTCCAAAATTTTTAGCTTCATAGTTTTTATTTGCTCTTCTGTGTCAAGTGTCGATTTCTCTTTCTTTTCAATAATTTTACAATCTTACTATTCAAACCATTCAAACCCCCTTCGAGCTGTTGAATTGCAACGGAAGATTTCACATTTTCTATCTTCAATCGGACAAACATTATTATACAGCCTTTATGATTTGTAGTACTACATCTTATACAAAACGGTTCTAGATGGTCATGACAATAGTGTTCAAATTTGCGGTCATGTTCAAAACAGGTTTCTCTCACGTGTTCAACAACATTGGGAATTAATCTACGTTGTTTAAAAGATAGTATACCATGTGAAGCTAATGACATTGTTGTTAAGTGATGTTTCTGACAACTGAAACAAAGACCTTCTGTACACACAACACACGAAAACAAAGCCTCTGGGGATATGTCTCTGAAGATACAGGGTGTGCACATACTTTCATCCATTATAGGATTGGAAGAAAATCAAATTCCTAAATTAAAACAATGGAACAGTTATGTGATGAGTTAAGCCTATTCTTAACTGATGTTCATATTTTGTTAATAAGTTGTATTGTTAAACCACTGTCCGTGTTATGAGAGGTACGGATCTGCTAATATGGTTAACCCCGCCATTTTTTGTAATGTGCTTTCCCCAAGTCAGGGGTATGTTATTCAGTGGTTGTTGTATGTTGCTGTAAATCAGGTATATAATATTTGAATTTTGTTTATGATTTTTTTTTTCATCAGGCTGCTAATTATCTTCTTTGAGTTGATGTCAATTTTCATTTCTGGACCTTTTATAGCTTTCTATGTTAAATGGGTTTTGCTCATTAGTAAAGGCGGTATTGTGACCTATAGTTGTAACTTGTATGTCATTTGGTTTATGATGGAGAGTGGTCATATTTAAAATTATACCAAATATACTAATTTTATGTTGCGCGCGTTTGACGTCTATTCCAGTCATCAGTAATGGTCTTTACAAATTATTTATGAATAATCCTAGGAGTGAAAATTTTTAAATTTCTGTATAGCTGAGTTATTGCACACACAAAGCAAAAAGATAAACGAAAGGATTCTTTTTTGTAATGATATATATGTTCTTAGTATGATGTATGTATGATATAATGGAAATGGAAATACCTGGGACGCAACGTCAGATATTGCTACCATTTATTGTAACAGAAAAATGACGTTAAATAGGAAACACGCACTATATATTTTTTTCTGCTTTCCTTGTTGAGTAAATGCAAAGTATAACACACAAGTAGAAATGCCGTGCGATTCCAATCCAATATGATATCAGTGTATGTAAAGTGCGGATCCTAAAATATCATTTTCACTGTATATGCCAGAAATTTTTGATGTAGAATGATAAATAAACAGACGACTTTTTTTTATTTTTGAAGAAAATGAAGAAAATTAGTTAAAAAGTATATATGTTAAGAAACACATAATACTAATAAAACAAAGTAAGAGATGCGAACGGGTTTTTTTCGCGCCTAAATCTAAATAGCTGTGAAATATATACCAAAATAGGTGAATATTTAGGACATTTCACGAACAGATCGTGCAGGTGTTTTATAACTAACAGGTAAGATGTTGTTGCAGAAAAAATATTCATTTCAACACAATTATTAAAGTTGTATAACGTAGAATAGGTTTTGTCATTCTGTTTCTTCATATTGAACTAAATTCCACTATGATGCTTTCTTTATGCGAGTCATGTTTACTGTCGAATAATGATACTATTCTTTCATTTTCACTGTAGAGCGATTCATTAGTATTGTATATGCGGGGCATTTTCACTGTATGATATATTGATTTTTTTATCTATTACAGCGTATTTTTTTAAACATGTAAATCAAGACTTTAGTTAGCGTGCTTGCTTTGGGTTTTTTTGTACAATCATTATGATAACACCCAATTTAATTCAAATATAATAATTATATAAATACAGGTTAAACTATGCCGATACATATTGTTTAAAGATGTCAATCTTATTTACAAAGTTTGTATAAACAATTATGCAAACTAAGCAATCAAGTCAACCAAAGTTTTGCTTTACATGCATTAGGAAATTAGCTGAAAAGCCTTAATTTAGCCGACTTGCTCAAACAATAAATAAAGTAAGAGACGGATTTGATAAAATTTAACTTACGGAAGAAAGTTTGGTTTTAAAACACTCTAAATAAATTCAATAGAAATAACATTTATTTCAAATGTATTCCATTTTTAAAATTTCTTATGAATCGTATAGCAATCTTTATCCTTGTTTTTTTTTATCCATTTCCATATCCTTGTTTTTTTTATCCATTTCCATGACACTTCACCACTAATTACGTACATCTTGATAAAGATTGAATCGTTGGTTTTCCCGTTTAAAAGATTTTACACTGGGGCCCTTTATAGCTTGCTGTTCGGTGTGAGCCAAGACTCCATGCTGAAGACCGTATTTTGACGTATAAAGGTATACTTTTATAAGTTGTGACTCGTTTTGAGAGTTGTCTCATTGTCACATATGACATCTAATCTATCTGTGGCTCAACCCGAAACGAGACGGGATAAAAAGGGATAAAAAACACACTTTTTTAATATATTTATAATGGGCTTAATATGAGTCAGAAAAGAGTAGAATAGTGGGTCGCGTTGGGGTATAAGCGTGATGCGGAATTGCCGATTTTTTTGTAAGCGTGACACGTGATAGTCAAATGATTGTGTCGTGAAAACGAGAAATAAAGTATAGCGGGACACGGAAAATTTAAAACAATGAAAACTGCATAGTATACGCGGGATACGGGAATCTGATAAAGCAGTAAGCGGGACCAGGGATCAGATCCCCCCCAAATGAGACCCCAGAATAAGATATTTTTTTTATCTTCATCCTATTGTTACAGTCATGCCTTCAATAACAAATGTATCCCATGCATGCATTTTTATAGACAAAAGACCTTATGGATATTTGGGGTTCTTTGACATGCTGAATCTAACCTTGTATCCAGTTTGGGGATTTTTACCAAGTTACCGAAATAGCCCACATAGAGGTCCAAAGGGTCTAAGATCATCAAACATGAATTGTAGCATGGATGTTGTGTACAATTACCCAAATGTGCATTGTTTGACCTCTGTGGTAGTATCCACTCGCGGATCTATAAATTTTTATAAGTAGGGGTCCAATGACTACCTAAGAAGGGGCCCGCTCCAGTGATTCCATATAAAAGTAACCAAATGTTTTCCCAAAAAGGGGGCAACCCCCTGTCCCCCTAAATCCTCCTCTGGTATCGAGCTGTTTATTACGGATAATTTTTTTTGTATCAAGGGTGCTCTACTTCACGTACCAATGCAAACAAAAAAGTTCGCCCACACCTTACATTCCATGTTTTAATGACTGTTAAAATCATACAACAACAATCGAGTCAAAAACATTTGTTCTACCAAAACTGTCTTTTTCAGAATATGGAAATTGAAGCATTTGAGGATACAACTGGGGAAAGTTAATCTTTTATAAGCTTTTCTGTCACCATTGCGTTTCATATTTCTCTGTTAGCAAGTGTATTTATTGCGTGGAAGATAACGTCCTCAAATGTACTGGTCTCTATTTTACATCTATAGTTAAAATGGATCGCTTTCAAAAATCGATATGCTATATTATGTTGCTTTTATAACACTTATTTGAACTTTAATGCTATGTTTGTACATAATAAAGACATATCACAATGAAAATATGTAAAAACTTTCCTTCAAATTAATTAATTTGGTATTTTCAAAACGTAAACAAATACAGTTTTCCCATGATCCTTTATTCTACAATAGACATACCCGCATATGACAGTGAAAATGAACTAGCTGGATTCGCACTTTATATACACTGTGATATTATAATTTACATAGAATATTAAATTTCACTGCTAGTGATTATGTGTTTTTAGGGTAAATACTGCTGCATTATATATTCAACCCAAGTATGATTTTATTCAAGCAGGGTACAATGGCTTATAGTTATGATACTGAAGTTTTCTTACTTTTTCATCGTCTCACAGATGTGTATTTTTGTAATATGTGCACCATTTCGTTTTGTTGAAAGCAGGACATTTACATCAAGTTGAGGAAGGATCCCACGAATGCAGTTTGTGCCGTCTCTAGCAAATTACGCTTGTGGCGACGTCGTTAAATAATGTTAACGGACAACCTTGCAAGACATTTTCATACATCTGTATTTTTCATAGATAAACCTGTAATCTTAATTCAATTTGTTGTACCAACTTCAACTTTTAAAGTACTTTTTATCGGTATAGTATTAAAAGCCGAAAAATCATTTTAACGAAATTAAATCTCTGTTTTTTGGCCGTAAAATGTTTGTGAATGTATGATATTTTAACTCGGACATTTCAGCAAGACAAAGTCAAAATTTTATTTTTCTAACTGAAATGTTTCAAATTTCCAAATAAAATTTTTGCTGGGACATTTCCATACTTATATTCTTTTCAAAATATCTATGCAATTTTAAAATGGAGACAGCCATGTAAACTAATACTGAAATATATCAAGTCAGAGAACCTTCAGGCAAAATTTCGAAGAGTTGCGTGAACATTTCGCGAATTGTTCGAGTTTTATGTTTCGAGTTTGTTACATGGGAAAACGCTAAGTAACGTTTTTTCTGATAATCTGCGTCTTCCGAAGCCTATGAATATCATATTTTTATTCTTTCCCTATCCCCTATCATAATATGAACATTTAAGAAGCAATCTTCATTTTCATGTATAACTTGAAATATTTATTTCAGCATTTCTAAGAAAATTTTCCCGTCAAATATTTACTTAGCGCTTTTTTTCGTGCTAGTAGCAATATCTAACGTTGCGTCGTCACGGCACATAAAATGCCTATCTTCTATTTTTAAATTTCCCTATTTTACTTGCTTTGTGGGAAATGAGAGGGGTATCGCACATAAGCTACTGTTATTGTTATGTCGTATGTATAAGAGCAGAAATACATTAAATAAATGAGAAAAAAATTAATGAAAAAAGACAAAAACAGTGTCAATTCCCCAAGCGCATGTACCCTAATTCCACACACACAAGTTAAAAATAGGTGGACCAAACAATAAAACACAAAGATGATTATATATATAGGGCTGACATGTCGAAATCGGTGATAATAACCAGTGTATGTAAAGTGCGGATTCTAAAATACCATTTTCACTGTATATGCCATGCATTTCTGATGTAGAATGGTAAATAAACAGACGAAAAAATTATGAATTTTGAAGAAAATGAAGAAAAATAGTTCAAATGTATATGTTTAGTAATAAGTAATACAAGTTAGACAAAGTAAGAGATGGGAACGGGTTTTTATCGCGCCGAGAGCCATCTATACGTGAAATATATACCGAAATAGGTGAATATTTAGGACGTTTTACGAACAAATCGTGCAGGTGATTAAAAACTAGCAGGAAAGATGTAGTTGCAGAAGAATATTAATTTCAACACAATTATTAATGTTGTATAACGTAGAATAGCTTTTGTTATTCAGTTTGTCCATATTGTATTGAATTCCACTATGATGCTATCTTTATGCGAGTCATGTTTACTGTTGAATAATGATACTTTACCTTCATTTTCACTGTAGAGCGATTAATTAGTACAGTATATGCATTTTCACTGTGTGATTTTTATTCATATTTATGCATTAAATTCCTATTTCAGCCGACTTGCTCAAACAATAATTAAAGTAAGAAAAGGATTTGATAGTGCTGACTTTGAGATGAAAAGTTTGATTGAACACTCCAATAAATTCAATAGAATTAATATTTATTTAAAATATAACACATCGTAGTCATAATATAACAACATGTGGATCATTTAAGAGTTGAAAGTGTTTAAAATTTTATCATTGGATTTCGAGTATGGGTCTATTTACCATGTTTACAAAGCAGAAGAATCATGTAATAGACATCCGCACCTTTATTTAAAGTGTAGTTATATTTATTCAATGCAATGACACTTCATCACTGAATACGTACATCTATCATATCTCTCGAGATAGAATGGAATAATAAGGGATAAAAAAAACAACAATACTTTTTTAATATTTTCTTATAAATCACTTCTTGACAAATTTCAATGAGGTCTTGAAGTAAGATTTTTGATTGTGGGTCTGGTTTTAAATTGGCCCACAAGGTCCAAAATAAAACTTGATGTTATTTGGTAGGCTAAATCCATTATGATGATACATGATTGTGTATATTTATTTATTTTTAATTTTTGGCCCATTTAACAAGTTTGTGGGGTCCAAACTATCAAGAAATAAATTCTTTTGGATTTCAACAACAATTGAATATTTCGGGTTCTTTGGCATGCTGAATCTCATCGTGTTTTTAAATTTGGGATTTTGGTATTTGGGATTTTAAGTTATCGAAATGGTCCACATTGAGGTACAAATGGTCCGACATTTAACATCTTTTTTTATTTCATCAAAAAAGAGTCTAGCTTGAATGTTGTGTTCATGCTTACCCCAAACTGTTCAGGGTTCGACCTCTGCGGTAGTATCAAGGGTGCTCTACAACACGTACATCATGTACGATACCAATGCAACTTTATCAGTTTACATTTTTGACAGAAAAAGTTTGCCCTACACAACTTGACTTGCATTTCACGCTTTGATGACTTTGGATAATTTATATGTCACATGTCGGTTCATTTTTTACAGTAAAGAACATGCAAGCAACAATCGAGCTAAAAACTATCTTTCCCTTAGAACATGGATATTGAAGCATAAGGGGAGGCAAGTGAAGATGAATCACAGAAAAAAGAAATAAAGTTAAGTAGGAGGAGTCTTCGTACCAATGCACTTATTGCCCTTTCAAGACAAAATGGGTAGCTAGTTTGCACAGGCATAAGGAGATCCACACTAATGAGTTACACAAATGTGACCAGTGTGCATTAAAATTTTAAGACTACTCAATGAACATGATAGCATGGAGAAAGCCTAATTTGTACTCATTGTTCAAAACACTTCAAAAGCAGAACTGGGCAGTGGCCGATCCAGAACTTTTTGTAAGGCGGGCCCGATGGCTAACTTAAAGGGGGCGCCCCATCTCACGCTTCAGTGATTCCCTATATAATCAACCAAATTTTTTCAGTCCCGCTAGATATCCCTATGCTGGCCTGGCTTACCATATGAAGAAAGCAATAGGAACTTTTAATCACATCTGCTCGTTTTGTAGTAAAACATTAAAATGCTTCGCTGACCGCAGAGGTCGAACCCTGAACAGTTGGGGTAAATTTGGACACAATATTAAAGCTTGATACTATCTGAATTTGGATTATCATCAAATTTAAGACGTTAATTTATATAGGTTTCTGACACAAGTTAAATGTGGTCGAAGATCTTACAAATCGTATGCGCAATACTTTCAAAAATTTGAAATATAAAAAAATAAAAATAAAAGAGATATGAACCCGTTTAAACCCTCAAACGAAATCCCAGTCTTTCCTGTGTGGTATTATAAATAAACCTTGTAGGACAATTTTAGAGAGATCCATACACTTAAACACAAGATATTGTCTGGAAACTAGAAACATGTTTTATTTTGCCATTTCTGTTGTCCCTAATTTCTGCATGTTTGGGACAATTATCCCCGAACCTAATCCCAGTCTTCCCTTTGTGATAGTGTTCCTTGTGGTACAATGCCAGAAAGATCCAAAAACTTACACACAAGTAAAAAGTAATATCACAAAAATACTGAACTTAGAGGAAGATCAATTGGGAAAGTCCATAATCACATGGCAAAATCAAATAACAAAACGCATCAAAAACGAATGGACAAGAACTGTCATATTCCTGACTTGGTACAGGCATTTTCAAATGTAGAAAATGGTGGATTAAACCTGGTTCTATAGCGCTAACCCTCTCACTTTAATGACAGTCTCATCAATTTCCGATATTTTTACATTGATGCGTTAAATAAACAGACACAATAAATAAAATAGTCAAAATATGGGTACATCAGTCATCACCGTTTAACAATTTTAAAAGGAACAATTTAACAGAACACAAAAACATCTACTATCTACGAACACATTTATTGATTTGAGTGTCTGACGTCAGAACATTTTATACGTCACATAAATTTGTCGTTCAATGTGCGTACAAACAATTTTAAAATTTTCATGGGAATGTTAGCATACAGGGTTAAAAAATCAAAAGCATGTAAGAATAAATTTAAGAAATAGACCGTGATGTAAACTAGTCCAAAAGTAATATATAGAATTTATAAGAATCCGAAAATAGTCAATTCCACTACGCGATTGAATGACCCTGACGTTTGTGGTTCAACGTATATTGTAATTCATAATAGAAATATATCATAATGACATAATAGAACAATATCATATTGACGTAATTTTCCGGAAACTACAAAGTAAACATGATTGTTGTTTGTCCCATTTTGTTCCTTCATTCCTAAACTGTTAGTACCATAACTCCAAAAATGAATCATAACCTTCTACTTGTGGTATTGAACACTGTGGTACAATATCAGAGCAATCGAAATTTCTATACAAAACTATATTTATAAGTAATTATCCTGAATTTTATAAAAAATGCTTCTTTTTTGCCCCTTTTTCGTAAACGGTTGGAACCATTATTCCCAAATATATCCCAACATTCCTTTTGTGGTATTGAACCTTCTTTTAGATTTATATAGATCCATTCACTTAAATTGAAGTTGTCCGAAAACCAAATGTGTCTTCGGACGACGCAGACGATGACGACATCATAGCAATATACGAACCGAAAAAAAAATGTGTTCGTATAAAAACAACATTTTGATGGCCATGTCAACAAGCACCTAAACAACAAGCCCTATAAATTTAAGAAATGCGAGAGGTCTTTTTTTTACAAACATAATTTGAAACAACATGCACCAAGAAAACAACAAAAAGTATCAGTGTGATTTGTGTAATCAGGAATTTGCACCTTCAAAAGACCTAGCGATTCACAAAGCAGGGAAACATGGCAATACAGTTCACACATGCAAATACTATGGGAAAACGTATAAATGGCCAGCCAGTTTTTATAGACATATACAAGTTATAAAAAGAAAGAAACATTAAAGTAATCAAATAAGTTTTTCATTTGTTACAAGTCTAATTATCACATTAATCTACAATGAAAATTCATCGCATCTTCGAAAATTTTACATCAGAAATGAATGCCATACAGTGATAATTTATCGCATCCATGTGAAAATGGATCGCTTTTAATAATTTGTATTCTATATTAAGTTGCTTTTATAACACATATTTGAACTTTAATACTGTTATTTTACATTAAAAATACACATCATAATAAAAATATGTTAAAATTTAGTTTCAAATCAATTATTTTGGTATTTTCAAAATGTAAACAAATAAAGTTTTCCCATGATCCTTTATTCTACATTGAACATACTTGCATAGAACAGTGAAAATGAACTGACTGGATTCGCACTTTATATACACTGATAACGGGCGCATTTCATTTGCGCCAATTTTTAAAAAATCAAACCTTTCATTTGCGCCACAAGGTTATATATCCTTTGCGCCAAAAAAAAAAACCTTCATTTGCGCCATTTTACAGGTATGACAGGTAATATAACGGAAAAGTTAAATATTATTTACGATTTATTTTGTTTTTTGTTTGTACATAACTCCCCCTGGATATATGTGTGAGTTCATACTCATTTCTAATACAAAACTAAGAGTCACTAAGGTTATAATTATATATATAGTGTTCACATGACCAGTCCAGTGTGAGGTGTCAAGATGGACATAGTCAAATCTGAGACAAACAGAGGAAAGAATTCTGTGATATTTGATGACCACATATATAGGTTATCAAATGTTTTAACAAATGGAGACAAATCCTTCAGGTGTACCAAAAAAACCTGTAAAGCCAGGATTACGACTGATGCGGACAGCAAAACAATTATGAAAACTTTAAACGAGCACAACCATGGAGTAAACCAGCAGAAAGTAGAATCTCAACAACTCAGAGTCCGAGTTCGGAAAGCATCTGGTGATATAACTGCAAGTCCTTCAAAGATAATACGCACAGAACTACAAGGTAATTTTGTTTGTCACCTATAGTTATCTCATTGACATTACTACCACATCTTCTTTTGTTAAATTCATTTTAATTGAAAAAAGAAAATAAGAGCAGAAAAGTTAAATGATTCCATTGTCTTCCAATTTGCCATGTGATTATGGACTTTCTAAGTTCCTTGTATGTTACTTTGTATTCTATGGATAAATATTTTTAACACCATTGTTTTTCTTCTTCAGGAATGGATGAAAACCACCTACGTACAAATGACTTAAAAAATGTTGCCTTGGCTATATACCGAGAACGAAGAAAAGATTACCCTACTTTACCAAAAGATAAAGCAGATATCCACGAAGCAGTGAAGGAAATGAAAATGGAAACAAACAAATTTGAGAATTTTCTTTTGATAAATGATGTTGAAAGTGGAATTATCGTTTTTTCCTGTACTGCTAATCTTGAGTGTCTTTGTAATGATGTACCAGATGTATTTGTGGATGGTACCTTTAAATGCTGTCCAAGATATTTTTTTCAAATGTACACACTGCATGGATGTAAAGATGGTAACTAATGGACAAATATGGCTGTTTTTTTCACCTCAAAAACTACGCTGTGAACAGACTTACCTGTGCAGTTTAAAAGTTGGAAGGCCTGGCATCCATAAAAGATGAATGTATTTTGTATATCAGAAAGATGAACTCTTTCTTGCTTTTCAATGGGCATTTTTTTTTTTCGTTCCTCCAGAAGGTGTAAAAATAAACTAAGTTGGGATACAACTTTAATGCTCCCTCTCAGGTAACAAATTGTTTGTATTGTATTGATTGTTCTTCATGGTTTACTCCTGGTTTGCCCACTTTTAATTCTACCAATTATCTATTAGTTAAGAAAACAAAAAAGACAAAAGGTTTAATGAGCATATAATTGTATAGTCTGTTCCAACTTAGGTATATAGGTATATAGTTTGTAAGTGTTTTTCTAGATATTCAGGTTGTTTTTTTGTATAGAAAAATAATAAATAAATCAAATATTTTTTCTCAGAAATTTAGTATCAATTCAATCAATTAATTCAACATACATATACAGCCCACCCCCAATACAAGAATGTCATAGTCAACAATACACAGGAAGGCACAAGTATGGCTTCACCTTAATATAAAAGGACAATGTTTTAATATTAGTTATTATTATTATTATCAACAAAGATTCAAGATGCAAAACAGTAAGTAAATCAATACTTTTTTTCAACATTTTAAGTCAAAGCCAAGGTATTATACACATGAGGCATGTTATAATGAAAAATGGCATATTTTTTTTTTTAAGACTTAAATAAGTGTGTTTTTTTAATCTTACAGCAGTGAAGTTGTAACTTTATGTTCTTGTTTTCTTAAAAAAAGAAGAAATACATCAAATTTACAAAATTGACTGGATGTTTAATTTGCATGGACCAAAAAAGGTATAAAACTTTCTTATATTAACAGTGACCTATATATATTGAAGCTTAATATTTAACTTCAAGATCCAGCTCTTGACATGTCACTGAAAGAATCAGAACAAAAGTTTCATGGTATACCCAGGTTTTTTTCTCTCGTGATAATAGGCCAAAAAAAAGGGGTTAAGACTTAAGATAATGGAAAATCATCCAACATTGGTTAATTTCAACTGAATGGAGAAATAATAAAGTTTTCCATCAATATTTTCCCTTCTTCATGTAATACAGTATAACATTCATGACAGTCATATAAACCCAAATCATATTAAGAAAAAAGTTCTAAAAAAAAAATCTAGAAATTTTTAGCTTTTCAGTACTGTAACATCCTTCACAATAGCAATAGTGACATTTTATGTACTTTTTTTTTACCATTTCTAAGGTATTTGATTCTTACTGATTGAAATTGATACTTTGAATTTGGCTTTAATTAAAATAGTTAACTATGTTTGAATATATGTTTTTCCTCAATTTTAATATGGTAAAAATTAATTACATTAAAAATATAAAAATGTACAAATTCTATTGAAAACTTGTTAAAATATATGAAATTTTGTTTTAGATTCCCTTACAAATAAGGTCAGCTTGAAAACAAAGCCCATAAGAGTTATCTTACAATTTCATATCTTATTCCAAATTTATTTGAAATAAAAGGCCATACTGTGTATTAAAAATTTGATAAATAGATTATTAATATTTATTAAAACAGTATTATAGGGTTATTGCATGAATATTGGGGAATATTGTGCCAAGTAGAATTTTATATTGCTCGAACTTGCAATTGCAAAATATGTTCTACGAGGAATAATATTCTCCAATATTCATGCAATAACCCTTTTATTGTATAGCAATATAATATTTAAAAGTAAAAATTGGTTTAAACCAAGATTTTGGTGTTGATGACGTCATGAATTTTGAAATTTATTGCACTCACTAGATGATGGTTATACTTTCTTTGGGAAATATTATATTGCTATGCAATAATAGCAGTTATCATATATATATATATGCATTGCATTAATTAAAGTCATCAAT
This sequence comes from Mytilus galloprovincialis, assembly GCF_965363235.1. Classification (NCBI taxonomy): domain Eukaryota; kingdom Metazoa; phylum Mollusca; class Bivalvia; order Mytilida; family Mytilidae; genus Mytilus; species Mytilus galloprovincialis. The sequence continues at coordinate 25,547,553 of NC_134839.1, read as the reverse complement.
TGAGCAACCATTCATGTGTTACCTACTTAAATATATGTCAGCTTTTGCTTTCATTTGCTGTATGAGCTTGTCTGTTATCCATCATGAATACGTTTTTTTTTAAATTAGTTCAACTTATGAGCTATTTTTAACCAAATTTGACTATACTCATTATTGGGTTTTCAGATATGAATTTTAACTATTTTGACATGATTTTTAAAGCTTAAGTAATGATCTAGGTTAGCTTCCCAAAGTATGAATAAAATATTACTTATCTTGAATAAAAATCTTTGTTGGTTTATGGCTTTAATCATAAATGTTAGTATTTATAAAAGAAAATCTTCGATTCAGTAATACAAAATATTTTACAACCCCATCAAAATAGGCCTTTCTCACAAACACAATTTTTTATTTATTAGTCATTAAATTGAAATTGCAGTGGCAAATCCAGGGGGAGGGTTCCAGGGTTGGAAACCCCCCTTTATTAAGGATAATCAATATATTTGCTGGGGACATATAGTTGGACCCTGCCCCCCTCCTTTTGTCCTGGGTTGGGATTGCTGAATCCGCCCCAGAACTGCATATACAGCATTATTTTTTCAAAATATTCATATTTATTAACAAAAATAAAACTTAATTTAAAAAAAAATTGTCATCACATAGACTGATCCATGGGGACTAGGGGGTCTGGGTCTGGTTGGAACCTGCCCCCTCCCCACTCTTTAATTGTGGATCTGTCATTATAGAATGTATTTGTAGGATCTTCATTGCAGAGGGGCATTAATTAAAGGTTTATCCTTGTCTGTCTGCACTTCTGTCTGTATATACATCCTAAAGTCCCAATTCTCTTCCTTACTTAGTTGGCCTCAACCAAATGCTATGCAACTTTTACACTATGTATATAACCATATTAATGTACAGAACAATAACTTGTGTCTGTTCTCTTACTTCAGTTGCCTCAACCAACTGTTAAATGAGACTTAGACAATTATTATTTCCACAAAACTCAGATCAAGCACAAACTGGATAGCTTCTATTTCACGTTCTTTAATTATGTCCCTATATAACTTTATATTAAGTGCCATTGGGGGCATTATCTGTGTCCCAGGGACACATTCACCATTTATTATTTACATCATGAATCTTTTTAAAGGCCCCATTGTATCAGAGGGGACATTAAGTGTACCCATGTACTTATGTATGTACAAAGATAGTCCAGGCAATATATATAGCATAAATTTTACCCTAACCATGTAGAAATATCAACAGAAGATATTTAAGTTTCAATCTTTAGCATTATATCATATATAATATAGAAAATATTAGTTCAACCAGGAACATATATATTAACAGATATACTGTTCCCAGGTTCAACCTAATTGAACTTGAGGCAGACTAAAAAATCTGTTTTTTTAAATTCCAATTGAGATTTGCATTGCAATGGGAGATAACTCAGAAAATGGCAGAAATATCAATAAAAATTGATACAAAATTATAACTCAACAGAATGTATTGATTCTTGATATTTTAACAAACAGCTCTAAAAGTGTTTTCATATCTTATATCATGCTTCAATCTAGATTTCATAATTCATTTAAAATGGACCATTTATTCGATTTTACAGCATATCAAGGTAAAGAATATTTCAAATTTAATAAGACTTAACATGCTAAATTAGCAAATATTTTTCTTTTTTGTGGTTTGAATTTTTTTAAACAAGGTAGATGATGAACAAATATAGTTAACAGATATGAACAATACCAAATATTCACATTATTTTTTCAAAATTGGTCCCAACGAAAGCAATAAAATTGCCATTTCTTTAATGAAAAAAGTACCTACCCCCCACCCCCCACCCCCTAAAAAAAGCCCATTGATTCTAAGAAAATTGTGCATAGAAGACTAGGTTTTAGATAGTTCTATGCATTTGTTCAAGAATTGGAATAACATTATTTTTCACCGGTCACTCGTTTATTATGACTTTAAGGTGGTATGGGAGTCTAAAATAAAAATGATAGAATTTGTTCATACTTTACCAAAGTGTAGTATCTATTGATATATGTTGAAAAATGTAATAAAAATGATAGGTCACCGTGCATTTTCTCAAGCTACAGGGCGTGACAAAATGAAACATTTTGTATGGATTATACAGGAAAAAACACAATTTTGTGATTAGAAACTAAACAAAATGATAGAATTGTTAAATACTTAAGGAAAAGATAGCTTTCATACAATGCTTTGAGAATATCAAAAGAAAAGATAGGGTCACCGTACGTTTTTTCCGGCTAAAATACAAAATAGGAAAATTCCATGTAGAATCCTTCAGAAAATGCACTGTTTTAGAGTTACCTCCCCTTAAAATGCCTATTTTTTTCTTTCTTTCAAACAACCAAAAATATTTATTATTTGCAAATATATCAATATTAATAAGTTATATTCTTATAAATTGGTTCTTTTAAATGAAAATTCACATAAAATATCTGCATTTCTGCATCAAATTTTGCTAACTTGATAGAAAAGCTGGACCTTTGGTTCTCTGTTTTTAACAATCCAAGATGGAGGAAGACACCCATACCACCTTAAAGGTTCTAGAGTTATGAAAAATTGGTGAATGTCTTTTTTTCTTTTCTCTAACTTAAATTTGCCCATACCACATGGTATTATACTTATATGCAGTGCTTATTTCCACAAACAACAGATCAAATTTGAAATTTTGTGTTGTTACTTTTCTAGTTATGTCCCATTATAAATGAAAAAATTGGTAAATTTTCATTTGCATTTTCTATCTTCAGTTTGTCTCCACCAAATGTTATGAAACTTAAATACAATACTGTTTAACATAAATCACAGATCAAGTACAAATTTGAGTTGTGTCACTTTTATTGTCCCTTCCAGAGTAATGGACTTTTTAAACTCTTTGGGTGCTAATTATTACACAAATAATGGTTTACCTGAACAGGGTATGTTGACATACCAAATATGAGCACCTGAAATCATGCAAAACAATACACGCTTTGATGGTTAAAACAAAATCAGAAAAAAGATTTAAGTTTTTATAATCACAAACAAAAGGTTAATGACCATAAAAGGAAGGTTGTTTTGATTTTGGGAGTTTTGGTCCCAACAGTTTAGGAATAAAGGGCCCAAAGGGTCCAAAATAAAACTTGTTTGATTTTAACAAAAATGGTATATATGGGGTTCTTCAATATGCTGAATCTAATCATGTATTTAGATTTTTAATATTTTGGCCCGCTTATCAAATTGGTCCACGTTGAGGTCTAAAGGGTCTAAATTTGAACATTATCTGATTTCATCAAAAATTGAATTTTGGGGTTCTATGATATGCTGAATCTAATTATGTATTTAGATTTTGGATATTGGACCCATAATAGGTAAATGTCTAATTTAATTTTTTTAAGTTAAGCTTATGTTCTTAGACCACGTTCATTCTGTGTCAGAAATTATGTTGTGTCAACTATTTAATCACATTCCAAATTCAGAGCTGCATCAAGCTAATAAATGTTGTGTCCATACTTGCCCTAACTGTTCCGGGTTTTACCTCTGCAGTCATATAAAGCTGCACCCTGCAGAGCATCTGGTTATAATCTGCAGTAAATCAGACAGATCAAATAATCTAAATTTTATATTTATTACGGTCATATATTGGTATCACATTGCCATCAATGTCCGTGTTGTCCGAAGACACTTACTTTTAGTACAATAACTTTAGTTTAAGATGTGGATCTCTATGAAATTTTTTAAAATACAAGGTTTGAAACTACGAAGAAAGTTTGATATTGGGGCTTATGTTCCAAACAGTTGAAGACTTTGTACTTTATGTAACATTGTAATATTTGTCTTGAAATTGTTTATTAATAAATATTGTTTAAACTTAACTAAACAGTTGAAGAATTTAGGGCTTAAAAAGGTATAAATCAGCATTTTTCTAGTTTCCAGACCATCACTTGTGTGTAAGTGTATGGATCTTTATGATACCTAAAAAGGGAGGTTTTCGTTTGATTTTGGGGATTATGGCCCCAACAGTTGAGGAATAAGGTGTCAAATCAATTCTTTTCTAATACTTTGTATAAATTGCTTATTTCTTGACCAATTTCAATGGGTTTTTTTCTGGAACTTTTGCAGGTTCTTTCATATGCTGATTCTAAACATGTATTAAGATTTTTTGTTATAGGCCAAGCTTTTAAGTTGGTCCATATATGGGTCCAAAATAAATTTAACTTTGTTTGATTTCAACAAAAATATATGGATTTCAATGACATGCTGAATCAAACCATGTGTGTAGATTTTTAATTTTTGTGATTCGTTATCACATTGAGGTCAAAAGTGCCAAAAATTATACTTTACTCATTGAACTTTATTTGATTTCATCAACAATTAAATTCTTGCATGGGGTTCTTTGATATGCTGAATCTAACCATATGTCTTTGAACTTAAAAGGTTAATGTCCAATTAAAAAAAAATAGGTTCTTAAAACACATTCATTCTGTGTCAGAATTAATCCTATGCTGTGACAAATTCACAAACTGAATTCAGAGGTGTTAGGAAGATTCGGAAATTTAAGTTAATATTGATCTTATTGAAAATGTTGAAAAAGGCAGAGTACCGGTATACTGTATTCTCTTGTACAGTTCTTTACTGAATTTAATATTTCAAAGGCTTACTTGTTGACTTTTAATTTGGGAGAATATTAGTTGCATTAGTTCTTTAAATTTTAACTTAAAGAAAGAAACTTCACAGATTTTTAGTTCCAATATTAATCTTTGAGGTTGCACTTTGTAAGTTCAGCTGCTTTTGGAGGTATATGATATTCGTAGATATGTAAATTTGTTAATGTACTGGTTCCCAGATATGATCCTTGTATTTCTTCTCATAAAGACATATCTTGAGAATGTTATCAGTACACAAAAACTTGGTAGTGCCTAAAGTTTTTTTTTTCTTATACAGGAGTTCCAAAAGTTTACGTAGGGGTACTATAGAATTTAAGAATAAGTTAAAAGTCTTAGAAGTTATGACAGGGCAAATAAACGTTGAAAATATTTTGCAAATCCCTATATTTTCACCTTTGAATAAAATAGTAGTGCATATTAACTTTGGTTTCTGGGATATATATATTTTCTCATTTATAACTAACTTCATGGTAAAAGTGTTAAACATTTTGCCACATATGGAGTTTCTTTGGAAAATTACGCTCTCTATATTTACAGAATTACAGTTCAATACCCATGACAAAATAGTATATACCTCACAGAACATAGTAGGTGACACATGTGGTTGAAAAAATATGTAAATGGGTTAAAAAAATATTCCTTTCAATATGAAATTAAATTAATCCTATATTTCATTGCAGTAAAAATATAGTCATGAAAATATATGTCTTGTGTGTTTCAAATCTCCATTCCTTTTTATTATCGCACTTATTGGCCCAACGTCTGTTGTCTTTAACTTGCACAATCTTCGCATGAAACTAATGGCCCAAATTTAACCAAACTTGGCCATAATCATCATTGTTGTATCTAAAATTGAGAATGGAAATGGGGAATGTGTCAAAGAGACAACATCCCCGACCATAGAAAAAACAACAGCAGAAGGTCACCAACAGATCTTCAATGTACCAATAAATTCCCACACCCAGAGGCATCCTTCAGCTGGCCCCTAAACAAATATATACTAGTTCAGTGGTAATGAATGCCATACAAATTTCCAAATTGTACACAAGAAACTTAAATTAAAATAATACAAGACTATCAAAGCAGGGTTGGCAAAAACCCGGGTTTTATGAGTATTGCCCAGCCCAGTGGGAAATACTGGGAACACCCGGGTTTTACTGGGTTTTAGTGGGTAATACTGGGCAATACAGGGTAATATGAAATACTGGTCAGAATTTTATAGAGAATTCAGTGATCAAACACAAATGTTTTACAATCAAGATATATAAATAACCTTATTTGTTTGTCTGGATTGGTAAAACTGTAAATATAAAGCAAAAATTGTTTTTTTTTAAATAAATATAACTCCTTTTAAGGATTAACACTTACATGTAAGAAAAATTATATTTAAATAATGTCTATGTACTGTCCCTAAGCAAGTAATTATTCAGATTAGAATGCTGATTTGTTTATGTAACAATAATCAGCCCTTTCAATTCTATAAGTGTTAATGGCATGACCCCATAGGGTGTTTATTTAGCAATATGAATGTAAAACATTTGAAATTTACAATCCACTAATATATTGCAATGTTTTTTTCCTTTCAAAGGATGGATTAATATTGAAACAATGCTTGGTAATTAACAAGGTTTCCTTAAATGTGCAAATCTTGTATTCTGTCTACATAGAAAGGAATGAAATTGAATTTTTCTTTATTTTAGAAATGACTGTCAATGGTTATCTGTATAAAAGTATATATTTAGCTGTAATACTATGAAACTACACCAAGATTTTACTATTTTGTGATAAAATAAGCTAAAAAAATCATATTGCCCAGTAATGCCCAGTATTCCCATTTCTGAGAGTATTGCCCAGCCCGGGAAAACCCGTGTTTTCCCACCCGTGAATTCCCAGGCGGGTAATACTTTGCCAACCCTGTATCAAAGGCCAGAGGCTCCTGACTTGGGACAGGTGCAAAAATGAGGCGAGGTAAACATGTTTGTGAGATCTCAACCGTCCCTTATACCTCTAGCCAGTGTAGAAAAGTCATTAAACGCATAACAATATGCACATTAAAAAATCTAGTATAATAAAATATGTGTTCATTGCCCTGGCCAACCATCCAAGATGGCTGCAATAGCTAAAAATAGAACATAGTTGGTAAAATATAGATTTTGGTTTTTATCTTTGAAACCAAATCATTTATGGCAAATCTGACGAAGTCAATTTGTTTATCAGGTCAATTTCTATCTGCCCTGAACATCTCAAATGAAACAGACTACCGGTTGTTGGGTTACTGCCCCTGATTTTTAATTTTAAGGAAATTTTGCAGATTTTGGTTATAATCTTGAATATTATTATAGATAGAGATAAACTGTAAACAGCAATAATGTTATTGAACATGCCCAAAGGGTAAAAGGGTATATAACATGTCATGCAATATTTCAATGTACATTAAATGATATTCAATTGGTTTGATTACTGACAAGCTGCAAAACTTCCCCATATATATCCATACCATGTGATAGGGAATGGCGTTTGAGATCTATACTTTGGTGAAGATTTGCTAAACTTTCTACAGAGAATGGACATGGATCTCTTGGATGTAAATATTGTTCGTCCTGAAAGTCAATGTTTAGGTTCTGCATGGTTTGCTGGATTCTTTCTTGTGGAGGTTGTTCAATGTTACGGACCCCTGTGTGTTTTTCTGGATCACTTAGTAGTAAAGATTGAAACCACATCATGTTAGGTGACTGGTTGTGTTCAGTTCTCACTTTATGATTGTTGTGAGTTTCTGTCCATTCTCTCAGTGCCAAATCAATTCGTGGCAGGAAAACATAATGAAGGATCCATCTATGTACATTGTTAGTTATATTTAACAGTTTGTGCTCCTCCATCAAACAGAACAGTTTGTAGTATGTGTCAAGGACTTTGCAAAACACATCCCTCCATTGTCTCTCGATCCGCTGGTTATGGACAGATGGACCAGTGATGAAACTACCCCTTTCTTCTCCATTCACAGCAATCATAAATCGGCCAATGTCAACATATTCTGTTCCATGGTGTGCTCTTACTCTGCTTGGTAAACCAAACTGGTTCACACCTTGTACAAAAAAACATGCTGCAGCCTTGGCTGTGTTGAATGTCGAAGCTCGTAGAAAAGGCATCAGTCTGGAATGACCATCAATTCCACCATGAACTACAATTCCCCATCTACAATGATGAAAAGAAAAGATTTTATAGTCTTTATTATAAACCATGATAAACTAAAATTAAATAAACAAGAAGTAATTGTAACAGGATGCTGTTACTAAGTCAAACAAAGCACCCATAATTAGCCATTCCCATGGTCCCATATTTTATTAGATTTGTTTTATTATCCCATACATACAAGAATATATAAGGTATAGAGGTAGAGATCTCTTCGATTTACAAGTTCTCTAACAGAAGATCTTAGAGTGTGGGGTGACTCCATAGACTCCCCCTATATTTGGTTTGATTTGTCTTATTGTCCCATACAAGAATACATATGGTTTAGGGGTGGGGATCTCGACCATTTACAAGTTTTCAAACAAGAGGGGGTGGGGTGAACACAAGGGACTTTCCTTTTTTTTAATTTGATTTGTTTTATTGTCCCATGCAAGAATATGTATGGTTTAGGGTGGCGATCTCAATCATTTACAAGTTCTCAAACAAGAGGGGGTGGGGATGACCCCCAGGGACTTTCCTTTTATTTCATTTGATTTGTTTATTTGTCCCATACAATAATATATATATGGTTTAGGGGTGGGGATCTGGACGGTTTACAAGTTTTTAAACAAGAGGGTTGGGGTGAACCCCAGAGACTTTCCTTTGTTTTCCTTTGATTTGTTTTAATTTCCATTGCAAGAATATATATGGTTGAGGGGTGGGGATCTTGACTGTTTACAAGTTCTCAAATAAGAGTGGGTGGGGTTGACCCCTAGGGACTTCCCATTTCTTTCATTTGATTTGTTGTATTGTCCTGTGCAAGAATATATATGGTTTAGGAGCGAGGATATTGATCGTTTACAAGTTTTCAAACAAGAGGGGTGGGGGTGACCCCCAGGGACTTACCTTTTATTTAATTTGATTTGTTTTATTGTCCTATGTATAAGAATATATAAATGGTTTAGGGGTGGGGATATGTATAGTTTACAAGATATTAGCACATTCTCAAATTGAAGGGAGTGGTGGTGACCCCCAGGGACTTGCCCTCTATTTCATTTGATTTGTTTTATTGTCCTGTGATCTTTTCTGAAGACTGTATGTGTTTACCACTTACAGTATTTAAGATAGTCATTTGAAATTTTGTTTTAAATAAAATCCCATAGGGTTCTATAATAAAACCCTCCCCTCTTTTTGCCCCTCAAAATACCCCTTAACAGACCCCAATGCACAAACAAAAGATTGATGACTCCCCTAGACATGTTAGTCTAACATATTATATAATCCTAAGAAAATCTGACAAGCCTTTTCGGAGATCCACAGTGAAAGAGTTCATTTTAAAAGTGGTGGAAGAGGAAATCCAAGTTGAGCTGTGAGAAATAGCTTGGGCCAAAAATAAAATATTGTTTGTTTCCCCTCACACGACCGACCCGGCAAAATCACCGCGACCCGAAAAATTTTATTGGCCATTCTTGTCCACTATTTTTTTTTTTTTTTTTTTTGCTATGTTGGTTATTGGTGATATCTTTCCGATGCTGTAGTCAACGATCGTTGGGTTTTGGTGATACCTTTCCGATGCTGTAGTCAACGAGCGTTTTAAATCAAGGTATTTTTGCATTGAAGCGTCTACATGATTCGGAATCAAGGAAAACAAACAAAATGCTTTCCACACGATTTGTTTGAGTGCAAGGGTGATCTTTTTTTGAAAATAAAAAAAATACTGAAGCATCTTTTAACCCGCTGAGTGCATCTTGATTTGCTTTGTGTCTAACCTCTGTTCCTGTTTAAAGGATAAAATCTTAAAGACTTGGAGTGAAAATGGTCTGACTCATGCTTTAAAATCTATCTACTTTGTCTTTGAACAGGTTGGGCACAAGTCGGGAAATGTGGGATACATGTATTCCCTGCTTTCAGGGAACGTCCCTGTTTTCTGGTGTGAAAAAAAAACAGTTTAAATGGGATTTCATTTATGGCATGAAAATTACAAAAGGACACGTTTTAACGTTATAACTGCATCAGTAGAATTCGTAAATACTTATAAGTATTTTAGGAAATACAAAACATGAATATAAAGTGAAGCCTTGTTTCTTCTAGAACTTGAAAAAACATACAAATCTTTGTTTAGGAATCAATTGACCAAGCTGCATGATCCAGGTGTAACTGAACATAACTGAATTATGTTCACTTCTATTGAAAATTTTTATTCATTGAATTTTAATTCCCAAGTGATTAACATACATGTATCTTTTTGTCATCTCATAATTGATGATCAAGGTATGAATTGGTGAACAAAGGAATTGTTTTGTTATGAGTTATGCATCAAATTAGACTTGAAATAAGCTTGATTTTTTAACTAAAAAAAACACTTGCTATCATTAAGCATTGTTATCACAAGTAGAATGTGTGCTTTTGTAGATTTCATTACATTAAACATGTTAAATGAATAGGGAAAAAAAGAAGGTCCCTATATACTGTTTTTTTTTACACCAGAAAACTGTGGTGTACACTGAATTAGAATACAGGGAAAACCCCACTTTTCTTGACTTGAGCCTTACCTGTTGAATTTTGTACTTTCAATATAGAAATTCATATCAAGGAATAAAATAAAATAATTTGCCTACCTACCTACCCATACCCTAACAACTTCAGTCGGGAGAGGGGAAACAAAGATATTTTTAATGTTGGCCTTGCTTATGACCAGAGATGGGGTTGGTCAATTAACTTACAATTACTTTGCCAATTTAAAGAAATCATGATTACATAAGATTACTTTTCTTTAGAATAATCATGATAACTTTAGATTACTTATGATTATTCTATTGTACTGATTTAATACTCATGATTGCATTTTAATATTGAAGAATTTCTTATAAACTTCGTATTCTTACGAAACTAAGATCTAATTTATTTTCGTGATTTTTTTTATTAATTTCCTTTAAAAATCAAATTTCATGCAATCAGCGCTAGCCTTGTATTGTACAAATAACAGGCACCCAAATTAATTTTTGCTACTGGTACAAATAAAGTCTCCTGTTACCCTGCTTCCATGTTGAGCAAGTGGTAATGGGCTGTTCCAGTAAATGTCTGTTTAAGGGGGATTGATGGTCCTTTCTGAAGGTGTGAAATTATACATCTTAGGGAGTGAAATTTGGGGTTTTTTCATCTGACACATACACTTATAAAAACTTCCGAGGGTCTTGTAGCAGTAAATAATTACAAAAATGCCTATGTCAGATCTTATGTGTGCGTTAAATTTGGAATGTGGGCAGTTGCATACATTTACATGTATCATGCATTATCTAGAGATGTCCTGTTTGGTACAATCCTTGCAGTAATCAATTCTGATAGGTCTTTTTCCCCATGAAAGCCCATCCACCCAATATGAACATAAACTCTACTTCTGATAGGTCATAATTTATAGATCTGATACATGTAGGTAGTTTTTCATGATGTTTTTTTCTGATACGTATAAAACAAAATCTCCCAACCTATCCCCACCTGTCAGAAATTAACTGGAATGGCCTAATGTGAATATTTCTATTTCTGTACAGGTTCATTTTGGATCCCTCTTTGCAGTCCAGGTTTACACTATGTTGATTTATTTAAAGAATTAGAGAGCATGATTTTGATTTTAATCACTAAAGCTTCAAATGTTAGGAGTAAATTTCTGGATAAAAACAATATATATGTACATTTTAAAAATGTATTCGTACTCAGGGACTCAAATATCTGTCTGAATATTTATTCATCAGGTTAGGGGGAGGAGTGGGATCTCTAAAAAATGTTCTGCCTGTATGTATGCGACTCTCCCAAATAGGAGCCTAGAGTTCGTTTCACAAAAAAACTTAGGACTAAGATTGGTCTTGAGTCATGAACAAGTCATACTTTTTGTGTGAAATGACTCTAGATATTCAGTGGTCGTCTTTTGTTGGTGTATTACCTATTTTTTTCTATTCATTTTTTTGTTCAGTAATTAATCTGTCATTTTTCTCGTTTAAATTGTTTTACATTCATGACATTCATCATTTTGAGGACTGGTATAGCTGACTATGCAGTTAGGGCAATGCACATTGTTGAAGGTTGTGAGGAAACCTATAATTGTTACTTTCTTTGTCATTTATTCAATAATAATGTTGGATTAGTACACCATTTGAGAAACATAACTGGATAAGCATGATAAAAGAAAGATATCAATTTGAGTCCAAAACATATACCTCCAGAACAATTAAAACACATGTATCATGTTGACTATCTTTTAAGTAATCTTACCTGCCCAAAGAATGATGGGTATCAAGATGCCAAATAGAATTTGCTGTGGGTACTTTATACTGTCTACGCTGAATAGTACATGACCACCTTTTTGCCGCACCTGCTGAATCTACTCTAGTTAACACTGCTCGGCACCTGTCACGTTGTATGGAAATGCCTTGGGTTTTCAGATAAGAATGGACCTCCATGGCACCTATAAATACAAAAGAAAACAAATTTTATTTTCCATTGAAAAATAGCAAGCTTGTGCAATAGAGTTTTTCATATCTCATATTATAGGTTAAATAAATGTTAATCATCATTTTTATCTATATAAAAATGAGCTTTTAAGGATCCATTCCATCAATCAAATAGTTTAACATTTGTTTCAATTTCAATTAATATTTTGACCTCTATTTCCTTTTAATAATCAAAATTCCCAATGCATGCACTTGTTACACATCTCAAGCTTAGGGGTTAAATAAGGTTGAATTCTTCACTGGTAAGTGGATAATTCATCAGCTATATTTCTTAGCTATTTTGACAAAACTGAACCAAATTGGCTGTAAAAATTGAAATCTTATTACCATATATCATGTATATATGATAACATCTTCATGTCATTCATTTATGACTATCATGATTATATATATTTTAATCAAATAAAGCACAATCATAGTTTATAATTTTTGATGTCATGTAGCTCAGTTTTAGATTTTTCATATTTCACCAAAGTACATCCTTTCAAACAAAATATATACATGATATATAGAATTTTTGTGAGAAATATATTAATTAACCTTTTGGAAAGTATGTGAAACGCATGTTTAACTTATTGCCAGGGTTCAAACTTTTAGAAGTGTTTTTAAAAATATTAAAAACAGTCACAGACACATGGCTCATGACAGAGTTGGATATATTTTAAAAATACCGAAAATATTTATGCTTTTTGGCAAGAAGAAAATAATAACTTTTAAAACAAACCTGCATTTGGATGTTCTCTGTTGTATTCTGCCACTTTCTCTTCCAGTTGATCATCAGTAATAGTACTATATGATGACCTTACTTGAAGATCATGCTCCTTCAATAGCTTGTACAGTGTGTTTGGATGAATTTTTCCGCCAAGCAAACCATCTTCTGCAATCTTCTTCACTGTAAATCCCAAAGACATCAATTGCTGAAGCTTATTTACATCAATATCTAACTGGTGTCTTCCTTTTCCATGAGGGTTTGGATTTGTCTGGTCTGAAGAAAATAAAATTTTATTTGTACATGTACATTTATATTATGTAAGCGATACTTAAATTGAAAACCAAATATATATAGGGTAATGAAAGAATATATATATAAGTGTGCAGATATACACCATGTCCTTCAAAGTTTTTGACCTTGACCTTTCACTTTGGTAATTTTCCAGCATTTCTTGTCCGTCCTCAGGTGTTGGTTATATTTAATAAGTATACATGTCACATATAAAAGTTGAAATTAATATGTTCTGAAGATTAAGAGCTGACTCAATCTTTACTATAGAACATGGGGTTGTCAACTACAACAAACGTTTTTGATTTTGACATTTGACTGAGGAAGTTGTACATTATGAAGCAGTTTATGATGTGGGTAAGTATAGAGTGGGGGCCCATATTCGCCGGGGACACAATTTTGCCGTTTTATGATTTTGAGGTGTAAACACTTCAAAGGATGACTGAAATGGAAGAAATATGCCACTAAATTATAATTTTATAACAAATATGATTATTTTTTAAACTTAAACAAAATTACGGCAATTACTGCAAAAGATCGAAAAACGGACAATGATTTTCGGTCAATTTCCTGAATGAAAAACAGGATTTTTTTCTTAGTAATTTTTTGACTGATTGGCCTAAAGTTCTGTTTTTTACACCTTTGAAATGTTTGCTGTTCATCTATAATAAAATTTATTTGATAAATATTCTATAAAGCTGCAGTTATTTGGTTTTAAAAAGATGTGTAAAAACGGCAAATATGTGTCCCCCATTGACAAAACATCAGGGAATTTCATATCCCCTTTCATCTAACTTTACGGATGATTATTTTCAAACAAACATGTTTTCAAGCATAGGAATGTTTTGCATTTGAAGTTATCTTCATATAGAAATATCAGTATACTTAAAAAACATATAGACCTGAACATGAACTGTAGAAAACATGGAAAGATATGGCAAAAATGAGCACCCCACTCTACATGTCAAGTACACATGTACATGTACACTTTGAAATCATAAATAACAGTTCGCTTCATAGGGTGGACAATATTTGATACGGATGGACAGACATGACTTTATGGTTATCACCACTAGGCATCTCCCTAATTACAAGATTGAAAAAAAAACGGGTTCTTAGATGAACCAGAAATGACCACATATGACTATAATCATCATAATCATGATGATTGGTCAAACATTTTAAGATAAAAATGTGTCTTTTTTTATATTTTAAATCTAAGTATTTGCAGAACTATATCAGCCAATCATGTCCCAGTCATGTCTGTTATTCTTGCACACATTTATAACAATTTAACCATTTGTTAACTGTCAGATTGTTTCATTTTTAAGTCTGATAGTATATATATAGACCATAATTGTTTTGTCTTTAATCTATGTTCTAGATATTTGGCATTTGGATGTAAAGTTATAAGGTCAAGTGTCTTGTATCATGATGACCTTCATGTGATCTTCAAGGTCAGCTGAATGTATTATATGTTGCAAGAAACACAACCTCCATAGTTCTTGAGGGTACAAATTGCGGAAAATTTTATACATGGATGTATCATGAATATATATATATATATTAACATGCACACGTATAAAAATTGCGGTTTTTATCCAACGCAATCATAGGTTTGAACGTAGTTTTCAATTTACACTCGTATATATATTAACATATATAAATATTCAGTAAATAGTCTGTTGATGAACGATGAATTTAAAAGAACACTAAATTAGCTTCCAAATTTCTAAAAACAGAATGCATTTCTGAGATAAATGCCATACGAATAATGCATGGGACGAACGGATTGACACACGGATCGCGATACACCAGTATGTTCGCCTTATTTTGAAGTAGGGCATAATGAAATAAAAAGTTTATATATATGTAGCTTGCATTAAATTACGTGCCTGTTTGTTGATGGGGCTACTATTGCTCAATCATTGGCTTTCTGTTAAGTCATGACCTATCGTCACTTTCTTTGGCTATCGTTTTGTTTGTTTTTCGGTGATGCATTGGATTTTATCGCTGAGAAAATGGTAAAATTGCTATGAATACAATGAGGAAACTGCACATGTCTTTTTTTTATTAATATTAAGTTAACTAGTTTACTGTGTATTTTGTAAGTTTCGTGCCCCATAATCTTAACTGTAACTGTGAAGACTGCTGCTTGTCTTTTCATATTTTGTTTTACTTGTTCAAATAATGTGATCCGTGTTGTTCGACGTATGGCATTGATAGTACTTTGGAATCCTCTTCCTGTTTGAATAGCATTATATTTTACATGATGATTGTTTTTGAATTAATACAACCTTTACAAAAATGATTTTAAAATTTCGGATTAAGTATTATTTTTTTGCATCATACCACATTGTACAGTACAGCTGTATTGCTAGGATTTGTAATCACAAGTAATTTCTGTTTCCTGGTGTTGTAATGAATACCCATTGGGTTTGAAAGTCCATCTGACTTTTGCAAAAGCTGCTTGATATGAGTACCGTCACCTGAAACAGTATAAAGTTTATCACCATAAGAATCTGATACATAAATAGTGCCGTTATGGTCTACCGTCATGGTCATAGAGTATACATTTCCTGCTATGGGCAGAGTTATTTCCCAGATATTTTTTCCATTATAATCAGTACACTTTACCATTCTTGAATTATAATCGGTATAGCATATATTTGAATCGGAGAATGCTACACAACGGCTGGCAAATGGTATTGTTTTTATTTTTATTCCAGTATCATCAAATATCTGTATACCATAACCTTTGACAGCAACGGCCATTCTGTGGTTTGAGTAGTCGATTCCGTAGCATTCACTAATCACGTCCAGTTCTTTGGTCACTTTATCCTGATCTGAACTGAAATCAATAAACAAAATCTTTTTTGCTTCAGAAAGGGTAACAGCAACAGCAAAATCATCCATAGCTGCAATATCGTATGGCTTTGAGTCAAGCTCAATGTTTCTTAGGAAGCGACTGTTACTATCAAAAAGGATTACCCTCTTACCACTGTGATCGACAAACAACACTGAATCGTCACGCAAACTTGTACAACCGGTTACCCATTTAGGGGAGTCTTGAAATTTCATTTCACATTTCTTTTGAATTTGAATGCTATCAATATTTGCTACAACTTGGTTTTCAATTAGAGGTGTCATTTTTGCACTTTGTCCGAAACATAAATGGTTGATATGTATTTTTGTTTTCTGAGGAATGATATTACAGATGTCTCCAATAGAAGACATGTTTTTGAAGTCATCGTTAATTCTAATCATGAGTTCTGTGTTATCCAGTTCCCCTTTCTCCATACTTACAGATAGCAAGTTTTCTTCTCTTGACAACATGCTCTCAAATTCTGATAGACTCAAGAATAATTGGATATGTGTGCAGTTTTCCTTTGCTTGACAAATGTCTAATTTTATATTTTGAAGGACTTCTAGTTTTTTTCTGAAGACTTTCTATTCCTTTGCTTGTCGTTCTGTTGTGTTGTACCTGCATATCATCCATGCTCTCATAGCATTTCTTAATTAATCCGTCTAGCTTTTCGTTAACATTTTTGCATGTCCGAAATTTCTAGCTTCATAGTTTTGATTTGCTCTTCTGTGGCAAGTGTCGATTTTTTTTTCTTTTCAATAATTTTTTCATCTTACAAATCAAACCATTTAAACCCCCTTCTAGCTGCTGAATTGCAACGGAAGATTTCACATGTTCTATGACATCTTCAATCGGACAAATTTTGTTACATCCTTTATGGTTTTTAGTGCTACATCTTATACAACACTGTTCTTGATGGTCAGAACAATAATATTCAAATCTCCGGTCATGTTCAAAACAGGTTCCTCTCACATGTTCAACAACATTGGGAATTGATCTACGTTGATCTAAAGATAGTATAGTATGTGAAGCTAATGCCTTTGTTGATAAATGATGTTTATGACAACTCAAACAAAGACCTTCTTTGCAAACCACACACCAAAACGAGGCCTCTGGTGATAAGTCTCTGAAGCTACAGGGTCTGCACATACTTTCATCCATTATAGGTGTGGAAGCCATTCGAATTCCTGAATCAAAACAATGAAATATTGATCTGATGAGTTCAACATTTTTCAACTGATATTTTTACGAACGAATTAGAAATATACTAAAAAAGGGAAAATTTTAAACTTCTGTATAACTGAGTTATTGTTATACAAATCATAAACATCAACGAATGGTGATTCTTTTTTGTGTTGATATATGTCTTTATATCTACATGATCTAATGAAAATGCCGTTTACGAGAAAATGATAAAAGTAAGTCAGTGAAATTTGGTATGCAGTTAAATCATTTCCAAGTAAATCATCTATATGGTCCCGCTCGCTCAGTCAAGTGGCCAGAAACATTAAGGGAAGGGATCTCATTCTTCTTTTCTAAATAGTTTTTAATGTTTATTTAGTAAATACTTTATCATATCATTGTGCAACCGTTTTAGTCAAAAGAATTATAAATGTAGGATTAATCTGAATTGTGTGCATAGAAATAATTTACCATTGATAATATGACTGCATAATAAGTAAGATCGACTTGTATGTTATCCTAAACCTGACCAATTCGAGAAAAATTGATAACGCTGCTGACGACATCGAGAATAGCACGTCGAGTTCACTCTGATTTGGTGGAAACCAAAAATATAATTTGAAGGAGATATGACTATAATGACCATTTGATTCGGGGTTTGAGGGACCTGGCAGAATAAATACTATGGCCCCTATTGGAAAAAACTAGTTTTGCCTTGTTACATATAACACATAAAAAAAAAATCTGGTCCCAAAATATTCCAAATAATTTTCGTTCGCTTCACTCGCCGAAAATATCAAGGTATACAATAAATACAGAAGTATGTTTATACGGTTATAACGAAGGATATATTTAATTTGACTGCTAATTTTGTTTGCCTGTGTTACCTACCAAAATGTTATTTGTATCACAAAAGTTATATTAATCTAAGAAACGAAGGGGTCTGCCATTTTTAATGATCTGGCCCTAATCCGAATGAAAATATATAATCGGACGACTTTTAAACGATGGACGAATACATATTTTGAACCCATCACATTTGCCAGGTCCATATCCCTTCACAAATAAATGTTTGTCCCCTAATTCAAGCAATACGATTGTTATTCAGCTTATCCTTAACATGTATACATCAATCAAATGATTTCCGAATGAACCTACCTTTTGAACTGTCTTCCTCAGGGACCGATGACATTTTATTCGTCATTTTTGAATTTAACTTCCTGGGCAACAAAAAGAAGACATGCGCACATATCTACATAATACATATACTGAAAGATTTGAATTACACATCAATTCTCATTTTTTTTTTTTGTACCGAACTTTGGAACAGAAGCGTATTTTTGTATTAATTCAACTTTACAACAACAAAAAATATGGTTAGTCATTTTGTTTTGGTTAATCAATAATTGAATTTCACATTATTTCATACTACAATCGTTTGACTGTCGTACAATTAACAAAATGAGTAATACGTATATAAATATCTATTTGCTTTATTAGGCGGCTCAGCTGTTACCTACAGAAGAATATATCGCTTTAGGCTTTGTGAAATTAAGAACACAAGAAGGGTAAAAAGACTAAGCTTGTGTAATCAAATAAAAAATCAACCATTTTTAGGAACAAATTATTGCGCTAAAATTTATGAATTATTTGTAATACATGTTGTATGTAATTCAAAGCTGATTAGTGGTGTTTGTAGAAAATTATAATTGATATAAACTATTTGCATTAAATCAAATCAGTAACAGTAAAATGTGGTTTTGTTTCTAAAATTTTAGTTTTTAAGACCTGTTTATTTTGTAGCCTTCCTTTACTTTGCAGTGCAAATCTATCATTATCCATTTCTATAATGTATTTATATTATACCATTCCGCCTATTTTTGATCTACAGATACCCAAATTAAAATCAATTGTATATTTGTTTGGTCATAGTTTGACTTAGGGGATGGTGCACAGAATTCAATTCAGGATACATACAATCCAACATAATAAAGGAGCTAGTTTCATTTGTCAATGTAAAAGAATAATCTGTTATAAAAAGATTACCTCTCATAAAAAGAGTGCCTTTCTTCTAAGAATGTGCCCGTCTGTCCATCGTTTTTACCTTTAACGCTGATATATATACCAATTATCATACTTTAGCGTAAAAATAACCTAATAAGTTTACCAAGGCTGTTCTGTCAGTTAAACAATATTGAAACACAATTCAACAGAGTAATACTTTCAAAAAATGAAGTTGGGTTAAATTAATAACATTCTATAATTACTACTAAACCTATATATTTTACAAGCCTTGAAGATTTTTTTTTAACTTTCACGTTGAATCAAACATGAGTAAAATCAACTGGAATCTGATTGAAACGACAAATTATGTTATAGGTAATGCATATTTTAAGGTTTTTCTTGTCGTAGAACACACCGAGGGGTGTAAGGATTGATTAAATGAAAGACCGACCGGAGGGAGGTCTTTCTTTGAAAAATCCTAACACCCCGAGGTGTGTTCTACGACAAGAAAAACCTTAAAATATGCATTATCTGACTTTTATACCGTCAAAAAATATTAATTCTATAAAGATTTGTAAAATTTAGTATCCTATTGTACCAACAACACTAAAGTGGGATATTCCTTTCTAATGCGTTCAGGTTTTAATACGCCCTGCGGCTCATTTAGAATGTGAAATACAACTAACTAAATAATTTAGATATAAACCTTTTAAAAATTATTATCCATACACAATAAAAATATTACTGTAACTGCATGAAGTAAGACACAAATGTATTGTAACCATCCGATAACGGTGTATGACAAATACAAGACACAAGACACATTGTAAGTAATTTATTGTACCACTTAGCTTATGGAAAAGGGGGAGGGAATATTTTTTTTTTTTTTTTTTTTTTTTTTTTTTTATGTTATTTCTATCGCGGAAAAGTGATTATTTTGTTAACAATTTTACTTGAAACGAATGAAAAATTCAGAAAGATTGTCTTTTGAATAGCAATACATTTTATTAAAAGATAATCAGGATATAATTACCTGTATGAAATATTCCAGGTGGAATATGTACACGGAATTTCTTAGTAGGAATATTGTATATTGTATATTCCCACCTGGAATATTCAAGTTAGCAGGAATAATTTGGTAGGAAAATAAAATTCCTACCAGAAACCTGGTAGGATTTTTTCAAAATTCCACCCAAAATAATATTTTCTGATAGGAATCTAAAAATATACAAAATGTAAGTGTATATTCACAAGTACACAACTGGGTCAATGATTTAAGTTCGATTCTCAACAACAAAGATCAAAGGAAATTCATGGAATAAATTCATTTTAACAAAAATGGACTTTTAAAATGTATTAGGAGACTGCAATATATGCAAGCTAGAAATTGTGTTATACATGAACATGAAGATTAGCCAAAAATATACGTAGATGTTCCAAAACAACTTTTCATTATTTTCCCCTCCAACTTTTGAATTTGTGAACTGGAACTTGCTTGCAATTAACACTGCAAAGCGTGTGTTCTTATTTAGCAAACAGGAATTCAGTTCAAAGTAAAAGTTAAAACATTCCAGGTAGAAAGATTTTCTGGTAGGAAATCATAAATTGATTTTGGTAGGAATCTTGTACAAGTAGTAGGAAAATGAATAATAAAATCAGATTTTCAAAACAGAAAAAATTCATACAGACTTTTAAGATTCCACCTAGGTAGTAGGATTTTGATAGTAGGAATATAAAAAAAATCCAGTCAGAATTTTGTTCATTTGCCATGTCCGCCTACTTTCTATATGGAATCTTTGATTCTATGTAGATTCCTACTTCATTCCTACTAGTGTCTTGGTTGAATCCTACTACTTATTTCGTACGGGTATATACCTTCCGCACCCGACCCTTTCGTGAGTTACGTTAATGTTTTCAATAGAATATAAGATTATCTTATTAGTTGAGCATTTGATAGAGTAAAAGGTATACATAAATTTTAAAAGTTAAGAAATGACACGAAGACGAATATAAATACATGTAGGTCACAGTATGATTTCCTATTTAGTGTGTATCGTTCTGAACATGCCTGAAATATTTGCCACTGGACGTTTAGCTAGATACCAAAAATCAATCAACCTATTCAGCATGTTCAGTTTGACTCAAAATGATTTTCAAAATCTTACACACGAATATGTTAAATCTGGATTAATTTTATGAAAGTCTGACATGATAATGTTTCTTTATTGTAGCGATAAATTAACAAAACTTCACGTTATTTTTTTCTAAAATTAAAATGCGGGACTACAATGATGGTTTCTTTTACATCTATCATATATTGAACTTTAAAAAATAAACTTCCAAAACGTCAACAAAAACTATTAGACGAATAAAGTTTTGAAGTTACATCCCAGCTCCTTTGTTCTAACAGGAGGGGTGATGTAAGCCAGATCACCCCAGTTTGAGTGTCTTTGTTATGCATGCTTTCCTTTGTTCTGCAACATTTTTGCGGGAATATCAAATCCACTATAAAACGTAGGAAAAATCCAGTGAATATGCTGGGATTCGAACTCAAAACCTTTAGCATATCAAGCCACGACACATACCATTATACCAGGACGACTGGATACGAACTAATAGTAATTTGACATACTTAAAGGAAGCAAGATCTTTTATAAGGGGGCGAGTTGTCTGATCTTTATTCAGTGGCGTTAAACCCTTTTTCGTTAATAAGTAAGTTTTCAGACTCATTGTTCAATTTGATTTTTTCAGAAGTGGGGCGAGTCGGTAAACAAAAGTGGGGCGATTATTTTTATAAAGTGGCGATATAGTTTGGGCTGATTGGCAAGTGGGGCGAGTTGACATTGTTTGATATCTACTCATCATGTTTGGGGGTCATAAAGGGTATACATCATAGAGTAATATATAAAGTATATTGTAATGGTTGTGTGGCGTTCTAAAGAAGATTTTATGGATTGTAAATGGTTTTTCGTCTCATCTAAAACAGATGGAATGTAAAATAGCTATCCCACTCGGACTTGGTGTGTCAGTGTTAGATCACCCTCTGGCCTCCGGTCATCGGGGTGATGATACACTGACACACCGCGTCCTTGTGGGATAAACCATAAATATATACCTATATGGAGTTATTTTCTTTCAGAACGACAGGTCATTCTTTTTCAGAATCAACCCGGACGATACCATGTTTCAATGATATATGCTCCAAGGCATTATAAAAAGACCTGTGTGAGGTCATTATTTTCCTTGATAAACATGCAGTCTATGATTTATTAATAGTTATTCTGTTGATTCTGAAAAAGAATGACCTGTCGTTCTGAAAGAAAATAACTCCATATAGGTATATAATTATGGTATAATTGAAGTTGTTCCATATGGTATGACCCGAATTTTTACTTCCTTAAGCAATACATTAGATATACGTCAATCCAAGTTTAAACTCATCGTTTCCTTATTTAAAATGACTTGTAGTACAACTAAAACGTGCTATATTCATTATTATTTATGGTAGGACTGGCTAACACCAGCAGTGACTTGAGAATTTCTGTTCCATTTTGAAGGCCACAATCGTACTTTGAGATGATAACAGGGGTAAGGGAGCTACCATTTGATTTTTATGGGGGGGCTAGGATGAAAAATTTTGTCCTGCTTTTTTTTTTAGTTGTAATCTCTGTCCTGCCTTTTTATTTTTTACACTATTCGGTCCTGCCTTTTTTTTTTACTAGTTTATCCTGACTTTTTTTACACAAATTGTCATCCTGGCTTTTTTTTTTAACAAGTTTCTCATCCTGCCTTTTTTTTTTACTCAAAACTCCTGTCCTGCCTATTTTTTTCAAATTTCATCCTAGCCCCCCCCATAAAAATCAAATGGTAGCTCCCTAAAACGATGTTTCCTTGCGTTCTATGTTTTTATTGTGCATGAGTTGATTGTATATGTACCACATATCTTTTCTTTTCTACCATTTAACCCAAAAAATTCTTCAATAGATATCATTCACAATTACAGCTTCATAGACAAAATATTGTGATTTTACGCTTTTTGTGTATTTGTCGTACAAGTACTGGCATTTACTTTTATAATTATTGACTAATTTTCAGTGCAAATTATAATGCACATACAGCTTACATGATACGTCTTCATCGTGCCGGTACTTGTTTTATTATTAGATTCATAAATGTATCCAGAAGAAGGTTAAATAATCTAATCCGAATATGTCCCTCCTTAGATATATACTAAGTTTCAGCAGCCGAAGTTGGATAACTTGCTCATCTGTTTCGTTTAACTTACTTTGCGTAAGCGTTTTGATATAAATGTAAGCATATACTTTTCCATCATTTTTTATTGAGTTTTTTTTCCGCACGTTGTATGCTTAGCTCGTCATTCAAATATCAACACACTCAGGTTATTTGTGGTTTCAGGTTTCACAGTATTTGATTAAGGAAAAACGGTACTATTTATTCTGCCATAGGCGACAATACTAACAATTCCTAAATTTACCACTTTTTCTAATAAAAACTTGGATAAAACAGTTATGTGTGGTGTTAGTACTCTATTATTCTATTTTAAAAATTAAAGCCAAATAGTATCATGACCAATTTCCAACGGAGCTTGTTTATGTTATCCATGCCCACCGTCATTTTACACCAAATTTTTGAAATTTTGGAAGTCTTTTCGAATAATTCTCTTGAAAATATTTCAATAGGTTTTAAAATTTATATTGTAAATTTACACACTGCAGTTATTCATAGATAATTAAAAAAATATATTGTACCCTTATATCCAATCACAGCGCTCCTAATTTGACTTCCTTCACCTGCCTTTGGTACACAAAAGGCCAACCTAATGCTGGGAAAATGTAATACAGTACTACCGTTTTCCCTTAAACACTGGCATTCTTTTTAAAGATAAAAAAAAATCGTTGGTTTACCTCTGCGGCGACAATACGTATTGCACACCACAACAAATTGAACACAAAAACAGTTAGGTAGATTCTTAAAAGTATGTCACATGCATGTTAAGAGCGAACATTGTTTACTTCAAATAAAAAAGACGGTATGATAAGTGCAAAATAGTTTTGATTTGATATCAGTCACATGCGATACGTTACAGTTTTAACATACAGGATGCATTACTCTCTTACAACACTAGGGGTCGACTAAAAAGTTAATTTTCTGACCGAATGAGCATACCAACGAGTTTTTTCTCCGAGTGGGCATAACTACCGCATGGGAAATGTCGTGGATACCATATTTGTATTCCAAAGCCAATCTCGGCGGTTTTACTCATGTTGGTGGTATAAAACCGAAGCTGAATATGTAAATGATTGACCGATTTATTAATTTATTAAACAAAATTCCATATTTTATGAATTTATAGTATCGTATGGTAAAATTTTCCACAGGTGAACAATGATCAATCTGTAATAAACATTTGAATGAGCTCGAGATACTAAGGTGTGCATGTTTAACTTTGTGTTTATTTCTAGGATTTCAATTCTGCCATCTCCGATTATGAATCGTTGCTTTGACATCAATATCTATAATAAAAATTATTTGAAAATACAACTTAACCAAATAAATTGAAATTATGAAATGCACTTCTATTCTGATAGTTTAGACAAATGACCTATCTCACTGGTAGTAAGGTCGTCATATCGAGAAGCGTTTAGTACAGTGATTTTGTCATAGTTTGGATAAGTTTGACATGACGGTGTTAAGTGTTTTTGATGACAATTAATGCAAAAATGTAAACATTCAGATATTTTGTAAAAGAAACTTCTGATCAATAATTCAAGTTGGTAAGTACCTTTGTATAAAGTAAATATGTTAGTACATCACAAATTGTATCATATAGCGAATGATTTAACACAGAACAAAGCTTGCGTATGTTAAAATTTAAAAGTTGCTAATTAGTTTAACGTGCATACAAAAAGTTATTATCTTTATGTCTGTTACATCACATATTTCTTCTTGATATAATACTGCCGTCAATTATTCTGAAAAATATATACTTTTGCACTCAATTCAAAATTACTGAAATATCTGTGTCATGGTTTGGTTCATTCGTGTCATGGTTTAGTTCATGTTGGACATGGTTCAGTTATGTAATTCTTGTTGTGTATAATGAAGAGTTACTATTAAAATTTACAACAATTGTTTCATTTGAAACACAAAAGGGCATAAGAACGCACATACAATGTAGTAATATGTTATAAGTAGATGCAATATGATTGCCAATGAGACAACTACCCACATAAGAGCAAATGAAGTAGATGTTAGCAAGAGGCCTTCAACATTCAACAATGAGCAAAACCATACTTTTTAGCAAGTTATAAAAGGCTGCGACAATATTCAATGTATAAGAATTCCAATAAGAAAACCATGAGCCTAATTTCTGTTCAATATAAATAGCAAAATATGATATACAGTTACAAACGATATTCACGGCATTACAGAAACTGAACTTGAGACAGTATATACAAAATATTGCGGAGTTAAACATGTTTGCGGGCTTCCCAATCTCTTCTTTGCCTTGACCATGGCAGACATGTAAGACTAACCAGATCGGTTTTTTACAATAAAATCAACTTGATTAGTAGGACCTAGTTTCAAACCACCAACAAATTCTAAAAGATCATGATTCCAAGATAGCTTCCTTTTAAATTTCAGGATGGAATTCTGCTGCCAATATTGTGAGCTGTACAATTTATACATATTTTCAATTCTAGGACACACCATACTAAATCATTACATAGAAAGTAAAACATTGAAAGAATTAAGTGATACTATAAACGATGCATTTATACAATATTACTGCCATTGTATATAAAGTGCGAATCCACTTTGTTCATTTTCACTGTTATATGCGAGTATGTCTATTGTAGAATAAAGGATGACGGAAAAAACTGCGTTAGTTTACTTTTTGAAAGTACGAAATAATTGATTTAAATGTATGTTTTAACACAATTAAATAAAAATACATAAATTTTTAATGTATAATCACAAGATTAAAGGCAAAAAAAAGTGTAATTAAAGCAGCTGAATCCATAAAATCGTTGACTGGATGCTATTTATTTTTACTATAGTTGCGATGAATTATCTCTGAAAGTGCAATCATTTCTGGAATGTTTGCAGTGCGATGAATTTTCAAGACTTATGATGTCGTCTTAATATCTTTTGGTTAGTTTTGTAGCTGGGTTACTGTATCATGGAACTATAACCCCACATCTTCTTTTATTCATCGTAAACTGATTCAAATTTAAAATAAAGAAAAACAAACAATTGTATAGTTTTCTATGAAAAAATGTAAAAACAAGAATCACTTTTTGACTTGCTGCCACTTTTTGCAACTTTTAAGTAGAAGTCTTGTGCTATTTGACTAGTGATGCCGCTCACGATATCCTTGGTAGAGTCAAGCATGGACATACGGAGAAAAAATTCTAAGTGAAACAGAAGCAACGCTTTGTATTGATTTGTATAATTATACCGAAAGCTAGTTTAAAAGAGCAGTGAATTTTAAAATTACATTGTAGAAAACTTACGAAAAGTAACATGACATGTTTGATTTACGCTTTGACAATTACACCCACTTAATTTGGTTAAACAGGCTTTTTTTCTTCTTAGGCAGTTAATATATAGTGTAACTTCGTTCAATAACAGGCGCTATCAAACAAATATTTAGTATTAAAGTGAAACACATATATATTTATTTCGATCTAAACCATGACAAAATTGACCAAAACCATGACGAATTTCTAGACTCTTAACCGAACCATGTCAATCTCTTAACCAAACCATAGCAAATCCGATATCTTGCTTATTCTGCATTAATTTCGTTAAACAACTATTCCAATGTAGATCGTTTGACCTCCAATACAGATTCAAAGATCTTATTTGCTTTCCATCTGCTCGTGTGAATTGAACTGAGGCAATAGTTAAGGAAAGTAACATAAATTAACCATGTCAAACTTATCCAAACTATGACAAAATCACTGTACTAAACGCTCCTCGATATGACGACCTTACTACCCGTGTATCTAAGAAAATTCATATAACACTGCAAGTTGGTCCCATTTGACACACACAAGAAGTTGCTTGTTCTGTTTGTCCATATAAACGCAACCTATATTATAAAGTCCATCAGATTTTTGCAAAAGTTGTCTATAACGTTTTCCATCAGCCGATACCACAAAGAATTTGTCATCGTAACGCTCAGAAATATATACGTTTCCAACATCATCGATTGAAAGAGAAGGGTAGTCACTAAACGTTTGAACAGGCAGTGTGATATCCCAAATACTACGCCCGTGCAAATCACAACAATTAAGTTTTGTTGTGTTAATCTCAACGTAGTATATATTCGATCCATTAAAGGACAGAACAGTACATGCAAATTGTATCGTTTTTAAAAGTGAACCGTCGACACTAAATATTTGGATACCGTACCCTTTCACTGCGATAGCTAGGCGATTTCCGGAAGTGTCTATTCCAAAGCATTCGCCTATCAAACTTATCTGTTTCATAACTCTATCTTCGTTCGAAAGTAACTCGATGAATACAACTTTCTTTGCCGTAGACAAAGTTGTAGCTATTGTTGATGGGTTCAATATAGCTATACCAAATGGGGGGCATTCAGTAGGAATGTATCGTAAGAGCATACAATTTGCATCATATAGCATTAACCTATTGTTATTTGAAAAATCTGTCAACAGAAACGAACCGTTTGTCAAGATTACACAGCTTGTAACCTTTTCAGCAGAAAACTTTATTTCTTTTTTCTTGTTGAGTTTCATACTGTCAATGTTTACGGTAAAATTGTCATTTGATTTCCCCATAATCTTAGGCGACTGACTAAGACTACCAGAAAACAACTCAAGAGGGTTTGTTTTGATCTCAATTTTACCGAAGTTTTCAACTTTTAAAGCATTTTTGATATCATCATACAGCTTTAAAAGAATTTCCCGATTACTGAATTCACCCTTCTCGGTGCTTGTAGACAGGAAAGTTTCTTGTTTAGACAAGGCCTCCTCAAACACTTCCAAGCACATGAAAAATTGAAGATTAGTTCCTTTTTCTTTGGTCAAAGTAATACTCGATTTCAAAGCGCAAATACTCTTTAACCTTTCTTGTAGTAAACCTAACTGCTTTGAAATACCCTGATCATATTCTAGGCTATGTTCATCAATTTCTTCATTTAAAGTTTTGCATATATCATCTAGCTTGTTTTCGAGGCATTTCTGCATGACGGCAACATCTTTTTTCGCAGTTTTAACCTGACTTTCGAAGGAACTAGAAGCTTCTTCTTTCTTTTCAATGATCTTATGTAACTTTAAAATCATCCCATCTATTCCCTCTTCAATGTGATTAGCAGCAGTAGAAGACTGTACATTTGCAATGACATCTTCAATAAGACAAACGTTTTGACAACCTTTGTGATTCAAACTGCTACATCTTATGCAGCACGGTTCTCGATGGTCGGAACAATACAATTCGAATTTTCGACCATGCTCGAGACACGTTTGTTGCACTTGTTCAAGAAATTCTGGTATTGATTGATGTTCTTCGAACGGGAGTATATCATGTGATTGTAAAGCTTTTATTGATAAATGGTGTTTTTTACAACTCGAACATAGACCTTCTTTACAAACGAAACACCAAAATGAAGCTTCCTGTGATAGGTCTCTAAAGCTACATGGCATGCACATGTGCTCCTCTTTTAAAGCTGGTGAAGCCATTATAGTATCCTGTATCAAAACAAAAAATGTAAAAGTTATCTTCATTTTCCAAAATAACGTATATATATATATATATATATATATATATATATATGGCATAATAGTATTTAATTTATTGTGTAACCACATTTTATAATGAATTACCATCAAATATTTACTTTATTTTACAGGAAAATCGAAATAGATGATTGGCTTTAATGTGGTATTACTTTGCGCATGTGTGAGTAAATATCACTTACTGATTGAATAAAAGATTCAAAAAGCTTATTGATAGATGTTATCTATAGAAGTCACGTTTTTTTGAAACTGAGTTACCCTTTGTTAATTTTCAAATCGAGATTTAACAGGAAGGCATTGTAATCCCGAATATCATCTAGATCCATGTTAATGTTCCTTCCAAGTCAGGAAAAAGTAAAATAACAAAGACGGAGTTTCAAGGAAAATTTCAAACAAAATGTCTTTTTTAACTGTCAAAATTAAAAGCTCTAACACAAGAAAGGAATTGAGACAACTGTCATATTCCTGACTTGGTACAGGTATTTACTTATGTAGAAAATTGTAAAAACCTGATTTCACATCAGTGCAAAACAAAACGCCAGAAAAATATTGGCATTTTACAAATGAAAAGACCTGCAAATAGGACGAAGTAGTACATTAATTTGAAGAACAAAAATCCAGGAAAAGACAAATTCTATATACACTACCAACCAGTAAAAGTCTGAAATGGTCTATATATGTACTCGACCGTACTGATTTTTACTTGACCAGTCTGAATTGGTCTGAAATTTAATAAATAATACTTGACTGTAGTCTGAACCATACTTAATAGTCTGAACTTGAACATAACCATTTTAAACGCGTCTGAACCATGATCGACCTAGTCTGAACCATACTCGACCTAGTCTGAACCATACTTGACCAAGTTTTCACCAACCTAGACCTATTTCTTGTATCTATACATTGTATTTTATCAATTTAGGAACTGGAAATTAAAAAAAACCAATTTCAAATTATAAATTTAATCATTATAGCATTTAAACCAAAATTTCACAATAAACATAATATTACTTCAACACCATATTTATCAACAGTTACACATATACACAACCTTTAAGATAAGAATAAAGCAAGCGGACCAAATTATCTCAAAACTGAATTATAAATAAACTTACCAATCCTTGATAACCTTTTTTAAAAAAGGAAATGTGTTCTAAAGTTACATTTATTTTAAAAAAAAATACAAATTTATTTCATTTAGATTTAAATATTTTTTGTCAAAATTAAAGGCATGGCATACAAGAAGCACTTAATAAGATTTAATTTCATCAGTACTTGTATGTTTTACAGGTATAAAGAAAACCATTCTTTTCTTAAACTCGTGTATTACTTATCTAGTGAATTCAAAAGGCCTTGCGATTTAAGATGTACAGGATGTTGCAATTTTGGATGAATGTTATTTAGAATTTAATACTCTCTGACCAGGTGTGATCTGTTCAACGAGTTTGCCCCAAGCAGGAGGTATTAATTTATACACTAATCAAAGGAACAAGTTTATCAATTTTATTAATTTCTTTAAATTTTTATTCTTTTTTCAATTTGATTTATATCACATAATATATCCCATATTATAATAAAAGATATATTTCTAATATAAGGTTGGACAATTTAA
This sequence comes from Mytilus galloprovincialis, assembly GCF_965363235.1. Lineage (NCBI taxonomy): Eukaryota > Metazoa > Mollusca > Bivalvia > Mytilida > Mytilidae > Mytilus > Mytilus galloprovincialis. Next base: position 25,516,761 of record NC_134839.1, on the reverse strand, counting down.
GGGATTTTGTTGGCTGTTGCTACATATGTACCTCATTAAGAATATAATTATATTACTATAGTATGTAACCATGAAACCTACAGTACAGTAGTTTTTATTTAGATATTTTGGAAAACTAGATATCATTGAGATGGGAGCCATCTCTGTGGGCCCCGCTGTGAATAATGTGCATTAAAAAATTGTATCTTTACCATAGGACATGGGTTTGTCAACTGAAATCAAAGTTTTTGACCTTGACCTTTGACCTAGGAAGTTGTAAATAAATTATGACACACCCTTTGGTGTTGGTTTATAAACATGTTAAGTATAAATTTGAAATGATAACAGTTCTCAAGATATAGAGCGAACACGATCTTTACTATAGGACATGGGGTTGTCAACTGAAACCAAAGTTTTTGACCTTGACCTTTGACCTAGGAAGTTGTACATAAATTATGACATACCCTCTGATATTGGTTTATATACATTTCAGGTATAAACTTTCAAATGATAACGGTTCTCAAGATATAGAGCGGACACAATCTTTACCATAGGACATGGGGTTGTCAACTGAAACCAAAGTTTTTGACCTTGAACTTTGCCCTAGGCAGTCGTTCATAAATTATGACACACCCTCTGGTGTTGGTTCATATACATGTCAAGTTTAAACTTTAAACTCATAACGGTTCTCAAGATATAGAGCGGACACGATCTTCACCACAGGACACAGGGTTGTCAACTGAAACCAAAGTTTTTTTACCTTGACCTTTGACCTAGGAAGTTGTACATACATCATGACACGCCCTCTGGTGGTGGTTAATAAACATGTAAAGTATAAAGTATGAAATCATAATGGTTCTCTAGATATGGAGCGGTCACAAAGTTAAAGTGTTACAGACGGACGGACGGACGGACTGATAACTATAGGGCGACCCGCCTAAAAAAGTTTTTTGACCTTGACCTCTGACATAGGAAGTTGTACATACATCATGACACGCCCTCTGGTGGTGGTTAATAAACATGTAAAGTATAAAGTATGAAATCATAATCATCGGAGGGACGGACGGACGGACAGACTGATCACTATAGGGCGACCCGCCTAAAGGAGGAGCCCTAATTAAGATAAAAAAAAAACATGACTCCACCTTAATAAGGTTTTATTACCCTCAGTATAAGTGTAGTTCTTAGGTAAAAGAAAATCTTTTATTTAACGAAAATCTCAAACTTAAAAATTAATAAATTAAAAGTATTATCTACGATCATCTGATTTAATCGTCTCTTTTTGATAAATCTCAGAATCATGTGAGGATGTAAAGGTTTGTTGATATATATAGATCTTTATTTTACTGTGGCTGTTGTCATCTCAGTTAAAAAGATATTTATTTTAACAGTTAAAATTTAAAAAAAAAAGTAGAGGTTATTTGGTCAAGTATGGTTCAGACATGTCGAGTATTGTTCAGACCTTTGGTCGAGTATGGTTAAGACTGAAAAAAATAGGTCAAGAACAGGTCAAGAACAGGTTTAGACTGTTTCCGACTGGTCGAGTAGTACTTCAGACTATTTTTCAATGTCAAAGGGTCAAGTACAAATCAGTACAGTCAAGTAAGGTTAAGACTGCGGTCGAGTAATTTCAAGTAAAATTCAGACCATTCAGACTGGTCGAGTAATTTCAAGTAAATTCAGACCATTCAGACTGGTCGAGTAATTTCAAGTAAAATATTCAGACCATTCAGACTGGTCGAGTAATTTCAAGTAAAATTCAGACCATTCAGACTTGTCGAGTACAAATCAGTACAGTCGAGTACTGATATAGGCCATATCAGACTGTTAATGATTTGTAGTGATATAGATTCAAATCGTAAATCCAGCAAAAATGTCACATTCAAAACACCCTTTTAAGGTATCACAATACAAAGATTTTTTTACTTCCAATCACTAACCTTTGAAATAATGTAACTTTCTTATAAATGCATAGAAAATAATAAAAGAGGTATATATAAATAGATAAAAGAATAATCTTTTAAATGAATGCAATATTTTTATCATGCAATCATTATGTAATCAATTATTATGTAATTAGTGGCAAAATCTGGGTAAGTTCACTTGAATGAATTTACCTCTATCATCTCTTTAACTATACAGAAAATTTTAACGAAATCTTAATCAACACATTATGGGCTTCAAAAGGGTGTCTCAGATTGTCTCTATGGTATTCCATTCTCTCATAAATCTCTAATTAGTGTAAACATCCTAACCACATAAAAGAAGATAATGTTTAATTAGGTGTAAAGATTGTTCTATTCATTCTATCTGAAATCTGAGACACCTTTTTGTAGATAATGGCCATAGGAACAACATATAATAAAATCAACCCTCTAGGGATACCTTTGCAGAAGCTAATTTCATTTGAAAGTGGAAATTTGGTGAAAAATATTTTAGACACAGTTAACATTATAATGGGTAAATGTGTCTATGTTTGTCTTTAGTCTTATGTTCCTGTTTGTAATTGATATACACTTAGCAGCCCTTTTAATTAGGAAATACACTAATGATTTGATTTGATTAATTGTTGCTTTATCATATTAAGGTTCATGTGGACCATATGGATAAAATGGCCGTATTTTCACCTCAAAATTTTCTCTGAGTACAGGCAAACCTGTGCATCTGGAAAAGTTTAATGGCATAGCATGCCCTAGATAAATAGAATTTAAATGCATTGTATGATTTAGAAAATTCATAACTTAACTGGATTTTGCCATACACTTTTTTCGTCTCTGCAGAAGATGATAAAATTAACAAACTATTGAGTTTACCTTGATATGGTCCACTCAGGTACACAGTTTAAATAACCAATTATTGTCAGGTATCTATTGTCCATCTATGGTCTATTTCAATTAAAAATGCTGACTTTAATTTTTACCTGTGGGGAAGTTCTCAAACCTGCTTCCCAACTTCGTTTATTTTGGCACCTTGTGGAGGAATGAAAAAAAGTGCACGGCAAAATCCTGGTAAGTTTTTATTATTCTAAAACATTAAAAATACTTAAAATTCATTTATCTAGGGCATGCTATGCCTGAAATTTTTTACAGATGCACAGGTTTTTCTGTACTTAGAGTAAATTTTGAGGTGAAAATACGGCCATTTTAGCCATAGGGTCCACATGAACCTTAAAGGGAAAATTCACGATTTTTTACTTATGGTTTAAATATGTTCATTATGACATAATATATATATTCACAAAGTTTTATCGCTATATGTGCAGTAATAAAGGAGAAATTCAATAATTAATGAAAAAATATCAACTACTTCCTGTAGGTCGTGACGTTTTCTCCTGATTTTTGCATGCCGGGATTTAAAATACAATCATTAAAAGTCTTGGTTTTTAATCATATTTTAACGTAATCGTAAGCGCGCCGATGACTTATGCTTTATCTAATAACCATCCGATAATAAGAAGATAAAACGCACAGACGTTCAATTGTACTCATTCGTGAGATAAATTATCTATGTTAAACGTATATACTCGAATTATTTTTGTAGACAACACAAAAAGTTATAAATTTATTTTTAATAAATGCATTTTCGGACTGATAAGGTGAACAAATTAAAGTACAATAATCTGTAAAGACAATATGTTGGTGTACTATTATTGACCTTTTACTATCTCTGCTATGACTAGGTTTATACGATGTGTGTATTCACGGTTCTGTGGCAATACTCGTAGATGGCTTGTTGAAAGGTAAATTCTTATTTGCACTTCAGTATTTAACCACGCCTCTAGGGCACACCTTGCCAGGTGTGACTGTCTATTCGGATCAGTGGGAGCATTTAATACACACATTAAAAATACATATTCAAGTTGGTGACAAATAAAAATTGGTCGCCGTGGAATTATTTAATTATATTTGGTGCTAATATTTATTTGAATTCAAATAAGTTAATTTACTAAGAAATACACAATTTTCGGTTAAAGACTGGAAACTTAATTCACATGTCAGAATGAAATGATATACAAGTCTTGTCCTTGATTTATGTCTCATAAAAAAGGGGACTTAGAAATTAGAAATAGCTTTACTAAATCATTTTTATTTGGCTTTATTAGGCGAAAAAATGTACGAGAACACTTACATTTAGACTTTTGAAAGCCATGTATTAATTAATATATGAAACTATCTGAAGATAACTCTACCGAAGCGGAATATGATATGTACGAATAAAGAAAAAATACTTTTGTATTCGAATGGAATCGAAAAATTACGAATAGATATTCTTTTCAAGTGTGAAAAACGTCAACCAAATTTATTCATAATCGGGAACGTCCTTATTAAAATCTGAGACTACTATAATAATCGTCGTCTCCCAACGTATATATATACTTAAATAACTATTTGACCAACGATGTTTAAAATTAAAAGACAACGAATTTAATGTTATCTTTCCCTATTTTTGAATCAGAATGTTATTATAAGTCTGTTCAACTTGCAAGAATACCCCTAAAGCGGACAAATATCCGACAAGCAGTTTATTCTTTAAATTGCTGTCATTGAATATCAAAAAAGAAAATAAATCCCGAAATAGATACTCAATAGTTTTCCTAGAAAATATTCACATCCCTTGGGGATTATTAGTGTACGTCCAGTTGCATATATTTTACATGAATGTTGGAACAATTGTGATGATGACGAATTTCGTCCTTTATTCGAGAACAATCTAATTGATATATAAATCTGTGAGTTTACTATGTTCTTAACTTCGATGAACCAAAGCAAGTTATAAATTGACCTGTATTTAAATCAAATTGTTTCTTTTTTTTCTTCTTCTTCTTTTGGTATACAATAGTCTATCGAATTCGTTGATTACATACTGTTGGCATACGTGGACTAGTCTATTTACAAAACTTTTACCACAATTTACACAAAATGTATGTTTCTTTCTTATGTTCAATGTATACATGTATACATTTTTTAAATTGCGCTACTGACTATAGTTCCGTAACTTTCTACCCAGGCGTATGTATACACGAATCGTCGACAAGTGCGCACATTTTTTTAAATCAATAATTCTGGTATGTTCCAATCTGTCCTAAACTATTGACAACGAGTATATATTACATTTTCCCAAATTAACCCTTGGAAAAATATGTAAATAGATTTGTATTTCTTCAATTTGTTTTTTTTTGTATTATTTTTTTTTTTTATAAATAATATTTGTTACACCAGAAATGTTATTTATAAACAAGCGTATGAGTTCAGTAATGACTAGTATATTATATCACTTTCGGACACGCAAGACAAAAATGTATATTATACATGCACCTGATAGTTCAAAATGGAAAGTTATAAGTAACGGTCGTGTACACTGATCAATACCTACAGAAGTGAAACGATGCATGAACTTGCAAGCCCGCCGGACAGGAAATCGATTGAATACCTGGACGTGTCAACTTACACCCCTTCCAATACCTTTGGGAGTAATACCTTTAGCCATGCTGGTGATCAGATGAGGGAAGATCCGAATTTATTTAAATAAAGTTTATTACTTGAAAGAATTATGAACGAATTAAGATTTTCGAAAACGATTTCCACGGAACACTTATTTATGATTTGAACTTCGACTTTTTAACTAATTACAATACTATCATTTTAAAAATAACAGACTATATGGTTATTTAAAAATATAAGACCATTTTCCGTATCAAGTTAGTCAGTCAGATAAAACAACCGTACGATTGACAAGATATCGACACGCAATTACGACTACATCGTTTACTGTAGTTTTGTTCCTTTGTGGTTTATAGACATATCGGGTTTTTCATCGGAGAAGGTGACAAGATGGCGGAGAGCAGAGAACTGATACTCAAAATTTAAAATCGATGGTGATCTCTTATTTAGCGGAATAAAACTTTAATATCTATAAATTTGATCATTTTTATACAGAATGGACATAATATCAATTTTTGATTTTTTTGCGAAGTTTCCCTTTAACATGAGTAAGGTTAATCATAAGGAATTGAAAAATATGGCCGTGTTTACATCTCCAAAATTACTATAAGTACACACAAACTGGTACATCCAGGAAAGTTTTAAGGCATGGCAGGAACTAGATATATAAAAGTTATATGAAGTCTACGTTTCAGAAAATTAAAAACTTACCTGGATTTTGATGTTCATTTTTTTTCCAGTCTGCAGAAGATAGCAAAATAAACACACACCCGAGTTTCATTTGATACGGTCCACTCAGTTACACAGTTTAAACCTGTTAAATCACCTATTGTTTACAGGTGTCTATTGTCCATCTATTGTCCAGTTAAATCAATACTACTCACAACATTGATTATATGAGGGGAGCTTCTCAATCGTTTTCACTACTTAGTTAATTTTTGCACCTTCTGCAGGAACGAAAAAAAATGGATAGCAAAATCTAGAAAAGTTTATAATTTTCTGAAACATAAGATGCATTTAGAATTTATATATCTAGTTCCTGCCATCCCTTAAAACTGTTGCAGGTGTATAGGTTAGTCTGTACTCAGAGTAAAATTTGGGGTGTAAATACGGCCGTTTTAGCCAAAAGGTTATGATGAACCTTAACTATAAGATATACCTATACTATAAGTTGACAGTTGCAGAAATAGAAGTGTTTTTAATATAAAAAAAAAATAATAGAAGGAATAAGTGTAACCTACCTTGCTATCAGCTTTGCTTTGAGCTCGAAGACAAATTCATTTCAAAACTTCAATTGACAATTAAGTTTAACTTCCTGTGCATCATAATAGAAGTGGGACATTTAAAGACGTATCGTATCCGTTTCTGATACGTTGACGTATCTGAAGATATCTATGTGTTATTCATTTCATAGATTATTTTCGTGTTTAAATATGTGTTTTGCTATGTTAGACATCTTTCTATCATTGATACCATTGATACAGTCTTTTTATTACATGATAATTTTCAATTTATGAATACTCGTTTATATCTAAACCGGGCACTCGATAAAGGACACTTCGTTCAGAAAATCGGGACTTGGTGGCAAATATACTGAAAATCTACAACAGACTTAAAATTAAGTTATTTTTTAATGAAAAAAAATAAACATAGTTTACTCACTCGTTTTATGTGCTAGCGTTTATTGTTTACAAAAAGACATACCAACCTGTACATTCAAATGAAAGTCGTGTTAAGTCACCAAAGTCGAACGCACCCTAGATGGTGTACTCGGGGTACACATTTTAATAAAAGGATTGCCTGCTAATTTATAAATTTAATTTTATTGATATCAGTAATCAACTCGATTCATATGATATGGATGATTCAATTCCCTTTTATTAGCAAATTTAAATTACGTATATACATATCGCTAACTTTATTTGTTTTATAATTCAACTTCACGCCAGGGTAGTTTAATGATTTAAATATCAAGTTTTAAAACATGTAGAATGATGTACTGTAACAAGTAAATAGATTGACACGAAAACCACGTGATTGTTAAATGTGTGTAAATGTTAGCTTCTGATGTCGTCCATGCAATGTTTTCATAATTGTATTATAAGAACTGTAAATATAGTAGAAACATCATTTTAGGACAATAAATATAATAAAGTACAGATTTTGACATACAAGACGCGAGTATGTATACACAAATAATATATAAATTAAACAATTATTCAATATCATAAAAGAACAATTTATACATTAAAAATGAAATAGATTAAACATTGCCCTCTCCTTTTCCCCCTTTTTTCGATTACTATTTATGCACGTAAATAATCATTTGAATAATAACCCATATATACGTTTAGATACGTCAACGTATCAGATACGGATACGATACGTCTTTAAATGTCCCACTTCTAATGAAAGCATGCGCATAATAATTTCATATACTGAGAGACCTAAAAAAGACAACCAAAATACAAAACGTATAACGTATAAACGTTATTGCGGATATGCCCAAGATCTATCTTATAATGAAAGGTTGACAAATATATTCAACCGACACATATCAAGCAAACTGTTCGTGAATACCAATGTTCGTGGTTTGAGGGAAATTCATATTTTGGTTGATATTTGATTTCATGGTTCACAATCCTTTCCCTAACATGAGACAGTTCTGTAATAGAACATCATAATGTAACTCTCGCTGTTTATTGATCATTTTATATAATAATATATTCTTTTTGTTTTAAGATAACAGCCAAAACTGGGGGGGGGGGGACAGGGAAAAAAACACATTTCATGGGGAAAACAGTAAAAAAAAACTACATTTCAGGGGGAAAAAACACTCAGAAAAAGATTTTAAACTCATAGTACATAGATCTTATAGCATGGCATCACCATTGTTGCAGTAAACATTTTAACCAACCTTCTTAATATTTCAAAACATCAAAGAGTGGAGAGAAACAATCTGCGATTTCAGAATTTTTTTAAGTGTAATATATTTATGTAGCTTTGTTTCTTGTGTATTTAAGTCTCTAAACGCCATCAAATTAACTATCGAGTTGATCTCCGAATTCCTCCAATGGTCATATAAACGATATATACATACATATACACTTGTATTTTTGTCCATCTGATGAGTTAAGCCTTTTTTAACTGATTTTTATAGTTCGTTCTTATGTTGTACTGTTATACCAATGTCCCAGGTTAGGAGAGAGTTGAAATCCCGTGAACATGTTTAACCCCGCCACATTATTTATGTATGTGCCTGTCCCAAGTCAGGAGCCTGTAATTCAGTGATTGTCGTTTGTTTTTGTGTTTACTTAAATATTTGTTTTCGTTCATTTTTTTATCTAAATAAGGCTGTTAGTTTTCTCGTTTGAATTGTTTTACATTGTCATATCGGGGCCTTTTATAGCTGACTATGCAGTATGGGCTTTGCTCGTTGTTGAAGGCGGTACGGTGATCTATAGTTGTTAATGTCTGTGTCATTTTGGTATCTTGTGGACAGTTGTCTCATTGGCAATCATACCACATCTTCTTTTTTATATATAGATATGAATAGAAAGTGAACTCGTGTTATTGGATTTTCTAGGACTGTTTAGTTTCATATTATAAATTAAATTAAATGCTTCGCTGAGCTCAACCTGATACGACCTCAGAGGTCGAACCCTGAACAGTTGGTGCAAGTTTGGACACAATATCCAAGCTTGATACTGTCTGAATTTGGATTGTGATCGAATTTTTGACATAATATAGGTTTCTGACACAAAATAAATGTAGTGAAAGATCTAAAAAAAAAGTTGAATTATTTTTATTAATTTCTAATGGAAGATTCTTGCTATTGTCCAATTTGATGATTCTTGCTATTGTGCAATTAACAGGGTTGGCAAAAACCCGGGTTTTATGAATATTGCCCAGCCGAGTAGGAAATACTGGGAAAACCCGGGTTTTACAGGGTAATACTGGGCAATACTGGATAATAAAAAATATTGGCATGAATTTAAGAGAGAATCAGTGCTCAAACACAAATGCAATACATTTAAGACATAAAGTATTTTAAACATACTTTGATTTGTCTAGATTGGTCGAAATGTTAAAATATTTTAGCAACAGAATTCATTTTTTTTTTATCAAATATATAATTTTTTTATAACTAAATTACATTATATAAAGGCTTAACCATGTTAGCAATAACATTACTTTAAAATAATGTACATCACTCAATTGACTTATTAATAAGTAATTATTCAGATTATAACACCTATTTGTTTATGTAACAATTATCAGCCTTTTCAATTCTATAAGTGTTAAAAGGCATGTCCCCTGCGGCACGGGACGTTTGCGCTTTTTCATAGGACATTTTCGCTTTTTTATTTGGACACTTGCGCTTCAAATCATAGGACATTTGCGCTTTTTACATAAGACATTTGCGCTTTTGCAATATTTATGACTATTCATCGTCTTTTATCCGGACTTGGAACTTGCAGGTTTGACCTGGCAGCGTTAAAGTCATATTTTCCCTTATGGTTATAATTTTCAAAATCACTTCATAGCACGTTTCATAGCACATTCATGTCATAGCACTTTGATATATATTTAAAGTTTATATAGAGCTAAAAGAAAACATTTAAAGACATTTATAAATCACGTACAGTCATCACAGGTCAGTTTTCGCTTGATATCTGATGTCAAAAGAGTGAACAAATTAAGCCCTTGTTATCTGTTCTGACTGGTATTGCGCCACCATTTCAAATAAATAATAAAGTTTCCCTTTCTCAGTTCTTGACTGGGGTGCCTGTTCATCATAAGAACGAATCTTAATGTGATTCGCCGACTGTTGTTAAATGATAGTCTTCAAATATATATCTAAGAAAAAATTGGATGAGTCGAGTAGAACTGTTCATTATAGTGGGCATGGAAGGATTCTGGACCATTTGTCTTACTAATGAGCAATTGATAAATATAATAAGTTAAATTCATTTGCAGGTAGACGACTATAAGGAAAAAGCGCAAATGTACGGTCAATTTAATACAGGTGAATCAAAATGAAAAGCGCAAATGTCTTATCGTTTTACAGGTAAAAATGCGCAAATGTCCTGTGCACGTCTCCTTGGGCTATTCATTTAGCAATATATATGATTGCATAACAATTGAAATTTACAATTCACTAAAACACTGCAATCAAACTTTTGATAAATTATTTATTGAAACAATGCTTGGATTTTTACAAAGTATCCTAAAATATGCAAATCTTGTATTCTGCCTACACAGAATAAGTTGAGAAGAAAAATAAATTGAATTTTTAATCTTATAGAAATGACTCTCAATTGTTATCTGTATAAAAAGTATATATTTAGCTAAATTACTATGAAACTACAAGTCTTTAAACTTTTGTGTTAAAATAAGCTTAAACCAGATGCTCCGCAGGGCGCAGCTTTATACGACCGCAGAGGTTGAACCCTGAACGGTTGGGGCAAGTATGGACACAACTTTCAAGCTGGATTCAGCTCTAAATTTGGACTGTGATTAAATAGTTGACACAGCATAGGTTTCTGACACAGAATGAATGTGGTCTAATGAACTTAAAATGTTTGTTTTGCCTTTGAGCAATTCACTATGCTGTTGAATATTAATCCTCTCCAAAAAAATTAAGAAATAGCAATAACTACTCATTTGAATACATCATAAAATATTAAAATGTAAAAAAAGTGCTTGTTATCACTGAATGGTAAAGATTGTTTTAATTTATCGGTTGGTAGTAAAAGTGAATATACATTGTATATTGTATAAAACAATGATTTAATTTGATTCAACTACTATTCTGGACAAAGAAAGATAACTCCAATCAATTGAAAATTTCTTGCTATTGCACAATATTGTGCAATTAGATATTTCTTGCTATTACGCAATACTGTGCAATTGAAAATATTTGCTATTGCACAATACTGTGCAATTGAAGATTTCTTGCTATTGCTCAATACTGTGTAATTGAAAATTTCTTGCTATTGCACAATACTTAATATAATAATTTTGGATCCTGATTTGGACCAACTTGAAAACTGGGCCCATAATCAAAAATCTAAGTACATGTTTAGATTCAGCATATCAAAGAAACCCAAGAATTCATTTTTTGTTAAAATCAAGCTAAGTTTATTTTGGACCCTTTGGACCTTTATGTTGACCAATTTGAAACCGAGACCAAAAATTAAGAATCTACATACACAGTTAGAATCGGCATATCAAAGAACCCCAAATATTCAATATTTGATGAAATAAAACAAAGTTTAATTTTGGACCCCGATTTGGACCAACTTGAAAACTGGACCAATAATCAAAAATCTAAGTACATTTTTAGATTCAGCATATCAAAGAACCCCAAGGATTCAATTTTTGTCAAAATCAAACAAAGTTTAATTTTGGACCCTTTAGACCTTAATGTAGACCAATTTGAAAACTGGACCAAAAATTTTATGGTCATAAACCTTGTGTTTAAATTTCAATGATTTCTATTTACTTATACTAAAGTTATGGTGCAAAAACCAAGAAAAATGCTTATTTGGGCCCTTTTTTTTTGCCCCTAATTCCTAAACTGTTGGAACCAAAACTCCTAAAATCAATCCCAACCTTCCTTTTGTGGTCATAAACCTTGTGTCAAAATTTAATAAATTTCTATTTACTTAAACTAAAGTAATAGTGCGAAAACCAAGAAAATGCTTATTTGGGCCCTTTTTGGCCCCTAATTCCTAAATTGTTGGGATCAAAACTCCCAAAACCAATCCCAAACTTCCTTTTATGGTCATAAACCTTGTGTTAAAATTTCATAGATTTCTATTCATTTTTACTAAAGTTAGAGTGCGAAAACTAAAAGTATTCGGACGCCGGCGACGACGACGGCGGCGCCAGCGTGATAGCAATATACGACGAAAAATAAAAATTTTTGCGGTCGTATAAAAATCATGTTGCCAATTATTGCCCAGTATTACCCATTTCTGGGATTATTGCCAAGTATTACCCATTTCTGTGAGTATTGCCCACTATTACCCATTTCTTGGAGTATTGCCCAGCCCGGGAAAACCCTGTCTTTCCCGGGCGGGTAATACTTTGCCAACCCTAGTGCAATACTATGCAATCGAAGATATCTGGCTATTGTGCTTTTGCTCAATACTATGCAATTGATATTATTTGCTATTGCGCAAAACTATGCATCGAAGATGTCCTGCTACTAGTATTGCACAATACTTCATATAATAATTAATGCTCTTCAATTTTGTACTTGTTTGGCTTTATAACTATTTTGATCTGAGTGAGTAGACGAAACGCGCGTCTGGTGTATTAAATTATAATCCTGGTACCTTTGATAACTAATTATACGAGTTTATTTTTTTGTGTCAAACATAACTTTTGCAGTAATTATAAATACATAAAGGTTTGTCGATCGATGTTCTTGGTTTTTGTTTTGTTCAAAACGCAAACCTCTTATATTTGATTTATTATGTTGTTCTATAATGCTATCGTATAGGGATTTGTTGTACTGATTTACATATAAGCATGGTAACGCCCGTCGTCTTGTGTGGAAGTTTTGTGCAAAATTCATAAATAGTTTCTGAAATACAGCGTGACATGTGAAAAAAAAACTTTTTTTAACAAAAAAAATCAATAACTCTAGAATAAAATTTTGAATCATCATCAAAAAGTATACAGATCTTGAGATAAATATAATTAAGAAGAATGAAAAGTTTTAAGCAATAATCATATATTGTTTTTGAGATACGGCGGGACATGTGAAACCCACCCTCTTTTGCTTTACAAAAAAATAAATATCACTAAAATGAAATTTTGAATCAAAACATAAAAGTATACAGATCTTTAGATTAATATAACAAAGAAGTGTGTAAAGTTTTAAGCAATAATCATAAATCGTTTTTGAGATATAGAGCGACATGTAAAAAAATCCTCCCCCTATTTTACAAAATACTCAATTATAACTCAAAAATAATATTTTGAATCATCACCAAAAAGTATTCAGATCTTTAGATTAATATAACAAAGAAGTGTGTAAGGTTTTACGCAATAATCATAAAACGTTTTTGAGATACAGCGCGACATGTTAAAAAAAACCTCCCCCTTTTTTTACAAAATACTCGATAACTCAAAATGAAATTTTGAATCATCACCAAAAAGTATACAGATCTTAAGATTAATATAACTAAGAAGTGTGTAAAGTTTTTAGCAATAATCATAAATCGTTTTTGAGATACGGCGCGACATTTGAAAAAAACACACTCTTGTTTTAGTTACAAAGTCCTGTAACTCAAAAAGGGTTGATCTTATTTTCACCAAAAAGTATAGATCATTTGACCATCATAAAAAACTATCATATAAAGTTTTATGAAAATTGGATACGTCGTTCTCAAGTTACAGTGAGACATGTTTACGCTGGACAGACAGACGGACGGACGCCGGACAATATTTTGGCCTGAATACCTGAACGTTTGGGGCAATTTCCTCCCAGACTCAACCCCAGCATCCAATTTGTAGTATGGTACCTTGCATAACAATTTCAGATAGATCCATACACATCAACACAACTTATTGTCTGGAAATTAGAAAAATGCTTGTTTTTCTATCAAATCATGTGCGTTTAAGGCAATTACCTCAAAACTCAATCCCAGCCTATCTTTTGTAATATAGAACCTACTGGTTCAATTTCAGAAAGATACATATACTTTCACACAAGTAATTTTCAGGAAACAACAAAAAAAGTGCTATAAAACCATTCTTTAGAGTCAGCAACTCCAAATCAGATCAAGATTTTGCTCCAAATTTCTAGAGCGGATAAATCTAGATATGCTGATCCTTCTCGTATTTTAAACTTTTAACCTAGCTACACTAATTTTCTGAACAATCACCAATTCTAAAAATTGAATCAATATTTCTAGGGGCAATTACTCCATAATAAGTGATAAGATTTTTCGGGTTGATATATCGTCATGCTGGTCGTTTTTGCAATTTACACTTTCAATACAGCTCATAGATTTTGAAATAATGGCAAGGAAATGCCAAAATGTGATAAATCAACATTTCGAGTCATAACTTCAAAACAGGTGGATAGTTTTTTCGTCCCCGATGGTATCACCAGCCCAGTAGTCGGCACTTCTGTGCTGCAGGAATATCAATTTTATGGTCATTTTAACTCTTGCAAAAGTATGGCCAATTCGAAATACTAAGGATTTTTTTTTTATCCAAGGTATACATTACATTAGTCGTATTTGGCACAACTTTTGGGTCCTTAAAGGGAAAATTCGCGATTTTTTACTTATGGTTTAAATATGTTCATTATGACAAAATATATATATTCACAAAGTTTTATCGCTATATGTCCAATAATAAAGGAGAAATTCAACAATTAATGAAATTTTTTTAACTACTTCCTGTAGGTCGTGACGTTTTCTCCTGGTTTTTGCATGCCGGGATTTAAAATACAATCAGTAAAAGTCTTGGTTTTTAATGATATTTAAACGTAATCGTAAGCGCGCCGATGACTTATGGTTTATCTAATAAACATCCGATAATAAGAAGATAAGACGCACAGACGTGCAATTGTACACATTCATGAGATAAATTTTCTATGTTAAACGTATATATTCGAATTATTTTAGTAGACAACCAAAAAAGTTATAAATTTATTAATTAATGCATTTTCGGACTGATATATAAGGTGAACAAATTAAAGTACAATAATCTGTAAAGACAATATGTTGGTGTACTCTTATTGACCTTTTACTATCTCTGCTTTGACTAGATTTATACGATGTGTGTATTCACGGTTCTGTGGCAAATTGAATACTCTTAGATGGCTTGTTGAAAGGTAAATTGTTATTTGCACTTCGGTATTTAACCACGCCTCTAGGGCACACCTTGCCAGGTGTGACTGTCTATTCGGATCAGTGGATTATAAAACAAGGGAGCATTCAATATACACATCTATAATACTAATTCAAGTTTCAAGTTTGTTACAAATAAAAATAGATCGCCGTGGAATTATTTAATTATATTTGCTGTATCATTTATTTCAATTCAAATAAATTAATTTACTAAGTAATAAAATTTAAACAATTTTCGGTTAAGACGGGAAACTTAATTCATGTGTCAGAATGAAATGATATACACCTCTTGTCCTTGATGTATGTCTCATTAAAAAGGGGGAATTAGAAATAGCTTTACCAAAGCATTTTGATTTTCTTTATTAGGCAAAAAATGTACGAGAACACTTACATTTAGACTTTTGAAAGCCATGTATTAATGTATATCTGAAACTATCTGAAGATAAGTAGATAAATCTACCGAAGCGGAGTATAATATGTACGAACAAAGAAAAATACTTTTGTTTTTAAATCTTTGCACATTCATGATTAATTATTGTTATCTATTACTCATTCAATTACTTAATTGGTACCTAAAATATGTCTACCGCTTGGCATTAAAACTCGGTGTAGTAGGAAGGGTTTTATTACATATACTAGATTATATTATTTGGATGAGGATTTGAGCTATCCTATAAAACACATTTATTAGTTAACTACATTCGAGCCCAAAGGATATTAACTTAAATGATTCAATTAACTTTACTCACATATTACTTATATTTCTATCTTATGATTTTTACGTGCTTGTTTTTATAGAACAGTTTATATATGGTCCAAAAATTTATCATAAAATCATAAATAAAAATATCTTGTTCGGAGAATGATAGTACTATAACAGTGGTTCCAGTCAGTCAAAAGAGTCAGATTTTGACGAGTATGGTCATATTGGGTACGCACTAGAGCCAGGGTATACCGAAGAAGAGCTCCATAAAATGGAAGCTGCAGAAAGTTCCCGAAATCAAGATATCCTTAGCAACCATCGCTAGTTTTTAAAACACAGATTGGTGTTCGTGTACTAACTGCATACTTATGCCGTTATTAACGGAATGTCTATGTTGCCACTAATTTACTCTCTTTGATCGTAATATTGAATTGGGTGAATGCATAAGTAACAGCATCGATTTCATAACAGTTTGTCTGAACCCGGTTGTTCTTGAAACTAACTATATAAGTTTTTTTTTAAGTACAATCGTATTCATATTATACATGTTAAATGAATGAACAAATATTAAACCTATCTGTTTATTGTTTTCCGTCCATGTCTGCTCATCGCCAGAAATAAAGTTTGTCGCACGAAAAAATGGTGTTAATTCCAGAGTCAAAATTTAAAGAACTTATTTTCCATGTTTTCTGGTATTGTTCGAAAGAGAATTGACCTAACAGAAGAATTACTATCTTAGGCTGTCAGTAACACATGTAGAGTAGTGGGTCGTTGTTGGACATGCAAATCTTATAAAGTGTATCATCTGTTAAATTTGCAGGTCACTGAAAGGGGAAGTTCCATACGGAAGTAGGTTTTGAGATTGATTTTTTTTTATATCCAGTGACACATTTTACATGCGTATTCTTGAACGTTTGATACATCATTTACTCTCAAATTGCAAAAAACGAAAACTTCCACTTGTATTTATAGTATTTGTTGAAATAGTCCTCGTCTCACAACGTATAATACTCTATCTATTTGACCAACGATGTTCAAAAACAAAAGACAGCGAATTTTATGTCATCTTTCCCTATTTTTGAATGTAACTTATAAGGCTGTTCAACTGGCAAGAATACCGCCAGAGACATATATACATGTCTCTGATACCGCTAAAGCGAACAAGCAGTTTATTCTTTAAATTGCTATCATATCACGGCAAGAAAGAAAATAAATCCCGAAATTGATTTGAAACTTTAATACTCAATAGTTTTCCTAGAAAATACTCACACCCCTTTGGGATTATTAGTGTACGTCCAGTTGCATATATTTTACATGAATGTCGGAACAATTGTGATGATGACGAATTTCTTCCTTTATTCGAGAACAATCTAATTGATACATAAAACTGGGATTTTACTATGTTCATCACTTCGATGAACCAAAGCAAGATATATATCGACCTGTATTTAAATCAAACTGGTTCTCTTCTTCTTCTTTTGGTATACAATATAGTCTGATACATGTATATATTTTAAATTGCACTATAGTTCCGTAACTTTCTATCCAGGCGTATAAGCCAACATCGACAAGTGCGTACATTTTTTAAATCAATATTTTTGGTATGTACCAGTCTGTCCTTTACTATAATTGACAAATTACATTTTCCCAAATTAACCCTCGGAAAAAATATGTATATAGATTTTTATTTCTTCAAATCTTTTTTTTTTTTGTGGTATTTTTTATATTTTCATAAATAATATTCTTTACACCAGAAATGTTATTTATAAACAAGCGTACGAGTTAAATTATTGGCATCATATCACTTTCGGACACACAAGACAGAGATGTGTATTATACACCTGATAGTTCAAAATGGAAAGTTATAAGTCTGCCGTGTACACTGATCAATACCTACAGAAGTGAAACGATGCATGAACTTGCAAGCCCGACAGGAAATCGCTTGAATACCCGGACGCGTCACCTGAGTCCTCACGCCCCTCACAATACCTTTGGGAGTAATACCTTTAGCCATGCTGGTGATCAGATGAGGAAAGATCCGAATTTATTTGAATAAAGTTTATTACTTTAAAGAATTATGAACGAATTAGATTTTTGAAAACAATTTTCACGGAACACTTATTTATTATTTGAACTGTGACTCTTTAACTAATTCCAATATTAACAGTTTAAAAATAACAGATATATAATAATGGTCATTTAAAAAAAAACTAAGAACATTTTCCGTATCAAGTTTATAGTTAGTCAGATAAAACAATCGTACGATTGACAAGATATCGACACGCAATTACGACTACATCGGTTACTGTAGTTTTGGTCCTTTGTGTTTTATAGACATATCGTGATTATAATCGTAGAAGATGACAAGATGGCGGAGCGTAGAAAATTGATACTCAAATTTTAAAATCGATGTTGATCTCTTATCTAGCGGAATAAAACTTTAATATCTATAAATTTGAGCCTTTTTATACAGAATGGACATAATATCAATTTTTGATTTTTTTGCGAAGTTTCCCTTTAATGCTCTTCAACATTATACTTGTTTGGTTTCTGACCATTTTCATCTGAGCGTCACTAATGAGTCTTGTGTAGATGCCACGCGTGTCTGTCGTATCAAATTACAAACCTGGTACCTTTGTAACTATTTTATTCCAACATTTTCAGGGTAGATGGAACTTTGTATGCTGACCAATTTTCGTGTTGTGCATAAAAATTCTGAATAAAATTACAATTAGAATCGCACAATATCAGGTATTTATGTACTTTTTAATGTTTCTATATAATATGTACTCCAAGGCTCAACCTTTGTTGTTTCTGCAACATTCCAGTATGAAAGCATGATTTCATATCAGCCGATTTTCCTATGGTTTGCTTTCAGTTACTGTCAGCATTTTTTTGAAGCAGCATTGTTTACTTCTCCCTTGCTTGGACTTTTGGTTTTGTGTGATCAAAAGTATTAACTTATTGTTCAAAAACTGGTATTTTTTGAGAACTATATAATGACCTCCATTATTTCTATAGAATTTCAGTTTCAGGAATAGTTTAATTTAAGCTTTGGAATTTAAGGGAGATACATGTAACCATCCTTCTTTCTTGGTTTTTGTTTTTCATGTGAAACACTAATCTGGATGTTTTGTAACTATCATAAATGATGTCAAATTCAACTAAAATCATACTTTGAGGCTAAATGCTGACACTTTTGTTTCAGATGAATAATCTGAGTTAACTTAATTCAAATTTTAGTCTTTAGAAATGTTCAGTATAATTAAAGTAAAATGTATACAATGCAAAACAGTAATGGACAAACACATTATTTTTTCAAAAAATAATCCGTTGTGATCATCCTCAAGTTGCTATTAATTGTTGAAGTTTCTGTTGTGTCGTAGTTCTCTTATGTTCGATGTGTTTCCCTCAGTTTTAGTTTGTAATCCGGATTTGTTTTTTTCTCAATCGATTTATGAATTTCGAACAGAGGTATACTTTATTGAATTCTTATTTTTGTTCTGTCCTCTGAGATAAGTGACACATTATAACAATTGAAATCCCCTATTACAAATATCCTTTTTTCCAATCTTTGAACACTAATTGATTATATTTTTGGCAGTTACTACATTTAGTGAATAAATTGCTGTTGACAGATTGTGAAATCTCATGTACATTCACAACACTCTAAATATTAATTTTATCCAAAATTGTGAGGAACTGCATTTCCATAGATTATTTATAAATCACCAATTTTTAATTGGATTAGAAATACCCCAATTTCATTCAATATTGTAAGGGAAAAGAAATATTACCTACTTGAAATTTACAAAATGCCTTTTACACCATTGGAAACTCAGAAACAAACAAATAAACACCCAACATTCAATCACCTTTATTTTTTGCAATATTTATACAGCACTTTCAACACATGCACTATAACAAATAGGAAGGGGTATTGGTACAAACAAAATGTACACTGATTTTTATAAGTAACAAATAAAATGGCAATGAAATAATACGCAAAACATAAAGCACCAATCTATACGACGGTCTTACATATTGAATCTTTGGTCTAAGAGCAGTGGATTACAGTATAGAATGTTATAGTGATATTAAGGTGAAAAAAATATGTTTTTACAAATGATGGTGGCAATATGTCAGATTGTTAAGTAATATGAACCACAGTCATAAGATCAGTCATAAATACATCATGGGGAGGTAATGTCTGAAACTGAAACTGAAGCCAGTTATTATACATGTATATACAACTGAACAATGTGGTAGGTTAAATTATTATCAAATATTTTACGGAAAATAAACATATTGCAAATAAAACATAATGCTTTAAGTATAGAACAACCTTAGCTTGCCAACTATTCAAATACAATGTCATCCTGGCTACCATTAATAGATGAAATGGGTAATGCATACATTTCTTTCAAAAGATAGCTTAAAAAGGATCCATATTTTGCCTAAACCACACATGCTACACATTACAAAGCACAAAACAATTGAGATGTCCTTACATACAGATACTCTCTGTGCTGATTTATTTTTCCTTTAAACATTAAAACTGAACCCATATACCTTAAAACTTTATTTCTTCCTTTTTAGAGACAGTCTTTCAAATACTTCTCTTTGATTTTGCTGCTTTTACAACAAATAAAAAAATAATTAGGTTTTATAAACATAAACCATTACCAAAAACTATAAATAGGTGCTTTCATTTTGCTTACATTTAAACATAGAAAAACATAAGATATTAAGAAATTTAAACATATAATGTTTGCATATTTTGAAATAACTACATGTAATTATGAAAGCTATTTCAAAGAAGTATTTAAAAACAGCTGTTTTTAATCTTTCAGTACAAGATTTTTCTGAAAACATGACAAATTAACAATGTATTCAACAAGACAAAAAAATGGGATACATTGAAAAACAAAAGACTAGTTTACTTGAATAATAATCCATTATCACTACAATGTAATAGATTACATATCACAATCTCTCTGTTCTATAAACATCAATTGGATAGGAAACAATTAAAACTATTAATGAAGAGGCGGATTTAGGGGGGGGGGGGGGGGGCAGGCCCCCCTTTTTTGGGAAAAAATTTGGTTGCTTATATAGGGAATCACTGAAGCTTGACTGGAGCGGGCCCCTCTTAGGTCAGTCAGTGGGCCCCCACTTATGAAAATTTCTGGATCCGCCACTGTAATGATTACCTTTCTTTAAAAAACCTGTGTACAATGTCCCTAAACAATCATCCCATACACAACACAATATTGTGTGGTAAATCTGTTTAACTGTTAAGTATTTAAACTGAACTAGAATTTCAAACATATAAGTATGTTCTTTGAGGTGTATTTGTATGTTTGGTTTAAAACAATAATAACTGCTGTTTAACATATACATTGTATGTAAAACTGAAAATACAGGACAGGAAGATTGGAGTAGATGGTTTAGAATTGAACATTTAAATGATTCATATATACATCTGTCATGTCTTTCACAAACTACCATATAGACAACACTATCACAAGCTGGACTTAAAAAATAACAGTTACCTTCTCTACTCAATATCATGGTTCAAGTGTCTTTGGACAAGCTTTGGGAGACAACTTTATAAATATGTAACATTTTCATTATAAATTTATCTTGAACAGAAATTACAAATTAACAAACATTTCCACTCTTACATTTCAATTATGTATGAAGTATTTGATAAAAGTGAATGATAGCTTTTCAATCTCGTAATAATTTTGTAATTTCAGTGAACACAATTACATACAGATCCAAATTTTCCATAATTCTGTAAAAGGAAAAGAAAAGCAAAAAAATCTGTGCATTGTTCAATTATATGATCAACAACGGTATGTAAGTAGATGGAACCTATTTCCATGACATTGAAAAGATTCTTTGTCTTTTTCATGTGGTTAAAAGATTTGGGATTCATCATTGTTCATTGGGTTTGTAAATTTAGTGATTTAAAATAATAAGTACCCATTTAGAATCTGAACAAAAGCTACAAATTTATTATATATATTGATTCTCAATTTCTCATTGTTTGAAACCCAAAAGTATTTCAACATGTTCAAGCTTGTTAAAATTTACAATCAACTAATGCTTCATCTTAATGAAAATTTGTTTGTTTTAATAATTAAAATTGAAATAATTGGAATATCAATTTAAGATAGGATTTTTATCACCAATTCTAAATTCACAAAAAAAAAAACCAACATTTACATTACTTCGCCAGGATTTTAGATTTTTTTCTCTCTCTGAGTAAAGATGAAAATGAGGACTTCTTTTATTTTCTTGACTTCAGACCTGTCCTATATACTTGTAAACAATAACAATAAACACATACACATATTAGTCTGTGTAATGAACACAGTCCCTTTCCAGACATATACATGTTAAATGTCAGTCACTATTGTAATGATAGGTAACTACCACTTCTTTTTGTGTTCATCCATGCTAACACCACCGGGACCATATGCAACCACCAAAAGTAGTCCTCCAATAACCGACAGTGTCTGGAAGAAATCATACTTCAGGAAGTCTCTCATAGGTTTGTACGAAGGAATATTCCACCATGCATTGAAATAAACATTAATACATGTTAACCAAGCTACCAATACAAGGGCAGATAATTTTGTTTTGTAACCTACTGCTATCAATATTATAAGCGCTGTGCCAACCAAATTTTGAATAATTTGGAAAAAGTCAAAATCTAATCTTAACAAAGTAAGAAACATAAGAACTAATAGAATTCTTCCGCTAAGCTGCATATACTGTTTTGGGTTGTTTTCTCCAATTGAGGGTAGGCCTGCAAACAGACTCTTTCCTTCAGCTTTATCTTCAGCTAAAAGAAGTACAACTCCACCAACTAAAGCCAGATTCCTGAAATACATTAAATATCAATTGATCAATCATGTCAATAGGATTATAGGATTAAAATATTTTCTGTTTCATTTTTGACATTTTTCACTGTATATCATCTCAGTCTGCACCAAAATTTTTTCAAACTACTAGTCAGTATTCTGACATTTTCCTTATTAGGCCAAATAAAAATATATGTGTGGTTACAGTAACCCTACCTTCCCTCCTTTTTCGTCTTAAAAATAGCCTACCCTGAAGATTTTATTGTCATTTTTCATTAAGCACTGTTAAAGTCAGACTCAATGTAAAAAAAAAAAAAAAAAAAAAAATCCCTACCTACAATGACCTACCTACCCTAACTTACTGGAACCACACATACTATTTTATTTGGCCTTGGCTAAAACAAAGTTTTGCAAAAACTAATTAGTCCAAATAAAAATTTACTAGTCTGGGCCACAAGACTGGTGACTAACAATATTGCAGACTGTCATCTGTATTGATTTGAAAATATTGCCCAGCCATGATCATAAGAATATAACATCATCTTTTAAATTTGTGCATAATGCATACATGTATGTACAATATACACAAATTTCAGATCCGGAAATACTGTTACATACATTTTTTTTATTACTTTAATTAAAGACAGATTTTAGAGAATTTGCATTAATCCAGCATATTTGATTATTTGTATACATGTACATGATGAATTAATGCAATATGTGAGGCTCCATGTTGAAGGCAGCACCTCGACCTATAATGGGTTACTTTTATAAATAGTTACTTGGATGGAAAGTTGTCTTATTGGCACTCATACCACAACTTCCTATATCTACATATGTATGTAGTACATTTGTAGTATGTATGCTCAACATTTCAATTTCAGAACTAAATTTTGATACATGAACTCCCCATTGTGCTTCCAAAAGTATGTAAATGTAGACAAAAAAAATAAATATTTTTAACATTATATCATGTACATGTATTTTTTTTCAAGCATTGTTTCCTTTTAAGACATTGCTTATTAAATCCTTTAATAGTAACATTTGAGTTTTCCATTAATTCACATTTATTTCATACATGTCATATAAATACATGTATATTGCATGTATAAAATCAAAAGCTTCAAAGTTATATATGTGAGTAATGTTGATTCATGCACAGCATGCACATAGATTCATTTATTTACCATGTTGACATGTACTTGCTAGTCAGCTTAAGAAAGATTACAGGATTTTGTATGCAGTAAGGCCTAAATTAAAATATTGTTTGTTTGCCCTTTATCGACCTTGTTTTGAAACAGGGTAGGTTAAATATTTTATTTTTCTTTCCCAAAAAATAACCTAGATCGGAACATTTTTTGTTTGTCATGGGTAGGCAGGTAGGTATAATATTTTATTTTATAGATCTATACTAAATCTGCATGATGTTATTTTTGTTTTTATTGCTTTTGTGTAAGTTATTATGCTAATAAGTTTCTGAGACTATTAGATGATTAGTATATATAATATTCCAAGGAAGTTTGAAAAAAAAATTATCATGTAGAATGTGAAGTTAATTCATATCAACTTCATATCAACTACTACAATGTTTTATTTTGTTTTCAAATATCAAAATATAGGGCTGTGCAGTATATTTTCAACGTTTATATGCCTGGAACTTTTCATGCTTTTCAAAGTTTTAACTTGCACTAATATTCTGTACAACGTACCTTGTACGCTTACCTCGACCTAAAGGTTTTCTGTAAGAGATAACTTTGTCCTGATAAAGTATGTCCAGCAGACATACATTACTAGTAGAAAAAGTCCCTAAAGTGTTTAAATGTTCGTGTGTGCCTGTGTTTCCAATAAAAATGCTTCAAGACTTGAAACTCAATTGTCACGTATTTTACATCGCATTTATAAATGATCTGTATGGAAAAACTTGGCAATTTTCTCCACTTTACAGACCTTTGGTTTGTGTCAGATATAAATAATATATCAATGCTGGTTGAAAGCATTGTTAACTTAATCATCCTGATCTATGGATCACAAAAGGCCATCCCTACATAGGATACAGTGTCCGTTTACAAAATATTTTGTACACACATTGATAACTTTGTATTGGACGAACTTTGTTTGAATGAACCCTGCTCTTCAAGTATATCAACATCGATTTCAAACATTGTCAAACAAATGCTTTGAAACTCTAAATGCAAGTGTTCATGTCAAACGCTGACGCTCACATGATAGCAACTGGACTAGACCTTATACGGGAAAGATAAAACCAGAGGATTCTGGTAAAAAAGTTTAGAGCGGGAAATACAAATATAAGATTTTTGGTAGGAACGAAAAACTAAAATAAAATCTTGCTGGTAAATACAAATAAAAGATTTTCAGGCGGAACGAATTGACATGATTGACAGGGTCGGTCGGTAAAGGGCATACAAACAATATTTTAATTTAAGCCTAAGGTGTTATATTTATAACAAGTGACTTTTAATTATTTTGGAGGTAGAGTTATCTCCCTCAGTCGTAATCATACATGTACATTGTACATTTCTTTGACTGACATAGACAGTATGGTGTTAGTTATACAATTGTGTACATGCATCAGAATTATTCCCCTTTTACTCACCTTAGAAGAAATTTTACATCCCATAATATACTGTAAGCTATTGTCTGAAAAAAAGAGAATACAAGATTTTTAACAAAGGCATACTACATGTACTATAAGCACTTAACATCTTAAAGAGTCTATATTTTCAATGTAATTTTACTATCTATATGAGTAAAAATAAATGAGTGGTATATATATACATCAACGAGACAGCAATCCTACACAAAGTAAAATATGGTTTATCATTTCAGTTTTTTATGATCACCAATGGTAAAACCAAAATAAGAACACATTTTGACATATGTACAAAAAGTATATAATCCGAATTAAAGTGTAGAATGCTACAGTCATGACAGTGGTTCAATAATATACATACATGTGACTATACGGTATGAGCTTTAGTTGTTTATTTCTGTAGTCTTTTGTGGATAGTTGTCTCATTGGCAATCATACATTGTACCTTATCTTTTTTTAACATTATGGAATTCTTTAACTCTTTATAACAATCTCTGAATCAGGTTAAGTTTACATTGATACTGAATATTTCTCATGGCCACAATATAATTATATTACACATTCTAAGGATTGATTCATCCTAAATACCATGAATACTAAAATATTGAAATGAGCAGCATCTTAAACATTGTTAAAAGAAATTAAACCAGGCAACAAACTGCCTGTAACAAGTCAGGAATATGACAGTTCTTGTCCATTTGTTGTTGATGAGTTTAGTTATTTGATTTTGCCATGTGATTATGGACTTTCCGAATTCTTTTTCCTCTAAGTTCAGTATTTTTGTGATTTTACTTTTTTCATGTAAACAGAACTTTGAGAGAAAATAATCATCCTAACATGTATATTGCAACTTCTTTTGTCTAAAATACTATCAATTGCAGAAAGTGTAACATTTCATACTATGTTTGTATGTTTTTCTGAGAGTTTCAATATAATATAAATATGATGTACATGTACACATGATAAATAAAACGACAAGTTTATACCTGCAAGCAAATTATCCCCAATAAAACTCCACACGCTATTGGAACTTTCTGTCGACTAAGTACCATAACACATCCTCCTAACTGGCCAAACAAATTCAGCAATACAAACAGGGTGGCTAAAAAGTAGCCACATCCCCATGTTGAGTCCATGTAGTCTCTTTGTTCTCCCCATTGTGTCCACATTCTTATCCCATCCTCAAGAAATGTGCTGATTAAACAAAACCTTGCAACATGTGGTAATATATGTTTACTTTTTCTTAAAACCTAAAAATATAAATTAAATATTCTATTTCTATTTTTGTGTGCTGAAAGCAGCTAACAGTCGCATCATACATGTATTAATTCATTGGTAAACATCATACAAAAATAAATCATAATCCAAGTACAAGATATGACATTAGGAATGTCGATCTTAAGAGTTAACCAAGACTGAAAAGTTCTGTGTTTTTTCTTCTCTATAATTTTTGTTTTTAAAGAACTGTTTGAATTTCTGGCTTTAATTTACTTTTCTATGTCTGTATGTCATGAATGTTAAACTAAATGCAAATGTTGGGATATTTATCATGCTTACATGTATACGGTATCTTAAACTAGCTGTGACCAAATAAGGTGGAAAAGACCAAATAAGGTGGAAAAGACCAAATACATCAGTTCAATAAAAAGTAGTTGTAATATGCTTAGGTATATCTTTCTATTATTCAATTATGACCCATTATGATAAAGCAAGATCATAGTTTTCATGAATTGGGCCAACATTAAAAATATCTTTGTTTCCCCTCTCCCGACTGAAGTTGTTAGGGTATGGGTAGGTAGGTAGGCAAATTATTTTATTTTATTCCTTGATATGAATTTCTATATTGAAAGTACAAAATTCAACAGGTAAGGCTCAAGTCAAGAAAAGTGGGGTTTTCCCTGTATTCTAATTCAGTGTACACCACAGTTTTCTGGTGTAAAAAAAAAAACAGTATATAGGGACCTTCTTTTTTTTCCCTATTCATTTAACATGTTTAATGTAATGAAATCTACAAAAGCACACATTCTACTTGTGATAACAATGCTTAATGATAGCAAGTGTTTTTTTTAGTTAAAAAATCAAGCTTATTTCAAGTCTAATTTGATGCATAACTCACAACAAAACAATTCCTTTGTTCACCAATTCATACCTTGATCATCAATTATGAGATGACAAAAAGATACATGTATGTTAATCACTTGGGAATTAAAATTCAATGAATAAAAATTTTCAATAGAAGTGAACATAATTCAGTTATGTTCAGTTACACCTGGATCATGCAGCTTGGTCAATTGATTCCTAAACAAAGATTTGTATGTTTTTTCAAGTTCTAGAAGAAACAAGGCTTCACTTTATATTCATGTTTTGTATTTCCTAAAATACTTATAAGTATTTACGAATTCTACTGATGCAGTTATAACGTTAATACGTGTCCTTTTGTAATTTTCATGCCATAAATGAAATCCCATTTAAACTGGTTTTTTTCACACCAGAAAACAGGGACGTTCCCTGAAAGCAGGGAATACATGTATCCCACATTTCCCGACTTGTGCCCAACCTGTTCAAAGACAAAGTAGATAGATTTTAAAGCATGAGTCAGACCATTTTCACTCCAAGTCTTTAAGATTTTATCCTTTAAACAGGAACAGAGGTTAGACACAAAGCAAATCAAGATGCACTCAGCGGGTTAAAAGATGCTTCAGTATTTTTTTTATTTTCAAAAAAAGATCACCCTTGCACTCAAACAAATCGTGTGGAAAGCATTTTGTTTGTTTTCCTTGATTCCGAATCATGTAGACGCTTCAATGCAAAAATACCTTGATTTAAAACGCTCGTTGACTACAGCATCGGAAAGGTATCACCAAAACCCAACGATCGTTGACTACAGCATCGGAAAGATATCACCAATAACCAACATAGCAAAAAAAAAAAAAAAAAAATAGTGGACAAGAATGGCCAATAAAATTTTTCGGGTCGCGGTGATTTTGCCTGGTCGGTCGTGTGAGGGGAAACAAACAATATTTTATTTTTGGCCTTGTCTTAAAATGTTATGTAAATCATACACAGATTTTACAACCTCTCTACACTTCTGTTAGCATGGGTATAATTAGTTCCAATATGATATACGGTATGTTGATCCCATGACCATACAGTGAAAGTATAGCCATTTTGTAACACGACTTATTCATACAATTTTGAAGATTTTACCTTTATGTGTACAATATTTCAGACCATATGGAAAAATTCAGTGTATTGATTGTTTGAAATTTTAAGGTATCATTATCGGTAAACGGACAGAAAGTCACAGGACAAAAAGTCACAGGACAAAAAGTCACAAATAATTTTTTGACAATTGTTGGAATATATAAGAGAAATATCTTGAAATATTTACTTTTTAATACATATTCATATTAAAGTTAATGGAATTTATCATTTTACTTGAAAAATGAAGATTTATTTTATTTTAATCATGCAAAGGACATATTTCTTG
The DNA here is from genome assembly GCF_965363235.1 of Mytilus galloprovincialis. Taxonomy (NCBI): domain Eukaryota; kingdom Metazoa; phylum Mollusca; class Bivalvia; order Mytilida; family Mytilidae; genus Mytilus; species Mytilus galloprovincialis. The sequence goes on along the minus strand of NC_134839.1, from coordinate 25,487,784 downwards.
GCACCATGAAGCCATTTGAGTGCCAATCTACTTTGACATTTTGTTTTCTTAACAATTATTTGATCATCTTTGATATTTTATTGATAAATTTTGCTAACAAAGTTGGTTAATATACAATACATCAAGAAAAATACAAAAATATTTTTGTAAAAATAAGCGTTTTTTATTCAAAGAAAATAATCAGAAAAAATGAATTGTGACTTTTTGTCCTGTGACTTTTTGTCCGTGACTTTTTGTCCTGTGACTTTCTGTCCTACATTCTCATTATCATCACAATTTATCCCAATTCAACAAATGTATGCCAGAACCTGTCTAAATTATTAGAGAGCTTAATTTAATATTTTGTATATTCTTTCATATAAATAAAACTTTTAGTTGTTGCTAATAAATGTATGCATCTGGTAGCAAAACTAATGTAAAACCAAGAGCCTGAGGATGCTTTGAAACATCTGAAACTGAAAGTGTTTTGAGCCGGTTGCCCATTTTCATGTAAAAAGATTAAGATCTAAATGGGAAACCATCTTTTCTTAATAATACCTGATCAGCTACATCTTCTGCTCTATCCATTAACTCTCCTTGGCGTGGCATTTTGGTATAAGCACCAAAGTTCTGCTGATTTTTCTCAGCCACGTACCCCCATGAATTAACCGGAAGTACTCTTTATTATCATCATTGACAGAATCAAACTTGCAGACGAAAATTAACCAAAAAATAAGAAAAATACTTTCTTATTAAGTAAAAGTGTCATAAACATAGATATAGACACATATAAATATTTTATTGCAACAGCTGCATTAAAATGCTTTATGTTGAATGATGTAAATCATATCTTTTACATCATTTTCCTTTTTTATACAGAGGAGTGAAATTATTAAATGGAATGCTTGCCACGTTTGCATCGCGCGCCCTCTTGTGGAATGAAAGAAAAATAAACAAAGAGAAGTTAACTGCAAGGGCTTCCGTTAAAATGTCTGGGAGTTTGGATTTGAGCTTTGCTAGAAAACAACTTCAGGACACTCTTGGTGATGATATGACAGCGTATGCCTTTTTTGAAATTTCCTGGGGCGTAGCTCCATATACGCTGTCACGCCATGGCGTGCACATCGCGGGGTCTAAAAAAATAATTTACGCCGAAAAATAAAATAAAAATACAAACGAGTAAAAAATATAAAATTTAACTTAAACAAGAAACGTAGACAACGATACAGTATAACTATTTTAATAACGTCACAATAATATTTCCGTATATATCAACCCTGACAGAAATAAAATTTTTTCTGGTACTCAAAGTAAAAAAGCAGCCGTAAACATGAGCAGTTCAAAGCGTGACCAGCCGAAAGGGCAAACTTTAGACAATTTTTTCACCAAAATGCCTACTAACAGTACCAACGGTGATAGGCATGCAGAAACACAACCAGCAACAAATCAGGACAATATAGACTCTGAAACGTCAAAGGTTTACGATGAACCGGTAGGATAAGCGCCACATCAGTGTCAATGTCAAAGCCAGTACAAAAAAATCTGGGACCATCTTATCCAGATATTTCTTCGTTGAAAGATTCGAAATCATTAGGAAAAAATGTAAAGTTACAACTTTTGACTGACAAATGGAAAGATGTCCACACCTTCAAATTTCCGACAAGGTATATTCAATAAAAAAATGTAATTCACGTCGTTGAACTAACAGGACTGCAGGGGTTGTAAATCCACGTTTTTATTTGGATGAGGCCGTTGTAAATTTCGTACATAATTTTGGCAAAAAATGACCAACTGACGTTTGTTTCATTTTTATCTCTCAACTTTTGATCCAACCCTGAACAATTTAACGAATTACAATAACCTTTATATGAGTTTGACAGTCCTTTTGGTATATTTCGCCCCTCTTTTATATGTAAATTACGATAATGGTAAATATTAATCTGAATTCCCTCTTTAAATCATTGTGTTGAAAGGCTACTTCATATTGTTCTGTTTTGACACCTTCCTGTCGAAATAAGGCCTTAATGCATTAAAAATAAAATAAAATAGCCTTTCAAGACTTCATCCGATTCCGCAGTACACGTGTCGTTACTGAAATGTTGCGTTCCGAGCGAAATGATGATAATGAGTGTTTGGAACGAGCTATACCAAATCGCTCTAAAAAAGCAGAGGCTTTTGATATAGTTGAAAATGTTCCTAGGCGGTGTTGAAGACAAACCTCGAGAGCTAGCAATCCAGCCGAAACACCTAAGGATTACTGGCGAATTTCTCTCTACTCTACTATCCGTTTCTGGATCATATGATGACGGAACTTGATTCTCGACTTCTGAATTCAGAAAACCATTTTCATGCACAGTATCTTCTTCCGTGTGTATAGTCTGACAATAAATAATGACCAAATTGTCACAATTCATCAGACATACCTGATAGATATCGGGTTGTCTTTAGAAGACTACAAGAGAGAGGTTGAACGCTGGAGAGCTCGCTGTCGAATCCTACCTAGTGATAAAGTGCCGACAACACTGTGTCAAACGCTTGATATAGTTAACCCCGCATTGTATCTGTCTATTGATACAATACCTGTTGAGAAATGACAGATTATCTGCTTTGGGTTTTATGGACATCCACCGTGATTTTGAGGTCAATTTAGACAAGACCATGGACGTTTTTGTTGCAGCTATAAATGCGAAGGGCAGATTTTTGAAAATTATTCAGGATGTTTCTAATAAAAATGATCAAATACAGTCCTAATAATTTGCTATTCAAACCAATTTTAGGCCCTCAGAACGCACCCTTTTGCGTCTAGCCAAAAAAACAAATCTGGGGTGGGCGGGGGGGATTCCCCATAACGCCCCTGGTTGGCGTGCACTTCAAAAGGACCTAGCTACGCCCCAGATTTCTTTGCATTTGGGACTTGACCCTTTATGGATTATGATAGTGTAGTCCGTGATCACTCTGATGTTCAATGGCTGTTTTGCCAGACAAACTGGGGTGGGACGTCAGAGCTATATCAAAGTGGATATTTGCCTGTCCACAGTGACCCATCGATTCAGACATTTTTACTTTTAATTTCAAAAGTTACAAGAGATTTCGAACCTTGAGATTGGTATTAAGCATTTAGTGCCAACCACGATAACAATTGGAAGCTCTCAGACATTCAGATTACTTGCATCGTAAATGAACGAGGTGTTAGATACACCTTATCGGCTGACCCGGCCGCTTGAACTTTTGACGCATACAACAATCACTTTTTCATTGTGGCGTCAGCTATTTTGTTTTATGACGTCATAATTTTACGAGAACCTGTGTGATATCCAGTAATGGCGGACAAATAGCGATAAGGTGTATTATGGTCATTTGCATAAATCATCACTTTTTTCTCGTGGTCACGTGCTAATCTCTCGTAACTTTTGAAATTAAAAGTAAAAATGTCTGAATCGATTGGTCACTGTGAAAACTGTTTGAATATGGAAAAATAAAGCAGTCAGGATCCTACTTCGTCAAAATTATCTCCCCATTACGCCAGTTCATTTTCACAATCGTAAAAAATGGAAGCCATTGTAGCGATGACGCGCTACCAATTTTGCTCTTGGAAACCGATAAATTTATCCACATTGCACCAATACTATCCTTATATGTCAGTTATATTTTAAAAGACAAATGTATCAACTAGCTAATGAGCATCAGTTAATGATCTTGTCTGCATTGATTCAACTTAAAACTATTGTCTGATCGGTTGTTAGGTGGAATTTTCGAAAAATCATAAACATTTAAAAAAAATCTAATTAAATATTTCGTGGAAGGGCAGACTAGATTTTTTTAGTGGTTGAAGACTATAAACCCTAGTTATCAGACACAAAAAATTAGAATTTTTCAAAGATATGCATTTTCATCATCCAACTTGTAAGACTTTAGTCAAGTACTTTCAGTAAAAAAATAGCTATTCGAACACACCTTCCCTGTTTGTGTGACTCATTAGATAGGTATTTCACTTGACCCATATATTTCATCTTTTAGTACTGTTATTTTTTTGTGTTATAAAGTCAACCTGTAGCTTTAATTTATAAAAATGATAGAATCTGAAGCGAGAAGATGTATGAAATATTCTTACTTTGAACGATATCAAGACAAAATACTCAACTCAAACACGCCCTAACATAAAAAGGTGCACTCGATTTTCTCTTTTCGAAACAATTGTTACCTATTTTTTGGAATTTTTTCTTCAGTCACATAATGGAAGGGCAGACACGAAAATTACTGAACTAATAGATTGATATCTTTTCCGTCCGTGGTAATTTTTTCAAAAAAATCGGAGTTTATGCATTTTTGTCATCCAACTTGAAAGATACCCATGTCGTCGACTTGATATCTAATTGTTCTGCTTAACTATGTACTAGATAAATTGAAAACTTATGCAAATGGTGTTTTTGAAATAAAAGACCTCGTAATTGAGAAGAAAATTGCAGTTTTGTTTGTTTCTATTAACTTTTTAAAAATTTGTCTAATAGAGAGCTTCGATTCTTTTGTTCTATTTCAACCTGGTTTCCGACTGAAAGGGTGGCAGGTAGGTGAAGCTTTCATAAATGAAGAGATAAATGAAAAATGAACAAATTGATACCTAATTTATATAATTCCAAGGCGGTTTGTCGGCACCAGAAGCGACGAAGCAATGCATTTATTTTGGATGGGCAAATATCCACTTTTTGATATGGGACAAGCTCTGACGTCCCACAGCCCCAGCTTGTTGGATGTCAGAGTAATCTCTGACTAATGATAGTGTTACAACTTAATGGTTTTATATTGAAAGGTGATTGTCAATTTAAAATAAAATGAAAAAAAGTCACATCCATGTAGTCAAAAGAAAAGTATATATAACAAAAAAGTAAAAAATATCTGTTTGCACCTCTTCTTTTTAATCAACTATAATTTTAGCTGCAATATAAAATCAATTTTGATCAATGTCATTTAATTATTGATCTTCTTTTTTTAAACTTTAGTTTAGAATAAAACTGTTGAACCTTGTCCTTCCCCAGTTTTTAAAATGCCTCATACTTAAAAGTTAACATTTTTCTGACTTTATTTGTAATATTGTCATGATTGTCATAACAGTCTTAATAAACCGATATTAAATGTTCAGCTTCTAGCTATTTACAAAAGTACAATGTATTTCCGAATCATAATGACTATACATTTACTTCTGTAAGAATTCCAAATTACATTACAATATATATTTATATTGCAGATATCTACAGAATTTAAAGTTATGGTTTAAACAAAAGGTAAGTCATTAGTCTCATTATAAGAGTGTATCTTACACTGTGAAAGAATTGGCAAGGTTTTTGAATTTCAATGGTTTATTGAACCTTGATAGGGAGAATAATTTTTGAATAAAAGATTCCATTTATGCAAGAAAAACTTAATGAGGGTGGTATGATGATTATGAATTTTCCAGAATTTATCACTACTTATGACATAGTTCGTTGAGCACAACATTCTATACATTAATCATTAATGATTTTTACTTGTATACTTGAACATTCAAGTGACCAAATAATGTGTATGTGAACAACATGTACAAGGATTTACTATACAAATATTTGATGTGTATAGCCATACCTACCTTCTGCTGTTGTCTGTTCTATGGTCGGGTTGTTGTCTCTTTGACAGATCACAATTTTATTGCTAAGAAAATTGAATAAATTTTGCACAAGGGCATCTTTCCACGAATATGATATCTGTTATAAAAATATCCTTTGTTCAAGCTTCATTATATATATGGATGTTATTTCTTCCTCATGTTCATTGAGATATAAGTCATTTTGGTTGTTATGAGCCTTTAGATTTTTTATGTCAATTTTTTATCCTCTTGTATGTCATTATTTGAGCTTCTTGTATCAAATTGTATCTCAACCTTTGAGCCTAGGAAAATATTTCCTGTATCTTCTGCTTCTTTTCAAACATTGTCAAAAGCTTCATTTGTTTTTTCACATGTTTCAGTGCTAAGATATTTTTTTTTTTAAGAACTATCAATTTGATATTAATGACCTAAATCTTACAGATTTCCAAAGAAGATTTTGATCTAGAAGCCAGAAAGTTACTGACAGAAAGTACAGGTATTTACATGAATTATGATAGGCAAAAATGTTTTCTTAAATTTCTGTAGCATGGCAGAACTTCAAAATTTGTAAAGTTTATGTTATCTCAAATTCATTTTTTAGAGGGGAAATAATTCAATTTGCTTTCATACATGTAGCTTTATTTATTATTAATAAATTTGAAAGTGTAGCAGTTGCCTCCTTAATTTTAAACTTTCATTAATCATTTCTGTTTTAATGCTTTTAAGTTTTTGAAACTATGATTTGTTCATTTATTGGTTAAATTTTGTTGCAGAAGAAGGGAAACCTCACCATGCTCACCTGATATGATTTTGTAACTGAATCCATCTAACAATATCTTAATTTTGTTGTCTTTCATTCCAAATTCTCCTGCTACTCACATTCAAAATACATTTTTCAAATATATCTATATTGTATTCCAACATTCATGACATTTGTGTATGCTACAACCTGAGAACAAAATAACATACATAGCACATTTATGCGCTTGCTGATTGAGTTGAAATAAAAATAATAATCTGTTCTCTTCATCCTCTTTGCTCAAGCTAGCACAATTGATCTGAAGTCATTTAAGATGACCCAACTTAGCCCAACACATGCCCAAGATATAAAATATTTTTCTTTATTTATTTCAGTTCATCTCCACAATGAGTTCCTGTTGGCCATTATGTCAAGATGTCAGAGTTTAAGTACTTCATTAGGTATGTACAAACTTTATTAAAAATTATCCTTTAAATGAATTTCAAAATGATAAATGTAAATACTTTCAAATTTTACAAGAAGAGTAGAGGTATTTCAATTCTGCAGATGTTGATTAGTTGAACAGAATAAAGTATGTATTTTAATTGGCTATTTAGTCCTCTTCTTGTAGCACTGTTTATGTACCTGCATGTGTATTATAGCAATATAAAATAGACATGTGTTCATTTCAGTTCCAAGGGAGAGCAGCGTATCTGGACGTGTGTCTGAACAATCTCGAATTAAACAAAAAAGTAAATTACGGAGAAAATCTACCAGTTCTAGGAGTACATTACAGGTCTGTTCCATATAGCAAGGATAGAAAGTTTGGGGAGGGCAGAGTAAAATATGCCCTAGCTTTCACCAATATAATATCTCCACAGCAAAATGTCTACGGGTAATGTCTGTAAAATAAAACAAGATATATGTCATATAACTGCTATTGACACAACTTTCCACCAGAGTCCAAATGAAGTGTTTTTTAGCAACTGTAAATTGATTTGTAAGACTATGCTATTGTTCATAGCTTTGTCATGTTTGTGTTAAGATTTAATCATGATCTGGATACAAGAGCTTTAGTTAATAGCCTCAAGGATTATTGTTTTTTATACTCTTTATCGTGCATTGGTATTGGTGCATTTGAAACAGTATTGAAAGTAGAAAAATGGCAACGTCAATTTTCTGACCATTTTTTGAATTTAAAACTGAAGAAGTATTATGAATGTTTTAGATTACAGTAGTCAAATGTTCACTTTCCTTTTTTGCCTTCAAACTTTTTATATTTATAAAGGAATAGCTGCAAAAAAAGTCTGGCGTAATTTTCAGATCTGATCTAAACCTACATGTATAAATAAGCCACAGACTTGCCCAAAAGAATATTTGCTACAATTTTGGAAAATCTTCAGAATTGTTTAAAAGACTTTTGATTATCTTTCCTGTCATGTAATTCGGATTTATGGCAACATTGCCATTACCCATGTAACCATATAAATTGCACCACAACAAACCTAAATGAAACAAGATCGAAAGCAACAAAGCACCACAACAATCTAAAATTAAATTCAAATTGATACAAGGTCTGAGAGGAGTTTCACTGATAAGGGAGTAGAATTTTATCTCAAGTTTTGAATGCTATATTATTGGATATAATTTTATTAATTAAGATATGTATTCTTTTTTCAGAAATTTGTTCCTTCCAATCCAGTTAACTTTGCACCACAAGCAACTTATAAAGGGGGTGAAGAAATAAGTAAGTCAAGCATAACATTATTCTCAATGTTTTGGGGATATTAAGTGCTTGGTACATTATATTGAATTTTTTCTTATTTGTCAGATGAAACATGAATTCTATATCAACTGTTTTGAATCAAGAAACAAATTGATGAAACAGGTTTTTCAATTGTCAAAATGTAATGCTTTAATATAAACGAAACAATTGAATCCACATCAACATTGAAAATCTGTCCAAGGTTAGGGGATAGCCTTTTATAGTTGACTAAGTGATATGTTGGAGGCTGTACAGTGACCTATAGCGGTTTAATTCTGTGTCTTTTTGTATTTTGTGAACAGTGGTCTCATTGGCAATTATACCACATCTTCCTTTTTGGGTAAAGGTTACATAAAATGCAATCAAAACCCTATGTCACTGACTTGATATCTAAATCTTCCAAGGCTTATCACTACCTTTTCGATACAAAAAATATAGTGCATTGATCATAACATTTTATACATCCTATCCATGAACATTAAAAGAATTTAATCAATGTAATATATGCTTAGATATGCAAGTCACAAAATGATGTTGCACCTGTAGAGAAAATTACATTACTTTAGCAAGTTGCAGGAATTTAATATCTGTTCATAAAATATAAATGATGTCATTGTTAAAGTCATCTTTAAAATTGGAGTTGTCTCCCATTGTCCAGAATTTTAGCTGAATAAACTACAACCAATGCTTTATATACAATGCAATATTTAATTTTACTCTCACTGATAAATTAAAGCAATCTTTACCATTCAGTGTGTACAAGCACTTTGATTATATATACGTTTTAACCCATTGTCTGCCTGTTTGGTTCCATCAGTATTTCTGTTCCTACTATAAAACCCTTTTTCAGGAACTTCATAACAGAGCTTCTTCAAATTTTGTGTACTGTCAGTATTGTTTACTGTGCAGTGTGTCTACATCCATTGTTAGAATATCACAACACACTTTGCAAACTATTAACAATGTATATGTATCTATTTATTGTACTTTTCTTTCTAAAGCAGGCAGTTTATAGAGACTTCTTTATTCCATCCCTTCACTGGGTTTTTTTTGTTTAACTATCTGCAACTACTATTGAACCACTTGACAAAATTTTGTGAAATTCTGGTTACTCCTGGTTTCTCCACCTTTCAAAAGTGGAGGATTGGAAATAGCTTATAGTGCTGAAAGTGGTATTAAACACAAACAATTAATCAATAAATGTATTAATATTTAATTCATATATCTATGCCACCCGTTTATTTTGCAGATTTTGCCACAAGAGAATTAGCTGTTCCAGATATATCTATGGTCCAAGGTAGAATGTTAGTGTGTGCCTGGGAAACAGGATTAGAAGATGTATCAGATACAGCGGTCAAACTTATAATGCAGGCAATAGAGGTAAAAGAGGGGGGATCAGATACAGCGGTCAAACTTATAATGCAGGCAATAGAGGTAAAAAGGGGAGGGGGGGTTTGTGTGTTCCAGGGAAACAGGGTTAGAAGATGTATCAGATAGAGCAGTCGATATAATTATAATCCAGGCAATAAAGGTAAAAAGTGGGGGGAGGGGGGTATGCAGTTTGATAAACATATTATTGGTTAAAGCAAATTCATGGTACTTAAGCAGTGTTGATCAAAATAATTTTAAAGAAGAGATGTGATATTCTATTGCTGCTCTTTGCACAATATTCAATAAACTCTTAAGAAAATGAGCTCCATATCAAAAGTAGCAACAAAATTTAGCTGAAAAATTATATTTCAAAAATAAATTCCTATTAATTCAGGAAGTGAAAGGTTTCCTCTTTTATTTCAGAACCAATTAAAGAATATAATATCACAGGTATTATCTAAAAGAAGTGGATACAAAGTGAGAGAGAAGAAATTTAAATATGCCATGGGAACACAAGTGTTAAATCCTTATCTCAGACATACTTCTCAGATAGACGACACTTCAACAGAAAGGTATGAAATCTGGTGGAGAGTTGTCTCATTGGCAATCACATCACATCTAACTTTTATACACGTAACAAATCCTTACTGCCAACATTAGTCCACTTCTCAAAGATAAGACAGGTTTGCAAAAAGTTAGGAATGTTTGTATTGAATGATTGAGAAACTTTAACAAAATATCTCTGTTTACATCAAAGATTTGCCAGAGAATCACAAGAAATCATACTCTCATCTATACATTCTACATGTTCTAAAGAATAATGGGCAGCTGACAAAAATATTAGGACACTATTGAATAATTGAACCATTTTAAACAATGGAAAAATATATTTTTATTTAAGGATAATGATAAATGACAGACTGTTTCTCATATGAGATTTTTTTCTGTATAAATATATGCATGATATGTCAATGTAAAAAAAACAAGAACACAGAAAAACCAAAAGACACCTAGAGGTCTACATACGGTCATCAACAATTTGAATCTTGTAATCACCCAAAATATTTAAAAAAAATCTACCATTGTAATTGACACCATATTTGCTGAAGAAAACAATTTTTCAAAATGAAAGTTAAAAAGCAAATCATTTTGGTACTAAACCCTCCATTTGTTAAAATTAATCAGAAGCATGACGAAAGTTTTATGAAAAAAATATTGGTTCAAATAAAGCACTTACTGTTCTCATATTATAAAAAACAGGAACAAGTCGTAGGAAACAATGAAAACTTTTATCACAAGTTACTTGCAGGTACTAAACGCAAGCTAAAAGTACAGAATTTACATGCTTTCTTACACTTGTCTATTATACAAATATATTTTACTTTTTGTTGGTAGTGAGGCCACATCAATAACAGCAAACGCACTCCACATTCCCAGTCGTAAACCACCTTTTGATATTGGTAGTGCCCAGGCTGCAGAACAGTTATCAACAGCACAATTTCCTACTAGTAAAGGGCCAGTAACTCTGTTTGAATTGCTGGAAACATTACAGGTATGTAATTCATGCAGTGGTTGTCCTTTGTTGCTGTATATTATATTTGCATTTGGTTCAACGTTTTGTGCATAAATCTGGCTGTTTGTTTTCTCTTTTGAATAGTTATAATCTGAAAGTTCAAATCATTTATAGCAGATTTTATCTAACCTTGACCTCATGTTCATGGTTTATTGGTCAATGTTAGTTTATTGTGTTTTGAGCTGTTTTCAAGTAATAGGTCATATACATTTGGTATGGAATATTTGTATGGTGTACATGTCTGTCTGGCAGAGTTTTTCTGACCTTGACCTCATTGTCCTGAATCTTTAAAATTGTTAAGTTTATGAGATATTTAAGTAAATTGTTATCATTTAGACATTCAACATAAAATCAATGGTCAATAAAGGAGGAGAAACATTTCAAGGTGTGCCCTCTTGTTTTTTATTGAGCAAGTATTCTTCAGTGTTTTCTAGGCTGCACCTTTTTGAAACCATGGTAATCTGACCTTCATTTTCACTAATTAACAAGATACAAAACTATTTCTGACACTTATATAAGGAATATTTATGCTCTATTCAGAGTTTTCTCATTGTTACAGATTTTTGTTTTATTTTCTTTTTATTTCATTTCCAGCTACACAGAAGTTCTATAGCATCCCACTCTGTATATGCCCCTGCCATAGAAAGAGTTATCCACAAACTGTGGCATCCAAGTCGAGAGGAGATAAACCAAGAACATATTCATCATCAAGAAGTGACAATAAAACAATTACACAGTCAATCTATTGTCAGATAACACTAATAAAATATATTTGTATACATTTCACTTCTTGCAATTATCAAGCCATAAAATATTTTCATCAAATGCAGGTGCTTCTGGGGTGAGTGTTCTAAGTATCACTACCCTGTCAACACTGAGGGAGTTATTAGGTACATATCAGGTGTGTTTTACTCTAGGAAGTTAATTGACCAGGATTGACTTTTCCTACCGAAGGTTGGTGGTTCACTCCAAGTATTCAAGCTTCCTCGACCAATAAAAACAGAACACCAAGAAATAGCATAATAGTGGTGTTTAATAGCAAATTAAGGGGTTGAGATAGCAACACAATCTGTCTGACTTCATCAGTTCATGTAGTTTGAAAATGTTATCCACTTTTTTTATGGCCCCGCAACAAAGCTGTCGGTGCCATATAGTTTTACCCTTGTCCATAATACCGAAAATCTGAAATTCCATAATTTCGTCATTCCGCAACAAACCATTATACATAGTTTTTTTCTAAACGCCTTCAAATATTGGGCTGATATTTGGTATGTGAGTTTTACTATGATGAGTTACAGATCAAGATTAAGTTTAGTTCCGCTTGTCTAATTTTTACTGAAATTACGGGCTTTGGACTTTGATAAATTGTTGAAAATCAGTTATACAGACCTTTTTTCTAAATGCCTTCAGATATTGGGCTGATTTTTGGTTTGTGAGTTAACCATGATGAGTTACAGATCTAGTCTTAGTTTTGTTCTGCTCCGCTAATTTTTACCAAAATTACGGGCTTTGGACTTTGAAAAATTGTTAAAAATCACAGTTATAGACACATTTTTTTCTAAATGCTGTTAGAAATTGGGATGATTTTAGGCATGTGAGCTAACCAAGATGAGTTACAGATCAAGTTTAAGTTTTGTTATGCTCTGAAAATTACAGGCTATGGACAGATAAATTGTTGAAAATCACAGTTATAGACTTTTTTTCTAAATGCCTTCAGATATTGGGCTGATATTTGGTTTGTGAGTTATCCATGATGAGTTACAGATCAAGTTTAAGTTTCATTCGGCTCGGCTAATTTTTGCTGTAATTTCAATTTTGGGAAATTGGACTTATATAAATACTTGAAAATCACAGTTATATGGACCTTTTTTCTAAATGCTTTCGGATATTGGGTTGATTTTTGGTATGTGAGCTAACCATGATGAGATACAGATCAAGTTAAAAGTTTTGTTCCGCTCCGCTAACTTTTACCAAAATTAAGGGTTTACAACTTTAAAAATTGCTGGAAATCACAGTTATATAGACTTTTTTCTATACGCCTCCACATTTTGAGCTGATTTTTTATATGTGAGTCTTCCATCATGTTTGCGTCCACATGTGTTATTGAAATGGCAAATTTTTTCAAGTTTTTGAGACAGGGTCATTCGTGTCGCTTTGACACATCTAGTTTATCCATGCAGTCAGAAAACAAATAATGAATAAATACACATGATATTTTTTATTATAGCACCTTTAATTATACCAGTATAATCATACAGTTATTATAACCATAACTGCCATATTGGACAAATCAAAACAAAATAAAATCTATAAATCAAGGCTACATCTCTGCTTGAATGTACAGTTGCTCAGCTTTCAATGACAATATTTATAGAAGTTAAACCCATTCAACAAAATGCTAATGTGTTAATATAACAGATATATGTTTGTTGAAAGACAATAAATCATCACAAATAAATAAACTGTCCTATTGCTGCTGTATTTAAAGTCCTCATGTTTTTAAAAAGTTAAATACTAAATCGACTAGCTACTACACTGATATATATGTCATTATGTGTTTATAATACATGTCTAATGGTGTCCATGATAAAACAATTCCCATTCATTTATCAAGATCTTAATTTTAATTGAATTCATTCAACAATTCTTAAATTTCTAATTCAAAAGCCTATTGAAATCTCCTTTTTCTTTGGAATTTCTCAGTTGACATTTATAAAAAATCAAAGCATCACTTAGCAAAGTTGGCAAGGATTATCTAGAAAGCTTATCAAGTATTCTACTATATATACTTTTTTTCTGCAAATAAGTGGGTCAACTACAGTGTCAAATGAAATACGGGAGTTTCATTATTTTCATCCTTTGAAGAAATAAAGCATAGTCATGAGTCATTTTGAAAAAGTTCTAAGAGCCTAGAAATAGTATCAAAGGGTTTATATTTCTAATTCAGAAGTAAGAGATATATAAACGCACTTCATAACTTATTAAAAATCTTTAAAAGCTAATCAAACATATTATAAATAGAATACACATACATGCTTAGCAATGATTGAATAATTCACACTTAATCCAGCAAAAGCATAAGACTGGCTATTCATGCCTTACAATCATACACATGTATTTTGCTTCTGAGCTAGAAAACAGGAATAACATGATGATGATGAGGGTACATATCACATTAAATGGTAAATATGAACAAATATATCACAATTTTGCTTGTACAGATCCAGCCATAAGGTTTTTCATGTCTGTCAGACTTTGCCTAACCGAGTTAGCCATTTTATTAGAGTCAGTTTCTGGACTACAGTTGAAGGCAGACACACCAAATATAATCTGGGATTCCTGAGGATTATAACACAGTCCATAGCCATTAGGTACTACAGGACCAAATACTAAAACAGCTTCTTCTTTTGATGGAACCTGAAATCAAAAATGAATTATTGGTGTTGGCATAAAATCTGAAAGATTTTTTCTTTTTACACAGATCTTAATTTTACTGATGCAAATATATGAAAAAGCATTATTCAAAATTATGATAATTGACCTATAGAGTTTAGGGGGTACAGATAATATAACCTAACTCTGATATAAGCATATACTTATAAAGATCACCAATATTTGTTCAATGACCTTGTACTACAATGTACTACTATATGGAGTGTTGATAAAACTCTGAAAAAAAAATCTATATATTCAATAATATTACTCTAAGCTAATGGTTAAAGACAAAACAGTTAAATTTTGGGGACTGAGTTTTATTTTGAAAAAATCTTTACACACTATCAAATAACAATATACATGTACATTGTATAAATTTACGAATAAAGATAATAAAATTTATTGAAATAAGAACACTTCTTTTGATAAATCCTCATTAACCCCCTAAAAACAACGACAGAAAACACCCTGTTATACAGTACAAAAACATTTAACACAAGTAACTGTTGGTGTTTTTTTTTAAATTGGTAACTCATTATAATTAAAAGCATCAAAGTAAAATGTAACAACCTGACTGGTAGATAATTTAAAATGACAACTGGTACTGTAGGTTTGGTCCATATGTAAATCAGGAACATTCATTCCATTCTTTATTGCAGCAAGTTTTAATCCTAGCAAATGTCTATCAATTCCTTGTCCATTTATAGCCTGTAAAATAAATCTCATTATAAAACAGCTGTTTTTCCCACTTTTTAAACACATTATCTTTGTGAATATGTTCTGTGTTTGTTGTCTCCCTTCTTTTATATAGTTTTAGTTTTATTGTCATGTATTGTAATTTAAAATAGTTGAATGAAAAAAAAATCACCAAAATTATTTGTACACTTTAATTTAAGCTGTAATTGTACTGCTCCTCAGGGCGACTTGATTGACAAATAAAAATTGTTGTTGTTGTATACACTTCACTATTTAAGGGCATACGATACAGTTACAGGGGAGGTAATGACGTTGCTAACGTAAATTGTTATTTTCGCGACGTCAAACGATGACTTATCGGGAAAAGATGCAGTTTGCGGCTGATTTTTTATCATTCAAACTGATTTATCTTGAAAACGAGTTCATGGACCCCTCTTTTTTAAAATGACATTTGGTTTAACTAATTAAGAAGATTATGCGTACCAATTTTCATGAAAACGTAAATAGTGCAATTTTTTTTAATTTGATTAATATACAGCAAAAAATTACGTTTTTTTCCTACATTCATGAACATTTGATAAATTCGAGTTATTTGTAACTAGAGGCTCTAAAGAGCCTGTGTCGCTCACCTTGGTCTATGTGCATATTAAACAAAGGACACAAATGGATTCATGACAAAATTGTATTTTGGTGATGGTGATGTGTTTGAAGTTCTTACTTTACTGAACGATTTTGCTTCTTACAATTATATCTATAATGAACTTTGCCCATTAGTAACAGAGAACTATATTTGGTAAAAATTTACATAAATTTACCAAATTAATGAAAATTGTTAAAAATTGACTATAAAGGGCAATAACTCCTTAAGGGGTCAATTGACCATTTAGGTCATGTTGACTTATTTGTAGATCTTACTTTGCTGAACATTATTGCTGTTTACAGTTTATCGCTATCTATAATAGTATTCAAGATAACCAAAAACGGCAAAATTTCTTTAAAAATTACCAATTGGAGGGCAGCAACCCAACAACCAGTTGTCCAATTCATCTGAAAAATTCAGGGCAGATAGATATTGACTTGATTAACAATTTAACTTCTTGTCAGATTTGCTCTAGATGCTTTGGTTTCATAGTTATAAGCCAAAAACTGCATTTTACCCCTATGTTCTATTTTTAGCCGTGGCGGCCATCTTGGTTGAACGGCCAGGTCATCGGACACATTTTTCAAACTAAATACCCCAAAGATGATTGTGGCCTAGTAGTTTCAGTGGAGATTTTGTAAAAGATTACTTAGATTTATGAAAAATGGTTAAAGATTGACTATAAAGGGCAATAACTCCTAAAGGGGTCAACTGACCATTTTGGTTATGTTGACTTATTTGTAGATCTTACTTTGCTGAACATTATTGCTGTTTACAATTTATCTCTATCTATAATAATATTCAAGATAATAACCAAAAACAGCAAAATTTCCTCAAAATTACCAATTCAGGGGCAGCAACCCAACAACCGATTGACCGATTCATCTGAAAATTTCAGGGCAGATAGATCTTGACCTGATAAACATTTTTATCCTGTCAGATTTCCTCAAAATGCTTTGGTTTTTGAGTTACAAGCCAAAAACTGCATTTTACCCCTATGTTCTATTTTTAGCGGTGGCGGCCATCTTGGTTGGTTGACCAGGTCACGCCACACATTTTTAAAACTAGATACCCCAAAGATGATTGTGGCCAAGTTTGAATTAATTTGGCCCAGTAGTTTCAGAGGAGAAGATTTTTGTAAAAGATTACTTTAATTTACGAAAAATGGTTAAAAATTGACTATAAAGGGCAATAACTCCTAAACGGGTCAACTGACAATTTTGGTCATGTTGACTTATTTGTAGATCTTACTTTTCTGAACATTATTGCTGTTTACAGTTTATCTCTATCTATAATAATATTCAAGATAATAACCAAAAACAGCAAAATTTCCTCAAAATTACCAATTCAGGGGCAGCAACCCAACAACCGATTGACTGATTCATCTGAAAATTTCAGGGCAGATAGATCTTGACCTGATAAACATTTTTATCCCTGTCAGATTTCCTCAAAATGCTTTGGTTTTTGAGTTATAAGCCAAAAACTGCATATTACCCCTTTGTTCTATTTTTAGCCGTGGCGGCCATCCTGGTTGGTTGACCAGGTCACGCCACACATTTTTTAAACTAGATACCCCAAAGATGATTGTGGCCAAGTTTGGATTAATTTGGCCCAGTAGTTTCAGAGGAGAAGATTTTTGTAAAAGATTACTTTAATTAACGAAAAATGGTTAAAAATTTACTATAAAGGGCAATAACTCCTAAAGGGGTACACTGACCATTTTGGTAATGTTGACTTATTTGTAGATCTTACTTTGATGAACATTATTGCTGTTTACAGTTTATCTGTATCTATAATAATATTCAAGATAATAACCAAAAACAGCAAAATTTCCTCAAAATTACCAATTCAGGGGCAGCAACCCAACAAGCGATTGACTGATTCATCTGAAAATTTCAGGGCAGATAGAACTTGACCTGATAAACATTTTTACCCCATGTCAGATTTGCTCTAAATGCTTTGGTTTTTGAGTTATAAGCCAAAAACTGCATTTTACCCCTATGTTCTATTTTTAGCCGTGGCGGCCATCTTGGTTGGTTGACCGGGTCACGCCACACATTTTTTAAACTAGATACCCCAATGATGATTGTGGCCAAGTTTGGTTTGATTTGGCCCAGTAGTTTCAGAGGAGAAGATTTTTGTAAAAGCTAACGCTGGACGACGACGGACGACGGAAGACGGACGCCGGACGCCGGACGCAAAGTGATGAGAAAAGCTCACTTGGCCCTTTGGGCCAGGTGAGCTAAAAATAAAATGTACAAATTTATGCAATATTTATATAACATATAATTTACAAATAATTTAACAAAAAAAAGATCGTGTTTATCTTTTAAAACAAAAAAGTTATGTATTTCTATCGAATGGAAAAATAAGTCCACAAATTCGTATTTTGAGGAAATATCTGAAATTTGAACCTCAATTTACTCAAAAAGTAGCACATGAAGGTATTGTCAAAGATTCACGACCTTGTTCAAACGTACCCAACGTTACTATTGTTGACGTAACGTTATTGTAACG
Organism: Mytilus galloprovincialis; assembly: GCF_965363235.1. Classification (NCBI taxonomy): domain Eukaryota; kingdom Metazoa; phylum Mollusca; class Bivalvia; order Mytilida; family Mytilidae; genus Mytilus; species Mytilus galloprovincialis. The sequence goes on along the minus strand of NC_134839.1, from coordinate 25,469,452 downwards.
CAAACTTGTATGGAATCTGAATTATAGAATTGAAAGCAACACAACGTCTTTTTATTGCCTACAAAAGCGAAGTACTAACCCTAGCATCATAGCATCTTACATATTGGTACCGTGACCGATGGATAAGCTGAAAGCAGTGAGAGGAGGCCACAGAAGTGCCGTAACCAGACAGATTCACAAAACTGACGAGAAAATCAACGAAGGAGAGATCACCCGACGGGACATTCATAGTGCCATTGAAAACCTTGAACGGAAACATGAACTTTTGCAGAAACTAGACGCTGAAATATTGGATTCCTTGGATGCAGAAAGTGTGGAACAGGAAATTTTGGATGCAGACGAATTTAATCAGCATATAGACATTAATATTCGCCGCTACAAAGAATGTGATTTGGAGTTGAGATCAAGTACACCTCAGGACTCGGTGAGTCAATTAACCTCAAGTATCGTACAAAATACTAGTACAACGCATTCATCTTCAAATAATTTCAATCAGAATACAAATCAGCACATGCAAACATCGACAAGTGCAAACTCACAAGGAGAATATGAGATCAACAGAGATCCGCCATAAAATGAAACTTATAAGTTCTATCACAAACTTCCAAAACTAGATTTGCCGACTTTTTCAGGAGATTTACTTCTATGGCAAACTTTCTGGGAATCGTACAAAACTACTGTCCATACAAACCCATCATTGACAAACGTACAACGTTTCACATACTTGAAGGCCCAGTTTCACGGAGAAGCGGAAAGTTGCATATCGGGATTGTCACTTACACACGCAAACTATGAGCAAGCAATTTCATTACTACAAGCGCGATATGGTCAACAAGGAATCATTATTGATGCACATATGCAAAAACTAGTCGATTTGCCAAACCCCACAATGTCATTAAACAGTCTCAGAACATTCTATGACAAAGTTGAAACTAGTATTAGAGGCCTAGAATCGCTAGGACAGTGTCAAACAAATTTTGGAACAGTACTTACACCCATCATCTTTAGAAAACTACCACCGGAATTGAGAACTACATTGACAAGAGAGCATGATACAAGTACATGGACCATAGACTTACTACGGAAGGCTATAGGTAAGGAGCTGCGCGCTCAACAAGCTGGCCACGCTATGAACACAGATAATTTAACCCCTACCGCATCGTTTGTAACAAAGGCTACAATGAAAGGAAATTATAGACAAGTCAATAGAGTACACACAAACTCCAGGAACAACACTGAATCGAATAAACCCAAGCCATGCATATTTTGCAACAAATCCCATTCAGCTGTTGATTGCTCAGAGATTAAAGATAATGCCAGTCGTTACGAAATAGTCAAGAAAAAACAACTTTGTTTCAACTGTTTTGGTAAACATAAGATATCAGAATGTAGATCACGATATAAATGTCGTAAATGTGACAAGAGACATCACACTGCTCTATGTAATCAGGAAACTCAAGCACCTGTACCTCCCGCTGATGCCGTCGCCGTCAATACAGTAAATGTTAATGGAGAAGAAAGTAACCCTATGTCAGCGTTTTACACGTCAACACCACAAGCACAGGCACATACCGAGATACTTCTTAAGACAGCAGTAGCACCTGTATGGTTCGAGGATCGGAGCGCGATGTCTAACATTTTACTAGATGAAGGGTCTCAGAAATCATTTATTTCAGAAGATTTAGCAGCACAATTACAACTTAAACCTTGTGGAAATTCTACAATTAGTTTATCAACTTTTGGAAACGCCAACCAGAACGTGAGACACATGGATAAGGCTCAGATTACTTTAGAAATTGAAACTGGTGGATTTATTCCTATGGATGTACTGATAGTACCGCGCATTGCAGCACCCCTCAGTAATGTTACAAATGTCATCGCTTCAAAACTGCCATATCTCAAAGGATTACGATTAGCTAACCCAGTCACAGAGGATAGGAAATTTGAACTTTCTCTTTTAATTGGAGCGGACTACTATTGGAGTATTGTGCAGGATCACGTGATCAGAGGAGATGGGCCAACGGCCGTAAAATCCCGTTTGGGATACTTGTTGTCAGGACCGATGCATACTTTTACAGGAGAACAATCATCAACAGGAATGTTTAATGTACTGATTCAACATCAGCAAGAGGAAAGCGGCCTGGAAAAGTTTTGGGATTTAGAATCTATTGGTGTCAAAGCAGACGAATTAGAAACAACCACCATGAAAGACTTCAATGATGAATACGAAACAAAATGCATAACTTACCAAGATAATCGCTATACCGCAAAACTGCCATGGAGAAATGATTTCAATGAGTTACCTACGAACTATAATGTCACTTTACGCAGAACTTGTAATATGATCGATAGACTCAAAAAGGATACCAACATGCTGAAAATGTATGGCGACATAATTAAGGGCCAAAAACGCCGAGGGTTCATTTAGCGGGTAACAGAAAATGGAAACCAGTCAAACAGAATTCACTACATTCCTCACCATGCAGTAAAAAAGGACTCATCTACGACTCCTATATGTATAGTCTATGATTGTAGTTGTCACGAATCACCTCACAAGGCTAGTTTAAACGATTGTCTCATATCAGTTCCGCGGATGTTAAACGATTTGACGGGAATTTTAGCTAGATTCAGATTTTTTATTACATATTTGATTTAATCAGGTAAAAAATAGCCTACATGCAAATTTTTATCAAATTTTAAATACGGGATCAAAACTGTATCGTATGCACCTAAACAGAGTGATAAACATTCACAATATATCATTGTTTACAGTCTACATTTGTATATCGGAATTAAAACAAGAGGCTCTCAAGAGCCTGAATCGCTCACCTGGTAAACAATGCCTTCGGCCATGTTTTTTGACGAAATAGAAAATAAAACACAAACTTTATTTTATACACCCTACTGATCATTCAAATGAAGTTTGGTTGAATTTGGTTGAGTAGTTTTAGAGGAGAAGATTTTTTAAAGTTAGCAAATATGATGAATAAATTGTGAAAAATTGTCATTAAAGGACACTAACCCCTTAAGGGGTCAATTGACAATTTTGGTCATATTAACTTATTTGTCGATCTTACTTTGCTGATCATTTTTGCTGTTTACAGTTTATCTTTATCTATAATAATATTCAAGATAATGACCAAAAACTGCAAAATTTCCTTAAAATTACCAATTAAGTGGCAGCAACCCAACAATGGGTTGTTTGATTCATCTGAAAATTTCAGGGCTGATAGATCTTGACCTAATGAACATTTTTACCCCATGTCAGATGGCTTTAAATGCTTTAGTTTTTGAGATATAAGCCAAAAACTACATTTGACCCCTATGTTCTATTTCAAGTAACGGCAGCCATGTTTTTTGACGGATCAAAAATCGAAGCACAAACTTTGTGCAGGATAATCTAAGGAACAATCATGCTAAGTTTCATCCAAATCCATTCAGTAGTTTCAGAGAAGAAGATTTTTTAAAGTTAGCAAATATGATGAACAAATTGTGAAAAATTGTCATTAAAGGACATTTACCCCTTAAGGGGTCAATTGACAATTTTGGTCATATTAACCTATTTGTAGATCTTACTTTGCTGATCATTTTTGCTGTTTACAGTTTATCTTCATCTATAATAATATTCAAGATAATGACCAAAAACTGCAAAATTTCCTTAAAATTACTAATTAAGTGGCAGCAACCCAACAATGGTTTGCTTGATTCATCTGAAAATTTATGGGCTGATAGATCTTGACCTAATGAACATTTTTACCCCATGTCAGATTTGCTCTAAATGCTTCCGTTTTTGAGATATAAGGCAAAAACTGCATTTGACCCCTATGTTCTATTTTAAGTAACGGCGGCCATGTTTTTTGACGGATCAAAAATCGAAGCACACACTTTGTGCAGGATAATCTAAGGAACAATCGTTTTAAGTTTCATTCAAATCCATTCAGTAGTTTCAGAGGAGAAGATGTTTGAAAAATTGTTAACGACAACAGACGACGACGTCGACGATGATGACGACGGACGCCAAGTGATGAGAAAAGCTCACATGGCCTTTTAGGCCAGGTGAGCTAAAGATTGTGTCAGGAATTTTCATTTGCAATGTGGGAAAAGCAACATATATGTCTCACGGTACTGTCATCTTTTAGGACTTTCATCGCAGGCATGACAAAAACTACTTTTAATAAACTAATATGAAAAACGACAGTAAACCGGATTTATTAACATTTATTTGTGTCCTGGCAATATCACAAGAACCATAACTGATGAATGCTGAAAGTGAAAATCGTCAATATCAAATTTGACCTCCATTTTATAGACTATCAACATATTAAAATTTGAAAAGCTTAGATTGAATGGTTCATTAGTAAATGCAACAAGGTGAATGGAAACACCATTTTACGATATTTCAAGAACCATAACTCCTGAACGGTCAAAATCGTCATTATTGAACTTGACCTCTATTTTGTCATCAGTAACAACATATAAAAATTTCAAAAGCTTTGGTTGAATGGTTTATGAGAAAATGCACGGACACAACTGGAAACACCATTTTTCAATCTTTCAAGAACCATAACTCCTGAACGGTAAAAGTCAAAATCGTCATTATTGAACTTGACCTCCATTTTGTCATCAGTAACAATATATTAAAATTTGGGAAGCTCTGGTAGAACAGTTCATGCGTAAATGCACGGAAACGACTGGAAACACCATTTTTCAATCTTTCAAGAACCATAACTCCTGAACGGTAAAAGTCAAAATCGTCATTATTGAACTTGACCTCCATTTTGTCATCAGTAACAATATATTAAAATTTGGGAAGCTCTGGTAGAACAGTTCATGCGTAAATGCACGGACACGACTGGAAACTCCATTTTTCAAACTTTCAAGAACCATAACTCCTGAACCGTAAAAGTCAAAATCGTCATTATTGAACTTGACCTCCATTTTGTCATCAGTAACAACATATTAAAATTTGGGAAGCTTTGGTAGAACAGTTCATGCGTAAATGCACGGAAACGACTGGAAACTCCATTTTTCAATCTTTCAAGAACCATAACTCCTGAACGGTAAAGGTCAAAATAGCCATTATTGAACTTGACATTCATTTAGTTGTCAGTAACAACATATTAAAATTTTAAAAGCTTTGGTTGAACGGTTCATGAGTTAATGCACGGACAACATTTGATTGCCGCCCGCCCGCCCGCCCGGCCGCCTGGCCGCCCGCCGTACATTCCCAAATCAATAACTGACATTTTTGTCACAAAAATCCGGTTAACTATCCGTTTAACACTAATGCTGGTAGATGCAGCATGGTTACTGTTTTTTTATTGTGGTTGATATTTGGTTGTCAATTTCAAACTGTCTTTAACTTCACTAAAATTCAGATTTTGAGTATTTTTTTTAATGTGATTGTCAAACAGGAAATAATGCATACAAATCAGGTTAATAAAATTAGAGATTTTATTGATTTTATGTATGCCAAACGTATTATATCCAAATTCACAATAAAAAAAAATGTAAATATCTTTAAATTTACACTTCTTTCTGAAAAAATCTCTTTTTTCTCTCCATAATAACCTATCATAAACTTGGAATAATGCCATAACCAAAACAATTAATATTTTTAAGGATAAATTTAAAGTTTGCAATTTCATACAATTCAAAAGATAATAAAGACGCTGTATTTTCATTAATAAGGGAGAAATTTAGAGATCCAAATATTTAAAAAACATCTAAAGTCCAACAGTATACATACTTCATTAACGTAATTTTTATGAGAGTTGACAGCTTTCTTCAGAAGTTCTCTTTTCTGCTCCTGCGACACATTAGTATCAAACATCCCTTTACAGAATGCTAATGATTCAATTGAACAAGATCTTATTGTGTCTGTTCTTCCATGTTGATATTTCCGTAAAGAAGCTGTTTCGTATGTAGCACAGGGCTCATTATATAACCTAAATAATACAAACAATGTTACAAAATATTGTGAAAAGGACATCTGCTGTCAAATTCTTTTTTATTGATTTGACTGAAATTCTTAGGTTTGATTTATAGTATACTTCAACACATTTTCTAAATTTCAGGATGTCCATAAGAAACAATTAACAGTGCATGAGCTTGTTATGAGAGATTGGCATTTCCGTCGCAATTTTGCATTTTGCGTTGATCTACATTTCATTTGCACTGATTTTTCTTTCAATTGCGCCTATTTTTTTTCATTTATGCCCAATTTTTTACTGGTAAATTACAGGTGAATAGATATAAGATGATGCGGTATAAGGGACAATTCAAGTCATGTTATTTTTCATTTATCATTATAGATCTCTTCCGCTAGCCACTTGTATGAATGACTGTTGAAGACTGCATAAACCCTAACTATAAATGTGTATAGACAGACAAGCATGTGCAAATGTATAAAGATGAGTTTGTTGGTCTTTTTAATTTCATGTCATAGATTAAAAAACATGTGTAAATCATTGATATAAATATAAGGAGATATTGTATGATCGTCAATGATACAACTATCAAACAAAGTCCAAATAAAGTGAATGTAAGCAATTATAGTCAACTGCACAGCCTTCAACAAAGAGGTCCCCATCATGAGAATATGAAACAACTCAATTGAGAAAAGTATTGTTTTATTTTTCGTGCTGGCTTTTTTTTATTTAAATAACTGAGTATGTTCACAATTCCATATTTCATTTTGAGGTAAAGAATTTCCAGATGCTTTAATGAGACTTTTAAAAGTACTTCATTCTCTGAATGAATTTATAAAATGTGCAATTCAATAGTTATCAACGGTACCAGGCTTATAATTTGATATGCTAGACATGCCATCAATGTGCCATCTATTTATGCTAAAATTAGATATCTGATGTAAATTCTACACTTAGTTTTTTGTTTATTTAAAGTTTTTTAAACTTCTGCTGACAATACTTGTTGTAAAATAATTAAACACCATAAGTTATACACTATGTTAACTACATGTGTATCAGTGTTATGAACAATGATAACAAACTGTTGTTTTCTCTATTGTTTTCCCCTAGTGTCAAAATCTGAATACTTGATTATGAAAGAGTGATACAAACCTATAGAAAGCTAACTGGAAAGCAGTCTGTATGTAACTATCTGGACTTAATTTTACAGATTTAGGAAAGTTTTTTCCATAGTCTGTAAATTTGGCTACTGTTAAATCTAGGTCTTTAACTTGCCTACAAATAACAACATTTCAATAAAACATTTGTTGACACTTTTATCTCAGTAAATTATGTTTGTAAATATGTGATTGCAAAGTTTATAACATGTTCAACACTACATATATACAGAATGTAACATTTTGCTTTCTCACAGCCAAACAGTAATTTTCAGGGTTAAGGTGGTACCTAACACTATAGGGAGATAACTCTGTAAAGTCAGCTAAACCTTTTAATTATGTTGTGTTGTAAAGGAAATATTAAGCTTCTCAATGATCAAAATTGGTGTTTGTCAAACTGCTATATAACCAGTGTAATTTTTCTGACAAAATGGCTGGTTCAAAATTTTTTTAATTTTTATATTTTTGTTAAAGGGTCAAAGTAAATACTTAGTCAAAATTTTATGAAAATTAAACGAGCCAAATTATTTTTAGGGAAAGTGTTGGGTACCACCTTAAACAGATAAAAAGGCAGATAAATATGTGCAAGCATAAAACGAGTTGTTGTTAAAATTCAAAATTGTGCAAATGTAGGACACCTGTACTCTACATTCGGAGATAATAAGCTGTTCAAAATTTTTTTTTTAATCAGTCTAACCATATTAAGTCAGATTAACTACCCCTAGGTCACATTCTAAACTGAGATGTGACACTTTCATTAATAACTAATGGCATGTGAAATTATATATAAGTACCTCGTATTCCATATGCTTAATTCTGGAACAGCCATAAGCATTCGTATCTTACAAACTTGTTAACTTACTTGTCTAAGTTTTTTTTGGCTTGGTCTATTGCCTCTAAAGATTTATTATCCAAGTTAAATTCTAGCTTCTCCACTGGTTTGACATTCTCTGCTGGCAGCCCTTCATCATGATCTGTTTTACTACAATACAGTCACAGATTAGTATTTATACAACCAACAACAAGTTATCCCTATGTTTAATACAATATAAATAGATTCTTGAATTGGTACATGTGGATTATTGGATTTATCAAATTGAGATAGTAAAATTTCAATAATTCAGCTATCAAGATTGAAGAAATCCTATAATCCACAAGCAAGTATGTAAAAAGTAAAATCACAAAAATACTGAACTCAGAGGAAAATCTAATCGGAAAGTCCATAATCACATGGGCAAAATCAAATGACAAAATACATAAACAAGCGTGCACACGCTGAAATGTCTCGCCTTTTTTACAAATCATTGATAATATGTTGATAGTCCTAAATATAAAGCTTAATTACAACTGTCACATAAACTCAACATTATCCAAGAAAACTTAAAACATTGATCAATAAACCATGACATTGAGGTCAAGGTCAGATGAACCATGCCAGGCAGACATGTACACCTAACAATTCTTCCATACAACAAATATAGTTGACCTATTGCTTATAAATTAAGGAAAACAGACCAAAACACAAACACTTTACACTCAGCAATAAAACGTGAAAATAAGGTCAAGGTCTAATAAAACCTGCGTGACAGACACATAGATCATAAAATATTTCCATACACCAAATATAGTTGACCTAGTGCATAAAGTACTCGAAAAATAGAACAAAACTCAAAAACTTAAATTTGTCCACTAAACCATGAAAATGAGGTCAAGGTCAGATGACACCTGTCAGCTAGACATGTACACCTTACAATCATTCCATACACCAAATATAGTAGACCTATTGCATAAAGTATAAGAAAAACAGACCAAATCACAAAAACTTAACTATAACCACTGAACCATGAAAATGAGGTCAAAGTCAGATGACACCTACCATTTGGACATGTACACCTTACAGTCCATCCATACACCAAATATACTAGATCTATATTGCTTATAGTATCTGAGATATGGACTTGACCACCAAAACTTAACCTTCTTCACTGATCCATGAAATGAGGTCTAGGTCAAGTGAAAACTGTCTGACAGGCATGAGGACCTTGCCAGGTATGCACATATCAAATTTAGTTATCCTATTACTTATAATAAGAGAGAATTTAACATTACAAAAAATCTTAACTTTTTTTTCAAGTAGACACTGAACCATGAAAATGAGGTCAAGGACATTGGACATGTGACTGACATAAACTATGTAACATGAGGCATCTATATACAAAGTATGAAGCATCCAGGTCTTCTACCTTCTAAAATATATAGCTTTGAAGAATTTAGCTAACGCTGTCACCATAGCCGCTGCCAGATCACTATCCCTATGTCGAGCTTTCTGCAACAAAAGTTGCAGGCTCGACAAAAACGAATGGACAAGAACTGTCATATTCCAGGCATTTTCAAATGTAGGAAAATGTTGATTAAACCTGGTTTAATAGCGCTTAACCTTTTACTTTGATGACAGTCTCATCATATTCTGTTATATTTACAATGATGCATACACTAAACAGACATAATAAATAAAATAGTCAAAATATTGGTATGTCTGTTTATCTGATGAAATCAAATAAATATTAATTTTTTATTAAAGAAAATCTCTATTTCTTCTACAAGAGACCAAATGGCACAGATATTAACAACCATAAGTAAAACAGCTGACAACAGGGCTTTTGTGTGACTTACCAGAATTCTGCTACATGATCCATGAGGCTGACAACAGGAGGTCCTTCCGCTGTTGTATGTTCATAACTCAAACCACAAATACCATTCCTACCAACCACAAACTGAAATCATTAAAAAAAAAAGAGTCAATCCCATATATAACTTCTGTAAGTTTGGTCAGGGTCAAAGTGGTGGACAACATGATTGAAAGCAATCCTACCAAGTATGAGAGATTTCTCTTAAACAGACTAAGAATAGTTGCACTCAATTTCATAAAGTGTCTTTGTAAAAATACTAGCACAAATATTCATAATTCCACAACTCCTGTAAAATTTGTCAAATCAAACAGTTAAGAGAATCTAAATACAATATATGTCCTACCAAATATGAAAACTATGTGTCCAACGATCTCCTAGCATTGAATTGTTTCGGATTAATGAAGCCCATTACCATTTGCCCTAAGGCCCTTATAAATATATTCTGTTAATTCAGCAGCTAAGTTCATTTTAGCAGTGGGTAGATTTTACAAATCCCTGTTTTTCATTCATAAATAAATTTGGGTAATTGGATGATTCCAGCTAAACCTTAATATCTTTCATTTATAGTTATTTAACACCATGGGGCAAGATATACATGTATAGTCAGGCCAAACTAATTGTTGCCTGCCACTTACCTGTATAGTTTTATCAAACCATCTGTTGCCTGTATTTAATTGACTGCCACCACCATGTAACATCATTTTAGCCGCTACACTTCTCTCGTCAGACATGTCCCCAGGCAAAAGTTCATCAAGACAGAGCACAAAAATACTTCTCTTTATATTCTGTATTGATGCTTTGTTTGTTTTATCTAAAATACATGTATAAGTAATAGTACAGTACATGAGTTAGATGCTCATACCTAAGTTTACCAAAACATAAATATAAAACTCCCATAAATTCAATTAATAGTGTTTAAATAATTATGACTGACATAACTCTATCATCACAAAAAATGTTTGCACTACAAAATAAACCAAACAATCACCATATACCCATATTACATTGAATATAAAATGAACATTACTTTGGAAGGATTATTTTTGAAATTTCAGGGACTCTCATCTTATTCCTCGTTTAACCAGACCGACTCTGACAGATTACATTTTCATCTGAAGAAAGCTATGGGCAAAAATGAAGAAAAAAAAATCCTTTTTTTAATTCATTTATTAAGATTAAGTAAAGAGTAGATTTGAGAGGAATGTGTGACCATAATATATTCAAAAAGTATCAATTATATATAAACATAAAAATTCAAAATTACATGATTATTGATGGGATTACTAAAATGTCAGTTTTAGTTCTGCAAATATTGATTATTTCCAATTGTACATACCTTTAACTAAATGATTATAAGCTTTAGCCCAGGTGTTTCTATTCTCAGAAGTCAGAATACCAACTGGTGTACTAGAATTTTTAGACATTTCAACTACTTTCTGCAGCTGGTTATAAATCTGGTCCACACTTAGAGGCTTGTGATTTTTACCATAGGCTTCTAATGAGAAAAACTAAATCAAAAACAAAACAATCATATTTAAGTTAATCACAAAACAATCATTATAAAATGTTCAGGCCTGTCAATAAGAAGCAGTACCCCATACATTTATATTGTACACTGATGATAACTTTAAACTTAATTAAGTGCTTGTTATATAAGGAATTTATTTATAGGAAAGTTCCAACTGCAAATGAGAAACCTATCACTTCATATAAAAGGTACTGCTAATAAAATATGATTGTTGTCTCATTGATGTATACCTAATTCTTCTCTCATTCTTTCTCTATAAACAAAATTCAAATGTCTGAAAATTGACAGTATTTATCAAATTTATTAAATATTTATTTTTAAAGAAACAAAAGACCTACATTCCCATGACCTTTTCACTAACTGGGAAGTATTTGTTTTTGAAGAAAGTTTTTTTCAATGCCAACATTATTTATTTTGCCTCACAGAGATTTTCAATGAGTAAACATCGTTTTAAAAAATTAAAACAACATGTTTGACAGACACCCTTGATGTTTTTTTATAAAAAGTAAAAAAAATATAAGTATGCTATACCCATGACATTCCAACAGTATGTAATTATACTCTTATGGAAGTGATAATGCCATAGAACAACATGTTTGACAGACACCCTTGATGTTTTTTTATAAAAAGTAAAAAAAATATAAGTAGGCTATACCCATGACATTCCAACAGTATGTAATTAAACTATTATGGAAGTGATAATGTCATAAAATTGATCAATTATAATTTCAAAAATTATTAAAAAAATAATTTAAAAAAGCACCTGCTATCTCGTTTTATTAAAAACAAGTCTAGTTATTTTTATGAGTTACAATTGATGAACAAAACGGATTAGCTATTTTAAAGAATTCAATTCTTTAAGGGTATTTAGTATTTAGAATAGCTCCTAACATTTGTACAAATTTGGTATTTGTTGTAGAATTTTCGCATTGGCAATAACAACACATCTTATAATATCTAAATTCAAATAAAGTTTAAAGTAAATTATGCACATAAATGTAATTTTTGAGATCAAAGAAGGGATAATTTCATAATTCCAGAACAATTCCTCTCAATGTATCCACTACTTACTGTATTATTGTGAATAACTGTAACATGGGTTGGAGGGTTTGGTTCATCAGGGGGAAAACACTCCCACATATCCTTCTTAAGTCCAGGTGTGCGGCAGGCAGATAAGATTTTATAAAACTGTGTCATACACAATGGATTCTTTCCCATATATTCTACTTCTAGTGTCTGTCTGTAATTAAATCATTTCATTATACAAGTATGGATATTCATTGATATAAAAAAAATAATGATGTGCTGTTCTGTACACCAAAAAAAAGAACATTTAGGCCACACAAATTTGATTCCTTGTTCGACAGACCCGCCTGCACCTATTTTTTCAAAACAGAAAAATTTTTAGTTTTATATTCCCGCTTGCCGCATCCGGAAATGTAATCATGTCCATTTCCAGCACCGTTTTTGTTGTTGTAAATATTGTAAAAAGATATTAACACTTGTTTTTAAAATCACAGTCTATAACGATATTAAACATATAAGCACCCCACCACACTGTGTAAATATCAGTGATAATATTTGTTTCTGCATGAAACCCATTTATCCCAGTGGGAGTGCTCCGATATAAAAAATATAACAGAGAAAAATACCTGGACAGAACAAAACATTGGTTTCCTTCCCCCTTACTTATTAACATACACTATAACAATATATCATTTTACCAGACCACGGTTTGCGGAAGTAGTCAAGAAGACAATATTATGTTTTTCAGGGGTTGACAGGATACACGTGATCGTTGTTAGTTTCAACTTCAATATTATTATGCAAGCAGATGTAATAAACAATGATTTCATACATTATTTTTTTTTTTTACACTCTATATAGGGCTTTATTTATGATCTTATTCCAGAGTGCACAATTCTTATTCTACATATTTCACCTTTATCAAAATTAGGAAATCTGTTTGGTCGTCCCATTTTGTTGTAGGGATGTTTAGATTAAGTGTCGAGTTAATATGTATATTATTTTGTGTTGTCTGCGAGAAACAAATCATTTTTCTGATCTAGTAACTAAATTCAAAACCAATATAGATAATGTAGTCCGGCGGCTTTGTAAAAAATTGTGCACATCCTGTTACAAGCATGAAATTTGGCATAGACCTTCCTCAACTATTACTCTTTTATTTCAGATAGGGAGGCATTTGAAAAAAAAAGTCTCACTTCCGGTAAAATTCAAAATGGCGGACGTTATACTTAACTCAGCCCAATATCGAAGGCTAGCGTGTAAAAATGTCCTATTATCATGCTACTATCATAATATTTGGTACAGACCTTTGTGTTTTACTACTTTTGGATAAATTAAATAGATTAGATGTCTTCAGAAACCCCACTTCCGGTTAAAATCCAATATGGCGGACATTGTACTTAAATAAGCTTATTTTTTAGGGAGGGTAATTGAAATGTGTTTTAACGTATTGCTACTATAATTACATTGTGTATGAACCTTTCTTTGGTGCTTCTGATGGAGACAATGTATAGACATATGTCTTAAAAACCCTTACTTCCGGAAGTATCAAAAATGGCGGACAGAGAAATATCAATTTTTTATTCAAATTTTCAACTTTCTTCAAAATGTAAAGAAAATGATTTTATTTTGTGCTGGTCATTAAACTTTTGGCTTTAAGTTATCCCCAAAACCACTTATTCTAGCATGTTGTAAATGCTAAGATATAAAGTTGACACTTCCGGTAAAAATATGACGTAAATTTTGAAGATGAGTCCTCAATCTATTTCTTCGATGTAGAGTTTTGGATAGATTGATTTAAACAAAATAAAATCACTATAGTACTAAAAAATATTTAAAACTACTTCTATTTGGCCAAGAATACATGCTTATTCACAATCACCACCACATGCACACAAGACAGTGCACGGGAGACCCGATTTTACACATTAAAAATAACCGCGGCATCCTTTCTTACATCCATAATGTACAAGCTTCTGAAAAAATGATGAGGTCTCAGAAAGAGTTTTTTTTTAAAGGGACCCTCTTTGTCCCTTCGCAATCCATTAGTGACAAGACTAGGTAGCATAAGAGTCAATCCAAAGCTCGTCTCACTAAACACCTGCATTAGTATATTACACGTTTTACATGCTTGAAAAGACTAGAACAAGTCGTGGGAATAGCCTCACTTAAAATGAGATTTCCCTTTTGTGCAAAAATTGACTTTCTTGGTTCGTTAATCATGTTAGATCTGATAAGTTTGTACAGTACAACCCCGGTGATTTAGGCTGATCAATCATCATTCTTTATGTTAAAGTCACATCTTCAAATACCATTAATGTCTCCCACGCAGTCTTTTTTTTCCTTTTCAAGCAAAGAGAGAACAGTATCACAACCCGTCATAAGGTATTGGTCAGAAATAAAAGTGTGTGATCACTCATTGCCTAGTGCATTTGAAAGGCCATTGATAGATATTAATCCAAAGATTTTTGCCTCCCCAAATACAATCAATAGTTCGTCTGCCCCTTTGTTACGGAATAGCGAAATACTGGTAGTTTTAAAGCTGCGAAAAGAAGCAAGGGCAACATTTAGGGGAAAGGGAATACACAGACGAACCCAGGATTAAAAACATCCTCAAAGATGGGAAAGTTTTCTGAGAGATGACGACAGTAAGAAAGAACTTTTAAGTTTTCATTCACAGGAGCTTGCTCAATACAATTTTGAGTACAAGGTAGTTGAAGCAACAAATGCTCAGGATGTTTAGTGTTATCCACCACTTGATGATGTTTCAAGTTTAGCACCATGTTTACACGAAGAGACTGACACTAGAATCAAGATAGATGTGTCTGATGCAGTGAAACATAGACTTAACTGAGTCATGACTCAAACAGTCGATACTGATGTCATTGCTGTTTCGCTATTCCGTGACATAGGGCAGACAAACTTTGGTTTGCATTTAGAAGGGGAAAAGTATAAGATATATATCAATCAATGACCTTTCAAATGCACTAGGCATTAAAAGATAACACGTTCGCTGGAAAAGGAACTGCGTTGGTGACATTAATGGAGTTTGAAGATGTGACTATAGCATTTAGAATGATGATTGACCAGCCAACATCACCATATGGATTTGATGTTTAATGTCATTGAAAACGATACGTGGTTTTGTTGGAAGATAAAAAAAAAAGAAACAGATAAGGTTAACAAGGCAAGAAAATATGTGTTTTTGCAGAATTTATTAAGATGTGAGAAACAATACCACAGTCTTTGTAAATGTTGGAAATCAGCTCTCCGATTGTGAATTGCGGCCTACTGAGTATGCTGATTGGGTATTATGTCCTTACCTAAATAAAATACCTTGAAACTGAAATACGAGTGGATGAAGTCTTGGATGCGTATGGTAGTTATAGCAACAAATGGTCAGGATATTCTATCTTATCCACCACGTAATGTATTTCAAGTTCAGCACCAAGTTCACATTTAGAGGCAGACACTAAAATCATGGTGCATGTGTCTGATGCAGTGAAACACGCACTTAAACGAGTCATGATTCGAACAGTCGTTAATGATGATGTTGTCAATACTGTTTCGCTATTCCGTGACATAGGGGTAGACGTTGTGTTTGGGAGGGCAAAAGACTTTGGATTAATATCTATCAATGGCCTTTCAAATGCACTAGGCAATGAGTGATCTGGGTGATCTGAAACACTTATTGTTATCCATGTCTTTACCTGTTGTGATATGGTTCTCTCTTTGCGTGAAAGGGGGGAAAAGACTATGTGGGAGACATTGGTTGCATTTGAAGATGTGACTTTAACAAAAAGAATGATGATTAATCAGACTAAATCACCGGGGTTTTACTGTAAGATCGCACAAACTTAGCAGATGGGTATAACATGGTTAACGAAGCAAGAAAATAACTATTTGCGCAACAGGGACGGCTTTTCGAGGCTATTCCCTCAACTTGGTCTAGTCTTTTCCAGCATGTAAATAATGCAATATACTTAGGCAGGTGTTTAGGGAGACGAGCTTGGGATTGGCTCTAATGCTACCCACTCCAGGCGGGGACAAAGAGGATAACTTTTGAAAAACTCTTTTTGAGGCCTCATCATTTTGTCAAAAAGCTGATACATTGTGGATGTAAGAAAGGATTCCGCGGTCATTTTTAATGTGGAAAATCGGGTATCCCGTGCACTGCGATGTGTGCATGTCATGGTGACTGTGAATAAACATGTATTCTTGGCCAAATAGTAATAATTTTAAATAATTTTTAGTACTATAGTGATTTTATTTTGTTTTAATCAATCTATCCAAAACTCTAAATCGAAGAAATAGATTGAGGACTCATCTTTGAAATTTACGTCATATTTTTAACCGGAAGTGTCAACTTTATATCTAAATATTTACAACATGCTAGAATAAGTGGTTTTGAGGATAACTTTAAGCCAAAAGTTTAATGACCAGCACAAAATAAAATCATTTCTTTACATATTGAAAAAAATGAAAATTTGAATAAAAAATTGATATTTCTCTGTCCGCCATTTTGTATATACCCGGAAGAAAGGGTGTTTAAGACATATGTCTTATGCATTGTATCCATCAGAAACACCAAAGAAAGGTTCATACACAATGTAATGATAGTAGCAATACGTTAAAACACATTTCAGTTACCCTCCCTAAAAAATAAGCTTATTTAAGTACAATGTCAGCCATATTGGATTTTAACCGAAAGTGGGGTTTCTGAAGACATCTAATCTATTTAATTTATCCAAAAGTAGTAAAAAACAAAGGTCTGTACCAAATATTATGATATTAGCATGATAATAACACATTTTTACACGCTAGCCTTCGATATTGGGCTGATTTAAGTATGACGTCCGCCATTTTGGATTTTACCGGAAGTGAGACATTTTTTTCAAATGCCTCCCTATCTGAAATAAAAGAGTAATAGTTGAGGAAGGTCTATGCCAAATTTCATGCTTGTAACAGGATGTGCACAATTCGTCTGAAATATGCTTGTAGCCGCCGGACTAATGTTAACATATATATTTTATTGAACTGTGTAAATTAATCGGAATGCGAATGACAACATGCACCTACAATTCTTTTGTGTGTTTCCCGTTTCGGTAACACATGACATTTGCGCGGGAACTTCTTACATAAACATCGTTTTTGGATTATTGAAACATGTGATTTTTGGAGGTAATGTGATATTATTTATAATTCAATAGTACATAATTTTACGTCAG
Source organism: Mytilus galloprovincialis (assembly GCF_965363235.1). NCBI lineage: Eukaryota > Metazoa > Mollusca > Bivalvia > Mytilida > Mytilidae > Mytilus > Mytilus galloprovincialis. Next base: position 25,451,893 of record NC_134839.1, on the reverse strand, counting down.
GTTTGTACACATTAAGTCTCTTGTCAGTGGCGGATCTAGGGGAGGGGGGATTCCGGAGGTTGAACCTCCCTTTTTTGTTGACGATCAATTCATTTGGATAGGGATATCAGTTGGAACTGACCCTTTATCCTGGGTTAGGATCCCCTTTTAAAAATGGCTGGATCTGTGTCAGCTAGTCAAGTCAGAACCGAAACACATTAATGGCAGATCTAGCCATTTTGAAAGGGGAGTCCAACCATGTCCCCTTTCAAATGCATTGATCACCCCACAAAAGGGGCGATTCCAACCGGGAACCCTCCTGCTGGATCCGCCACTGCACACTACTCGGACCTATGTTATTTAGTGAGTGATGCGAAAAAACTCAATTTAAATTAGGTCCCCCTTTTTGAAAAATTACTAAATCCGCCTCTGCTTATCCTGGGTGAGGCCCCCCTTTTAAAAAATGGTTACTCTAATCTAAACTGAAACACATCAGTGGCGGATCCAGCCATTTTGTGGAAAGGGGGGGGGGGTCCAACCATGTGCCCATTCAAATGCATTGATCACCCCAAAAAAGGGGCGGTTCCAACTGAAATCCCTCCCCTGGATCAGCCACTGCACATTACTTGGACCTATGTTAGTTCGTTACATGTAATTACTTAAGTGATGCGAAAACAACTCAATTTACTAATAAACTTCCTTATTAAAGAAACTTATATAAAAGTAAACATGTTCATTATATTTTGCTGTGTGAAATTGCTTATGCGGGAAAGACCCATTACAACCCGACCATAGAGGAGACAACAGCTGAAGGCCACCAATGGGTCTTCAATGCAGCGAGAAGCTCCCACACCCGGAGGCGTCACAACAAACCCGTTCTAGAAATAATTTGTGAATGAAATTGGTAAATACAGTTATTCTTGATCTTCATACAATTTAAGGGCATTTCCAAAAAGTCCTAAATATAATGCTTTATGCATCTGAAAAGGGTTGAAAATAACACTGGAAAATCATCGTTTTTCCTCTAGCATAGTTTGTACGTGCAGTATAGGTGTATTTTAAAGGCACAACAGTGAAGCCGCCGTATAATACTTCAATCGAACCGATTTACTTTTTGAAGTTTAATTACTATACTATATAAAAATATTAATTTTCGCAAACCATTTACATGTAGGTCACGGAAATTCCAAAATATGGCATCAGTAAGGAGAGTTGTACAAATAATGTAAATACACAGAACCCCCATCCAATTCATCTTTAACTAAAAGTATTCATCATTTTCTATTTTATATGTACTAACAATATTCCATTTTTCTATAATTTGGATTAAAATGTGCAAAAATCTGAGTTAGAATAGGTCGAATGCCCCAAATAAACATTCCCTGATTGGTTGAAGCACTGTGGTGCCGATGTAAAGCATAGCAAGCCTCGATATAAAGCACACGCTTCACAGGAATAATTGAGGAGAGTTTTACAAATAATGTGAATACACAGACCCTCAATCCAATTTATGTACTGCTAAAAATAATCAAGTGTTCATCATTTTCTGTTTTAATTCTGCTAACGACATTCTATTTTTTCTATAATTCCATTTGAAATAAGTGAAACCCCGCAATGAAAAAAGGTCGCCTCAATGATGTAAAAGCAACCCAAAAAATTTCCGTTAATATGTTAACATCTTCAACTTCGACCCTGGGTTCAAAGGGTTAATAAACCGATTCACAAACAGAGATATCCTTTCGCTCAAGTGAAGTACAGCTGTATACAGGCAACTTCGTTAACAAAAATATATACAAACTTTATCAGTAATATATATTGTCATGCTTCTGCATATCCAGGTTTTTTTGTATGCTGAACTTCAGTCAAATTCAATTCTATACAAACTTTATTACATAAAGCAATAGGAGTAAGAATATTTTTTTGCGCCAATTTAACCGTGACCAGCATCATCGTCAGTATCAAAATTGTTTATCGTAATCATTGTGAAATTTCACTGACATAGGGTTTATTAATATAGAGTAATTTTGGTAAGTATGGCTTATTTATGTTAAAGTTCTCCAGATGTGCTTCTCTAGACATCTTTGACAGTCAGTTTAATTCCATTTATCTCAATATTATCCCCGATGACAGAAATGTCAACCCGACCTATTCGTGTCAAAAGTGAAAATCTAATCTTTTTGATGAACTAATTTCTTCTAAAAATAAACATGCATTATTTCTGTATTATTTGATAAGGCCACTTTTTTTTATTAGTTGGTTTACGGGATTCTTCTTAAAAAAGGAAGGATAGGAGGTCGAAAAAAAATAAAAATAAAAATAATGAAAAAATATAGGGTAGGAGGTCGAAAAAAAAATAAAAATAAAAATTGGAATTAATGCTGGTTTTTTTTTACCAAAATGGAGAGAAACAACAAACAATGACATTACTCTATATAATAGTGTATTATACTAACAATGTATGCAGATCGTTTCATAATTTGGTATTAATTCTTGCTGTTTTATTTTAAATTAAATGTGTTACAAGGAGTCAAATGTCAATGTAGATTGATGAAAGAAGATATATATATATTAAATGTCCCTGATGAAAGGGAAGTGTCTTTTACAATTGCATTTCTCTTTGTTCTGTGTATTTATTTATCAAATTTAGATCAGGGAGTGACAAAATTCCTCATAACACAATACAATTTTATTGAGGAAATACCATATGCGCTCTGCAGGTCATATGCCTTCATATGTGGTACATGAAAACATGTCCTTTTTAGGCTTTTTATGCTATTTTACACTGCTATAAGTATTAGCTTATATCTCGAAGTGTCCTGTGATTGTCCCTTTTTATAAATGTTGAAGTGATTTTAATTGTCCTGCATTCTATGACAGTAATACATGTTCTGATTTTGTGTTGGGATATTGTTCACCATACCCCATCTCTGTTCCATTAAATCTTAATGGGTACCGTGGGAAGGTATTTATATAATAAGGCCAATTAATGACACCCATCCCTGGCAGCAAGTTAAAAGATCCTTCCCTTTAGTGACGTCTGGCAAGGCTATTTAAAAACAAATCTGGGATGCCAGAAAGCCTTGCCAGACGTCATAATTATTTGTACTAGTACCTGTAATGGAACTAAAACAGCCCCTTTCAACGGGTCTCAGACTTTCTGATCAACACTTGAACCAAAGTTGACCCGCGGTCAACCTCACTGACAGTCTGAAACAGGGATTCAAACACGGGCACTTGTATTCCCTATCAAAATATGTTTGTTGTTAGAATATACACAAGTAATAGCTTTTCAAACTAGAGGCTCTTAAGAGCCTGTGTCGCTCACCTTGGTCTATGTGCATATTAAACAAAAGACAGATGGATTAATGACAAAATTGTATTTTGGTGATGATGATGTGTTTTTAGATCTTACTTCACTGAACATTCTTGCTTCTTACAATTATCTCTATCTATAAACTTGGCCCTATAGTTACAGAGGAAAATTTTCTGTTAAAATTTACAAAAATTTACAAAATTTATGAAAATTGTTAAAAATTGACTGTAAAAGACTTATTTGTAGATCTTACTTCGCTGAACATTATTGCTGTTTACAGTTTATCTCTATCTATAATAATATTCAAGATAATAACCAAAAACGGCAAAATTTCCTTAAAAATTACTAATTTTGGGGCAGCAACCCAACAACGGGTTGTCCAATTCAACTGAAAATTTCAGGGCAGACAGATCTTACCTTGATAAACAATTTAACCCCCATGTACGATTTGCTCTAAATGCTTTGATTTCAGAGTTATAAGCCAAAATCTACATTTTACCCCTATGTTCTATTTTTAGCCATGGCGGCCATCTTGGTTAGTTGGCCGGGTCACCGCACACATTTTTCAAACTAGATACCTCAATGATGATTGTGGTCAAGTATTGTTAAACTTGGCTCAGTAGTTTCAGAGGAGAAGATTTTTAAGGCATGTCTGTTCACATTTACATACTCACTCATCAACCATAATTTTATAGTCCAATACTCCAGCCACAAGTTTGGCAGCATATCTAAAATAAAAGTCAGTTTAATATTACATCTTATAATAGAAATACTTCTTTATTCAATTAGTATGGAACCAGGTGCTCCGCAGGGCGCAGCTTTATACGGCCGCAGAGGTCAAAACCCTGAACAGTTGGGGCAAGTATGGACACAATATTCAAGCTTGATACAGCTCTGAATTGGGATTGTGATCAAATTTTTCAAATGATAATATGAGTTTCTGACACAAAACAAATGTCAAGATATTACAAATCTATTGCGCAATATTGTGCAATTAAAGATTCCTTCTTCAAACTTTTCAAAAATTTGGAATTTGAGAAATTTGGAGAAAAAAAAAATTGAAAACTACTACCACCCCCTTTTTTTTTGCAATTAGTCCAAAACCTAAAACCTGACATTTTTAATACATAATTTACAAGAAGGGTAAGGGAGGTAAACCAAACATACCCTATATTGTATGTTAAATGTTTTTGAATTACCTCCCTTACACTGCTTTTTGTCTAGATTGTCCATTGACCAGAAAAAACTACTTTTTCCCTGTTTTTGCCCCTATTTCCAAAACATTTTGAGCCATGACTCCCCAGAGGCAATACTTACTATCTCTTCATGGTATGGAAACTTGTTGTATAATTTCAGAGAGACTCATACACTTAAACACCAGTTATTGTTTAACAAGAGTGCACACGCTGAAATGTCTCGCCTTCTTTACTAATCATTGATATTATGTTGATAGTCCTAAGTATAAAGCTAAGCTTTATTACAACTACCACACAAACAGAACATTAACCAAGATAACTAAACAAAGACCAATGAACCTTGAAAATGAGGTCAAGGTCAGATGAACCATGCCAGGCAGACATGTACAGCTAACAATGCTTCTCTAAAACATATATAGTTGACCTATTACTTGTAGTTTAAGAAAAGTAGACCAAAACACAAAAACTTAACACTGTGCAATCATCCGTGAAAATGAGGTCACGGTCAAATAAAACCTGCGGGACTGACATAAAGATCATAAAATATTTCCATACACCAAATATAGTTGACCTATGGCATATAGAATTAGATAAAAAGACCAAAACTCAAAAACTTAACTTTGACCACTGAACCATGAAAATGAGGTCAAGGTCACATGACATCTGCCTGCTAGACATGTACACCTTACAATCATTCCATACAACAAATATAGTAGACCTATTGCATATAGTATGAGAAAAACAGACCAAAACACAAAAATTTAACTATAACCACTGAACCAGGAAAATGAGGTCAAGGTCAAATGACACCTGCCAGTTGGACATGTACACCTTACAGTCCTTCCATACACCGAATATACTAGCCCTATTGCTTATAGTATCTGAGATATGGACTTGACCACCAAAACTTAACCTTGTTCACTGATCCATGAAATGAGGTCAAGGTCAAATGAAAACTGTCTGACGGGCATGAGGACCTTGCAAGGTACGCACATACCAAATATAGTTATCCTATTACTTATAATAAGAGAGAATTCAACATTACAAAAAATCTGAACTTTTTTTTCAAGTGGTCAGTGAACCATGAAAATAAGGTCAAGGACATTGGACGTGTGACTGACGGAAACTTTGTAACATGAGGCATCTATATACAAAGTATGAAGCATCCAGGTCTTCCACCTTCTAAAATATAAAGCTTTTAAGAAGTTAGCTAACGCCGCCGCCGCCGTAGCCGCCACCGGATCACTATCCCTATGTCGAGCTTTCTGCAACAAAAGTTGCAGGCTTGACAAAAACTACAAAAATGCTTATTTTGGGTCCCCCTTTTGGCCCCTTATTCCTAAACTATTAAAAAAATCCCAGCTTTCCTTTAGTGGTAATGAACCATCTGGTAAAAATTTGTAGAGATCCATTCACTAAAACTAAAGTAATTGTCCGGAAACTAAATGCGTCTTCGGACGACACAGAGAATGAAGACACAGACGGAGACGACATGATAGCATTTTAAGACGAAAAATATTTTTTGCAGTTTTATAAAAATTGCTACCACATTATGTAGTAACATGAATTAATAAATAAATGATAATAAAATACTTTCCTTTTCTGCTCAAGTGTAGAAACTGTACCAGTGTGTGTTACATATTTTGTAAATTTTTATGTCAGAAACAAAGCTATTACACAAGATTTATAACCATCATAAAATTCTGGCAAGAATTTGTACACAAGAGCACTAACAATGCAATTTTCTATAAAATCAATATTTCCAAGAGGACATTACTCTGATTTTCAAAATTTGTTTCAGATATTGATGATATAAACCTATAAAATAAATTTCATACAAATCTGCCAAAAATAAACCACATGAAAGTGCAAATAATGTAATTTTCAATATCTTAAATATTTGCAAAGGCATGATAGAAAGGGACAGACAGACAGATGGGCAGATGTCCTCTATTTCTATGTCCTAACAGCATCACACATCTGTGAGTCTATAGCTATAGAATCACTGTTTTACACCTAAGATGTCAAAAGGTTTCTGTGTGATAATGACCCCATTCCCTATTCTTATCCCTTTGTCCTGTGGTTTCATTCTACTATAAATCAGTTGTCATTCATGAGTATCAGGGGTTTTTTTAACCGCACAATTTCAAGATAAACCTGAACCAACAACCTCTAATTATAGCCTTTGTCATGTAGAATCTATGTACAATATTAGAGCAATGAAAGAAAAATATGAACTTTTTTGTATGAGGCTGAGAAACTGGGGAAGAGCTAGTTTCTACCAAGCCCTTCCCCAGTTTTGCACTGAGTACAAAAAAGTGACATGATATTCGGTTGTAATACACTTTTTCAACGGTTTACACGCGAGGATTTTGTCACATGGCGTGTACACGCTTTTCACCACTTTACACGCTTTTTCGGTCTTTTCATTTTTTGGTCGTTAGTGATATCGCTATTCTCGGTTTTTTTCATGCTGTATTGTTTATTTTTCTATATGAAACTGTAAAAGGTAAGTAGTTTGTGATTAGTTTTAACGATTTTGTGACTTTCTTTCAAATTCACTGGATAGGGGAAATGTGCACAGAAAGAGGTCACTTTCAGGGCCTGTACCGTCGTCTAAAGTGCAGATTGTTAAGCCAAAACGATGTGTACGGCAAGATTCAAGATTTATAAATTATATTTTGGAGTTCGAGTTTAAATGATCGAGTGACAAGTAACGCATAATTTGTGCATTCTATGTTGCAATGATCAAAAAACAATACATGTGAGAGGAGAAATACAATGTAGCTATTTGAATAAGCATTTTAACATGTTTATCCAACATGTCCAATGGAAATCAAATTTATAAAACATTTTTCTTTTTCAATTTCAGTTTCAAATCTAGCCAACATGGCAACAGATTTCTACAGGCCATGGGGATAAAAATATCACAGAACTGTTGGATCAGCTCTCATAGTACCAGCTTTCTTCTGATGAACTACCCAGTTTTAACCAGGCAATAGCAATGGAGCAATGGCAGAGATAAAAGATGACATTTTACATTGCCAAAAAAAATCATTATGACATTCTTTCAAATCTTGATGAAGCTAATTCAGTCAAATATCAATTCCTACTGTGGGAGAGCCTTTTCAATTATAAAGATATTGACACTGAATTCTGATCAGAACTTGACCATGTTACACTTGTATTGTGTGCTGTTATCAAATAAATGTAACTAAACTTGAAACTGGCAGTTGTTTTGAATATGTGCCTAGTGGTGGTGCTTTAAAAGCAACATACATGTAACAGACCACTGTTTAATACAATAAAAGTTCACAGTAGAATATATATTGTTTTTTTATATTCACAAATTTGTATGAAATTATAAACATTACCACATTCATATTAACAAGTCCGCATCTACGTCACGCGTTTTCACACGCTTTTTGACATGTCATGTCATGTTATGACATGATTTCCCATTGTCAGAGGTTGACATGTATGAGTTTATACTTTTATGACATTGACCTAAATATTTTTTTTATACTGCAACTAGTTATGTTTATTTCCTAAATATAGTAACATAGCTTTATTTTTAGCAATGTCAATTTCATCATGGAGCACTTTTCTACAATCAGGGGTTCAATATAAGGGAAGAAAATAAGTTTAAAATTTGTGTTTAAATAGCTACCAATGTATTAATTTAAGTTGTAGTATGAAAACAATATTAGGTCAATGTCATAAAAATATAAACTTTTTTGTATCAGCAAAAAAATGGGGACGGGCTCAACACAACCTCACCCTTTCTCAGTTTCTCACCCTCGTACAAAAAAAATTATATTTTTATGACATTGACCTAATAATATATAGTTATCTTATACCTAAGTTGTCCAGCTGTATCTGTATAATTCTGTTTTGGTAAAACAATTCCAGGACTGACGTGAATTACTACAGGATTTCTGAATTCTAAATAAGCTACACTGGCCCACCAGTCTGATAACTGAAACATAAAATAAATGATTTTAACACTGCCTTTCTGTAATGTACAAATATGAAATACTTTCAAAATTGAAAAGGATTTTAATTTCACCAATCCAAAACACAATTTCTAATTGATTTAAGAATATTCCAGTTAGTAAGTCACAAGCCTAACAATTCTGGAATAACAAATCAAATCTCAATCTCAATTTTGACTTTTTGACAGAATTTTGAACAGATATTTTTTTTTGTACGTAGCTTTGAATATTTAAAGACAAAAACATCTAACTACAATGTAGATCAAAGACTAAAAACTGTCAAACTTTCTAAGTGTGGAGAGCCCTTTGACATATCAATAGTGTAGACACCTGTCTATTGTTGTAGACACCTGTCTATTGTTGTAGTCACCTGTCTATTGTTGTAGACACCTGTTGTAGACACCTGTCTATTGTTGTAGACTGTATTTTGACATAGAGATGTTATTTGATTGGTTGTGTTAGATTTCTGTCTCATTTCAATTCCATCATTCACATCTTTTTATTCTAACTCTTTTTTAAGAAGATTTACACATTTTACTTATATCTCAAACCTTTTATCATGTTTATGGAAAATAAAGAAATTAACGTCTGCTTATAATTGAAAATGACGACATCTTACCCAGTTTACTTCCTTTGTAGCTCTTTCTTCTAAGAACTTCTGTAATTTTGGTCCAGAATCCTTTCTGAACTCCTCAACATACTGTAATTATAAGTATATTGGTCAACAAGATATCTTTCCAATATCAGACCTGAACATGGTAGACATTTGAGCTATTGGACAGTACTGTATGGGTTAATCTCATTGTATAAAACCAAACAGTTGTCTATAATCATGATAATGATTATCATGATTAACATAATTATCATGATTATAGACAACTGTACGGTTTTATACAATGAGATTAACCCATATAGTATGGTCCAATTAATTGCTAACATCCACTTTATTTGAAATTTGGTGGATAGTTGTCTCATTGGCTATCATACCATATCTCCTTATTTTTTAATAAAAAAGATGCCACCAACAGTCTTCTTCAGACCTACATAATCATGATAATGGTCTCTTTAAAAGAAACATTACAAAATAAGTGTAATTATAATAGTATATTTTCATTATACAATTCTCCAAAGTGCTGTGTTTTTTTAACTGGCATATGTATTATGTTTTATATTGTGTTATTAATTCAGTCATTAATCACAACTTCACTGATACATGTATTTTAAATAGCATTTAAAAAATGTAATAATTAGGATTTTTTTTCAAAATCTAACATCATGAAAATCTTGACCTTTGGTATAGTTGGAGTTCTTTAGAAATGTTTAGCATCATAGTCATTTGTGACATTTCATGAGTATGAATAAATAAAACAAGAGGCTGTCGAGTGACAGCAAACCGGATTTTCCTGCAGAGGTAAAACCCTGAACAGTTGAGCAAGTATGCACATAAACTTTTAGCTTAATTATTGACAATTTACCAAAGAAAAAAATCCAATATAACAAATAATGATAAAACTTGATATGGTACATATGTAATATAAATGTTTGTTTTTTTAATTTCCTGTATATATAAAAAAGAAGATGTGGTATGATTGCCAATGAGACAACTGTCCTCAAAAGACCAAAATGACACAGACATTAACAACACTATAGGTCACCGTACGGCTTTCAACAATGAACAAAGCCCATACTGCATAATCAGCTATAAAAGGCCCTGATAAGATAATGTATAACAATTCAAACGAGAAAACTAATGGCCTTATTTATATAAAAAAATGCACGAAAAACAAATATGTACATGTAACACATAAATAAACGACAACCATTGAAATACAGGCTCCTGACTTGGGACAGGCACATACATAAATAATGTGGCAGGGTTAAACATGTTAGCTGGATCCCAACCCTCCCCTAACCTGGGACAGTGGTTTAACTCATCAGATGGGCAAAAATACAAGTGGACGTGGCCGGGTACTTATACATCCCGACACAAAAAGGCACAATGAACAGATATAAGAGTACTCTCAGTTATCTGACAGCTAGTTCAAAGCCACTAACAACTAATAAAATCAAAGTGCTGGATAGCACCTCTGGAAAGTTTGCAACTGTAGCTGTGTGTTATTCCAAAAAGATTATAGACCGACGAGACGTGTATTATTTCAAAAATGTATTTCATCACAGCTTGGATGTTTTAAACTAAATCATTGTCTTGTCAGTAATTATCAAAAATCACCTTTTTCATGTTTGTCATAAAAAGTTTTGATATTTTCTATTGCAACCTAAAACTGTAGATCTAAAATATTGAAATATACAGAAAGCTCTCACTGATAATTTCTTTTTAAGTACCCATGCCATGTCAACATCAAGGGCCTGTGAATTAGTATTTTTCTATTGGTTTAGATCCTTCATATTTGTTTTTAGTAAATTAACACGTAAGTTTTTTTGTTTGAATTGCTCCACATGTTTCCTATCGGGGCCTTTTATAGCTTTCTGCATGTATATGGTACAGATATTTCTCATCATTGACGACAATATGGTGTCCTATAATTATTTATACATTTTCCTCCTTTGAACTCTTTTGGATAGCATTGGTTCTTTGCAAAAAATACCACATCCTTTTTTATAAATAAGACAGTTACAGTAACTTAAATCAATACAACTGTAATGAAAGTGAATTTATATTAAAGGCTTTTATCAAAAATAGGGAACGTGTCCATGGGACACAAATGATGCCCCCGCTAGCATTAATGTTATAAAGGGTCACAACTCAAGAACTGTAAATGTGCATGACGCTACCAAAATGTGTACTTGATCTGAGTTATGGGGTAATAAGCATTGTGTAAACATTCTAATTACACAGTATTGCGCAATAGATTTGTTAGATCTTGGCCTTTTTTTTTGTGTCAGAAACCTATATATTATGTCAAAAATTTGATCGCAATCCGAATTCAGAACTATATCAAGCTTGAATGTTGTGTCCATACTTGCCCCTAACTGTTCAGGGTTTCGACCTCTGTGATCGTATAAAGATGTGCCCAGCGGAGCATCTGGTTCCATTTGTAACGAGGCACAACCCTAGAGCAGTAAAAATTACTCCACCAAAATTCAAGATTGATCTTTGTTTTTTTGTTAAAAGTATTCACTGTATACATTTCATAACATTTGTTTGAGCGAACTTAAGTTAGATAACTGAAACGAAAATATTCAGCAATTTTTTACATATATGTAAAGGGGCATAACTCTAAAATAGTATAACTATCGCGACCAAAATTCAAACTTGATCAGTGTTTGTGGTAATGAGCATTGTGTATACAATTCATAGCATTTGGTTAAGACAAACTAAAGTTAGAGAACAGAAACTAAAATTTCCAGCAACTTTCCCATTTGTAAAGTAGCATAAAATGCTAGAATGGTAAAAGTGACGCAACTAAAATTCAAACTTGACTTGTGAATTGTGATAATAAGCATTGCGTATAAGTTTCAAACAAGTTGGTTCAGGCAAACTAAAGTAAGAGAACAGAAACGAATTTTTGGATGTACGGAGGTACATGTACGTACAAGTAAGGGAAGGACGTACATACTTACAGTAGAACAAGGATAAAACTCAATACGGTGGGAGCATAACAACAGCAGTATGACCACAGGAATAAAAAGTTTATATACACTAGAGTCATAGAGGTGCTTATAACCTGCAACACATTTAGTTGCTGTTGTGAAATTAAGCATGGTCTTATGAGTTAAGAACATTTGAGAATTTTTGTTTTCAGCCATTAATTTGATATATTAAGGTAATCATTGCCTCTGTGTTTGGGTGACAAAGCAATTGAAGTCTATTTATATAGGGCATTGTATGCCTTAAAACTTTTCCAGATGCACAGGCCGCGGTTTGTCTGTAATCTATCTAAATTTTGAGGTGAAAATGCAGCCATTTTAGCCAAAGGGTACACATCATGAACCTTAATCATTTCTATAGAACTTGTCTTGATACCCTCATGAGCTATAATATTCGAAGAAGTAGATGTTGACTCGGTTGCTTTTAATACGGATGCTATATGATACGAATTTACAATAATACACCAGAAGTGGTATGATGTAAATTATTTGAAGAAGACTGAAGAAGAACTGACGTTGGGCAGAAGAACTGACGTTGGGTCAATGTTTTTCTGCTGTCAGTTTGATCCAATTGAGCATGCTGAACGAGTAAAGTTCCTTATCACTTTTCAATTTTCCGACGGCTAGGTCAAAATGTCAACTTCTTCTCGCATTTTAATCAGTCATTCCCGATTTTTCGATACACTCGGGATTTTACCACGTTTACGTACGTACATATAGTACACAGGTAAAAGTAGAGCAGGGAAATGTTCATTCATGAAATATTCATGAATGAATGAAAACGCAATCTCGCGTAGATTTCTTGTGATTTTCTCTACAGCGCATGGCAGATCCGTGAAGTAGTGTTTGTAAGGCAGCAACCATTTGATTTTCTGGGGGGGGGGGCTATGGTTTTTTTTTCTGTACAAACTTTTTTTTTCGCCTGCGGCGAAAAACAATCTATTTTTTTCGCGACAAGTCGAAAACAATTTTTTTTCTTTCAATTTTAGCATTACATATAGTGGCAGCTGAGGGTGAAACAAACAATTTTTTTTTCTCAGAATCAAAGACAAATTATTTTTTTCTCCAAAAACTGGAAACAAACTTTTTTTTCCAAAAAAAACCATAGCCCCCCCCCAGAAAATCAAATGGTTGCTGCCTAATACTCATTTTTAAAATGAAGTTAAATTCATCTGAATCGTCGGTGAATATTCATTTCTTTTTATTCAAGCTGTAATCTTTTCAGTCAAAACAGTAGTTACTCAAAATTTTAAAAGAATCTTCCAAGAATCAGAACTCAAACACTAGTACTACACTATCTCGGAGTAGAATATATTGCGATAATCTGTCAACCGGAAGTTTGAGGCCGACGCCTAAGGAAAGTAGCAATAGCAAGCTATAGCAAACTTTCCAAAAATCATGCATCTAAGACTAAACTATCAATCCGTACACATCCAACATCCAATGAATTTAGTGTAAAGACGTCATAAACAGCCAGAGAAAAACATGACCTTGTGCAATGCCAAGCTACATGTACAGGTATCAACAGATTGTAGATCCATGAATATGTTTATGTATATATAACATACTAGTAATATTTAGTTAGCTTTTAATTTACTGATAACAAAATCAATATTTATACCAATAAAAACAATATTCAATGATCTTATTACAGTATTAAATAGGTAACCTTTTAGAATAAGTTTATTTAAAGGAGCGACAAGTATACATGGATCATTTCTAAATTTCCGGGCACGGTTAACAACATTTCCGTAAAAATGAGGATGTGCTATCCCGTTTGAAATACATTTTCTACAGGTACAACCAAACTTCAAAACCAAATCTTTATATCTATGGAAAAATTTAGTACAGGTTTTAAGTAATTTATGGTAACGATATCCCTGGTTTAATAATGTACAGTAAACAATAATACATAGATTGCGTTCGTTAAAATCAAAAACGTCACAACAGACAAGGGCATAGCGAATGAGCTGAGAAATAAAAACACCATAAGATGGTGCCAAAGGAACATCACCATCTAAAAATTGAAAATTAACAATAGGGAACGAAAAATCGTCTCTTTTGTCGCAAATTTTAGTGTGGAGTTTCCCATTTAAAACTGAAATATCTAAATCCAGGAGAGGACAGTTATTACCGAATAAATTTCATTTATTTAAAGTAAGTTCCTTGGGGTAAATTTCAGCAGTATATTGAGAAAATTCTTGATTATTTAACAAAAAATATCATCAAGATACCGGTAAGTGTTGTTGAATTTATCAATTAAATGCAATTTTGACAGGTCTTTACTGAGTTTAGCCACAAACTGTGATTCATAACATAAACAAGTCTGCTATTAAAGGGGCACAATTAGTGACCATGGGGATACCTACAATCTGTCGATAAACTTTGTTGCCGAAACGTACATATGTTATGTTTTTGTGAAAGATCGTTTACCTTTTTTGTTTGTTCAAAGTCTTCATCAGAAACCAATGGTCTAACAGTTCTAAGATACTTCTGAAGTGTGGCATCTAAGGCAGGGACAGGTAATTTAGGTAAGGATTCCTGCTGGGCAAACATTCTGCCTATTACTTTTGTAGGCTTCATCTTTTGTTGTTTTCCTATGATGTTTTTTAACTGAAATGATAAAAAAGTTAATGTTTTATGTGGTCATGATTGGTGAAAAAAATGGAGATAGTTGAGCAGCATAAATGTAATGTTTAGATAAATATGATAGTGTTCCTTAAGCAAGTTTAGTTGGCTCCATACCAAACCTTACACAATATATACTTGACTTAATTTGTAGGTGATGCCCTTTTTAAGTCAGAACATTTTCCTAGTAAACAGCTAGTCTTTGAAGTTTGAGATGTACATGTATATGTGAACATTCCCTTTACAATTCTTTTCTGGTTAAAAGTAGTTTATTAAACATGTTAAACGAACATGGAGAACATTTTAATTAGGTACAAAGAATTAAGAATTCAAAGAATCTGCAAAATAGGAAGTACACAAGTAATGTGTCCATTAATCAAAAAGTTGCCATTAAATACTCATATATACTGAGCCAAAAAAGTTTTGCAACAAAAATATAAAATTTCATTTTATTACAAAATCATAACAATCCTGACAATATATGATTTTAATAATAACAAAATGGAATTATGACATGTCAGAAGCAACATGCATGTTTATCACTCAAATTCACTAGGAATTTCTTTGTATGGGGCGCAGTAGGGTCAAAAGGCTGAAATGTGTAGGAATTACTCGCTACATTGAAGACCTGTTGGTGACCTTCTGCTGTTGTTTTTTCTATGGTCGGGTTGTTGTCTCTTTGACACATTCCCCATTTCCATTCTCAATTTTATTTTCATAGTGTTAAATTCAAAATCAATTTCTCATCCATGCTCTATGTGCATCAAGGAAGGATTGGCAAGCACTTCAGTAGCTGTTATTAGTCAATGCACTACTCTGGTGGCCTGACTAAACTTGTCCCGTGTTGAAGTAAAGCGAAGTGGCGCTCCTCCCTTGAGGTTATTTTTTTTTGGTCTTTTGGTCTACCGGATCTTGACCTATACTGTGCAGTTGCAAATTGTCAATATCTGTTTGTTAGTCTCTAAACTGTTGACTTAAGCACATTCATTCAAGCAGCGACGTTGACAACACTCATTCCTGCAACACAATTCCAAGAGATTTCTGACGGTCATTTTCAGGGAGGCCTGCTTGACGCCCCATGTAAAGTGATGGGAATAGCTCACTTGGCCCTTCGGGCCAGGTGAGCTAAAAAGTAATATCAATAGAACTTTTATACATTCTAACTGAACTAATGATGTATATTGTCCCTTTGAAACATGTAACATACATATATTATCACAGTTCTTTGATTTTTTAGTCCACAATAACAAATGTATGTTATTTTCCTGTAATAACCCTATAGAGTTATATCCCTGACTGTCTAAAAGAAGTCATTTGTATGCATGTCCCATAGGGTCCTATATATGTTAAACTAAGTTCCCCAGCCATCTTGGATGATGGATCGGCTACAAAGTAACAACACTTGGTCAGCACCTCATAAGGAACATTCATGCCATGTTTGGTTTCATTCTATTCAGTGGTTCTCTAGAAGAAGTTCAAAATGTAAAATGTTAACGACGACGACGGGCCAGGTGAGCTAAAAAGTGTAAGACCTGCTTTAATATATTCTAATGCAGTTTAAGCAAGTTGAATTAGTTTGAATAATTTCAACGGGCAATCTTTTTTTTTTTCTTTATGTCAGACCAAGATTTATCATCAATAAGGTATTTTGTATCCAAATATGTTCTTGTATAAATATAAATTGATTTGTTCTCATCAATAGACTTTTGTTTAAAGTAAAAACAAATAGAAAAAACAATGTGAGTTTAAATACATCTACTCCTATGATCATGATGATCCATTCATTAGCATATTAATCTATTGTAATAAAAATTCATAATATCTAATACAATTTGTAGATTTAGCTAACAAGGTCCTTATATTCGTATGAAATAACATTTGTTTATAGTGGAAAGTTGTTTTAACCTTAAATAAGCTACAATTAAAAATTGCTTGCTAGTCCCTCTCTGTGATTACCTTTGATAACTTTGGTTCATTCCCCAATCAATCTATCATGAAGGGAAGATAATTAATACAGTTATCAATCATAGTCTTTTTCAAAAATGATGAACGGTTCTTTATATTGGTATGTAATCATTTTAAAAGTTTCAAATTTATGAAATTATATTCATACATCAATGTTTTTGATACACCAATAACAAAATCTGAAATATATTGAATCGATACATTTTGTAACTATTCAGATTGATATCAGAAACCTAAACTTAATTATAAAATAATGAACCTGTTAAAGGGAGACAATACTCGCATAACTTTTTCGAATTGGCACATAATACAACGGAATGTCACTCTTGCATACAAATGGTACATCAATATATTAATTAACTGTGCAATCACGCTCCACCTTCAATGATGATTCTAAATTATAAATATAACCAACAGTTGTTAATCTATAGATAGTAAAGACTAATGAAATCTAACCCACTGTTAAAATATTTCTTTGCATTTTTTTAAAACTTCCTCAGTAAAATGCTTGAGCCACTTGACTTTCATAGCTCATAATTAACGTTTTTACACAATATTTAAATAAAGTAGCTAAAGATTATTCGCTTCTCAAAGTGTAAGACGCAATAAAAATTGTATGCTTTCACCATCTTACCCAAAAACAGATTTAATTAAGTTCTGAACATTTCAACATTTCTTCGTTAAAACCGGTTTTAAACAAATCACAAGTACGTGTTAAGATCCGACTAAATACCCATATCCCGATATCGTCAGGTTAATTTGCTACATTCATGTCTTTTGTTTCCCCGACAAGGTCCGAATTTTGTAACTCAACCATTATATTTTCGATAAAATTATTTATCATTCAAATGATATATTACACCTTTCCTATAACAAAATTCATATTTCAAGGAGTTTGATTGAAAACAGTTAAAGATCTTGAACAAATCTGACTGCAGTCTTTTCAAGCAAATTTATGTTATTAAATTTTCCGTTTAGGTCTAAGTTTTCACACCCCAACGATATTTTTCATATAATTTTTTTTTAATTTTATCATTATACTGAACTTTAAGTTTCACAAAATCTAAAGTTGAAAGATCATAACCATATTGAATATTAAAAAGTTATCATGGTTATTGAAGTTAGAATTAGTCCGACCATAGATTTTCAGGTCGCTTCAGGTCTTTTCTTTTCTCCGTTCAGGTCCAGCTTTTGGCATCAAAAATTTGTTTTTTATTTAAAACATTTAAATTATCATGATTAATAAAATTCCAACTTGAAGAAATTCTATCCAATAATAAAACCAGGTGCTCCGCAGGGCGCAGCTTTATACGACCGCAGAGGTCGAACCCTGAACAGTTGGGGCAAGTATGGACAAAACATTCAAGCGTGATACAGCTCTGAATTTGGATTGTGATCAAATTTTTGACATTACATGGGTTTTTTTACACAAAACAAATGTCAAGATTTTACAAATCAATTAAAGATTTCTTCTTATTTAAATCTAAAATTAAATAGTTGACACAGCATAGGTTTCTGACACAGAATGAATGTGGTCTAATGAACTTAAAAGTTTTTTTTGGCCTTTGAGCAATTCACTATGCTGTTGAATATTAATCCTCTCAAAAAAATGTTTGAAGAAATTTTCTTTTTATTTATGAAATCTGAAATGAGAAAAATTTAACCCCCCCCCCCCCTTTTTTTCACATCCCCGTTTCCCTTTTTCCAAAACTGATATCAATTCAAATTTCTAATGGAGTTTGCAACAATAACTACTCTTTTAAATACATCATAAAATATTAAAATGTAAAATAAAGTGCTTGTTATCACTGAATGGTAAAGATTGGTTGGTAGTAAAAGTGAATATACATTGTTTATTGTATAAAACAATAAAAAAAACTTCATCAGCAACATTTTATATTGGCAAATTTCCAATGAAGTTATTTACATAAAGTTATTGGCAAATAAAAATAGAAAATGACATCATAGTCATGTCTGGCAAATTTCCAACATACATTATCTAAAACATTTTAGATAAGATAAGGAAAAAAAGCTTCATCAGCACCATTTTATATTGGCAAATTTCCAATGAAGTTATTTACATAAAGTTATTGGCAAATAAAAATAGAAAATGACATCATAGTCATGTCTGGCAAATTTCCAACATATATTATCAACTACTATTCTATACAAAGAAAGATAACTCCAATTGAAAATTAATTGCTATTGCACAATATTGTGCAATTAGATATTTCTTGCTATTGTGCAATACTGTGCAATTGAAAATTTCTTGCTATTGCACAATACTTGATATGGAATCCTGATTTGGACCAACTTGAAAACTGGGCCCATAATCAAAAATCAAAGTACATATTTAGATAAAGCATATCAAATAAGCCCAAGAATTCAATTTTTGTTAAAATCAAACTTAGTTTAATTTGGACCCTTTGGACCTTAATGTAGACCAATTTGAAAACTGGACCAAAAATTAAGAATCTACATACACAGTTAGATTTGGCATATCAAAGAACCCATTTATTCAATTTTTGAAGAAATCAAACAAAGTTTAATTTTGGACCCCCATTTGGACCAACTTGAAAACTAGGCCAATAATTAAAAATCTAAGTACATTTTTAAATTCAGCATATCAAAGAACCCCAAGGATTCAATTTTTGTTAAAATCAAACTAAGTTTAATTTTGGACCCTTTGGACCTTAATGTAGACCAATTTGAAAACGGGACCAAAAATTAAGAATCTACATACATAGTTAGATTCCGCATATCAAAGAACCCCAATTATTCAATTTTTGATGAAATCACACAAAGTTCAATTTTGGACCCTTTGGGCCCCTTATTCCTAAACTGTTAGGACCAAAACTCCCAAAATCAAACCCAACCTTCCTTTTATGGTCATAAACCTTGTGTTTAAATTTCATAGATTTCTATTTACTTATGCTAAAGTTATGGTGCAAAAACCAAAAATAATGCTTAATAGGGCCCCTTTTTGGCCCCTAATTCATAAACTGTTGTGACCTCAACTCCAAAAATCAATCCCAACCTTCCTTTTGTGGTCATAAACCTTGTGCTAAAATTTCATTGATTTCTATTTACTTCTACTAAAGTTATTGTGCGAAAACCAAGAATAATGCTTATTTGGGCCCTTTTTTGGCCCTTAATTCCTAAACTGTTGGAACCAAAACCCCCAAAATCAATCCCAACCTTCCTTTTGTGGTCATAAACCTTGTGTCAAAATTTCATAGATTTCTATTCACTTAAACTAAAGTTATAGTGCGAAAACCAAGAAAATGCTTATTTGGGCCCTTTTTGGCCCCTAATTCCTAAAATGTTGGGACCAAAACTCCCAAAATCAATACCAACCTTCCTGTTGTGGTCATAAACCTTGTGTTAAAATTTCATAGATTTCCATTCACTTTTACTAAAGTTAGAGTGCGAAAACTAAAAGTATTCGGACGTCGGACGACGACGACGACGACGACGACGACGACGCCAACGTGATAGCAATATACGACGAAAATTTTTTCAAATTTTGCGGTCGTATAAAAAGTTATTGCAATTTGAATAATTTTAGTCGTATATTTTCAGGTCTTTTCAGCACAGGCACTTGTTTCTATCCATAGGAAGGTCGACTATCCATATATGGATAGACAAGTGCCTGTGCTTTTCAGGTCCACTTTCGGGTTTTTAGTGTGCATGGTGTAACCCCTAATTATACCTGTAAGATAAGATCGTTGTGGGGCTCATATGGAAGGATCCTATCCTTTTTAGCCCACCCTATTTTGGTACACTTTCAAAACTGATACAATCATCAATCCTGCATGATTTGGTGCAATATTTCACACAATTAAAAAGTTATATAGAAAACTATTTGTGTCCTCATCAATTTCTTAACTGATACATGACTGACTCCCAATGACGGTCTATACTAATTTTAAAGGCTTCCACAGTTTTTGATGAAATAACTTCAACTGGTAGGTTATTCCAATCATTAATAATTCGTTGTGAGAAATGTCTTAATCGAAAAGAAGTGTTACATCTAGGTTTTGCTAATTTCCAATTATGCCCACGGGTATTTGTACTGATGACAGTAAAAAATCTTTCATAAGATATATCTTCGAATCCTTTTAATATTTTGCAAGCTTGTATCATATCACCTCTTCGCCTTCTGTGAGTTAGGGAAGGTAGTTTAAGTACTTTTAATCTGTCTTCATAGCTTAAATGTCGTATATCAGGAATTAATTTAGTTGCTCTCATCTGCACTTTTTCTACAGCATTAATATCTTTCTTTAAATGAGGATACCATATTGTATTTCCATATTCCACGTGTGGTCGTACCAACGCAACGTATAGTCTTAAAAATGTATATTGATCTTTAAAGATAAAAGTTCGGTTAATTAGCCCAAGTATACTATTGGCTTTATTTATTTTACTTGATATATGTTGAGAAAATTTAAGATCATTTTGAAAAATAATTCCAAGATCCTTTTCTTGTTCATCTTTAATGATATCAATATTGTTCATGGTATAAACATTTTCAGGATTATTTCTTCCATAATGGATTTGTTTACATTTGTTCACATTAAATTTCATGTCCCATAACTTGGACCAATCGTAGAGGGCATCTAGATCATTCTGTAAGACATCAGACTTAGAAGTAGGTGCATAAATTTTAGTATCGTCTGCGAAAATTTTTACTATAGACTCCACAACATCTGGTAAATCATTTATGAATATAATGAAAAGAAACAGGTTCAAGTACACTGCCTTGGGGCACTCCACTAATTACATTTTGCCATTCAGATTTTTCCCCTTTCACCGCAACTTGTTGTCGACGTCCAGTTAAAAAGTCAGTTATCCATTCTAATATAGATCCACGAATACCGTATGAATACAGTTTCTTTAGTAATCTTTTATGTGGCACTTTATCGAAAGCTTTGGCAAAATCGAGATATAATGTGTCACAGGATATATTATGATCCATATATAATGACCAGTCTTCCATGACATCAAGTAATTGTAATATACATGATCTTCCAGAGCGAAAACCAAACTGTGAGTCTGATAACAAATTATTGGTTATTAAATGATCAATCATTTCCTTCCGTATAACCTTTTCCAAAGTTTTACAAACAATTGAAGTTAGACTGACCGGTCTGTAATTTCCCGCATCCAGTTTACTACCTTTATTCTTAAAAAGTGGGGTAACTCTAGCATCTTTCCATTCTTTTGGAATTTTTCCAGTGTCAATGGACTTTTGAAATATCAAAGTCAAAGGTTTTGAAAATGTATTTGCCATACTCTTTACTATTAACGGATGAATATTATCTGGACCCATAGACTTGCTTCCATTTAATAAAAGTAGATATTTTTCAACTGTATCTTGATTGATCACAAAGTGGTCTAAAGATGATTCAAAATTTCTGTCTTCAATATTAGGTATATTATTTGGATTTTCAGCAGTAAATACACTGGTAAAAAAGTCATTTAATACAGTCGCTTTTTCCTTGTCGGAAGTAGTTAAATTCCCATTTGGTTTCATGAGGTTTGATACTGCTGATTTTGATTTCACTTTACTTTTGACATATGTCCAAAAATGTTTTGGCTCAGTTTTAGCTTTTGATGCCACTAACTTCTCATATTCCTTTTTTGCTTTTCGAACGTTCTCATTTGCCCTGTTTCTAGCAACTTTATAAAAATCAAAATCTACTGCTCGTCTAGTAGCCAAGTATCTTGACCAGGCCTTTTGTTTGCGTTTTATATTGCTCAGACAATCAAATGTTAGCCATAATGGTTTAGGTTGACAACCCGGTTTAGGATTAGTTTTCGGTATATATACGTTTCGACACATTTTTTATATTTTTCATAAAATATTTTCCACATCTCGCTTATGTCTTTATCTTCAAAAGAACTATCCCAATCAAAATTGCTAAAGTCTTCAGAAAATTTTTCGAAGTCACATTTGGAATATTTATATTTCGATTTACCAGTTTCATATTCATTGAAAGAGTACAAAAAGTCAAATGTAATGGTAGCATGATCACTAAGTCCCAGTGGAGCATCAATATTAATATTGTCAATATTGCTTTCATCTTTTGTAATAACTAAATCTAGAGTTCTACACATCTGATTTTCCCTAAATCTTGTAGGTTTATCTATATGTTGATATAGAAAATTGTCGCGTAAAGCTTCAATAAAAGTATGTTCGTAATGGTCCTCAGAGTGAGGCGTAGTCCAAAAGTTCCAATTAATATCACGCATATTAAAGTCTCCCGTTATTAAAATATTGTTATACAATCGAGCTGCTTCATTCAAAAGTCCAATAATATTTAAACATGAGTTTTGATTTCATGGGCTTCTGTATATTGAGCCTATCAATACAGTCTTATTGTCTTTTACCCAATTACACCATGAGGCATCATCATAAAGCGAATTCATATATTCATTTGGTGAGACACAGAAATTACTTTTTGCATAAATAATAACTCCCCGTCCTGTATTTTTACTCGGATAAGCTATATAGCCTTCAATGTTAAATAATGGAGAAATGCAATCTATATCAATATTTGTTTTTGGCAAAACTTCTGTTACAAAAATAAAATCTCAGGTTTCACGACCTGTATTTGTGCTTCAAGTTCATCAATTTTATTACGTAATTGATCAGCATTGGTGTACATACACTTTACTTTGTTTACAATTAAAGGGTTAATATTTCGATCTAAATCATCAATATTATTTTGCCTGTTATTTTCTGTACTTTCGGAAGTACTATCACTTATCACACTACCATCATTGCTTATATAATCAGATTCACTTGCATTGTCATTTTCTGCATTATCAAAATTATTAAAAAATGCATTATCTTGCATACTATCTGGGTCTCACTAATTAGCGACAACAAGCGTCAAGAAGCAACAACAAGCGTCAACAAGCGACAAGAAGCGACAACAAGAATTATTTTAGCGACAACAAGCGACAAGAAGACTATTTAGCGACAAGAAAACATTTTTTTTATTAGATATAAAGAAATTTGTATTTAATGTGTTTTTTTTAAATATACAAGCAGATATGTCTAATTAAAATGTTTTATTATATAGATAGACAAATCAATGAAACATTTGTGAGGAAGAAAGAGATTGTGAAGTTTATATTAGTATATTGGTAGATGAAGAAATTTAACATTTGTGAAGAAGAAAGAGATTGAGCTTCTTTTTTTTTATTTTTAAATATGAAGAATATGTATAAGAAAATGTATGTATCATGTTTTCATCAAAGTCAAAGTATGAATAAACGAATATTATTTAAGCGTGTTTCCAGACCCCACGATGAGGACGTGGTTCTACCTTGGGGTCCATATATTTTTTTTTTTTTTTTTTTTTTTAATTATTTTTAGTCATTATATAGTAATATGTACATTCCTATCTAACATAATATTTATACATTTTGTACATGGTGGTCCCATTTTGATAAGCAAACATGTGAAACATCAAATGAGATTAACGAGTCACGTGTCCCCTGTTTTATTGCTACAATAACATCCAATTAACACCTTCAACTTTGTACACGCGTCAGACTATACAATTGCACGCGCCAGAATATACAATCATTGTAAATAATGAACACCTGTTGAAAACTCAAGATTGTCATTAATTTCCCTTCATCTTCAATCAATATGCATAAACATGATAAATATCGTTTAATGAGGCAATAAACAAATAAAAAGATGAAAACATTCACATTTCAATTTTCTTTTCCTCATGTTTGATTTCAGTTCTTTGTATTTCACAATTTGTGTCAATATTTTCAGGACAACAATGCACAAATAATTCATTTTGCGAGCTTAATATATATTGCACGAAAAGAGTTTTAAAAAACAAATTATAAGATAAATAATATGTTCTAAAACACAAGGAAAAGTTATCTCATAATACAATAATTAAACGTAATACTGGCTGTTATTCATAATAGATCTGATAAAATATTATGTAAATAATGTTTCATTTTTTCTATCAATTTAAACTTTCTTGTCGCTAAAATTATTTTCTTTTGCATATTCTTTTAATATTTATTGCAATAATTAATTTTAATTAAAAAAAATGTTTTCTTGTCGCTAAATAGTTTCTTGTCGCTTGTTGACGCTTGTTGTCGCTAAAATTCTTGTTGTCGCTAATTAGTGAGACCGTACTATCTTTAGCACTCTCAGATGTACTGTATCTTATTTCACCACCCTTTTCGCATATTTCATCAGATTCACTTGCTGAATCAACATTTGATGTACTTGCATTGTCATTTTCTACATTATCAAAGTTATTAAAAAAATTAACTGTAACATTTGAACTGTAACAAAAACCAACTGGAATTAACGTATTTACATGTTGTTTGATCTTTTCTATAGAAAGTCTACGGTCGAAATCTGGCAGTCTGACCTAAACCGCCACTTTCAACACTACTAGCTGTATTTGTCATACTAGACTGACCAGAAATGTCTTTTCTTTCAATGATTTCCCCCCGGAAAATTACCAAGTTTGCATTGTTTGTTGCTTTTTTCTTCCTCTCCAGCTCTTTTCTCAGCTCAGTGTTAATATCTCTCTCCTCTTTTGTCAAGTCAGGGGTAATATAAATATTGTTCCATTTATGTACAGTATACCCATCACTGTTTTTCCTTCTTAACAATTTAGAGTTCCCTAGAACTTTATGCTTATTTACAACGGAGCCAACAGTTACTTTCATCATTCTCTCTCTTTTTTTTTAAATTATGTTCCAAAAAAAAAACGAAATAAGAAGAGTTGCAGCATGGATAACATCTTATAATCTAATAACGTATGGGTAAGAACAAAAAAATACCAAATCAGAAGGAAAAAAAACACATTAAAGAATAGTTTATTTATTAAATGAAAGTTTGACAAAACTGTGTTCATGCCGCAAAAATGCCAAAATTGAAATGACTGGTATAACACAAATGTCAGAGGTATTACCTACCATACATATGATACACTTACCACAGAAGATCTAACTACCCGATGCATAACTGTGTCCTATATTTTTAACCCAGATAACGTTCAATTTATGCTGTTCTGTACACACGTACTAAATGGTTCAAAGTCTAAGACAACGTTCTACATTGTAAACCAGAGAATTATCCCCCTTTGTTTATATTCCTCTTCAACTCGATCTTGCGCAATGGAAGATCATTTTGGCGGGGAATTAAACTATAAACTAGGCCACATTTTTTAGATCCCAGGGCCGTAACTAGCCTCTTTTAATAATGAGGCAAAATATATTCGCCGAGCGTAGCGAGGCGAAAAACTTTTGGCGAAATGTCTGGGGGCCGCTCAAGGCCCCCAGAAGCTTTGAGTACTACGCAAACGAGTCTGAGCGTTCCACAGACTCTTTCTTACATTGAACATTGAAACTCAATGTAAGAAAGAGTCTGTGGAACGCTCAGAATGCACGATTTTGCGTTATTTTACTACGCAAATAATCTTTAGCTATTTTTTCGACAATATTCTGGTCTCAATGCAACTTTGAAACATAGATTCATTATAATTTAAGACTTTTAGGTTTTAGGGGCAATATTAAAAGACCGATATGTAGGATGAAGTAAAATTCGTATTTCTCATAATCATTAATACCGGGTCTGTCTGTCTGCTCTTGTCTTGTATTGTGCTGACTTTGATGATTTTTTTTTTATGACTTTGTCTAGATTTAAATATAGTGACAGTACAGTATTATACTTTAAGTACTAGTACTGCTTAATTCGACACTAGGGACCATCTTGACCTTCTTTTACAGTATTTATGATTCTTTTATTATTGAGTACCCTCCAGCAACTATCAAGATGAAGAACAGGAATAAACTTTTTGACCATTGATCATTTGTATTTTTTCTATGCATTGACTTTGTGTGCGATAAGTTCCCGTGCATGTTTACCCCATATTCCTTTATTTTCTGTCTGAACACGACTTAATGCAAGTTTAACCCTTTAATGTAAAAGGTCATATGGCAATACATTGTTGTTGTTTTTTTCAAATGATTTTGTACCGGGAAATCGGTGGTCTTACTTAATTTAAACCATGTCAGCTATGTAGTTTTGTCCACAGGCGCTTGGGTATATGATACATATATATTTTTATTTTTTGTTGTTGTTGATCAAAATAGTCAATTTTCTATATTTATAATACATATGTATCACTTTTGTGCATTTCTCAGAGAAAATACCCAATTTTACAATCCATACTAAGAAAAATTGGGTATTTTCTCTGAGTCTTTTAGATCACTCGAAACTAGGTGAGACATGAACAAAAGTGATTTATATGCATTATTAATATAGAAAATTGAATATCTTAATCAACGAGAAAAAATATATCTGTATCATATGCCCAAGGCCTGTGGTTTAATATACAAAAAAGGCAGTTTTGTATTCTTTGATATCAAGTTCAATTATAGATGCAGAAAAGACAGTTTTTTTCTGTGTCCAGTAGCATCGTAGAGCATATTCTTAAAATATTTTCCCGCACAATATCTGGACATTGGTGGACATGCAACATTGCGCACGTTTAGAAATGAAAATCAACACTCAGACTATAGTCATAAAGTAGGAAAATAAAAGAACAAAAGACCGTGAAACCCGAGACACAGAAGTACAAACAATAGACCATCAACTCCGAAAACCAAAAGTAAAATAGAAACATGGATCACGAAAAAAATGCAGGGACGACATCAGGGAGTTAAGAGAACTTGCTTCTTGCACGACACTTTCCGTGAAAACAATTTGATATGAAGACAATCTTTTTTTTCAGTCTTTTTTTTTTTTTTTGAAATTTCCAGCACGAGGCATTTGCCTCATTTGCCTCAATGTAGTTACGGCCCTGGATCCATTTAGTATATATTTCCTTTTAGCCATTTTTGTACGAACTTTTCAAACTTCAATTGTATCAAAACTACAGATATTATGAATAATAGAGATAGGCCATTTTGTACATATTCCAAGGGGAAACTTGATGCAAAGCATTATTTTTTACTGTTCTATTGCATTTAAGGTTTATGTACCCTTCTGTAGCCATTTTTGTACGAACTTTTCAAACTTCAATTGTATCAAAACTACAGATATAATGAATAATAGAGATAGGCCATTTTGTACATATTCCAAGGGGAAACTTGACGCAAAGCATTATTTTTTACTGTTCCATTGCATTTAATAGAAAAAGAGGACTTTGTGGCAAATAAATCAAGATGACTGATTGATATAGGCAAGGACGTATAACTAACATATACGTCCTTGATATAGGATTATTGCATGCAGTGCTAGCATTGATTTCCTTAAAACAAGTTTATACATGTAGTTATTGGTAAGACAAGTATAAATATGGCCAAAATCAAGTACACCTTTTAGGGTGCCGCTCGACTTTAGTGACTCAGCACGAGGTGTTTTGGAATTTACAGGTTACTTAGAACTTTTTGTAAAAAATAAACACTAGCACATCATCGAAAATCAAGTGAATAATTTATGTTTCAAATTTTATAACAAAAATCTCTGTATTAAAGGCTGTGGATTTTCTATAAAAATCTTGATTTATTTGCCACAAAGTCCTCTTTTTCTATCAAATGCAATGAAACAGTAAAAAATCATGCTTTGCATCAAGTTTCCCCTTGGAACATGTACTTAATGAGCTATCTCTATTATTTATTATATCTTTAGTTTTGATACAATTGAGGTTTGAAAAATCCGTACAAAAATGGCTACAGAAGGGTACTTAAACCTTAATAGAAAAAGAGGACTTTGTGGCAAATAAATCAAGATTTTTATAGAAAATCCACAGCCTTTATCCTTGCACTCTCATATTTGGCAATTTGATGACTGATAGACATAGGATTATTGCATGCAGTGCTAGCATTGATTTCCTTAAAACAATTTTTTAAATGTAGTTATTGGTTAAGACAAGTGTAAATATGGCCAAAATCAAGTACACCTTTTAGGGTGCGCTCGACTTAAGGGACTCAGCACGAGGTGTTTTGGAATTCACAGGTTACTTAGAACTTTTTGTAAAAAATAAACACTAGCACATCATAGAAAATCAAGTGAGTAATTAACGTTTCAAATTTTATAACAAAAATTTCTGTATTAAAGGCTGTGGATTTTCTATAAAAATCTTGATTTATTTGCCACAAAGTCCTCTTTGTCTATCAAATGCAATGAAACAGTAAAAAATAATGCTTTGCATCAAGTTCCCCCTTGGAACATGTACTAAATGGCCTATCTCTATTATTTATTATATCTTTAGTTTTGATACAATTGAGGTTTGAAAAATTCGTACAAAAATGGCTACAGAAGGGTACATAAACCTTAAGTTATACTCATGAACGGATCTAAGTCAACCCTAATCACTTCCTGTTATTAAATTTGCTTTTGCGAATCTCACATTAGTAATAGTATATTAAACAGAGACATTGTATACTAATCACTGATTATACAAATTCACATAACATATATGACCCTCATATATATATATATATGTGACCGTATAACATGTATACATATGTAGAATCCCTGAAATTTTCAGAGATTCTGTATAATCACTGGGTAGTTTAGGGATTATATATAATCACTAAAATTTTCAGGGATTATGTATAATCACTAGAAAAAAACATCTATTTATAAAGAAAATTAATTAAAAAAAAATATCATATAAAATCAAATAAAAACATATTATCATTATCATTATAAAGTAACAAAAATTGTAAAATGTTAAGCACAATATATAAAAAAATGATAACCCCAATTTTTCAAAATGTTAGGCACACTATATTAAAATGTGAAACACAATATATTGAAATAATATGCTTCACATCTGTTTTTACCACAATATTCACATTTAAAAAACATTTTCCTGCACATATCGAATCAGATTTTACCGACACGCCTAAGAGAAATAAGTGTTCAGTAAAAACATCTGAAGGTACCCCCCCCCCCCCTAAAA
The DNA here is from genome assembly GCF_965363235.1 of Mytilus galloprovincialis. NCBI lineage: Eukaryota > Metazoa > Mollusca > Bivalvia > Mytilida > Mytilidae > Mytilus > Mytilus galloprovincialis. The sequence continues at coordinate 25,422,237 of NC_134839.1, read as the reverse complement.
AAAAATAGAAAATAAATATGGGAATTTGTAACCTTGAACTGGTTAGTGCAAGAAAGATATATCATGTTTTGTGGCCAGCCGATATCCTTTTTCAGACTTTTTTTTAACAATTGCCATGGTTATGTTTTTGGGTTTCCCTTATCTTTTTTTACCCTGTATAATTGCTATGAGAATATTTCACCAAATGCAAGCTTCCTCTTAAATTTTGTTCTATTTGTCAATCCTAAGTTCTGTCTGGGTTTTTTTCTATACATTTTGCCTTATTTCTCACAGTTTGAATTTCTTGTTCATTTGAACAAAAAAAAAAACACCACAAAACAGATGTTCCCTAATATTCTTCACCATTTGCTCTACATGTATCTCAAATAAGATGCTTTGTGGATTTACAAATAGAACATGAATATCCATTTGACGCTGACTTTTAATAAACAAACAACACATGTAAAGTTATCGCTATAAAGGGAATCTTGATATTATAAATTTTGAAGTCTTCAACTTTATCTCGAAACCCTGTGTTGGTTATATCATCCTCAGTGTTTAAAAGCCAAATTATTTCATTTGGCAAGGAATATGAAAGAAAAAAATGATAATTTAAATTATTCATAATCCCTGAAATCATATGAGGGAATTTGAAGAATAATTTTCAGTGATTATGTAAAATCGCTGGTCATGTTCAGGGAGTATATATAATTACTAATGATTTTAATAGACAATAGACAATAGACAATACTTTATTAATAAACCTCAGACACATAGGTGTACAAGAGGACATCATATATACACGTATACACATGTTTATACTCAATACATTCACACTAAACATAATAATGCTACATACATGAGAAAATATAGCAAATGTCAATTTACAAACTACCATAACTTTCAACTAAAAACCAACACAAATCACAAGTATCGTGTAAGAATTTTTAAAAATATTGCTAAGTTTTTGTAAAGTTCTACATGACAAAATGTTAAAAGCTGTTTCAATTTGTACTCCGTTGGATTTGCAGTATAATATTGTGGAATATATTTATTTCTAAGCAGTTTTATTTCCTGTTTTTGACACTTAAAAAGATAATGAAATTCATCCCCTATTCCATTTCCACAAAGATGACAAATTCGCGCATTTTTTGGAATTCCGGACCATCTTCCCGTTTCTACAGGAATTTTTAAATTTGAACATCTGAGTTTTGCCATATAAATCCTGTCACACAGCTTCAACTTTATCAAATAGGTTTCCAAACGAAATTCCTCTTTATAAAATGAATAAAATGCACCTCTTGAAGAGTTATTCATTTGTGAAAACCAATGTTGGATGAATTGATCTTTCAGTTTTTGTGAAATAATGTTCTTTAATCCCAGTTTATCCAATGGAAGTTGATTTTGCCAAATAAAACTAATTCCATTTTCGTCAAATATGGATTTAACGTACGTAATCCATTTAAATTTTGTGGGGTTTTGAAAATGTAATTTGAGCATTAATTTATACATAATGGAAGATAACTTGTTATTTTCCGATAACAAGTTATTCCAAAACAACACCATTTTACGTTTAATAATGGTTTCCAAAGGGAATCTTCCGAGTTCCCCATACACCATATAATTTGGTGTACTGCTTCTTAATTTCAAAATGTTTTTGCAAAATTGAAGGTGTATTTTCTCAATGCTTTCTTTATTTTCAAATCCCCATACCTCTGAAGCATATAATAAAACAGGACTAACCAATGAGTCAAAAAGTTTTAGCTGCAAATCGACGGGAATACATATATTTTTAATTTTTCGGTATAGAGCATACAAAGACTTCTGTGCTTGAACAAGAAGTTTTTTTCGTGCTGTACAAAAGCTACCGTTGTAATTGAAAAGTACACCAAGGTAGCAGTAGGAATCAACTATTTCAATTTTTTCACCATATATCATAAAATTCTGATTTCTTTTTACTTTCCTTTTACTAAAAATCACTACTTTGGTTTTGCTTGTGTTAATCTTAAGCTTCCATTTTTTACAATATTCTTCAAAACATACAAGGGTTTTTTGTAATCCTTCTGCACTTTCAGACAATAGCGCAGTATCATCTGCGTACAGTATAATAAACAATTTAACATACATTTCTAATGATTCCAAGCACAGCTTTGAAATATTATTTAGACTTTCTATATTATTTTCCACAAAATAATTTTCTAAATCATTTAGAAACAAAGAAAATAAAAAAGGTGATAGATTTTCACCTTGTTTTACTCCTGTATGAGATATAAAAAATTCGGAAAATTCATTTCCTTTCTTGACACATGTTTTTATATTTTGATACATATTATAGATCACATTAAATAGTTTACCTTTAATGTTTGATTTTTGCATTTTTTGCCACAATCCTGACCTCCATACAGTGTCAAAAGCGCTCTTAAAGTCTATAAAAGTGCAAAATAGCTTCTTACCAAATGAAAAATATATAGTAATTAAAGAATACAATACAAATATATTGTCAACAGTAGAGAATCCTCTACGAAAACCTGCTTGTGCCTTTGAAATCAGGTCTACGTGATCTGCATAATTATTTAACCTGTAATTCAACATGGCAGAAAAAGTTTTACTAAAGCATGAATTCAAAGTGATTCCTCTGTACATTTCGGGATCAGATCTTGATCCTTTATTTTTAAATATAGTAATCATGATTCCATTAGACCAACTGTCAGGAACAATTCCAGTATCTAAAATCAAATTGAATAGCTTAACATAAATTGGCATTAAATCGTCAATTGTATTCTTTATATACTCATTTAAAATTTCATCACTACCTGAAGCTTTGCCATTTTTTAAGTTTGAAATAACTTTTTTAATTTCATCTTCTGTTACTGGACTGTTTAAAAATAACTCAACATCGTCTGGTAGAGTATCAAATTCCAAATCTTGTTCGAAATCATTTTCTGTCTCAACAGTTTCATTTAGTATTTTAAAATGATCATACAATGCTTTTAGAGATATATCGTCATTGTTATCTTTTTTTTTACTATCATTTAGATTATTAAGGATTTTCCATAGAGCTTTTGTATCCTTTTTAGAAATGTTACGCAACTCATCAGCAGCTCTCTGTTGATAGTTTGCAAAAGATTTATTTAATGTTATTTTATGTTCTTTACTAGCTTGTCTCATTTTACTTCTGTTTTCAGCATTTTTCAAAAAACTATATCTCTTTCGAGCTTTATGAAATTTTTTTCTACTCATCGAGCATTTTCTATTAAACCAAGGTTTTGAATTTTCATGTTTGTAAAAATGTTTATGTTTATTTACTTTCCCAAACGTTTCTGCTGCCGCATCTTTAAAATTTTTGCTGATATCTAAAACTATATTGTTTATATCATTTTGAGTTGCATCATTATTTACGGACAATTTGTCCAGTTTATTCATAACAGTGGTCAAAATACCTTCGGAATCATTGTGAATTCGATCAACGTATTCAGATTTCTGTTCACTCTTCCACCTGACAAAAGTTTTATCATTTCTATTGTTGATAACAATTGAATCTGATTTACTAAATGTGGCCTGAAGTCTAAAATTTATAAAAGAATGACAATCAGAATATAACGGTATAAAGTCAGCAATTTCAAAATAAACAATCAAAGGGAAGAGCATTGATGAAATAATTAAATAATCAACAACACTTGAATCGTTACATGTTTTCTCCCCAATATCTTTATCTGATCCAACTCTTGAATTTGCAATATATAAATTATTTTTTCTGCACAACTCTAACAGTCTATGACCATACTTATTAGGTCTACATGTACACTGAGACACTCTTTGTAAGGTGATTTTGTTTCGAGTCAGATTCTCATAATCATACAAATAATCTAATATATCAGCATCACAATCTAAATCAAACATACTAACAATTGACTCATCAGGTATAATATAATCGGGTAAAGACCCAGTTTTTGAGTTAAAATCGCCAACTAGGGCAATATAACAATTTTCAGTGTTTGTAAGGATATTCAATTCATTTTCCAATTCTTCAAAAGCTTCTATAGTAGAATACTTAGAATTTTCAGGTGGTACATAAACACAACCAAAAATTACATTTCAATTAAGTGACAAAATTGATTTCGAAATTTGAAACCATAAAACAAATTGACTCTCAGTATTATAGAAATTCAACTCTTTTTCTAAACTCTTTCTATAAATAACAACTATTCCACCTGATGCTTTTTTAAATTTTTTTCTATTTTTTGTGACATAAATATAATCGTCTGGTAAGTTTAAATTATCTAAATCAGTTAACATCGTTTCAACAAAAATACAGATATCATGTTCAAGCAAAATTTCAATGAAATCAGGAGACAATAGTCTTTTCTTAAGTCCACAAACATTTAAGAAACAAATATTTAAACTATCATTGTTAATTGTATATTTCTTATTCACAGTTTTATAATTTTTCGATTTCTTTTGAGGTTGTCCTCTTGCACCATTCCCCTATCTGCCAGAATTTGGTGAATCATCTGTGTGCGGTGGGCCAGGGGACGGTCCCTGTCGCTGTCTTTTGCTAGGAGGGGTATCACTAGAATAAGACCCTTTTGGGCTCGTGTCATGGTTTGTTGATGAAGAGCCAGTATGCTCCGTTCTAGTGTCCTCTAGTACCGTGTTAGGAATGTAGAGCTGGTTGTCTATGTATAGCCTATCACGCACAAGAGAGGCTTGTCTATTTTGCTGTTTGGCCTGTTTTAACACCGGATACAGTTCCTTCCGCTTTTGTTCAATTTCATGAGGAAATTGCTCCCGTATTCCGTATGGTCTACCTTTTAGTCTGGTAGCATTTGCTAAAACATATTCAAGATCACGGTGATATAGGAATCTTGCAACTATCGGTGCTCTTCTGTTGTCCCCCTTTGTTCGGAATCGATGGACATTGCCGAATTCGATCCTGTAGTCGATCCTCAGCTGATCGTATAGAAAAGATCGCAAAAGCTCTTCCGTATCTTCACCCGGAACTCTATGCAATCCCGTAAAGATCAGATTGTTTTTCATTGACCTGCATTGCAAGTCAAGAATGGCTGTCTTTAAGGACTCAATTTCCTTTGAATTGACGACTGATGGAACACCCGGTCGGACGATGGTGTTGTCTTCAAGTTTCTTAATTCTCGTATCATGATTGTTTATATTACGTCTGTTAGTTTTTACTTGTTCAGATACCTGATCGAAAAGATTGCTAACACCTTGGCAGCTAGTCTCGCAGTCTGACAGCTTTTTGTTGAAATCGCTCGCCTGGTCTTCTAATGTTCTAACCCTAGCTGACACCGTTAAGAAATCTTGTTTCAAATCATCAAGGCGCTTCTCCATACTTGTTTCCATTCGTCTCATTGTGGAGTCGGATACCCGTAACTATTTCCAAAATCATGTTAAGCAATGTGCCGGAGTTCAGATTGACATCATTGGAAGCGTCAACTATTCTTCGGCTCTCTTTAATCAACCTCGACGTATCGCTCATCGACATTCTTTTTGATATGATTGGTTGTTCTTATAGGTGAATAGGTCAAATTTACTATAAAACAGCTGATTTTACTATAGTCCAAAGTCCACTTTCATTCAATGTTTAATGAACAGTTTTCAATACATACACTGTTTATCCCCCAGGGTATACAGGACAGGTCTCAGTGAAAATAATAGTTTCGTTGTTATCAAAAACTTCTTATATGGGTTCAAGATCTCCGAAATTTAGACAATAAGTTCAAAAAGTATAATATTTACAGTTGTTGAAATCTTACTCCAAAATCTCCTGTATAACTAACCGAAATCCATATTTTTGTTGAGAGAGTAACAACACTTCATTTTCTTTCTAATCACGTGATAATGATTCTATATATTCCCTGAAAAATCAGGGATTCTACATAATCGCTAATTATACAAATTCACTGTAACATAATATATATATTTATACGTCTCTGTATTAAATTAGATTTATTCAATCATAGATGCGGGCATAGATGTAATACATCTATGATTCAATACATTTAAAAAAAAGTTAACCGTCATGTCAAATATGTTCCCAAATGATCCCCCTGAAAATTTTCTCCTAATTAAGTTGTATCACTATGTGTATATCATGGGCAAATTCAGGTGGGAGGCGGATGGCTATGAACCCCCTTTTTGTTGAAAAAAATGTTGATTATACAGGGAATCACGAAAGCTTGACTGGACCGGGTCCCCTTTTAGCTGGGACATTCAGTTGTCCACCCCTTATTAAAATTTATGGATCCGGCAATGTAATATATGTCGTTCTTTCTTAACTATATTAAATATTATATAACTATGACTATAGGTACTTAATTTCAGTAAATATCATATATTAGAATGGGTACATTTTTAGGCAAAAATGTGAAACCTCTGCCGCAGCCTTTCTGTGAGATCAGAGGTATATAATTTGGGGTCTTATTCGTCTTGTAAACAGTGAAAACGTATTTTTCTTATTAAACCGAGCTTTAAGAGTAAAGACTTTTATAAACAATGCAACTTTTAGTAGCGTTAGAAGGATACGGCACGTATAGTTCATTGTCGAGTTTTGCTGGCATGAATTATCATTGATATGGTTATTTTTACAAATTAACTGTTTACACAATTTAAATTTTTTGAAATACTAAGGCTTTTCTACCTCAGGCATAGATTACCTTAGCTGTATTTGGAAAAACTTTTAGGAATTTTGGTCCTCAATGGTCTTCAACTTCGTACTTTATTTGGCCTTTTTAACTTTTTTGGATTCGAGCGTCACTGATGAGTCTTCTGTAGACGAAACGAGCGTCTGGCGTATATATACAAAATTTAGTCCTGGTATTTATGATTAGTTTTTTTATAATTCAATAAAAAGGGAAATGTTAAAATTACTGAACTTCAAGGTCAAAAAAGCAAGTCCATAAACACTGACAATTATATCAACCAACGGGTAGTCCTGCTCTTCGTGTTTTCAAGCACTTAAGGTGGTACTTAACACTTTAACTAAAATTAATTTGGCTCGTTTGATTTTCTTAAAATTTTGACAAAGTATTTACTTTCATCCTTTGACAAAAATATAAAAAAATTAAAAATTTGAACCGACCGTTTAATCAGAAAAATTACACTGGTTATATATAGCAGTTTGACATTTGACACTTATTTTGATCATTGAGAAGCTTAATATTCCCATATGAACACAACGTCATTAAAACGTTCTGCTGATTTTACAGAGTTATCTCCCTGTAGTGTTATGTACCACCTTAATAAAAAAATATAAAACAATTACGAGAGACCTTTTGGCAGTGCTTCTATAGTCATGTAGCGTGATGTTAAACAAATGGAGTACACGAATTAATCAATGAATAAACTCATCATAAATACCAGGTCTTAATATAGTATATACGCCAGACGCGCGTTTCCTCTACAAAGGACTCACCAGTGACGCTCGAATCCAAAAAAGTTAAAAAGGCCAAATAAAGTACGAAGTTGAAGAGCATTGAGCTAAGTTAATCTATGCCTGAGGTAGAAAAGCCTTAGTATTTCAAAAAATTAAAAAAATTGTAAACAGTAAATTTATAAATATAACCATATCAATGACAATTCATGTCAGCACAAAAAGTGCTGACTACTGGGCTTTTGATACCCTCGTGGAAATAAATCTCCACCAGCAGTGGCATCGACCCAGTGATTGTAAATAAACTCATCATTATACCAGGACTAAATTTAATATATACGCTAGACGCGCGTTTCGTCTACAAAAAACTCTTCAGTGAAAGCAGTGAAAATTTGAAATTCTCGGAGAGATGAGTAAAAGAGGGACGAAAGATACCAAAGGGACAGTCAAACTCATAAATCTAAAACAAACTGACAACACCATGGCTAAAAATGAAAAAGACAAACAGAAAAACAATAGTACACATGACACAACATAGAAAACTAAAGAATAAACAACACGAACCCCACCAAAAACTAGGGGTGATCTCAGGTGCTCCGGAAGGGTAAGCAGATCCTGCTCCACATGTGGCACCCGTCGTGTTGCTTATGTGATTACAAATCCGGTAAATAGTCTAATTCGGTAGGTCACATTCATGAAAGAGAAGGGGATTGTAGTTACGACGTAAGGAACATATACGATATCATTTGTGAAACGGTTATTCCAACTCGTGATGGCGTCCGTAAAATTTACGAAGGGATGATTTCAACTTCACCATTTGGAACTCTTGGTTTAATAGCTTCCTTGTGAGCAGTAAGCCTCTATCAAGAAAATCATGATAGGAAATGCAAGCACGGGAATATCGTATCAATTGGGAGATATATACCCTGTATGCAGGTGCTGCTGGAATGTTGCTACTTAGAAATGGAAAGTTCACAATTGGAAAGCTGAAATCATCTCTTTTGTCGTAAAGTTTTGTTTTCAACCGACCCTCATTGTCAATTTCTAGATGTAAGTCAAGATATGAAGCCGACTTAACTGTATCTGTAGTATCCTTTATCTCCAATTCGATGGGATAGATGCGTTCCACATAGTCACCAAATGTTGAATTGTTTAGTGAAAGAACGTCATCTATATAGCGGAAAGTAGAGTTAAAGGATATTGCTAACTTCTTATCTTATTCCTAAGAAGTTCCTGCATGACGTCAGCCTCATAATAATAAAGAAACAAGTCGGCAAGTAGAGGGGCACAGTTTGTTCCCATTGGGATGCCTACAGTCTGTTGAAAAACACGTCCTTCGAACGTTACAAATATGTTGTCAATCAAGAAATCAAGCATCTTGATAATATCGGTTTCAGAGAATTTTTTGTTTGAATCAGAGTGATTCTTTACAAAGTATAATTTATCCCTCCCTAAGACAAGATACTTGTATCTACGTTGGCCATTCTTTTTTATGAAGCAAAGTAATACCAACTCTTTCAATTTGTCTTTTAGTTTGGAATGTGGAATACTTGTGTAAAGAGTAGAAAAGTCAAATGTTTTAATACTGTTACAAGATGAAAGAGAGTTAGATTGTATGTACTCTAAAAGATCTTTGGAATTTTTAAGTATCCACATCTGATTCACGCCACCTCTAGAATAGGCAGTTTCACAATAACTTTGAAGCCCGTCTTTGATTGCTGATAAAATAGAATGTTAATAATTTAGAAAGAGGTTTCGTGGAGCACTTGGAAGACCCAGCAATATACCGTTGTTTGTAAGGACACTTATGTAGTTTAGGTATCCAATACAGTGATGGAAGATCCAGTTCTTCATCTTTGGTTGAAATACCAAAGGAACAAAGAACAGACCTATGATTATCCAGGATTTCCTCTTTGGTAAGTGTCGTGAGGGTATATGTTGAGTTTCCAAGTGAATTGTCTATACCTAATTCGTTTATCAAGCAATGAATGTAGTGACTTTTACAGACAAAAACGATGTTATTTGGGGCTTTGTCTGCGGGGACAACAACATATTTATCATGGAGGTCGGATAAGTGTTTAGCAACATTTGGGTCTTTAAATATTGACGTAGCATGGGCATTGATGGACCCATTCAGTTTCTTAATTCTGATTTGTATGAACGACCTCACTGCCTTAATCCATTCGGATAGAGTGTCTACGTCTTCCTTTTCACGTTTAGCCCATTGCCTGGCATAGTCCTCGACTGAGTCCATCAAAATTTTAAAGTTGTATTTCCAATCAATGGATTTAGGCTCACGATATTTCGGACCTTTCGATAACACATTTTGTAGAGAAGTGTTATTAACAATGTTAAGGTCACCGGTAATAACGTGTTGACATACAAACGAAAAAAGAAGTTTTTTAGTTGATGCACATGCAGTTGATATCGATAATGTTAAAAGGGCAATCTGACATATAATAATGAATGACACATAATAAATAGACTTACAGAATTATAGATATATACCCAAAGTTATCCTGGTCTTAATTAAGGTACTATTATCGTAACAGGAATCTCCACTGAAATGGCTGTACCAGTGAAGAAATACGCTAACAGCCTGTGCAATATTGTTATTGAGTAAAATTTAAAAAAAAAAATGGGTATTGGCTGCCAAATTCATGTTCATCGATTTCACTCAAATTCTCATGTTTGATTTATACCATACTTAAACACCTCCAAATTATAAAAAGCATAATACAAACAATTTACAAGACATGGGCTCGATAAAATACATATCATTTCATGTATATTTTAGTCTAGATACAATCTTATTAACTATCTAGAAGATTGACGATGGTTATATAACCCGATATCAACATACTTATATATATAAATAGATAGCGAACTCGTGTAATATTTTTTCTTGTTCTGTTTAATTTCATATAATAGGTTAAAATAAATATTTATCATCGTTTTTACCTATTCAAAAACCAATGTGGACCTTTGTTTCACTTTCAATGATGACAGACTTTTCCTTGAAATAACTGAACATGCATAATTCAGGCGATTTCCATCTCTGGATAATGGGTTAAATTGAAAGTCACATGAATTCGGATTAAATGAGGCCGAATTATTTTCTTGCACTTGAATAATTCATTCTCGATGTTTCTTAGCTTATTTTGACAAAATTAAACCATACTAGCTGCTAAAAACGCATTATTTTTTTCACTATTTCACATTCATTAATAATTAAGCAACAACACAATTGTATGTTTTTTATTTATCTCGTAGTTTTAGCTAGTGCCTTTGATGTCTGAAATAATAATTATGTATATGAACGCAAAACGCGTTTTTTAAAGCGATATTACAATCAAATGTTTATATGAAGTTATCCTGAATATTTATACATATTTTTTTATTTGAGTCCGAAGCGCTATTCTTGATTTGCAATTATGAGCCCATATCCCAAAACTGTGACACTGATATGTATGGGAGACATATATACACATGTATGTATATGTCTCTAGATGTATAAATACTCGAGTAGCCATATGCATATGCTAAAATTTAAAGGGACAATTTAGCTGTCAAATTCATGGTCATCGATTTGACTCAAATTCTCATATTTGATTGATAACAATGTAAAACATTTATCCAAACTATCAAAAGTCTAAAATAAACAGTTTGCAGAGCATGGGGTAGATAATATTTAGGTTCGTTTCGTGTGTATTTTAGTCCAGAATCTAATTAACTATCGATTTGACCTCAGATGATCATATTTAAGCGATGTAAACATAAATAATTACATTATATGTATGTTTCATTATAATACTTTATTCTGATTGGCTAACTGCACATCACGTGTTTTTCCTTAAGCAATTGCATCACTCAATAAAACTTAATATTCATGAAAACACATGGTTCCACAAAAAAAGTGCACAGGTGAATTAGATAAAAAAAAAATCGTGTTTTCATGATCATAGCTAAAAATGTAATTATAAGTATTGAATGCTTCTTTTTGTAACTTCACAGGGTTGTAAAAGCGTTGATCGTGGGTACATTTTTAGAACGAAGCGCTTCCGAGTTCATACAAAATGTACTTCGCTCAACGCTTTTACACCCCAATAAAGTTACAAAAAGAAGCATTCAATTCTTAAATAAAGATATGAATAGATTAAACCAACACGTGCAATTGGATTTTTATAGGTCTGTTTAATTTTATTTTATAGATTAATAATAGATGTTTCTCATTGTTTTTAACCGTATAAGAATGATTTTATGTGCATCGAATTATAGTGTGTGATAACATTGTGTGAGGGAATTCGACGTTTGATGTACCACTGTTCACTCCAGTGCAATTTATGACAATACCACTGCATCAATCAGAATTATTTTTTTTTGCAGTGTTTTAAGAAATGATTTTGCTTTGTTGTCGCGTATTATTTGTGAAACATTCAATGTTTTAAAAAGGCGAATTTTCTTTATAAAGTCAATGATTATGTTGACTTTTGAAGGCCAAACTTTCTACAGCCTTAAATACGCTAATGAAAGATCCAAAAACTATACCAATACATAACGACATGATTATGAAATTATAACAAATCTATTGGTTAACAAATTTTTACTCGTTATTGCAAAATAATGAACTTAATATATCTGACATTTTCTCCCTACCCAGTTTACCCCTATACATGTTTATGATGTGGACTGGTCATTGTTATTGAATCGTAGGCAATTTGATTGGATTAAGTTGTTATTAGTTTACCTTCAAACTTGTTTATGCTTTTCATACATGACTATTGATTAATTAGAACGTGCATGAATGTGACCGGTAACTAAAATGACCTTCAAACTGGACACTGGACGAGTCAATATTATGTTTTATCAATGAAAGTTAAGGTATGAAAGGTAAGAATTGCCACTTATTCGATTTTCACAAAATTTTCGGAATATACAGTTGGAAAGGTTATTTTTTAAAAGCCTATTGTGAAGAGTAAAGAGAAAGTTTACAAATAATACGTTTTGTTCCATTAAACAAGTCATTTTCGTAAGAGAAATACCGAAATATATTTTACGCACGACTACGGCAGGTAAAATTATTATTTATCATAATAAAAAAAAGCATTTTTCAGTCTCATTGGAATATGTTGATTACAATTAATCCCAAACTTAAGAAGTAAGTAACGAAAGTCAAAATATGTCCGATCTGCCTATTTCTGCACATCAAAAGTCAATACGATCGTTTTAAAGTCAATTTCGTCTACCTCACAAAATCTTGTTAGGCACTATAGTAATCAAATGATTTACCGTAGTTTCACTTTCATTGTTGACATTCTTTTTCTTTAAATAACCAATACACGTACAATGCATGCGTTGTCAATACATTCTTAATATTCTAATAGCATTTAAATTGGTTGTAGCCGATATTAAGGACTAATACAAATGATTTCCAAAGAATTTTAATGAATAAGAATACGACAAAAAATCAATATATGTATACCTGTTTAAAATCACTCGGTTATGGACTATATATATAGATATTGATAAAGTAAATAAACATTAAAACAAGTGTGTACATGTTATTTCAACATGGCGCAGACAGCTCTAAAGACGTGTGAAATTTGTGTAAGTTCTGCTGGAACAAACTACTGCACCACATGTGAACAAATTTTCTGTGATAACTGCAAAGCTATGCACAACAGACAAAAGATTTCCAAAGATCACAAATTTAAAGATAGTGTAAACGTTGTACAGGGTATCAAAGCAACAACATCTAAGTGTAAAGAGCATAAGGAAGACAAGATTTTTGTCTGTAATGAGTGCTATGTGTCAGTATGTTCAAAATGCATTACAGGAAAACACAACGGACATAAACTGTCTGATATTGACGAGTCAGTGTCAAGTCTATCTAAAGCGACAAAAACTGAAATCCGTTCAATATTAGATGCAGCAGGTAGTAATATAACGGCTGTAGAAAAATGCCTAAAGAAATTTGATTCTAGAATAGACGTGTCTGTTAAGTTAATCCGATTACATGGCGGCAAATTGAAAAGGTTGATTGAACGGGAAGTCGAGGAAATGGTCGCTACTACCAAAAAGAAAGCGAATGCGGAGAAAGAACGATTAAGAAAGATTCTCACAGATGTCAGAACTGTTCGTGAAAAGGCATCAGTTTTAGAACACAAACAGTATGAATTACAGAAAACCAAAAACGATTCGTCAACTTTACTTTCGAAGCTTCTTATTCTAACTGGGGAAATTGAGAAACTTCAAACAATTCACTTTGTAGAAGGTCCAACCAATTCATACAAACCAGGTGTAACAACAAATAAACATTTGACTGAACTTCTCGGAAAAAGTGATTTTAGGCAAGTATATCGTATTAATTTTGAAATGCCGATTATTGGTTAAAATCAAAACAAAACATACAGTTTCCAAGCATTTTGGTTTTAACAATGATTGATGCAAATTTGTAAAATGGATAAATGTACAGTTATAAAGAAGTGACAAAACCATGTATAGCATGTATTGGGGAAAAGTTGAAACAATCAAGTTAAATAACGTTATCTTAGTACCCTTATGGCCCTTACTGAAAATATCAGCCTCCTGCAAACATTTGCTGCAAGTCTGCTGCGAACTTGCTGCAGACTTGCAGCGAACATAGAGTCCGTGTTTGCGGCGTGTTTGCTGCAAATACGCTGCAGGTCTGCTGCAAACAATTTACCATGCAAATGAGTGTTTGCCGCAGACCTGCTGCAAACATTTATATGCAAATGAGTGTTTGCCGTAGACCTGCTGCAAACATATTTATGCAAATTAATCTTTCTCCTGCGTGTTTGCTGCAGACCTGCTGCAAACATTTTTATTCAAATCAATCTGTTATACAATTAACCAATGTCATGTTCTGTACACATCATTTTATCTATATTACACAGCAAATTCTTAAAAAGTTACATCTGTACATCCATCCATTCATAAAATAATTCAATTACTTTATCATTTGAAAAATTATCATAGCACAAGTTTATACCTTTTAACATGTTTAATAAGTTAAATTAATTCCAAGTACGTTCTCAAATGAATTACATGCATGAAGTTAAATAGATTTATTTGAAATTTCTTTGTGCATGTATATGATTAATATATACAGCTAATACGGCGGCTATAGTTAAACAAAAATTGTCACAAAATTCAATTAGACTTACATATATTTTGTAAGTTATAATCTCTAAGCATATGAGGGAGTACTGTTTATTGCATGGTTATACATATTTGAAAATGTATTTTAAACCTCATGCAGATATCTGTGGAGGAAATGAATTTCATAAGTTAACATTCTACGATGAATATGTACTACAAATAATGTCTTTAAAAGCTAATCTGTTATAATTGCCAAACTATAATGCCTCCCTGAACACTAATATATATCATGACACAAACATCACCAACATTTTCAAATTTCAAATCTTTATATTCCAGGAAGTTACCAATAGGCATGCTCTGTCGTTTTATGTAGTTTCTTGCAATGCTATTGCAAACATATAAAATTGTCAAAGATTCCTGCAATCTAGCTGCGAACATCTCTTATATTCTAGTTTTTCCTGCAACCTTACTGCAAACATATTTGTTTCTGCAACCTTGCCGCAAGCTTGCAGCAAAAAGCTGCAATGTTTGCAGGAAGTTTGCAGCTAGCTGCGAACATTTGCAAACATTATTCAAAGGGTTCCTGCAAGCATTTTGTTTGCAGCAGACCTGCAGCAAGTTTGCAGCAGATCTGCTGCAAACATTTCAGTTCTGTAAGGGGGTGTATGTCAGCACAGCCAGTAAATAAACAATAAATAAGCAAATGTTGCCATACGATGAACGCACGAACGACACTTCCACATATATAACTGAAAGCAATGACCCTTACACACACGAAGAAATGCGTACACATGCACATATTTTCAGGACGGATGTATTAAGCATTATAGATACATATATACGTTTACTTTAGGACAAGTTAAGCTCACGGAGTCCCCTTTATTTTGTAAATTCTACATCTCTAGACATCTTTTCTTTAGTTATCGTAATAAAGTTTACGGAAATGAAAATTGTTTACCAGATAAAATAAAGTGAAAATTTGTTAAATTATCCATTTTCGTTCTAACTTACAATTTCAAACTTCAACTATTTGCAAGTATATCAATTAGTAACAAAACATGTTTTCTGATTATTAAGTCTTTATTATAAAAGAAGGACGAAAGATACCAAAGGAACAGTCAAACTCATAAATCTAAAACAAACTGACAACGCCATGGCTAAAAATGAAAAAGACAAACAGAAAAACAATAGTACACATGACACAACATAGAAAACTAAAGAATAAACAACACGAACCCCACCAAAGACTAGGGGTGATCTCAGGTGCTCCGGAAGGGTAAGCAGATCCTGCTCCACATGTGGCACCCGTCGTGTTGCTAATGTGATTACAAATCCGGTAAATAGTCTAATTCGGTAGGTCACATTCATGAAAGGGAAGGGGATTGTTGTTACGACGTAAGGAACATATCCGATATCATTTGTGAAACGGTTATTCCATAACGGTCAACCAACTCATGATGGCGTCCGTAAAATTTACGAAGGGATGATTTCAACTTCACCATTTGGAACTCTTGGTTTAATAGCTTCCTTGTGAGCAGTAACCCTCTATCAAGAAAATCATGATAGGAAATGCAAGCACGGGAATATCGTATCAATTGGGAGATATATACCCCGTATGCAGGTGCTGCTGGAATGTTACAGGCTACTTAGAAATGGAAAGTTCACAATTGGAAAGCTGAAATCATCTCTTTTGTCGTAAAGTTTTGTTTTCAACCGACCCTCACTGTCAATTTCTAGATGTAAGTCAAGATATGATGCCGACTTAACTGTATCTGTTATATCCTTTATCTCCAATTCGATGGGATAGATGCGTTCCACATAGTCACCAAATTTTAAATTGTTTAGCGAAAGAACGTCATCTATATAGCGGAGAGTAGAGTTAAAGGATATTGCTAACTTCTTATCTTTCTTCCTAAGAAGTTCCTGCATGAAGTCAGCCTCATAATAATAAAGAAACAAGTCGGCAAGTAGAGGGGCACAGTTTGTTCCCATTGGGATGCCGACAGTCTGTTGAAAAACACGTCCTCCGAACGTTAAAAATATGTTGTCAATCAAGAAATCAAGCATCTTGATAACATCGGTTTCAGAGAATTTTTTGTTTGAATCGGAGTGATTCTTTACAAAGTGTGATTTATCCCTCCCCGAGACAAGATACTTGTATTTACGTTGGCCATTCTTTTTTATGAAGCAAAGTAATACCAACTCTTTCAATTTGTCTTTTAGTTTGAAATGTGGAATACTTGTAACAGTAGTGGTTTAAAAATAAAATTTCAGTCTTCAAATTGAAACAAGCTTAGATAAAATAGATGGTATAGTTCCTCGGACTATTCATATCACAGAATGGACACAAGAGAAATGATTTAAGTTTCAAATTTTAAATTCACTTAATAAAAACACGGCTTGTAATCTACACACGCAGTACGGGGCGCCGAACGGGACTCTTGTGGTTGTGTACTCGAAATTCATTTTTGTACGTACAAAAGAGAGTTTTGTTCAACAAAAATAAGTTCAGTTTACTACAAATTAAAATTTTGTCATACAAAATTATCTTTCAGTGGACAAAAGTTACTTTTGTCATGACAAAATTCCTTTTTGTTTTACATACTAGACTTTTGTTACCTAATTTGAAAATTGGGCAACAAAATTCAATTTTGTATGCAAATTAGTTTAGTTTGGATTCTGTGAACTAATTTGCATACAAAATCGACTTTTGTTACATAAAATTGACAGGTGATGCTGGAATGTTACAGGCTACTTAGAAATGGAAAGTTCACAATTGGAAAGCTGAAATCATCTCTTTTGTCGTAAAGTTTTGTTTTCAACCGACCCTCACTGTCAATTTCTAGATGTAAGTCAAGATATGAAGCCGACTTAACTGTATCTGTAGTATCCTTTATCTCCAATTCGATGGGATAGATGCGTTCCACATAGTCACCAAATTTTAAATTGTTTAGCGAAAGAACGTCATCTATATAGCGGAAAGTAGAGTTAAAGGATATTGCTAACTTCTTATCTTTCTTCCTAAGAAGTTCCTGCATGAAGTCAGCCTCATAATAATAAAGAAACAAGTCGGCAAGTAGAGGGGCACAGTTTGTTCCCATTGGGATGCCGACAGTCTGTTGAAAAACACGTCCTCCGAACGTTAAAAATATGTTGTCAATCAAGAAATCAAGCATCTTGATAACATCGGTTTCAGAGAATTTTTTGTTTGAATCGGAGTGATTCTTTACAAAGTATGATTTATCCCTCCCCAAGACAAGATACTTGTATTTACGTTGGCCATTCTTTTTTATGAAGCAAAGTAATACCAACTCTTTCAATTTGTCTTTTAGTTTGAAATGTGGAATACTTGTAACAGTAGTGGTTTAAAAATAAAATTTCAGTCTTCAAATTGAAACAAGCTTAGATAAAATAGATGGTATAGTTCCTCGGACTATTCATGCCACAGAATGGACACAAGAGAAATGATTTAAGTTTCAAATTTTAAATTCACTTAATAAAAACACGGCTTGTAATCTACACACGCAGTACGGGGCGCCAAACGGGACTCTTGTGGTTGTGTACTCGAAATTCAATTTTGTACGTACAAAAGAGAGTTTTGTTCAACAAAAATAAGTTCAGTTTACTACAAATTTAAATTTTGTCATACAAAATTATCTTTCAGTGGACAAAAGTTACTTTTGTCATACAAAATTCCTTTTTGTATTACATACTAGACTTTTGTTACCTAATTTGAAAATTGGGCAACAAAATTCAATTTTGTATGCAAATTAGTTTAGTTTGGATTCTGTGAACTAATTTGCATACAAAATCGACTTTTGTTACATAAAATTGACTTTTGTGAGACAAAATTGACTTTTGTGAGACAAAATTGACTTTTGTGTGAGAAAATTTACTTTTGTGTGAGAAAATTTACTTTTGTGTGAGAAAATTTACTTTTGTGAGACAAAATTGACAAAATTGAATTTTGTCTCACAAAAGTCAGTTGTGTCTCACAAAAGTTATTTTTGTCGTCACAAAATTGACTTTGTTTCACGAAATTGAATTTTGTCTCACAAAAGTCAATTTTGTCTCACAAAAGTCAATTTTGTCTCACAAAAGTCAATTTTGTCTCACAAAAGTCAATTTTGTCCGACAAAATTGAATCTTGTCTCACAAAATTGACTTTTTACCATATCAGGTAACAATTGTGTATGCCAATAAGTTTATATGTGCAAACCTTTTTGAAAAAATTGACTTTTGTCATTTTGTCCCCCAAAAGTCAATTTTGTCTTCAAAAAAGTCAATTTTGTCATCACAAAATTGACTTTTGTGAGTCAAAATTTACACAATTGAATTTTGTCTCACAAAAGTCAATTGTGTCTCACAAAAGTCAATTGTGTCTCACAAAAGTCAATTGTGTCTCACAAAATTGAATTTTGTCTGACTTTTGTCCAATTAACTTTTGTCGTCACAAAATTGAAGTTTGTCTTCACAAAATTGACTTTGTCTCACAAAAGTCAATTTTGTCCCACAAAATTGAATCTTGTCTCACACAATTGACTTTTGTGTTTCAATTTCCATATCAGGTAACAAAATCAATTGTGTATGCAAATAAGTTTATATTTGCATACCTTTTTGACAAAATTGACTTTTGTCATGACCAAAAATAAATTTTGTCTACAAAAATGAATTTTGTCATCACAAAATTGAAGTTCTCATAAAACAAGTCTGTATCACATAGTTTTGTAAGACTTTGTAATGATTTTGTTATGACAGAATTGAATTTTGTACACAACCACAAGAGTCTCATTCGGCGCCCCGTAAGCAGAACATTTGGTTCTGCAGTGAAAACCGTGAGAGGATTTACCGGTTGTGCTTGAGTTGAGTAATTGTCACCGCTTCAAAATTAAAGGTATGTACATTTTTAAATTGCAATTTTCTTAATCAAAATATTGAAAATCAGAGAATGCTTTGCTGGTGTGAATACTTTAACGAGGATCTAAATGCATCATTTACTTTTGCACGCGGTGTTGAACTCCTACAAAATCAGTTGCCCCACGAGAACTTGCCTAAAAAGGTGACATTTAAATTTTGAAATGTTTTTTTAACAGACCTACAAGTTCAAATTTACTTTGGTTTTTTTTGGTCAATTGGTATGAATGTTGTTTTGTCCGATAACGTCTTAATAAATCTAAAAACCCCAAATTTGTTTAGTTCATGCGTGAGGGGATCGGTTCTGATTGAAGACATCGTGAATGCGTGAGGGGACGTGAACTCATATCTTTATATCCAAGCTATGAGTCGTTGAAAGTTGCCTAAATTTGGTTAGATTGTTCATGAAAAAACACATTAGTGTGTTTAAAAAAATAATGAGACAGAACTTTTAAATACATTGCGGGAATAAAAAGAAAATAATGGTGTGAACAATTTTGTTTCTTGCTACAAATAAAAGTTAAAATTTTCCTCACAGTCCTGTATATATAATTTTTACGAAAAAATTTAACTCTCCTTGAATTGCTTTTTTTGAAAAAAATGATTGTGAAAACACAAATTTTGATATTTGTTTAAATATTTTGATTATACAATAAATCACCAAGGTTTTATTATATGAATAAACAGTCTAACCAATAAATTGCAAATACGCCTCCAAGACAATAACAATCAAAACCAAGGAGTAAACAAAGACTCACAAAACCAAAAAGACGTTTACATCAACAGTTACGAATAATAAATAAGAAACAACACAAAGTCCACTTAAAACCGGGAGTGAAATCAGGTGCTCCGGAAGGGTAACAATTTCTTGCACCGTATACGACACCCGTCGTGTTTTTACTTTCTTCAGTTCGGTAATGATGGAAGGTTGTTATGACTGAGGAAGAATATCAGATATGATTTCGGACACACTTTTGTCATAATGGCCAATCAGCTCATGATGGCGACCGTAAAATTTCTTGAGTGATGACCTTAATTTGATTGATTCATTGCCCTGTCTTAGCAATTTTTGAGAAAGCAGTATTCCTCGTTCAACAAATCAACGTACTTTAGGCTAGCTTTAGAGTAACGAATCAATTGAGACACATATACTCCATATGCTTGTGCCGATCGATGTTGCTACACAGAAATGATAAGTTGACTATAGGAAAATAAAAATCATCGCATTTGTCATAAATTTTGGTATTTAACCTATATATATACCATCAGTATTTATTTCGAAAAAAAGGTCTACATATGAAGCAGATTTATCTGTGTCGGTAGTATCTCAGTATTCAAACTAGACCGATTATTTGCCCAAATCCGCAAAGGAGACATATTTGCAACTTATTGGTTATTCAACTTGGTGATTTATTGTTATTTATACTCACAAAAGTGTTTTTTCATGAACATTCTAACCAAATTTAGGCAACTTTCAACGACTCATAGCTTGGATATGATTTCACGTCCCCTCACGCATTGACGATCTCCTCAATCAGAACCGATCCCCTCACGAATGAACTAATGCAAATTTGAGGTTTTTAGATTTATTAAGACGTATATCAACACCGGACAGTGTACATGCCGCCCAAACGACATGCACACCTATTGACCGAAAACAAAAGTAAATTTGAATTGTATGTCTGTTAATAGAATCATTTCAAAATTTAAATGTAACCTTTTCAGGCAATATATCGCGGGGCAACTGATTTTGTAGGAGTTAAACTCCACGTACAACAGTAAATGATGCATGTATCGCTTTGTTAAAGTATTCACCCCAGCATAGCATTCTCTGATTTTCAATATTTTGATATTTTGAATAAGAAAATTGCGATTTAGAAATCTACATACCTTTTGAAGCGGTGACAATTACTCCACTCAAGCACAACCGGAAAATCCTCTCACGGTTTTCATTGCAGAACCAAATGTTCTGCGTGTGTAGATTACCAGCCGTGAAAAAGCTGTCCCAAGTCAGGAGCCTCTGGCCTTTGTTAGTCTTGTATTATTTTAAATTTAGTTTCTTGTGTACAATTTGGAAATTAGTATGGCGTTCATTATCACTGAACTAGTATATATTTGTTTAGGGGCCAGTTGAAGGACGCCTCCGTTTGCGGGAATTTCTCGCTACATTGAAGACCTGTTGGTGACCTTCTGTTGTTGTTTTTTTCTATGGTCGGGTTGTTGTCTCTTTGGCACATTCCCCATTTCCATTCTCAATTTTATCGAAGAATTCGATCAAATATTAAATGTTCAATCCATACATGTTCGTCAAGCTAAATAATTGACTGGCTCACAGTATCAACGATGTTATGAGTTTTTGCTTTGTGTTTTGTGGTTTATTTTTGGGACACTATGCTTATGTTTACTTTTTTCTTTCAGTGAGGCGCATGTTACATATATTGAAGGTGGAACAAAAATGTAAGTTAAGATGCTATCAATAAAGTAAGGGGCTGCTATCATGTCGTGAACAACTATGTTCTATGCTAGAAGTTCTTGATAAATAACTTTGTTATTGTCATAAGACATTAGTTTGTTTACAACACCGACATACTAGATTTACAAGCACTAGGAAGCAATAACAGCATAAGTGGGCATATCATTTTGATTCCTATGTGTGAATAAATCTTTGTCAGTTTTTGCTTCGGTTGACACACACGGAATTTCATCTACAAATTCTCAAACTCATACTAATAAGTTGGACTGTCACAGTATATTCATTCCTCATTGATTAAAACAGCACAATACTTGGCAGATCACTAAAGCAGACATATGATCTAAATTTATAATGTGATCTTTATGAATAATATGTTTACATTTTACATGACGTAATGCATTTTCTTACCTTACAGATCAATCCTTACAAAAGAGACCATGCACGGACATTTATATAAATGCAGATGTGGGTAAGTATTTTTAGAAAGATTAATTATTAGTAGATAAAGAAATATCAAAAATAAAATAAATAACTAAGCGAGTTAATTATTTTTGAGCGCCCAAACCTCTAACATGTGACAGGGGTATTACAGCAAAACATGAGAGCAACATTAAACAAACGTAAAAACGATTAAAAATGACTAACATCAGTGGAAGTTTTAGGAGCACACAAAACAATAGACATAAAATATCGATTTAAGAGTACACACAGTTAATGAAAGCTAGTTAAAAGCCAATTATAACCAATAAATAAATCATTTTTTCACAGACTAAATGTCTATCCCCATATTTCTCATGCTGTTAAAAAAACAAGAAAGCAAAGCTCTAAAGTATATATTTTAATTTCAGATATGAAATGATTTCTGCAACACAGTGAGTATATCTCTATATATAATATTACATGTAATCATTGGTAAAAACTGAGCTGAGACAACATTCCACATCCACTGATCGTTCAGAACCAATAAATCAACGTTCAAACCGGGGAACAATATCAACATATAACCAATGTTAAATAAAGTGAGGATGAAGCTGAATATTCTTAGTCGAATATTTTTAAGGATTTGAGATTCTTTAAAACTTGATCACAAGTACATTTGTATTTATTCAGTTTGCATGCCAATAGCTTTTCGTAAGTAAAAACCAGCATGTTGCACAGATCATACAGCATGTTACTAATATGCTTTCCAGAAATATAATCTGTTCATGCCATTTTTGTTATCATATTGTATCATAGCAAACGTAGTTTTTGGTTGAGGTTGATAATAGTTATCAAAGGTACCAGGATTATAATTTAGTACGCCAGACGCGCGTTTCGTCTACATAAGACTCATCAGTGACGCTCATATCAAAATATTTATTAAGCCAAACAAGTAAAAAGTTGAAGAGCATTGAGGATCCAAAATTCCAAAAAGTTGTGCCAAAGGTTGTATATCGTCATAAAGAATGATTTGTCCTTAGTCAATATGCTTCTCTCAGTTCCAAATAATATTGTATTGACCTCATACAAAGGCTTTAATTGTATATTGAACAGATATATCATGTTATGGAGGAGTAGTTGCTTGTATATGCTAAATTACACCGAATAGATGTAATCATGTTGATTAAAATTCTCTGTACAGATGAAGAGAAATCTTTTTTTCATTAGACTAAGTAAGCTATAATCCATAAACATGTTGACGCATAATTTTGTGGATAATGAGAGACTATCAAAGTACCGCGGGAATTATACATGTACGCGTTAGCGTTGTCTTTAAGTATTGTCATATCCGAATAATTTTGGCGGGAAAAGGCTCGCGAGGGTAAAAAAGGAATATCCAAAATGGCAAATACCAGGGCATTTGAAAAATGTTTTAAGGCTTTATGCATTAATTACACCTTATATAAGAATGACAGCTTTTGATTGGCTGATAGCCAGTGTATTTTTCGCATATTCTAACATTTCTTCCTCATTTCAAACGAATCTTACTGTTTTTCACCACTGCCGGTGAATATGCCTCAAATACCATGGTATTTGCTATTTTGGATATTCCTTTTTTACCCTCGCGAGCATTTTCCCGCCATTTTTTTTCGGATATGACGTTACATAAAGACAGCGCGAACGAGTATAAGTACATGTACAGTTCCCGCGGTATATTTTATGATAGTACTTGTCCTCAAATAAATATTTCCTTTTCCTAGTACAGAGAGTTTAAATTAAAATTCATTCGGTGTAATTAAACAGATATATCATGTTATGGAGGGGTATTTGAAAAAAATACAAGTCTTGGGACAAAATTTCCCTTGCCTAGCGGCTCGGGAAATTTAAGTCCCTCGACTTGTATTTTTCGCAAATACCCCTCCATAACATGATATATCTGTTCAGAATGTGTCTTTATCTATCTGGTTAAATTTAAGAACAAAACGTCAGTCAATATATTAGACATTGGAGTTGTTTCTCCCGTTCTGTACATTTTCTTCCTTTCATGGATGTAGAAGGGGCGGATCCAACTATAAACAAAGGGGGTTCCTAACCCAGGATAAAGGGTGGTTTCAACTATATTTCCACATTCAAATGTATTGATCACCCAACCCCAAACCCCGTCTGAATCCGCCACTGTGTAAATGTTTAGGCTGAGTTGCCAAAATATATGTCAGATGTACATGTGTAAAGCGAATATTCCACTCAAGGGGTCGATTTGGAAGAAGAATTGCTGACCTTTATTTACTAGAATTCAATACAAAATCTTGAATTTAATTTTAGTTGAAAGCAACAAAACCAACTGATTCATATGGCTTCTAATGACTCGTACATTAAAATAGACATAATTACTATGCAGGGTACTTCTACATACACTTAATTATCTAATACCCCCCAAAAATAATCCTGATCACTACTTTCTAGATTACCTCAAAAAATTAAAACTATTTCCGTCAAATGTTACTTGTCATACTATTTCTAAATATCAGTTCGTAATTAACAATTATGTTTTGTTTTTCAGTGAGTAAGTATCCAGCAAGATAAAGATGAGTTTTGTATAGATACCTACATATATTGCTTTGTTAATTTTAAGATTAGTGTGCTGTTTCATGTATGTGCATTCTACCTAGTAAATTTATTCATACGTACATTCTATATAAAAATACAATATACAAATAACAATTGATTGATGTAAATCATTTTATTATTGAAATAACGGACGTAGCCTTTGCGTTTGATAGAGTTTTAAAATGTCAGAAACGAGACAAGCCAACACTTTACAATAATGCATCAGATATTTATAAAAATGCAGAATTCAGGAAAGATATGATTTGAAAATCAAATGCTTTTCACTATAATTGTGTTTTTTGGTAACCTGTAGAAAAATATCATCATCGTGCAAAGACAATGTCTATTATCTAGTTCTTAAGATTTTTTGTAATTACCGTACGCACTATAAAAACACAAAGTATCAAGATTGCAGAAAACATTTTAAGAAGGGGAAGTCCATAGAATCTAACAAAATCAAACTCCTTTAAATTGACCAACAAAACGTCTGGAAACAACTATATTGTTCCATGTCTTGTTGAATTCACTTTCCGAGGAATTTTTCGGATAAAACTTTTTTCAAAGCTAGATTAAATGACAACTTGTGATGGATGATATGCATAACATAAGACATACACAGAACAACCTTCACCGTCTAATGTCAATCTTACCTTGTAAGGTTACAACGCTGCTATTTGTACAACTATGTAATTGATAAGTTGAATATAGTCATAATGTTAAGTGTCTTGTATTTTTTTTTCTTCTTTTTTCAGTCTGTAAGTACAAAGCAAATTTCAGATAAGTATATTTTGTATGTGAATGTATAAAGTAAAATAACAAAAAAATACTGAACTCGAAGAAAAATTCAATACGGAAAGTCCCTAATCAAATGGCAAATTCAAAAGCTAAAAACATCAAAGAATTGAAAACAACTGTTATATTTCTGAAATAGTAGAAGCTTTTCCTTATGTAGAAAATTGTGAATTAAACCTGGTTTTATAATTAATTAAACTTCTCCTTTGTATGGCAGTCGCATAGATATTGACAACAAGGTGTGAAAAAAGAAATGTAGTTTTACTCGATTCAATTTTTTATTAATAAAATCAAATGAAATATAGACGGCTAACATCGAACATGTTCCGGTCAACTAGCTTCAAAAGATACCACTAAAGTTATCATATTATTGTAATCAGATTGGATAAAAACATAACTATTCTTTCATAATTTGACTATGCATTTAAATTTAATGTATTATATGTTGCTCTGATTCCTTTCACGGATTTGGCTATACTTTTTGGACCTTTTGGATTATAGCTTTTCATCTTTAATTTATATAAGCTTTGGATTTCAAATATTTTGGCCACGAGCATCACTGAAGAGACATGTATTGTCGAAATTCGCATCTGGTACAACAAAATTGGTACCGTTAATTTTATTACTACCACTGGGTCGATGCCTCTGCTGGTGGACTATAAGTCCCCGAGGGTATCACCAACCAAGTAGCCAGTACTTCGGTACTGGCATGAAAATACGGATTTTTTGTGTTATTAAAATTTGCTGTTACAAAATGATGGAATTATTATAAATTAAGGAATGTATCTCCCTCATGCAAAGCTCTGATTCCTTTCACAGATTTGGCTATACTTTTTGGACCTTTTGGATTAGAGCTCTTCATCTTTTATATAAGCTTTGGATTTCAAATATTTTGGCCGCGAGCATCACTGAAGAGACATGTATTGTCGAAATGCGCATCTGGTGCAACAAAATTGGTACCGTTAATTTTATTACTACCACTGGGTCGATGCCTCTGCTGGTGGACTATTAGTCCCCGAGGGTATCACCAGCCCAGTAGCCAGTACTTCGGTACTGGCATGAAAATACGTATTTTTGTGTTATTAAAATTTGCTGTTACAAAATGATGGAATTATTATAAATTAAGGAATGTATCTCCCTCATGCAAAGCTCTGATTCCTTTCACAGATTTGGCTATACTTTTTGAACCTTTTGGATTATAGCTCTTCATCTTTTATATAAGCTTTGGATTTCAAATATTTTGGCCACGAGCATCACTGAAGAGACATGTATTGTCGAAATGCGCATCTGGTGCAACAAAATTGGTACCGTTAATTTTATTAACAAACACTGAATATACTAATGTTATTTATATCATACATCCATTGATATCAGTTGCTGAAAATATTAGGATAATTAACATTCTAGCATGTGCTAGAAATTATGAATCTTGAAATGGGTAATTTTGTTGTTACCTGATAGTTCGTTTCTATGTGTGTTGCATTTTTGTTTGTTTTTTGTAGTACTTCAGTGTTTCTGTTGTTTCGTTGGTTTCCTCTAATATTTGATGTGTTTCCTCCATTTATAGTTTGTAACCCGGAAATTATTTTTCCTTCAACCGTTTTGTGACTTTTGAACAGCGGTATACTACTGTTTCCTTTATTGAATCCAAATCTAAATTAAATATATACTAGGAATGTCATCATTTTCAAAGTTGACCACACTATTGACCGAAATAACACTTATATTCTTGATTATGATGTTATGGATCAGTATGTCAGGGAATCACACTACCAAACATGACCTATGCCTATACCTTAATAATCTGTTTACATACTTTTGAAGAATCACATTGTTTCATATTGGATTATGAAGGCCTTCGTAATTTTTGTTCTGAAATCTGTTCTTTTGGTGGTTCTTCTTTTTCTTATGATCATTATTTTTTTCTTTTGTTTTCAACATATGTTTGTTTTTAATCCTGCATCTTCTTTCTTTTATTGAACAAATATAACTGAACCCATAAAAAACTGAGCATATAATGTCTAGAATGAATAGACATTTATGTCGATAGTTGCTTTAACCTGGCATCTTATTAATGTTGTAGTGGATGATCTATTATATAACATGTTTATCATATATTTTTCGATCTTTTGCAGCCCGTAAGTACCTTGAACTAGACAAAGATAAGTACAAATCTAATATTAATACCACTTATATATTAACGAAATCTTATACTATGGTAATAATTAAGCTACAAACAGCTTTTTAAAACACGGAAACTATTTCAACATTGTGTTAAAAGATATGGAGCAATACAATCCTAATGCATAATTAACATGCAAAGCTTATTTAAGAGGCATGTTAATGGAAAATACTGAAAATAAACTCATCATAGATACCAGGAGTAAATTTTGCATATACGCCAGGACTAAATTTTGCATATACGCCAGACGCGCGCTTCGTCTACAAAAGACTCATCAGTGACGCTCGAATCCAAAAAAGTTAAAAAGGCCAAATAAAGTACGAAGTTGAAGAGCATTGAGGACCAACATTCCTAACCATTTTGCCAAATCCAGCTAAGGTAATCTATGCCTGAGGTAAAAAAAAGTCTCTGTATTTTAAAAATTCTAAATTTTGTAAAAAGTTAATTTATAAATATAACCATATCAATGATAATTCATGTTAGCACAAAAAGTGCTGACTACTGGGCTGGTGATGCCCTCGGGGAAATAAATCTCCACTAGTAGTTGCACCGACCCAGTGGTTGTAAATAAACTCATCATAGATACCAGGAATAAATTTTGTATATACGTCAGACTCGCGTTTCGTCTACAAAAGACTCATCAGTCAGAAAACCTTTGTCTGGCAATACAACCATACATAAACCTTTGTTTGATCCGATACCCAATTAATTCATTAAGGTGGTATGGGAGACTAAAATAAAAAGGATAGAATTTGTTCATACTTTGCCAAAACGTAGCATCTATTGATATATGTTCAAAAATGAAATAAAATTGATAGGTCACCGCGCATTTTCTCAAGCTACAGGTTGTGACACAACGACATTATTTGTATGGATTATACAGGAAAAAACACCATTTTGTGATTAGAAACCAAACAAAATGATAGAATTGTAAAATAAATTAGGAAAAGATAGCTTTCAGACAATGCTTTGAGAATTTCAAAAGAAAAGATAGGGTCACCGTACTTTTTTTCCTGCTAAAATAAAAAATAGGAAAAATTCAATGTAGATTCCTTCAGAAAATGCACTGTTTTGGAGTTACTTCCCCTTAAAATGACAATTCAAAAACATTTAAAATCCACCAAAAATAATTGACATTTGTAAAAATATTAATATTTATAAGTTATATTGTTATAAATTGGTTCTTTAAAATGGAAATTCACATTAAATATCTGCATTCCTGTATCAAATAGATAGATAGAAAATCTGGACCTTAGGTTCTCTGTTTTTTACAATTTAAGATGGCGAAAGATACCCATACCACATTAAATAAATTCATTTGGAAAAAAAAGAACTATGTATTTTAAGTAAGACGAGAAAAATGCTCTAACATTAAGGTCCACATATGCTTTTCATCGCAGCTGGCCTAAAGGGACATAATTGATTGTCATCACTAAGCGTTTGTGGTCGTAGTAAATTTAACAAAAATCGTCTTTTATGAAACAACTTAACCAATTCCAAACACAAAACAACTGAATGATACTTAGGGTATCTATATAAGGTTATACAGTTTCTGGCAAGCGATGAATTTGGCCGTCATAGCTACAAATAAAAACAAAGGTAAAAATAAAATAAAAAAAACTGAACTCCGAAGAAAATATAAAACGGAAAGTCCCTAATATAATGGTAAATTGAACGTATTGTCTACCATCTTGAAAACCTTAATAGATAAATAAAAGCTGACAAAACAAAATGCTCAAATTATAAAGATCTATCTCCTTATTGCGCCAAAATCATCAGATGAATAATTAAAGGAGTTATTGCACAAAAAAAGACTTATTCTCTAGCTTTTGCCTATATTGTTTCGAAACTACAATTGATAGGAAAGAACTATGAATAGCAAAAATTATCAGAAACACAAGATGTACAAACATACCTAAGGACCAAAATAATAAAATTTACTTTTATGGTAGTAACTGTCATTGAAAGCAATTTTCACTAAAATTGTAGTTTTTTTTATTATAATCTTAAAAACTATAATAGGTAGGTTGAAACTAGATATAACATAATTGATCAGCATAAATAAATAATATCTACAAAAAACTTATGTAGATAAATCCATTTAATGACTTCTTTTAAGATTGATAAAAAAACTTTAATTATTTTACTTTTGTGTCTTGATTAATACATTATCCTTATGACTGTTACATTAATTTTTCAGGATGTAAGTAACAAGACAGATTAGATAATTATAGATAAGTAAATTAAAACGAAATATAATGGCACTATACAGTAGTAACTTATACTGCAAATAAAGAAATCAATCCGTAGTTATATTAAAAAAAAGGAAAGCACAGAAACACAGAACTCTGATGAAAACTTATACACATCAAACGAATGGACCAAAACTATCATATTCCTGACTTGATACAGACATTTTTTCATAAAATAGATTTCAGACAATAGACTTAAAAAGATTACCCTATAGTAGCTAAAGTATATAAAGATGTTAATACCCCCAACCAACTGTGAAGACTCCCTTCCAGAAAAGAACTTAACTTTTAAAGGAAATCATTTAAAAAAAAAATGCAAAACAAATCTATTTTGGTTTGTTATCACGATGAATATTTATAAGGTAAATATCATGTTGTTTTTGTTATGGAATCGACTCTGACAAGTTTAGTGAACAATAACAAGTTAAGTAAACAAGAAACATTCCTAGGGCGCCATAAACAATTATAGTCTGAGAAATACAATTAACGCAATCACCCTAAACAGATGGACGAAAATAGACCATGCATTGCACACAAAGCAACAGATTTAACAATACTACGCAAGTTTTTGCAAGGGCTAAATAAGTTCGAAGTTGAAGAGCAATTATTCTGTAAGGTTTTGTAAAATACCGCTAAGATAATGTTTTTATGCCATAGAACGTCCATAGTATTTCGAAAAATATCAAGTTGACTTATAATTATGACGAATTATTTCATTTCGAGTTGATTTTGCAGATGTAAGCGTTGCTGGCAGTAAGTATTCTTGATTATCATTTATCTACAAATATGAAAAAATGATGTAATATGATTGTCATTGAGACAAGTCTCCACAAGAGACCAAATGACACAAAAAAATATATAACTATAGGTCACCGCACAGCCTTAAACAATGAGCAAATCTCATACCATGCATACCGCAGTCAGCTATAAAAGGCCCTGAAATGACAATGTAAAACGATTCAAACGAGAAAACTAACGGCATAATTTATGTACAAAAAAAGAACGAAATACAAATATGTAACATATAAACAAACGACAACAGAGTATATATTTCAGCATGTATTCGTACAACAATAGACGAACAAATAGGTATTTCAGCATGTATTCGGTAAAAATAACTTTATTTGAGATTGGTATCAGATTGAAATTATTAAATAAGAGAAGTTTTTCAGACTGACAAAACAATGCATACTAACATACTAAAACATCCACCTATTATGTAATCATTTATTTTACAAGGGGAATTATAAAAATAAATACAACTTCATCATGTACATTCCTTTATATTTCTATTTTTAAAGTCGTATGCCATATTCCTTTGCCTGAAAGTATTTGTTATGGTATAATGTCATGATATAAGACTTTTTTTTCTATTTTTAGACACAAATGGACACATATCAAAGATGTTTGAACCAACTGACTTGTTGTATTGCTATGTAGAGTATATATTAGATAGATTTAACATTTTTATAGTTTGATAATAGATTACACTGTAAATATCACTTGTGAATAAAAAATATAAAAAAAAGGAAAATTGCTGTATATTGACACTATTCTAACATATCATTTTATACTTTAATCCTTGGTGTACGTAAATGAAATGAATTGGGATAAATAAAGGCAACAGTAGTATACCGCTGTTCAAAACGCGTAAATCTATGGACAAAAGCAAAATCGGGGTTACAAACTGAAACTGAGGGAAACGCATTAAATATAAGAGGAGAACAACGACACAACATTAAAATGTAACACACACAGAAACGGACTAAGCATTAGACAAAATCCGATGAGAATGACAAATATATCGTCAAAACCAAATACATGAATTTGGGATAGAAAAGAACCGTGACACGTCTTATAGTAATGTGAATTCACACTCAAATATAAGAGAAAACAAACAACACAACGGAAACACAACGTAAAAATGTCACACACACAGAAAATATCTATGATATAACGATGGCCATTTTGCTGATTTGGTACAGGACATTTTTAAAGAAAGAAAATGGTGGGTTGAACTTGGTTTTGTGGCATGCCAAACCTCGCACTTTAATGACAATGTTAAATATAACATTAAAATGACAACATAATATTACAGGACTACAATACAAATAAATAGGAGAACGTATTAGACAAAGAAACACATGAATAATATATAACAAAAGGCATCAGGTTTAAAATTCAATACACCAAAAACGCGCCTCGTCCACACAAGACTTACCAGTGACGCTTAGATATAAAAAGTTCGAAAGTAAAAACAAGTACAAAGTTGTACAGCACTGAGGTTGAAAAAGGTTGTGTCAAATACGGTTAGGGTTTTCTGCTTGTGATAAGAATTCATCATGAGTCGTTGGTTACGCGATGTATCGATCACCTATTTCAAGGAAATTATTGTTATTCGCACAATTTTAAAAAAGAACCCTTTTTTATACCAATATTTTATCATATTTGAAATAATTAAAAAAAGAATTTCTTTATGTTCAAAGTAAAGTTATTATTGGACAGTTTGAAGGAGAATTCCGTAACTTTTCATAAAATTAGGACACACGGACGAGATAAGGACAGCTTCGTGGACAAACTAAAGAACGAACATTTCCTCGTGGTTTAATAATCAGTAATTTAACAAAGTAATTTCCGAACTTTCTAATAAAATTGAGAAAGGAAATGGGGAATCTGTCAAAGCGACAACAACCCTACCATAGAGCAGACAACAGCCGAAGGCCACCAATGGGTCTTCAATGTAGCGAGAAACTCTCGCTCCAGGAGGCGTCCTTCAGCTGGCCCCTAAACAAATATGTATACCAGTTCAGTGATAATGGACGTCATACTAAACTCCGAATTATACAAAAGAAACTAAAATTAAAATCATACAAGACTAACAAAGGCCAGAGGCCCCTGACGTGGGACTGTGAATTTATTGTTTATAAGATCATATCTGAAAATAAAAAAGTAAAAGAAATCAGGGGGCTGTGTATTTTGTTTTTAAGTAGTGAAAAGGAAACAGTCCATAATGAAAAGACCATATAGATTTATATACTGTACTTCACTATAAAAAAAAATCTCCCATAGTTGAATGATTGATATAGATGACTTGTACTACTAAAAATTCATGCTTTTTATCTCTTTGATATTCATTGGATCCCCTTTGTATATATTCTGGATACATCCTGCTAGCTTTGTTAAAACACTAGATGATATAGGGGTTGACATATTGAACAGATACTTGTCCAATTGTGTGGAGACCTTTTTGTTGACTTGAAGAGGTGTTAAGGTTATAGGTGACTGATTATTGGATCTTTGAGATGTGTGAAGACCTTTGTGTTGATTTGTAGAAGTGTTAAGGTTATAGGTGTTTGATCATTGAATCCTTGACATGCTTGGTCTAAATAAAAAGTGTTCATGGCCATTTCCTACATAGTTACTTACCTTTTTAATGCTTATCATTTTATTTTCTCCATAAACTGTTCATCTTACAGATTATAGTATCATCATAATAGATGAAAGTTTGTTTTCAGCAGAACAAAATAGGTTATAGGTGTGTGACTTGTAGATGTGTTTAGGTATCTCTCTGATTATTGAATCCTTGACATGCTTGGTCTAAATAAAAAGTGTTCATAGTTACTTACCTTATTAATATTTATTATTTCATTTTCTCCATAAACCTTTCATTTAACAGACTATAATAACATTTAGATAAATATTTTTTTTTCAGTGGAAAGAAATATGTTATGGACTATGTACAACATTTCGAACTTAAAATAGGAATAATATGCGACCAGGGTCACTAGTACTCGTTTAAATGGCAATTATTTACAACAAACATTTTCAACTTAAGCTTACAGAACCCC
The DNA here is from genome assembly GCF_965363235.1 of Mytilus galloprovincialis. NCBI lineage: Eukaryota > Metazoa > Mollusca > Bivalvia > Mytilida > Mytilidae > Mytilus > Mytilus galloprovincialis. The sequence continues at coordinate 25,388,255 of NC_134839.1, read as the reverse complement.
AAACATATATAAAAGGCCTGTAGTAAATAAGGTATTTGAATATGCAGTCGAATTAACAAAAACACTCTTTATTTCTGTCAATAGCCAGTTAATGATGATAAGAAGCTATATAGGACCAAATACTTTGAGGCCAAGGTTAATCAAAATCATGACTTTGTTATAGTTATTCGGACTACTTTTTCACAGTAGAGCTTCCTTCACCGTTTATGATGGCTGTCTTAATTGCATTTTGTCTTTCCGTAGCTTTTCTTGGTAAGTACTTTCTAAATATTCTTTAACTAACGGTCCATGTAAGAATTTATAATGAAATGATTCCTATGTCAGCTGATTAACACAGACTACTTTCGGTATTGGTAATTATTTCATGATATACAAGTCAACAACAAAAAAACGATACACGACTTTGGAATCAAATTAATCAAACAATGTTTGATATAAAACAAAACAAGATGCACTATTTTAAAAACTTTTTATTTGTTATGTATGTGCATATGATTATGAAAATCAAAACTTGTCGGAAAGTAAATAAATTCCGCGAAAATGATCACAGGATTCTGAAAATTGGATTAAGATCGACACACACTTTTCAAAGTAGTAAAAACAAATTTAAATTTGTTTAAAATAGGCAAAATGCAAATCAAGTTACGTTCATTTCGTGCATTATAGGTTGAAACATTGCTTTTTCAATTCTTTTTAATAAAAAAAGGGTTTTTTTTAAATCTCAATTTTTTTTTAGAAAAAAATATGTTTACGTCTCAAATCAATGCTTTAGATATAAAAACACCACACTGTAATTTTGGAACCTTTCAGTTTAGTTTTAAGTTTGATACCGTGTATTTGAATTTCACTTTACACATACTGTATATGGTAAATAAAAGGATAATGTATACATTTTACCGAATTCTTATGGGGTCGAATTCTACGTTACAAATAAACCAAGAAACTAGATGATTTTTAAAAACAAATTGATTGCAAACATTGTATTTACATTTAAATGAGAGGTTGGCATCATTACATTAGTTGGAATATCTGTTTTTAAAATTGTCGTTTTTGTAAATTTTGTCCAAAAAAATAATTTTGTCCAATGACGTCATGGAAGCAAAAAAATGTTTTTGTAAAGAATTTAAAGTTTCGTGGTCATTCGGTACAACCATCTTCAATATTGTGCGTATATGATGAAAACTTCTTGAATTCGAAAAACGTCGTGTATCGTTTCTTTTGTTGACTAGTACATATTATTATTTATCATTGTCTTTAATGTTTTTGTGAGCAAGCTACTTTTTATTGAATACTTTTACTTAAATGATGAAGATGAAAATGGTTAAATGGGGGTGGAGTGAGGGGATGCAGGGTAATACAAAAAAGATACTACTCTAACCCTGTCAGATTTTAATTTGCAATTTTGAAGTAAGATAGTCATAATTATTCTGTTTCTGTATACCCTCTAATGTTTTACGTCTCTTATCCATAACCAACATCTTCTTGATGACAAACGCTTAGTGGTACTTTTTGTTTAAACAAGGTTGGCATAAACTCATCATAGATACTAGGGCTAAAAAAAATTTACTCTCAACAAGTGTTTTGTCTTCAAAACACACACACAAAGAAAAATTGTTCAGACATTTTTTTCATATTTTTTGAACCCAGAAGATTACATTTTAGTCATGCCTATCAGTTACTTTTGAATGTTAAAACGATATAAAGAAAAAAAACATACAATGTGAATATCTTTGAAGATAGCATTTTCTTTGCAACAAACTTGTCAGAAATATAAATTAACAAAAAGAGTCATTCAATAATAAAAAAATATGAGGAAATCATTTTTTATTTTTATAATAATTATGTTTAATAATCAAAACCATAAACACTATCACTAGAAGGTAAAAAATTAAAAAAAAGGATTGTTAAAGTATGAATACTGAAGAAAAAAATCTATCGAATTTTAGGGGAAGCTACTCCTGCTACACAGGGGTAACTAAAAGGGGCTTTAAATTGAGATATTAGAGTTCAGCAGTTGTTATATTTAATTTTGATAACATTTGTTTTTTTCTGAGATTAAGATTAAGTATTTGCAGACTAATAAATCATTCTTGTCAATTTCAATATTCTTTTTGTAACAATATCAAAAACAGTGATTTCGAAAAACCATGTTTTCGAAAAATTGAATTTTGCAAAATTTTTAAATATACCCCTCCCGATTTTTTGTATTTTGATTAAGCAATGTTTAAACTAATTAAAAATTGTTTTAGCCATATTGAGAAAATCTGGGTTGAAAATTTTCGAAGCTTTCAAAACAGGGTAAAATTGGATTTTCAATACACATGGAATTTGACCCTTTTTGGAGCTAGGTTCTTGACATAACTTTTATATAATATATTTTTTTAAATGCAATTTTGAAATATTTCGTAACAATACTTATTCATAATAACAAACACAATTTTCTTTTTTATTCTCTTAAAGGCCGTATTCATCTAACTAAAATTGCACATTTTTAGCCTTTTTTCCTCACCAAAATTGACAAAAAAGTGTTCAAGCCGTTACCATAGCAACCACAAAATTTTACATGAAACTGGTTGTATTTTTCAGTATATCTCAACTGTTAGATCATTTTTACAAATTTTGAACCAATTCTGTGACATGTCATTTCCACATGATTTTGATGCTTACAGAGAATGACTCTTAAGTGTTATCGTGTTTTGGACCTTGATATTAAAATGTGTCATTGTAATCTTTAATCCCAAAAATAGGAAAAACCTGATGACTTTTTCCATCGTTAATTTGTTTATGTGGCGATAATTGGTTGGCTCCTTAGAATAGAATATTTATAGGTTACACGCATTATTTTTCTTTCAAATTCAGATATTTTATTTTTAGAATAAATTTGTCACACATTTTACAAAATGCCATTAAAATTTTAAAGGCGTTTAACAAAATTTAAATGTATATTAATAAAGGCAACAGTAGTATACCGCTGTTCAAAACTCATAATCTATGGACAAAAAACAAAATCGGGGTAACAAACTAAAACTGAGGGAAACGCAATAAATATTAGAGGGGAACAACGACACAACATTAAAATGTAACACACACAGCAACGGACTAAGCATTAGACAAAATCCGATGAGAATAATCAAAAAAACATCAAAACCAAATACATTAATTTGGGATAGAAAAGTACCGTGACACGTCTTATAGTACACTCAAATATAGGAGAAAACAAACGACACAACGGAAACACAACGTAAAAATGTCACACACACAGAAACGAACTATGATATAACAATGGCCATTTTCCTGACTTGGTACAGGACAGTAGTTGTCCTTTATTATAAAATTATAATATAGAATGAACTGATGACAAAAACTGAGCCACGGAAATAATTGTACAGAGCTGTTCAATCTGCAATGATGATAATAAAATATTAGCACACAACTTTTGCGGGATGCTTAATCACTTATGTATAATTACTAACATATTTTATACGAGCAAAACTTCGGTTTCAAATGAGAGGGATCTGCATACCCATCCATATTCACCTTACATCATTCGAGTTGGGTTAGTGTTACTAAATCTTTAGTTGTGTTTTCGAGTTCTCGCTATGGCATTGTCATATAAAAGAGAAGATGTTGTATGATTACCGATGATGACAACTCTGTGACCAAAATAAGACAAAAATTAACAACTATAGACCACAATACGGACTTTAAGAATGGGCAATATCCATACCACAAAGTCAGCTTTAAAAGGCCCCAAAATGATTGGCAGCGATTGTTACATTAAAATACAGTCTCCTAAAGTGTTTTTCCGTTTGAAAATCATGGTATTAGTTATTCACTTAAACAGTATGTGTTTCTTTTTTTATATATTGAGCTAAAGGGTTAGCCATTTCATTTGATAACAATAACGTTCAGCAAATATAATAGTAAATATTATTAATATCTAAAATAGAGACCGAAAACACCAAAGGAATAAATTGAAAGCAAATTGACCATATGAAGTTAAATCGTTTGGCTCAATATCCGAAATAAAAAAAACCAGTTTGTTTAAATAAATTACTATACTATGGTTATACAAACGGAAAAACAATATTTAGGAGATAACTGTATTTTATGTTAAGCTTGGCCTTCGTGAAACGTAGATTTTACTTTCTCAGATAGAGTTTAGTACAATCAATTTTTAAGAAGGCGAATCTTAAAGTACGATTCTGTCATCTCAATTCTATTGCCACATATAAAAAAAAATGCAATTCTATAAATATTTTGGCTAATGCATGGATTGAAGTGAGGCTTGTTCTGGGCGTTGCTTAAAATCGTGGCTTCCTGTCTGTTTATGACGTTGATGTTAGAAATTAGTTCTGAAAGCCATTTAAAAATACAATGAATAAGGACGGTATTATATAATATCAGTAGGTCCTTCCTTATTTTGCATGTAATTAGTATTGTATTATTCATAAATGGGATATTCAAAGGTCAAAAACTGGCCATGCTATGGCAAAAAAATGAAAAACGAGAGAAAGACTAACAACAGTATACAAAACACAACATAAAAACTAAAGACCGAGCAACATAAACCCCTACGAAATCCGGGGGAAATATCAGGTGCTCCATAAGGGAAAGCAGATCCTATCCCCTACATGGTACTCGTGTAATTCTTTTGCTAATGTTTATCCTACGATCTTTTATTATCATTTGAAATTCACTGAATAAGATTCAAAGGTAGAACGCTCGAGAAACTATTAAACACCGCTACATGTCCATATATCTATGCAAAATCAGAACTCTCGATAATGATTTATTTTGTTATCTTATAATATTTTGGGAGAGCTAACTATTAATTCATTTACAACTACTGTATATATGGGGTGGTTAAAAGCTGTTACTGTACATATCTATTGAAAAAGACCGTATGTTAGAAAATAGAAGATGTGACACTTGCCAACTCTCTACCTGACTCCAAATACTACAGATGTGAGCAACTAAAAAATAGAAAACAACACCGTCCGAAGCGCTTTTCTGTATTTACCTTCATCAGGAACGCTCAAAGCCAAACATTTGAAATCCGAAGATGTCGAAGTACAAAAACCGTTGAAGAGCTATATGTAAAAAATACCTAAAATAAAAAAGATTACCGTAAGACCATAGAAGAAGGCAAGCTATATAAAACCCCGATATGACAAATGTAAAAACTGTGTTATAAAGAAAAATAACTGCTGAACTTTTGTTCAAGAAAATGAAGGATAAACAAATACGATAAACAGAAACAAATGACAACCACTTAATAAGAGGTTCCTTACAGATCATATTTTGTCCTTTTGATATGTCATCTGTTTATCTTGTGTTATTGATTTGCTACATTATCAAAGTAAATCCCATATTATATTTCATTTATACGAAAAAATTAATAAGACAAAATAGTTGGAATCCATTGTGTAAGATTACTGGAAATGTTTGTCTTGCTGTGCTGAATGTTTTCACTGCTTACCAAAACTAATTAAAACTGAAATTGAAATGATACTAAATTTTTTTCAGCTCGAACAAGTTCATCACTGTCCTGTTTTGATGAAATTTGTAATCCACCCATGGTATGTTTTGGTATTTGATATATCTGAATAGGTTTTATCAGCACATTTTAAAAACAACGTGTGAACGAATATAATCTACACATGAATATGTTCTTTTTTAAGGTCAAAATACAACCTTATTCAACAATAACAAGTATATGCTATGTTTTTATATCATATTAAAGAAATAAGGTTTTCGGTCGTCTTTTTTGCACACGTTATACTCTAAGAAAAAAAAGTTTATAACTTGAAGACATGATATAAAGACACCGATCATACCAACCTTTTTTTTTTAATTCATTACAGTCAGCAGTATTCTATTGATAAATATATCTAATGTAAAACACTTAACGTTAGATCAGTCAATGCATGGTTCGAGAAATTGAAACTAGACTTTGATTTTAACAGGTATGCAAGGTAGAGTTTTCACATGGGTACCCACGTGGAGGAAGCTGCGAACAACAGCATCAGGTTAGTTCTACAGGAATGTTATTACTAGTATGTTGTTCTGTACTCACATGATAAAGGTGTTCTATACCAAAGTATTTGTTTGCATATTGAAAATTTAAAATCAAATTCTAAAACGTAAGCAAATACTAATGAGACAATCAAATTTTGAGGTTGAATAGAAAACAACTTTGCAAAATGAAAAACAAAAACAAAAATTAACAAATAAATAAGGAAGAGATACATACATGGTTTCAATTTTTTGTCATATTTTAGTGGTAGATAATTAAATAAACTCATCATAGATACCAGGATTCAAATTTAATATTTACGCCAGACGCGCTTTTCGTCTACAAAAGACTCAGCAGTGACGCTAAAATCAAAAAATGTTTAAAAGGCCAAATAAAGTACGAAGTTAAAGAGATTTCAGGACCAAAAATTCCTAAAAGTTTGGCCAAATACAGCTAATGTAATCTATTCATGAGGTAGAAAAGCCTTTGTATTTCAAAAATTCAAAGTATTGTTAACAGATCTGAAAGTGAATTCGCAATATGTAACATACAGTTATATTAATTACTATAAACAATATGTTTTTTAACTGCATGTTCCAATACTGACTTTTAATCATTCGAAGTGTTTGTCATGCTAATTTAGAAAATCTTCATTTCATCAGTGGTGTTTCAAACTGAATGGTGGTCATCGGAACATATAATGGGTCAATTTCGACTAAGAAATATAACCTTGTAACGCCTACAATTCTAATTTCTTCAATAAAACCTGGACACTTCTTAGTTATCCGAATATTAGTTATATCATGAGTCTTTCATGACACAACAGACTTCCATCATGAACTTACAGTTTACAGAAATGTTATTGAAATAGTGGATAACAAGATAGTAAAATGAATGTAAATTAAAACGTGTTATGCCTTTTCATTCTCATCTACATTTGCTTCTTAAAGATTTTTCGAAAGGCAAACTTATATTCATACTACCATGTGACTTTAAATGCTGCTTTTCATCTTTTTCATATGTATTTCACTACATGTTTAATAGATTGTTATTTTTTTTCATACAACATACCATAGCATGGACATCATCCCATATGTGGAAATTTATTTCCTGACCATGGACATTGCCATTGTGCTGAGCAATCCTGTATGAGCCGTGTTTGTAAGTCTGCAAAACAAAATTAATATTAGCTCATCAAGTTCACAGCGATAGATTTTAACATTATCATACAATCGGGAAGTTTGGTTAGCCATAAAACCAGGTCCAAACCACTATTTGTTTTCTTTCAATACCCTGTATCAAGTCAGGAATATGGCAGTTTATATTAAATTTTTCGTTTTTAGTTCACATGGCCCGAAGGGCCAAGTGAGCTTTTCCCATCACTTGACGTCCGTCGTCGTCGTCCGTGGTCCGTCGTCGTCGTCCGTGGTCCGTCGTCGTCGTCCGTCGTCCGTCGTCGTTCGTCGTCGTTAACTTTTACAAAAATCTTCTCCTCTGAAACTACTGGGCCAATTAAACCAAACTTGGCCACAATCATCATTGGGGTATCTAGTTTAAAAAATGTGTGGCGTGACCCGGCTTACCAACCAAGATGGCCGCCATGGCTAAAAATAGAAGATAGGGGTAAAATGCAGTTTTTGGCTTATAACTCAAAAACCAAAGCATTTAGAGCAAATCTGACGAAGTAAAATTGTTTATGAGGTCAAGATCTATCTGCCCTCAAATTTTCAGATGAATCCGACAACCCGTTATTGGGTTGCTGCCCCTGAACTGGTAATTTTAGGTAATTTTTGCTGTTTTTGGCTATTATCTTGAATATTATTATAGATAGAGATAAACTGTAAACAGCAATAATGTTCAGCAAAGTAAGATTTACAAATAAGTCAACATGACCAAAATAGTCAGTTGACCCCTTTAGGAGTGATTGACCTTTATAGTCAATTTTTAACCATTTTCGTAAATCTTAGTAATCTTTTACAAAAATCTTCTTCTCTGAAACTACTGGGCCAAATTAAACTAAACTTGGCCACAATCATCTTTGGGATATCTAGTTTAAAAAAAGGTGTGGCGTGACCCGGCCAACCAACCAAGATGGCCGCCATAGCTAACAATAGAACATAGGGGTAAAATGCAGTTTTTGGCTTATAACTCAAAAACCAAAGCATTAAGAGAAAATCTGACAGGGTTTAATTGTTGACCTATCTGCCCTGATGTTTTCACATGGATCGGACAACCCGTTGTTAGGTTACTGTCCTGAATTGGTAATTTTAAGGAAATTTTGCCGTTTTTTGTTATTAATTATCTTGAATATTATTATAGATAGAGATAAACTGTATACAGCAATAACGTTCAGCAAAATAAGATCTACAAATAAGTTTACATGACCAAAATAGTCAAGAGTTATTGCCCTTTATAGTTAATTTTTAACATTTTCATAAATTTTTGTTGATTTTTAGAAAATATTTTCCACTGTAATTACTGGGCCAAGTTCATTATAGATAGAGATAATTGTAGCAACAAGAATGTTCAGTAAAGTAAGATCTACAAACACATCACTATCACCAAAACACAATTATGTCATGAATTTATCCGTGTCCATTGTCTAATATGCACAAGACCAAGGTGAGCGACACAGGCTCTTTAGAGCCTCTAGTTTATGTATGTTTGCGCACCAAGAGGTTAAAACATTTAGTGCTTACTTTCAAAATTCTTCAATTTTTATTCAATTGTCAAAAAGGTTTGATAAGTCCTTAATAAGTCAGTATTTCTTACTTGTTTAAAAAGATTAGGAATGATAATAAGTATCAGAGTTTATATAAAAATCAGCAGTGGCATCAATTCCAAATTTGCACCAAATGATATAAAACAAGCTTTCACTGGGTTGTTTAACCGGGAACAAATAGCTCATGCGTCCACAAAACAAAATCGTTTGAAATTAAATTTGTCGTAACCAGCAACCTATTAAACTTGTATTTTAATTTAGTCGAAACTTTTCGCTCTTTTTCTCAGAATACAAATGTTTGACATCGAGAAAAATTCTGAAACTTTCATTAAAAGCTCTTATATTTGACAATTGTTTGGTTGTCCAATTTTGGTAACCATAATAAATTGGTATTTTCATATCGCAATTTGAATCAATCTAAGATGTTATATTTTGTAGATATGTTGACCACTCCTAGTCTCATTCCCGTCACAACTGCTGTACCTATCGTACCTACAGTGACAACTCAAGGTTACATGGACAAATTGTATATACTGTGGATTCTTTATCATTCGTTAGATACCAATTTTTCGATATAGTGGATACAGCTAAACCACAAACTTAAATTGTCAACGAATTACAAATGTTACAAGGAAATAAATGCTATATATAGCAAAACAGCTAAATCAAATATCTACGAAAATGAAAGTTTTCCTCATTCCATGAAAATTGGTACCCACGAAAATAAACGAATCCACAGTAAAGAACTATTTAAATGCAGAAAAAGAGGGTATAATGGATAGGGACATAATGCACGACAATTGACATAATTTAGGTCGAAACAAATTCACTCCTCATGTAAATTCTCGGTACATATTCTTAATGATTTTTAATAGCTCAATATCTTTTTCAATTGACATAGTGTTGTTTATTCTTCTCCATGTGCACTCTTTAAGGTCCAACATTGCTGTTTACCTAATATGATACTCATTATCATTATGTGTATTTGAAATATGTAGTTTGCATCAATATCGCTCGAAACCCATATATTGGTAAAGAAACGACAACAGACCAACATAAGAAAAAACGAACATCTACAGGATAACCTTGGATGTATCAAGGTTTTTTTTTATAAGAATCAAAGGAGTAATTGAAAAGTTATCGAGGAAACAACAAACTAGCCAACAAAGAGGACATTCAAATTCATCATACAACTTTTACAATTATGTCAAATGGACATCATGTTTTCAGTAAAAAAAAAGTATAGCAAAAATACAAAACTTCAAGGAAATTTAAAAAAAAGGACTTCCACTAGAAATTCAATAATACACATATTTGAATAACAAAACAAAAATAGCAAACCAATTCAAGTTAAATGCATAAACGATTAGACTGGCTACATGGCTTAGATTACTTTGCTAATGTACAAATTAAAGTATTGTATTATCCAATTAAAGGCTGATAATAAAGGAAGATCAAATTGATATTGTTGTGTTTTGTTAGCACCCGTTGTGACCTCCTGTATGGATAATGAGGATGCAACGTTCAATTGTAAGACATATCAAGATAATTATGCCATGTGTCAAGCCACAACAGGAACACTGAAGACAATAGCAAGCAACAGGTGTCAGAAATACTGTGGTTTGTGTGGATGTAAGTTTAACGACGATAAATAAGAAGGGTTTTGTTTGTACATTTTTTTTCAATTTTTGAAGGTCTTAGGTGGATTTATGGTAATTTCTTTCATATATGTATTACGATTTTGTAATCATGAATGGTTTAGGTATTTTTAAGTGACAATAATGGTTTATGTTTTATAAAATAAAACACAATTTTTGCGCTTAATATAAGCCCAATCGTAGCCGCAAGTTGACATATATTGTCTATACATTTGTTTCAATTTGTGAAGTTATTTCCTTTCATATATGTATTACGGTTTTATAATCATAAATGGGTTATGTATTTTCATGTGACGATAATAGTCTACTGATTAGTTAATAACCAACAATATATTATTTGCGCTCAATAGAAACTTTATTTCGTCAATTCACTATAAATTTAAATATACCGAACATGAATTATAACTACTGTTTAAAAATCAAACACTGCAAACGATAAGAAGCTTAAACACTGTCCTGAATTGAGTGCATGGACAACATTCTTACAATGTTAAACTATTGAATTATCATCATAATTATTTTCTTCTTATTCGTGTCTTTGATATACACTAACGAAAAGGCAACCCAACGACAGAGACACATAGAAAGCATCTTTTTCTAGAGACAAAGAGAGTGAAGTTGTAGGTAATAAATTACGTTTATTTACATTTTTTACAGCCAATACAGCTCCACCTGCACCAATCACGACAGGTCAGTTTCCTTGGTTCCATAGCTTAATCTTATCTTGTAAACTATAAAATTGCTATACCTTCAAATAGAAATAACATGAGAATCCTTCTTAATCTAACTATGTGAACAATAAGTCCGTTAGTGTTCTCGTTTGAATTGTTTTACATCGTCATTTCTGGGTCTTTTATAGCTGACTATAAAGTATTGGCCTTTGGTCATTGTTGAAGGCCGTACGGTGACCTATATATATATAGATGTTAATTTCTGTGTCATTTTGGTCTCTTGTGGACAGTTTTGCAATCATACCACATCTTCTTTTTAATAAATACAAAAAATATAGCTTCCGCTACTCGCAATAATACTATAATACATTCACTGTACCTTGTATTAATGTGATGTACCGAATTAGACAATATACCGGATTTGTAATCACACGTTGACTGGTTTTAAAGTAAGTAACACAAACATATCAAAACATGATAGGGAATCCGATTTCGATTAGCATATATGTAGGACTCAAATCTATGGTGGGTTCCAAATCTATGGCAGATTCCTAATCTATGGCAAATGTGACGTCATGCCATCCCAAATCTATGGCAGATTTTTTATAATCCTAATCTATGGCAAGTTTTGTAATTTCCTAATCTATGGCGGATTTATGTTCACGGTTTCCAAATCTATTGCAAATAACATGAATAATGAGCAAATGGAAAATAATGCAGTACCTATACGACCAATGATTTGTCTTAAATAAGTGGACATGTACGACAACGGAAGCATGTCTTTAAACATTTGTGAAATAAACATTCAATAATGGTCAACCAAATCGTGATGGTTAAAATAAAACGTAAATGATAAATTCATATACCTTAATACAGACTTCAAGATTGAAATGATGTGCCCCGTAAAAATAAACATTTTCTAATCTTTGCACGGTACCTGTTTAACCCATTCATTAAACCAACTAGTCTAGTAAGTCCCTTAAGAAGGTACTTTTTTTTATAAAACAGAAATGATCAGTTTCAATTTTCAAGTAATATTTATTTCTTCGTTAATGCATCTTTTTTTATTATTGAATGACGATTTAAATCAAATTGATATCCGTTTTTTTTTTATCTTTCACTTTATAAACTTTGCCAGTCGTAGACAGTAAAATGTTTTCTATAACTCCTTTCTCTAAAAACTCGATGAAAAAATCGGTGCCGTTGTTCATCGCGGGCTTTGGCCGGTACAGCATATTTCGTCCGCCTTCCGAATACTAGTAATAGGTCACATCTTCCTTGAGACTATCTGCAAATTGTTGTCGAGGGAAATGCCTATATCTGGAATGGTGTTCAAATCTAAGGGTTCCGCCAACGTTTGCGGGGGCGACGATGTAATATGGCGTTATTTAATTGTGACGCAATTCAAAGATCTGCCATAGATTTGAGGAAAACAAAAATCTACCATAGATTTGAGTTGTTTGGCGTTTGTAACGTCACATTTGCCATAGATTAGGAATCTGCCATAGATTTGGAACCCGCCATAGATTTGAGTCCTACATATATAACCATGATTTTGATCGACATTTAACCATATTAACTTTAATTAACATCTAAGGCCGTGTTCACACCAAACGCCGTGTACAGTAAACATGTTTACAATTAGTTTCATGTAATGGACATTGGTTTCACATTAATTTTTTTCACATCTATATATATACCTTGTTTAATTACCTGTACATAAGATTTGTTTACACTTGTAAACTATAGGTCATTTAAATTTCATTACGTAGAACCGAATGCAAGGTTTTGGACAACTTTTCTAGCAGTAAGGAAACGACCATTTGAGATTTTGACTTCAAAAAGGGGTGATGGAAATATTCCGATCCCCATTTGTGAAAAAAATCTGATCATACAGATGATAAAAAAATATTCTGAATCAAGAGTTTCCCCACACATTATAGTGTTAAATATTGAGAAAAAAATTTGATCACCAGCATCGAAAAAAAAACGTTCGTTCGAAATCTGACTCAGATAAAAAAAAAATACCCCCTCCTTTTTTGAAATTAAATGGTTGCTCCTTTATGAAAGCCATTTTGGTTATTTGCAGTACATTAAATATACTAATAGATGTCTCGATTACGCATTAGAAAACGTAGTCTGCAGCAGCGTGCTTAAAGACGAAACAAAGGATTGATATATTAGGGGTCACTACATTTTTATCTTTTCTGTTTGGTTCAAATTGTATTTTTTTCCCCAAGGAGTATTTAGCAAAGGGGAGGGTAATGTTTCTTTTTTTTTATTTTAAGTGTAGTTTAATGGATCTGAGATACTTGACAAACATATCATTTACCTCACACTTTCTTTAAGTAATGGATTTATGCGTGAATCGTTGTTTGAGTGACGAATATTTCTATATTTGTGTATGTTAAATCGATTCGGGAAGACCTTTTCCAATGAATTAGGCAGCAACTATTTAATTTTCAGGGGAAGGGGGTTAAAGATTATTTTTCAGGACAAATTGTGGTGTCAAGTCGAAAACAGTTTTTAGCATTAAATATAGTTGCAGCTGAGGGTGAAACAAACAAATTAATTTTTTCAGGGTCAAAAACATTTTTTTTTTCTACACAAACTGGAAACAAACTTTTTTTCCAAAAAAATCCCAGGCTTAAAACACGAAATCCCGAGGTCCCAAATTTAAATAAATTTAAATCCCGAAATTCGAAAAAAGAATTCCCGGATCCCGAAGGGGTCAATCCCGAAATCCCGACTTAAAAACACCCGATCCCAGTGTCCTTATAAAGGTCCTATCCCAAATCACTTTTTAACAACAATTTCTGTAAAGAACTTCATTCATAATTGTTAAAAATATCAATTTTATTCAAAAATAGTTTACTCCTTAAATGTATACACGGTAAAACTAATGTCCTAAATGCCTAGTTTTGTGTACACTTAACCTACACAAGGAAGAAACGATTTTTTAATGAAATTGATATTTATAGAAATTCTTTATGAAGTTCTTTACAGAAATATTTGTCTCAACTTGATATATTTATTTGTTTTGTTTAGAAATAAAACTTAACGTAGCTTTATTAAGCACTTATCAAGACTCAAAGCAGCATCATTGCTGAACACATAATTCATTTGAAAATTAAGGTTTTTCCGAATTGACTTAACTTACACAGAAATATTTGCCACTGGTCTTTACTCAAACAACGATTCACTCATAAATGCATTACTTAAAAAGTGTGAGGTAAATGTATTGTTTGTCTAGTATCTCGGATCCGTGAAATTACACTTAAAAATTAAAAAAAAAAAACATTACCCCTTCCCTTTGCCAAATACTTCTTGGAGAAGAAATACCATTTGAACAAACAGAAAAGATAGAAATACAGTGATCCCTAATATATCAATCCTTCTTCTTTGTCTGTAAGCACGGTGTTGTAACCTACGTTTTCTAATGCTTAATCGAGACATCTTTAGTATCTTTTAACTACTGCAAATCATCAAAATGGCTTTCATAAAGAAGCAACCACTTAACTTCAAAAAGGGGGGGGGGGAGGATTTTGTTGATCTATTTGAGTAAAAATTTTGCCGCGCTAACGTTTCATTCCGGTTTTTTTTTTCGATGCTGGTAATCAATTTTTTTTCTTCAACATTTAACACTATAATGTTTGGGGAAACTCTTGATTCAGAATATTTTTTATCATCTGTAGAACCAGAATTGTTTTCTTTATCCAATTGGGGTTCGGAATATTTCCATCCCCTCTAGTTAGAGTCAAATGGTCGTTCCCTTACTTCTAGAAAAGTTGTCCGAAAACGTTTCATTCGATACTAAGAAATGAACATTTAAATGACATAGAGTTTACAAATGTGAACAAATCTTATGTACAGGTAATTAAACAAGGTGTATAGATGTGAACAAACTTAATGTGAAACCGATGTCCAGTTCATTAAACTAATTGTAAACAAGTTTACTGTACATGGAATTTGGTGTGAACACGGCCTAACACAACACCAATCTAACGTCAATGTGAACACGACCTAAGAATACATATGTAAACATATAGTTGTTGGACCCTGCAAGTCAAAACTCAAAAAACAAATAACATAAATATTAACAAATACACATTACAAAGACAGTACTGATAGCTCAAATACTGGAGAACATATTGCAAATAATATATTGGATAAAATGCTGGTGAAAACATTACAAATCAACAATGTAAGCTAAAATACTGATGAAAACATTAAAAACACGAGACTATTACCTAAAATACTGGTGAACATATTAAAAACACGAGATTATTACCTAAAATGCTGATGAACACATTAAAAACACGAGACTATTACCTAAAATACTGGTGAACACATTAAAAACACGAGACTATTACCTAAAATACTAGTGACAACATTACAAAAAAATAACTCACTGCTTTAATACATTTTTTGTACTGACCTCGAATTAGAAGCAACAGTAATGCAACCTAAATGCGTGAGGACAAAAGAAAAACGACATATCAAGTAAACCTCTAACACACATCGACAAGATACATCAAGTGGTTTGGTTTATATTCATGTATCGTTTATTATTCGAAATTATTCCCTTTTGGACAGCGCGCATGCGTTTCCAATAAAAAAAACGCTCTGAAGTCAAGGATCGAAAAGATGTATGTCGTGAGTTAAGACAAAAACAAATCTAAAACAAACTGTTTAGTAACTATTAAGGAAGTTTGCTACTCTATTTAAAAATAACAAGCTTTTTAAAAGACTGTTATAAATTGATTGTATATAAAGAAAGAAACTAAAAATCAGAAAAAAATGGATGGTCCGTGTACTTGTTTTCGAGATACAAGCAATTGAAAATTTTGCGGGAAATAATTCTCTCTAGATTTTTCTTACATTTAACATTGGCACTCTTTTGTTTGAAAAACTATGAAAAAATAACACGGATTGTATAAGATTTTGAAATATGAATTTTCAAACTATATGTAATAAAATATGAAAAGAAAAGTAGGGGTTAGTGGGCAATTTTTTTTTTAATGTCAATACATGGATAAAACCAGAGGATTCCGAAAATCTGGCAAAAAATTCAAAAATGAAGGAGCAAGCATCCTTAAATCCACAATTTGCATATACACTTTATGATAATAAGGCATAGCTAATTGTAAATTCAGATTTAGTCTACCATTTTCTTCATGAGACAATTCCTATTCCAAGTCAGCAATAGAACAGTTATTATCCATTATTTTAATGTGTTTGAGCTTTCGGTATTACCATTTGATTAGGGACATTCTGTTTTGCATTTTCGGTATTTTGGTGATTCTTCATTTTTCTTAACACCAATAAATGCACTCACCATAGAACCAACGATTGAATTTAGAATACAAAACGTGCGTTTCGTCTTTAAAGACTCGTAAGTTTCCTTGAATCAAATTGGTTAGAAGGTCAAATAGAATACGAATTTGAAGAGCACGGAGCATCTTTTGTTAACTGAGTTTACACAGTTTTTCAATATGTATCTTTAATGTTGACAATTTAATATGTTTTCATAGCTTCAACTGCACAAACAATGTGTATTGACCATGAGGTGAAGTGTAGTGACCAAGCATACATAAATATTATATGTTCATCGTCACACCAAGCAACTAAAGATTACGCAATAGCCATTTGTCCAAAGTCTTGCAACTTGTGTACTGAACATTTTGGTAAGTGAAGATACTTAAATATCTTTAACTTTTGTATTCAAGTGCCAATCTGCTTTAGAATCAGGCATCCTTAATTTTAATTTTACATCACTTTAAGTTCAAATAATTGATGCGCACAATCATAACATTCCGGTGTAAAGGAAGTTATAATTTGGTTGAAATGCACTTGACCTTATCAATTAAGGGGACTCATTTCTATAAATCCCAAAAGGATCTTTGAAGACCCAAATTTCTATTGGTTAAATGTATCGATTGGTCTTTTTGATATATAATCCACATTTCCGTTGATTTATATTCACAAGTTTCTTACTGATGGTAGAATTTGAATATTTCTATTTATTGAATACTAGAAAACCTTGTCATTTTTTGAACACTACTATTAGATATGAAAGACGTTCTGGTAACATTTGGATATCATAAGAGAACATTTTTGACACCATAAACAGTAGAGTTAATTGTTATATGACGTCAGCAGTTTACGTGTTACTATGCCGTAAACATGTGTTTCAATTTCTCAAATAGTGATAACCTAAAGGTCTTTAAACATACTACTTATTACATATGAAATTGTGCAACCAGTCAATTGTTTGGTTTGACTTATATTCATGACGTCATTATGCCTAAAAGTCATTCCATTTCACATATTAAACCCAAACAATCTATATTTGCTTAAGATATTCGGAATAAGGTCATGTTTTTATAACTTTGATATCACAAAACTCGGGAACTGCATTAAAGATATTCAATAACAATAATGAAATACATGAATTAAGATTGGTTCCAAAAATATCTTGTATTGAAGAAGTATTTTGGTGTGTGTGTGTGTGTGTGTCCATTCTTAGGAAGAAAGATCAGAAGTTAGAAATATCCTTTAACCCTACTTTTCGCTATATAGATGATGTTCTTTCACTAAATAATTCAAAATTTGGTGACTATGTGGAACGCATCTATCCAATCGAGCTAGAGATAAAGGATACTACAGATACAGTTAAGTCGGCCTCATATCTTGACTTACATTTACAAATTGACAGTGAGGGTCGGTTGAAAACAAAACTTTACGACAAAAGAGATGATTTCAGATTTCCAATTGTGAACTTTCCATTTTTAAGTAGCAACATTCCAGCAGCACCTGCATACGGGGTATATATCTCCCAATTGATACGATATTCCCGTGCTTGCATTTCCTATCATGATTTTCTTGATATAGGGTTGCTGCTCACAAGGAAGCTATTGAACCAAGAGTTCCAAATGGTGAAGTTGAAATCATCCCTTCGTAAATTTTACGGACGCCATCACGAGTTGGTTGACCGTTATGGAATAACCGTTTCACAAATGATATCGGATATGTTCCTTACGTCGTAACTACAATCCCCTTCCCTTTCATGAATGTGACCTACCGAATTAGACTATTTACCGGATTTGTTATCACATAAGCAACACGACGGGTGCTGCATGTGGAGCAGGATCTGCTTACCCTTCCGGAGCACCTGAGATCACCCCTAGTTTTTTGGTGGGGCTCGTGTTGTTTATTCTTTAGTTTTCTATGTTGTGTCGTGTGTGCTGTTGTTTGTTTGTCTTTTTCATTTTTAGCCATGGCGTTGTCAGTTTGTTTTAGATTGATGAGTTTGACTGTCCCTTTGGTATCTTTCGTCCCTCTTTTATTGCTGTTTTTTGAAATTTCCTACATATCCGTTAATTCATTGATGTCATACTTCTAAGAAAATAACATTTGAATAAGTTTTCTGAAAATCTTTCTACACACTAATTTTCTAACAAGGAATTAATAACGCACTGTTCTACATTCTGTTTTCAAAAAATTTTTGAATCCTCTTATTTTGTCGTAATGATAAACATCTTCAAATATTTGAAGGCTGAAATTTCAATGGATGATTCAATAATTACTAGAACAGAAAATATTCTCAGCTTTGTGCTATCCTTCTAGGCGAAGTCTGGACACGGGTCCTATAGTTATCAAAGTTACCAGGATTATAATTTAGTACGCCATACGCGCGTTTCGTCTACATAAGACTCATCAGTGACGCTCATATCAAAATATGTGTAAAGCCAAACAAGTACAAGGTTGAAAAGCATTGAGGATCCACAATTTCAAAAAATTGTGCCAAATACGTCTAAGGTAATTTATGCCTGGGATAAGAATATCCTTAGTTTTTCGAAAAATTCAAAGTTTCGTAAAAAGGAAATTTATAAAAATGATCGCATTATTGATATTCATGTCAACATCAAAGTGTTGACTACTGGGCTGTTGATACCCTCGGGGACCAAACGTCCACCAGCAGTGGCATCGACCCATTGGTGTAAATAGTTATCAAAGGTACCAGGATGATAATATAGAACGCCAGACGCGCGTTTCGTCTACTTTTCAATAAATCAGATTGTTTTTCAACGTGTTATTCATTTTTCTTAATTAATATAAAAAAAAAGAATGGAGGATCATCATTATCATTACCAACATCATCATCATTATCATTGTTGTAGTAAAACTAACAAAAAGAATTATTACAAACTTCTGTACTGTTGGCGGTCCGTTATTCAACCATGGTAGGTGCAATTATTATGTAAATAAATCCATCAAATGGTGCTGGTAAGTTGGGACAGTCATATGGAAAGTTCTGTGTGTATATAAACAGTAGTATACCGCTGTTCAATAGTTATAAATCGATTGAGAAAACACAAATCCTGTTTATAAAATAATTAAAGGCAACAGCAGTGTACTTGCCTACCGCAGTATTATGTCGATGAAGTCCATTATAGAATAGTCTGTTTTCCAAAAGTGTTTGTAATGAAAAAACTTTATATGAAGGTTTGTCTACATTTTCAGCATCTATCAATCCAGGTTTTGGGTAAGTTTTTGAGAAAACATATAAACGCATCTCATTTCATTTCCTATTCATTTCAATATGCACAAAATGTTTTTGTTATGAAATCATGCATTTGTTTTATTTTTGTTGCTCTGGTTTTTTTTTTTCTTTCATGAAATGCGCCGGGATTATTCTGTGTAAATTTTGCGACATTTCTATTAGAAAAAAAAACAGAACTGCCAGACTTTTACTTCTAAATATACTGTCATTGTTGGTTTCAAACAGCTGTTTGAAAAGGCAGACACACTTTTCGCTTTAATCCGGCCATTCAGATGATTACGAGCAAACAACAGTTCTGAATAATAGGTCGAAATATAGATAACCGACTCCAAAAAACTGGACCGCTTGTTCGAAAAAAATAAATGCTGAAAACAAAAGCTAAGAATCTTTATCATAGAAGAATATTCTTACAGTTAGTTTAGACAGTAAAACTGATAAAATATCAATTATAATAATCATAATAATCATAAACATCCATGAATCATAATTGCAGGAAATAGAATAAGGTAAGCAATTAGCATGTATTATTTATCATCAAAAGTAAAATTAATGATATTCTCCTTTACAACAACTTTGTTATCTATCAAATTTACATCAGTATGCATAGGAAATAAATAACATTTTATAACTAAAAATATCCTTCTGGCACCTACATCTTTTTCTGAAATAACCTTCATCACGATTTTTTTTTTTTTGAGATCATTAAACCCATGAAGGCAACATAGGACATGCAAACATGAACGATTTTTAAAAATTATTTTCAGATCAACGAAATTAATTGTACTTTATTTTGTCGGTTTTGATTAAACCTTGGTTTTAAATCGACACTCGTTGTCAGTTTCTAATGTTAGTAAGGATATGATGCAGACCTAACTGTAATTGAATTATCCTTTAATTCAAGTTCATTGGGATAGATTCAGTCAACATAGCCAAATTTAAAAGACAGTTAGGTTTTAAATGATAAGGCTAATTCTTTTAATTTATCTTCAGATGCTTATGTAGGAATTTTGAAAAATAAGATACCAAGTAATCAAACAAGGAGTCACAAAAGAACATTTATATCATATAAATCAGTGCAACAGTACCAATAGGACTGAATTCAATTTACAAGTACAAACACGTAGAATTGTATGAATTTTCTTACTTTTAATAATATCAGATTGATATTATGATTATAACTATATAAATATGATATCTAACTCTGCTATTAAATAGGAATATTTTAGATTTCAAACGTTTTGTTAAATTAGAATTGTTGGTGATAGAAATTGTATATTTTAGGTAGCACAATACAAAGATTTTTTCACTCCGAATCAGACAACTTTAAACTGATGTAATTCATTTCATCCTTCTTTATATTTTATAAATGAGGTACCAAAAGAAAGAAAGATTTATCTTTCAAATTGTGATAATTTCATTATGACATAATTATTACATAACTAATTATTATGTAATTAGTTGCTATATTGAGATGTCCACACTTGAATGAATTTAGCGTCTTTGTTTTTCATAGCATCCCAAAATATTTTATATATTCTTGTACAATACAACTTGACCTCCAAAACTGTGTCTCAGATTTCCAAAAACATCAATAGAACAAATTTTATACCCAATTGAATTTAGTGGTCTCTTATGAATTGATGTTGCAAACTTCATTAAAGATTTATGAGAGAATGAAATGCAAAAGGAAAAATCTGAGACACAGTTTTGGAGGTCAAACTGTGTTGTGCAAGAATCTATAAAATATTTTGGAATGCAAGGAATAACTAAGAAGCTAAATTCATTCAAGTATGGACGTCCCAATATGACAATGTATTACATAACAATTAATTATGTAATAATTATGTCATAATGAAATTATTACAATTTGAAAGATTAATCCTTTTTCTTTCTTTTGGTACCTCAATTATAAAATTTAAAGAAAAATGAGTGGAATTACAACAGTTTAAAGGTGTCTGATTGGGGATGAAAAATCTTTGTATTGTGCTACCTTAAGTTGTGTAGAAACTAACCTTTTAAATGATTGACATTTAAACGTAAATGTATAGCTACCGTCATGTAGCAATATGAATTTCTGATTTTCGTTTTTTCTTCCAGGGTCCTTTCGGAATATGTACAGCTATTCAATGTTGAATCAAATTTGATATAATTTGACGAAAAAACAAAGTATTTTTTTTCAAAATTTGACAAATGAAATCAATAAAATAGATGCTTGATTATCAAATTTAATTTTGTTCGTTTGTTTGAATAACCTCGTCATAGATACCAGGATTGAAATTTTATATTTACGCCAGATGCGCGTTTCGCCTACAAAAGACTTATCAGTGACGCTCGAATCAAAAAATGTTAAAAGGCCAAATAAAGTAAGAAGTTGAAGAGCATCGAGGACCAAAATTCTTAAAGTTTTGCCAAATACAGCTAAGGTAATCTATTCCTGAGGTAGAAATGCCTTAGTATTCAAAAAGTCAAAATTTTGTTTACAGTTAATTGATACATATGAACATATCAATGATCACTCAAGTCAACACAAGCGCTGACTATTGGGCTGGTGATACCATCGGGGAAATAAATCTCCACCAGCAGTGGCATTGAGTATTTCTTTCTTTTTTTCTTTTTTTTTTTGTTTGTTTGTTTGTTTGTTTATTTATTAATTATTTTAAAGTTATAAGTCAAAGTAAAATTGGTTCAACGAGTCAAAGATACAACAAACATTTCTTGTTTAATATATATGTATGATTTATTATTCTATAGACATTTCTCACTATTCAATGATATAAATAACGCTTAGCACTCTGCAAACTATAAAACTGTTTACTACTTTTTCAAATAAAAAATCTATAGATTATTAGGGCCAAATTAGTCATAAAAGATGGAACCATTACTAAGTATAAACGCAATCAGATGAATATAATTCTTTCCAAAAGATGGTTGTGGCTACCTATTTGAACCACGTGTGTATGTACTGTTCTCTGTCTATCTCAGTGTTAAAAAAAACGAACTCCAAGGCAATTTCAAAAAGAGGAAGTCCATGAAAAATCAAACGCTATCAAGCAACGACCCAAATGAAAAACAGCTGGCATATCCTGATAACAGTGTTTCAAACCTTGCTTCTTGGCTAGCTAAACCTCCCATTTATAGGACGATTGGTTATAACACCTTCATATAGACAAAATTGGGTGATTGAGTTTACATATTTGTTTTTCGTTCATTTTTTACATAAATAAGGCCGTTAGTTTTCTCGTTTGTTTTACATTGTCTTATCGAGGCCTTTTATAGCTGACTATGCGGTATGGGCTTTGCTCATTGTTGAAGGCCGTACGGTGACCTATAGTTGTTAATGTCTGTGTCATTTTGGTCTTTTGTGGATAGTTGTCTCATTGGCAATCTTACCACATCTTCTTTTTTATATTATGAGCAACTTATACAGACATCATAGGTAAATGTGTCAACAATTGGGATCAACTCAATTTAGCAGCCAAAACTGCGTTTACATACATCACAGACATACAACAGAAATGACTAAAAATCCAAACACATTGTTTTCATTCTCGTTGAAATTGGAATAAAATACGGTAGAAGAAGCAACAGGGTTTGTTTGATTTCAATTTCAATAATACTCTACTAAATTATCTGTATGTTAAATAATTGAAATACATGACCTTGTACAATGCCAAGACACAGGCATCAACAGATTGTAGATTCATGAATGTGTATATGTCTATAACAATAACATTTAGTTTACTTTTACTTTACTGATAACAAAATCAATATTAATACCAATAAAAACTATATTTAATGATATGATTACAGTGTTGAATAAGTAACATTTTTGATTACCTTTATTAAGAGGATCGATAAATTTATTTAAAGGATCGATAAATCAATTTCAATGATTGATATGTTTACCAGGATCGTTTTTCAATTTTCGAGAACGGTAAACAACAAAAAGCACACTTCAAAACCAAATCTTTATATCTATGGAAGAATTTAGTAAAAGGTTTAAGAAATGTGTAGTAACGAAATCCCTGGCTTGATGGTTAACCAGTAATACATCGATTAAGTTCATTGACGCCCTTGTCTGTTGATACAAGAGTACTTGCACTTGTTAAATAAGTTTCGAGAACTTTGGTATAATAGATATAAGAATATGTGGTATCACTGCCAATGACACAACTCTCCATCCATGTCACAATTTGTAAATAAAAAACATTTTAGGTCAAATAGATATAGGAAGATGTGGAGCGAGTGCCAATGAAACAACTCTCCATCCAAATAAAATCATTATAGGTCAATGTACGGCCTTCAACACGGAGCCTTGGCTCACACCGAACAACAAGCTATAAAGGACCCAAAATTACTAATGTAAAACCATTGAAACGGGAAAACCAACGGTCTATCTATAGATAAAACGAGAAACGAGAACACGTGTAAAATACATAAGCAAACGACAACTACTGTACATCAGATACCTGCCTTAGGACAGGTGCTAACATTTGCATCTGGATTAAACGTTTTAATGGTACCAAACCTTCTCCCTTTTTCTGAAACAATAGTATAATATCACAACATAGAAAAACACACGATAAAAAAATGTACGGTCTTCAACACAGAGCCGTGGATCACACCAAACAGTAAGCTATAAATGGCCCCATAAATGAATAGTGTAAATTCATAGGACTGTTTCCAAAGGAAAGAAAACAAAACAAAATTATGTTCAGATTCATTAAATTAGCAAGTGAAAGTAGTTTTACGTTATATCCAGATCTGCATTTTCGTGGCTTTATCATACAATCATTCTTTTTAAATAAAAAAAAATTACCTATGAAACGATAAAATATTTAATATTATTCCATTTTTTGAAGCGATGCTTAAAACCAATTCAGATTTTTTTTTTGAATGTCAGCGCACACAGAGAACAATCCTCATTGTATGTCAAGAAATGATCTATTATGAAGAGCAACTGCATAAATAACAATTTTTTTCCTTAACGCGATATTTATCAAAATTAAAACATATTTTCTCAAATTAAATGAATGCCATTCGACAGCTGGAAAAAGCACTGAAAATGTCAAATCAGATGCAAAAAAGAATTAATCATAAACTACGTATTACAAACACTTTAAATACAATTAAAAATGTGAAATGAGTTTTTGTCCTAGTCAGAAACGTTTGCATTATTTTTCTACTGATATGTCAGTTTACTATTCTCCTCAGCTTAGTCTGTTGTTATTTCTGTATTCATTGTATAATCTTCTTAATAATGTGCACTTCTGTGTTTTCATGATTTATCATTGATATGATGATCATAATTATAAACTGTTTACCTAACTTTGAATTAAGTTCGAAAATACTTATCATTTTTATACCACAATCGATTTCCGTGCCCGATATGACAATGTAAAACAATTCAAACGAGAAAACTAACGGCCTTTTTTATATAAAAAAAAAAGAACGAAAAACAAATCTGTAACACATAAACAAATTTACAACGAAAAACCAATATGTAGCACATGAACAAAGAAATAACTAGACGGGTGCCGTATACGAAGCAGGAAATGCTTACCCTTCCGGAGCACCTGATTTCACTTCCGGTTTTTAGTGGAGTTCGTGTTGTTTCTTATTTCTTATTTATAACTTTTTATGTAAATGTCCTTTGGTTTTGAGAGTCTTTGTTTACTCCTTGATTTTGATTGTTATTGTCTCTTACAAGGAAAATTTACTTGGCTTTTGTACCTGTTTTATTTGAGTCAGGGATAAGTCTTTTAAAGACGAAACCCGCATTAGGCTTACAATATTTTAATCCTGTTAATGTTTTCTCTCCTAAAAACACAAATAAAACACTACTGTAGATTTCCAATATCATGAGCCACAGGCGGATTCACGTACACCATATGCTACTTTCTGTAAATGGGTATGTTTTACTCTCTTATTACGTATAGATTTCCTTTTCAGGTCACAACTGTTATTCTATTTAGTTAACCCAATCGTTTTATCATCAGCCAGCATAGTTTTATATTTTCTACAGGTCTCCCAGTTGTTTTGATATTATCCCAACTAGATGAGTTTTTTTTTTCTAACGGATTTCTAATCGACTTTGGGCAGATTTAATATATCTTAACATTTCTAAATTTCTAAATGAAACAGCTGTATTTTCTTCATATAATATGGGAAAAAGCAAATGGACATTTCTCATGTTGAAAGGTGCCATTAATTGCCACTTTTTTCATGTCAGACGGGAAAATGCAAATAATTGCAAACTAATAATTTAGAAATTTCCCTCTTTGTTTGGTATCTTAATTTTTTTGTACTTTTTCATCATCGGTTTACTCCTGACGTGTTTGTTTTAGAAAAGAACATACCTTTTGACTATTTTTTCATAAATTATATCACTTTGAATACAAAAATACCTAAAATTAAAAACATTAAAAAATCTCTGAGTGTTAAGATCATAAGTAACGTCCATATAGGATTTTTTTTTTTATATTAAGGACGATTTAATACTTGTAGTTGGTAATATATTTCATCGTGAAATATGGCTTGATCTTACGTGATTTGGAAACAAGTAAGAAAACGCATCCCGTCCACTTTTCCTATAGAGATGAAGTGGTATGATTGTCAATGTTACAATTATCCATCAGAGTTCAAACTGACGACGATAAATGCAAGTTTTGGTCACTGCACAACCTCCAACAATGAGAAAAACCAACACCATAGTGTCAGCTATAAAAGGCCTCGACGTGAAAATATGGATTAATTAAGAATTATTAAGAAACTAACGGTCATTTATACGATACCTTTTAAGAAATACAAATATGACAACACGGGACATCAACAACCACTGAACTACAGGCTCCTCTACCTTGAGCCCGCACATTCAACATATGGCGTAGTTTAATATGTGTATGAGTTA
Source organism: Mytilus galloprovincialis (assembly GCF_965363235.1). Classification (NCBI taxonomy): domain Eukaryota; kingdom Metazoa; phylum Mollusca; class Bivalvia; order Mytilida; family Mytilidae; genus Mytilus; species Mytilus galloprovincialis. The sequence continues at coordinate 25,361,709 of NC_134839.1, read as the reverse complement.
CTAATCCTCCTTTTACATGTGACAGTTGTGTTATAGATAAAAAAAAAACAATCAGAAAAAATCACTTGTAAATAAACTCATCATAGATACCAGGACTAAATTTTGTATATACGCCAGACGCGCGTTTCGTCTACTAAAGACTCATCAGTGACGCTCCAATCCAAAAAAGTTAAAAAGACCAAATAATGTACGAAGTTGAAGAGCATTAAGGACCAAATTCCTAAAAGTAATGCCAAATTCAGCTAAGGTCAATGGCTTTACTCATTAAATCTGTTCGAAACAAAAGTAAAACAAGTGTCATAAAAACATGGCGCACCGATACTTGTATCGACAAAAGTACTTGGAGTTAAGTAATTCTTTAGTTAAAAGTCAAAATACAGACATCAATGCATGCGACATGATTGGAAGAACACCATGGGTGCCAAGAGTAGGTCAGATGCTAGTTCTAAGTTAAGGCGCGTCATCTTCACATGTTCTATTAAAATCAATGCTCTCTGACGTAAACAACACCTATCATTACAATCACCTTACGTCGAGAAGGACCGTATAGTATCCAATGTAAACTAAATAACATCATACAAATATTGACTGTGACATAGTGAAAGTCGTAGCATTAGAATTTTAATCAACTAACTAGACTTTATAGTTTTGTTTGTTTATACCTCTTTCAATTGAACAATATTTTGAGTTTTTAAGATTGTTTGACTTCTTTGAGACAAGACAAGGATACCGATTGAATATAACACGTTCGGATACCATCAACAGGCAGTTGATCTAAACAAACACAATGGGATCAGTAGCTACAAAATATAATGAAAACGAACAAGTAGCTTCGGTTTTTCTGGCTATAAGAACCAAGAAGTTTAAACGAGCTATGGATTTGTTTTCGAAAGGTAACTTTATTAATTGTATTGACTTTGAAGGTCATACACCACTTATTGAAGCCTGCCGTGGTGACAGACACTCCGAATCCGAAATGGAAAGAGAACAATTTGTCACCTTTCTCCTACAGAATGGAAGCAACATTTCAAAACCAGACGTATACGGATGGACAGCTGCAATGTATGCTGACGAAAAGCATCATTACTCCATAGCTAGGAAATTGAATAGCATTGAAGGCAAAATAAGTTGCTACAAAAAACGAGGTAATTTTCATTAAATGATGTAAATAGTTTCTCTTTTAATGATGTAAGTATTTCTCTTTTAATGATGTCAGTAATTTCTCTTTTAATGATGTAAATAATCACTCTTTTAATGAGGATTTCCAAATAAGACATCATTATCTTCTTCAAAATTTAATTTTTACAAATTAAGATTCAACACTGGCATGAAAAAAAGGATTAAAACTAAAATATAAACAAGCGGACTAAAAAAGACAAATAAGAAGAGGTTCTGGACAAACCACATTTACTACATACACTTTCACATAATGCTGTTATTAATGCTGCTTTCAAACATGAGTAATTAATTTCTACTTTGCTATATCTAGTTTAATGTTGATATCTGCCTCACTTGAATAGTTAGTGTGAAAAAAAACTTACTTGTTGATCTAAAATATAAGATATTATTTATTAACAATTAAAACATGTAATTTTGTATATTTCAGCTGATCCACTATTCAACTTCGTCCAGAATGAAGATGATGAAATAATTGAAGAAGAACCCGTGTCAGTGTTAATTCGCTGATCTCATTCTGTAAAACATTTTCAAATGAACAATAGTAATAACAGCCTTTTGTAAGCTACGAAGCTACACAATCTTACCAACACGTATTGCATATGAAAACAATTGAAATCATGCTGTCCTATACTCGTAAACTACGTTGCAACAGTTCAGGATGACACGATCTTGTGCATTGGTAAAACGAAATTGAGAGTGACACAGTCAGGATATTAGTCATTAAGTTTCTGAACGCCTTCGTATAAGACGAAGAACAATGACTGGCATTAGAGAGTTAAAATAGACGATTTTATATTAGCTGCTTCAGTTGTGTGAGCTTGCATCATATAACAGTGATAATTTTCATACGACCTAGGTTATTGTTGATTTGAATAAACTATTTTTGTTACTTACTGAGATGAGTTGAGTGATTTTCCTGTACTGATTGTTATTATGCACAAAATAATGTGTTGGTCTTAATATCAGAATGTAGATCTTATTCTGAAAAATTTTCCCAAACTTTTATAGACCCGCAATAATTGAAACAGAACATATTGTATTGACACCACTATTTTAGAAGACATCTATTTGTATTCACATTAAAATATTATTCCGGAAGGTTTTACAAAAAAATACATTGGTTAAGTATTTGCAGGTTTGTCAAAAATATACCAAATAATGTTTTGATGAAGCTTTGTAAAAACCAAGGAATGTAATTATGATTGAGGAATAAGCCATCGCGATAGTCACTTGTATGCAATCTGACAGGGTTTTACGACTTGCATATTAGGAATTAAAGTCTTTCGTAACACCCTAAAACCGAAGTTGTGCCAAATATTTCAAATCATGACAGTTGTTTGTCGATTGTGCCGTTAATACATAACGTTTGATTTTGTCTGTCTGTTTTTGAATATTGGAGGTCAGCATTTGTGTTATACATTTTTTGAGGTGTGAAATCGCGCGTTCATGTCCATCTGCGTCAATTTATCAAGAAAAATCCATGCGACTTATTTTTTACAACTGAACAAATTTCACAACGTTTTGAATGCGTTAGAGTAGTTTTACTAACTCATTAATTCTATTTCATATTTTCAACCAATAAAAATCATGTTGTTAAGAGAATTACCGATAAAGAGAAAAAATGCATTTAATGTTTTGATACTGACTGTTTCAGACCGAATATCAGCTCATTCTATCGGGCTCGCGGGTTATTCTTGCTGATAAAGTCAGTATCAAAAACAAAAATGTCATTATTCTATATATAATTCGTTAAAAATAAAGGTATCTTTTTTTTTTTTTTTTTTTTCATTTTAATTAATACAAGCTTATGAGAATACACTGATTTGACAGAAGAAAAAGATAGATAAAGCTATTAAGTCTATCTTAGTAAATGCTTGTTTTGGAAATAAAGTATACCACAAAGCGTTTTAATCATTATTATATTCATAGTTAATAAATTTTCATTTATTGTTATACACTTTTTTTGAGGTTTTGCATGCCACAAAACCAGGTTCAACCCACCATTTTTTTCTTAAAATGTCCTGTTCCAAGGTCAGGAAAATGGCCACTGATACATTATAGTTCGGTTCTGTGTGTGTTACAATTTAATGTTGTGTCGTTGTTCTCCTCTTATATTTGATGCGTTATCCCCAGTTTTAGTTTGTAATCAGGATTTGTTTTTTTTTTCTCAATCGATTAATGAGTTTTGAACAGCGGTATACTACTGTTGCCTTTATTGTATCGAAACTGGTCGAAACCATATCGTTTAAGAGCGCTCTCACACTTGGACGGTCATATCAAACCAAAGGTTACAATTTCTCGTACAGTTTAACTTTATATATGAACATTTGTTCTACGGGAAATTATAGCTTTATTCTTACTAATTTTGAATCCAAAGATAAACACATCCGAGGAACATTTTGACAACAAGCCGATACCGAAGTCTAAATCAAAACCGAAACCAAAATCACAGTAGTTGCATGTTATGAGATATATGTTCATATGTATATGTAACAAAACAAATACAACATTTTTTTTTAAATTTTGTATTTCAATGCCAACACGTCTGTAAATCTAGTATAAATCTAAGAGATAAACTCAAAAGTGCATGTGTGTTCGGTAAAACAACTTTAAGCAGCTTGGTATACACTTTTTTTCTTATCTTGACTTGTTTTGTTTACTTTCCCTTGTGGTTGGTGTTAATGACATCTCAGGTTGTTTAACAAACATTTCCTTCTTGACGTGTTAGGTTTGGACACATGGGATTGCTGGTTCACGCATGTCATCAACTGTTAATCAAATTATATCACTATTTTTATGTAACGGTTAGTCATTGAAAAGTTTTAAACCATGTAATTCAGTACGAGTGCTGTGCATTGAGCCCTTCATTACATAGTTTATACCTTTCTATTGACTAAGCGATTTGCACATATTAAAAACTTGGGTTATCCTATAAGTAATTTATTCAAAGTTGATTTTTGTTTTTGTTTCACCAATTATTATAAAAGGAGACAACAGAATGTTTCATTATATACGTTTTATATAATTGTATATCCTTTTCGCTTGTATCATTACTTCATCAGTAACTTTGAATAATACTGTAAATATTTTAGCCATTTTACCTATTTTGACAGAATATTTTTGACGTGTAAATAATATACAGATTTTTTGAGTCTGAAATAAAGATACGCTCATCTTATCTTACGGCTATACCATCTCTTGAATGAACAGGGATTTCAAACATACCTTTTTATATGTAAAAAAAAATGATGAAGTGAACCTGGTTTTATAGCTAGCTAAACCTCCCATTTGTATAACAGTCGCAATGTATATAAGAATCAGTGATTTCAAAGGACAGTTCTGTAGCTGCTGGAAAAGATATTTATATTGAGAAATTCTTCTTATACAAATGAACGAACCACAGACGCAGATGGTCTGGTCTAGTTGCAATGATCAAATAGTCCGTATGTCAGTGGTTGGTTTTTGTAGCAGTGTTTCCTTCAGGTTTTGCTTTTGATCCGGATTTGTTTAAGTTAAATCGATTGATGTCCATTGAACAGCGATACACTACTATTACTTTTATTTACCAATCTGTATGTTCGAAAACAACTGTAAATAACAGTAAAACTAACTATGATATTTTTTTAAAATAATATAGATAAATGTGACCCATAGATAGTCAAGTGGCATAAGCATTTCTAAATCCTTAGAGTATTTCTAAATCTTTAGAGTAAAAAATGATGAAATGTTTGAAAAAGTAAAGCGATGTTAATTTATCAGAATTAAGATATATATCAGTGTTGCATTTCTTACAGATATCATCACATCGATTAATTTATGATACAAACTATTAAGATTCTTAAGAAGTATTGTTATCAATATCATTTTCTGTGACACTATTACACATTTGCGGAAACAATCATACACCTACGATAAGGATTACACTTGCACTAACAGGTAGCATTTAAATCTTGGGCTTTCTCAAAGTGTAAAAATAATCCGTCGATCCAAAACAAAGAAATGATAGTGATGTTTTTCTGTAGTTGAACAACGATTGTTTTCTAATATATTTGCAGCAATGTGTTAGCATTAATTATTGTATTCGGTGTTATCAATGCTGAAAATGCTGTAATTGTATTCGTACAACTCATTCGATAGAATGAAATAACATTATTTTAAGAATAAATTTAACATAAGGCACACAAAATATTGCAATTGTCGTTGCAGTAGCTATTGTAGATTGGGACACTTGCTGAAAAAAGTTAGCAATACTTTTGTAAGGAAAGGTGCAATCAACCATGGAGCATGTTGGCATGTTTATGCTAAGACTTTCTCTCTTTTATTTGTTTTGAAGAGAATAAGGAAATACAGCGGACGGGTGTCACCAGCCCAGTAATCAGCACTTCGGTGTTGACATGAATATCAATTATGTGGTCATTTTTATAAATTTCCTGATACAAAACTTTGAATTTTTCGTAAAACTAAGGATTTTCTTGTCCCAGGAATAGATTACCTTAGCCGTATTTGGCACAACTTTTTGGAATTTTGGATCCTCAATGCTCTTCAACTTTGTACTTGTTTCACTTTATAACTATTTTGATATGAGCGTCTGGCGTACTAAATTATAATCCTGGTACTTTTGATAACTATTTACACCACTGGGTCGATGCCACTGCTGGTGGACGTTTCGTCCCCGAGGGTATCACAGCCCAGTAGTCAGCACTTCGGTGTTGACATGAATATCAATTATGTGGCCATTTTTATAAATTTCCTGATACAAAACTTTGAATTTTTCGTGAAACTAAGGATTTTCTTGTCCAAGGAATAGGTTACCTTAGCCGTATTTGGCACAACTTTTTGGAATTTTGGATCCTCAATGCTCTTCAACTTTGTACTTGTTTCACTTTATAACTATTTTGATATGAGCGTCACTGATGAGTCTTATGTAGACGAAACGCGCGTCTGGCGTACTAAATTATAATCCTGGTACTTTTGATAACTATTTGAGCTATTTACTCTTCATGAAATAACAGTTGCCGTTCGGTATAATTTTGATTTTTTTGTCTGAATAGGACACACACTTTTGTCTACGTCTTTGGTATCAGTAGAAAAAAATCACAAATATTCGAAAAAAAACCAACTAAAAAAACAATTATCAACGAACATATCTATGTCGGAAATATATTTAAGACTGTTCGCCAGGATCCGTTGAAATGTAAGAATAAGTGTACTCAAATAGTTAAAATTAAAAAATCTATGTTTTCAACAGAAACACACAAAAAATGACAAACGAGTTCCAAGATGTTTTTCTTTGATACAAATATAATAATAGAGATCTTAGGAATCATTACGTATTGACGTTTTTTCGCGGAGTCGATAATTAACCCCATGAACATGGATGGGACTGTTATGCTCAAAACATGAGCTTTAACCCCTGTTCCGAGACTGGTTCTATTTTCATGGAATTGTAATATTAAGTGCACTGACGACGCAGGGGTCGATCAAGCCATTTACAAAGGGAATTCCAACCCAAGATACAAAGGGGAGGGCGATCATATGTCCCTATTCAAAAGCATTGATCAACAAGAATGGGGTGTACTTACTTTGTGTTGAAATGAACAACGTAGCAGTGAGAATCGCGGGCTGTTCCAGTGGTTGAAACTCCTCTTTTCTTACCTATCAAAGCTTTTGAATAGGGACATTTGGTCGTCCCTCTTTTAAAAAAATAACTTTGAAATCGGTTGTCATTTTTTGTTTGTTGCTGATAAAACATAGAAAGCAAAGTTTTAACTATTTGAGTACACCTATTCTTACATTTCAACTGAGTCTTGCGAACAGTATAAAATATATTTCTGACATAAAGGAGTTTGTTGATATTTTTTTTTCGAATAGTTGTGAGTTTTTTTCTATTGAAACCAAAAACGTAGACCTAGTCAGGAAAAATAAAAGGTTTCAACATTATACCGTGATTCGTGAAGAATAAATAGCTCAAAAACACCCGTCCGCTGCATTTCCTTCTCTTTCAAACAAAATAAAAGAGAGAAAGTATTTTATGCGTAAACATGCTGACATGCTCCATGGTTGATTTTACCTTACCTAAAATAAAGTATTGCTGACTTTTTCAGCAATTGTCCTAGCTTCTGCAACGACAATGCGATAATAACGATTGTTCATTCTATCATACTTCGTACAATTGTAGCATTTTCAACCTTGATAACACCGTATACAATTATTTATGTTTAACACATTGCTGTTAACTTCGTTGTTTTAAAACAGAAAAAACATCACTATTGTTACACACTTTGAGAAAGCCCAAGATTTATATGCTACCTGTAAGTGTAATTGTAATCCTAATCGTGGGTGTGCGACAGTTTCCGCAAAGGTCTATTATCATTTTTCCAACTCCTCGACGAATCAGATTGATGACCATAGTAGTAGGACTGTATTGTATTGTAACAAGGTATTTTAAAGAGCACACATTTGTTTCTTTGATAGAATAAACTCATCATAGATACCAGGACTAAATTTTATATATACGCCAGACGCGCGTTTCGTCTACAAAAGACTCAGCAGTGACGCTCGAATCCAAAAGAGTTAAAAGAAATGATAGTAAAATGACTTTTAATGTATTATTTAAAGGCAATAATTTACATAGTAGGATATACAAATAATTTTTACAACTAGTTTCCAGAATTTAGATTTAAGGTAGATGCATGGTATACCGCCATCTTGGTTTGTATTATCACTGTACGCAATCAGTCTAATTATTTGCCCAAATCTGCAAATTTGCAGACAGATGTACACGTTTATTGGTTAGACTGTTTATTTATATGAGGAAAACTTGCTGATTTATTGTATTATCCAAAATACTTAAAATAAATACCATACGTTAGTATTTAAGAATCATTTTTTCAACTGAGCCATTAAAGGGGAGATAACTTATTAAGTAAAAAAATATATACTGATTTGATAGGGAATTTTTTATTTTTTACTTGTACTAGGAAAACCAGTTCAGTGAAACCCTTTTTTCTTTTTATTTTCTTAAAACATATTATAAAACCTACCTGCTCACAATTTATTTCTAAGTTCTATCTCATAGATTTCTTTTAATGTACAAAAAGTGTTTTTGCGTGATCATTCTAAGCAAATTAAGACAATTTTAAACGACACATAGCTTGAAAAATAGCACGGTGACCCATCCTTTTTATTATATTTTTGAAAAGAGCATAGAAAAATCTTTATTTTAGCAAAGTATAAAAAAATCTATCTTGGAAAACTTATAACTATGATCTACCTTAAGACACAAAATGTTATTCCAAAATAACTGTTGTACTTAATTCTTGTCTGGTATTTCTTAATAGCAGTACAATGAACTGCTAGCATTGTGGTCAATCATGAATAGGTGATAAGAATACGAAGAAACACAATCTGCTTTGAATACTAGAAATGACATTCAATGTTTTTGATTGGACGAGAAGTTTCAAATATAATTTTTAATAAAACTTTATTGTGATAATAGTATTTTCGTTTTGAGTCTTGCATCCCGACACTTCAGGAAATTGTAAGTAACAATAGCAATAACTTATACATCATTAAAAATCTTACTTGTCCTTTTACTTCCTAGATGAATAGATGAATGGAGGAACCGTTGTGTTGAATTTATCTACAAATACAATAAATATTAATGATTTGCGACTTTCCGCCTTCTTACGTTTAAAACAGCCAATTTAAATATTTAATCCTTTAATCTATTTATTTGTATTTACAATAGATATACATGATAAAACCGAAGTGGTGACTAACTACAGAATAAAAACGGATACATTACATAAAACAACCTAAATACCAGCACGTAAAAATACACAGCCGAGTTATCCAAAGACAGTTCAACGCACAAAGTGACGTCACATTTGAATTTCTAAAATGATTTCCCCAAAATAAGATAGAATTCAAGATTAGATTTGTAAGACTTATACAACATTTATTTATAACAATGAAATTTCAATACTAATTAATATCAAACTGTGGTAGTAACATTGAAATGGTCTTGCGCATAATACATATTAGGAGAAATGGTGAAAGAAAAATCATTATCAACATACAAGCTTACACCCTTCTCCATATTCCTAATTTAGTCCACTTATTATGATCATCCTTCATCTTATTCTTTTTTACTTTTGAATTTGATGTTTTACAGCCTACCAGAGTATTAAATTCCGTTAAATATGTAGTTGATAAAATGCTGTGAGTTTTGAAATTGTTTTTTTTTTTTTTTTTTTATTGTAGAAAACGTTTTGTATTACTCATAGTACTGTTCCGAAATCCAAAAAAATATTTTGGTACCTTAAATGTCATCGTTGAGATTCCTCTTCTAGAAAAGCAATTCTTCCTACCGGCTATAAAACGCCAAAGTGGGGTATCCTTTTTGCTGTTTCCGTTCAGCAAGGGGAACGTTAAATCCGATGCCTCGTGCCACGCTCTTTGTTAAATTCATGTTAAGAACCCTTGCAACAACTCTTTGTGATGTCCGTACGTGGCATGTTGCCAAGAAAAATTTCTTTTCTATCCAAAATACCCTTATTTTCCAGGAGCAGTTCAAATTTTCCCGACCATCATCCCGGTTGGCCTCTATTATTTCAAGACCTGCCTGTTGTATTTATTGTTAAATTGTTCTCGTCCTGAACATGCATGAAATATTTGCCACTGGACGTTAAGCAACCAACAATCAATCAATCAGTGTAGAAGAGAATCAACAATTTTGGTTTATCGCTGTTGTCCTTATGCTTTTTATAGTTCTTGGATAAAATTCAGCTGCTATCGAATAATTAATACATGAACAACACGACTTTAAATTGTATACATGATATATTTTTTAATTCAGCCTTCCTAAATATTCTTTTAAAGACGACCAATAGACTATGCCATTGTACAATAACGAACGTACAATATAGACCAGTTAACAAATCATTTTATTCTAAAATGATGGCTTCAAAGAAAGAAAAAAAACCCAAATAGATACATATATTTCAAAATACCTTTTAACCACCCTACTGGTTAAACGCACAGACGACGTACTAACAAACACGTAGCATCATGTCGACTGTTGGTGAAAAGATTTCACTGGGTGGCCTATCCTCCCAAGAAGGTTTGTTAATAGACTAGACAGTCTACATTTATATAATTGAAGATTATTTGAAAAAAAATGTAAAGAGCTTTCATGACAGGTTTTTATCAGCAGGTGATTAAACGAGAGATTAAAACGTTAGTATTTTTAAATGTGCCGTGGAGGCAAATATCAAGAAATTTAAAAACAAGGTGCTGTGGTATGTTTAACAATATCACAACTATCCATCAAACCAGACACTGGAGGACTAAGATGGATCAAGATGTAAACAATTATGGGTCACATAAACACATTTGATAAATCATATTATTAAATATCCTTACATTTAATGAGCTTATCAAGGATCCGGCATTTTAAAATATAAAAACGTTCAAAAGAGAAAGCCACTTGTCGGTTATATGTACTGAATACAGTTATCCCGGCGGTTGCATTTATACATGTTAAATGGGAAATTGTTGATTCGTTAAAAATCAATGAATCTTTGAGAGGGATTAGCATGTTTTTAACTAACATTTTTGTTTGTTTTCTTTTTGAACTATAAGTTGTTACTCTTAACGTTCATAATTGCTTAAGCTTTCAACTCAAAATGGTCAATACCTCGAGGGGAACGCCATAGATGGTCTGATTATCATCATTGTCAAATAATTTAATTTTGGATGTAACGCGTCTTCTGATTGGCTGACGTTATTTTGTTATGAGCCCATAGACATAATTTAGTCATGTGACCATGACGTCATCAACGTTTTTTCATGGTTTTCTACAGTTTAAAATGGAATTTAGAATTAAATTATAAGAAATGACTGTAATATTTTTTCTGTCTATTCGAAATAACGCTATGCGCGTTATTCAGTGTGCACCAAATTTTTTATGTTATTTCTTCATAGACAGAAAAAATATTACAGTCATTCCTTAAATATTATTTGAAGTTTTAAACGCAGGAACATCAACATATTTATCGGGAAGAGATGCAAGTCATTTCATCGGTCCTTGTCAATAAATACGGACTTTGGTTGATCAGTTTCACATTTTTTCTTTACTCTTGGATTCGGTGATAGCTTTAACTCATTCTTGAAAAGTGTCCTGTTCAACATATTCTCGTTTAACCAATGCTCTGGCATAGTCCTCGATGGAATTCGTAACTATTTTAAAATCATGGTTCCAATTGATGTTCGGCGTTTTACGGGAAATTTGATTAAGGAAACTCACGACACAACCTTATGCACCATTAAGCAATCCCTTATATACTTAACAGTTCTCATTAAAACTGTTGATAGTGTTCCACAACATTGTATATTACCCATTTTCTTTTTAAGTGAACAAGCATGATTTTACAATTTGTGTCGCTTATATCCAAATGAATTTATCTAACATATTTTTCGTCTGATACATGGATACTAGTATTTGATTATTGCCAATTAAAATTAACTGACATTAATAAAAATGTAAGTTATAAGGCTACTTTATCTATATTGCCATTTATGACATCTATTATCACTAAAATTTCTTAATGTCATACAAGAAAGTGCAAGTAATATTCTTAAAAAGAATTGCAGCAGATGTGAATGTAGGTCTCAAACATTGTAAATGCAACAGTAGCGTACGATGAAAAAAACAAAAAGACCTAGAAAAATAACCTAGAGAACTCAAGCTTTTCAAATTGTTTGGAATTAAATGAAGATATTTTTGGAGGGATTCTCAAAAGGATGCTTCTCAAAGGAAAATTCCAAATGTGCAGTCGCTTTGTGGGGTTCGTGTTGCTTAGTCTTTAGTTTTCTATGTTTTCTCTTATGTACTCTTATCGTCTTTTTCATTTTTAGCCATTTTGTCTATTCATTTCGATTTATGAGTTTGATTGTTCCTTTGGTATCTTTCGCACCTCGTTTAAGCGTAACATTTTGACAACATAAGTTCACACTTTGTTACCGTGGGGTTCATGTTGCTTACTCTTTATCTATCTGTGTAATGCTTTGTGGATCGTTGTTTGTAAACGTTTCTTTTCTTTTAGTCTCTAGCCTGTTTTTTGTCTACTTATGATTCTGTGACGTTGTATCAACCATTTACGAGTTTGTTTGTCGCATAAGACCACAGTTTTTACTATTTCGAAGACAAACTTAGTATGGCTATTTTATAATTCATAATTATAGGATCACATGATTTGTCCTTGTAACTAACCAAAACATAAACTGGAGAAGCCAACTTTTTAAGTGTTCAATTCACTGTAATTTGTTGAAGATTCATGATGATGAATTTTTACATTAAAAAGAAAATTATTGCTAAGATTACCAATGCATATCCAAAAGACCAAATAAAATTAAACTAAGCAAACTAAAGGTCATCGTACAAACTGCACCAACGTTAATGGTCGATTGATTTTTATAACACTTTTTGGGAGCCAATGGTGTTGGTAGTCACCTTTTCAAATACAAAAGGTATCGTTTAAAGCTCTATACAAAAAAAAATCTCTGATCTAATTTATATCTTAATACGACATTTCTGACCTTTTATATATCGTTCACGGGGAGTTTTTCCTAGCACAAAGCGAGATGTTTAACACATTGGCCTATGTCGACTAAGCTTTTCATATAAGATATATTATCAAAGTCAAATACATCATTTCTTAAGTAACAAAATAACTGGACACTTTTGTATATGAAGTGTGTTTTACTCGAATTCAAAATAAATCATTTGTCAACATTGAAACAAGTCAATGACACAGGAATACATCACAATAATATCAATGGGATCAGCAGCTACAAAAGAACATAACAATGTATGTGTTCCTTCATTGTTTCATGCTATTAGGAACAGAAAGTTTAAAAATGCCAGGATATTGATCCAAAATTCAAAAGATGTTATTATCAACTGTGTTGATTTTGAAGGTCACACACCACTTATAGAAGCCTGTCGTGGTAACAGACATTCAAAAACCGAAAGTGAAAGGGAACAATTTGTCAACTTTCTGCTTCAAAATGGATGTGATATTTCAAAACCAGACGTATATGGGTGGACAGCTGTAATGTATGCAGAAGAAAAACAACACTACTCCATAGCTGCTAAATTAAACAGATCAGAAAGCAAAACAAGTTGCTTCAAGCAACGAGGTAAGTCTTTTGTATGTCACTCTGGTATTTTTCGCGCCTCTTTAAACTTAATGACAGTAGGTTCACCATTAGTTATTATATCAATAACTGGAAAACATTATAACCGTCTCAAAAAAGAAATAATTACCAAAGAAAAATTTGTCTCATTAATAAAATCTTTCACTTGAAATAGATATCATTTCTCGATCAGTTGTGATACGCAACTAACATTAATTTATGTGTAACTTACATAGACATAAACCTAATATGAGCTCGTTAATTTACTTGATTTTTTAATTAGGCTTACTGAAATATAAAGAAATATGCTACCTAAAAATATCTCGACAATTACATCGCTACAGGAATTAATACATTTATGTAAAGTTAGATAATTTATTCATAATTAGTGCTAGGAAAATTCATATCTAATCCGTCAATACTGGTAACATGAAAAAGAATATATACTTTTCAAAAGTGGAAGATAAACGGGAAACAAAAATAAGAAAACAATTTAGAGAAAATCATATCATTTATTTATTAAAAAAAATATAAAGAATTCCTGAGCGTCAATGAGTCTTTTATATACGTTCCGCGCGTCTGGCGTACCAAATTTTGCTATTGGTATTTATGATAAATGTATTTGCTTACAACGGTTTCGTATTCTTTTGATTTTGTTTTGAATGCTCATTATTTGCTTTGAAATTCTTAATGTCGGTTTAAACTGTTAACAGTCTATTCTTTGACAAGAGAGTTTTAAATCAATATTTCACATTTGGAAATATGTCAATTGGTATCCATTTATTTAATGTGTTTTGAGCTTTTTAGCATTTGATTTTGCCATTTGATATAGACTCTATGTTTTGAATTTTCCTCTTAATTCGGTATTTTTGATATTTCACTTTTTACATGACAAGCTTGCTGCATAAGACAGTGTTTGTCGCAGAATAGATGTTAACTTGATGTTACAAATCAAACGCTATTGTTTAAATCAGTAATTCTTTCCCTTTTCGGTGTTGTTCCCTTATTGATTACATATTATTCACTTATAGGGTCTTTGCATCGGAACTAAACACATTTATTTAAAAACCAGTTGTTATCATGACACGGGTTATGTTCTTCCCATATATGTTATGATGGTATGATACTAAACCCCTAACGGGAATTGTGTCTGATATTTATATGATGAAGACATAATTTTTCAATCAGTTTAATTGAAGTCCGGAGCTGGCATGTCAGTTAACTGCTAGTTGTCTGTTGTTATTTATGTATTATTGTCATTTTGTTTATTTTCTTTAGTTACATCTTCTGACATCAGACTCGGGCTTCTCTTGAACTGAATTTTTATGTGCGTATTGTTATGCGTTTACTTTTCTGCATTGACTAGAGGTATAGGGGGAGGGTTGAGATCTCATAAACAAGTTTTACCCCGCCGCATTTTTGCGCCTGTCTCAAGTCAGGTGCCTCTGTCCTTTGTTAGTCTTGTATTATTTTTGATTTTAGTTTCTTGTGTATAATTTGAAGTTTAGTATGGCGTTCATTATCACTGAACTAGTATATATAATTGTTTATGGGCCAGTTGCAGTACGCCTCCGGGTGCAGGAATTTCTCGCTGCATTGAAGACCTGCTGGTGACTTTCTGCTGTTGCATTGTCTGCTCTATGGTCGGGTTGTTGTCTCTTTGACACATTCCCCATTTCCATTCTCAATTTTATATTTCAATGTTGACCATATATTTGGAAATGTTTGCCTCCTTTAAGATGCAATATGAATCCTTCATATAATTATTCTCACAGTTAAACTGAACTATTTTTACTTTATTTCAAAAGTTGAGGTTCCGAAATACAAAGTACCAGAACAAAGGAAAATGACAAGTATCAAATAAAAATATTTCATAACCTTCTAATTACAATATGATGTCTGCAATATTGATTTTATAATTCTGAGATTAGTGTAAATAAACTCATCATAGATATCAGGATTAAATTTTGAATTTACGCCAGACGTACGTTTCATCTACAACATAATCATCAGTGACGCTCGAATCCAAAAAGGTTTAAAAGGCCAAATAAAGTATACGAGGTTGAAGAGCGTTCATGATCAAAATTCCTAAAAGTTTTGCCAATACAGCTAAGGTAATCTATTCCTGAGGTAGAAAAGCCATAGTATTTCAAAAATTGTAAACAGCTAATTTATAAATATGACCATATCAATGTAAGATGCCAACTTATACATCATCTGGTAACAAAACTTTATGTATGAATAATGTATGGGTACTACGAAGTCAATCGAAAGAAAATTTATTCATAAACATGTCTACATGTGAAGACAATTTTACAATTAAAAAGGATAAAACGAATCCAGCATTACCCCTTAACTGAACATACCTATATATATACAGATATAGAAAAAAAGAAAAGAATATAACGAAAATTCAAATCGGAAAGATCCTCAACAAATTGCATAATCAAAGTTCAAACACATAAAACGAATGTAAAACAACTGTCATATCCCTGACTTGGTACTGGTATTTTCTTATGCAAAACAATTGTCATATCCCTGACTTGGTACTGGTATTTTCTTATGTAAAACAATTGTCATATCCCTGACTTGGTACTGGTATTTTCTTATTCAAAACAATTGTCATATCCCTGACTTGGTACTGGTATTTTCTTATGCAAAACAATTGTCATATCCCTGACTTGGTACTGGTATTTTCTTATGTAAAACAATTGTCATATCCCTGACTTGGTACTGGTATTTTCTTATGTAAAACAATTGTCATATCCCTGACTTGGTACTGGTATTTTCTTATGTAAAACAATTGTCATATCCATGACTTGGTACTGGTATTTTCTTATGTAAAACAATTGTCATATCCCTGACTTGGTACTGGTATTTTCTTATGTAAAACAATTGTCATATCCCTGACTTGGTACTGGTATTTTCTTATGTAAAACAATTGTCATATCCCTGACTTGGTACTGGTATTTTCTTATGTAAAACAATTGTTATATCCCTGACTTGGTACTGGTATTTTCTTATGCAAAACAATTGTCATATCCCTGACTTGGTACTGGTATTTTCTTATGTAAAACATAAAACGTTGTAAAACTGCCTCAATATCTTGACAAACATTGTAAATGAATTTCGGTTAAGAACAAAACGATAGGAATAAATAGATTAGATTTCCAGGTTGCCAGTAGTAAATTTAAAGCAGGAAAGTGAACAGATAAATGACATTTCCGGTCAAAATCAAAGGTAGTGATTACAAGCCTGTTGAAATCCTCGGGATCAAAACTGCCCTTAGTTGCATCCATCCACTTTCTTTAACATTACCAAAGAAAACTATAACAGTCGTTCACTATATGTATGATTATCTCTTACATCGTTCTTATTATCGCTATTACTTTCGATATTACTTTAAATATTGATATTATCAAAACAGAATTATTATTGTGATTTTTTTTTTGTTTATCTTTTATTAAAGAATGTTTTTTCTATATATTTTCAGTTGATCCGCCATTCGACTTTATTCAAAATGAGGAACATGTACATGTGCCAGGTGAAAATCATTCTGTTCTAGATTTTTGACCTTAACTTCCGACATATTATTGTAAAAGGTCAATTATTTCAGGACCGAATATATTATTTGTATCAAATGGTATCTTATATGAAATCGATTTCTATTAACAAGGCTCTCGAAAATAAATTGTATATACCATCTCATGGTTTAATTGTCTTATTTTATGGTATGGTACTGTGATAGCTATTGAAGTCATTACTTGTTGGAGCTTATTTTAGTACTGTCAACAACACCTGAATATGTTTTACAATGTAAGACCAAAATCTCTAGATACCCTTAACAAAAGAAGAGACACAAAAAAAAAAACATCACAAAACACAAAACAAAAATATGTCCATGGTCATTACAACAACACGTTATCGTTTAATCATTCGTTATTTGATGATTGTTTACACTATTCACATTATAAATCTCATTAAAAAAGATAATCCCTTTTCTAGTCGTCAACTTTTAAAAGAAAAGAAAAAAATAAGACGTATTGGTTTAGTCAAGGACGTATGTTAGTTATACGTCCTTGGTTTAGTTGATATAAAAAAGAATACGTGGTATGATTGACAATGAGGCAACCCTCCAAAAGAGACCAAAATGACACAATTTACAAATATAGGTTACCGTACGGCCTTCAACAATGTAAAAAAATCATTCCATGTCAATCATTTGCTGATAAAATTTAGAAAATGCAAACATTCATGCACATAAGAGTATATTTAAGTTAATGCTACTTTTTAAAACAAAGGTCGTCATTGGTTTACAGAATAAAAATTAGGTTCACAAAATAACTAATGATAGAAGCTAGTTGTAAATTCGGCAAAATTAATGCATTTACTACTGAATGCAAGGAGAGGATTGTGTGTTTGATCGGATATTAGTGCAATAACGTGCTAACTTATACAACGGGTGCCACATGTGGAGCAGAATCTGCTTACCCTTCCGGAGCACCTGAGATCACCCTTAGTTTTTGGTGGAGTTCGTGTTGCTTATTCTTTAGTTTTCGATGTTGTGTCATGTGTACTGTTGTTTGTCTGTTTGTCTTTTTCATTTTTAGCCATGGCGTTGTCAGTTTATTTTCGATCTATGAGTTTGACTGTCCCTCTGGTATCTTTCGTCCCTCTTTCGTATTTAGTTCACAGGTACAATTAGTGTAAGATGACGAAACCTTTAGCTTAATATTTATTGAACTACAAAAATAAATGTCACAACGTTCACAGTATTAACTTCCTTATTAACAGCTAAATCTGATGAAAATATTATAAATGTCACAATCGGGATGACTTGTAACTGCTAGTAGTTTGTGTATGTATCATTGTCATTTTGTTCAGATTATTTGTAACCTATTCTGACATCGGACACGGATATAAATCCACTGTTTGCAAAAGTATGATTTATTCGAAATATATACTAAAGATTGTCTGATCCAAGTCTGATCTGGTTAACAGGAAACTGTTTAGTGAGACGCTGTATGAAATAAACACACTTCTGAAACTATCAAGGATTTTATGATGATTGACATAAAACTATAATTCAAACACTTATTAGAGTGGTTTTATGGTATAGGAATGTCTACGTCGTTTTTGTCCATAATCTATGATATATATACATATATAAGAAAAATTTTCTCGTTTCCCTTTGACCTGTCCTAGTTTGACTCCTTATATTAAAGATTGACTACTAGCTATTGTATGTGGTAATGATAATGCTGAAATGGTGATCAAAAGAAAAGGGAGTGTATCAAAATTCCGGTAATCTAAATGACTTTCATTTATTGGAATTAAGGTGAATTATTTTTCTTTTTTGAAATAACATATATCTGATTTTTAGCATATAACTTATTAGGAGAGAACTTTATATTCTCTTAATTTCAAGGGATTTCATCGGTGCATTTTAAAGAAATACTAAGTTGGATTTTAAAGGTTTCTATTGTAAATTTCTGAAAATTAATTGTATGGTTACCATGGCAATGAACATTACAGTATTTTTTTATTATGACAAAGATGTTTTTACATCACTAAGCATTCATTTAAAAAAGTTTTATGAAAATCTGTGACCATTGGTTTCCATTATATTTTGATGCTTACAGAGAATGGCTCTTAAGTGTTTTTGCGATCTTTGTACTATGTTAATTTGTGTTGCTGGGTCTGACTTAATTACCTTGATGTAAACACTTGTTATTTCATCGTTGAAACGTTATGGACTGTCCACAAGGAAATGTGTTAGCAATTTCTTGTTTAATTTAACATGAACAGGTATCAGGTTTATGCAATCTCTTCTATCACTATACATGTTGTACAAAGCAGTTTTAATTCAAAGGCACAGGAAGCTCTAAATGGTCTGGGGATATGATGTTCCACTCTAGGGTCTTTATCGATTATATGTAAAAGTTGGAAGTAGAAGTTTGTAGTTGACAATTTCAGGCGTTATATTTGTGCCCACCGAGTTATTTTTTATTGAACGCGCGATTATTTGGATTATGCAGAAGCACACGGTGTTGATATTTGTTGGAATTTACACAATTAACAGATGGATGTTCAACAGTTTTTTTTTTTTGCGTCGATTTGGTGTAATTATTGGTCATTTGCATTTGGGATAATTATATTAGGGTCGTTTCCTCAACTTGTCGTTAACGTTAGATTTAACGTGTCGTTACTAAACGCATAGTTAAATTTGTGGTGTTCAATTTTGTTTGAAGCCAGCAATAGTGAGCAATTGTGTTAAATATTTTAACCACTCGTTCAACATTTTATCAAACTTTAGAGATTATTTTTTGTTACCCATAATACATTTGGTTGTTAATATCCATTCAAACACGGCTGAAATGTCTCTTCTTAACAAAATCCAAAAGGGACAGACAACCTAACTAAAGTCATGATGAAGTGAAGGTTATACAAGACCAAATTTAAAAGAATTAAAATTGGGAATAAAGTCACCGAAGCAGAATTTCAGTCTAGATCTAAGTGTTGCATGTAACTTTTACATGATTGCAACCAATGCACATCAAAACATTGGAAAATTTCATTTTTCTGTAAAACACACCTTTTAGTTTTAAGAATTAACGTCCGTTGTGTATTTATTGGCCACTGGATATAGTTATCTTTAACACCAATCGAAGCATTATGAACACCGTGCACTGCTCCCGATCCCGAGACAGCTGCATTGTCATACTCCATCATATCATCTTTTCACAAAACAACTTACGAGAGAAAAAAAACTTGTAATGAACAATTTTCATCGGAAGAGTTTTTGTAAAACATCGAATTTGAACACATCAATAATTTTTTTGTGAGATAACAAATCTCTGTAAAGCTTTTTTTCAACCGACCTCTATTGTCAATTTCTAGATGTAAGTCAAGATATTAGACCAACATAATTGGATCTGTTGCATCCCTTTTCTCGTGCACAATGTTCAACATTGTCACCAAACTATGAAACATTTAGAGAGAACATAATCTATATATCGGAAAGTTAAGTTAAAGGAAAGTTTGAAGTCCTTCTGTATGAAGTAAGCTTCGTAAGAATAAAGAATGAAGTAACAATATAACGTATTTACAGAGTGGGAGATATAAACTCCATATTCAAGCGCTGAAGGAGTAGTACTACCAAGAACTGGAAACTTTACAATTGAAACAGTTCATTTTTTTCAAAAGCTTCTTTGTTATTGATTGTTGCTGTTACAAAAGAGCAATACAAGTAATACATATAGTATAAAAATAATTTAATAAAAGTATAAGAAAAACATGCAATAACAAAACAATAGTTAATAACAGAAATTGTTGTCCCTTCTAGTCAGTGCGAGAAAGAGGGGAAGATATATGACAACAAGGATATCGGGTGACGTCATTCATGTAAATAAAAAATAGTTCTTCTCCAAATGTGTCGCTCATTTGGGAGATTTCGTTCTAGTGTCTGTTCGGTGAATTCAAAACAGCCTAATTGGTTTCAAATAATAGATTAGGCTAATTTAATACATTTACAAGTTAGAACAGACGACTTTCAGGTTGAATGTTCTTTCCTGTATATTTCATAGGTCACAATGTTAAAGTTATTACGTCACAGTTTCTAATGACTTGATTTACGCTACTCTTTTATATAAAACAACTAGAGAATCGTCTATAAAACAAATTTGTTAATATATCAACAACACAATGATAATACAAGTTTGTTATTATAAACAGTTCGCTGCTTGTATTTAATTATCCGAATATAGGGTTTCATGATAGAGATCGGTGTAAAAAGAGACAAATATGGTACAGAGACATACATTTAAAGCATGACCTTACAGACAGGGAAAAATCATAATATGAGAAACATTGTTGATGAAAGTGTAATTATAAGACATATAATCTTTGTGTGGTTTATGACTCGGCTGGCACTACCTGATCCGCCTCCACCTGGACCGCCTCCATCAGTTGTTTGTGAAAGATCGAAATTGAACACTCCTTTCCCATCCGATACTCCAACGACATCAACACCACTATCTACAGTAAATAGTTTGTTATAGCATTATTTTAAATACCAGATATTTATATATAACTGTTTACTAAATTGTAACATGAAGATCTAGTGAAACCCCGCTATGCATGATATTTTGTTCATAATTAATTCTTTCTTCTATTCATGTATAATTGTTTGATGATGATCCATTTTTACTTCAAAATGCAGAAAAAAATCAGGTCTGCCAGTAGGTGAACAAGTACTGAGAACAAATGTCTTAATAAACTTTATACATTTGTAGCTGTATTTGTAGTATTTAAAATGACCAAATGTTTTAAGTAGAGTACAACTTCTGGGAAGATACCTGTTACAGTATATTAAAGGACAATTTAGGTTGTGTGTGTAAAAAGACAGGTACATGGTTACATTAACAGTTAAGAACATTATGTCTTCCAATATAACAGCATTTGTTTGAATTATCGGGCTAGGTGATTCATACATTGTAAGTGGTGGTTACCCTGTCGACGCAATCATAACGCTCCTTTTGACGCTAGTGATTTACTAATGTTTGTATTATCTTTTGATTTGAATTGTCACTTCCTAAGTAAACTTCAACCAACTTAATTTGTATATCTTTTTCAATTAAGGAGCACATGTTCCAATCGGAAAAGACATGAAAACTAAAAATTGGTTATATAAATGTAACAAATAAAAGTGTTAGCATATAAGACAGAATACTTAAGCAATAACGTTGAACATTATGATACTTACTTGGACATAAATTGCACATGTGTGGACAGTCCGTAGGTACATTTCCGTACACGTTACAATGACCGGCGCCCCAGGAAGTACAAGCATTGATGTCGGCTTTCTTTGTACAGTTCACTATAAATATACACCATTTAAGAATGAGAACACATGAGTTTGTGATTTTATACATATCATTTCTATAATATATTGAAGTACATCAAGTAACTCATTATCTCTATCATGTTTTAATACAAAATAAGAAGATGTTGTTAAATTGCCAATGAAACATCTCTATACTAGAGACCACATGACACAAATTTGAACAACTATAGTTCACCGTACTTCCTTCAACAATGAACAAAGCTCATACCGCAGTCAGCTATAAAAGGCCTTGAAATTAAAAATGTAAACCAACTCAGACGAGAAAACTAACGGCCTCATTAATGTACAAAATAACAAACGGCATTCTCTGAATTTCAGGTCTCCTAACTTACGGCAGGCTTATAAGCAGGGTTAAACTCGTTTGAAGGCATCAATCCTCCCTCTACCCGTTCCTCTTTTAAACATTGACAAAGATATAGCATTTTACTTAAATATGTTGTAAAATCAATATATGTCTTCACATAAAGCATGTAAAGAGTTCTCAATACTTATTTATATATAACTGAAAACTGGCCGCCACGAAAAAGTAAAAGTGGCATTAAAACACCAAAAATCAAAATCAAAAAATTATTTATACATAAATATATAAAACGTGCTGTCCATTTAAATACATAGATTATAAATTAGATTTATAAAAAAGAATTCATAGAAATCTTTCTTCTTTTTAAAATTCTTTGAAAAATCAAAAAAAGAATTGAAATTTATTTTATCTTTTGTTGATGTTCTTGAAATGCCATTGGATTGCATCATTCTGATTAATTGATTTCATGACAACTATATATATATATAGTATTTTAAAAAAGCCGGTTTAGATATAGATTGAAGTGTATTATTAATATGAGAAAGAACTATACCACTTTGATTTCAACACAAGAAGTGTTTTCAGGTCAAATATCTAACCAATTTAAGTCGTATAACAAAACAGCATGTATATGTCTATGCCTAAGAAATCAGGCTCTCTCTATGTCATTATTTTTGTCCGATGAAATTTGGAAACTTATATTTCGTACCAGATTTGCACCGATTGACGAAAACATATTTTCTAATTTGGTGCTATTTTCACATTTCTTGATCGGTGTGAGAAGAATATTTCTACTCACTAGTGAAAAAATTGTTCTCGGCAAATGATAAGTCGAAATTTAATAGACCACTTTCGAGTTCATCCGTCACCGGAAAAAACTCGTCAATTATACGCGCCTTTATCATCGTCATTTGTGCGTTTAGGGGCGTCGTCACTTCCTTCCAATGTTGAGCGAGTGGTTGGAAAACTATAATTCTATATTGTACGAATTATTCGGCAAATTGAATTCTCAAAATTGACAATCAACACTGCTGTCATTAGGGAAATGTCAGTAAGTACCTACAGAGCAACCATTATTTCTAGTTTATCCTGCACAAAGACGATCACTAAGACGCTTGATGAACGTAAATAGTGCAGGGATACAGGCGAGCCCCTCTATCTGGTAAATGACGTCATAAAGGCGTGTATAATTGACGAGTTTTTGCCGGTGACGGATGAACTCGAAAGTGGTCTATTATGACGTTACATTTTCTTGATTTCTTCTGAATTTTCCTATTGTAACGTCATGAAAAAAGTCGACCATGCCTGATGACGTCACATATAAAGACGATAGTTCTCCACTCTCAACAGTTAAATTGAATACTATTACTTGTGGGGTGAGAAATGTTTGAATCGTAAAACGTAGAAAATTCTCTTTTAAACTACCATCATCATTCATCAATTCCGTTTTTGAGATTATGTTTTCGTCAAATGGGGTAAATTGTTCATCAACTCGATATTTTCACATTTTTGTAAATCATGTAAAACACTTTGGCTTGTTATCTCCCTTGCAACATACGGGTATGTGAGACATCCTAATTAATTATCTGTTATAACCAAACATATAAAGGACAAGGAACAAGTCTAGTAAGGTACAGCATTACCACATTTGGTTTGTTTAATCTTTATAATAAAGTATGACAAAATATTTACTTCGACCTGTTTACAAAACTATGAAAACTTCTGGAAATTTGAACCACACAATTTAACAGGAATAATTTGGTTGGTATAAAGCAGTTTGACAAACTCTAATTTTGATCGTTGAAAAGCTCGATTTCATTTTACTAATACTATTTGATAAAAAAGTAAAATCACAAACATACTGAACTTAGAGGAAAATCAATTCGGAAAGTCCATAATCACATGGCAAAATCAAATAACAAAACGTATCATAAACGAATGGACAAGAACTGTCATATTCCTGACTTGGTACAGGCATTTTCAAATGTAGAAAATGGTGGATTAAACCTGGTTCTATAGCGCTAACCCTCTCACTTTAATGACAGTCTCATCAAATTCCGTTATATTTACATTGATGTGTTTAATAAACAGACACAATAAATAAAATAGTCAAAATATGGGTACATCAGTCATCATCGTATAACAATTTTAAAAGGAACAATTTAACAGAACACAAAAACAACTACTATCTACGAACACATTCATTGATTTGAGTGTCTGACGTCAGAAAATTTTATACGTCACATAAATTTGTCGTTCAATGTGCATACAAACGATTTTAAAATTTTACATCAGCAATGTTAGCATACAGGGTTAAAAAATCAAAAGTATGTAAGAATAAATTTCAGAAATAGACCGAGATTTAAACTAGTCCAAAAGTTATATATAGAATTTAAAAGAATCCACAAATAGTGAATTCCACTACGCGATTGAATGATTTTGACGTTTGTGGTTCAACTTATATAGTAATTCATAATAGAAATATATCATAATGACATATAATAGAACAATATCATGCTGACGGGATCTTTGAAAGTACAGAGTCACGTTACAGGAACAAGAGAAATACAAAAAGTCGCATATACAAAACAAACCACCAAAAAACGAAAGCCAATACAAACACATTGACGAGATGTATAAGTACCGTGCCACGTCAAACGAATATCACATAAAACCATTCAACAGTAAAAGTAATATTAATAATAGAACAAAGACAAATGAAAAAACTATAAAACACGTTGTTAAGATGATAAACAACATCAGTACGCAGCATCTATACATCAAGACCATCGTGTATTATTTGAGAAGTTGATACGGAATATTTATCAACAAGGTCTTGGTACCTTCCGATGAACTTTTTTAGAAAAAGGACGAGACGTTCTTTGACATAACCCTGGTTCATCAACTTTCTACTCAGACACTAATGACGTTTTACAAAGTCGGAATAGGAGCTGCAAGCTCTTGAATATCGAATAAGTTGGGAAATATATATCCCATATGCAGGTGAAATTGGTATATTGCTACTAAGGTGGGGGAAATTTATAATTTCAAAATTAAAATCGTCTCGTTTGTCATAGATTCTGGTACTGAGATGACTGTGTAAGTCAAATTCGAGATATAAGTCTAAAAATGAGGCGGAGGAAGCCGTGTCTGTTGTTTCTTTAATCTCTAGTTCTGGGGGATATATCAAAGGAACCCAATCAGAAAAGTTCGGATTGTTTATAGAAAGAACATCATCAATATATCTGAAAGTGAAATTAAATAATCTGGCTTCTTTGATCCTCTTGTTATTGACAAGTGTCTGGAGGAACTCCGATTCATATGAAAATAAGAAGAGGTCGGCAAGAAGAGGCGCACAGTTTGTTCCCATAGGAATGCCGACAATTTGTTGGAAAAGTCTGCCTCCAAACTCAACAAATATGTTGTCGATAAGAAACTCCAACATACTGATCACTTGTTCTTCTGTGTAGCATGTTTTACCTTTTTGTTTGTCACTATTAACGAAATATGCCTTATGAAATCCCAAAGTAATAAATTTATAGCGTATGCTACCATTTTTATTTTTGAAAGGCATTGTGGATTATTTCTTTTAGGCGATTTTTCAATTTCACATGGGGAATGGTGGTATACAGGGTTGAAAAATCAAAAGTTTTGATGGAACTAATTTCAGAAAAAGACCGAGATTTAAAATTGTCTAAAAGTTCTTTAGAATTTTTAAGAATCCACATATGGTTAATACCACTACGTGAGTAAACAGTTTCATAGTATTTCTGAAGACCCTCTTTCACTGCGGACAGAATTTTAGTCAATCTAATGGACAATTCTTTAGTGGAACATGAAGATGAGCCAGCAATATACCGTTGTTTGTACGGAATTTTATGAAGCTTTGGTATCCAATACAAACAAGGTAAGTCCTCTGATTTGGTGTTCAATGTAATGTTTATTGATGCCATGAAGGACTTATGATTTGCTAAAATCTCATCCTTGTCAAATGATATGTCTTTGTATGTGGGATTACCTGAGTGCTCCTTTATACCCAATTCTTTTACAAGACATTCGTAGTAATACGATTTACATACAAAGACAATATTATTTGAAGCTTTGACCGCAGGAACAACAACATACTTATCATGAAGAGTAGATAGACACTTCATGGCCTCTTTGTCTCTGAAAACGGACTTTGGTCGATCGTTCACACAGTTTTTCAACTTGTGAATGCGACGTTTTATCAGAGACCTGATAGATTAAAACGCTCATCTGATTTTCAAGAGCTAACTCTATTAGGTGTCCTGTGCCGGCCTTCAACAGCAATTTTTTTATTTCTTTTTATTTGTATGTATTTTTTTTTATGAAACACATGTACAAGTTGTGATGTCATATCAAGATATTCAATGTTTATACTCACATGAACAATCAGGAGAAGTATAACCTTGTTTACAATTACATGTACAAGTTGATATATCAAGGTTTCCACCATTCAAACAAATCTTATCGCAATCTTAAAACAGAAAATAACAGCTGTATTATGCAAGATATTTACAAAATACAGAATTGGGACAGCGTACTATGTTAAAAGCTTTGATAAGCAAAATTATACAACATTGTTCATATCAATGTATTTAAGTTTATTGATCTTTATTGGTAGTTTCTGAGTCGCATATTTCAGTATCTAATCTCATTTGAAAAATATTACCCAGAATTCATCAGACTCTTACACAGTTTGTTTTGTTTACTGACATCAGATTGCAAAAAATGGAAAACAACACGTTTAATAATTTCATGCGTCCGCAGCGCTTTTCTGGATTTACCTTCATCAGGAACGCTCAAAGCCAAACATTTGAAATCCGAAGATGTATAAGTACCGAACCCGTTGAAGAGCTTTATGAAAGTTCGCTTGATTGTGAGTAGAATAAAAAAAAACATCTTGTGATTAAATTTTAATATTCGCCATGATTTATTTTTCTGATCATCGTCCACATTGAAGTATATAATGTTTACTACGTTGCAATGCAGGTACCTACCACATAAATTGTTAACACAACGTCCTTGTTGACAATCTTGACAGGATGCCCCTTGTTTGTATGGTTTGTACCGTTCAGCTCCATTGCCGCTGTTAAAAATATAAAAAGTGATTATAAAGTGCAGAACTTTTTAATAAAAACAAGTAAAGACAGGTATTAAATGAAAATATTCAGATTATTAAAAAAAAAAAGGTATCATATTTCAAAAATTAGAATAACATAAATACCGAACTCAGAAGAAAAATCAAAATAGAAAGTCCTCAATCAAATGGGCTAGGTCAATAGCTCAAGCACCAATTAAATGAATAACAACTGCCATTCCTACCTTGGTACTGGCATTTTGAAATTAACCCTTTTTCTGTTATATAAAAAATCAATATATTAAGATAACATGAGAGAGTAGCAGCAAAAAACTACAACTTTTTTTTTCCTGTGTTGTCGAAATTTACACTGAATGAGACTCGTCTTCAAGACGTAATTACTATTATCAACTAGCTCGTGTCGCTAGTGGAGCTGGATTTGCTTTCCCGTCCAGAGTACCTCAGATCAATTAACCCTAGTTCTGATTTGGGGTTGATATTGCACAGTATTGATGTATTATGAATTTTCGTCATCTTCAGTTTTATTGCTATGGTATCGTCATATCAACTTTGAATGTCCCTTTAATATATTCCACCTCTTTTTGCCAAAACGTAGTTTATATCTTTTTCAATATTTTAAAAACATAATAAAAGTTTTGAGGTCATCGAGCTTGATTTCAAGCCACATACATGGAAACATTTATATGTTTCGTAAGAATAATACAAGTTACAAGGAAAAGGCAACGTTAAAGAAATTTTAGTGCCGATCTACCTGGAGAGAACCACCGACCTTCTGCGTGAAAACAAGTTATCATTGTCAATTAAGATTCGAGTTAAAAAGTAAAATCACAAAAACACTGACCTCAGAGGAAAATCAAATCGGAAAGTCCATAATCACATGGCAAAATCAAATGACAAAACACATCAAAAACGAATGGACAACTGTCTTAAAAACATCTTACTACGAGCAGGGCTCGAACACTCAAACAACCACTGGGCTAACAGGGTAGTGATTGTTTACTAAATTCACACTTATATTATCTACTCCCTCCAGTTTAAGTTTTTTACATGTAAAAAAGGATGATTGCTCCAAACTGTAATACTTACGGTGGACCATAATTACACACAAATAAATGTCGTTTGTCACTCTGGCAATATGCATATCCACAGCCTATTTTGATTGATTTTGCCCACACAACCTACAATTGTAAAAACATTTGTATTTATTTTGTCCTTGTGTAAAACTGCTAACAATTGGGAAAATTAATCGTTATGTGCATTTTCAACAGAAATATTTTTGTTTAATGATTTCTATGTAAATAATTTACATTATGTTAATAACTTCTTTAATTGACTGAAAGCACAACGATTTATTGTAAGGTTTTCATAACAGAACGACTTCATATAATTAAAAAAGACGAATAAATTTAACAATCACGTTATGGAGTTATGATGAAAATAGATGTTAAATGACTGTTTTGTTGAACATATTCAAGGACACACAAACAATAATAAATGTTTTTGACAAATTTGCACAAATATTTCCCTGATAAGATGTAAAAACACAAATATACCACTTAGATTACATGACATTGAGATGTCAGATGAACCACAGGAGAGCATTTGACAATAACAAATTGAAAAAGGTCAATAATTTACATTCGAGAAATAACAACTACGAGTTGGGAATGTTGTCGACAAGTATATGTGTAAACTGCTATTATGCGGTATGGGCTTTGCTCAAGTTGTTGAAGGCCGTACGGTGACCTATAGTTGTTAATGTCTGTGTCATTGGGGTCATTTGGTCTTTTGTGGATAGTTGTCTCATTGACAATCATACCACATCTTCTTTTTATATATGGTGTTTAATATTAACAGCTAGAGAACAAATTGATTGACGGGGAGAAAATGATTCATAAAAATTCCATATTTGGTAAACACGCAGTGTTACTACGTACAGAAAAGTTTGAACCGGGAAAACAATGAGATACAAACAGACTCAAATAACACTTGTATATAGACGGTTGTATATAGTCGGCCTGACTATTCAAAAGATACATTGACAGATCCAGGGGATGTCTAGGAGGGGGTGTTATTCCAACAGTTGAAATCCATCCTTTTTCAAATCTTTTCTTTAATTATGCAAACGTTTAATGGTTTTCCGGGATGGATTTGTATATATATTTGTCATCCTTTAACTTATCCCGTTCGATAGTAAAACCATTCTTAATTAAATTGTTTTCCCTCGACTTATCCAGTCATAAAATTGAGAATGAAAATGGAGAATGTGCTAAAGAGACAACAACCCGACCATAGAAAAAAAACAACAGCAGAAGGTCACCAACAGGTCTTCAATGTAGAGAGAAATTCCCGTTCCCGGAGGCGTCCTTCAGCTGGCCCCTAAACAAATATATACTAGTTCAGTGATAATGAACGCCATACTAAAAAGTACACATTTTTGTTTAGTGGCCAGATGAAGCAACCTTCCGGGTGCGGGATTTTCACGCTGTATTGAAGGCATGTTGGTGGCCTCTGGCTGTTTTCTACCCTTTGGTCGTATTGTTGTCTCTTTGACACATTCCCTTTTTCCATTCTCAATTTTATTTGTCATCACATTTAGAAAACTGAACTCATTTTTCACCTTAAAGTACTAAACTATGTTCTGTAAAATTATTCAAAATAAACACTTCATAGGTTTCGTGCATTGAAAGCGTTTTTCTGAATTTACCTACATCAGGAACGCTTAAAACTAAACAGTTGAAAGTCTAGTAATGCGTATATAGATGTTACTTGGAAGGATAAAAACAGAATAAACAAATGCATCTAAAGTCAACGTTAACGTAGGTCGTTTGAAGCTTTGATTTTTAATAAATAACCAACAAATTCCAAACCTGTGTGTAATGACCCACTTTAAGGAAATCGTTTGCATCACCACCATCGTATGTGAAGTCCTTAATCTCGTCATACCACCACTTCACAGCGTCACTCCATGTACCATGTGATCCCCAGAATAGATTTTGACCCATTCGGAATCTTCCTAAAATATTTAAATAAAGCTTTTCGATTATTCAAATACTATACTAAAAAACTAAAGGAAAGTACCAATATACAAATGTATCTACAATTTGAACGACTCTTGTTACAATTATGTGAATTTTTTTTGTATCAATGTTGCGATAAGGTACAGAAATGTTACTTATTTTCACAGGGCAATATATATTCAGGAAAAGTTCTAAAGAATTGCATTGTTTAAATGTTATATGTAATTTCTAAATTCAAGGATATGAAATGAGTTGTGGGATATAAGTCAATGAGACAGTTTATAAAGCTTTTGCTATGCGTTCTTCAACTATTATTGTTTATTCTTGCAAATAACTATTATACTGAGTAGGTACTAGTAAATTTTATTGGAAATTAAGATTATAAAATAGATTTTTGTAAAAGCGTCTTGATGAAATCAGAAACGTTTCTATAGTTATTTTCATTTAACCTGATAACCACAGATTGTAACACAGATATACATATAAATTCATCAATTTACTATACGAGTACGTGGATTCGATGACGCTTTGATGTTAATGACTATCATGATGTTTAATTCTATGGATTGAAGAGTTACCTTTCAAGAACAATGACAACTTCAGTTTCATTAAACATATACTTAACTTTTAATTTTTGAAAAATTGAATAAAATTATAAAAAAAAGCATTTAGATTTTTTTTTTTTTTTTCTATTCCAGTCCATAAACTTTAAAATTCAACACCGATCTGTATAAAATTATCTTTAAATATGCAAAAATGAAAATATCACAGGAAAGCCATTTATTTAGCGAAAAGACTTCTTGATCGTACAATTGATAACGTTAACATGGTAAACTACATTGTATACGTATTTATCTATAATAAAATTGAAATTGGAAATGGGGAATGTGTCAAAGAGACAACAACCCGACCAAAGAGCAGACAACAGTCAAAGGCCACCAATGGGTCTTGAATGCAGCAAGAAACTCCCGCACACGGAGGCGTGCTTCAGGTGGCCCCTAAACAAAAATGTATAATAGTTCAATGATAATGGATAATTTATAATAGTATAATTTGTAAGTTTACCTGGGATTCTCCTCTTCATACCTCCGTCATGCACAGTTTCGCAATTTTCTGCCCATTTCTGAGCTATGTATGCTATTTCTGCATCCCAACTCTAAAATATGTCATGTTATGTTATTTATTTTTAAAAAGTGCCTTTCCAGGGAGACGTAAGGACTTCTAGAATGAAAGATACAAAGTGAACGTCAAATCAAACCTTCGTGTATAAAGAATGCAACAACTTATTGAGGAGTCCGTTACTTGTCTCATTTTTGTTTTGTTCTGTCGGACTTGCCCTCAATTCCAATGGCAGGCTACATGAACTCCCGTTTATCCCAGTCAGTCTACCTTGTTGTATAAGAGTTATTTTGTCTATCGCCCTAGATATGTACGAAATGGTTGCCACTGGACGCAAAACCAAACAACAACCAATCAATCAATCTAAAACAATATTTGTAGTTATAAAATAAAAAATTAACACTATCAGTCTATGCAACGTCTCGTGAGTTGACTTGTATTTCTTTACGATATAACTTCTATATGATTTCCATCGAGTGATACGAAAATAGCAAAAACGAAACAACTGGGACGAACTTTAAACATAAAGTATTTCAATGAATTGGTTTTCCCGTTTGAATGGTTTTACACTAGTTATGTTTGGGGCCCTTTATAGGCTGCTGTTCGGTGTGAGCCAATGCTCCGTTTTGAAGACCGTACATTGACCTATAGTGGTTTACTTTTATAAATTGTGACTTGAATGGAGAGTTGTCTCATTGGCACTCATATCACATCTTCTTATATCTATGATATAATCTGATACAATATAAAATAGATAAAATAGGAAGATGTGGTATAACTGCCATTGAGACAAATATCCAACAGAATCTGTAATATGCGGAAGAAAGCAATTACAAGAACTTATATAAGCTGTATATATGTACATTAAAAAGTAAGTTTAAGTTTAATTTTAAGTAAATGGTTATTTTCTAATTTGTTTCTATCAGAAGTCAATACTTTTGTACGCTTTAGAATAATTTATTAAATCAATATCATATATCTATAGTTACTCCATTTGTGGTTTGAGAATAGATATTTGTTTCATAGGAAATATTACATGTTCATATTTTTAAATTCATGAAATTAAAAGCAAAAAAAGTCAAAATTGATAGATAATTAGAGAAACTGCAACACGTATTATATCGCACTGAATTATTTCACATGCTAAATTAGAAAATGTATTGTTCTCTGCATATGATGTGTTGCACGATACTGCAGTTTGTAATATAAATCTATACATTTATCAACGTAAGATCATTCTTATCTTATGTATGAAGTGATTATAGAAATTTGATAGAGTTTTAAAATGAATACAGTGTGTGTTTCTATCAGTCGAATTTTTTGTGCGCTTTTATTTTTTATCTTTTTGTTCGATGTACTGATAGGAAAAATTTACACATATTACACGACAAGCGATTGGCTCTAGCTTAAATAGATGTAGTTCCGTTTAAGATAATTATCATGTTATTTTAAAGAATCCAGTGGCTATATATCGTTTGGTCCATGGTACCTGCGGTCATAAAACTTTCGAGCACGAATTTTGTACTTAGCTCAAGAATCAACCAATCAAATTGCTGGATTTCACATTTCGAGCATGATTTTTGTGCTCCGAGCACTGAGCAAAGTTTTATGCCTTCACGGATCAAATAAGTTTTTTTTTATATGTTACAGTAGATATCATGTGAGGTATCTTGCGTGACTTTGTTTTCAATCGTTCCTATTTATTATTAGATAGTACCCATATTCACGTCTGATTTCACTTGAATGTGGTGTTTATTGAAAATTGTAGATTTTTAAATATAGTATCCAATAGTTTTTCATATGTTATGCATTAATTCTATAACCTAAAATATGTTTAATCGTCAAATAATCATCTTTTTTAAAATATTCACCATTTTCATCATGTTGGTAGCCTGTGTACCAGATCTATATGTATTGTGTGAATTTACTATCTCTAATATTTCAGCATCTGACACTCCTGTACAAAATTTAAAAAAAACATGCGAATAATGTAAAACTACTTAATCATCTTTTTAATGCGAACTTTACTTCTTTATATCTCACTTATCTGCTGATAAAAAGTCTAATCTATTTGAAAATTAGACACAACGGGTCCCATAAGTGAAGCAGAAAATACTGATCCTACCCCGGTGTTTTGATGGGGTTATTTTGGTGCAATCTTAATATATTTGTAAGGTTTTATGACAGGTGTTCGACATATGTTAATTTCTCTTTTCGGCAATGGTGGTGTCTGTTTTTATTTGTCTCTTTAAATTATTTGGTGGAGTAGTTTGTTTGAGTTTTTTATGCTACTTTTTACTTTTGTTTTTATTTTGGATTTTCTCTAGTCATTGACATTTTAGTATTTATAAATCTTGTTGTGTGATCGTTTTAATGCATATTTAGTAGACTAAATAACATTTTTACGATCACTAAGCCTGAAGAAGATAAACGAGATTTTAAATACAAACTGTATTCAGTTGAGTGCTAATTTTCCTCAATCGTTGCATCATTGATAATTTGATAATTTTGTCATTCACTGAACCGATTTTACAATTGTTCATTCTTAATTTTGCTATGAGTGCATGCTTTGATGGAAGATAGTTCAGTGCATGCTGTAATGGAAGATAGTTCAATGTTTGGTCTTCATCTCCCTGGAATTTCTGAATACTAGGTAGTATACAGCCAGTTGTCTGTTACCTATTATAACAATAATGCTTTTAATTTGAGTTTTCAAAGTCAGCTGTGTATTCATTGGTCTCAACATTATTTACCTGCAGTGGTCAAGTTGGCTTTAGATGAAGGAGCTATACATGCAGTGTGATCAACGAATACTGTATATTTTTTCAGTGATGGCGTGGTACTGCAGCTTGCCTGTAAACGAGACAGTTAAAACATAATTGATAACTATGTGATAGACTCTTTACTATATATATATATATAAAATAGATATAGGAAGATATATATTAAAATAAGAAGATTGTCACCTTAATCTTTGGAGGAAGGTCCAAATAAACTTGATAACTTGGTCGGTATATTTATATTTGTCATAAAACATTTGACTCTAGCACCACTTTTGGAAAGGTTATTCCTCCTTTTTTTTTACAAATTTCCTCAGTTGTTGCATAAATTTTGCCTTTGAGGAAATACTATTTCCTTTAAGGACATTCTTTTTCCTTGTTTGGTAATTTTTTTTCCTTTTAGAAAATTTTATTTATTGTGAGGAGATTTACTGCATCAAATTTTCCTTTGAGGAAATTCTTTTTCCTATGAAGGACAAACTATAAAAATCTGTTGAAACGGTTTAACTGAAATATCACTACAAAGCAGTTAAAACATCAAACAAAAACACAAACCGGACGTGTGGCCGAATGTACACCCCCACAACAAAAACGAATCTACCTAAACTTTTCCTTTTTATACAAGAGTATACGTATTGTAGGTTTAATTTGCAATGAGGGTCACACATGTACGTACGCTACGTTGAAATCCATAGTTTTGTGAGCAAAATATATGAATAGTTACAGTTCAAAAGTCTCCAATTTTTTTAACAAAAATGACTAGACCGTTAAGGCCAAGTCACATTTGTTATATTCTTCAAATATCAAGTTGTATAATTATATAAAAATGCATTCAATTAATATGAAATTCGTTTTGTCATGATAGAATCTAGTGTTTACATTATTTTCAATATTTTGTCATTTGAATCAACATTAATTATTAAATGGTACCAACACTAAATACTTTGTCTTTCACTTATGTTTTACATGACGTTTCACAAATTAAAGTATTTATAAAATTAGGTATGAACGTCCAGTTATTTTGATTTTTGAAAACATCATAATTTTATTGACATATCAATTCATAATAATAGGGGTTATTAAAAATTGACAGTCAAATTAGTTTAGTATTATTGAAAATGGAATAAGTTACAATCATGTTTGTCAAATGTCAGAAAAAAATCGCTTTTCAATACGTTGAAACCAGTGGCGGATCCAGAAATTTTCATAAGTGGGGGCCCACTGACTGACCTAAGAGGGGGCCCGCTCCGGTCACGCTTCAATGATTCCCTATATAAGCAACCAATTTTTTTCCCAAAAAGGGGGGGCCCGGGCCCCCTGGGCCCCCCCTCTAAATCCGCCTCTGGAAACTGCTTTTTAAAGAAATGTCATATCGTTTTAAGTGTCACCCGATAAAACGAAATTATTTTGATAATTTTTTCAAGAGAGGTGGTTCAACTCTATCAGCGATTTAGGGCAAATTTGACCATTTTAACGGTTATAATAAAATAATAAATCGGTACGTTTTGTTAACATTGTAATACAACTACACACGGTAAAAATGTTTCAACATAAACTTATTGTGTCACACAATAATTTTATGTTGAAACATTTTTAGTTCAATTGCTTCTAATTTCATTTTTGGAAGAAAGAAAGAAACTCAGAAAACGGATATTATTTATAGGTTGTATTGTTACTCTACTGTCCCAGGTAAGGAAAAGGTGTTGGCGCTACCAAACATGTTTAACCCCGCCACATTTTGTAAGTGCCTGTCCCAAATCAAGAGCATATTATGCAGTGGATGTCATAAGTTGTTGTATGTTGTTTTTGTACATAAACAGACCATAAGTTTTCTCGTTTGGATTGTTTTACATTTGTCTTTTTGGTTTCATTTAGAGTTTTACTATGCGATACGGTTTTTGTTCATTAATGGAGGCCATACGGTGACTTTTTGTGGTTAACTTCCATGTCATTTGGTCTCTGGTGTAGAGTTTTTTTTTTAATTTTCTTAATTATATAAGAGTAATGAAAACTTATAAGAGAAAGAAGTTTTGATTTATTTTTGTATACTATATCCATTTTAATAAGAAGATGGATTAATATAAGCACTTGTTGCTTGTTTCTGAATCCTTCTTTTAAGTGTGAATTTATATTGTATATGAGTTCGCATCTCAGTTTTAAAATAATAACTTTTTCAAAGCACTAGTATACATTGATAGTAAAGGAACCAAAAGACCAAAAAAAATATTGAGGTCAATGTGCTTGTTTTCGAGATATTAGCCATTGAAATTTTGGCGGGGAAATGTTTTCTCTTGCCTTTTCATACAGTCGGAAACCAGGTTGAAATAGAACAAAAGAATCGAAGCTCTCTATTAGAGAAGGCGATAAATGTTTACTGTATTGTTTACTATAGTGACAAATTTTTAAAAAGTTAATAGAAACAAACAAAACTGCAATTTTCTTCTCAATTACGAGGTGTTTTATTTCAAAAACACCATTTGCATAAGTTTTCAATTTATCTAGTACATAGTTAAGCAGAACAATTAGATATCAAGTCGACGACATGGGTATCTTTCAAGTTGGATGACAAAAATGCATAACCTCCGATTTTTTTGAAAAAATTACCACGGACGGAAAAGATATCAATCTATTAGTTCAGTAATTTTCGTGTCTGCCCTTCCATTATGTGACTGAAGAAAAAATTCCAAAAAATAGGTAACAATTGTATCGAAAAGAGAAAATCGAGTGCACCTTTTTATGTTAGGGCATGTTTGAGTTGAGTATTTTGTCTTGATATCGTTCAAAGTAAGAATATTTCATACATCGTCTCGCTTCAGATTCTATCATTTTTATATATTAAAGCTACAGGTTGACTTTATAACACAAAAAATAACAGTACTAAAAGATGAAATATATGGGTCAAGTGAAATACCTATCTAATGAGTCACAAAAACAGGGAAGGTGTGTTCGAATAGCAATTTTTTTACTGAAAGTACTTGACGACAGTCTTACAAGTTGGATGATGAAAATGCATATCTTCGAAAAATTCTAATTTTTTGTCTGTGATAACTAGGGTTTATAGTCTTCAACCACTAAAAAAATCTAGTCTGCCCTTCCACGAAATATTTAATTAGATTTTTTTTAAATGTTTATGATTTTTCGAAAATTCCACCTAACAACCGATCAGACAATAGTTTTAAGTTGAATCAATACAGACAAGATCATTAACTGATGCTCATTAGCTAGTTGATACATTTGTCTTTTAAAATATAACTGACATATAAGGATCGTATTGGTGCAATGTGGATAAATTTATCGGTTTCCAAGAGCAAAATTGGTAGCGCGTCATCGCTACAATGGCTTCCATTTTTACGATTGTGAAAATGAACTGGCGTAATGGGGAGATAATTTTGACGAAGTAGGATCCTGACTGCATAGCTTTATCATTGACAAGTGATCTCAAAAACTATTTAAAAATAATTAAAACTTTTACAGATGGCTTATCACTATACATGCAAAAGATTTATAAAAAGAAACTTGAATGGGAGTCCTCGGGCAATTTTTCTTAAGGCATTATTTAAGACATTGTTTACACATGCGCTGTCCAGTTTATTACTTATATTTTCGACTATTTTATACGATATCGTCCTTTTATGTACATCCAATTGATAACATACACCTATAACTTACAGATCGTTTATGTCTAGTATGTAAGTCTTCAACCAAGTCGTCATCACCATCAATACTTCGTCCTGTAAATGGAATAAAGATTTATCAAATAATTATGTAATACAACAAAGTCGTCATCGCCATCGCTTCGTCCTGTAAATAAAATAAAGATTTATCAAATAATTATGTAACACATGTTTCGCTTGTGCAATCCATTTTGTTTAATTACGAATCACGACCCAGACATATATGTATCAGTTAAGATGAAGAAATCTTAATAAATAAATCGGATTTAATTAAAAAGGGGCGTCTCGTATTCAATGTATCCACATTAGAAAAATGAATTAACTACCTCATGCTAGATAGAACAAGAAGGCTCAGTTAAGACTCGTACTTTGGGCTATTTCAAATAGCGAAAACATAAAGAAGAAAAATAATATTTTAAGTGCCAAAAAGATTACAAACCAATTCTCACATGTTTTGAAAAAAATATTTAAATTGAAATATGTAACAAAAAAATGCATATTCATTTAAAATTTGAAACTAATTTAACACTGTAATATATTTTGTGTCACACTTCGTTGTATTCTGTGAGAAATTGAATTTTGAACTAATTTTCTTTTCCTTGTTACAATCCTATCACATAGTTGTGGGATATAGTCCTAAGTTCGTTGACTGTTTAATTCATATGACTGTATTACTTGTTAAATTTGAAAAAAAACAACGTGTGTTTGAATTAAAGAAGATAAGGAGTACACGTCAACGAAACATCAGCACCGACAGTAAAAATAAAGCAAGAGATGAAGACCTGTAGTTCTTTGTATCATAAGGCTTGTCCTTTGGTCTTTGGTAGATATGTGTCTAACTGCCGATCACTACACTTTGCCAATTTTATTTTTTAGTAATAGTAGGTTTGTTTTTTTTTTCATAATAAAAAAAAATATTTCTCATTTATAAACAGAATATGTAAGGACATATTTTAAACACATGCATATTGTTTGGGGCAATTAATTTCAATAATCAATGTAAAGGGGAGGCTGTGAGTAGTTACTGAAATAAATTAGAAACAGGGGGATAAAGATAGTTTGATATTCATCTAAGTCAAATGTAACTTTTTTGTATCACATTTAGAGACACACTTAGGTAAGCAATTTCAAAATTTACTAAAAATTCGGAGATTGATTTCGGACAGGTTGCTTTTTTTGGGAGACTTGCTACGACCGAGTTACTCCCCAGCGACTCCCTAAATACGACAATCAGACGTCAGGGCTCTTCCGACGACCCCAGCAAGTCACAAAATGAAAATAAGACACGAGAACAATCTTAGGCGTCTCCCTGTGCAAGTTTTATAAATTGTTTAACAATAATATTTTTTAATTGTGCACCTATGCTGCTATGAAGCTATTTCATCGCTTAAGTATTTTACTATGCACAATTAAAACTATTCAAATTTGGTCTACACAATACCACGGCCGACACTCGGTTAACCGAGAGATTGGTCGGTTAATCTATATTGATGCCTCGTTCACACGGACATTTAATTCGAATTGAATTCGAATCGAATGCGAAGCGAATTCGCTAATCTCGTTCACACACTCTTCTTTTTTAATTCGAATTGATTCGAATTGGCTAATTCGAATTATCCAATTCGCATTAGAAATACGCTTTTGTGAATACGAATTAAAAGTTAACGTCGTTTGGATGTAGTAAAGCGAATTAGACTCGCATTGCAATTCGAATTATACTTGACGTTAATTAGAGGACGTAAAACGTTTCGAATGCGAATTAAGCTAAACGAATTAGTTAATGCGAATCGAATTCGCATTACGTGTGAACTCAGCATGAGTATGCGGTTGGAGCTACCATTTGATTTTTATGGGGGGGCTAGGATGAAAAATTTTGTCCTGCATTTTTTTTAGCTGTAATCTCTGTCCTGCATTTTTATTTTTCACTCTTATCGGTCCTGCCTTTTTTTTTTTTTAGTTTATCCTGACTTTTTTTTACCCAAATTGTCGTCCTGACTTTTTTTTTTTGTAAGTGTCTCATCCTGCCTTTTTTTTTACTCAAAACTCCTGTCCTGCCTATTTTTTTCAAATTTCATCCTAGCCCCCCCCCCCCCCATAAAAATCAAATGGTAGCTCCCTAACGTCGGTTGAATATATTTTTATTATAAACATTATTCATGTCTAACAAAACAATTCAATATACTGAATCCAGTGGTGTAATTATTATTTTTCTAGCTTCGATGTACGATCTATAAAATGAAAAGGCGGGTTACTTATCAATAAATTACACAATTTACACACATACACAAAATGTACACAAAATGACACGTTGGTTGAATTTACTTGCATGCAATATTTCGAACATCGAAAAAAGACAGGCATTATGTTTATTAACCATATTGATAGCTTTGTGTGAAAAATCTACACGAAAATCTGTATTTTGGTGACATAAATCAATAGTTATTTAAAACCTGGTCTGTTAATGGGTCGGATGTATAAAACCCGGTCTGTTAATTGGTCTGTTAAGAGTTATGAATGGCAATAAAAATATAATTTTATTGCTATATGGGGTGTTATCAGATCAAAATGGGTAGGCTCAAGACGAGCAGCTAAAATATACGGAAACAACACATGAGCAATGAAACATAAAATATACGATAGCAACACATGAACAATTAACAATTTAGACAATGGAAATTAAAAATTGATAAAAATGGTTTCAAAAAGTGTTACATTAAAGCAGAGACATATATACACATATATGTCTCTGATAAAATGTAGAGAAAAGTGACATAACAATTTAAAGAATACAGAAATAAACACCACCCCAATACACGAGAATCTGGATGGAGACGCAGAATATAGAATAGTAGATAAGGACAGTAGAGATTGATGCATTGCTAAAAAAGAGAAAAAAAAATAATAATTGTTTAAGAATACGGACATGAAACACACCTGGGTGTTGAAACAGTAACGGATTGCGATGTACTCATATTGGTGACGAATGCTAGAAGTTTACATGCAGACAACTGAAGTTCTCCTCTGCACTTATGTAGAAAGGAACTAAACGGAATAAAATGAATTAAAACCAAATATAGCTGCATTCGCTCCTTTCCATTTACTTCTTTAGAATGATTTGAAAACAACATATGATTAAGAAATAGAAGAAAAGAACCAATTGGATGATGCTGACGAATTAGGGGTTAACATCCAGTGACAAATATCATGTGCATATGAGAACGACAACGTTATATGTACCCCTGTGTTATATTAGAAAGACACGTTCAGTCGGATTTGAGAACGTGCTACTTTGAACAGATTCAAAAATTAAGGCTGATTGAAAACGTTGATATTAAATTCATGCATATTCCAGCGGTCAATCCATATCATGCTATATTGAAGTGACACACCTTTCAATAAAATGCAAAGAAAGTCAAAATAAAAATGCTCTTACTAGAACGATACTGTTGCACCGTATTGTCATTTTTTTTTTACTCAAGAACATCTCATTCTTAACTTTTTCAATGGGAAAAAATAAATGTACCAAAACTATTGCCGTGGCTAAATAACTCTTAACTGACACAATTTCAATTGTCCAACCCATTAACAGACTTTATTCCCATAATTTTCAGTAAAACGTGGTATTATTCACGTTATATTACAATTATAAAATATTTACTAATGTCAATTTATTTTTTAGAACCAAAGTACTATTTTGTGTCCTTTAAATGATATCTAAAATTGTTTGTTTCGCCTTTTATTAAAACATTGCTATGCGTATCAGCATAAATTATACATACTTGCGCGACGCCTTTTAGTTTTACTGAAAACTGCGCAGACTATGAAATGTTTTTACAGGTGGAAAATATTCTATGATAGATATCATTTTGTCAGTCACTGTTCTTTTTTTTATTTGGTTCTTATAATATGCCAAAAATCTGTATATTTAATAGAGTTTAACATAAATATGTGCGTTTTACTCTTAACAAACGTATAACCAACCCGATTAACAGACCAATCAATCGCCCATATAGCCGCATACTCAATATAGATTAACCGACCAATCTCTCGGTTAGCCGAGTGTCGGCCGTTAATACGATCTATAGTGTCTATAGCTAGGAAAAAGTAAACCAATGTGACATCTAGCTATATATATGTATATATATATATATATATATATATATATATATAAGTCTAAAAGATTGTGTAATATATATATACTTTATTTTATATATATATATGATGCAGACATTATCATCAATATGACAATAAAAAAGAGAGTTAGGAAAAGAAAAGAAAAAACTATTTTTTTCCAAGGCATTAATTTGTTTTGTAAATTAGATCCTGACAAGATAGGCCACACTTTCAGATTTCTGAGCTAAATGTTGACATTACTAGCTCTAGGGGCAAAATTTATTTTATTCCATTATGTCCGATGCAAGAAATTATTTTCATCTTTCGATTTGAAAGTTAAAAAAGTATGAAATGAGGGTTTTTTTCTTCAGCGGAGTTATTTGAG
The DNA here is from genome assembly GCF_965363235.1 of Mytilus galloprovincialis. NCBI lineage: Eukaryota > Metazoa > Mollusca > Bivalvia > Mytilida > Mytilidae > Mytilus > Mytilus galloprovincialis. Next base: position 25,318,910 of record NC_134839.1, on the reverse strand, counting down.
CTTAATTAAAAATTTTACGCTTAACTTGTATGTTACGGTTGTAGCTTTAGCTATATTTATGACAAAACGAATCTTTACTGCTACCATAGATTGAATTAAGTGTTTTCAATACCCCCTCCCCACCCATTTTTTTTATACATTCTTCTTCCGTTCGGCTGTGCATGGGGAGAACCTTTCTAAATTGACTTATTCATGATATAAGTAATTTTGTACCAAATCTTCCAGATACAGCACATTTCCACAACAACCCATGTAAGCCATTTTTTATCAGACAATATTTGTTTAATTTCTTATTATAGGTAGTTCAATAGATGTTAGTAGGAAAATGATATGCATCTGAATTATTTTGTAGGCGTTGGTCTTTTCGGTATGTGTCATTTATCTTGATTTCCTTTTCATTTTTATTATCTAATACGGTTTGAAAATCAAATCAAATAGTTTGCATTGTATACGTGAAAGTTATATCCGTGTGCATGTAGACTATTTCAATTGATTGAATAGTTATTTCCTTTCCAGTTTCAACGAAATGCCTTCTAAAGTTAATTCGAAGATTATTTAGGATGTAACGAAGAGTCTCTTTACTCGGTTCCACGTGCAGAGTAAACTTCAGTTTATTTCAAAACTTAGAAATCTGAATAATTTAGAACTTGACATCTTTTTAGACACCTGCATATGTTTAAAGACCGACAACTTGTTGACGCAAGCTATCTATATCTTGAAATTGTGTTTGTGTTGGGTAACTGTTTCAATGACATATATTCACATACTTATACCAAACGATTTTTCATCATTTTTAGAATGTATGACTATAATTTAATGAAATAGTACTTTAAAAATTGACGTTCAGTCAGAGCATTGAAAAATTTACATTTCTTTAACAATATATTATACATTATAAATGGCCTTATGTGTAGTACAAATCGGAGATAATGTGAAATTTCAATATAAATGAAATTTTTCTGTCCTTTTTTTTTTTACTCTTGAGATGAAATAAACTTTTATTGATCTCAGCAATACTTTTATAAAAAAAAGTAAAATTTAAAAAAAAAAAAAATACGATTTAAATTGATGTAATCATGAACAATGATCATTTCGTTTTAAAAAATGATGTTGTTAATAAAGTGAATATACGTAGAAGGGTTTACATTACATTTAAACGATAAGGGGATTTGAATGGTTAAGAGGATTCGACAACAAAATAACATTACACTGAAAAGATCTGGTAATGAGAAAAAGTATAGATATAAAGCATGAATAAAGAAAATTGGGGTATGTTTCAATATGACAAAAATGTCAGAGATCGACCATTTAACCTTTAAAAATTGAGGGTATGTTTTTTCCCCAAAAAAACATATTCTGATCCCCAATTTTGATGAAAAAGAAAAAAATAGTGTGGTCAAGCAAAAACAAAATCTGAATCCAGACTTTCCCCCGTATCTTATACAATAGTGTTTAATTAAAAAAAATATATTGATAGAGTTGAAAAACTTAAAGTTCAATGAAGTTAAATTGGTGCTCCCTTATTCTCGTACTCCTTTTTTTTTTTTTTTTAAGTTTTTATATGTATTGAACCTAAATGATAATGATAAATACAGTCAGACATCACTCAGACTCCAAATAAATTGCTGCAATAGGAAAATAAATTGAGGATGATAATTTTGAACTATTGACATTATATGCCCTCTGTCAGGATTATGGGTAATCACAGGACCTTGACAGAAAATGATTTAAAATTTGTATTGGATAGATTAAGTAATCCTTCTGTGAAGGTTTTCTATTAAAAGTATCAATTGACTTTAACTTCATAAATATAATGCAAGTACTTTTACTTTAATGACAGATTGTAACAGAAGGTAAATGATGGGGTATTCAGTACGCAATAAATGTTGTTTAACATTGATGTACCAGACATACAATGCAGATTTTATTTTCTAATTATCGTACTCGTTTAAAAAAATCGACATTCATTAAGACACTCCCAAACTCCCAAACTGCATTAGTCCCGACACATTTTGTAGTTGACTAATTTTTAGTAAAACAAATTATTGATGAAGATACCAGTACCTTTTCATTGCTAGTAAAACTTATTAATATTTTGTTAATTACATGCAATAAAGATTTGAAGCTAAATCGACCATAAAAATGTAAAGTTAACTTCATTTGTCCTAGGTTTGCAAAATCAAAAGTTTATTCCATGTACTGAGATAAATTTTAATGAGTTCTGGTATAAAATATTAAGTTAGATTTCAACGATTTTTCAGCCTTAAAGACAATTAATTCATCAGGAAATGCCAAAATTTGGCAAAACCTTAACTACTGTACCGATTGCCATCAGTGTAGAAATGATTTTCAATTTTTGTGTCTATATAAGTTATATGTTATTAGTATCTAGCTTCAAATCTTTATTGCATGTAATTCGCAAAAAAAAATGCTGAAGAAGAAGCTATGATAACAGCCATTATTTGACTTCTGAAATTGTTAACCTTGAAAATAATTCAAATCTTTCAAAATCATGTTAATTGTATTGATAAATGAGCAGGTTAATATAATCTGAACAGTTCATTGGAATCAAGATCACATAATGAGGTTATTTTGATTTTTTTTGTTTTGCCTGCAGAAACAAATATATAAATACTGACGCTATTGATATTAGAGAGAAAAATTAGCTTGTAGAAATGCCAACATATACATTCCCCATTTCCATTCTCAATTTTATTTCTCGTTTCTCGTGTTTAACATAGATTAGACCGTTGGTTTTCCCGCTTGAATGGTTTGCCACTACATGTAGTCATATTTTGGGCCCTTTATAGCTTGCTGTTCGGTGTGTTCCATGCAAGTCTCCGTGTTGAAGACCATACTTTGACCTATAGTGGGTTTTTTTTCTTTTACAAATTGTGACTTAGATGGACATGTGTCTGATTGACACTCTGACTCATACCACATCTTCTTATATTTATATATAGGTATCGAAAGATTGTAGGACCCTAAATACATATATTTGGTTAACAATAATACTTATAAAAAAGAAGATGTTAGTTGGGTTTCAATTCATAAACAATATTAAAAAATATAATGACAGTAATGAATTGGTATTATTTTAGAATAAATCTATTTGAAGGATTGATAAGTTATCTGGAACATATCTGAATTTAAGGGCTCGGTAAGCAACATCACCGTAAAATAAGGTTGTGCTGTCCCATTCGTTATAAGTTTTCTGAATGTACAGCCAAACTTCCTAACTTAATCTTAATATTCATGGAAAACTGTGGTAACAAAAAACTTGACTTATGTGTCTACCAGATATGCATAAATAAATAAATAACACGGGCATAGCAACCGAGTTGGGAATTTAAAACACAGTAAGATGAAGCCAATGGAAAATCATCATCCAAAATAAGGGAAAATACTAAAACATTCAATGTCTGCAATGATTGAAGCACAGTGACTTTTATTTTGTGGGATGATCAACTCAATCAACAACTAAATCAAATCCAAATGCTTTAAATTTCTTAATAGTAATACTATATGAAATTCTGTTCTCTGGACGGACAAAAAAATCATTTCGTTTGCACTACTGTGCGCTGGACAGACAAGAAGAAAGAAATAACTTGTTTTCTGACATTCCGTTAGCTTCACGATCATAAGAAATCGCTAAAAGTCCTTGACTTCTGAAACATTGTCTACTGGACAAACTTCATATAAAAAAAGCCAAATTTTTATGAAACATTTTAGCTAGACTGACATAAAACATCCAAATATAACGTCTTAAAAAACAATGTCAACTGGACGGACTCACGGACGGAAACATACAGAAAAAGTCCTTGTTTTAATAATGACCACTAGGTGGACAAAAAAACATTATAACGTATAGTGAGACACCTTCCACCGGACAGACATTATTCATCCTGAATATTTTTGTCTCATGAAAAACTATTCTCTTAACTGTCATGAACTATCCATAAAAGAATCCTGGTTTTATGGAATACTGTCTACCGTGCGGTTAAAAGCACACGAACTTTTGAGGGCAATGATTTTGTACATTATTACGTTCCACGTTAAAAAAGAAATTCTAATATGAAATAACTTTTTTCATCAAAGCACTTATTTAATATAATTAAAACAACAAAAATAACTTAAAAATAGATAAATTGAAATAAGAAATATACAACAGAAAACTCACCGTTTACCAGAATTTCAGAAATAATGGCAAAATAGAGAATGACCAGTTGTCTAAACATCCTGATTGATATATCGTGTATGTTTGATTTTGTTCATTAGCTGTTTATCTTTATATATCACTGATTTCAAAACCTATACGGTCACGCCCTCTCGTTTCCGACAATGCAACACGAAACACTAAATTTTCTATATAGTAATATGTATGAAATTCATCTTGCACAATGTATACAATAGTTCAACGCTCGAGTGGCTATACTTTCATGGCCTCGAACTGTATCAGAAATTTACTTTTTACAATATCTGATACGAAATTTATCTGTTTGCTTGTAATTTGGTATACAGTATCAATAATGCTGAAATTAATTGACTTTAATATGAAAAGCAGAGATACTTTCTAGCTGCTTATCATATGTTATACATAAATTCTCATTTAATGCATTCTGTAACCCTAGTTCTTTGGCGAGTTTTAATCAGATTTTACCCATCTTAAACATCAGCGATAAACAAAATGAATATAAATAGAAGTTTCAAATATCCTCTTCAAATTTGTTTTCCATTGTCCTGTTTAATGATGAAAACATTAGATCAGTGATATGATAAAATAAATTGAAGGTCATATTTTACGAAGTTATGATATTTAAGTATTTTAGAGAACAAAAAATAAAATATTTGGGAAACAGAAATTTTGAGAACAAAAAAAAAGAGATTGGGGACATGCAGTATTAAAGTTGTGCTCGAAATACCAAATCAAGAGTTTGTAATTGATTTATCAGGCTGATTATTGTAATCAAAATGTTTATGACTAGTGCTTTAACCAAACTGTTCTAGTAAGAGTTTTACAACTGGAGACAATATAATATTTAATTCTGATGGTTTTTTTTCCAGCAGAGTATTTTTTTTATCGAATTGTACACAGATGAAAACATACCAAACATATACATATAACAATTACTGAAAAAAATAGAGGTATCTGTTATACAGGTGCTTAAACTTAACATTGGAGGGAAACTTTACAGAAAATATCAATTCACAAAACTAAATATATAAATGAATAAAATCATTATCTAAAAAAAATAGTTATGCATTTGAATGCTTAACATATTCTTATGGTATGAACAAAACGTATATTTCATGGCACTTCATATCTTAAATGTCCTCTGTTTCTGCTCTTTGGTCGGGTTGTTGTCTCTTTGACGCACTTTCCTGTTTTCATTCTAAATTTTATACTGTTGTTGTTGGATTGCTGTCTCATTGACGTGTTAATCACGTTTCTTTTCAATCGTTGTTGTGTTTTATTATTCTAGAAGTCAGGTTTACTTCCTATATTTGATCAATAAATTCACACCTGGTGACGGTAAGGTAATGAATAGATATTCTCTCATACCCGGTAATCAGACTTCATTACGACATCAGTCATCAGGTGCTATTCTCCTCTGACAATACACGAGGGCACTGACCAATAAATCTATAACTTTAATCCGCAAATATTTGTAATTTTAATGAAATGAACCCATTTTACACTAGCGCACTACATCCTTTTGACTCCTAATACTTACGAAACTACTTATTTTTAATTAAAAATTGATATGAGCATCGGGGTGAAAACAAAAGCTGAGAGTTACGTTTATATTTAATGAGAACAAACAATGAATAAAAACTGCAGAGAAAACTTAATCGTGTGGTGCTTTACGCTGCTTATATTATTTGAATATCTGACCATAACAAGCATGTCAATATAGTATGTATAAATGAGTGTGGCTTGAAGTAGTGGTGGGACGGTGGAAATAGGTGGATAATCTAAATAGTCACAGGATTACAATATCACCGGGTTAAATTAAATGTCACAATTATTTACTAACGGACCCCTCCTCAGGGATGTAAAGGACCTTTTTAACGCACGATGACCGTGGTACTTTCTCAACTTAGAACGGAAAGTACCGATGTTGTCATGAACGAGACTTATACACTAAAGTTTGCAATGTAAATAATCCGAATTGTTTTCGGTGCTTTATTTCAATATCTTAAAAGTTCCTCAAAGTAGTAACTTATATATGTAAGAATTGCTGATGACAGGTAATAGAAAAAATGAAATTATTAAAAAAATAATAAATTGTCGTGCCAACCCACATCATCTGGAAATTTTAACTTAATACTCATGTAGTGAAAAATGTAGTTGTGTACACAGTAGAACTATTTCTGTTCTACAGGCAAATGAGACCATACATAATTGATATATGCTAACATACCATCGTCACTGGTGAGTCTTTTGGTACAACACTCGCGTCTGGTGCAAATACAAAATTTCAATCCTGGTATCTATACATGTATGATGAGTTTATTTCCTGAACGTTCAGTTTTGGTCTTCACTGTTACTGGTCAAGAGCATATAGTTCAATGGTTGTCGTTTGTGCATGTCTGTCATATTTGTTTCCCTTAAATTGATTTGTTACAAATTAGGCAGTTGGTTTTCTCAATTGAATTGTTCAAAATATCAAAATATCAATGTGTTTAAACTTAAGATCATATGTCAAAGAAATCATTGAAGTTCACTTATTGCCTCATTGGCAATCATACCACACCTCCTTATTTGTGCAAGAGCTGTGTAAACCAGTTTTGTACCAGGAAAATACAGGGACAATTCTTGTTATGTAATTGACACTTATAGTCCATTTTTGTTCTGATATATAATGTTATTTGAATGAATATAATATTTTAAAATTCTTTAGAAAATAGTTCATTCATAATCAATATCAGATGCTGTTTATCATGTCACAGTGGTCTATTGCGATAGACTAAAGTACTATGTGGACGATTTAGACGGAGCCGTGGTGTTCTGCGCATCCCAACAGGACTTCCCCAGACCTCTCGCTTATCTTTCACACACCTTAATTCTAGTTTTGAGCATGGTACTTCTGAACATTATGTTCTTGTTTCAAAATCATTGTTAAAGGCGCTGATTGTTAGATTTGTGAAATAAGACTATTTGAATATTTCGCGATTAAGTATAAAAGATAACAGAATGATCGCATACTGGTGTTTGGAGACTCAAATATCAATGTGTTTAAACTTAATATCATACATCAAAGAAATTCACTTATTTCAAAGAGAGACCTTCCTTTGTAAAACTGACTAAACGCCCTATGTTAATTATTTCTACGTGTGTACTTTGAAGAAATGCACCAGGGTAAAATTTTATGTCGAAAGACAGATTTTGAGCTCATCTTATTAGTGTTTTTAAGTGCAATTTAAAGACATAATTTGGAAAAATATTGCTTTTACACCCTGACTTATTATATTGATATTTAAAGTAGTCGATTTTGTTTTACAAAGTAGTAATTTTACACTAAAGACCCCTTGCTAGATAAAAAAAATTACTATAACGGATATAACTCTATAAGACTTTGTCTTGGGTGTGATTTTACTATACTATATTTTCTTGATTTTCCTATTCATTAATTTCTTTATTGTTCTTACATTTACTGATGTTTTTTATTTCTTTTCTTTTTTTCTTTTTGTTGTTTTGTTGGGGTTTTTTGTTGGTTTTTCTTTTTGTTGTTGTTGTTACTTTATAACTCTGTCTCTTCCGCCATTGAAAATTGCAACAAAAATAAACGTTGCACGCAAAAGATCAGAAAATGCGAATGCTTATTATACAATAAAATAGACGACCGAGAAAAAAGAAGTTCCTTTCACGTTGATCATTTTAAACATGTATCGTTATCATCAAGCAAAATAAAAAATCATTTGAACATTTATTATTAATATTATACATTTATTTCCCGTGAATGAGAGAAATATGAAGATTTGTTTACCCAAGAAAATCATATTTCACGAGGGCATCGCCCGAGGGAAATATGACTTTTCGAGGGTGAAAAAATCTTCATATCTCACGGAGCTAAGGGAAATAAATGTGTTATTCCATTGCCCTTACTTTTTTTACTTCTGAATATAAAACTTACATAATTATTTTCTTATCCGTTTTGTTTTATAACTTAACAATACCTGAATGATTTTAAAATTATATTTTGTAACATTTGCTGTTTACAAACGTTTATATATATTCTCATTACTTAAACTACGCTATGAATTTGAACTTCATCTTCGCTTCTTTCCAGAACGGTTTTGATAAAAGTCAAATTACTCACTCCTGCTTCAAAGTGTATGTAAGCTCGCTCACTAATTGTTGTTAATTATTATACATTTCTAATTTTCCTGTGGGTCCACACCACATTGGTCGTTGTTAAGGATCAAGTTATATTACTGATTGTCACACTCCTCAACTTTACATCAAAACACATTTTATTATTACTATTACTAAAACATTTGATTGATTACAGAAAAGCCTTTAAAAGGATTATTAAATAATTGATAAATTTGAGACCCCCCTTTGTCAATTATGGTGAGCTAATAATTGTTCTATTTCCAATAAATTGATAAATAAAGTTAAATTGTAGATACATTCATGAGCGTGTTTTATATGGAATGATAATATTTTTGTATTGATGTGTTTTGTTGTTTTTAAGATAATATTTAAACAGTTAAAATGCAATAAAACCCAGTTTAAAAGCTCCTCTGGCATTTTTTCTATCTCAAAAAGTTTGAAGATGTTAGACCATTTTTTGCATTTTAACAATATGTTCAAGCATGCGAGTCGGTTGAATGATCGCTATATAATCCACAAACTGAACAGTAATGGTCGTTCATATATATATATACGCAAAAAAAGTAAATAGGTAAAATCTCGTCTTTCAAGGGCAGTATCTTCTATAAATAGTCGTCGGATACTGTGCTTGAAAAAAGATAGCATAAGCATATTGACATTTTCGAGAAAAAATCTTTCAGACTTTCTAGATATCATTACATTGTACAATCAATCAAGACACGTTTTAATGCAATTGGTTCGTTTGTTTCATAAAAAAAAACATCTTTGAAAAAATTACGGAGGTCAAACAGACGACAGACGACCGATGGGTTCCGTATCAAGGCTTAAAAAGGCTTGACATTTTGAAATAAAAATCAAAAAGAAAAAAAAGAGTCGAACATGCATTAGGCATTGTTAGGAGTCGTTAACAATTAGTTAAAACATAATTTTTTTAATAGTGGATTGAAAAACAAATTATTGGAACTTCTATTAATCCCTTTCCACTTTGTGGGTGCGAGTGCTGTCTTGTAGCGGCATTAGCCTGCTCTTTTTCGAAATCTATAATGGTGTCATTTACGTGCAAGAGATACGGGTCAGCCATTTATCGTCCCCTTCGAACGGACTATCATCGTTTCCTCAAGACCATACTCGCAAATGGTGTCGAGGTAGAACCGAAAATTCAGTCCCTGAAATTTCCTCCCCGGCGTCGTTAACAATTAGAAATCGACTTCGGTTAATGTTTTAGAAAACAATTTGTAAATACTATCATAGTATTTCAAGCAGTATTAAGATGAATTTACCAGTACTATCCTTAACTGCATTACGGGTGCAAGACTCAGGACAAAGAACGTCTAATAATTAACAACTTAATGATCGTCGTCGATGAGTAAGTACACGTCTCAAGAGCAACTTAGGGATAATATCTCAACGAGTTCCATTCATCAATCGTGTTGAATAATGAAATGTCAATATGCAGAGAAAAGGGGAATCACAAACTAAATTTTAATAATATGAAATTTAATAGAGTTTAATGAAAAATATACATCATACCATAAAATTAGAACTGACAGAATTAATATCAGAATGGCGATAAATTTAAAACCAGATGTTAAAAAAGACAAAAATATCAAAAATTCATATCATCAGCTATTTTCATACCATTTTCATTTAATACCTTTTAGGTTAACCATAATTATTATTTTTGAAGAGTTTCACTAGAATTTGAAACACATTTGTTTGATATTACTCACCATGGGGATTGAAAATGTTATTAATTAAACAAGCAATTTATTATCATAATGATGGGTTTTTTTTAATTTCGTTTTTTTTTATAACTTTTTTAATATGAAAATTTTGCCATATGCCTGACTAGTTATAAACATCCTCTTTTTTTTTTTGTTAATTTACGGACATGATCGTATTTCCAATTAGGAATATTCACATGGCATGTCCCAATCTAGTCCGTAAGACGAAGTGAAAGAAATATGTCATTCAAAAACAATTAATTTGTTTATTCCTCCTTACTTTAGCAATATTTAGTCATACAAGGAGACACTCTTGGTATTTGACGTAGAGAAAATAATACACGTATTCAACAAATAAATCGAAAAATTGATCCTGATTTGTTTTGCAGAATCCATAACGTTAAAAATGAACGCCTTCTATAAAACAAACAAAAAAATACTTCCATGTCAGTTTATACGGTAACAAACCCTTATTATACTATGAAATAAGTAAAAAGTGTCCTAAAGTTCAATTATCACATTGATATTGAAATAATGATTATACAACATTAACTTTACTTCTTGGCATGTTGATTTGACGTTTTAATATTCAAATCTTGTCTAGGCATAAAGTTTAAAAAAATCAATTGATTGAGCAAAACCTTTTTTTTCCGTAATCTAAATCGAAATATTAACTAAATCTCATTTCTCTCATCAAGGCAAATACTAATAATTAACCGAATATGAACTTTAATATTAAGGTGACGTATAGACTCCCTAGGTCGGGTGTATATGTATATGTTATGTTAATGGGCACATTATATAGTTACTCAAGTCATAATGATAAATAATCTACTTACTTTACTAGATCATTGAGTTTTTACAGAAGTCATTTATATGATTCCTAGTTGGTTGGGTAAAAACGCTGAGGGACCAATCAAAAACATAAGATGAAGAAAAAACAGACCATGCATTGACCAAAACAAAAGACGACAAATTGAAAACCAAAAGTCCAACAAAATAGAACAGAAAGATTTAAAGATTGAGGTACGAGAATCTTAATAAAGACTTGATGTCAACTCCGGGAGGCTGCAAAATCATTGTCACATTTGGAGCAGGATCTGCTTATCCTTCCGGAGCATCTGAGATCACCCCTAGTTTTCGGTTGGGAATGTGTTGCTCCGTCTTTAGTTTTCTGTGTTGTGTTTTGTGTGAATGCTGTTTATGTGTTGAGGGGCCTTGATGGCCAAGTGGTCTGCATGATAGTTCTACAACTGTAATCACTAGCTAGTCAACCCTGAGGTTGTGAGTTTGAACCCCGCTCGTGCGGGTGCACTCGACTCCAATCTTAATTGACTAGAATAGTCAGTTCTAACGAAAGTCGGTGGTTTTTCCGGGCATTCCGGCTTCTTTCACTAATAAAAACTGCCCGCTACAAAATAGCCCTAAAGAGGCGCTTAAAATCGGCACTAGACCACCAACAATTAGTCAGTTTGTGTGTTGATATATTTTTCTTTTGTGGGTGGGGGGGGGGGGGTGGGGGTGGGGGCATGGCGTTGTCAGTTTATTTTCGACTTATGAGTTTGAATGTTTCTCTGGTATCTTTCACATCTCTATTCTCCCTTAATGACAATCGTCATGTACAACATGGCAAGTAAACATTTGCCAAGGTATGAGCCAAGGCTCCGTGGTGAAGACCGTACTTTGAGCTATAATGGTTTACTTTTACCAATTGTGACTTGGATAGAGAGTTTCCTCGGAGTTCGGTATTTTTTGTTATTTTACTTTTTAGTTACTAGTATTATAGCATAATATAATTATTTAGATTTTTTTGTCCAATCCAGGAACCCGAAAAAAGCAAAATATTCTATTGTAAACTTTATTTACGAAAACTGAAACCATAATTTCTACAAGCATTTCATGATTTTTCTAACAGAGATATTTAATGGTTGACTGTATAGTACGCAATGATCGTGTTGTACTTCATCATTAGACTCACAAGTGGCGGTCGACTCAAAACAGTTAAAAGGATAAATAATTTTGAAGTTAAAAAGCGTTAGAAACCAAACATTTCAAAATGTTATGCCAAATACGACTTACGTTTTTACCATATACACCAAACAACATAATAACAGACCTAATCTTGATTCATATCCAATTTTTAGAAATTTAAGTCACTTTTTGTGGCATTGATACATTAGTGTGACACACTGTTCTTAATTCTATTAAGCTGTTTTTATATACTGTCATATTAAATTAATGTTAGGTATTTGTTGTTATTGTTTGGTTAGCATGTCGAAATGTACTATTATATTATCTATTTATGTATTTCTCTGTCCTGAGTGTTCTTTCTTTTATTGTTTACTGTATTCCTGTTATGTAATGTCATTTTAGCGGTATATTTAACATTGCCATAAAGCGCGAGGTTTGGCTAGCCACAAAACAAGGTTCCACCCACCATTTTTTTCTTAAAATGTCCTGTATCAGGTCAGGAATATGGCAGTTGTTATCTAATAGTTCCTTTCTATGTATGTTGCATTGTCGTTTTTTTTGCACTTAAGAGTTACTGTTGTTTCGTTGTTTCCATCCTATAGTTGATGTGTTTCCCTCAATTTTAGTTTGTAACCTGGATTTGTTTTCTCTCAATCGATTCATGACTTATGTACAGCGGTAAACTACTGTTGCATTATGTCTGGGATAGAAAATTTGGGTTTTGATTCATCCTACCATTTTATTGGTGGGGATCACTGAGTTGCTGATTCCATAGGGGACGAAAATTACACAAGCAACGTCATCGAAAAAAGTAAAATCACAAAAATACTGAACTCAGAGGAAAATCAAATCGGAAAGTCCCTAATCACATGGAAAAATCAAATGACAAAACACATCAAAAACGAATGGACAAGAACTGTCATATTCCTGACTTGCTACAGGCATTTTCAAATTTTTGTTTTGACTTTTATACTTAAGTTAAAAAATTATCAATCCGTTATACAGTGAAAGACCATACGGGGGTATATATTTTTCATCATGTCTCGGGAAGGACTAAATACAAATTTGTGAAAATAATCAATCTTATTAAAAAAAAATTCTCTGAAACTGATATAATCAAGATCCTTAATTTTATTTGTTGACAACATATTGATTACGTTTGAAATCGAATACGTGTTTTTCAATAAACATTCGCGAATGAAAAGAAGTTAGCATTACCTTTTAACTTTACGTTCCACTATATAGACAATGTTCTCTCACCAAACAATTTATAGAATGGTGACTATGTTGAACGTATCTATTCTATCGAACTTGAAATATATGTATTTCAGTAAGCCAACATTCTAGCTGACTTCTTAGTTAAGACATGTCAACTGTGGGGTTGACAATAAATAATGTCAACGAAAAAGTACAAGATTTCAAATGTTTGGTTTTAGAATTATCAGGATCACATCCATTTTTATAGAGGTCTTTAAGAAAAAAAAAGAGGATGAAACACACAAGGCACATTTATCTTCATTTAATTTTTTTAAGACTATTTATTTTGCCTTATTAGAATCGAAATAGTTCACTTAGTCAGTTCATTGTTGTCTTATCAATCCTATATAATATTTTCCTATTTATAAACCATTATAAAAGAGGGACGAAAGATACCAAAGGGACAGTCAAACTCATAAATCCAAAACAAACTGACAACGCCATGGCTAAAAATGAAAAAGACAAACAGAAAAACAATAGTACACACGACACAACATAGAAAACTAAAGAATAAACAACACGAACCCCACCAAAAACTAGGGGTGATCTCAGGTGCTCCGGAAGGGTAAGCAGATCCTGCTCCACATGTGGCACCCGTCGTGTTGCTTATGTGATTACAAATCCGGTAAATTGTCCAATTCGGTAAATCGTTTTTCAAGTGCTTTAATTCTTCAGACAGTTTCTAAAATCTTCTTTTTTTTGGTTATTTTGAAAACTGAACAACAACTATGATTTTATACTTTCACTTCATATTAATAACGTCATGTACTTCAACCTTCTTTTTTTTTAATATCTATCATTTGTCAGTGTATGAATTTTTGTAATCAGCTTGATAGTTTCCAATTCTCATTTTTCCATTTAAAAAATGAAAGTGAAAGATTAAAATAATTTAAAAAAAAATGTCCAATTATATGA